>NC_138185.1:83280309-84480309 GCF_964194105.1 Spermophilus citellus | reverse complement strand
TTCCAAGATCTAGCACAAACCGTGTTTGATTTAGAGTTCCAGCTACATGTATCCATATAGGAGAAAACAGAGTGAAACCTAAAAATTAAAACTGATACTGCCAACGAACGGTTTAACCTAGAAGAACGAAATTTGGTGAGCCAAGTGGGATTGGGGTACTGATCATTACCTGAAAGTGTCATCAAGATTTGGTGAAAAAATATGTGCTGAGATTTCAGGAAACTCATAGTTTTTTGGAAGCTTGGCAACCCCTTACATGAAAGTGATTTGCGCCAGTCTCTGCTTAGGGCTATATCAATATGAAACAAACCATAGAGATAGAACTTGGAACTTCTTTATTGTGTCAAGTTTCAAAGAGCTAACACAAACCGTGTTTGATTTAGAGTTCCAGCTACATGTATCCATATAGGAGAAAACAGAGTGAAACCTAAAAATTAAAACTGTTACTGCCAATGAATGGTTTAACCTAGAGGAACGAAATTTGGTGAGCCAAGTGGGATTGGGGTACTGATCATTACCTGAAAGTGTCTTCAAGATTGGGTGAAAAAATGTATGCTGAGATTTCAGGAAACTAATAGTTTTTTGGAAGCTTGGCAACCCATTTCCTTGAAATGATTTGTGCCGGTCCTGCTTAGAGCTACATCAATAGGAAACAAACCATAGAGATAGAACTTGGATCTACGTTATTTTGTCAAGTTTCGAAGAGCTAGCACAAACCGTGTTTGATTTAGAGTTCCAACTACATGTATCCATATAGGAGAAAACTGAGTGAAATCTAAAAATTAAAACTGATAATGGCAACGAACGGTTTAACCAAGAAGAATGAAATTTGGTGAGCCAAGTGGGATTGGGGTACTGATGATTACCAGAAAGTGTCATCAATATTAGGTGAAAAAATGTGTGCTGAGATTTCAGGAAACTCGTAGTTTTTTGGAAGCTTGGCAACAACTTTCCATGAAAGTGATTTGCGAAGGTCTCTGCTGAGGGCTACATCAATAGGAAACAAACCATCGAGATAGAACTTGGAACTACTTTATTGTGTCAAGTTTGAAAGAGCTAGCACAAACCGTGTTTGTTTTAGAGTTCCAACTACATGTATCCATATAGGAGAAAACAGAGTGAAACCTAAAAATTAAAACTGTACTGCCAGCGAACGGTTTAACCTAGAAGAATGAAATTTGGTGAGCCAAGTGGGATTGGGGTACTGATCATTACTTGAAAGTGTCATCAAGATTGGGTGAAAAAATGTGTGCTGAGATTTTTGGAAACTCGTAGTTTTTTGGAAGCTTGGCAACAAATTTCCATTTAAGTGATTTGCGCCAGTCTCTGCTTAGGGCTACATCAATAGGAAACAAACCATAGAGATAGAACTTGGAACTTCTTTATTGTGTCAAGTTTCCAAGAGCTAGCACAAACCGTGTTTGATTTATAGTTCCAAATACATGTATAAATATAGGAGAAAGCAGAGTGAAACCTAAAAATTAAAACTGTTACTGCCAACGAACGGTTTAACCTAGAAGAACGAAATTTGGTGAGCCAAGTGGTATTGGGGTACTGATCATTACCTGAAAGTGTCATCAAGATTGGGTGAAAAAATGTGTGCTGAGATTTCAGGAGACTCGTAGTTTTTTGGAAGCTTGGCAACCCCTTTCCATGAAAGTGATTTGTGCCTGTCTCTGCTTAGGGCTACATCAATAGGAACAAACCATAGAGATAGAACTTGGAACTACTCTATTGTGTCAAGATTCCAAGGGCTAGCACAAACCGTGTTTGATTTAGAGTTCCAACCACATGTATCCATATAGGAGAAAACAGAGTGAAACCTAAAAATTTAAACTGATATTGCCAACGAACGGTTTAAACTAGAAGAACGAAATTTGGTGAGCCAAGTGGGATTGGGGTACTCATCATTACCTGAATGTGTCATCAAGATTGGGTGAAAAAATGTGTGCTGAGATTTCAGGAAACTAGTAGTTTTTTGGAAGCTTGGCAACCCCTTTCCATGAAAGTGATTTGCGCCTGTCTCAGCTTAGGGCTACATCAATAGGAACAAACCATAGAGATAGAACTTGGAACTACTTTATTGTGTCAAGTTTCCAAGAGCTAGCACAAACCGTGTTTGATTTAGACTTCCAACTACATGTATCCATATAGGAGAAAACAGAGTGTAACCTAAAAATTAAAACTGTTACTGCCAATGAACGGTTTAACCTAGAAGAACGAAATTTGGTGAGCCAAGTGGGATTGGGGTACTGATCATTACCTGAAAGTGTCATCAAGATTGGGTGAAAAAATTTGTGCTGAGATTTCAGGAAACTCATAGTTTTTTGGAAGCTTGGCAACCCCTTTCCATGAAAGTGATTTGCGCCAGTCTCTGCTTAGGGCTACATCAATAGTAAACAAAGCATAGAGATAGAACTTGGAACTACTTTATTGTGTCAAGTTTCCAAGAGCTAGCACAAACCGTGTTTGATTTAGAGTTCCAAGTACATTTATCCATATAGGAGAAAACAGAGTGAAACCTAAAAATTAAAAATATTACTGCCAACGATCTGTTTAACCTAGGAGAACGAAATTTGGTGAGCCAAGTGGGATTGGGATACTGATCATTACCTGAAAGTGTCATCAAGATTGAGTGAAAAAAGTGTGTGCTAAGATTTCAGGAATCTCGTAGGTTTTTGGAACCTTGGCAACCCCGTTCCATGAAAGTGATTTGCGCCAGTCTGTGATTAGGGCTACATCATAGGAAAAAAACCATAGAGATAGAACTTGGAACTACTTTATTGTGTCAAGTTTCCAAGATCTAGCACAAACCGTGTTTGATTTAGAGTTCCAGCTACATGTATCCATATAGGAGAAAACAGAGTGAAACCTAAAAATTAAAACTGATACTGCCAACGAACGGTTTAACCTAGAAGAACGAAATTTGGTGAGCCAAGTGGGATTGGGGTACTGATCATTACCTGAAAGTGTCATCAAGATTGGGTGAAAAAATGTGTACTGAGATTTCAGGAAACTCGTAGTATTTTGGAAGCTTGGCAACCCCTTTCCATGAAAGTGATTTGTGCCAGTCTCTGCTTAGGGCTACATCAATAGGAAACAAACCATAGAGACAGAACTTGGAACTACCTTATTGTGTCAAGTTTCCAAGAGCTAGCACAAACCGTGTTTGATTTAGAGTTCCAACTACATGTATCCATATCGGAGAAAACAGAGTGAAACCTAAAAATTAAAACTGTTACAGCCAACGAACGGTTTAACCTAGAAGAACGAAATTTGGTGAGCCAAGTGGGATTGGGGTATTGATCATTACCTAAAAGTGTCATCCAAATTGGGTGAAAAAATGTGTGCTGAGATTTCAGGAAACTCATAGTTTTTTGGAAGCTTGGAAACAACTTTCGATGAAAGTGATTTGCACCGGTCTCTGCTTAGGGCTACATCAATAGGAAACAAACCATAGAGATAGAACTTGGAACTTCTTTATTGTGTCAAGTTTCCAAGAGCTAGCACAAACCGTGTTTGATTTATAGTTCCAAATACATGTATAAATATAGGAGAAAACAGAGTGAAACCTAAAAATTAAAACTGTTACTGCCAACGATCGGTTTAACCTAGAATAACGAAATTTGGTGAGCCAAGTGGTATTGGGGTACTGATCATTACCTGAAAGTGTCATCAAGATTGGGTGAAAAAATGTGTGCTGAGATTTCAGGAAACTCGTAGTTTTTTGGAAGCTTGGCAACAACTTTCCATGAAAGTGATTTGCGCCGGTCTCTGCTTAGGGCTACATCAATAGGAAACAAACCATAGAGATAGAACTTAGAACTACTTTATTGTGTCAAGTTTCAAAGAGCTAGCACAAACCGTGTTTGATTTAGAGTTCCAACTACATGTATCCATATAGGAGAAAACAGAGTGAAACCAAAAAATTAAAACTGATACTGCCAACGAACGGTTTAACCTAGAAGAACAAAATTTGGTGAGCCAATTGGGATTCCGTACTGATCATTACCTGAAAGTGTCATCAAGATTGGGTGAAAAAATGTATGCTGAGATTTCAGGAGACTCGTAGTTTTTTGGAAGCTTGGCAACCCCTTTCCATGAAAGTGATTTGCGCCAGTCTCTGCTTAGGGCTACATCAATAGGAAACAAACCATGGAGATAGAACTTGGAACTACTCTATTGTGTCAAGATTCCAAGGGCTAGCACAAACCGTGTTTGATTTAGAGTTCCAACTACATGTATCCATATAGGAGAAATAAGAGTGAAACCTAAAAATTAAAACTGATACTGCCAACGAACGGTTTAACCTAGAAGAACGAAATTTGGTGAGCCAAGTGGGATTGGGGTACTGATCATTACCTGAACATGTCATCAAGATTGGGTGAAAAAATGTGTGCTGAGATTTCAGGAAACTCATAGTTTTTTGGAAGCTTGGCATCCCCTTTCCATGAAAGTGATTTGCGCCAGTCTCTGCTTAGGGCTACATCAATAGTAAACAAAGCATAGAGATAGAACTTGGAACTACTTTATTGTGTCAAGTTTCAAAGAGCTAGCACAAACCGTGTTTGATTTAGAGTTCCAACTACATTTATCCATATTGGAGAAAACAGAGTGAAACGTAAAAATTTAAAATGTTACTGCCAACGAACGGTTTAACCTAGAAGAACGAAATTTGGTGAGCCAATTGGGATTGGGGTACTGATCATTACATGAAAGTGTCATCAAGATTGGGTGAAAAAATGTGTGCTGTGATTTCAGGAAACTCATAGTTTTTTGGAAGCTTGGCAACCCCTTTCCATGAAAGTGATTTGCGCCAGTCTCTGCTTAGGGCTACATCAATAGGAAACAAACCATAGACATAGAACTTGGAACTACCTTATTGTGTCTAGTTTCCAAGAGCTAGCACAAACCGTGTTTGATTTAGAGTTCCAACTACATGTATCCATATAGGAGAAAACAGAGTGAAACCTAAAAATTAAAACTGTTACTGCCAACGAACGGTTTAACCTAGAAGAAAGAAATTTGGTGAGCCAAGTGGGTTTGGGGTATTGATCATTACCTAAAAGTGTCATCCAAATTGGGTGAAAAAATGTGTGCTGAGATTTCAGGAAACTCGTAGTTTTTTGGAAGCTTGGAAACAACTTTCGATGAAAGTGATTTGCACCGGTCTCTGCTTAGGGCTACATCAATAGGAAAAAAACCATAGAGATAGAACTTAGAACTACTTTATAGTGTCAAGTTTCAAAGAGCTAGCACAAACTGTGTTTGATTAAGAGTTCCAACTACATGTATCCATATAGGAGAAAACAGAGTGAAACCTAAAAATCAAAACTGATACTGCCAACGAACGGTTTAACCTAGAAGAACGAAATTTGGGGAGCTAAGTGGGATTGGGGTACTGATCATTACCTGAAAGGGTCATCAAGATTGGGTGAAAAAATATATGCTGAGATTTCAGGAAACTCGTAGTTTTTTGGAACCTTGGCAACCCCTTTCCATGAAAGTGATTTTTGCCAGTCTCTGCTTAGGGCTACATCAATAGGAAAAAAACCATAGAGATAGAACTTGGAACTACTTTATTGTGTCAATTTTCCAAGGGCTAGCACAAACCGTGTTTGCTTTAGAGTTCCAACTACATGTATCCATATAGGAGAAAACAGAGTGAAACCTAAAAATCAAAACTGATACTGCCAACGAACGGTTTAACCTAGAAGAACGAAATTTGGTGAGCCAAGTGGGATTGGGGTACTGATGATTACCTGAAAGTGTCATCAATATTAGGTGAAAAAATGTGTGCTGAGAATTCAGAAAACTCGTAGTTTTTTGGAAGCTTGGCAACAACTTTCAAAGAAAGTGATTGGCGCCGGTCTCTGCTTAGGGCTACATCAATAGGAAACAAACCATAGAGATAGAACATGGAACTTCTTTATTGTGTCAAGTTTAAAGAGCTAACACAAACCATGTTTGATTTAGAGTTCCAACTACATATATCCATATAGGAGAAAACAGAGTGAAACCTAAAAATTAAAACTGTTACTGCCAAGGAACAGTTTAAACTAGAATAACGAAATTTGGTGAGCCAAGTGGGATTGGGGTACTGATCATTACCTGAAAGTACCATCAATATTGGTGGAAAAAATGTGTGCTGAGATTTCAGGAAACTCGTAGTTTTTTGGAAGCTTGGCAACCCATTACTTGAAATGATTTGTGCCGGTCCTGCTTAGGGCTAAATCAATAGGAAACAAACCATAGAGATAGAACTTGGAACTACGTTATTTTGTCAAGTTTCGAAGAGCTAGCACAAACCGTGTTTGATTTAGAGTACCAACTACATGTATTCATATAGGAGAAAACTGAGTGAAATCTTAAAATTAAAACTGATAATGGCAACGAACGGTTTAACTTAGGAGAACGAAATTTGGTGAGCCAAGTGGGATTGGGGTACTGATGATTACATGAAAGTCTCATGAAGATTGGGTGAAAAAATGTGTGCTGAGATTTCAGGAAACTCGTAGTTTTTTGGAAGCTTGGCAACCCCTTTCCATGAACGTGAATTGCGCCAGTCTCTGCTTAGGGCTACATCAATAGGAAACAAACCATAGAGATAGAACTTTGAACTACTTTATTGTGTCAAGTTTCCAAGAGCTACCACAAAACGTGTTTGATTTAGAGTTCCAACTACATGTATCCATATAGGAGAAAACAGAGTGAAACCTAAAAATTAAAACGGATACTGCCAACGAACGGTTAAACCTAGAAGAACGAAATTTGGTGAGCCAAGTGGGATTGTGGTGCTGATCATTACATGAAAGTGGCATCAAGATTGGGTGAAAAAATGTGCGCTGAGATATCAGGAAACTCGTATATTTTGGAAGCTTGGCAACCCCTTTCCATGAAAGTGATTTGTGCCAGTCTCTGCTTAGGGCTACATCAATAGGAAACAAACCATAGAGATAGAACTTGGAGCTACTTTATTGTGTCAAGTTTCCCAGATCTAGCACAAACCGTGTTTGATTTAGAGTTCCAACTACATGTATCCATATTGGAGAAAACAGAGTGAAACTTAAAAAATAAAACTGTTCCTGCCAACGAATGGTTTAACCTAGAAGAACGAAATTTGGTGAGCCAAGTGGGATTGGGGTACTGATATTTACCTGAAAGTGTCATCAAGATTGGGTGAATAAATGTGTGCTGAGATTTCAGGAAACTCGTAGTTTTTTGGACTTGGCAACAACTTTCCATGAAAGTGATTTGCGCAGGTCTCTGCTTAGGGCTACATCAATAGGAAAAAAAAAAACGTAGAGATAGAACTTGGAACTACTTTATTGTGTCAAGTTTCAAAGAGCTAGCCAAACCGTGTTGGATTTAGAGTTCCAACTACATGTATCCATATAGGAGAAAACAGAATGAAACTTAAAAATTAAAACTGTTCCTGCCAACGAATGGTTTAACCTAGAAGAACGAAATTTGGTGAGCCAAGTGGGATTGGGGTACTGATATTTACCTGAAAGTGTCATCAAGATTGGGTGAAAAAATGTGTGCTGAGATTTCAGGAAACTCGTAGTTTTTTGGACTTGGCAACAACTTTCCATGAAAGTGATTTGCGCAGGTCTCTGCTTAGGGCTACATCAATAGGAAAAAAAACCATAGAGATAGAACTTGGAACTACTTTATTGTGTCAAGTTTCAAAGAGCTGGCACAAACCGTGTTGGATTTAGAGTTCCAACTACATATATCCATATAGGAGAAAACAGAGTGAAACCTAAAAATTAAAACTGATACTGCCAAGGAACGGTTTAACCTAGAAGAACGAAATTTGGTGAGCCAAGTGGGATTGGGGTACTGATATTTACCTGAAAGTGTCATCAAGATTGGGTGAAAAAATATGTGCTGAGATTTCAGGAAACTCGTAGTTTTTTGGAAGCTTGGCAACCCTTTTACTTGAAATGATTTGTGCCGGTCCTGCTTAGGGCTAAATCAATAGGAAACAAACCATAGAGATAGAACTTGGAACTACATTATTTTGTCAAGTTTCGAAGAGCTAGCACAAGCCGTGTTTGATTTAGAGTACCAACTACATGTATTCATATAGGAGAAAACTGAGTGAAATCTTAAAATTAAAACTGATAATGGCAACGAACGGTTTAAATTAGGAGAACGAAATTTGGTGAGCCAAGTGGGATTGGGGTACTGATGATTACCTGAAAGTGTCATGAAGATTGGGTGAAAAAATGTGTGCTGAGATTTCAGGAAACTCGTAGTTTTTTGGAAGCTTGGCAACCCTTTTCCATGAAAGTGATTTGCGCCAGTCTCTGCTTAGGGCTACATCAATAGGAAACAAACCATAGAGATAGACCTTGGAACTACTTTATTGTGTCAAGTTTCCAAGAGCTGGCACAAACCGTGTTTGATTTAGAGTTCCAACTACATGTATCCATATAGGAGAAAACAGAGTGAAACCTAAAAATTAAAACTGGTACTGCCAACGAACGGTTTAACCTAGAAGAATGAAATTTGGTGAGCCAAGTGGGATTGGGGTGCTGATCATTACATGAAAGTGTCATCAAGTTTCGGTGAAAAAATGTGCGCTGAGATATCAGGAAACTCGTATTTTTTGGAAGCTTGGCAACCCCTTTCCATGAAAGTGATTTGCGCCAGTCTCTGTTTAGGGCTACATCAATAGGAAAGAAACCATGGAGATAGAACTTTGAATTACTTTATTGTGTCAAGTTTCCAAGTGCTAGCACAAACCGTGTTTGATTTAGAGTTCCAACTACATGTTTCCATATAGGAGAAAACAGAGTGAAACCTAAAAATTAAAAGTGTTACAGCCAACGAACGGTTTTACCTAGAAGAACGAAATTTGGTGAGCCAAGTGGGATTGGGGTACTGATCATTACCTGAAAGTGTCATCAAATTTGGGTGAAAAAATGTGTGCTGAGATTTCAGGAAACTCGTAGTTTTTTGGAAGATTGGCAACCCCTTTTCATGAAAGTGATTTGCGCCAGTCTCTGCCTAGGGCTACATCAGTAGGAAAAAACCATAGAGATAGAACTTGGAACTACTTTATTGTGTCAAGTTTCCAAATGCTAGCAAAAACAATGTTTGATTTAGAGTTCGAACTACATGTATCCATATAGGAGAAAACAGAGTGAAACTTAAAAATTAAAACTGTTCCTGCCAACGAATGGTTTAACCTAGAAGAACGAAATTTGGTGAGCCAAGTGGGATTGGGGTACTGATATTTTCCTGAAAGTGTCATCAAGATTGGGTGAAAAAATGTGTGCTGAGATTTCAGGAAACTCGTAGTTTTTGGACTTGGCAACAACTTTCCATGAAAGTGATTTGCGCAGGTCTCTGCTTAGGGCTACATCAATAGGAAAATAAACCATAGAGATAGAACTTGGAACTACTTTATTGTGTCAAGTTTCAAAGAGCTAGCACAAACCGTGTTGGATTTAGAGTTCCAACTACATGTATCCATATAGGAGAAAACAGAGTGAAACCTAAAAATTAAAACTGATACTGCCAACGAACGGTTTAACTTAGAAGAACGAAATTTGGTGAGCCAAGTGGGATTGGGGTACTGATCATTACCTGAAAGTGTCATCAAGATTGGGTGAAAAAATGTATGCTGAGATTTCAGGAAACACGTAGTTTTTTGGAAGCTTGGCAACCCCTTTCCATGAAAGTGATTTGCACTGGTCTCTGCTTAGGGCTACATCAATACTAAACAAACCATAGAGATAGAACATGGAACTTCTTTATTGTGTCAAGTTTAAAGAGCTAACACAAACCATGTTTGATTTAGAGTTCCAACTACATATATCCATATAGGAGAAAACAGAGTGAAACCTAAAAATTAAAACTGTTACTGCCAACGAACAGTTTAAACTAGAATAACGAAATTTGGTGAGCCAAGTGGGATTGGGGTACTGATCATTTCCTGAAAGTACCATCAAGATTGGTTGAAAAAATGTGTGCTGAGATTTCAGGAAACTCGTAGTTTTTTGGAAGCTTGGCAACCCATTTACTTGAAATGATTTGTGCCGGTCCTGTTTAGGGCTAAAACAATAGGAAACAAACCATAGAGATTGAACTTGGAACTACATTATTTTGTCAAGTTTCGAAGAGCTAGCACAAACCGTGTTTGATTTAGAGTACCAACTACATGTATTCATATAGGAGAAAACTGAGTGAAATCTTAATATTAAAACTGATAATGGCAACGAACGGTTTAACTTAGGAGAACGAAATTTGGTGAGCCAAGTGGGATTGGGGTACTGATGATTACCTGAAAGTGTCATGAAGATTGGGTGAAAAAATGTGTGCTGAGATTTCAGGAAACTCGTAGTTTTTTGGAAGCTTGGCAACCCTTTTCCATGAAAGTGATTTGCGCCAGTCTCTGCTTAGGGCTACATCAATAGGAAACAAACCATAGAGATAGAACTTTGAACTACTTTATTGTGTCAAGTTTCCAAGAGCTACCACAAAATGTGTTTGATTTAGAGTTCCAACTACATGTATCCATATAGGAGAAAACAGAGTGAAACCTAAAAATTAAAACTGATACTGCCAACGAACGGTTTAACCTAGAAGAACGAAATTTGGTGAGCCAAGTGGGATTGGGGTGCTGATCATTACATGAAAGTGTCATCAAGATTGGGTGAAAAAATGTGCGCTGAGATATCAGGAAACTCGTATTTTTTGGAAGCTTGGCAACCCCTTTCCATGAAAGTGATTTGCGCCAGTCTCTGTTTAGGGCTACATCAATAGGAAAGAAACCATAGAGACAGAACACTGAATTACTTTATTGTGTCAAGTTTCCAAGTGCTAGCACAAACCGTGTTTGATTTAGAGTTCCAACTATATGTTTCCATATAGGAGAAAACAGAGTGAAACCTAAAAATTAAAACTGATACTGCCAACGAACTGTTTAACCTAGAATAACGAAATTGGTTAGCCAAGTGGGATAGGGGTACTGATCATTACCTGAAAGTGTCATCAAGATTGGGTGAAAAAATGTGTGCTGAGATTTCAGGAAACTCATAGTTTTTTGGAACCTTGGCAACCCCTTTACATGAAAGTGATTTGCGCCAGTCTCTGCTTAGGGCTACTCAATAGGAAACAAACCATAGAGATAGAACTTGGAACTACTTTATTGTGTCAAGTTTCCAAGAGCTAGCACAAACCGTGTTTGATTTAGAGTTCCAAATACATGTATCCATATAGGAGAAAACAGAGTGAAACCTAAAAATTAAAACTGATACTGACAACGAACCGTTTAACCTACAAGAACAAAATTTGGTGAGCCAAGAGGGATTGGGGTACTGATCATTACCTCATAGTGTCATCAGATTGGGTGAAAAAATGTGTGCTGAGATTTCAGGAAACTCGTAGTTTTTTGGAATCTTGGCAACCCCTTTCCATGAAAGTGATTTGCGCCGGTCTCTGCTTAGGGCTACATCAATAGGAAACAAACCATAGAGATAGAACTTGGAACTACTTTATTGTGTCAAGTTTAAAGAGCTAATACAAACCATGTTTGATTTAGAGTTCCAACTACATATATCCGTATAGGAGAAAACAGAGTGAAACCTAAAAATTAAAACTGTTACTGCCAACGAACAGTTTAACCTAGAAGAACGAAGTTTGGTGAGCCAAGTGGGATTGGGGTACTGATCATTACCTGAAAGTGTCATCAACATTGGGTGAAAAAATGTGTGCTGAGATTTCAGGAAACTCATAGTTTTTTGGAAGCTTGGCAACCCCTTTCCATGAAAGTGATTTGCGCCAGTCTCTGTTTAGGGCTACATCAATAGGAAAGAAACCATAGAGATAGAACTTTGAATTACTTTATTGTGTCAAGTTTCCAAGTGCTAGCACAAACCGTGTTTGATTTAGAGTTCCAACTACATGTTTCCATATAGGAGAAAACAGAGTGAAACCTAAAAATTAAAACTGTTACAGCCAACGAACGGTTTAACCTAGAAGAATGAAATTTGGTGAGCCAAGTGGGATTGGGGTACTGATCATTACCTGAAAGTGTCATCAAATTTGGGTGAAAAAATGTGTGCTGAGATTTCAGGAAACACATAGTTTTTTGGAAGCTTGGCAACCCCTTTCCATGAAAGTGATTTGTACCGGTCTCTGCTTAGGGCTACATAAATAGGAAACAAACCATAGAGATAGAACTTGGAACTACTCTATTGTGTCGTTTCAAAGAGCTAGCACAAACCTTGTTTGATTTAGAGTTCCAACTACATGTATCCATATAGGAGAAAACAGAGTGAAACCTAAAAATTAAAACTGTTACTGCCAACGAACGGTTTAACCTAGAAGAACAAAATTTGGTGAGCCAAGTGGGATTGGGGTACTGATCATTACCTGAAAGTGTCATCAAGATTGGGTGAAAAAATGTGTGCTGAGATTTCAGGAAACTCGTAGTTTTTTGGAAGCTTGGCAACCCCTTTCCATGAAAGAGATTTGCGCCAGTCTCTGCTTAGGGCTACATCAATAGGAAACAATCCATAGAGATAGAACTTGGAACTACTTTATTGTGTCAAGTTTCAAAGAGCTAGCCAAAGCGTGTTTGATTTAGAGTTCCAACTACATGTATCCATATAGGAGAAAACAGAGTGAAACCTAAAATTAAAACTGTTACTGCCAAGGAACGGTTTAACCTAGAAGAACGAAATTTGGTGAGCCAAGTGGGATTGGGGTACTGATCGTTACATGAAAGTGTCATCAACATTGGGTGAAAAAATGTGTTCTGAGAATTCAGGAAACTCGTAGTTTTTTGGAAGCTTGGCAACCCCTTTCCATGAAAGTGATTTGCGCCAGTTGCTGCTTACGGCTACATAAATAGGAAACAAACCATAGAGATAGAACTTGGAACTACTTTATTGTGTCAAGTTTCAAAGCGCTACCACAAACCGTGTTTGATTTAGAGTTCCAACTACATGTATCCATATAGGAGAAAACAGAGAGAAACCTAAAAATTAAAACTGTTACTGCCAATGAACGGTTTAACCTAGAAGAACGAAATTTGGTGAGACAAGTGGGATTGGGGTACTGATCATTACCTGAAAGTGTCATCAAGATTGGGTGAAAAAATGTGTGCTGAGATTTCAGGAAACTCGTAGTTTTTTGGAAGCTTGGCAACCTATTTCCATGAAAGTGATTTGCGCCAGTCTCTGCTTAGGGCTACATCAATAGGAAACAAACCAGAGAGATAGAACTTGGAACTACTTTATTGTGTCAAGTTTCCAAGAGCTAGCACAAACCGTGTTTGATTTAGAGTTCCAAATACATGTATCCATATAGGAGAAAACAGAGTGAAACCTAAAAATTAAAACTTATACTGACAACGAACCGTTTAACCTACAAGAACAAAATTTGGTGAGCCAAGAGGGATTGGGGTACTGATCATTACCTCATAGTGTCATCAGATTGGGTGAAAAAATGTGTGCTGAGATTTCAGGAAACTCGTAGTTTTTTGGAATCTTGGCAACCCCTTTCCATGAAAGTGATTTGCGCCGGTCTCTGCTTAGGGCTACATCAATAGGAAACAAACCATAGAGATAGAACTTGGAACTACTTTATTGTGTCAAGTTTAAAGAGCTAATACAAACCATGTTTGATTTAGAGTTCCAACTACATATATCCGTATAGGAGAAAACAGAGTGAAACCTAAAAATTAAAACTGTTACTGCCAACGAACAGTTTAACCTAGAAGAACGAAGTTTGGTGAGCCAAGTGGGATTGGGGTACTGATCATTACCTGAAAGTGTCATCAACATTGGGTGAAAAAATGTGTGCTGAGATTTCAGGAAACTCATAGTTTTTTGGAAGCTTGGCAACCCCTTTCCATGAAAGTGATTTGCGCCAGTCTCTGTTTAGGGCTACATCAATAGGAAAGAAACCATAGAGATAGAACTTTGAATTACTTTATTGTGTCAAGTTTCCAAGTGCTAGCACAAACCGTGTTTGATTTAGAGTTCCAACTACATGTTTCCATATAGGAGAAAACAGAGTGAAACCTAAAAATTAAAACTGTTACAGCCAACGAACGGTTTAACCTAGAAGAATGAAATTTGGTGAGCCAAGTGGGATTGGGGTACTGATCATTACCTGAAAGTGTCATCAAATTTGGGTGAAAAAATGTGTGCTGAGATTTCAGGAAACACATAGTTTTTTGGAAGCTTGGCAACCCCTTTCCATGAAAGTGATTTGTACCGGTCTCTGCTTAGGGCTACATAAATAGGAAACAAACCATAGAGATAGAACTTGGAACTACTCTATTGTGTCGTTTCAAAGAGCTAGCACAAACCTTGTTTGATTTAGAGTTCCAACTACATGTATCCATATAGGAGAAAACAGAGTGAAACCTAAAAATTAAAACTGTTACTGCCAACGAACGGTTTAACCTAGAAGAACAAAATTTGGTGAGCCAAGTGGGATTGGGGTACTGATCATTACCTGAAAGTGTCATCAAGATTGGGTGAAAAAATGTGTGCTGAGATTTCAGGAAACTCGTAGTTTTTTGGAAGCTTGGCAACCCCTTTCCATGAAAGAGATTTGCGCCAGTCTCTG
Organism: Spermophilus citellus; assembly: GCF_964194105.1. NCBI lineage: Eukaryota > Metazoa > Chordata > Mammalia > Rodentia > Sciuridae > Spermophilus > Spermophilus citellus. The sequence goes on along the minus strand of NC_138185.1, from coordinate 84,465,711 downwards.
CTTAGGGCTACATCAATAGGAAACAAACCATAGAGATAGAACTTGGAACTACTTTATTGTGTCAAGTTTCAAAGAGCTAGCCAAAGCGTGTTTGATTTAGAGTTCCAACTACATGTATCCATATAGGAGAAAACAGAGTGAAACCTAAAATTAAAACTGTTACTGCCAAGGAACGGTTTAACCTAGAAGAACGAAATTTGGTGAGCCAAGTGGGATTGGGGTACTGATCGTTACATGAAAGTGTCATCAACATTGGGTGAAAAAATGTGTTCTGAGAATTCAGGAAACTCGTAGTTTTTTGGAAGCTTGGCAACCCCTTTCCATGAAAGTGATTTGCGCCAGTTGCTGCTTACGGCTACATAAATAGGAAACAAACCATAGAGATAGAACTTGGAACTACTTTATTGTGTCAAGTTTCAAAGCGCTACCACAAACCGTGTTTGATTTAGAGTTCCAACTACATGTATCCATATAGGAGAAAACAGAGAGAAACCTAAAAATTAAAACTGTTACTGCCAATGAACGGTTTAACCTAGAAGAACGAAATTTGGTGAGACAAGTGGGATTGGGGTACTGATCATTACCTGAAAGTGTCATCAAGATTGGGTGAAAAAATGTGTGCTGAGATTTCAGGAAACTCGTAGTTTTTTGGAAGCTTGGCAACCTATTTCCATGAAAGTGATTTGCGCCAGTCTCTGCTTAGGGCTACATCAATAGGAAACAAACCAGAGAGATAGAACTTGGAACTACTTTATTGTGTCAAGTTTCAAAGAGCTAGCACAAATCGTGTTTGATTGAGAGTTCCAAATACATGTATCCATATAGGAGAAAACAGAGTGAAACCTAAAAATTAAAACTGTTACTGCCAACGAACGGTTTAACCTAGAAGAACGAAATTTGGTAAGCCAAGTGGGATTGCGGTACTGATCATTACCTGAAAATGTCATCAAGATTGGGTGAAAAAATGTGTGCTGAGATTTCAGGAAACTCATATTTTTTTTGAAGCTTTGCAACCCCTTTCCATGAAAGTGGTTTGTGCCGGCCTCTGCTTATGGCTACATCAATAGGAAACAAACCATAGAGATAGAACGTGAAACTACTTTATTGTGTCAAGTTCCAAAGAGCTAGCACAAACCGTGTTTGACTTAGAGTTCCAACTACATGTATCCATATAGGAGAAAACAGAGTGAAACCTAATAATTAAAACTGTTACTGCCAAGGAACGGTTTAACATAGAAGAACGAAATTTGGTGAGACAAGTGGGATTGGGGTACTGATCATTACCTGAAAGTGTCATCAAGATTGGGTGAAAAAATGTGTGCTGAGATTTCAGGAAAATCGTAGTTTTTTGGAAGCTTGGCAACCTATTTCCATGAAAGTGATTTGTGCCAGTCTCTGCTTAGGGCTACATCAATAGGAAAAAACCAGAGAGATAGAACATGGAAATACTTTATTGTGTCAAGTTTCAAAGAGCTAGCACAAACCGTGTTTCATTTAGAGTTCCAAATACATGTATCCATATAGGAGAAAACAGAGTGAAACCTAAAAATTAAAACTGTTACAATCAACGAACGGTTTAACCTAGAAGAACGAAATTTGGTGAGCCAAGTGGGATTGGGGTACTGATCATTAATGAAAGTGTCATCAAAATTGGGTGAAAAAATGTGTGCTCAGATTTCAGGAAACTCATAGTTTTTTGGAAGCTTGGCAACCCCTTTCCATGAAAGTGATTTGCGCCGGTCTCTGCTTAGGGCTACATCAATAGGAAACAAACCATAGAGATAGAACTTGGAACTACTTTATTGTGTCAAGTTTAAAGAGCTAATACAAACCATGTTTGATTTAGAGTTCCAACTACATATATCCGTATAGGAGAAAACAGAGTGAAACCTAAAAATTAAAACTGTTACTGCCAACGAACAGTTTAACCTAGAAGAACGAAGTTTGGTGAGCCAAGTGGGATTGGGGTACTGATCATTACCTGAAAGTGTCATCAACATTGGGTGAAAAAATGTGTGCTGAGATTTCAGGAAACTCATAGTTTTTTGGAAGCTTGGCAACCCCTTTCCATGAAAGTGATTTGCGCCAGTCTCTGTTTAGGGCTACATCAATAGGAAAGAAACCATAGAGATAGAACTTTGAATTACTTTATTGTGTCAAGTTTCCAAGTGCTAGCACAAACCGTGTTTGATTTAGAGTTCCAACTACATGTTTCCATATAGGAGAAAACAGAGTGAAACCTAAAAATTAAAACTGTTACAGCCAACGAACGGTTTAACCTAGAAGAACGAAATTTGGTGAGCCAAGTGGGATTGGGGTACTGATCATTACCTGAAAGTGTCATCAAATTTGGGTGAAAAAATGTGTGCTGAGATTTCAGGAAACACATAGTTTTTTGGAAGCTTGGCAACCCCTTTCCATGAAAGTGATTTGTACCGGTCTCTGCTTAGGGCTACATAAATAGGAAACAAACCATAGAGATAGAACTTGGAACTACTCTATTGTGTCGTTTCAAAGAGCTAGCACAAACCTTGTTTGATTTAGAGTTCCAACTACATGTATCCATATAGGAGAAAACAGAGTGAAACCTAAAAATTAAAACTGTTACTGCCAACGAACGGTTTAACCTAGAAGAACAAAATTTGGTGAGCCAAGTGGGATTGGGGTACTGATCATTACCTGAAAGTGTCATCAAGATTGGGTGAAAAAATGTGTGCTGAGATTTCAGGAAACTCGTAGTTTTTTGGAAGCTTGGCAACCCCTTTCCATGAAAGAGATTTGCGCCAGTCTCTGCTTAGGGCTACATCAATAGGAAACAAACCATAGAGATAGAACTTGGAACTACTTTATTGTGTCAAGTTTCAAAGAGCTAGCCAAAGCGTGTTTGATTTAGAGTTCCAACTACATGTATCCATATAGGAGAAAACAGAGTGAAACCTAAAATTAAAACTGTTACTGCCAAGGAACGGTTTAACCTAGAAGAACGAAATTTGGTGAGCCAAGTGGGATTGGGGTACTGATCGTTACATGAAAGTGTCATCAACATTGGGTGAAAAAATGTGTTCTGAGAATTCAGGAAACTCGTAGTTTTTTGGAAGCTTGGCAACCCCTTTCCATGAAAGTGATTTGCGCCAGTTGCTGCTTACGGCTACATAAATAGGAAACAAACCATAGAGATAGAACTTGGAACTACTTTATTGTGTCAAGTTTCAAAGCGCTACCACAAACCGTGTTTGATTTAGAGTTCCAACTACATGTATCCATATAGGAGAAAACAGAGAGAAACCTAAAAATTAAAACTGTTACTGCCAATGAACGGTTTAACCTAGAAGAACGAAATTTGGTGAGACAAGTGGGATTGGGGTACTGATCATTACCTGAAAGTGTCATCAAGATTGGGTGAAAAAATGTGTGCTGAGATTTCAGGAAACTCGTAGTTTTTTGGAAGCTTGGCAACCTATTTCCATGAAAGTGATTTGCGCCAGTCTCTGCTTAGGGCTACATCAATAGGAAACAAACCAGAGAGATAGAACTTGGAACTACTTTATTGTGTCAAGTTTCAAAGAGCTAGCACAAATCGTGTTTGATTGAGAGTTCCAAATACATGTATCCATATAGGAGAAAACAGAGTGAAACCTAAAAATTAAAACTGTTACTGCCAACGAACGGTTTAACCTAGAAGAACGAAATTTGGTAAGCCAAGTGGGATTGCGGTACTGATCATTACCTGAAAATGTCATCAAGATTGGGTGAAAAAATGTGTGCTGAGATTTCAGGAAACTCATATTTTTTTTGAAGCTTTGCAACCCCTTTCCATGAAAGTGGTTTGTGCCGGCCTCTGCTTATGGCTACATCAATAGGAAACAAACCATAGAGATAGAACGTGAAACTACTTTATTGTGTCAAGTTCCAAAGAGCTAGCACAAACCGTGTTTGACTTAGAGTTCCAACTACATGTATCCATATAGGAGAAAACAGAGTGAAACCTAATAATTAAAACTGTTACTGCCAAGGAACGGTTTAACATAGAAGAACGAAATTTGGTGAGACAAGTGGGATTGGGGTACTGATCATTACCTGAAAGTGTCATCAAGATTGGGTGAAAAAATGTGTGCTGAGATTTCAGGAAAATCGTAGTTTTTTGGAAGCTTGGCAACCTATTTCCATGAAAGTGATTTGTGCCAGTCTCTGCTTAGGGCTACATCAATAGGAAAAAACCAGAGAGATAGAACATGGAAATACTTTATTGTGTCAAGTTTCAAAGAGCTAGCACAAACCGTGTTTCATTTAGAGTTCCAAATACATGTATCCATATAGGAGAAAACAGAGTGAAACCTAAAAATTAAAACTGTTACAATCAACGAACGGTTTAACCTAGAAGAACGAAATTTGGTGAGCCAAGTGGGATTGGGGTACTGATCATTAATGAAAGTGTCATCAAAATTGGGTGAAAAAATGTGTGCTCAGATTTCAGGAAACTCATAGTTTTTTGGAAGCTTGGCAACCCCTTTCCATGAAAGTGATTTGCGCCGGTCTCTGCTTAGGGCTACATCAATAGGAAACAAACCATAGAGATAGAACTTGGAACTACTTTATTGTGTCAAGTTTAAAGAGCTAATACAAACCATGTTTGATTTAGAGTTCCAACTACATATATCCGTATAGGAGAAAACAGAGTGAAACCTAAAAATTAAAACTGTTACTGCCAACGAACAGTTTAACCTAGAAGAACGAAGTTTGGTGAGCCAAGTGGGATTGGGGTACTGATCATTACCTGAAAGTGTCATCAACATTGGGTGAAAAAATGTGTGCTGAGATTTCAGGAAACTCATATTTTTTTGGAAGCTTGGCAACCCCTTTCCATGAAAGTGATTTGCGCCAGTCTCTGTTTAGGGCTACATCAATAGGAAAGAAACCATAGAGATAGAACTTTGAATTACTTTATTGTGTCAAGTTTCCAAGTGCTAGCACAAACCGTGTTTGATTTAGAGTTCCAACTACATGTTTCCATATAGGAGAAAACAGAGTGAAACCTAAAAATTAAAACTGTTACAGCCAACGAACGGTTTAACCTAGAAGAACGAAATTTGGTGAGCCAAGTGGGATTGGGGTACTGATCATTACCTGAAAGTGTCATCAAATTTGGGTGAAAAAATGTGTGCTGAGATTTCAGGAAACACATAGTTTTTTGGAAGCTTGGCAACCCCTTTCCATGAAAGTGATTTGTACCGGTCTCTGCTTAGGGCTACATAAATAGGAAACAAACCATAGAGATAGAACTTGGAACTACTCTATTGTGTCGTTTCAAAGAGCTAGCACAAACCTTGTTTGATTTAGAGTTCCAACTACATGTATCCATATAGGAGAAAACAGAGTGAAACCTAAAAATTAAAACTGTTACTGCCAACGAACGGTTTAACCTAGAAGAACAAAATTTGGTGAGCCAAGTGGGATTGGGGTACTGATCATTACCTGAAAGTGTCATCAAGATTGGGTGAAAAAATGTGTGCTGAGATTTCAGGAAACTCGTAGTTTTTTGGAAGCTTGGCAACCCCTTTCCATGAAAGTGATTTGCGCCAGTCTCTGTTTAGGGCTACATCAATAGGAAAGAAACCATAGAGATAGAACTTTGAATTACTTTATTGTGTCAAGTTTCCAAGTGCTAGCACAAACCGTGTTTGATTTAGAGTTCCAACTACATGTTTCCATATAGGAGAAAACAGAGTGAAACCTAAAAATTAAAACTGTTACTGCCAACGAACGGTTTAACCTGGAAGTACAAAATCTGGTCAGCCAAGTGGGATTGCGGTACTGATCATTACCTGAAAGTGTCATCAAGATTGGGTGAAAAAAATGTGTGCTGAGATTTCAGGAAACTCGTAGTTTTTTGGAAGCTTGGCAACTCCTTTCCATGAAAGTGATTTGCGCCGGTCTCTGCTTAGGGCTACATCAATAGGAAACAAACCATAGAGATAGAACTTGGAACTACTTTATTTTGTCAAGTTTCAATGAGCTAGCACAAACCGTGTTTGATTTAGAGTTCCAACTACATGTATCCATATAGGCGAAAACAGAGTGAAACCTAAAAATTAAAACTGTTACTGCCAACGAACCGTTTAACCTGGAAGTACAAAATCTGGTGAGCCAAGTGGGATTGGGGTACTGATCATTATCTGAAAGTGTCATCAAGATTGGGTGAAAAAATGTGTGCTGAGATTTCAGGAAACTCGTGGTTTTTTGGAAGCTTGTCAACCCTTTTCCATGAAAGTGATTTGCGCCGGTCTCTGCTTAGGGCTACATCAATAGGAAACAAACCATAGAGATAGAACTTCGAACTACATTATTGTGTCAATTTTCAAAGAGCTAGCACAAACCGTCCTTGATTTAGAGTTCCAACTACATGTAATCATATAGGAGAAAACTGAGTGAAACCTAAATATTTAAACTGTTACTGCCAACGAATGGTTTAACCTAGAAGAACGAAATTTGGTGAGCCAAGTGGGATTAAGGTACTGATCATTACCTGAAAGTGTCATCAAGATTGGGTGTAAAAATGTGTGCTGGGATTTCAGGAAACTCGTAGTTTTTTGGAAGATTGGCAACCCCTTTCCATGAAAGTGATTTGCGCCAGTCTCTGCTTAGGGCTACATGAATCGGAAACAAACCATACAGATTGAACTTGGAACTACTTTATTGTGTCAAGTTTCAAAGAGCTAGCACAAACCATCTTTGATTTAGAGTTCCAACTATATGTATCCATATAGGAGAAAACAGAGTGAAACCTAAAAATTAAAACTGTTACTGCAAACGAACTGTTTAACCTAGAAGAACGAAATTTGGTGAGCCAAGTGGGATTGGGGTACTGATCCTTATCTGAAAGTGTCATCAAGTTTGGGTGAAAAAATGTGTGCTGAGATTTCAGGAAACTCGTAGTTTTTTGGAACCTTGGCAACAACTTTCCATGGAAGTGATTTGCGCCGGTCTCTGCTTAGGGCTACATGAATAGGAAACAAACCATAGAGATAGACCTTGGAACTACTTTATTGTGTCAAGTTTCAAAGAGCTAGCACAAACCGTGTTTGATTTAGAGTTCCAACTATATGTATCCATATAGGAGAAAACAGAGTGAAACCTAAAAATTAAAACTGTTACCGCCAAAGAACGGTTTAACATAGAAGAACGAAATTTGGTGAGCCAAGTGGGATTGGGGTACTGATCATTACCTGAAAGTGTCATCAAGTTTGGGTGAAAAAATGTGTGCTGAGATTTCAGGAAACTCGTAGTTTTTTGGAAGCTTGGCAACCCGTTTCCATGAAAGTGATTTGCACCAGTCTCTGCTTAGGGCTACATCAATAGGAAAAAAACCATAGAGATGGAACTTGGAACTACTTTATTGTGTCAATTTTCAAAGAGCTAGCACAAACCGTCTTTGATTTAGAGTTCCAAATATATGTTACCATTTAGGAGAAAACTGATTGAAACCTAAATATTTAAACTGTTACTGCCAACGAATGGTTTAACCTAGAAGAACGAAATTTGGTGAGCCAATTGGGATTGGAGTACTGATCATTACCTGAAAGTCTCATCAATATTGGGTGTAAAAATATGTGCTGGGATTTCAGGAAACTCGTAGTTTTTTGGAAGCTTGGCAACCCCTTTCCATTAAAGTGATTTACTCCGGTCTCTCATTAGGGCTACATGAATAGGAAACAAACCATAGAGAATGAACTTGGAACTACTTTATTGTGTCAAGTTTCAAAGAGCTAGCACAAACCGTCTTTGATTTAGAGTTCCAACTACATGTATCCATATAGGAGAAAACAGACTGAAACCTAAAAATTAAAACTGTTACTGCCAACGAACTGTTTAACTTAGAAGAACGAAATTTGGTGAGCCAAGTGGGATTGGGGTACTGATCATTACCTGAAAGTATCATCATAATTGGGTGAAAAAATGTGTGCTGAGATTTCAGGAAACTCGTAGTTTTTTGGAACCTTGGCAACCCGTTTCCATGAAAGTGATTTCCTTCGGTCTCTGCTTAGGGCTACATCAATAGGAAACAAACCATAGAGATAGAACTTGGAACTACTTTATTGGGTCAAGTTTCAAAGAGCTAGCACAAACCGTCTTTGATTTAGAGTCCCAACTACATGTATACATATAGAAGAAAACAGAGTGAAATCTAAAAATTAAAACTGTTACTGCCAATGAACGGTTTAACCTAGAAGAATGAAATTTGGTGAGCCAAGTGGGATTGGGGTACTGATCATTATCTGAAAGTGTCATCAAGATTGGGTGAAAAAATGTGTGCTGAGATTTCAGGAAACTCTTGGTTTTTTGGAAGCTTGTCAACCCATTTCCATGAAAGGGATTGGCGGCGGTCTCTGCTTAGGGCTACATCAATAGGAAAAAAAACTGTAGAGATAGAACTTGGAACTACTTTATTGTGTCAATTTTCAAAGAGCTAGCACAAACCGTCTTTAATTTAGAGTTCCAACTACATGTATCCATATAGGAGAAAACAGAGTGAAACCTAAAAATTTAAACTTTACTGCCAACGAACGGTTTAACCTAGAAGAACGAAATTTGGTGGTCCAAGTGGGATTGGGGTACTGATCATTATCTGAAAGTGTCATCAAGATTGGGTGAAAAAATGTGTGCTGAGATTTCAGGAAACTCGTGGTTTTTTGGAAGCTTGTCAACCCTTTTCCATGAAAGTGATTTGCGCCGGTCTCTGCTTAGGGCTACATCAATAGGAAACAAACCATAGAGATAGAACTTCGAACTACTTTATTGTGTCAATTTTCAAAGAGCTAGCACAAACCGTCTTTGATTTAGAGTTCCAACTACATGTAATCATATTGGAGAAAACTGAGTGAAACCTAAATATTTAAACTGTTACTGCCAACGAATGGTTTAACCTAGAAGAACGAAATTTGGTGAGCCAAGTGGGATTGGGGTACTGATCATTACCTGAAAGTGTCATCAAGATTGGGTGTAAAAATGTGTGCTGAGATTTCAGGAAACTCGTAGTTTTTTGGAAGATTGGCAACCCCTTTCCATGAAAGTGATTTGCGCCAGTCTTGGCTTAGGGCACCATGAATAGGAAACAAACCATAGAGATTGAACTTGGAACTACTTTTTTGTGTGAAGTTTCAAAGAGCAAGCACAAACCATCTTTGATTTAGAGTTCCAACTATATGTATCCATATAGGAGAAAACAGAGTGAAACCTAAAAATTAAAACTGTTACTGCCAACGAACTGTTTAACCTAGAAGAACGAAATTTGGTGAGCAAAGTGGGATTGGGGTACTGATCATTACATGAAAGTGTCATCAAGATTGGGTGAAAAAATGTGTGCTGAGATTTCAGGAAACTCGTAGTTTTTTGGAAGCTTGGCAACCCGTTTCCATGAAAGTGATTTGCACCAGTCTCTGCTTAGGGCTACATCAATAGGAAACAACCCATAGAGATGGAACTTGGAACTACTTTATTGTGTCAAGTTTCAAAGAGCTAGCACAAACCGTGTTTGATTTAGAGTTCCATCTACGTATATGCATATACGAGAAAGCAGAGTGAAACCTAAAAATTAAAACTGTTACTGCCAACGAACGGTTTAACCTAGAAGAACGAAATTTGGTGAGCCAAGTGGGATTAAGGTACTGATCATTACCTGAAAGTGTCATCAAGATTGGGTGTAAAAATGTGTGCTGGGATTTCAGGAAATTCGTAGTTTTTTGGAAGCTTGGCAACCCCTTTCCATGAAAGTGATTTGTGCCAGTCTCTGCTTAGGGCTACATGAATAGGAAACAAACCATAGAGATTGAACTTGGAACTACTTTATTGTGTCAAGTTTCAAAGAGCTAGCACAAACCATTTTTGATTTATAGTTCCAACTACGTGTATATATATAGGAGAAAACAGAGTGAAACCTAAAAATTAAAACTTTACTGACAACGAACGGTTTAACCTAGAAGAACGAAATTTGGTGAGCCAAGTGGGATTGGCTTACTGATCATTATCTGAAAGTGTAATCAAGATTGGGTGAAAAAATGTGTGCTTAGATTTCAGGAAACTCGTAGTTTTTTGGAAGCTTGGCAACCCCTTTCCATGAAAGTGATTTGCACCAGTCTCTGCTTAGGGCTACTCAATAAGAAACAAACCATAGAGATGGAACTTGAAACTACTTTATTGTGTCAAGTTTCAAAGAGCTAGCACAAACCGTGTTTGATTTAGAGTTCCATCTACATGTATCCATATAGGAGAAAGCAGAGTGAAACCTAAAAATTAAAACTGTTACTGCCAACGAACGGTTTAACCTACAAGAACAAAATTTGGTGAGCCAAGTGGGATTGGGGTACTTATCATTACCTGAAAGTGTCATCAAGATTGGGTGAAAAAATGTGTGCTGAGATTTCAGGAAACTCATAGTTTTTTGGAACCTTGGCAACCCCTCTCCATGGAAGTGATTTGCGCCGGTCTCTGCTTAGGGCTACATCAATAGGAAACAAACCATAGAGATAGAACTTGGAACTACTTTATTGTGTCAAGTTTCAAAGAGCTAGCACAAACCGTGTTTGATTTAGAGTTCCTACTACATGTATCCATATAGGAGAAAAGAGAGTGAAACCTAAAAATTAAAACTTTACTGCCAACGAACGGTTTAACCTAGAAGAACGAAATTTGGTGAGCCAAGTGGGAAGAGGGTACTGATCATTATCTGAAAGTGTCATCAAGATTGGGTCAAAAAATGTGTGCTGAGATTTCAGGAAACTCGTGGTTTTTTGGAAGCTTGTCAACCCCTTTCCATGAAAGTGAATTGCGCCGGTCTCTGCTTAGGGCTACATCAATATGAAACAAACCGTAGAGATAGAACTTGGAACTACTCTATTGTATCATTTCAAAGAGCTAGCAGAAACCTTCTTTGATTTAGAGTTCCAACTACATGTATCCATATAGGAGAAAACAGAGAGAAACCTAAAAATTAAAACTGTTACTGCCAACGAACGGTTTAACTTAGAAGAAAGAAATTTGGTGAGCCAAGTGGGATTGGCTTACTGATCATTATCTGAAAGTGTAATCAAGATTGGGTGAAAAAAATGTGTGCTTAGATTTCAGGAAACTCGTAGTTTTTTGGAAGCTTGGCAACCCCTTTCCATGAAAGTGATTTCTGCCAGTCTCTGCTTAGGGCTACATCAATAGGAAACAAACCATAGAGATGGAACTTGGAACTACTTTATTGTGTCAAGTTTCAAAGAGCTAGCACAAACCGTGTTTGATTTAGAGTTCCACCTGCATGTATCCATATAGGAGAAAACAGAGTGAAACCTGAAAATTAAAACTGTTACTGCCTACGAACGGTTTAAGATAGAAGAACGAAATTTGGTGAGCCAAGTGGGATTGGGGAACTGATCATTACCTGAAAGTGTCATCAAGATTGGGTTTAAAAATGTATGCTGAGATTTCAGGAAACTCATAGCTTTTTGGAAGATTGGCAACCGCTTTCCATGGAATTGATTTGCCCCGGGCTCTGCTTAGGGCTACATCAATAGGAAACAAACCATAGAGATAGAACTTGGAACTACTCTATTGTGTCAAGTTTCAAAGAGCTAGCACAAACCGTGTTTGATTTAGAGTTCCAACTACATGTATCCATATAAAAGAAAACAGAGTGAAACCTAGAAATTAAAACTGTTACTGCCAATGAATGGTTTAACCTAGAAAAACGAACTTTGGTGAGCCAAGTGGGATTGGGGTCCTGATCATTACCTGAAAGATTCATCAAGATTGGGTGAAAAAAATTTGTGCTGAGATTTCAGGAAACTCGTGGTTTTTTGGAAGCCTGGCAACACCTTTCCATGAAAGTGATTTGCGCCGGTCTCTGCTTAGGGCTACATCAATAGGAAACAAACCATAGAGATAGAACTTGGAACTACTATATTGTGTCAAGTTTTTAAGAGCTAGCACCAACCGTGTTTGATTTAGAGTTCCAACTACATGTATCCATATAGGAGAAAACAGAGTGTAACCTAAAAATTAAAACTGTTACTGCCAACGAATGGTTTAACCTGGAAGAACGAAATTTGGTGAGCCAAGTGGGATTGGGGTACTGATCATTTCCTGAAAGTGACATCCAGATTGGGTGAAAAAATGTGTGCTGAGATTTCAGGAAACTCGTAGTTTTTTGGAAGCTTGGCAACCCCTTTCCATGATAGTGATTTGCGCCAGTCTCTGCTTAGGGCTACATCAATAGGAAACAAACCATAGAGATAGAACATGGAACTACTTTATTGTGTCAGGTTTTCAAGAGCTAGCACAAACCATGTTTAATTTAGAGTTCCAACTACATGTATCCATATAGGAGAAAACAGAGTGTAACCTAAAAATTAAAACTGTTACTGCCAACTAACGGTTTAACATAGAAGAACAAAATTTGGTGAGCCAAGTGGGATTGGGGTACTGATGATTACCTGAAAGTCTCATCAAGATTGGGTGTAAAAATGCGTGCTGGGATTTCAGAAAACTCGTAGTTTTTTGGAAGCTTGGCAACCCCTTTCCATTAAAGTGATTTACGCGGGTCTCTCATTAGGTCTACATGAATAAGAAACAAACCATAGAGATAGAACTTGGAAGTACTTTATTCTGTGAAGTTTCAAAGAGCTAGCACAAACCGTGTTTCATTTACAGTTCCAAATATATGTATCCATATAGGAGAAAACTGAGTGAAACCTAAATATTTAAACTGTTACTGCCAACGAACGGTTTAACCTAGAAGAACGAAAGTTGGTGAGCCAAGTGGGAGTGGGGTACTGATCATTACCTGAAAGTCTCATCAAGATTGGGTGTAAAAATGTGTGCTGAGATTTCAGGAAACTCGTAGTTTTTTGGAAGCTTGGCAACCCCTTTCCATTTAAGTGATTTACGCCGGTCTCTCATTAGGGCTACATGAATAGGAAACAAACCATAGAGATAGAACTTGGAAGTACTTTATTGTGTTAAGTTTCAAAGAGCTAGCAAAAACCTTCTTTGATTTAGAGTTCCAACTACATGTATCCGTATAGGAGAAAACAGAGTGAAACCTAAAAATTAAAATTGTTACTGCCAACGAATGGTTTAACCTAGATGAACGAAATTTGGGGAGCCAAGTGGGATTGGGGTACTGATCATTACCTGAAAGAGTCATCAAGATTAGGTGAAAAAATGTGTGCTGTGATTTCAGGAAACTCGTAGTTTTTTGGAAGCTTGGCAACCCCTTTCCATGAAAGAGATTTGCGCCAGTCTCATCTTAGGGCTACATCAATAGGAAACAAATCATAGAGATAGAACTTGGAACTACTTTATTGTGTCAAGTTTTCAAGAGCTAGCACAAACCGTGTTTGATTTAGAGTTCCAACTACATGTATCCATAGAGGAGAAAACAGAGTGAAACCTAAAAATTAAAACTGTCACTGCCAACGAACGGTTTAACCAAGAACAATGAAATTTGGTGAGCCAAGTTTGATTGGGGTACTGATCATTACCTGAAAGTGTTATCAAGATTGGGTGAAAAAATGTGTGCTGAGATTTCAGTAAACTCGTAGTTTTTTGGAAGGTAGGCAACCCCTTTCCATGAAAGTGATTTGCGCAGGTCTCTGCTTAGGGCTACCCCAATAGGAAACAAACCATAGAGATAGAACTTGGAACTACTTTATTGTGTCAAGTTTTCCAGAGCTAGCACAAACCATGTTTGATTTAGAGTTCCAACTACATGTATCCATATAGGAGAAAACAGAGTGAAACCTAAAAATTAAAACTGTTACTGCCAACGAACGGTTTAACCTAGAAGAACGAAATTTGGTGATTCAAGTGGGATTGGGGTACTGATCATTACCTGAAGGAGTCATCAAGATTGGGTGAAAAAAAGTGTGCTGAGATTTCAGAAAACTCGTAGGTTTTTGGAAGCTTGGCAACCCCTTTCCATGAAAGTGATTTGCGCCGCTCTCTGCTTAGGGCTACATCAATAGGAAACAAACCATAGTGATAGAACTTGGAACTACTTTATTGTGTCAAGTTTTCAAGAGCTAGCACAAACCGTGTTTGATTTAGAGTTCCAACTACATGTATCCATATAGGAGAAAACAGCCTGAAACCTAAAAATTAAAACTGTTACTGCCAACGAACGGTATAACCTAGAACGAAATTTGGTGAGCCAAGTTTGATCGGGGTACTGATCATTACCTGAAAGTGTCATCAAGATTGGGTGAAAAAATGTGTGCTGACATTTCAGGAAACTCGTAGTTTTTTAAAAGGTAGGCATCCCCTTTCCATGAAAGTCATTTGCGCCGGTCTCTGCTTAGGGCTACCTCAATAGGAAACAAACCATAGAGATAGAACTTGGAACTACTATATTGTGTCAAGTTTTTAAGAGCTAGCACCAACCGTGTTTGATTTAGAATTCCAACTACATGTATCCATATAGGAGAAAACAGAGTGTAACCTAAAATTTAAAACTGTTACTGCCAACGAATGGTTTAACCTGGAAGAACGAAATTAGGTGAGCCAAGTGGGATTGGGGTACTGATCATTTCCTGAAAGTGTCATCCAGATTGGGTGAAAAAATGTGTGCTGAGATTTCAGGAAACTCGTAGTTTTTTGGAAGCTTGGCAACCCCTTTCCATGAAAGTGATATGAGGCAGTCTCTGCTTAGGGCTACATCAATAGAAAACAAACCATAGAGATAGAACTTGGAACTACTTTATTGTGTCAAGTTTCAAAGTGGTATCACAATCCGAGTTTGATTTAGAGTTCCAAATACATGTATCCATATAGGAGAAAACAGAGTGAAAACTAAAAATTAAAATTGTTACTGCCAACGAACGGTTTAACCTAGATGAACGAAATTTGGGGAGCCAAGTGGGATTGGGGTACTGATCATTACCTGAAAGTGTCATCAAGATTGGGTGAAAAAATGTGTGCTGAGATTTCAGGAAACTCGTCGTTTTTTGGAAGCTTGGCAACCCCTTTCCATGAAAGTGATTTGCGCCAGTCTCTGCTTAGGGCTACATCAATAGGAAACAAACCATGGAGATAGAACTTGGAACTACTTTATTGTGTCCAGTTTTCAAGAGCTAGCACAAACCGTGTTTGATTTAGAGTTCCAACTACATGTATCCATATAGGAGAAAACAGAGTGAAACCTAAAAATTAAAATTCTTACTGCCAACGAACGGTTTAACCTAGAACAATGAAATTTGGTGAGCCAAGTGGGATTGGGGTACTGATCATTACCTGAAAGAGTCATCAAGATTAGGTGAAAAAATGTGTGCTGTGATTTCAGGAAACTCGTAGGTTTTTGGAAGCTTGGCAACCCCTTTCCATGAAAGTGATTTTCGCCGGTCTCTGCTTAGGGCTACATCAATAGGAAACAAACCATAGAGATAGAACTTGGAACTACTTTATAGTGTCAAGTTTTCAAGAGGTAGCACAAACCGTATTTGATTTAGAGTTCCAACTACATGTATCCATAGAGGAGAAAACAGAGTGAAACCTAAAAATTAAAACTGTCACTGCCAACGAACGGTTTAACCTAGAACAATGAAATTTGGTGAGCCAAGTTTGATTGGGTTACTGATCATTACCTGAAAGTGTCATAAAGTTTGGGTGAAAAAATGTGTGCTGAGATTTCAGGAAACTCATAGTTTTTTGGAAGGTAGACAACCCCTTTCCATGAAAGTCATTTGCAACGGTCTCTGCTTAGGGCTACCACAATAGGAAACAAACCATAGAGATAGAACTTGGAACTACTTTATTGTGTCAAGTTTTCAAGAGCTAGCAAAAACCGTGTTTGATTTAGAGTTCCAACTACATGTATCCATATAGGAGAAAACAGAGTGAAACCTAAAAATTAAAACTGATACTGCCAACAAACGGTTTAACCTAGAAGTACGAAATTTGGTGAGCCAAGTGGGATTGGGGTACTGATCATTACCTGAAGGAGTCATCAAGATTGGGTGAAAAAATGTGTGCTGAGATTTCAGAAAACTCATAGGTTTTTGGAAGCTTGGCAACCCCTTTCCATGAAAGTGATTTGTGCCGCTCTCTGCTTAGGGCTACATCAATAGGAAACAAACCATAGTGATAGAACTTTGAACTACTTTATTGTGTCAAGTTTTCAAGAGCTAGCACAAACCGGGTTTGATTTAGAGTTCCAACTACATGTATCCATATAGGAGAAAACAGACTGAAACCTAAAAATTAAAACTGTTACTGCCAACGAACGGTATAACCTAGAACGAAATTTGGTGAGCCAAGTTTGATTGGGGTACTGATCATTACCTGAAAGTGTCATCAAGGTTGGGTGAAAAAATGTGTGCTGACATTTCAGGAAACTCGTAGTTTTTTGGAAGTTAGGCAACCCCTTTCCATGAAAGTCATTTGCGCCAGTCTCTGCTTAGGGCTACATCAATAGGAAACAAACCATAGAGATAGAACTTGGAACTACTTTATTGTGTCAAATTTTTAAGAGCTAGCACCAACCGTGTTTGATTTAGAGTTCCAACTACATGTATCCATATAGGAGAAAACAGAGTGTAACCTAAAAATTAAAACTGTTACTGCCAACGAATGGTTTAACCTGGAAGAACGAAATTTGGTGAGCCAAGTGGGATTGGGGTACTGATCATTTCCTGAAAGTGACATCCAGATTGGGTGAAAAAATGTGTGCTGAGAATTCAGGAAACTCGTAGTTTTTTGGAAGCTTGGCAACCCCTTTCTATGATAGTGATTTGCGCCAGTCTCTGCTTAGGGCTACATCAATAGGAAACAAACCATAGAGATAGAACATGGAACTACTTTATTGTGTCAGGTTTTCAAGAGCTAGCACAAACCATGTTTAATTTAGAGTTCCAACTACATGTATCCATATAGGAGAAAACAGAGTGTAACCTAAAAATTAAAACTGTTACTGCCAAATAACGGTTTAACATAGAAGAACAAAATTTGGTGAGCCAAGTGGGATTGGGGTACTGATGATTACCTGAAAGTCTCATCAAGATTGGGTGTAAAAATGCGTGCTGGGATTTCAGAAAACTCGTAGTTTTTTGGAAGCTTGGCAACCCCTTTCCATTAAAGTGATTTACGCGGGTCTCTCATTAGGTCTACATGAATAAGAAACAAACCATAGAGATAGAACTTGGAAGTACTTTATTCTGTGAAGTTTCAAAGAGCTAGCACAAACCGTGTTTCATTTACAGTTCCAAATATATGTATCCATATAGGAGAAAACTGAGTGAAACCTAAATATTTAAACTGTTACTGCCAACGAACGGTTTAACCTAGAAGAACGAAATTTGGTGAGCCAAGTGGGAGTGGGGTACTGATCATTACCTGAAAGTCTCATCAAGATTGGGTGTAAAAATGTGTGCTGAGATTTCAGGAAACTCGTAGTTTTTTGGAAGCTTGGCAACCCCTTTCCATTTAAGTGATTTACGCCGGTCTCTCATTAGGGCTACATGAATAGGAAACAAACCATAGAGATAGAACTTGGAAGTACTTTATTGTGTTAAGTTTCAAAGAGCTAGCAAAAACCTTCTTTGATTTAGAGTTCCAACTACATGTATCCGTATAGGAGAAAACAGAGTGAAACCTAAAAATTAAAATTGTTACTGCCAACGAATGGTTTAACCTAGATGAACGAAATTTGGGGAGCCAAGTGGGATTGGGGTACTGATCATTACCTGAAAGAGTCATCAAGATTAGGTGAAAAAATGTGTGCTGTGATTTCAGGAAACTCGTAGTTTTTTGGAAGCTTGGCAACCCCTTTCCATGAAAGAGATTTGCGCCAGTCTCATCTTAGGGCTACATCAATAGGAAACAAATCATAGAGATAGAACTTGGAACTACTTTATTGTGTCAAGTTTTCAAGAGCTAGCACAAACCGTGTTTGATTTAGAGTTCCAACTACATGTATCCATAGAGGAGAAAACAGAGTGAAACCTAAAAATTAAAACTGTCACTGCCAACGAACGGTTTAACCAAGAACAATGAAATTTGGTGAGCCAAGTTTGATTGGGGTACTGATCATTACCTGAAAGTGTTATCAAGATTGGGTGAAAAAATGTGTGCTGAGATTTCAGTAAACTCGTAGTTTTTTGGAAGGTAGGCAACCCCTTTCCATGAAAGTGATTTGCGCAGGTCTCTGCTTAGGGCTACCCCAATAGGAAACAAACCATAGAGATAGAACTTGGAACTACTTTATTGTGTCAAGTTTTCCAGAGCTAGCACAAACCATGTTTGATTTAGAGTTCCAACTACATGTATCCATATAGGAGAAAACAGAGTGAAACCTAAAAATTAAAACTGTTACTGCCAACGAACGGTTTAACCTAGAAGAACGAAATTTGGTGATTCAAGTGGGATTGGGGTACTGATCATTACCTGAAGGAGTCATCAAGATTGGGTGAAAAAAAGTGTGCTGAAATTTCAGAAAACTCGTAGGTTTTTGGAAGCTTGGCAACCCCTTTCCATGAAAGTGATTTGCGCCGCTCTCTGCTTAGGGCTACATCAATAGGAAACAAACCATAGTGATAGAACTTGGAACTACTTTATTGTGTCAAGTTTTCAAGAGCTAGCACAAACCGTGTTTGATTTAGAGTTCCAACTACATGTATCCATATAGGAGAAAACAGCCTGAAACCTAAAAATTAAAACTGTTACTGCCAACGAACGGTATAACCTAGAACGAAATTTGGTGAGCCAAGTTTGATCGGGGTACTGATCATTACCTGAAAGTGTCATCAAGATTGGGTGAAAAAATGTGTGCTGACATTTCAGGAAACTCGTAGTTTTTTAAAAGGTAGGCAACCCCTTTCCATGAAAGTCATTTGCGCCGGTCTCTGCTTAGGGCTACCTCAATAGGAAACAAACCATAGAGATAGAACTTGGAACTACTATATTGTGTCAAGTTTTTAAGAGCTAGCACCAACCGTGTTTGATTTAGAATTTCAACTACATGTATCCATATAGGAGAAAACAGAGTGTAACCTAAAATTTAAAACTGTTACTGCCAACGAATGGTTTAACCTGGAAGAACGAAATTAGGTGAGCCAAGTGGGATTGGGGTACTGATCATTTCCTGAAAGTGTCATCCAGATTGGGTGAAAAAATGTGTGCTGAGATTTCAGGAAACTCGTAGTTTTTTGGAAGCTTGGCAACCCCTTTCCATGAAAGTGATATGAGGCAGTCTCTGCTTAGGGCTACATCAATAGAAAACAAACCATAGAGATAGAACTTGGAACTACTTTATTGTGTCAAGTTTCAAAGTGGTATCACAATCCGTGTTTGATTTAGAGTTCCAAATACATGTATCCATATAGGAGAAAACAGAGTGAAAACTAAAAATTAAAATTGTTACTGCCAACGAACGGTTTAACCTAGATGAACGAAATTTGGGGAGCCAAGTGGGATTGGGGTACTGATCATTACCTGAAAGTGTCATCAAGATTGGGTGAAAAAATGTGTGCTGAGATTTCAGGAAACTCGTCGTTTTTTGGAAGCTTGGCAACCCCTTTCCATGAAAGTGATTTGCGCCAGTCTCTGCTTAGGGCTACATCAATAGGAAACAAACCATGGAGATATAACTTGGAACTACTTTATTGTGTCCAGTTTTCAAGAGCTAGCACAAACCGTGTTTGATTTAGAGTTCCAACTACATGTATCCATATAGGAGAAAACAGAGTGAAACCTAAAAATTAAAATTCTTACTGCCAACGAACGGTTTAACCTAGAACAATGAAATTTGGTGAGCCAAGTGGGATTGGGGTACTGATCATTACCTGAAAGAGTCATCAAGATTAGGTGAAAAAATGTGTGCTGTGATTTCAGGAAACTCGTAGGTTTTTGGAAGCTTGGCAACCCCTTTCCATGAAAGTGATTTTCGCCGGTCTCTGCTTAGGGCTACATCAATAGGAAACAAACCATAGAGATAGAACTTGGAACTACTTTATAGTGTCAAGTTTTCAAGAGCTAGCACAAACCGTATTTGATTTAGAGTTCCAACTACATGTATCCATAGAGGAGAAAACAGAGTGAAACCTAAAAATTAAAACTGTCACTGCCAACGAACGGTTTAACCTAGAACAATGAAATTTGGTGAGCCAAGTTTGATTGGGTTACTGATCATTACCTGAAAGTGTCATAAAGTTTGGGTGAAAAAATGTGTGCTGAGATTTCAGGAAAATCGTAGTTTTTTGGAAGGTAGACAACCCCTTTCCATGAAAGTCATTTGCAACGGTCTCTGCTTAGGGCTACCACAATAGGAAACAAACCATAGAGATAGAACTTGGAACTACTTTATTGTGTCAAGTTTTCAAGAGCTAGCAAAAACCGTGTTTGATTTAGAGTTCCAACTACATGTATCCATATAGGAGAAAACAGAGTGAAACCTAAAAATTAAAACTGATACTGCCAACAAACGGTTTAACCTAGAAGTACGAAATTTGGTGAGCCAAGTGGGATTGGGGTACTGATCATTACCTGAAGGAGTCATCAAGATTGGGTGAAAAAATGTGTGCTGAGATTTCAGAAAACTCATAGGTTTTTGGAAGCTTGGCAACCCCTTTCCATGAAAGTGATTTGTGCCACTCTCTGCTTAGGGCTACATAAATAGGAAACAAACCATAGTGATAGAACTTTGAACTACTTTATTGTGTCAAGTTTTCAAGAGCTAGCACAAACCGGGTTTGATTTAGAGTTCCAACTACATGTATCCATATAGGAGAAAACAGACTGAAACCTAAAAATTAAAACTGTTACTGCCAACGAACGGTATAACCTAGAACGAAATTTGGTGAGCCAAGTTTGATTGGGGTACTGATCATTACCTGAAAGTGTCATCAAGGTTGGGTGAAAAAATGTGTGCTGACATTTCAGGAAACTCGTAGTTTTTTGGAAATTAGGCAACACCTTTCCATGAAAGTCATTTGCGCCAGTCTCTGCTTAGGGCTACATCAATAGGAAACAAACCATAGAGATAGAACTTGGAACTACTTTATTGTGTCAAATTTTTAAGAGCTAGCACCAACCGCGTTTGATTTAGAGTTCCAACTACATGTATCCATATAGGAGAAAACAGAGTGTAACCTAAAATTTAAAACTGTTACTGCAAACGAATGGTTTAACCTGGAAGAACGAAATTAGGTAGCCAAGTGGGATTGGGGTACTGATCATTTCCTGAAAGTGTCATCCAGATTGGGTGAAAAAATGTGTGCTGAGATTTCAGGAAACTCGTATTTTTTTTTGAAGCTTGGCAACCCCTTTCCATGAAAGTGATATGCACCAGTCTCTGCTTAGGGCTACATCAATAGGAAACAAACCATAGAGATAGAACTTGGAACTACTTTATTCTGTCAAGTTTCAAAGAGGTAGCACAATCCGTGTTTGATTTAGAGTTCCAAATACATGTATCCATATAGGAGAAAACAGAGTGAAACCTAAAAATTAAAATTTTACTGCCAACGAACGGTTTAACCTAGATGAACGAAATTTGGGGAGCCAAGTTTGATTGGGGTACTGATGATTACCTGAAGGAGTCATCAAGATTGGGTGAAAAAAAGTGTGCTGAGATTTCAGAAAACTAGTAGGTTTTTGGAAGCTTGGCAACCCCTTTCCATGAAAGTGATTTGCGCCGGTCTCTGCTTAGGGCTACATCAATAGGAAACAAACCATAGTGATACAACTTGGAACTACTTTATTGTGTCAAGTTTTCAAGAGCTAGCACAAACCGTGTTTGATTTAGAGTTCCAACTACATGTATCCATATAGGAGAAAACAGCCTGAAACCTAAAAATTAAAACTGTTACGGCCCACGAACGGTATAACCTAGAACAAAATTTGGTGAGCCAAGTTTGATTGGGGTACTGATCATTACCTGAAAGTGTCATCAAGATTGGGTAAAAAAATGTGTGCTGACATTTCAGGAAACTCGTAGTTTTTTGGAAGGTAGGCAAACCCTTTCCATGAAAGTCATTTGCGCCGGTCTCTGCTTAGGGATACCTCAATAGGAAACAAACCATAGTGATAGAACTTGGAACTACTTTGTTGTGTCAAGTTTTCAAGAGCTAGCATAAACCGTGTTTTATTTAGAGTTCCAACTACATGAATCCATATAGGAGAAAACAGAGTGAAACCTAAAAATTAAAACTGATACTGCCAACGAACGGTTTAACCTAGAAGAACGAAATTTGGTGAGCCAAGTGGGATTGGGGTACAGATCATTACCTGAAAGTGTCATCAAGATTGGGTCAAAAAATGTGTGCTGAGATTTCAGGAAACTCGTTGTTTTTTGGAAGCTTGGCAACCCATTTCCATGAACGTGATTTGCGCCAGTCTCTGCTTAGGGCTACATCAATAGGAAACAAACCATGGAGATAGAACTTGGAACTACTTTATTGTGTCAAGTTTCCAAGAGCTAGCACAAACCGTGTTTGATTTAGAGTTCCAACTACATGTATCCATATAAGAGAAAACAGAGAGAAACCTAAAAATTAAAACTGTTACTGCCAATTAACGGTTTAACCTAGAAGAACGAAATTTGGTGAGACAAGTGGGATTGGGGTACTGATCATTACCTGAAAGTGTCATCAAGATTGGGTGAAAAAATGTGTGCTGAGATTTCAGGAAAATCGTAGTTTTTTGGAAGCTTGGCAACCCATTTCCATGAAAGTGATTTGTGCCAGTCTCTGCTTAGGGCTACATCAATAGGAAACAAACCATAGAGATAGAACTTGGAACTACTTTATTGTGTCAAGTTTCAAAGAGCTAGCACAAACCGTGTTTGATTTAGAGTTCCAAATATATGTATCCATATAGGAGAAAACAGAGTGAAACCTAAAAATTAAAACTGTTACAGTCAACGAACGGTTAAACCTAGAAGAACGAAATTTGGTGAGCCAAGTGGGATTGGGGTACTGATCATTACCTGAAGGAGTCATCAAGATTGGGTGAAAACATGTGTGCTGAGATTTCAGGAAACTCGTAGTTTTTTGGAAGCTTGGCAACCCTTTCCATGAAAGTGATTTGCGCCAGTCTCTACTTAGGGCTACATCAATAGGAAACAAACCATAGAGATAGAACTTGGAACTACATTACTGTGTCAAGTTTCAAAGAGCTAGCACAAACCATGTTTGATTTAGAGTTCCAACTGCATGTATCCATATAGGAGAAAACAGAGTGAAACCTAAAAATTAAAACTGTTACTGCCAACAAACGATTTAACCTAGAAGAATGAAATTTGGTGAGCCAAGTGGGATTGGGGTACTGATCATTACCTGAAAGTGTCATCAAGTTTGGGTGAAAAAATGTTTGCTGTAATTTCAGGAAACTCTTAGTTTTTTGGAAGGTAGGCAACCCCTTTCCAAGAAAGTCATTTGCGCCGGTCTCTGCTTAGGGCTACCTCAATAGGAAACAAACCATAGAGATAGAACTTGGAACACTTTATTGTGTCAAGTTTTCAAGAACTAGTACAAACCGTGTTTGATTTAGAGTTCCAACTACAGGTATCCATATAGGAGAAAACAGAGTGAAACCTAAAAATTAAAACTGTTACTGCCAACGAACGGTTTAACCTAGAAGAACGAAATTTGGTGAGCCAAGTGGGATTGGGGAACTGATCATTACGTGAAAGTGTCACCCAGATTGGGTGAAAAAATGTGTTTTGACATTTCTGGAAACTCGTAGTTTTTTGGAAGCTTGGCAACCCCTTCCAATGAAAGTGATTTGTGCCAGTCTCTGCTTAGGGCTACATCAATAGGACACAAACCATAGTGATAAAACTTGGAACTATTTTATAGTGTCAAGTTTCAAAGAGCTAGCACAATCCATGTTTGATTTAGAGTTCCAACTACATGTATCCATATAGGAGAAAACAGAGTGAAACCTAAAAATTAAAACTGTTACTGCCAATGAACCGTTTAACCTAGAAGAACGAAATTTGGTGAGCCAAGTGGGATTGGGGTACTGATCATTACCTGAAAGAGTCATCAAGATTAGGTGAAAAAATGTGTGCTGTGATTTCAGGAAACTCGTAGTTTTTTGGAAGGTCGGCAACCCCTTTCCATGAGAGTGATTTGCGCCAGTCTCTGCTTAGGGCTACATCAATAGGAAACAAACCATAGAGATAGAACTTGAAACTATTTTATTGTGTCAAGTTTTCAAGAGCTAGCACAAACCGGGTTTGATTTAGAGTTCCAACTACATGTATCCATATAGGAGAAAACAGCCTGAAACCTAAAAATTAAAACTGTTACTGCCAACGAACGGTTTAACCTAGAACGAAATTTGGTGAGCCAAGTTTGATTGGGGCACTGATCATTACCTGAAAGTGTCATCAACATTGGGTGAAAAAATGTGTGCTGACATTTCAGGAAACTCGTAGTTTTTTGGAAGGTAGGCAACCCCTTTCCATGAAAGTCATTTGCGCCGGTCTCTGCTTAGGGCTACCTCAATAGGAAACAAACCATAGAGATAGAACTTGGAACTACTTTATTGTGTCAAGTTTTTAAGAGCTAGCACCAACCGTGTTTGATTTAGAGTTCCAACTACATGTATCCATATAGGAGAAAACAGAGTGTAAACTAAAATTTAAAACTGTTACTGCAAACGAATGGTTTAACCTGGAAAAACGAAATTAGGTAGCCAAGTGGGATTGGGGTACTGATCATTTCCTGAAAGTGTCATCCAGATTGGGTGAAAAAATGTGTGCTGAGATTTCAGGAAACTCGTAGTTTTTTGGAAGCTTGGCAATCCCTTTCCATGAAAGTGATTTGCGCCAGTCTCTGCTTAGGGCTACATCAATAGGAAACAAACCATAGAGATAGAACATGGAACTACTTTATTGTGTCAAGTTTTCAAGAGCTAGCACAAACCATGTTTAATTTAGAGTTCCAACTACATGTATCCATATAGGAGAAAACAGAGTGTAACCTAAAAATTAAAACTGTTACTGCCAACTAACGGTTTAACATAGAAGAATGAAATTTGGTGAGCTAAGTAGCATTGGGGTACTGATCATTACCTGAAAGTGTCATCAAGATTGGGTGAAAAAATGTGTGCTGAGATTTCAGGAAACTCGTAGTTTTTTTGAAGCTTGGCAACCCCTTTCCATGAAAGTGATATGCGCCAGTCTCTGCTTAGGGCTACATCAATAGGAAACAAACCATAGAGATAGAACTTGGAACTACTTTATTCTGTCAAGTTTCAAAGAGGTAGCACAATCCGTGTTTGATTTAGAGTTCCAAATACATGTATCCATATAGGAGAAAACAGAGTGAAACCTAAAAATTAAAATTGTTACTGCCAACGAACGGTTTAACCTAGATGAACGAAATTTGGGGAGCCAAGTGGGATTGGGGTACTGATCATTACCTGAAAGTGTCATCAAGATTGGGTGAAAAACAGTGTGCTGAGATTTCAGGAAACTTGTAGTTTTTTGGAAGCTTGGCAACCCCTTTCCATGAAAGTGATTTGCGCCAGTCTCTGATTAGGGCTACATCAATAGGAAACAAACCATAGAGATAGAACTTGGAACTACTTTATTGTGTCCAGTTTTCAAGAGCTAGCACAAACCGTGTTTGATTTAGAGTTCCAACTACATGTATCCATATAGGAGAAAACAGAGTGAAACCTAAAAATTTAAACTGTTACTGCCAACGAACCGTTTAACCTAGAAGAACGAAATTTGGTGAGCCAAGTGGGATTGGGGTACTGATCATTAACTGAAGGAGTCATCAAGATTGGGTGAAAAAAGGTGTGCTGAGATTGCAGAAAACTCGTAGGTTTTTGGAAGCTTGGCAACCCCATTCCATGAAAGTGATTTGCGCCGCTCTCTGCTTAGGGCTACATCAATAGGAAACAAACCATAGTGATACAACTTGGAACTACTTTATTGTGTCAAGTTTTCAAGAGCTAGCACAAATCGGGTTTGATTTAGAGTTCCAACTACATGTATCCATATAGGAGAAAACAGACTGAAACCTAAAAATTAAAACTGTTACTGCCAACGAACGGTATAACCTAGAACGAAATTTGGTGAGCCAAGTTTGATTGGGGTACTGATCATTACCTGAAAGTGTCATCAAGGTTGGGTGAAAAAATGTGTGCTGACATTTCAGGAAACTCGTAGTTTTTTGGAAGTTAGGCAACCCCTTTCCATGAAAGTCATTTGCGCCAGTCTCTGCTTAGGGCTACATCAAGAGGAAACAAACCATAGAGATAGAACTTGGAACTACTTTATTGTGTCAAATTTTTAAGAGCTAGCACCAACCGCGTTTGATTTAGAGTTCCAACTACATGTATCCATATAGGAGAAAACAGAGTGTAACCTAAAATTTAAAACTGTTACTGCAAACGAATGGTTTAACCTGGAAGAACGAAATTAGGTAGCCAAGTGGGATTGGGGTACTGATCATTTCCTGAAAGTGTCATCCAGATTGGGTGAAAAATTGTGTGCTGAGATTTCAGGAAACTCGTATTTTTTTTGAAGCTTGGCAACCCCTTTCCATGAAAGTGATATGCACCAGTCTCTGCTTAGGGCTACATCAATAGGAAACAAACCATAGAGATAGAACTTGGAACTACTTTATTCTGTCAAGTTTCAAAGAGGTAGCACAATCCGTGTTTGATTTAGAGTTCCAAATACATGTATCCATATAGGAGAAAACAGAGTGAAACCTAAAAATTAAAACTGTTACTGCCAACGAACGGTTTAACCTAGAAGAACGAAATTTGGGGAGCCAAGTTTGATTGGGGTACTGATCATTACCTGAAGGAGTCATCAAGATTGGGTGAAAAAAAGTGTGCTGAGATTTCAGAAAACTAGTAGGTTTTTGGAAGCTTGGCAACCCCTTTCCATGAAAGTGATTTGCGCCGGTCTCTGCTTAGGGCTACATCAATAGGAAACAAACCATAGTGATACAACTTGGAACTACTTTGTTGTGTCAAGGTTTCAAGAGCTAGCACAAACCGTGTTTGATTTAGAGTTCCAACTACATGTATCCATATAGGAGAAAACAGAGTGAAACCTAAAAATTAAAACTGTTACTGCCAATGAACGGTTTAACCTAGAACAATGAAATTTGGTGAGCCAAGTGGGATTGGGGTACTGATCATTACCTGAAAGTGTCATCAAGATTGGGTGAAAACATGTGTGCTGAGATTTCAGGAAACTCGTAGTTTTTTGGAAGCTTGGCAACCCTTTCCATGAAAGTGATTTGCGCCAGTCTCTGCTTAGGGCTACATCAATAGGAAACAAACCATAGAGATAGAACTTGGAACTACTTTACTGTGTCAAGTTTCAAAGAGCTAGCACAAACCGTCTTTGATTTAGAGTTCCAACTGCATGTATCCATATAGGAGAAAAAAGAGTGAAACCTAAAAATTAAAACTGTTACTGCCAACAAACGATTTAACCTAGAAGAATGAGATTTGGTGAGCCAAGTGGGATTGGGGTACTGATCATTACCTGAAAGTGTCATCAAGATTGGGTGAAAAAATGTGTGCTGACATTTCAGGAAACTCGTAGTTTTTTGGAAGGTAGGCAACCCCTTTCCATGAAAGTGATTTGCGCCAGTCTCTGCTTAGGGCTACCTCAATAGGAAACAAACCATAGAGATAGAACTTGGAACACTTTATTGTGTCAAGTTTTCAAGAACTAGCACAAACCGTGTTTGATTTAGAGTTCCAACTACAGGTATCCACATAGGAGAAAACAGAGTGAAACCTAAAAATTTAAACTGTTACTGCCAACGAACGGTTTAACCTAGAAGAACGAAATTTGGTGAGCCAAGTGGCATTGGGGAACTGATCATTACGTGAAATTGTCATCCAGATTGGCTGAAAAAATGTGTGCTGAGATTTCAGGAAACTCTTAGTTTTTTGGAAGCTTGCAACCCTTTTCAATTAAAGTGAATTGCGCCAGTCTCTGCTTAGGGCTACATCAATAGGAAACAAACCATAGAGACAGAACTTGGAACTACTTTATTGTGTCAAGTTTCAAAGAGCTAGCACAAACCATGTTTGATTTAGAGTTCCAACTACATGTATCCATATAGGAGAAAACAGAGTGAAACCAAAAAATTAAAACTGTTACTGCCAAAGAAAGGTTTAACCTAGAAGAAAGAAATTTGGTGACCCAAGTGGGATTGGGGTCCTAATCATTACCTGAAAGTGTCATCAAATTGGGTGAAAAAATATGTGCTGAGATTTCAGGAAACTCGTAGTTTTTTGGAAGCTTGGCAACCCCTTTCCATGAAAGTGAATTGCCTCGGTCTTTGCTTAGGGCTACGTTAATAGGAAAAAAACCATAGAGATAGAACTTGGAACTACTCTATTGTGTCAAGTTTCAAAGAGCTAGCACAAACCCTGTTTGATTTAGAGTTCCAACTACATGTATCCATATAGGAGAAAACAGAGTGAAACCTAAAAATTAAAACTGTTACTGCCAATGACCCGTTTAACCTAGAAGAACGAAATTTGGTGAGCCAAGTGGGATTAGGGTACTGATCATTACCTGAAATTGTCATCCAGATTGGCTGAAAAAATGTGTGCTGAGATTTCAGGAAACTCGTAGTTTTTTGGAAGCTTGGCAACCCCTTTCGATGAATGTGATTTGTGCCAGTCTCTGCTTAGGGCTACATCAAAAGGAAACAAACCATAGAGGTAGTAGTTGGAACTACTTTATTGTGTCAAGTTTCAAGGAGCTAGCACAAACCGTGTTTGATTAAGAGTTCCAACTACATGTATCCATATAGGAGAAAACAGAGTGAAACCTAAAAATTAAAACTGTTACTGCCAACGAACGGTTTAACCTAGATGAAAGAAATTTGGGGAGCCAAGTGGGATTGGGGTACTGATCATTTCCTGAGAGAGTCATCAAGATTGGGTGAAAAAATGTGTGCTGAGATTTCAGGAAACACGTAGTTTATTGGAAGCTTGGCAACCCCTTTCCATGAAAGTGATTTGCGCCGGTCTCTACTTAGGGCTACATCAATAGGAAACAAACCATAGAGATAGAACTTGGAACCTCTTTATTGTGTCAAGTTTTCAAGAGCTAGCACAAACCGTGTTTGATTTAGAATTCCAACTACATGTATTCATATAGGAGAAAGCAGAGTGAAACCTAAAATTAAAACTGTTACTGCCAACGAACGGTTTAACCTAGTAGAACGAAACTTGGTAAGCCAAGAGGGATTGGGGTACTGATCATTACCTGAAAGTGTCATCAAATTGGGTGAAAAAATGTATGCTGAGATTTCAGGATACTCGTAGTTTTTTGGACGCTTGGCAACCACTTTCCATGAAAGTGATTTGTGCCAGTCTCTGCTTAGGGCTACATCAATAGGAAACAAACCATAGAGATAGAACTTGGAACTACTTTGTTGTGTCAAGTTTTCAAGAGCTAGCACAAACCGTGTTTTATTTAGAGTTCCAACTACATGAATCCATATAGGAGAAAACAGAGTGAAACCTAAAAATTAAAACTGATACTGCCAACGAACGGTTTAACCTAGAAGAACGAAATTTGGTGAGCCAAGTGGGATTGGGGTACAGATCATTACCTGAAAGTGTCATCAAGATTGGGTCAAAAAATGTGTGCTGAGATTTGAGGAAACTCGTAGTTTTTTGGAAGCTTGGCAACCCCTTTCCATGAACGTGATTTGCGCCAGTCTCTGCTTAGGGCTACATCAATAGGAAACAAACCATGGAGATAGAACTTGGAACTACTTTATTGTGTCAAGTTTCCAAGAGCTAGCACAAACCGTGTTTGATTTAGAGTTCCAACTACATGTATCCATATAGGAGAAAACAGAGAGAAACCTAAAAATTAAAACTGTTACTGCCAATTAACGGTTTAACCTAGAAGAACGAAATTTGGTGAGACAAGTGGGATTGGGGTACTGATCATTACCTGAAAGTGTCATCAAGATTGGGTGAAAAAATGTGTGCTGAGATTTCAGGAAAATCGTAGTTTTTTGGAAGCTTGGCAACCAATTTCCATGAAAGTGATTTGCGCCAGTCTCTGCTTAGGGCTACATCAATAGGAAACAAACCATAGAGATAGAACTTGGAACTACTTTATTGTGTCAAGTTTCAAAGAGCTAGCACAAACCGTGTTTGATTTAGAGTTCCAAATATATGTATCCATATAGGAGAAAACAGAGTGAAACCTAAAAATTAAAACTGTTACAGTCAACGAACGGTTAAACCTAGAAGAACGAAATTTGGTGAGCCAAGTGGGATTGGGGTACTGATCATTACCTGAAGGAGTCATCAAGATTGGGTGAAAACATGTGTGCTGAGATTTCAGGAAACTCGTAGTTTTTTGGAATCTTGGCAACCCTTTCCATGAAAGTGATTTGCGCCAGTCTCTACTTAGGGCTACATCAATAGGAAACAAACCATAGAGATAGAACTTGGAACTACATTACTGTGTCAAGTTTCAAAGAGCTAGCACAAACCGTGTTTGATTTAGAGTTCCAACTGCATGTATCCATATAGGAGAAAACAGAGTGAAACCTAAAAATTAAAACTGTTACTGCCAACAAACGATTTAACCTAGAAGAATGAAATTTGGTGAGCCAAGTGGGATTGGGGTACTGATCATTACCTGAAAGTGTCATCAAGTTTGGGTGAAAAAATGTTTGCTGATATTTCAGGAAACTCTTAGTTTTTTGGAAGGTAGGCAACCCCTTTCCATGAAAGTCATTTGCGCCGGTCTCTGCTTAGGGCTACCTCAATAGGAAACAAACCATAGAGATAGAACTTGGAACACTTTATTGTGTCAAGTTTTCAAGAACTAGTACAAACCGTGTTTGATTTAGAGTTCCAACTACAGGTATCCATATAGGAGAAAACAGAGTGAAACCTAAAAATTAAAACTGTTACTGCCAACGAACGGTTTAACCTAGAAGAACGAAATTTGGTGAGACAAGTGGGATTGGGGAACTGATCATTACGTGAAAGTGTCACCCAGAGTGGGTGAAAAAATGTGTTTTGACATTTCTGGAAACTCGTAGTTTTTTGGAAGCTTGGCAACCCCTTCCAATGAAAGTGATTTGTGCCAGTCTCTGCTTAGGGCTACATCAATAGGACACAAACCATAGTGATAAAACTTGGAACTATTTTATAGTGTCAAGTTTCAAAGAGCTAGCACAATCCGTGTTTGATTTAGAGTTCCAACTACATGTATCCATATAGGAGAAAACAGAGTGAAACCTAAAAATTAAAACTGTTACTGCCAACGAACGGTTTAACCTAGAAAAATGAAATTAGGTGAGCCAAGTGGGATTGGGGTACTGATCATTACCTGAAAGAGTCATCAAGATTGGGTGAAAAAATGTGTGCTGAGATTTCAGGAAACTCGTAGTTTTTTGGAAGCTTGGCAACCCCTTTCCATGAAAGTGATTTGCGCCAGTCTCTGCTTAGGGCTACATCAGTAGGAAACAAACCATAGAGATAGAACTTGGAACTACTTTATTGTGTCAAGTTTCAAAGAGCTAGCACAAACCGTGTTTGATTTAGAGTTCCAACTACATGTATCCATATAGGAGAAAACAGAGTGAAACCTAAAAATTAAAACTGTTACTGCCAATGAACCGTTTAACCTAGAAGAACGAAATTTGGTGAGCCAAGTGGGATTGGGGTACTGATCATTACCTGAAAGAGTCATCAAGATTAGGTGAAAAAATGTGTGCTGTGATTTCAGGAAACTCGTAGTTTTTTGGAAGGTCGGCAACCCCTTTCCATGAGAGGGATTTGCGCCAGTCTCTGCTTAGGGCTACATCAATAGGAAACAAACCATAGAGATAGAACTTGAAACTATTTTATTTTGTCAAGTTTTCAAGAGCTAGCACAAACCGGGTTTGATTTAGAGTTCCAACTACATGTATCCATATAGGAGAAAACAGCCTGAAATCTAAAAATTAAAACTGTTACTGCCAACGAACGGTATAACCAAAACGAAATTTGGTGAGCCAAGTTTGATTGGGGTACTGATCATTACCTGAAAGTGTCATCAACATTGGGTGAAAAAATGTGTGCTGACATTTCAGGAAACTCGTAGTTTTTTGGAAGGTAGGCAACCCCTTTCCATGAAAGTCATTTGCGCCGGTCTCTGCTTAGGGCTACCTCAATAGGAAACAAACCATAGAGATAGAACTTGGAACTACTTTATTGTGTCAAGTTTTTAAGAGCTAGCACCAACCGTGTTTGATTTAGAGTTCCAACTACATGTATCCATATAGGAGAAAACAGAGTGTAAACTAAAATTTAAAACTGTTACTCCAAACGAATGGTTTAACCTGGAAAAACGAAATTAGGTAGCCAAGTGGGATTGGGGTACTGATCATTTCCTGAAAGTGTCATCCAGATTGGGTGAAAAAATGTGTGCTGAGATTTCAGGAAACTCGTAGTTTTTTGGAAGCTTGGCAATCCCTTTCCATGAAAGTGATTTGCGCCAGTCTCTGCTTAGGGCTACATCAATAGGAAACAAACCATAGAGATAGAACATGGAACTACTTTATTGTGTCAAGTTTTCAAGAGCTAGCACAAACCATGTTTAATTTAGAGTTCCAACTACATGTATCCATATAGGAGAAAACAGAGTGTAACCTAAAAATTAAAACTGTTACTGCCAACTAACGGTTTAACATAGAAGAATGAAATTTGGTGAGCTAAGTAGCATTGGGGTACTGATCATTACCTGAAAGTGTCATCAAGATTGGGTGAAAAAATGTGTGCTGAGATTTCAGGAAAATCGTAGTTTTTTGGAAGCTTGGCAACCCCTTTCCATGAAAGTGATTTGCGCCAGTCTCTGATTAGGGCTACATCAATAGGAAACAAACCATAGAGATAGAACTTGGAACTACTTTATTGTGTCCAGTTTTCAAGAGCTAGCACAAACCGTGTTTGATTTAGAGTTCCAACTACATGTATCCATATAGGAGAAAACAGAGTGAAACCTAAAAATTAAAACTGTTACTGCCAACGAACCGTTTAACCTAGAAGAACGAAATTTGGTGAGCCAAGTGGGATTGGGGTACTGATCATTAACTGAAGGAGTCATCAATATTGGGTGAAAAAAGGTGTGCTGAGATTGCAGAAAACTCGTAGGTTTTTGGAAGCTTGGCAACCCCATTCCATGAAAGTGATTTGCGCCGCTCTCTGCTTAGGGCTACATCAATAGGAAACAAACCATAGTGATACAACTTGGAACTACTTTATTGTGTCAAGTTTTCAAGAGCTAGCACAAACCGTGTTTGATTTAGAGTTCCAACTACATGTATCCATATAGGAGAAAACAGCCTGAAACCTAAAAATTAAAACTGTTACTGCCAACGAACGGTATAACCTAGAACAAAATTTGGTGAGCCAAGTTTGATTGGGGTACTGATCATTACCTGAAAGTGTCATCAAGATTGGGTGAAAAAATGTGTGCTGACATTTCAGGAAACTCGTAGTTTTTTGGAAGGTAGGCAACCCCTTTCCATGAAAGTCATTTGCGCCGGTCTCTGCTTAGGGCTACCTCAATAGGAAACAAACCATAGTGATAGAACTTGGAACTACTTTGTTGTGTCAAGGTTTCAAGAGCTAGCACAAACCGTGTTTGATTTAGAGTTCCAACTACATGTATCCATATAGGAGAAAACAGAGTGAAACCTAAAAATTAAAACTGTTACTGCCAATGAACGGTTTAACCTAGAACAATGAAATTTGGTGAGCCAAGTGGGATTGGGGTACTGATCATTACCTGAAAGTGTCATCAAGATTGGGTGAAAACATGTGTGCTGAGATTTCAGGAAACTCGTAGTTTTTTGGAAGCTTGGCAACCCTTTCCATGAAAGTGATTTGCGCCAGTCTCTACTTAGGGCTACATCAATAGGAAACAAACCATAGAGATAGAACTTGGAACTACTTTACTGTGTCAAGTTTCAAAGAGCTAGCACAAACCGTCTTTGATTTAGAGTTCCAACTGCATGTATCCATATAGGAGAAAACAGAGTGAAACCTAAAAATTAAAACTGTTACTGCCAATGAACCGTTTAACCTAGAAGAACGAAATTTGGTGAGCCAAGTGGGATTAGGGTACTGATCATTACCTGAAATTGTCATCCAGATTGGCTGAAAAAATGTGTGCTGAGATTTCAGGAAACTCGTAGTTTTTTGGAAGCTTGGCAACCCCTTTCGATGAATGTGATTTGTGCCAGTCTCTGCTTAGGGCTACATCAAAAGGAAACAAACCATAGAGGTAGTAGTTGGAACTACTTTATTGTGTCACGTTTCAAAGAGCTAGCACAAACCGTGTTTGATTTAGAGTTCCAACTACATGTATCCATATAGGAGAAAACAGAGTGAAACCTAAAAATTAAAACTGTTACTGCCAACGAACGGTTTAACCTAGATGAAAGAAATTTGGGGAGCCAAGTGGGATTGGGGTACTGATCATTTCCTGAAAGAGTCATCAAGATTGGGTGAAAAAATGTGTGCTGAGATTTCAGGAAACACGTAGTTTATTGGAAGCTTGGCAACCCCTTTGCATGAAAGTGATTTGCGCCGGTCTCTACTTAGGGCTACATCAATAGGAAACAAACCATAGAGATAGAACTTGGAACCTCTTTATTGTGTCAAGTTTTCAAGAGCTAGCACAAACCGTGTTTGATTTAGAATTCCAACTACATGTATTCATATAGGAGAAAGCAGAGTGAAACCTAAAATTAAAACTGTTACTGCCAACGAACGGTTTAACCTAGTAGAACGAAACTTGGTAAGCCAAGAGGGATTGGGGTACTGATCATTACCTGAAAGTGTCATCAAATTGGGTGAAAAAATGTATGCTGAGATTTCAGGATACTCGTAGTTTTTTGGATGCTTGGCAACCACTTTCCATGAAAGTGATTTGTGCCAGTCTCTGCTTAGGGCTACATCAATAGGAAACAAACCATAGAGATAGAACTTGGAACTACTTTACTGTGTCAAGTTTCCAAGAGCTAGCACAAACCGTGTTTGATTTAGAGTTCCAACTGCATGTATCCATATAGGAGAAAACAGAGTGAAACCTAAAAATTAAAACTGTTACTGCCAACAAACGATTTAACCTAGAAGAATGAAATTTGGTGAGCCAAGTGGGATTGGGGTACTGATCATTACCTGAAAGTGTCATCAAGATTGGGTGAAAAAATGTGTGCTGACATTTCAGGAAACTCGTAGTTTTTTGGAAGGTAGGCAACCCCTTTCCATGAAAGTCATTTGCGCCGGTCTCTGCTTAGGGCTACCTCAATAGGAAACAAACCATAGAGATAGAACTTGGAACACTTTATTGTGTCAAGTTTTCAAGAACTAGCACAAACCGTGTTTGATTTAGAGTTCCAACTACAGGTATCCATATAGGAGAAAACAGAGTGAAACCTAAAAATTAAAACTGTTACTGCCAACGAACGGTTTAACCTTGAAGAACGAAATTTGGTGAGCCAAGTGGGATTGGGGAACTGATCATTACGTGAAAGTGTCACCCAGATTGGGTGAAAAAATGTGTTTTGACATTTCTGGAAACTGGTAGTTTTTTGGAAGCTTGGCAACCCTTTCCAATGAAAGTGATTTGTGCCAGTCTCTGCTTAGGGCTACATCAATAGGACACAAACCATAGTGATAAAACTTGGAACTACTTTATAGTGTCAAGTTTCAAAGAGCTAGCACAATCCGTGTTTCATTTAGAGTTCCAACTACATGTATCCATATAGGAGAAAACAGAGTGAAACCTAAAAATTAAAACTGTTACTGCCAACGAACGGTTTAACCTATAAAAATGAAATTAGGTGAGCCAAGTGGGATTGGGGTACTGATCATTACCTGAAAGAGTCATCAAGATTGGGTGAAAAAATGTGTGCTGAGATTTCAGGAAACTCGTAGTTTTTTGGAAGCTTGGCAACCCTTTCCATGAAAGTGATTTGCGCCAGTCTCTGCTTAGGGCTACATCAATAGGAAACAAAGAATAGAGATAGAACTTGGAACTAATTTATTGTTCAAGTTTCAAAGAGCTAGCACAAACCGTGTTTGATTTAGAGTTCCAACTACATGTATCCATATAGGAGAAAACAGAGTGAAACCTAAAAATTTAAACTGTTACTGCCAATGAACCGTTTAACCTAGAAGAACGAAATTTGGTGAGCCAAGTTTGATTGGGGTACTGATCATTACCTGAAAGTGTCATCCAGATTGGCTGAAAAAATGTGTGCTGAGATTTCAGGAAACTCGTAGTTTTTGGAAGCTTGGCAACCCCTTTCCAAGAAAGTGATTAGCGCCAGTCTCTGTGTAGGGCTACATCAATAGGAAACAAACCATAGAGATAGGAATTGGAACTATTTTATTGTGTCAAGTTTTAAAGAGCTAGCACAGACCGTGTTTGATTTAGAGTTCCAACTACAGGTATCCATGTAGGAGAAAACAGAGGGAAACCTAATAATTAAAACTGTTACTGCCAACGAACGGTTTAACCTAGTAGAACGAATCTTGGTAAGCCAAGTGGGATTGGGGTACTGATCATTACCTGAAAGTGTCATCAAGATTGAGTGAAAAAAATGTGTGCTGAGATTTCAAAAAACTCGTAGATTTTGGAAGCTTGGCAACCCCTTTCCATGAAAGTGATTTGGGCCGGTCTCTGCTTAGGACCACATCAATAGGAAACAAACCATAGAGATACACTTGGAACTACTATATTGTGTCAAGTTTCCAAGAGGTAGCACAAACCGTGTTTGATTTAGAGTTCCAACTACATGTATCTATATAGGAGAAAACAGAGTGTAACCTAAAAATTCAAACTGATACTGCCAACGAACGGTTTAACCTAGAAGAATAAAATTTGGTAAGCCAAGTGGGATTGGGGTACTGATCATTATCTGAAAGTGTCATCAAGATTGGGTGAAAAAGTGTATGCTGAGATTTCAGGAAACTCGTAGTTTTTTGGAAGCTTGGCAACCCCTTTCCATGAAAGTGATTTGAGCCGGTCGCTGCTTA
The DNA here is from genome assembly GCF_964194105.1 of Spermophilus citellus. NCBI lineage: Eukaryota > Metazoa > Chordata > Mammalia > Rodentia > Sciuridae > Spermophilus > Spermophilus citellus. The sequence continues at coordinate 84,428,673 of NC_138185.1, read as the reverse complement.
GGGCTATATCAATAGGAAACAAACCATAGAGATAGAACTTGGAACTACTTTATTGTGTCAAGTTTCAAATAGCTAGCACAAACCGTGTTTGATTTAGAGTTCCAACTGCATGTATCCATATAGGTGAAAACAGAGTGAAACCTAAAAATTAAAACTGTTACTGCCTATGAACGGTTTAACCGAGAAGAACGAAATTTGGTGAGCCCAGTGGGGTTGGGGTACTGATCATTACCTGAAAGTGTCATCAAGATTGGGTGAAAAAATGTGTGCTGAGGTTTCAGGAAACTCGTAGTTTTTTGGAACCTTGGCAAACCTTTCCATAAAGTGATTTGCGCCAGTCTCTGCTTAGGGCTACATCAATAGGAAACGAACCATAGAGATAGAACTTGGAACTACTTTATTGTGTCAAGTTTCAAATTGCTAGCAGAAACCGTGTTAGATTTAGAGTTCCAACTACATGTATCCATATAGGAGGAAACTGATTGAACCTAAAAATTAAAATTGTTACTGCCAACGATCGGTTTAACCTAGGAGAACGAAATTTGGTAAGCCAAGTGGGATTGGGGTACTGATCATTACCGGAAAGTGTCATTAAGATTGAGTGAAAAAAATGTGTGCTGAGATTTCAGGAAACTCGTAGATTTTGGAAGCTTGGCAACCCCTTTCCATGAACGTGATTTGCGCCAGTCTCTGCTTAGGGCTACATCAATAGGAAACAAACCATAGAGATACAACTTGGAACTACATTATTGTGTCAAGTTTTCAAGAGCTAGCACAAACCGTGTTTGATTTAGTGTTCCAACTACATGTATCCATATAGGAGAAAACAGACTGAAACCTAAAAATTAAAACTGTTACTGCCAACGAACGGTATTACCTAGAACGAAATTTGGTGAGCCAAGTTTGATTGGGGTACTAATCATTACCTGAAAGTGTCATCAAGATTGGGTGAAAAAATGTGTGCTGACATGTCAGGAAACTCGTAGTTTTTTGGAAGGTAGGCAACCCCTTTCCATGAAAGTCTTTTGCGCCGGTCTCTGCTTAGGGTACCTCAATAGGAAACAAACCATAGAGATAGAACTTGGAACTACTATATTGTGTCAAGTTTTTAAGAGCTAGCACCAACCGTGTTTGATTTAATATTCCAACTACATGTATCCATATAGGAGAAAACAGAGTGTAACCTAAAAGTTAAAACTGTTACTGCCAACGAATGGTTTAACCTGGAAGAACGAAATTAGGGGAGCCAAGTGGGATTGGGGTACTGATCATTTCCTGAAAGTGTCATCCAGATTGGTTGAAAAAATGTGTGCTGAGATTTCAGGAAACTCGTAGTTTTTTGGAAGCTTGGCAAGCCCTTTCCATGAAAGTGATTTGTGCCGGTCTCTGCTTAGGGCTACATCAATAGGAAACAAACCATAGAGTTAGAAATTGGAACTACTTTATTGTGTCAACTTTCCAAGAGCTAGCACAAACCGTGTTTGATTTAGAGTTCCAACTACATGTATCCATATAGGAGAAAACAGAATGAAACCTAAAAATTAAAACTGTTACTGCCACCGAACGGTTTAACCGAGAAAAACGAAATTTGGTGAGCAAGTGGGATTGGGGTACTGATCATTAACTGAAAGTGTCATCAAGATTGGGTGAAAAAATATGTGCTGAGATTTCAAAACTCGTAGTTTTTTGGAAGCTTGGCAACCCCTTTCCATGAAAGTGATTTGGGCCAGTCTCTGCTTAGGGCTACATCAATAGGAAAAAAACCATAGAGATAGAACTTGGAACTACTTTATTTTGTCAAGTTTCAAAGAGCTAGCACAAACCGTGTTTTATTTAGAGTTCCAACTACATGTATCCATATAGGAGAAAACAGAGTGAAACCTAATAATTAAAACTGTTACTGCCAAGGAACGGTTTAACCTAGGAGAACGAAATTTGGAGAGCCAAGTGGGATTGGGGTACTGATCATTACCTGAAAGTGTCATCAAGATTGGGTGAAAAAATGTGTGCTGAGATTTCAGGAAACTCGTAGTTTTTTGGAAGCTTGGCAAACCCTTTCCATGAAAGTGATTTGCGCAAGTCTCTGCTTAGGGCTACATCAATAGGAAACAAATCATAGAGGTAGAACTTGGAACTACTTTAGTGTGTCAAGTTTCCAAGAGCTAGCACAAACCGTGTTTCATTTAGAGTTCCAACTACATGTATCCATAAGAGAAAACAGAGTGAAACCTAAAAATTAAAACTGTTACTGCCACCGAACGGTTTATCCTAGAAGAATGAAATTTGGTGAGCCAAGTGGGATTGGGGTACTGATCATTTCCTGAAAGTGTCATAAAGATTGGGTGAAAAAATGTATGCTGAGATTTCCGGAAACTTGTAGTTTTTTGGAAGCTGGGCAACCCCTTTCCATGAGAGTGAGTTGCGCCAGTCTCTGCTTAGGGCTACATCAATAGGAAACAAACCATAGAGATAGAACTTGGAACTACTTTATTGTGTCAAGTTTCAAAGAGCTAGCACAAACCGTGTTTGATTTAGAGTTCCAACAACATGTATCCATATAGGAGAAAACAGAGTGAAACCTAAAAATTAAAACTGTTACTGCCAACGAACGGTTTAACCTAGAAGAACGAAATTTGGTGAGCAAGTGGGATTGGTGTACTGATCATTACCTGAAAGTGTCATCAAGATTGGGTGAAAAAATGTATGCTGAGATTTCCGGAAACTCGTAGTTTTTTGGAAGCTGGGCAACCCATTTCCATGAAAGTGATTTGCGCCGGTTTCTGCGTAGGGCTACATCAATAGGACACAAACCATAGAGATAGAACTTGGAACTACATTATTGTGTCAAGTTTTCAAGAGCTAGCACAAACCGTGTTTGATTTAGAGTTCCAACTACATGTATCCATATAGGAGAAAACAGAGTGAAACCTAAAAATTAAAACTGTTACTGCCAAAGAACGGTTTAACCTAGAAAAACGAAATTTGGTGAGCAAGTGGGATTGGTGTACTGATCATTCCCTGAAAGTGTCATCAAGATTGGGTGAAAAAATGTGTGCTGAGATTTCGGAAACACGTAGTTTTTTGGAAGCTTGGCAAACCCTTTCCATAAAGTGATTTGCGCCAGTCTCTGCTTAGGGCTACATCAATATTAAACAAACCATAGAGATAGAACTTGGAACTAATTTATTGTGTCAAGTTTTCAAGAGGTAGCACAAACCGTGTTTGATTTAGAGTTGAAAATACATGTATCCATATAGGAGAAAACAGAGTGAAACCTAAAAATTAAAACTGTTACTGCCAACGAACGGTTTAACCTGGAAGAACGAAATTTGGTGAGCAAGTGGGATTGGGGTACTGATCATTACCTGAAAGGGTCATCAAGATTGGGTGAAAAAATGTGTGCTGATATTTCAGGAAACTCGTAGTTTTTTGGAAGTTTGGCAACCCCTTTCCTTGAAAGTGATTTGCGCCAGTCTCTGCTTAGGGCTACATCAATAGGAAACAAACCATAGAGTTAGAACTTGGAACTACTTTATTGTGTCTAGTTTCAAAGAGCTAGCACAAACCGTGTTTGATTTAGAGTTCCAACTATATGTATCCATATAGGGGAAAACAGAGTGAAACCTAAAAATTAAAACTGTTACTGCCAACGAACGGTTTAACCTAGAAAAACGAAATTTAGTGAGCCAAGTGGGATTGGTGTACTGATCAATACCTGAAAGTGTCATCAAGATTGGGTGAAAAAATGTGTGCTGAGATTTCAGGAAACTCCTAGTTTTTTAGAAGCTTGGCAACCCCTTTCCATGAAAGTGATTTGCGCCAGTCTCTGCTTAGGGCTACATCAATAGGAAACAAACCATAGAGATAGAACTTGGAACTAATTTATTGTGTCAGGTTTTCAAGAGCTAGCACAAACCGTGTTTGATTTAGAGTTCCAACTACATGTATCCATATAGGAGAAAACAGAGTGAAACCTAAAAATTAAAACTGTTACTGCCAACGAACGGTTTAACCTAGAAGAACGAAATTTGGTGAGCAAGTGGGATTGGGGTACTGATCAATACCTGAAAGCGTCATCAAAATTTGGTGAAAAAATATGTGCTGAGATTTCAGGAAACTCGTAGTTTTTTGGAAGCTTGTCAACCCATTTCCATGAAAGTGATTTGTCCCGGTCTCTGCTTAGGGCTATATCAATAGGAAACAATCCATAGAAATAGAACTTTGAACTACTTTATTGTGTCAAGTTTTCAAGAGCTAGCACATACCGTGTTTGACTTAGAGTTCCAACTACATGTATCCATATAGGAGAAAACAGAGTGAAACCTAAAAATTAAAACTGTTACTGCCAACGAACGGTTAAACCTAGAAGAACGAAATTTAGTGTGCCAAGTGGGATTGGGGTACTGATCATTACCTGAAAGTGTCATCAAGTATGGGTAAAAAAATGTGTGCTGAGATTTCAGGAAACTCGTAGTTTTTTGGAAGTTCGGCAACCCCTTTCCATGAAAGTGATTTGCGCCAGTCTCTGCTTAGGGCTACATCAATAGGAAACAAACCATAGAGTTAGAAATTGGAACTACTTTATTGTGTCTAATTTCAAAGAGCTAGCACAAACCGTGTTTTATTTAGCGTTCCAACTACATGTATCCATATAGGAGAAAACAGAGTGAAACCTAAAATTTAAAACTGTTACTACCAACCTACGGTTTAACATAGAAGAACGAAATTTGTTGAGCCAAGTGGGATTGGGGTACTGATCATTACCTGAAAGTGTCATCCAGATTGGGTGAAAAAATGCTGTGCTGAGATTTCAGGAAACTCCTAGTTTTTTAGAAGCTTGGCAACCCCTTTCCATGAAAGTGATTTGCGCCGGTTTCTGCTTAGGGATACATAAATAGGAAACAAACCATAGAGATAGAACTTGGAACTAGTTTATTGTGTCAAGTTTTCTAGAGCTAGCACAAACCGTGTTTGATTTAGAGTTCCAACTTCATGTATCCATATAGGAGAAAACAGTGTGAAACCTAAAAATTAAAACTTATACTGCCAACAAACGGTTTAACCTAGAAGAATGAAATTTGGTGAGCCAAGTGGGATTGGGGTAGTGATCATTCCCTGAAAGTGTCATCAAGATTGGGTGAAAAAATGTGTGCTGAGATTTCAAAACTCGTAGTTTTTTGGAAGCTTGGCAACCCCTTTCCATGAAAGTGATTTGAGCCAGTCTCTGCTTAGGGCTACATCAATAGGAAACAAACCATAGAGATAGAACTTGGAACTACTTTATTGTGTCAAGTTTCAAAAAGCTAGCACAAACCGTGTTTTATTTAGAGTTCCAACTACATGTATCCATATAGGAGAAAACAGAGTGAAACCTAAAAATTAAAACTGTTACAGTCAACGAACGGTTTAACTTAGAAGAACGAAATTTGTTGAGCCTAGTGGGATTGGGTTACTGATCATTACCTGAAAGTGTCATGAACATTGGGTGAAAAAATGTCTTCTGAGATTTCAGCAAATTGGTAGTTTTTTGGAAGCATGGCAACCCCTTTCCATGAAAGTGATTTGCGCCAGTCTCTGCTTAGGGCTACATCAATAGGAAACAAACCATAGAGACAGAACTTGGAACTACTTTATTGTGTCAAGTTTCAAAGAGCTAGCACAAACCGTGTTTGATTTAGAGTTCCAACCACATGTATCTATTTAGGAGAAAACAGAGTGAAACCTAAAAATTAAAACTGTTACTGCCAACGAACGGTTTAACCTAGAAGAACGAAATTTGGTGAGCCAAGTGGGATTGGGTTACTGATCATTACCTGAAAGTGTCATCAAGATTGGTTGAAAAAATGTGTGCTGAGATTTCAGGAAACTCGTAGTTTTTTGGAAGCTTGGCAACCCCTTTCCATGAACGTGATTTGCGCCAGTCGCTGCTTAGGGCTACATCAATAGGAAATAAACCATAGAGATAGAACTTGGAACTACTTTATTGTGTCAAGTTTCAAAGAGCTACCACAAACCGTGTTTGATTTAGAGTTCCAACCACATGTATCTATTTAGGAGAAAACAGAGTGAAACCTAAAAATTAAAACTGTTACTTCCAACGGACGGTTTAACCTAGAAGAACGAAATTTGGTGAGCCAAGTGGCTTTGGGGTACTGATCATTACCTGAAAGTGTTATCAAGGTTGGGTGAAAAAATATGTGCTGAGATTTCAGGAAACTCGTAGTTTTTTTGAAGCTTGGCAACCCCTTTCCATGAAAGTGATTTGCGCCAGTCTCTGCTTAGGGCTACATCAATAGGAAACAAACCATAGAGATGGAACTTGGAACTACTCTATTGTGTCATTTCAAAGAGCTAGCACAAACCGTATTTGATTTAGAGTTCCAACTACATGTATCCATATAGGAGAAAACAGAGAGAAACCTAAAAATTAAAACTGTTACTGCCAATGAACGGTTTAACCTTGAAGAACGAAATTTGGGAGACAAGTGGGATTGGGGTACTGATCATTACCTGAATGTGTCATCAAGATTGGGTGAAAAAATGTGTGCTGAGATTTCAGGAAACTCGTAGTTTTTTGGAAGCTTGGCAACCTATTTCCATGAAAGTGATTTGCGCCAGTCTCTGCTTAGGGCTACATCAATAGGAAACAAACCAAAGAGACAGAACTTGGTACTACTTTATTGTGTCAAGTTTCAAAGAGCTAGCACAAACCGTGTTTGATTTAGAGTTCTAACTACATGTATTCATATAAGAGAAAACAGAGTGAAACCTAAAAATTAAAACTGTTACTGCCAACGAACGGTTTAACCTGGAAGTACAAAATCTGGTGAGCCAAGTGGGATTGGGGTACTGATCATTACCTCAAAGTGTCATCAAGATTGGGTGAAAAAATGTGTGCTGAGATTTCAGGAAACTCGTAGTTTTTTGGAAACTTGGCAACCCCTTTCCATGAAAGTGATTTGTACCGGTCTCTGCTTAGGGCTACATAAATAGGAAACAAACCATAGAGATAGAACTTGGAACTACTCTATTGTGTCGTTTCAAAGAGCTAGCACAAACCTTGTTTGATTTAGAGTTCCAACTACATGTATCCATATAGGAGAAAACAGAGTGAAACCTAAAAATTAAAACTGTTACTGCCAACGAACGGTTTAACCTAGAAGAACGAAATTTGGTGAGCCAAGTGGGATTGGGGTACTGATCATTACCTGAAAGTGTCATCAAGATTGGGTGAAAAAATGTGTGCTGAGATTTCAGAAAACTCGTAGTTTTTTGGAAGCTTGGAAATCCCTTCCCATGAAAGTGATTTGCGCCAGTCACTGCTTAGGGCTACATCAATAGGAAACAAACCATAGAGATAGAACTTGGAACTACTTTATTGTGTCAAGTGTCAAAGAGCTACCACAAACCGTGTTTGATTTAGAGTTCCAACTACATGTATCCATATAGGAGAAAACAGAGTGAAACCTAAAATTAACACTGTTACTGCCAACGGACGGTTTAACCTAGAAGAACGAAATTTGGTGAGCCAAATGGCTTTGGGGTACTGATCATTACCTGAAAGTGTTATCAAGATTGGGTGAAAAAATATGTGCTGAGATTTCAGGAAACTCGTAGTTTTTTGGAAGCTTGGCAACCCCTTTCCATGAAAGTGATTTGCGCCAGTCTCTGCTTAGGGCTACATCAATAGGAAACAAACCATAGAGATAGAACTTGGAACTACTCTATTGTGTCATTTCAAAGAGCTAGCACAAACCGTGTTTGATTTAGAGTTCCAACTACATGTATCCATATAGGAGAAAACAGAGAGAAACCTAAAAATTAAAACTGTTACTGCCAATGAACGGTTTAACTTAGAAGAACGAAATTTGGTGAGACAAGTGGGATTGGGGTACTGATCATTACCTGAAAGTGTCATCAAGATTGGGTGAAAAAATGTGTGCTGAGATTTCAGGAAAATCGTAGTTTTTTGGAAGCTTGGCAACCCATTTCCATGAAAGTGATTTGTGCCAGTCTCTGCTTAGGGCTACATCAATAGGAAACAAACCATAGAGATAGAACTTGGAACTACTTTATTGTGTCAAGTTTCAAAGAGCTAGCACAAACCGTGTTTGATTTAGAGTTCCAAATATATGTATCCATATAGGAGAAAACAGAGTGAAACCTAAAAATTAAAACTGTTACAGTCAACGAACGGTTAAACCTAGAAGAACGAAATGTGGTGAGCCAAGTGGGATTGGGGTACTGATCATTACCTGAAAATGTCATCAAGATTGGGTGAAAAAATGTGTGCTGAGATTTCAGGAAACTCGTAGTTTTTTGGAAGCTTGGCAACCCCTTTCCTTGAAAGTGATTTGCGCCAGTCTCTGCTTAGGGCTACATCAATAGGAAACAAACCATAGAGATAGAACTTGGAACTACTTTATTGTGTCAAGTTTCAAAGAGCTAGCACAAACCGTGTTTGATTTAGAGTTCCAACTTCATGTATCCATATAGGAGAAAACAGTGTGAAACCTAAAAATTAAAACTTATACTGCCAACAAACGGTTTAACCTAGAAGAATGAAATTTGGTGAGCCAAGTGGGATTGGGGTAGTGATCATTCCCTGAAAGTGTCATCAAGATTGGGTGAAAAAATGTGTGCTGAGATTTCAAAACTCGTAGTTTTTTGGAAGCTTGGCAACCCCTTTCCATGAAAGTGATTTGAGCCAGTCTCTGCTTAGGGCTACATCAATAGGAAACAAACCATAGAGATAGAACTTGGAACTACTTTATTGTGTCAAGTTTCAAAAAGCTAGCACAAACCGTGTTTTATTTAGAGTTCCAACTACATGTATCCATATAGGAGAAAACAGAGTGAAACCTAAAAATTAAAACTGTTACAGTCAACGAACGGTTTAACTTAGAAGAACGAAATTTGTTGAGCCTAGTGGGATTGGGTTACTGATCATTACCTGAAAGTGTCATGAACATTGGGTGAAAAAATGTCTTCTGAGATTTCAGGAAATTGGTAGTTTTTTGGAAGCATGGCAACCCCTTTCCATGAAAGTGATTTGCGCCAGTCTCTGCTTAGGGCTACATCAATAGGAAACAAACCATAGAGACAGAACTTGGACCTACTTTATTGTGTCAAGTTTCAAAGAGCTAGCACAAACCGTGTTTGATTTAGAGTTCCAACTACATGTATTCATATAAGAGAAAACAGAGTGAAACCTAAAAATTAAAACTGTTACTGCCAACGAACGGTTTAACCTGGAAGTACAAAATCTGGTGAACCAAGTGGGAATGGGGTACTGATCATTACCTGAAAGTGTCATCAAGATTGGGTGAAAAAATGTGTGCTGAGATTTCAGGAAACTCGTAGTTTTTTGGAAGCTTGGCAACCCCTTTCCATGAAAGTGATTTGTACCGGTCTCTGCTTAGGGCTACATAAATAGGAAACAAACCATAGAGATAGAACTTGGAACTACTCTATTGTGTCGTTTCAAAGAGCTAGCACAAACCTTGTTTGATTTAGTGTTCCAACTACATGTATCCATATAGGAGAAAACAGTGTGAAACCTAAAAATTAAAACTGTTACTGCCAACGAACGGTTTAACCTAGAAGAACGAAATTTGGTGAGCCAAGTGGGATTGGGTTACTGATCATTACCTGAAAGTGTCATCAAGATTGGTTGAAAAAATGTGTGCTGAGATTTCAGGAAACTCGTAGTTTATTGGAAGCTTGGCAACCCCTTTCCATGAAAGTGATTTGCGCCAGTCGCTGCTTAGGGCTACATCAATAGGAAATAAACCATAGAGATAGAACTTGGAACTACTTTATTGTGTCAAGTTTCAAAGAGATACCACAAACCGTGTTTGATTTAGAGTTCCAACTACATGTATCTATTTAGGAGAAAACAGAGTGAAACCTAAAAATTAAAACTGTTACTTCCAACGGACGGTTTAACCTAGAAGAACGAAATTTGGTGAGCCAAGTGGCTTTGGGGTACTGATCATTACCTGAAAGTGTTATCAAGATTGGGTGAAAAAATATGTGCTAAGATTTCAGGAAACTCGTAGTTTTTTTGAAGCTTGGCAACCCCTTTCCATGAAAGTGATTTGCGCCAGTCTCTGCTTAGGGCTACATCAATAGGAAACAAACCATAGAGATAGAACTTGGTACTACTCTATTGTGTCATTTCAAAGAGCTAGCACAAACCGTATTTGATTTAGAGTTCCAACTACATGTATCCATATAGGAGAAAACAGAGAGAAACCTAAAAATTAAAACTGTTACTGCCAATGAACGGTTTAACCTTGAAGAACGAAATTTGGGAGACAAGTGGGATTGGGGTACTGATCATTACCTGAAAGTGTCATCAAGATTGGGTGAAAAAATGTGTGCTGAGATTTCAGGAAACTCGTAGTTTTTTGGAAGCTTGGCAACCTATTTCCATGAAAGTGATTTGCGCCAGTCTCTGCTTAGGGCTACATCAATAGGAAACAAACCAAAGAGACAGAACTTGGAACTACTTTATTGTGTCAAGTTTCAAAGAGCTAGCACAAACCGTGTTTGATTTAGAGTTCTAACTACATGTATTCATATAAGAGAAAACACAGTGAAACCTAAAAATTAAAACTGTTACTGCCAACGAACGGTTTAACCTGGAAGTACAAAATCTGTTGAGCCAAGTGGGATTGGGGTACTGATCATTACCTCAAAGTGTCATCAAGATTGGGTGAAAAAATGTGTGCTGAGATTTCAGGAAACTCGTAGTTTTTTGGAAACTTGGCAACCCCTTTCCATGAAAGTGATTTGTACCGGTCTCTGCTTAGGGCTACATAAATAGGAAACAAACCATAGAGATAGAACTTGGAACTACTCTATTGTGTCGTTTCAAAGAGCTAGCACAAACCTTGTTTGATTTAGAGTTCCAACTACATGTATCCATATAGGAGAAAACAGAGTGAAACCTAAAAATTAAAACTGTTACTGCCAACGAACGGTTTAACCTAGAAGAACGAAATTTGGTGAGCCAAGTGGGATTGGGGTACTGATCATTACCTGAAAGTGTCATCAAGATTGGGTGAAAAAATGTGTGCTGAGATTTCAGGAAACTCGTAGTTTTTTGGAAGCTTGACAACCCCTTTCCATGAAAGTGATTTGCACCAGTCTCTGCTTAGGGCTACATCAATAGGAAACAAACCATAGAGATAGAACTTGGAACTACTTTATTGTGTCAAGTTTCAAAGAGCTAGCCAAAGCGTGTTTGATTTAGAGTTCCAACTACATGTATCCATATAGGAGAAAACAGAGTGAAACCTAAAATTAAAACTGTTACTGCCAAGGAATGGTTTAACCTAGAAGAACGAAATTTGGTGAGCCAAGTGGGATTGGGGTACTGATCATTACCTGAAAGTGTCATCAACATTGGGTGAAAAAATGTGTTCTGAGATTTCAGAAAACTCGTAGTTTTTTGGAAGCTTGGAAATCCCTTCCCATGAAAGTGATTTGCGCCAGTCGCTGCTTAGGGCTACATCAATAGGAAACAAACCATAGAGATAGAACTTGGAACTACTTTATTGTGTCAAGTGTCAAAGAGCTACCACAAACCATGTTTGATTTAGAGTTCCAACTACATGTATCCATATAGGAGAAAACAGAGTGAAACCTAAAATTAACACTGTTACTGCCAACGGACGGTTTAACCTAGAAGAACGAAATTTGGTGAGCCAAGTGGCTTTGGGGTACTGATCATTACCTGAAAGTGTTATCAAGATTGGGTGAAAAAATATGTGCTGAGATTTCAGGAAACTCGTAGTTTTTTGGAAGCTTGGCAACCCCTTTCCATGAAAGTGATTTGCGCCAGTCTCTGCTTAGGGCTACATCAATAGGAAACAAACCATAGAGATAGAACTTGGAACTACTCTATTGTGTCATTTCAAAGAGCTACCACAAACCGTGTTTGATTTAGAGTTCCAACTACATGTATCCATATAGGAGAAAACAGAGAGAAACCTAAAAATTAAAACTGTTACTGCCAATGAACGGTTTAACCTAGAAGAACGAAATTTGGTGAGACAAGTGGGATTGGGGTACTGATCATTACCTGAAAGTGTCATCAAGATTGGCTGAAAAAATGTGTGCTGAGATTTCAGGAAAATCGTAGTTTTTTGAAAGCTTGGCAACCCATTTCCATGAAAGTGATTTGTGCCAGTCTCTGCTTAGGGCTACATCAATAGGAAACAAACCATAGAGATAGAACTTGGAACTACTTTATTGTGTCAAGTTTCAAAGAGCTAGCACAAACCGTGTTTGATTTAGAGTTCCAAATATATGTATCCATATAGGAGAAAACAGAGTGAAACCTAAAAATTAAAACTGTTACAGTCAACGAACGGTTAAACCTAGAAGTACGAAATGTGGTGAGCCAAGTGGGATTGGGGTACTGATCATTACCTGAAAATGTCATCAAGATTGGGTGAAAAAATGTGTGCTGAGATTTCAGGAAACTCGTAGTTTTTTGGAAGCTTGGCAACCCCTTTCCTTAAAAGTGATTTGCGCCAGTCTCTGCTTAGGGCTACATCAATAGGAAACAAACCATAGAGATAGAACTTGGAACTACTTTATTGTGTCAAGTTTCAAAGAGCTAGCACAAACCGTGTTTGATTTAGAGTTCCAACTACATGTATTCATATAAGAGAAAACAGAGTGAAACCTAAAAATTAAAACTGTTACTGCCAACGAACGGTTTAACCTGGAAGTACAAAATCTGGTGAGCCAAGTGGGATTGGTGTACTGATCATTACCTGAAAGTGTCATCAAGATTGGGTGAAAAAATGTGTGCTGAGATTTCAGGAAACTCATAGTTTTTTGGAAGCTTGGCAACCTCTTTCCATGAAAGTGATTTGTACCGGTCTCTGCTTAGGGCTACATAAATAGGAAACAAACCATAGAGATAGAACTTGGAACTACTCTATTGTGTCGTTTCAAAGAGCTAGCACAAACCTTGTTTGATATAGAGTTCCAAATACATGTATCCATATAGGAGAAAACAGAGTGAAACCTAAAAATTAAAACTGTTACTGCCAACGAACCGTTTAACCTAGAAGAACGAAATTTGGTGAGCCAAGTGGGATTGGGGTACTGATCATTACCTGAAAGTGTCATCAAGATTGGGTGAAAAAATGTGTGCTGATATTTCAGGAAACTCGTAGTTTTTTGGAAGCATGGCAACCCCTTTCCATGAAAGTGATTTGCGCCAGTCTCTGCTTTGGGCTACATCAATAGGAAACAAACCATAGAGATAGAACTTGGAACTACTTTATTGTGTCAAGTTTCCAATAGCTAGCCAAAGCGTGTTTGATTTAGAGTTCCAACTACATGTATCCATATAGGAGAAAACAGAGTGAAACCTAAAAATTAAAACTGTTACAGTCAACGAACGGTTAAACCTAGAAGAACGAAATTTGGTGAGCCAAGTGGGATTGGGGTACTGATCATTACCTGAAAGTGTCATCAAGATTGGGTGAAAAAATGTGTGCTGAGATTTCAGGAATCTCGTAGTTTTTTGGAAGCTTGGCAACCCCTTTCCATGAAAGTGATTTGCGCCGACCTCTGCTTAGGGCTACATCAATAGAAAACAAACCATAGAGATAGAACTTGGAAATACTTTATTGTGTCAAGATTCAAAGAGCTAGCACAAACCGTGTTTGATTTAGAGTTCTAACTACATGTATCCATATAGGAGAAAACAGAGTGAAACCTAAAAATTAAAACTGTTACTGCCAACGAACGGTTTACCCTAGAAGAACGAAATTTGGTAAGCCAAGTGAGATTGCGGTACTGATCATTACCTGAAAGTGTCATCAAGATTGGGTGAAAAAATGTGTGCTGAGATTTCAGGAAACTCATATTTTTTTGAAGCTTGGCAACCCCTTTCCATGAAAGTGATTTGCGCCAGTCTCTGCTTAGGGCAACATCAATAGGAAAGAAACCATAGAGATAGAACTTTGAACTACTTTATTGTGTCAAGTTTCAAAGAGCCAGCACAAACCGTGATTGATTTAGAGTTCCATCTACATGTATCCATAGAGGAGAAAACAGAGTGAAACCTAATAATTAAAACTGTTACTGCCAACGAACGGTTCAACCTAGAAGAACGAAATTTGGTGAGCGAAGTGGGAATGGTGTACTGATCATTACCTGAAAGTGTCATCAAGATTGGGTGTAAAAATATGCGCTGAGATTTCAGGAAACTCGTAGTTTTTTGGAAGCTTGGCAACCCCTTTCCATGAAAGTGATTTGCGCCAGTCGCTGCTTAGAGCTACATCAATAGAAAAAAACCATAGAGATAGAACTTGGAACTACTCTATTGTGTCATTTCAAAGAGCTAGCACAAATCGTGTTTGATTTAGAGTTCCAACTACATGTATCCATACAGGAGAAAACAGAGTGTAACCTAAAAATTAAAACTGTTACTGCCAATGAACGGTTTAACCTAGAAGAACAAAATTTGGTGAGCCAAGTGAGATTGGGCTACTGATCATTACCTGAAAGTGTCATCCAGATTGGGTGAAAAAATGTGTGCTGAGATTTCATGAATCTCGTAGTTTTTTGGAAGCTTGGCAACCACTTTCCATGATAGTGATTTGCGCCAGTCTCTGCTTAGGGCTACATCAATAGGAAACAAACCATAGAGATAGAACTTGGAACTACTTTATTGTGTCAAGTTTCAAAGAGCTACCACAAACCGTGTTTGATTTAGAGTTCCAACTACATGTATCCATTTAGGAGAAAACAGAGTGAATCCTAAAAATTAAAACTGTTACTGCCAACGGACGGTTTAACCTAGAAGAACGAAATTTGGTGAGCCAAGTGGCTTTGGGGTACTGATCATTACCTGAAAGTGTTATCAAGATTGGGTGAAAAAATATGTGCTGAGATTTCAGGAAACTCGTAGTTTTTTGGAAGCTTGGCAACCCCTTTCCATGAAAGTGAATTGTGCCAGTCTCTGCTTAGGGCTACATCAATAGGAAACAAACCATAGAGATAGAACTTGGAACTACTCTATTGTGTCATTTCAAAGAGCTAGCACAAACCGTGTTTGATTTAGAGTTCCAACTACATGTATCCATATAGGAGAAAACAGAGAGAAACCTAAAAATTAAAACTGTTACTGCCAATGAACGGTTTAACCTAGAAGAACGAAATTAGGGAAACAAGTGGGATTGGGGTACTGATCATTACCTGAAAGTGTCATCAAGATTGGGTGAAAAAATGTGTGCTGAGATTTCAGGAAAATCGTAGTTTTTTGGAAGCTTGGCAACCTATTTCCATGAAAGTGATTTGCGCCAGTCTCTGCTTAGGGCTACATCAATAGGAAACAAACCAAAGAGACAGAACTTGGAACTACTTTATTGTGTCAAGTTTCAAAGAGCTAGCACAAACCGTGTTTGATTTAGAGTTCTAAATACATGTATTCATATAAGAGAAAACAGAGTGAAACCTAAAAATTAAAACTGTTACTGCAAACGAACGGTTTAACCTGGAAGTACAAAATCTGGTGAGCCAAGTGGGATTGGGGTACTGATCATTACCTCAAAGTGTCATCAAGATTGGTTGAAAAAATGTGTGCTGAGATTTTAGGAAACTCGTAGTTTTTTGGAAACTTGGCAACCCCTTTCCATGAAAGTGATTTGTACCGGTCTCTGCTTAGGGCTACGTAAATAGGAAACAAACCATAGAGATAGAATTTGGAACTACTCTATTGTGTCGTTTCAAAGAGCTAGCACAAACCTTGTTTGATTTAGAGTTCCAACTACATGTATCCATATAGGAGAAAACAGAGTGAAACCTAAAAATTAAAACTGTTTCTGCCAACGAACGGTTTAACCTAGAAGAACGAAATTTGGTGAGCCAAGTGGGATTGGGGTACTGATCATTACCTGAAAGTGTCATCAAGATTGGGTGAAAAAATGTGTCCTGAGATTTCAGGAAACTCGTAGTTTTTTGGAAGCTTGGCAACCCCTTTCCATTAAAGTGATTTGAGCCGGTCGCTGCTTAGGGCTATATGAATAGGAAACAAACCATAGAGATAGAACTTGGAACTACTTTATTGTGTCAAGTTTCAAAGAGCTAGTCAAAGCGTGTTTGATTTAGAGTTCCAACTACATGTATCCATATAGGAGAAAACAGAGTGAAACCTAAAATTAAAACTGTTACTGCCAAGGAATGGTTTAACCTAGAAGAACGAAATTTGGTGAGCCAAGTGGGATTGGGGTACTGATCATTACCTGAAAGTGTCATCAACATTGGGTGAAAAAATGTGTTCTGAGATTTCAGAAAACTCGTAGTTTTTTGGAAGCTTGGAAATCCCTTTCCATGAAAGTGATTTGCGCCAGTCGCTGCTTAGGGCTACATCAATAGGAAACAAACCATAGAGATAGAACTTGGAACTACTTTATTGTGTCAAGTGTCAAAGAGCTACCACAAACCGTGTTTGATTTAGAGTTCCAACTACATGTATCCATATAGGAGAAAACAGAGTGAAACCTAAAATTAACACTGTTACTGCCAACGGACGGTTTAACCTAGAAGAACGAAATTTGGTGAGCCAAGTGGCTTTGGGGTACTGATCATTACCTGAAAGTGTTATCAAGATTGGGTGAAAAAATATGTTCTGAGATTTCAGGAAACTCGTAGTTTTTTGGAAGCTTGGCAACCCCTTTCCATGAAAGTGATTTGCGCCAGTCTCTGCTTAGGGCTACATCAATAGGAAACAAACCATAGAGATAGAACTTGGAACTACTCTATTGTGTCATTTCAAAGAGCTAGCACAAACCGTGTTTGATTTAGAGTTCCAACTACATGTATCCATATAGGAGAAAACAGAGAGAAACCTAAAAATTAAAACTGTTACTGCCAATGAACGGTTTAACCTAGAAGAAGGAAATTTGGTGAGACAAGTGGGATTGGGGTACTGATCATTACCTGAAAGTGTCATCAAGATTGGGTGAAAAAATGTGTGCTGAGATTTCAGGAAAATCGTAGTTTTTTGGAAGCTTGGCAACCCATTTCCATGAAAGTGATTTGCGCCAGTCTCTGCTTAGGGCTACATCAATAGGAAACAAACCATAGAGATAGAACTTGGAACTACTTTATTGTGTCAAGTTTCAAAGAGCTAGCACAAACCGTGTTTGATTTAGAGTTCCAAATATATGTATCCATATAGGAGAAAACAGAGTGAAACCTAAAAATTAAAACTGTTACAGTCAACGAACGGTTAAACCTAGAAGAACGAAATGTGGTGAGCCAAGTGGGATTGGGGTACTGATCATTACCTGAAAATGTCATCAAGATTGGGTGAAAAAATGTGTGCTGAGATTTCAGGAAACTCGTAGTTTTTTGGAAGCTTGGCAACCCCTTTCCTTGAAAGTGATTTGCGCCAGTCTCTGCTTAGGGCTACATCAATAGGAAACAAACCATAGAGATAGAACTTGGAACTACTTTATTGTGTCAAGTTTCAAAGAGCTAGCACAAACCGTGTTTGATTTAGAGTTCCAACTACATGTTTTCATATAAGAGAAAACAGAGTGAAACCTAAAAATTAAAACTGTTACTGCCAACGAACGGTTTAACCTGGAAGTACAAAATCTGGTGAGCCAAGTGGGATTGGTGTACTGATCATTACCTGAAAGTGTCATCAAGATTGGGTGAAAAAATGTGTGCTGAGATTTCAGGAAACTCGTAGTTTTTTGGAAGCTTGGCAACCTCTTTCCATGAAAGTGATTTGTACCGGTCTCTGCTTACGGCTACATAAATAGGAAACAAACCATAGAGATAGAACTTGGAACTACTCTATTGTGTCGTTTCAAAGAGCTAGCACAAACCTTGTTTGATATAGAGTTCCAACTACATGTATCCATATAGGAGAAAACAGAGTGAAACCTAAAAATTAAAACTGTTACTGCCAACGAACGGTTTAACCTAGAAGAACAAAATTTGGTGAGCCAAGTGGGATTGGGGTACTGATCATTACCTGAAAGTGTCATCAAGATTGGGTGAAAAAATGTGTGCTGATATTTCAGGAAACTCGTAGTTTTTTGGAAGCATGGCAACCCCTTTCCATGAAAGTGATTTGCGCCAGTCTCTGCTTAGGGCTACATCAATAGGAATCAAACCATAGAGATAGAACTTGGAACTACTTTATTGTGTCAAGTTTCCAATAGCTAGCCAAAGCGTGTTTGATTTAGAGTTCCAACTACATGTATCCATATAGGAGAAAACAGAGTGAAACCTAAAAATTAAAACTGTTACTGCCAACGAACGCTTTAACCTAGAAGAACGAAATTTGGTAAGCCAAGAGAGATTGTGGTACTGATCATTACCTGAAAGTGTCATCAAGATTGGGTGAAAAAATGTGTGCTGAGATTTCAGGAAACATATTTTTTTGAAGCTTGGCAACCCCTTTCCATGAAAGTGATTTGCGCCAGTCTCTGCTTAGGGCTACATCAATAGGAAAGAAACCATAGAGATAGAACTTGGAACTACTTTATTGTGTCAAGTTTCAAAGAGCTAGCACATACCGTGTTTGATTTAGAGTTCCATCTACATGTATCCATAGAGGAGAAAACAGAGTGAAACCTAATAATTAAAACTGTTACTGCCAACGAACGGTTTAACCTAGAAGAACGAAATTTGGTGAGCGAAGTGGGAATGGTGTACTGATCATTACCTGAAAGTGTCATCAAGATTGGGTGTAAAAATATGCGCTGAGATTACAGGAAACTCGTAGTTTTTTGGAAGCTTGGCAACCCCTTTCCATGAAAGTGATTTGCGCCAGTCGCTGCTTAGGGCTACATCAATAGAAAAAAACCATAGAGATAGAACTTGGAACTACTCTATTGTGTCATTTCAAAGAGCTAGCACAAATCGTGTTTGATTTAGAGTTCCAACTACATGTATCCATACAGGAGAAAACAGAGTGTAACCTAAAAATTAAAACTGTTACTGCCAATGAACGGTTTAACCTAGAAGAACAAAATTTGGTGAGCCAAGTGGGATTGGGCTACTGATCATTACCTGAAAGTGTCATCCAGATTGGGTGAAAAAATGTGTGCTGAGATTTCATGAATCTCGTAGTTTTTTGGAAGCTTGGCAACCACTTTCCATGATAGTGATTTGTGCCAGTCTCTGCTTAGGGCTACATCAATAGGAAACAAACCATAGAGATAGAACTTGGAACTACTTTATTGTGTCAAGTTTCAAAGAGCTACCACAAACCGTGTTTGATTTAGAGTTCCAACTACATGTATCCATTTAGGAGAAAACAGAGTGAAACCTAAAAATTAAAACTGTTACTGCCAACGGACGGTTTAACCTAGAAGAACGAAATTTGGTGAGCCAAGTGGCTTTGGGGTACTGATCATTACCTGAAAGTGTTATCAAGATTGGGTGAAAAAATATGTGCTGAGATTTCAGGAAACTCGTAGTTTTTTGGAAGCTTGGCAACCCCTTTCCATGAAAGTGAATTGCGCCAGTCTCTGCTTAGGGCTACATCAATGGGAAACAAACCATAGAGATAGAACTTGGAACTACTCTATTGTGTCATTTCAAAGAGCTAGCACAAACCGTGTTTGATTTAGAGTTCCAACTACATGTATCCATATAGGAGAAAGCAGAGAGAAACCTAAAAATTAAAACTGTTACTGCCAATGAACGGTTTAACCTAGAAGAACGAAATTAGGGAGACAAGTGGGATTGGGGTACTGATCATTACCTGAAATGTCATCAAGATTGGGTGAAAAAATGTGTGCTGAGATTTCAGGAAAATCGTAGTTTTTTGGAAGCTTGGCAACCCATTTCCATGAAAGTGATTTGCGCCAGTCTCTGCTTAGGGCTACATCAATAGGAAACAAACCATAGAGATAGAACTTGGAACTACTTTATTGTGTCAAGTTTCAAAGAGTTAGCACAAACCGTGTTTGATTTAGAGTTCCAAATATATGTATCCATATAGGAGAAAACAGAGTGAAACCTAAAAATTAAAACTGTTACAGTCAACGAACGGTTAAACCTAGAAGAACGAAATGTGGTGAGCCAAGTGGGATTGGGGTACTGATCATTACCTGAAAATGTCATCAAGATTGGGTGAAAAAATGTGTGCTGAGATTTCAGGAAACTCGTAGTTTTTTGGAAGCTTGGCAACCCCTTTCCTTGAAAGTGATTTGCGCCAGTCTCTGCTTAGGGCTACATCAATAGGAAACAAACCATAGAGATAGAACTTGGAACTACTTTATTGTGTCAAGTTTCAAAGAGCTAGCACAAACCGTGTTTGATTTAGAGTTCCAACTACATGTATTCATATAAGAGAAAACAGAGTGAAACCTAAAAATTAAAACTGTGACTGCCAACGAACGGTTTAACCTGGAAGTACAAAATCTGGTGAGCCAAGTGGGATTGGTGTACTGATCATTACCTGAAAGTGTCATCAAGATTGGGTGAAAAAATGTGTGCTGAGATTTCAGGAAACTCATAGTTTTTTGGAAGCTTGGCAACCTCTTTCCATGAAAGTGATTTGTACCGGTCTCTGCTTAGGGCTACATAAATAGGAAACAAACCATAGAGATAGAACTTGGAACTACTCTATTGTGTCGTTTCAAAGAGCTAGCACAAACCTTGTTTGATATAGTGTTCCAACTACATGTATCCATATAGGAGAAAACAGAGTGAAACCTAAAAATTAAAACTGTTACTGCCAACGAACGGTTTAACCTAGAAGAACGAAATTGGTGAGCCAAGTGGGATTGGGGTACTGATCATTACCTGAAAGTGTCATCAAGATTGGGTGAAAAAATGTGTGCTGATATTTCAGGAAACTCGTAGTTATTTGGAAGCATGGCAACCCCTTTCCATGAAAGTGATTTGCGCCAGTCTCTGCTTAGGGCTACATCAATAGGAAACAAACCATAAAGATAGAATTTGGAACTACTTTATTGTGTCAAGTTTCCAATAGCTAGCCAAAGCGTGTTTGATTTAGAGTTCCAACTACATGTATCCATATAGGAGAAAACAGAGAGAAACCTAAAAATTAAAACTGTTACTGCCAATGAACGGTTTAACCTAGAAGAACGAAATTAGGGAGACAAGTGGGATTGGGGTACTGATCATTACCTGAAAGTGTCATCAAGATTGGGTGAAAAAATGTGTGCTGAGATTTCAGGAAAATCGTAGTTTTTTGGAAGCTTGGCAACCTATTTCCATGAAAGTGATTTGCGCCAGTCTCTGCTTAGGGCTACATCAATAGGAAACAAACCAAAGAGACAGAACTTGGAACTACTTTATTGTGTCAAGTTTCAAAGAGCTAGCACAAACCGTGTTTGATTTAGAGTTCTAAATACATGTATTCATAAGAGAAAACAGAGTGAAACCTAAAAATTAAAACTGTTACTGCCAACGAACGGTTTAACCTGGAAGTACAAAATCTGGTGAGCCAAGTGGGATTGGGGTACTAATCATTACCTCAAAGTGTCATCAAGATTGGTTGAAAAAATGTGTGCTGAGATTTCAGGAAACTCGTAGTTTTTTGGAAACTTGGCAACCCCTTTCCATGAAAGTGATTTGTACCGGTCTCTGCTTAGGGCTACGTAAATAGGAAACAAACCATAGAGATAGAATTTGGAACTACTCTATTGTGTCATTTCAAAGAGCTAGCACAAACCTTGTTTGATTTAGAGTTCCAACTACATGTATCCATATAGGAGAAAACAGAGTGAAACCTAAAAATTAAAACTGTTTCTGCCAACGAACGGTTTAACCTAGAAGAACGAAATTTGGTGAGCCAAGTGGGATTGGGGTACTGATCATTACCTGAAAGTGTCATCAAGATTGGGTGAAAAAATGTGTCCTGAGATTTCAGGAAACTCGTAGTTTTTTGGAAGCTTGGCAACCCCTTTCCATGAAAGTGATTTGCGCCAGTCTCTGCTTAGGGCTACATCAATAGGAAACAAACCATAGAGATAGAACTTGGAACTACTTTATTGTGTCAAGTTTCAAAGAGCTAGCCAAAGCGTGTTTGATTTAGAGTTCCAACTACATGTATCCATATAGGAGAAAACAGAGTGAAACCTAAAATTAAAACTGTTACTGCCAAGGAATGGTTTAACCTAGAAGAACGAAATTTGGTGAGCCAAGTAGGATTGGGGTACTGATCATTACCTGAAAGTGTCATCAACATTGGGTGAAAAAACGTGTTCTGAGATTTCAGGAAACTCGTAGTTTTTTGGAAGCTTGGCAACCCCTTTCCATGAAAGTGATTTGCGCCAGTCGCTGCTTAGGGCTACATCAATAGGAAACAAACCATAGTGATAGAACTTGGAACTACTTTATTGTGTCAAGTTTCAAAGAGCTACCACAAACCGTGTTTGATTTAGAGTTCCAAATACATGTATCCATATAGGAGAAAACAGAGTGAAACCTAAAAATTAAAACTGTTACAGTCAACGAACGGTTAAACCTAGAAGAACGAAATTTGGTGAGCCAAGTGGGATTGGGGTACTGATCATTACCTGAAAATGTCATCAGGATAGGGTGAAAAAATGTGTGCTGAGATTTCAGGAAACTCGTAGTTTTTTGGAAGCTTGGCAACCCCTTTCCTTGAAAGTGATTTGCGCCAGTCTCTGCTTAGGGCTACGTCAATAGGAAACAAACCATAGAGATAGAACTTGGAACTACTTTATTGTGTCAAATTTCAAAGAGCTAGCACAAACCGTGTTTGATTTAGAGTTCCAACTACATGTATTCATATAAGAGAAAACAGAGTGAAACCTAAAAATTAAAACTGTTACTGCCAACGAACGGTTTAACCTGGAAGTACAAAATCTGGTGAGCCAAGTGGGATTGCTGTACTGATCATTACCTGAAAGTGTCATCAAGATTGGGTGAAAAAATGTGTGCTGAGATTTCAGGAAACTCGTAGTTTTTTGGAAGCTTGGCAACCTCTTTCCATGAAAGTGATTTGTACCGGTCTCTGCTTAGGGCTACATAAATAGGAAACAAACCATAGAGATAGAACTTGGAACTACTCTATTGTGTCGTTTCAAAGAGCTAGCACAAACCTTGTTTGATTTAGAGTTCCAACTACATGTATCCATATAGGAGAAAACAGAGTGAAACCTAAAAATTAAAACTGTTACTGCCAACGAACGGTTTAACCTAGAAGAACGAAATTTGGTGAGCCAAGTGGGATTGGGGTACTGATCATTGCCTTAAAGTGTCATCAAGATTGGGTGAAAAAATGTGTGCTGAGATTTCAGGAAACTCGTAGTTTTTTGGAAGCATGGCAACCCCTTTCCATGAAAGTGATTTGCGCCAGTCTCTGCTTAGGGCTACAACAATAGGAAACAAACCATAGAGATAGAACTTGGAACTACTTTATTGTGTCAAGTTTCCAATAGCTAGCCAAAGCGTGTTTGATTTAGAGTTCCAACTACATGTATCCATATAGGAGAAAACAGAGTGAAACCTAAAAATTAAAACTGTTACAGTCAACGAACGGTTAAACCTAGAAGAACGAAATTTGGTGAGCCAAGTGGGATTGGGGTACTGATCATTACCTGAAAGTGTCATCAAGATTGGGTGAAAAAATGTGTGCTGAGATTTCAAGAATCTCGTAGTTTTTTGGAAGCTTGGCAACCCCTTTCCATGAAAGTGATTTGCGCCGACCTCTGCTTAGGGCTACATCAATAGAAAACACACCATAGAGATAGAACTTGGAAGTACTTTATTGTGTCAAGATTCAAAGAGCTAGCACATACCGTGTTTGATTTAGAGTTCTAACTACATGTATCCATATAGGAGAAAACAGAGTGAAACCTAAAAATTAAAACTGTTACTGCCAACGAACGGTTTAACCTAGAAGAACGAAATTTGGTAAGCCAAGTGAGATTGCGGTACTGATCATTACCTGAAAGGGTCATCAAGATTGGGTGAAAAAATGTGTGCTGAGATTTCAGGAAACTCATATTTTTTTTGATGCTTGGCAACCCCTTTCCATGAAAGTGATTTGCGCCAGTCTCTGCTTAGGGCTACATCAATAGGAAAGAAACCATAGAGATAGAACTTGGAACTACTTTATTTTGTCAAGTTTCAAAGAGCTAGCACATACCGTGTTTGATTTAGAGTTCCATCTACATGTATCCATAGAGGAGAAAACAGAGTGAAACCTAATAATTAAAACTGTTACTGCCAACGAACGGTTTCACCTAGAAGAACGAAATTTGGTGAGCGAAGTGAAAATGGGGTCCTGATCATTACCTGAAAGTGTCATCCAGATTGGGTGAAAAAATGTGTGCTGAGATTTCAGGAATCTCGTAGTTTATTGGAAGCTTGGCAGCCACTTTCCATGATAGTGATTTGCGCCAGTCTCTGCTTAGGGCTACATCAATAGGAAACAAACCATAGAGATAGAACTTGGAACTACTTTATTGTGTCAAGTTTCAAAGAGCTAGCACAAACCGTGTTTGATTTAGAGTTCCAACTACATGAATCCATATAGGAGAAAACAGAGTGAAACCTAAAATTAAAACTGTTACTGCCAACGAACGGTTTAACCTAGGTGAACGAAAGTTGGGGAGCCAAGTGGGATTGGGGTCCTGATCATTACCTGAAAGTGTCATCCAGATTGGGTGATAAAATGTGTGCTGAGATTTCAGGAAGCTCGTAGTTTTTTGGAAGCTTGGCAACCACTTTCCATGATAGTGATTTGCGCCAGTCTCTGCTTAGGGCTACATCAATAGGAAACAAACCATAGAGATAGAACTTGGAACTACTTTATTGTTCAAGTTTCAAAGAGCTAGCACAAACCGTGTTTGATTTACAGTTCCAACTACATGAATCCACATAGGAGAAAACAGAGTGAAACCTAATAATTAAAACTGTTACTGCCAACGAACGGTTTAACCTAGAAGAACAAAAATTGGTGAGCCAAGTGGGATTGGGGTACTGATCATTACCTGAAAGTGTCATCCAGATTGGGTGAAAAAATGTGTGCTGAGATTTCAGGAAACTCGTAGTTTATTGAAAGCTTGGCAACCCCTTTCCATGAAAGTGATTTACCCCAGTCTCTGCTTAGGGCTACATCAATAGGAATCAAACCATAGAGAAAAAACTTGGAACTACTTTATTGTGTCAAGTTTTCAAGAGCTAGCACAAACCGTGTTTGATTTAAAGTTCCAACTACATGTATCCATATAGGAGATAACAGAGTGAAACCTAAAAATTAAAACTGTTACTGCCAACGAACTGTTTAAACTAGAAGAAAGAAATTTGGTGAGCCAGGTGGTTTCGGGAACTGATCATTACCTGAATGTGACATCAAGATTGGGTGAAAAAATGTGTGCTGAGATTTCAGGAAACTCTATTTATTGGAAGCTTGGCAACCCCTTTCCATGAAAGTGATTTGCGCCAGTCTCTGCTTAGTGCTACATCAATAGGAAACAAACCATAGAGATAGAACATGGTACTGCTTTATTGTGTCAAGTTTTCAAGAGCTAGCACAAACCATGTTTGATTTAGAGTTCCAACTACATGTATCCATATAGGAGAAAACATAGTGTAACCTAAAAATTAGAACTCTTACTGCCAATGAACGGTTTAACCTAGAAGAACGAAATTTGGTGAGACAAGTGGGATTGGGGTACTGATCATTACCTGAAAGTGTCATCAAGATTGGGTGAAAAAGTGTGTGCTGAGATTTCAGGAAACTCGTAGTTTTTTTGAAGCTTGGCAACCCCTTTCCATGAAAGTGATTTGCGCCAGTCTCTGCTTAGGGCTACATCAATAGGAAACAAACCATAGAGATAGAACTTGGAACTACTTTATTGTGTCAAGTTTCAAAGAGCTAGCACAAACCGTGTTTGATTTAGAGTTCCAACTACATGTATCCATATAGGAGAAAACAGAGTGAAAACTAAAAATTAAAACTGTTACTGCCATCGAACGGTTTAACCTAGAAGAACGAAATTTGGGGAGCCAAGTTGGATTGGGGCAGTGATAATTACCTGAAAGTGTCATCAAGATTGGGTGAAAAAATGTATGCTGAGATTTCAGGAAACTCGTAGTTTTTTGGAAGCTTGGCAACCACTTATTTGAAAGTGATATGTGGCAGTCTCTGCTTAGGGCTACTCAATAGAAACAAACCATAGAGATAGAACTTGGAACAACCTTATTGTGTCAAGTTTCCAAGGGCTAGCACAAACCGTGTTTGATTTAGAGTTCCAACTACATGTATCCACATAGGAGAAAACAGAGTGAAACCTAAGAATTAAATCTGTTTCTGCCAACGAAAGGTTTAACCTAGAAGAACGAAATTTGGTGAGCCAAGTGGGATTGGGGTACTGATCATTACCTGAAAGTGTCTTCAAGATTGGGGGAAAAAATGTATGCTGAGATTTCAGGAAACTGGTAGTTTTTTGGAAGCTTGGCAACCCCTTTCCTTGAAAGTGATTTGTGCCAGTCTCTGCTTAGGGCTACTCAATAGGAAACAATCCATAGAGATAGAACTTGGAACTACTTTATTGTGTCAAGTTTCCAAGGGCTAGCACAAACCGTGTTTGATTTAGAGTTCCAACTACATGTATCCATATAGGAGAAAACAGAGTGAAACCTAAAATTAAAACTGTTACTGCCAACAGCCGGTTTAACCTAGAAGAACGAAATTTGGTGAGCCAAGTGGCTTTGGGGTACTGATCATTACCTGAAAGTGTTATCAAGATTGGGTGAAAAAATATGTTCTGAGATTTCAGGAAACTCGTAGTTTTTTGGAAGTTTGGCAACCCCTTTCCATGAAAGTGATTTGCGCCAGTCTCTGCTTAGGGCTACATCAATAGGAAACAAACCATAGAGATAGAACTTGGAACTACTCTATTGTGTCATTTCAAAGAGCTAGCACAAACCGTGTTTGATTTAGAGTTCCAACTACATGTATCCATATAGGAGAAAACAGAGAGAAACCTAAAAATTAAAACTGTTACTGCCAATGAACGGTTTAACCTAGAAGAACGAAATTTGGTGAGCCAAGTGGGATTGGGGTACTGATCATTACCTGAAAGTGTCATCAAGATTGGGTGAAAAAATGTGTCCTGAGATTTCAGGAAACTCGTAGTTTTTTGGAAGCTTGGCAACCCCTTTCCATGAAAGTGATTTGCGCCAGTCTCTGCTTAGGGCTACATCAATAGGAAACAAACCATAGAGATAGAACTTGGAACTACTTTATTGTGTCAAGTTTCAAAGAGCTAGCCAAAGCGTGTTTGATTTAGAGTTCCAACTACATGTATCTATATAGCAGAAAACAGAGTGAAACCTAAAATTAAAACTGTTACTGCCAAGGAATGGTTTAACCTAGAAGAACGAAATTTGGTGAGCCAAGTAGGATTGGGGTACTGATCATTACCTGAAAGTGTCATCAACATTGGGTGAAAAAATGTGTTCTGAGATTTCAGGAAACTCGTAGTTTTTTGGAAGCTTGGCAACCCCTTTCCATGAAAGTGATTTGCGCCAGTCGCTGCTTAGGGCTACATCAATAGGAAACAAACCATAGTGATAGAACTTGGAACTACTTTATTGTGTCAAGTTTCAAAGAGCTACCACAAACCATGTTTGATTTAGAGTTCCAACTAAATGTATCCATATAGGAGAAAACAGAGTGAAACCTAAAATTAAAACTGTTACTGCCAACGGACTGTTTAACCTAGAAGAACGAAATTTGGTGAGCCAAGTAGCTTTGGGGTACTGATCATTACCTGAAAGTGTTATCAAGATTGGGTGAAAAAATATGTGCTGAGATTTCAGAAAACTCGTAGTTTTTTGGAAGCTTGGCAACCCCTTTCCATGAAAGTGATTTGCGCCAGTCTCTGCTTAGGGCTACATCAATAGGAAACAAACCATAGAGATAGAACTTGGCACTACTCTATTGTGTCATTTCAAAGAGCTAGCACAAACCGTGTTTGATTTAGAGTTCCAACTACATGTATCCATATAGGAGAAAACAGAGAGAAACCTAAAAATTAAAACTGTTACTGCCAATGAACGGTTTAACCTAGAAGAACGAAATTTGGTGAGCCAAGTGGGATTGGGGTACTGATCATTACCTGAAAGTGTCATCAAGATTGGGTGAAAAAATGTGTCCTGAGATTTCAGGAAACTCGTAGTTTTTTGGAAGCTTGGCAACCCCTTTCCATGAAAGTGATTTGCGCCAGTCTCTGCTTAGGGCTACATCAATAGGAAACAAACCATAGAGATAGAACTTGGAACTACTTTATTGTGTCAAGTTTCAAAGAGCTAGCCAAAGCGTGTTTGATTTAGAGTTCCAACTACATGTATCTATATAGCAGAAAACAGAGTGAAACCTAAAATTAAAACTGTTACTGCCAAGGAATGGTTTAACCTAGAAGAACGAAATTTGGTGAGCCAAGTAGGATTGGGGTACTGATCATTACCTGAAAGTGTCATCAACATTGGGTGAAAAAATGTGTTCTGAGATTTCAGGAAACTCGTAGTTTTTTGGAAGCTTGGCAACCCCTTTCCATGAAAGTGATTTGCGCCAGTCGCTGCTTAGGGCTACATCAATAGGAAACAAACCATAGTGATAGAACTTGGAACTACTTTATTGTGTCAAGTTTCAAAGAGCTACCACAAACCATGTTTGATTTAGAGTTCCAACTAAATGTATCCATATAGGAGAAAACAGAGTGAAACCTAAAATTAAAACTGTTACTGCCAACGGACTGTTTAACCTAGAAGAACGAAATTTGGTGAGCCAAGTAGCTTTGGGGTACTGATCATTACCTGAAAGTGTTATCAAGATTGGGTGAAAAAATATGTGCTGAGATTTCAGAAAACTCGTAGTTTTTTGGAAGCTTGGCAACCCCTTTCCATGAAAGTGATTTGCGCCAGTCTCTGCTTAGGGCTACATCAATAGGAAACAAACCATAGAGATAGAACTTGGCACTACTCTATTGTGTCATTTCAAAGAGCTATCACAAACCGTGTTTGATTTAGAGTTCCAACTACATGTATCCATATAGGAGAAAACAGAGAGAAACCTAAAAATTAAAACTGTTACTGCCAATGAAGGGTTTAACCTAGAAGAACGAAATTTGGTGAGACAAGTGGGATTGGGGTACTGATCATTACCTGAAAGTGTCATCAAGATTGGGTGAAAAAATGTGTGCTGAGATTTCAGGAAAATCGTAGTTTTTTGGAAGCTTGGCAACCCATTTCCATGAAAGTGATTTGCGCCAGTCTCTGCTTAGGGCTACATCAATAGGAAACAAACAAGAGATATAGAACTTGGAACTACTTTATTGTGTCAAGTTTCAAAGAGCTAGCACAAACCGTGTTTGATTTAGAGTTCCAAATACATGTATCCATATAGGAGAAAACAGAGTGAAACCTAAAAATTAAAACTGTTACAGTCAACGAACGGTTAAACCTAGAAGAACGAAATTTGGTGAGCCAAGTGGGATTGGGGTACTGATCATTACCTGAAAATGTCATCAGGATAGGGTGAAAAAATGTGTGCTGAGATTTCAGGAAACTCGTAGTTTTTTGGAAGCTTGGCAACCCCTTTCCTTGAAAGTGATTTGCGCCAGTCTCTGCTTAGGGCTACATCAATAGGAAACAAACCATAGAGATAGAACTTGGAACTACTTTATTGTGTCAAATTTCAAAGAGCTAGCACAAACCGTGTTTGATTTAGAGTTCCAAATACATGTATTCATATAAGAGAAAACAGAGTGAAACCTAAAAATTAAAACTGTTACTGCCAACGAACGGTTTAACCTGGAAGTACAAAATCTGGTGAGCCAAGTGGGATTGCTGTACTGATCATTACCTGAAAGTGTCATCAAGATTGGGTGAAAAAATGTGTGCTGAGATTTCAGGAAACTCGTAGTTTTTTGGAAGCTTGGCAACCTCTTTCCATGAAAGTGATTTGTACCGGTCTCTGCTTAGGGCTACATAAATAGGAAACAAACCATAGAGATAGAACTTGGAACTACTCTATTGTGTCGTTTCAAAGAGCTAGCACAAACCTTGTTTGATTTAGAGTTCCAACTACATGTATCCATATAGGAGAAAACAGAGTGAAACCTAAAAATTAAAACTGTTACTGCCAACGAATGGTTTAACCTAGAAGAACGAAATTTGGTGAGCCAAGTGGGATTGGGGTACTGATCATTGCCTTAAAGTGTCATCAAGATTTGGTGAAAAAATGTGTGCTGAGATTTCAGGAAACTCGTAGTTTTTTGGAAGCATGGCAACCCCTTTCCATGAAAGTGATTTGCGCCAGTCTCTGCTTAGGGCTACAACAATAGGAAACAAACCATAGAGATAGAACTTGGAACTACTTTATTGTGTCAAGTTTCCAATAGCTAGCCAAAGCGTGTTTGATTTAGAGTTCCAACTACATGTATCCATATAGGAGAAAACAGAGTGAAACCTAAAAATTAAAACTGTTACAGTCAACGAACGGTTAAACCTAGAAGAACGAAATTTGGTGAGCCAAGTGGGATTGGGGTACTGATCATTACCTGAAAGTGTCATCAAGATTGGGTGAAAAAATGTGTGCTGAGATTTCAAGAATCTCGTAGTTTTTTGGAAGCTTGGCAACCCCTTTCCATGAAAGTGATTTGCGCCGACCTCTGCTTAGGGCTACATCAATAGAAAACAAACCATAGAGATAGAACTTGGAAATACTTTATTGTGTCAAGATTCAAAGAGCTAGCACAAACCGTGTTTGATTTAGAGTTCTAACTACATGTATCCATATAGGAGAAAACAGAGTGAAACCTAAAAATTAAAACTGTTACTGCCAACGAACGGTTTAACCTAGAAGAACGAAATTTGGTAAGCCAAGTGAGATTGCGGTACTGATCATTACCTGAAAGGGTCATCAAGATTGGGTGAAAAAATGTGTGCTGAGATTTCAGGAAACTCATATTTTTTTTGAAGCTTGGCAACCCCTTTCCATGAAAGTGATTTGCGCCAGTCTCTGCTTAGGGCTACATCAATAGGAAAGAAACCATAGAGATACAACTTGGAACTACTTTATTTTGTCAAGTTTCAAAGAGCTAGCACATACCGTGTTTGATTTAGAGTTCCATCTACATGTATCCATAGAGGAGAAAACAGAGTGAAACCTAATAATTAAAACTGTTACTGCCAACGAACGGTTTAACCTAGAAGAACGAAATTTGGTGAGCGAAGTGAAAATGGGGTCCTGATCATTACCTGAAAGTGTCATCCAGATTGGGTGAAAAAATGTGTGCTGAGATTTCAGGAATCTCGTAGTTTTTTGGAAGCTTGGCAGCCACTTTCCATGATAGTGATTTGCGCCAGTCTCTGCTTAGGGCTACATCAATAGGAAACAAACCATAGAGATAGAACTTGGATCTACTTTATTGTGTCAAGTTTCAAAGAGCTAGCACAAACCGTGTTTGATTTAGAGTTCCAACTACATGAATCCATATAGGAGAAAACAGAGTGAAACCTAAAATTAAAACTGTTACTGCCAACGAACGGTTTAACCTAGGTGAACGAAAGTTGGGGAGCCAAGTGGGATTGGGGTCCTGATCATTACCTGAAAGTGTCATCCAGATTGGGTGATAAAATGTGTGCTGAGATTTCAGGAAGCTCGTAGTTTTTTGGAAGCTTGGCAACCACTTTCCATGATAGTGATTTGCGCCAGTCTCTGCTTAGGGCTACATCAATAGGAAACAAACCATAGAGATAGAACTTGGAACTACTTTATTGTTCAAGTTTCAAAGAGCTAGCACAAACCGTGTTTGATTTACAGTTCCAACTACATGTATCCATATAGGAGAAAACAGAGTGAAACCTAAAAATTAAAACTGTTACTGCCAACGAACGGTTTAACCTAGAAGAACGAAATTTGGTGAGCCAAGTGGGATTGGGGTACTGATCATTGCCTTAAAGTGTCATCAAGATTGGGTGAAAAAATGTGTGCTGAGATTTCAGGAAACTCGTAGTTTTTTGGAAGCATGGCAACCCCTTTCCATGAAAGTGATTTGCGCCAGTCTCTGCTTAGGGCTACAACAATAGGAAACAAACCATAGAGATAGAACTTGGAACTACTTTATTGTGTCAAGTTTCCAATAGCTAGCCAAAGCGTGTTTGATTTAGAGTTCCAACTACATGTATCCATATAGGAGAAAACAGAGTGAAACCTAAAAATTAAAACTGTTACAGTCAACGAACGGTTAAACCTAGAAGAACGAAATTTGGTGAGCCAAGTGGGATTGGGGTACTGATCATTACCTGAAAGTGTCATCAAGATTGGGTGAAAAAATGTGTGCTGAGATTTCAAGAATCTCGTAGTTTTTTGGAAGCTTGGCAACCCCTTTCCATGAAAGTGATTTGCGCCGACCTCTGCTTAGGGCTACATCAATAGAAAACAAACCATAGAGATAGAACTTGGAAATACTTTATTGTGTCAAGATTCAAAGAGCTAGCACAAACCGTGTTTGATTTAGAGTTCTAACTACATGTATCCATATAGGAGAAAACAGAGTGAAACCTAAAAATTAAAACTGTTACTGCCAACGAACGGTTTAACCTAGAAGAACGAAAATTGGTAAGCCAAGTGAGATTGCGGTACTGATCATTACCTGAAAGGGTCATCAAGATTGGGTGAAAAAATGTGTGCTGAGATTTCAGGAAACTCATATTTTTTTTGAAGCTTGGCAACCCCTTTCCATGAAAGTGATTTGCGCCAGTCTCTGCTTAGGGCTACATCAATAGGAAAGAAACCATAGAGATACAACTTGGAACTACTTTATTTTGTCAAGTTTCAAAGAGCTAGCACATACCGTGTTTGATTTAGAGTTCCATCTACATGTATCCATAGAGGAGAAAACAGAGTGAAACCTAATAATTAAAACTGTTACTGCCAACGAACGGTT
Source organism: Spermophilus citellus (assembly GCF_964194105.1). Lineage (NCBI taxonomy): Eukaryota > Metazoa > Chordata > Mammalia > Rodentia > Sciuridae > Spermophilus > Spermophilus citellus. Next base: position 84,395,710 of record NC_138185.1, on the reverse strand, counting down.
TAACCTAGAAGAACGAAATTTGGTGAGCGAAGTGAAAATGGGGTCCTGATCATTACCTGAAAGTGTCATCCAGATTGGGTGAAAAAATGTGTGCTGAGATTTCAGGAATCTCGTAGTTTTTTGGAAGCTTGGCAGCCACTTTCCATGATAGTGATTTGCGCCAGTCTCTGCTTAGGGCTACATCAATAGGAAACAAACCATAGAGATAGAACTTGGAACTACTTTATTGTGTCAAGTTTCAAAGAGCTAGCACAAACCGTGTTTGATTTAGAGTTCCAACTACATGAATCCATATAGGAGAAAACAGAGTGAAACCTAAAATTAAAACTGTTACTGCCAACGAACGGTTTAACCTAGGTGAACGAAAGTTGGGGAGCCAAGTGGGATTGGGGTCCTGATCATTACCTGAAAGTGTCATCCAGATTGGGTGATAAAATGTGTGCTGAGATTTCAGGAAGCTCGTAGTTTTTTGGAAGCTTGGCAACCACTTTCCATGATAGTGATTTGCGCCAGTCTCTGCTTAGGGCTACATCAATAGGAAACAAACCATAGAGATAGAACTTGGAACTACTTTATTGTTCAAGTTTCAAAGAGCTAGCACAAACCGTGTTTGATTTACAGTTCCAACTACATGAATCCACATAGGAGAAAACAGAGTGAAACCTAATAATTAAAACTGTTACTGCCAACGAACGGTTTAACCTAGAAGAACGAAAATTGGTGAGCCAAGTGGGATTGGGGTACTGATCATTACCTGAAAGTGTCATCCAGATTGGGTGAAAAAATGTGTGCTGAGATTTCAGGAAACTCGTAGTTTATTGAAAGCTTGGCAACCCCTTTCCATGAAAGTGATTTACCCCAGTCTCTGCTTAGGGCTACATCAATAGGAATCAAACCATAGAGAAAGAACTTGGAACTACTTTATTGTGTCAAGTTTTCAAGAGCTAGCACAAACCGTGTTTGATTTAAAGTTCCAACTACATGTATCCATATAGGAGATAACAGAGTGAAACCTAAAAATTAAAACTGTTACTGCCAACGAACGGTTTAAACTAGAAGAAAGAAATTTGGTGAGCCAGGTGTTTTCGGGAACTGATCATTACATGAATGTGACATCAAGATTGGGTGAAAAAATGTGTGCTGAGATTTCAGGAAACTCTATTTATTGGAAGCTTGGCAACCCCTTTCCATGAAAGTGATTTGCGCCAGTCTCTGCTTAGTGCTACATCAATAGGAAACAAACCATAGAGATAGAACATGGTACTGCTTTATTGTGTCAAGTTTTCAAGAGCTAGCACAAACCATGTTTGATTTAGAGTTCCAACTACATGTATCCATATAGGAGAAAACATAGTGTAACCTCAAAATTAGAACTCTTACTGCCAATGAACGGTTTAACCTAGAAGAACGAAATTTGGTGAGACAAGTGGGATTGGGGTACTGATCATTACCTGAAAGTGTCATCAAGATTGGGTGAAAAAGTGTGTGCTGAGATTTCAGGAAACTCGTAGTTTTTTGGAAGCTTGGCAACAAATTTCCATGAAAGTGATTTGCGCCAGTCTCTGCTTAGGGCTACATCAATAGGAAACAAACCATAGAGATAGAACTTGGAACTACTTTATTGTGTCAAGTTTCAAAGAGCTAGCACAAACCGTGTTTGATTTAGAGTTCCAACTACATGTATCCATATAGGAGAAAACAGAGTGAAAACTAAAAATTAAAACTGTTACTGCCATCGAACGGTTTAACCTAGAAGAACGAAATTTGGGGAGCCAAGTTGGATTGGGGCAGTGATAATTACCTGAAAGTGTCATCAAGATTGGGTGAAAAAATGTATGCTGAGATTTCAGGAAACTCGTAGTTTTTTGGAAGCTTGGCAACCACTTATTTGAAAGTGATATGTGGCAGTCTCTGCTTAGGGCTACTCAATAGAAACAAACCATAGAGATAGAACTTGGAACAACCTTATTGTGTCAAGTTTCCAAGGGCTAGCACAAACCGTGTTTGATTTAGAGTTCCAACTACATGTATCCATATAGGAGAAAACAGAGTGAAACCTAAGAATTAAATCTGTTTCTGCCAACGAAAGGTTTAACCTAGAAGAACGAAATTTGGTGAGCCAAGTGGGATTGGGGTACTGATCATTACCTGAAAGTGTCTTCAAGATTGGGTGAAAAAATGTATGCTGAGATTTCAGGAAACTGGTAGTTTTTTGGAAGCTTGGCAACCCCTTTCCTTGAAAGTGATTTGTGCCAGTCTCTGCTTAGGGCTACTCAATAGGAAACAATCCATAGAGATAGAACTTGGAACTACTTTATTGTGTCAAGTTTCCAAGGGCTAGCACAAACCGTGTTTGATTTAGAGTTCCAACTGCATGTATCCATATAGGAGAAAACAGAGTGAAACCTAAAATTAAAACTGTTACTGCCAACGGCCGGTTTAACCTAGAAGAACGAAATTTTGTGAGCCAAGTGGCTTTGGGGTACTGATCATTACCTGAAAGTGTTATCAAGATTGGGTAAAAAAATATGTGCTGAGATTTCAGGAAACTCGTAGTTTTTTGGAAGCTTGGCAACCCCTTTCCATGAAAGTGATTTGCGCCAGTCTCTGCTTAGGGCTACATCAATAGGAAAGAAACCATAGAGATAGAACTTGGAACTACTCTATTGTGTCATTTCAAAGAGCTAGCACAAACCGTGTTTGATTTAGAGTTCCAACTACATGTATCCATATAGGAGAAAACAGAGAGAAACCTAAAAATTAAAACTGTTACTGCCAATGAACGGTTTAACCTAGAAGAACGAAATTTGGTGAGACAAGTGGGATTGGGGTACTGATCATTACCTGAAAGTGTCATCAAGATTGGGTGAAAAAATGTGTGCTGAGATTTCAGGAAAATCGTAGTTTTTTGGAAGCTTGGCAACCCATTTCCATGAAAGTGATTTGCGCCAGTCTCTGCTTAGGGCTACATCAATAGGAAACAAACCATAGAGATAGAACTTGGAACTACTTTATTGTGTCAAATTTCAAAGAGCTAGCACAAACCGTGTTTGATTTAGAGTTCCATCTACATGTATTCATATAAGAGAAAACAGAGTGAAACCTAAAAATTAAAACTGTTACTGCCAACGAACGGTTTAACCTGGAAGTACAAAATCTGGTGAGCCAAGTGGGATTGCTGTACTGATCATTACCTGAAAGTGTCATCAAGATTGGGTGAAAAAATGTGTGCTGAGATTTCAGGAAACTCGTAGTTTTTTGGAAGCTTGGCAACCTCTTTCCATGAAAGTGATTTGTACCGGTCTCTGCTTAGGGCTACATAAATAGGAAACAAACCATAGAGATAGAACTTGGAACTACTCTATTGTGTCGTTTCAAAGAGCTAGCACAAACCTTGTTTGATTTAGAGTTCCAACTACATGTATCCATATAGGAGAAAACAGAGAGAAACCTAAAAATTAAAACTGTTACTGCCAATGACCGGTTTAACCTAGAAGAACGAAATTTGGTGAGAAAAGTGGGATTGGGGTACTGATCATTACCTGAAAGTGTCATCCAGATTGGGTGATAAAATGTGTGCTGAGATTTCAGGAAGCTCGTAGTTTTTTGGAAGCTTGGCAACCACTTTCCATGATAGTGATTTGCGCCAGTCTCTGCTTAGGGCTACATCAATAGGAAACAAACCATAGAGATAGAACTTGGAACTACTTTATTGTTCAAGTTTCAAAGAGCTAGCACAAACCGTGTTTGATTTACAGTTCCAACTACATGAATCCACATAGGAGAAAACAGAGTGAAACCTAATAATTAAAACTGTTACTGCCAACGAACGGTTTAACCTAGAAGAACGAAAATTGGTGAGCCAAGTGGGATTGGGGTACTGATCATTACCTGAAAGTGTCATCCAGATTGGGTGAAAAAATGTGTGCTGAGATTTCAGGAAACTCGTAGTTTATTGAAAGCTTGGCAACCCCTTTCCATGAAAGTGATTTACCCCAGTCTCTGCTTAGGGCTACATCAATAGGAATCAAACCATAGAGAAAGAACTTGGAACTACTTTATTGTGTCAAGTTTTCAAGAGCTAGCACAAACCGTGTTTGATTTAAAATTCCAACTACATGTATCCATATAGGAGATAACAGAGTGAAACCTAAAAATTAAAACTGTTACTGCCAACGAACGGTTTAAACTAGAAGAAAGAAATTTGGTGAGCCAGGTGGTTTCGGGAACTGATCATTACCTGAATGTGACATCAAGATTGGGTGAAAAAATGTGTGCTGAGATTTCAGGAAACTCTATTTATTGGAAGCTTGGCAACCCCTTTCCATGAAAGTGATTTGCGCCAGTCTCTGCTTAGTGCTACATCAATAGGAAACAAACCATAGAGATAGAACATGGTACTGCTTTATTGTGTCAAGTTTTCAAGAGCTAGCACAAACCATGTTTGATTTAGAGTTCCAACTACATGTATCCATATAGGAGAAAACATAGTGTAACCTAAAAATTAGAACTCTTACTGCCAATGAACGGTTTAACCTAGAAGAACGAAATTTGGTGAGACAAGTGGGATTGGGGTACTGATCATTACCTGAAAGTGTCATCAAGATTGGGTGAAAAAGTGTGTGCTGAGATTTCAGGAAACTCGTAGTTTTTTTGAAGCTTGGCAACCCCTTTCCATGAAAGTGATTTGCGCCAGTCTCTGCTTAGGGCTACATCAATAGGAAACAAACCATAGAGATAGAACTTGGAACTACTTTATTGTGTCAAGTTTCAAAGAGCTAGCACAAACCGTGTTTGATTTAGAGTTCCAACTACATGTATCCATATAGGAGAAAACAGAGTGAAAACTAAAAATTAAAACTGTTACTGCCATCGAACGGTTTAACATAGAAGAACGAAATTTGGGGAGCCAAGTTGGATTGGGGCAGTGATAATTACCTGAAAGTGTCATCAAGATTGGGTGAAAAAATGTATGCTGAGATTTCAGGAAACTCGTAGTTTTTTGGAAGCTTGGCAACCACTTATTTGAAAGTGATATGTGGCAGTCTCTGCTTAGGGCTACTCAATAGAAACAAACCATAGAGATAGAACTTGGAACAACCTTATTGTGTCAAGTTTCCAAGGGCTAGCACAAACCGTGTTTGATTTAGAGTTCCAACTACATGTATCCATATAGGAGAAAACAGAGTGAAACCTAAGAATTAAATCTGTTTCTGCCAACGAAAGGTTTAACCTAGAAGAACGAAATTTGGTGAGCCAAGTGGGATTGGGGTACTGATCATTACCTGAAAGTGTCTTCAAGATTGGGGGAAAAAATGTATGCTGAGATTTCAGGAAACTGGTAGTTTTTTGGAAGCTTGGCAACCCCTTTCCTTGAAAGTGATTTGTGCCAGTCTCTGCTTAGGGCTACTCAATAGGAAAAAATCCATAGAGATAGAACTTGGAACTACTTTATTGTGTCAAGTTTCCGGGAGCTAGCAGAAACCGTGTTTGATTTAGAGTTCCAACTACATGTATCCATATAGGAGAAAACAGAGTGAAACCTAAAATTAAAACTGTTACTGCCAACGGCCGGTTTAACCTAGAAGAACGAAATTTGGTGAGCCAAGTGGCTTTGGGGTACTGATCATTACCTGAAAGTGTTATCAAGATTGGGTGAAAAAATATGTGCTGAGATTTCAGGAAACTCGTAGTTTTTTGGAAGCTTGGCAACCCCTTTCCATGAAAGTGATTTGCGCCAGTCTCTGCTTAGGGCTACATCAATAGGAAACAAACCATAGAGATAGAACTTGGAACTACTCTATTGTGTCATTTCAAAGAGCTAGCACAAACCGTGTTTGATTTAGAGTTCCAACTACATGTATCCATATAGGAGAAAACAGAGAGAAACCTAAAAATTAAAACTGTTACTGCCAATGAACGGTTTAACTTAGAAGAACGAAATTTGGTGAGACAAGTGGGATTGGGGTACTGATCATTACCTGAAAGTGTCATCCAGATTGGGTGATAAAATGTGTGCTGAGATTTCAGGAAGCTCGTAGTTTTTTGGAAGCTTGGCAACCACTTTCCATGATAGTGATTTGCGCCAGTCTCTGCTTAGGGCTACATCAATAGGAAACAAACCATAGAGATAGAACTTGGAACTACTTTATTGTTCAAGTTTCAAAGAGCTAGCACAAACCGTGTTTGATTTACAGTTCCAACTACATGAATCCACATAGGAGAAAACAGAGTGAAACCTAATAATTAAAACTGTTACTGCCAACGAACGGTTTAACCTAGAAGAACGAAAATTGGTGAGCCAAGTGGGATTGGGGTACTGATCATTACCTGAAAGTGTCATCCAGATTGGGTGAAAAAATGTGTGCTGAGATTTCAGGAAACTCGTAGTTTATTGAAAGCTTGGCAACTCCTTTCCATGAAAGTGATTTACCCCAGTCTCTGCTTAGGGCTACATCAATAGGAATCAAACCATAGAGAAAGAACTTGGAACTACTTTATTGTGTCAAGTTTTCAAGAGCTAGCACAAACCGTGTTTGATTTAAAATTCCAACTACATGTATCCATATAGGAGATAACAGAGTGAAACCTAAAAATTAAAACTGTTACTGCCAACGAACGGTTTAAACTAGAAGAAAGAAATTTGGTGAGCCAGGTGGTTTCGGGAACTGATCATTACCTGAATGTGACATCAAGATTGGGTGAAAAAATGTGTGCTGAGATTTCAGGAAACTCTATTTATTGGAAGCTTGGCAACCCCTTTCCATGAAAGTGATTTGCGCCAGTCTCTGCTTAGTGCTACATCAATAGGAAACAAACCATAGAGATAGAACATGGTACTGCTTTATTGTGTCAAGTTTTCAAGAGCTAGCACAAACCATGTTTGATTTAGAGTTCCAACTACATGTATCCATATAGGAGAAAACATAGTGTAACCTAAAAATTAGAACTCTTACTGCCAATGAACGGTTTAACCTAGAAGAACGAAATTTGGTGAGACAAGTGGGATTGGGGTACTGATCATTACCTGAAAGTGTCATCAAGATTGGGTGAAAAAGTGTGTGCTGAGATTTCAGGAAACTCGTAGTTTTTTTGAAGCTTGGCAACCCCTTTCCATGAAAGTGATTTGCGCCAGTCTCTGCTTAGGGCTACATCAATAGGAAACAAACCATAGAGATAGAACTTGGAACTACTTTATTGTGTCAAGTTTCAAAGAGCTAGCACAAACCGTGTTTGATTTAGAGTTCCAACTACATGTATCCATATAGGAGAAAACAGAGTGAAAACTAAAAATTAAAACTGTTACTGCCATCGAACGGTTTAACATAGAAGAACGAAATTTGGGGAGCCAAGTTGGATTGGGGCAGTGATAATTACCTGAAAGTGTCATCAAGATTGGGTGAAAAAATGTATGCTGAGATTTCAGGAAACTCGTAGTTTTTTGGAAGCTTGGCAACCACTTATTTGAAAGTGATATGTGGCAGTCTCTGCTTAGGGCTACTCAATAGAAACAAACCATAGAGATAGAACTTGGAACAACCTTATTGTGTCAAGTTTCCAAGGGCTAGCACAAACCGTGTTTGATTTAGAGTTCCAACTACATGTATCCATATAGGAGAAAACAGAGTGAAACCTAAGAATTAAATCTGTTTCTGCCAACGAAAGGTTTAACCTAGAAGAACGAAATTTGGTGAGCCAAGTGGGATTGGGGTACTGATCATTACCTGAAAGTGTCTTCAAGATTGGGTGAAAAAATGTATGCTGAGATTTCAGGAAACTGGTAGTTTTTTGGATGCTTGGCAACCCCTTTCCTTGAAAGTGATTTGTGCCAGTCTCTGCTTAGGGCTACTCAATAGGAAACAATCCATAGAGATAGAACTTGGAACTACTTTATTGTGTCAAGTTTCCAAGGGCTAGCACAAACCGTGTTTGATTTAGAGTTCCAACTACATGTATCCATATAGGAGAAAACAGAGTGAAACCTAAAATTAAAACTGTTACTGCCAACGGCCGGTTTAACCTAGAAGAACGAAATTTGGTGAGCCAAGTGGCTTTGGGGTACTGATCATTACCTGAAAGTGTTATCAAGATTGGGTGAAAAAATATGTGCTGAGATTTCAGGAAACTCGTAGTTTTTTGGAAGCTTGGCAACCCCTTTCCATGAAAGTGATTTGCGCCAGTCTCTGCTTAGGGCTACATCAATAGGAAACAAACCATAGAGATAGAACTTGGAACTACTCTATTGTGTCATTTCAAAGAGCTAGCACAAACCGTGTTTGATTTAGAGTTCCAACTACATGTATCCATATAGGAGAAAACAGAGAGAAACCTAAAAATTAAAACTGTTACTGCCAACGAACGGTTTAACCTAGAAGAACGAAATTTGGTGAGCCAAGTGGGATTGGGGTACTGATCATTACCTGAAAGTGTCATCAAGATTGGTTGAAAAAAATGTGTGCTGAGATTTGAGGAAACTCGTAGTTTTTATAATTTTGGCAACCATTTCAATTAAAGTGATTTGCGCCAGTCTCTGCTTAGGGCTACATCAATAGGAAACCAATCATAGAGATAGAACTTGGAACTACTTTATTGTGTCAAGTTTCCAAGAGCTAGCACAAACCGTGTTTGATTTAGAGTTCCAACTACATGTATCCATATAGGAGAAAACAGAGTGAAACCTAAAAATTAAAACTGTTACTGCCAACAAACGGAGTAACCTAGAAGAACGAAATTTGGTGAGCCAAGTGGGATTGGGGTAGTGATCATTACCTGAAAGTGTCATCAAGATTGGGTGAAAAAATGTGTGCTGAGATTTGAGGAAAGTCGTAGTTTTTTATAACCTTGTCAACCCCTTTCCATGAAAGTTATTTGTGCCAGTCTCTGCTTAGGGCTACATAAATAGGAAACAAACCATAGAGATAGACCTTGGAACTACTTTATTGTTCCACGTTTTCAAGAGCTAGCACAAACCGTGTTTGATTTAGAGTTCCAACTACATGTATCCATGTAGGAGAAAACAGAGTGAGACCTAAAAATTAAAACTGTTACTGCCAATGAACCGTTTAACATAGAAGAACGAAATTTGTTGAGCCAAGTGGGATTGGGGAACTGATCATTACCTGAAAGTGTCTTCAAGATTGGGTGAAAAAATATATGCTGAGATTTCAGGAAACTCGTAGTTTTTTGGAAGCTTGGCAACCCCTTTCCATGAAAGTGATTTGCGCCAGCCTCTTCTTAGGGCTACATCAATAGGAAGCAAACCATAGAGATAGAACTTGGAACTACTTTATTGTGTCAAGTTTCAAAGAGCTAGCACAAACCGTGTTTGATTTAGTGTTCCAACTACATGTATCCATATAAGAGAAAACAGAGTGAAACCTAAAAATTAAAACTGTTACTGCCAACGAACGGTTTAACCTAGAAGAACGAAATTTGGTGAGCCAAGTGGGATCGGGGTACTGATCATTACCTGAAAGTGTCCTCAACTTTGGGTGAAAAAATGTGTGCTGAGGTATCAGAAACTCGTAGTTTTTTGGAAGCTTGGCAACCCCTTTCCATGAAAGTGATTTGCGCCAGTCTCTGCTTAGGGCTACATCAATAGGAAACAAACCATAGAGGTAGAACTTGGAACTACTTTATTTTGTCAATTTTCCAAGAGCTAGCACAAACCGTGTTTGATTTAGAGTTCCAAATACATGTATCCATATAGGAGAAAACAGAGTGAAACCTAAAAATTAAAACTGATACTGCCAACGAACTGTTTAACCTAGAAGAACGAAATTTGGTGAGCCAAGTGGGATTGGGGTGCTGATCATTACCTGAAAGTGCCATCCAGATTGGGTGAAAAAATGTGTGCTGAGATATCAGGAAACTCGTGTTTTTTGGAAGCTTGGCAACCCCTTTCCATGAAAGTGATTTGCGCCAGTCTCTGCATAGGGTTACACCAATAGGAAACAAAACATAGTGATAGACCCTGGAAATACTTTATTGTTTCAAGTTTCCAAGAGCTAGCAGAAACCGTGTTTGATTCAGAGTTCCAACTACATGTATCCATATAGGAGAAAACAGAGTGAAACCTAAAAATTAAAACTGTCACTGCCAACGAATGGTTTAACATAGAAGAACGAAATTTGGTGATGCAAGTGGGAGTGGGGTACTGATTCTTACCTGAAAGTGTCATCAAGGTTGGGTGAAAAAATGTGTGCTGAGATTTCAGGAAACTCGTAGTATTTTGGAAGCTTGGCAAAAACTTTCCATGAAAGTGATTTGCTCCGGACTCTGCATAGGGCTACATCAATAGGAAACAAACCATAGAGATAGACCTTGGAACTACTTTATTGTGTCATGTTTCAAAGAGCTAGCACAAACCGTGTTTGATTTAGAGTTCCAACTACATGTATCCATATAGGAGAAAACAGAGTGAAACCTAAAAATTAAAACTGTTACTGCCATCGATCTGTTTAACCAGGGGGAACGAAATTTGGTGAGCCAAGTGGGATTGGGGTACTGATCATTACCTGAAAGTGTCATCATGATTGAGTGAAAAAAATGTGTGCCGAGATTTCAGGAAACTCGTAGTTTTTTGGAAGCTTGGCAACCTCGTCCCATGAAAGTGATTTGCGCCAGACTCTTCTTAGGGCTACATCAATAGGAAGCAAACCATAGAGATAGACCTTGGAACTACTTTATTTTGTGATTTTTCCAAGAGATAGCACAAACCGTGTTTGATTTAGAGATCCAACTACCTGTATCCTTATAGGAGAAAACAGAGTGAAACCTAAAAATTAAAACTGATACTGCCAACGAACTGTTTAACCTAGAAGAACGAAATTTGGTGAGCTAAGTGGGATTGGGGTGCTGATCATTACCTGAAAGTGTCTTCAAGATTGGGTGAAAAAATATATGCGGAGATTTCAGGAAACTCGTATTTTTTTGAAAGCTTGGCAACCCCTTTCCATGAAAGTGATTTGCGCCAGTCTCTGCTTAGGGCTACATCAATAGGAAACAAACCATAAAGATAGAACTTGGAACTACTTTATTGTGTCAAGTTTCCAAGAGCTAGCACAAACCGTGTTTGATTCAGAGTTCCAACTACATGTATCCATATAGGAGAAAACAGAGTGAAACCTAAAAATTAAAACTGTCACTGCCAATGAATGGTTTAACCTAGAAGAACGAAATTTGGTGAGCCAAGTGGGAGTGGCGTACTGATTCTTACCTGAAAGTGTAATCAAGATTGGGTGAAAAAATGTGTGCTGAGATTTCAGGAAACTCGTAGTTTTTTGGAAGCTTGGCAACCCCTTTCCATGAAATGATTTGCTCTGGTCTCTGCTTAGGGCTACATCAATAGGAAACAAACCATAGAGATAGACCTTGGAACTACTTTATTGTGTCAATTTTCAAAGAGCTAGCACAAACCGTGTTTGATTTAGAGTTCCAAATACATGTATCCATATAGGAGAAAACAGAGTGAAACCTAAAAATTAAAACTGATACTACCAACGAACGGTTTAACCTAGAAGAATGAAATTTGGTGAGCCAAGTGGGATTGGGGTACTGATCATTACCTGAAAGTGTCATCAAGATTGGGTGAAAAAATGTGTGCTGAGATGTCAGGAAACTCGTAGTTTTTTGGAAGCTTGGCAACAAATTTCCATGAAAGTGATTTGCGCCAGTCTCTGCTTAGGGCTACATCAATAGGAAACAAACCATAGAGATAGAACTTGGAACTACATTATGGTGTCAAGTTTCAAAGAGCTAGCACAAACCGTGTTTGATTTAGAGTTCCAACTAAATGTATCCATATAGGAGAAAATAGAGTGAAACCTAAAAATTAAATCTGTTACTGCTAACGAACGGTTTAACCTAGAAGATCGAAATTTGGTGAACCAAGTGGGATTGGGGTAGTGATCATTACCTGAAAGTGTCATCAAGATTGGTTGAAAAAATATATGCTGAGATTTCAGGAAACTCGTAGTTTTTTGGAAGCTTGGCAACCCCTCTTTTGAAAGTGATTTGTGGCAGTCTCTGCTTAGGGCTACTCAATAGGAAACAAACCATAGAGATAGAACTTGGAACTACTTTATTGTGTCAAGTTTCCAAGGGCTAGCACAAACCGTGTTTGATTTAGAGTTCCAACTATATGTATCCATATAGGAGAAAACAGAGTGAAACCTAAAAATTAAAACTGTTTCTGCCAACGAACGGTTTAACCTAGAAGAACGAAATTTGGTGAGCCAAGTGGGATTGGGGTACTGATCATTACCTGAAAGTGTCATCAAGATTGTTTGAAAAAATGTATGCTGAGATTTCAGGAAACTCGTAGTTTTTTGGAAGCTTGGCAACCCCTTTCCATTAAAGTGATTTGCGCCAGTCTCTGCTTAGGGCTACATAAATAGGAAACAAACCATAGAGATAGAATTTGGAACTACTTTATTGTGTCAAGTTTCCAAGGGCTAGGACAAACCGTGTTTGATTTAGATTTCCAACTACATGTATCCATGTAGCAGAAAACAGAGTGAAACCTAAAAATTTAAACTGACACTGCCAACGAACGGTTTAACCTAGAAGAACGAAATTTGGTGAGCCAAGTGGGATTGGGGTACTTATCATTACCTGAAAGTGTCATCCAGATTGGGTGAAAAAATATGTGCTGAGAATTCAGGAAACTCGCAGTTTTTTTGGAAGCTTGGCAACCCCTTTCCATGAAAGTGATTGTGCCGGACTCTGTTTAGGTCTACATCAATAGGAAACAAACCATAGAGATAGAACTTGGAACTACTTTATTGTGTCAAGTTTCAAAGAGCTAGCACAAACCGTGTTTGATTTAGTGTTCCAACTACATGTATCCATATAAGAGAAAACAGAGTGAAACCAAAAAATTAAAACTGTTACTGCCAACAAACGGTTTAACCTAGAAGAACGAAATTTGGTGAGCCAAGTGAGAGTGGGGTACTGATCATTACCTGAAAGTGTCATCAAGTTTGGGTGAAAAAATGTGTGCTGAGGTATCAGAAACCCGTAGTTTTTTGGAAGCTTGGCAACCACTTTCCATGAAAGTGCTTTGTGCCAGTCTCTGCTTAGGGCTACATCAATAGGAAACAAACCATAGAGATAGAACTTGGAACTACTTTATTGTGTCAAGTCTCCAAGTGCTAGCACAAACCGTGTTTGATTTAGAGTTCCAACTACATGTATCCATATAGGAGAAAACAGAGTGAAACCTAAAAATTAAAACTGATACTGCCAGTGAACGGTTTAACCTAGAAGAATAAAATTTGGTGAGCCAAGTGGGATTGGGGTACTGATCATTACCTGAAAGTGTCATCAAGATTGGGTGAAAATATGTATGCTGAGATTTCAGGAAACTCGTAGTTTTTTGGAAGCTTGGCAACAAATTTCCATGAAAGTGATTTGCGCCAGTCTCTGCTTAGGGCTACATAAATAGGAAACAAACCGTAGAGATGGAACGTGGAAATACTTTATTTTGTCAAGTTTCCCAGATCTAGCACAAACCATGTTTGATTTAGAGTTCCACCTACATGTATTCATATTGGAGAAAACAGAGTGAAACCTAAAAATTAAAACTGATACTGCTAACGAACGGTTTAACCTAGAAGAACGAAATTTGGTGAGCCAAGTGGGATTGGGGTACTGATCATTACCTGAAAGTGTCATCAAGATTGTTTGAAAAAATGTATGCTGAGATTTCAGGAAACTCGTAGTTTTTTGGAAGCTTGGCACCCCTTTCCATGAAAGTGATTTGTGCCAGTCTCTGCTTAGGGCTACATAAATAGGAAACAAACCATAGAGATTGAACTTGGAACTACTTTACTGTGTCAAGTTTCCAAGGGCTAGCACAAACCGTGTTTGATTTAGAGTTCCAAATACATGTATCCATGTAGCAGAAAACAGATTGAAACCTAAAAATTAAAAGTGATACTGCCAACGAACGGTTTAACCTAGAAGAACGAAATTTGGTAAGCCAAGTGGGATTGGGGAACTGATCTTTACCTGAAAGTGTCATCCAGATTGGGTGAAAAAATGTGTGCTGAGAATTCAGGAAACTCGCAGTTTTTTTGGAAGCTTGGCAACCCCTTTCCATGAACGTGATTTGCGCTGGTGTCTGCTTAGGGCTACATCAATAGGAAACAAACCATAGAGATAGAACTTGGAACTACTTTATTGTGTCAAGTTTCAAAGAGCTAGCACAAACCGTGTTTGATTTAGTGTTCCAACTACATGTATCCATATAAGAGAAAACAGAGTGAAACCTAAAAATTAAAACTGTTACTGCCAACGAACGGTTTAACCTAGAAGAACGAAATTTGGTGAGCCAAGTGGGATTGGGGTACTGATCATTACCTGAAAGTGTCCTCAAGTTTGGGTGAAAAAATGTGTGCTGAGGTATCAGAAACTCGTAGTTTTTTGGAAGCTTGGCAACCCCTTTCCATGAAAGTGATTTGCGCCGGTCTCTGCGTAGGGCTACATCAATAGGAAACAAACCATAGAGATAGAACTTGGAACTACTTTATTGTGTCACGTTTCCCAGATCTAGCACAAACCGTGTTTGATTTAGAGTTCCAACTACATGTATCCATATTGGAGAAAACAGAGTGAAACCTAAAAATTAAAACTGATACTGCTAACGAAACGTTTAACCTAGAAGAACGAAATTTGGTGAGCCAAGTGGGATTGGGGTACTGATAATTACCTGAAAGTGTCATCAAGTTTGGGTGAAAAAATATGTGCTCAGATTTCAGGAAACTCGTAGTTTTTTGGAAGCTTGGCAACCCCTTTCCATGAAAGTGATTTGCGCCAGTCTCTGCTTAGGGCTACATCAATAGGAAACAAACCATAGAGATAGAACTTGGAACTACTTTATTGTGTCAAGTTTCCAAGAGCTAGCACAAACCGTGTTTGATTTAGAGTTCCAACTACATGTATCCATATAGGAGAAAACAGAGTGAAACCTAAAAATTAAAACTGATATTGCCAACGAACGGTTTAACCTAGAAGAATGAAATTTGGTGAGCCAAGTGGGATTGGGGTACTGATCATTACCTGAAAGTGTCATCAATATTGGGTGAAAAAATGTATGCTGAGATTTCAGGAAACTCGTAGTTTTTTGGAAGCTTGGCAACCCCTTTCCATGAAAGTGATTTGCGCTGGTCTCTGCTTAGGGCTACATAAATAGGAAAAAAAACATAGAGATAGAATTTGGAACTACTTTATTGTGTCAAGTTTCCAAGTGCTAGCACAAACCGTGTTTGATTTAGTGTTCCATATACTTGTATCTATGTAGGAGAAAACAGAGTGAAACCTAAAAATTAAAACTGATACTGCCAACGAACGGTTTAACCTAGAAGAACGAAATTTGGTGAGCCAAGTGGGATTGGGGTACTGATCATTACCTGAAAGTGTCATCAAGATTGGGTGAAAAAATATGTGCTGAGAATTCAGGAAACTCGTAGTTTTTTTGGAAGCTTGGCAACCCCTTTCCATGAAAGTGATTTGCGCCGGTCTCTGCTTAGGGCTACATCAATAGGAAACAAACCATAGAGATAGAACTTGGAACTACGTTATTGTGTCAAGTTTCAAAGAGCTAGCACAAACCGTGTTTGATTTAGTGTTCCAACTACATGTATCCACATAAGAGAAAACAGAGTGAAACCTAAAAATTAAAAATGTTACTGCCAACGAACGGTTTAACCTAGAAGAACGAAATTTGGTGAGCCAAGTGGGATTGGGGTACTGATATTTACCTGAAAGTGTCATTAAGATTGGGTGAAAAAATATGTGCTGAGATTTCAGGAAACTTGTAGTTTTTTGGAAGCTTGGCAACCCCTTTCCTTGAAAGTGATTTGCGCCAGTCTCTGCTTAGGGCTACATCAATAGGAAACAAACCATAGAGATAGAACTTGGAACTACTTTATTGTGTCAAGATTCCAAGGGCTAGCACAAACCGTGTTTGATTTAGAGTTCCAACTACATGTATCCATATAGGAGAAAACAGAGTGAAACCTAAAAATTAAAACTGATACTGCCAACGAACGGTTTAACCTAGAAAAACCAAATTTGGTGAGCCAAGTGGGATTGGGGTGCCGATCATTACCTGAAAGTGTCATCCAGATTGGGTGAAAAAATGTGTGCTGAGATATCAGGAAACTCGTATTTTTTGGAAGATTGGCAACCCCTTTCCATGAAAATGATTTGCTCCAGGCTCTGCTTAGGGCTACATCAATAGGAAACAAACCATAGAGATAGACCTTGGAACTACTTTATTGTGTCAGGTTTTCAAGAGCTAGCACAAACCGTGTTTGATTTAGAGTTCCAACTACATGTATCCATATAGGAGAAAACAGAGTGAAACCTAAAAATTTAAACTCTTACTGCCAACGAACGGTTTAAACTAGAAGAACGAAATTTGGTGAGCCAAGTGGGATTGGGGTGCTGATCATTACCTGAAAGTGTCATCCAGATTGGGTGAAAAAATGTGTGCTGAGATATCAGGAAACTCGTATTTTTTGGAAGCTTGGCAACCCCTTTCCATGAAAGTGATTTGCGCCAGTCTCTGCTTAGGGCTACATCAATAGGAAACAAACCATAGAGATAGACCTTGGAACTACTTTATTGTTTCAAGTTTCCAAGAGCTAGCACAAACCGTGTTTGATTTAGAGTTCCAATTACATGTATCCATATAGGAGAAAACAGAATGAAACCTAAAAATTAAAACTGTTACAGCCAACGAACTGTTTAACCTAGAAGAACAAAATTTGCTGAGCCAAGTGGGATTGGGGTACTGATCATTACCTGAAAGTGTCATCAAGATTGGGTGAAAAAATGTATGCTGAGATTTCAGGAAACTCGTAGTTTTTTAGAAGTTTGGCAACCCCTTTGCATGAATGTGATTTGTGCCGGTCTCTTCTTAGCGCTACATTAATAGGAAACGAAACATAGAGACAGAACATGGAACTAATTTATTGTGTCAAGATTCCAAGGGCTAGCACAAACCGTGTTTAATTTAGAGTCCAAATACATGTATCCATATAGGAGAAAACAGAGTGAAACCTAAAAATTTAAACTGATACTGCCAACGAACGGTTTAACCTAGAAGAACGAAATTTGGTGAGCCAAGTGGGATTGGGGTACTGATCATTACCTGAAAGTGTCATCAATATTGGGTGAAAAAATGTATGCTGAGATTTCAGGAAACTCGTAGTTTTTTGGAAGCTTGGCAACCCCTTTCCATGAAAGTGATTTGCGATGGTCTCTGCTTAGGGCTACATAAATAGGAAACAAACCATAGAGATAGAACTTGGAACTACTTTATTGTGTCAAGTTTCCAAGGGCTAGCACAAACCGTGTTTGATTTAGTGTTCCAAATACATGTATCCATGTAGGAGAAAACAGAGTCAAACCTAAAAATTAAAACTGATACTGCCAAGGAACGGTTTAACCTAGAAGAATGAAATTTGGTGAGCCAAGTGGGATTGGGATACTGATCATTACCTAAAAGTGTCATCAAGATTGGGTGAAAAAATGTGTGCTGAGATGTCAGGAAACTCGTAGTTTTTTGGAAGCTTTGCAACAAATTTCCATGAAAGTGATTTGCGCCAGTCTCTTCTTAGGGCTACATCAATAGGAAACAAACCATAGAGATAGAACTTGGAACTACTTTATGGTGTCAGGTTTCAAAGAGCTAGCACAAACCGTGTTTGATTCAGAGTTCCAACTACATGTATCCATATAGGAGAAAACAGAGTGAAAACTAAAAATTAAACCCGTTACTGCCAACGAACGGTTTAACCTAGAAGAACGAAATTTGGTGAGCCAAGTGGGATTGGGGTACTGATCATTACCTGAAAGTGTCATCAAGATTGGGTGAAAAAATGTATGCTGAGATTTCAGGAAACTCGTAGTTTTTTGGAAGTTTGGCAACCCCTTTCCATGAAAGTGATTCGCGCCGGTCTCTGCTTAGGGCTACATCAATAGGAAACAAACCATAGGGATAGAACTTGGAACTACTTTATTGTGTCAGGTTTCCAAGGGCTAGCAAAAACCGTGTTTGATTGAGAGTTCCAACTACAAGTACCCATATAGGAGAAAACAGAGTGAAACCTAAAAATTAAAACTGTTACTGCCAATGAACGGTTTAACCTAGAAGAACGAAATTTGGTGAGCCAAGTGGGATTGTGG
This sequence comes from Spermophilus citellus, assembly GCF_964194105.1. Lineage (NCBI taxonomy): Eukaryota > Metazoa > Chordata > Mammalia > Rodentia > Sciuridae > Spermophilus > Spermophilus citellus. The sequence continues at coordinate 84,377,512 of NC_138185.1, read as the reverse complement.
TACTGATCATTACCTGAAAGTGTAATCAAGATTGGGTGAAAAAATGTGTGCTGAGATTTCAGGAAACTCGTAGTTTTTTGGAAGCTTGGCAACACCTTTCCATGAAAGTGATTTGCGACGGTCTCTGCTTAGGGCTACATCAATAGGAAAGAAACCATAGAGATAGAACTTGGAACTACTTTATTGTGTCAATTTTCAAAGAGCTAGCACAAACCGTGTTTGATTTAGAGTTCCAACTACATGTATCCATATAGGAGAAAACAGAGTGAAAACTAAAAATTAAACCCGTTACTGCCAACGAACGGTTTAACCTAGAAGAACGAAATTTGATGAGCCAAGTGGGATTGGGGTAGTGATCATTACCTGAAAGTGTCATGAAGATTGGGTGAAAAAATGTATGCTGCGATTTCAGGAAACTCGTATTTTTTGGAAGCTTGTCAACCCCATTTTTGAAAGTGATTTGTGCCAGTCTCAGCTTAGGGCTACTCAATAGGAAACAAACCATAGAGATAGAACTTGGAACTACTTTATTGTGTCAAGTTTCCAAGGGCTAGCACAAACCGTGTTTGATTTAGAGTTCCAACTACATGTATCCATATAGGAGAAAACAGAGTGAAACCTAAAAATTAAAACTGTTACTGCCAACGAACTGTTTAACCTAGAAGAACGAAATTTGGTGAGCCAAGTGGGATTGGGGTACTGATATTTACCTGAAAGTGTCATTAAGATTGGGTGAAAAAATATGTGCTGAGATTTCAGGAAACTAGTAGTTTTTTGGAAACTTGGCAACCCCTTTCCATGAAAGTGATTTGCGCCAGTCTCTGCTTAGGGCTACATCAATAGGAAACAAACCATAGAGATAGAACTTGGAACTACTTTATTGTGTCAAGATTCCAAGGGCTAGCACAAACCGTGTTTGATTTAGAGTTCCAACTACATGTATCCATATAGGAGAAAACAGAGTGAAACATAAAAATTAAAACTGATACTGCCAACGAACGGTTTAAGCTAGAAGAACCAAATTTGGTGAGCCAAGTGGGATTGGGGTGCTGATCATTACCTGAAAGTGTCATCAAGTTTGGGTGAAAAAATGTGTGCTGAGATATCAGGAAACTCGTATTTTTTGGAAGATTGGCAACCCCTTCCCATGAAAATGATTTGCTCCTGGCTCTGCTTAGGGCTACATCAATAGGAAACAAACCATAGAGATAGACCTTGGAACTACTTTATTGTGTCAAGTTTTCAAGAGCTAGCACAAACCGTGTTTGATTTACAGTTCCAACTACATGTATTTATATAGGAGAAAACAGAGTGAAACCTAAAAATTAAAACTCTTACTGCCAACGAACGGTTTAACCTAGAAGAACGAAATTTGGTGAGCCAAGTGGGATTGGGGTGCTGATCATTACCTGAAAGTGTCATCCAGATTGGGTGAAAAAATGTGTGCTGAGATATCAGGAAACTCGTATTTTTTGGAAGCTTGGCAACCCCTTTCCATGAAAGGGATTTGCGCCAGTCTCTGCTTAGGGCTACATCAATAGGAAACAAACCATAGAGATAGACCTTGGAACTACTTTATTGTTTCAAGTTTCCAAGAGCTAGCACAAACCGTGTTTGATTTAGAGTTCCAATTACATGTATCCATATAGGAGAAAACAGAATGAAACCTAAAAATTAAAACTGTTACAGCCAACGAACTGTTTAACCTAGAAGTACAAAATTTGCTGAGCCAAGTGGGATTGGGGTACTGATCATTACCTGAAAGTGTCATCCAGATTGGGTGAAAAAATGTATGCTGAGATTTCAGGAAACTCGTAGTTTTTTAGAAGTTTGGCAACCCCTTTCCATGAATGTGATTTGTGCCGGTCTCTGCTTAGCGCTACATTAATAGGAAACGAAACATAGAGACAGAACATGGAACTACTTTATTGTGTCAAGATTCCAAGGGCTAGCACAAACCGTGTTTGATTTAGAGTTCCAAATACATGTATCCATATAGGAGAAAACAGAGTGAAACCTAAAAATTAAAACTGATACTGCCAACGAACGGTTTAACCTAGAATAACGAAATTTGGTGAGCCAAGTGGGATTGGGGTACTGATTATTACCTGAAAGTGTCATCAAGATTGGGTGAAAGAATGTGTGCTGAGATTTCATGAAACTCATAGTTTTTTGGAAGCTTGGCAACCCCTTTCCATGAAAGTGATTTGCGCCAGTCTCTGCTTAGGGCTACATCAATAGGAAACAAACCATAAAGATAGAACTTGGAACTACTTTATTGTGTCAAGTTTCCAAGAGCTAGCACAAACCGTGTTTGATTCAGAGTTCCAACTACATGTATCCATATAGGAGAAAACAGAGTGAAACCTAAAAATTAAAACTGTCACTGCCAATGAATGGTTTAACCTAGAAGAACGAAATTTGGTGAGCCAAGTGGGAGTGGCGTACTGATTCTTACCTGAAAGTGTCATCAAGATTGGGTGAAAAAATGTGTGCTGAGATTTTAGGAAACTCGTAGTTTTTTGGAAGCTTGGCAACCCCTTTCCATGAAATGATTTGCTCTGGTCTCTGCTTAGGGCTACATCAATAGGAAACAAACCATAGAGATATGTCGCGACCCCCTTGCCCGCAAGGAAGACGCAACACCGGGAATCTTCTTACAGCTGTTTATTCAAGCTCTCGAGTGTTCTTCTAATCTCCCAGAAGCCCCTCCCAGCCTTAATAAAGTATCCAAACACCCAATGCGAAGCTGCCACGTGGAGCTTTCTCGTAGGGTGTCAAAGAACCATGTGCCAACTCTCCCAAAGAAGGAGTTGTTTATCACAGACCACCACAAGGCCAGCGCCATCTTGTAATGGCGACCACAGTCCGCAGAAGCGGCTCGCCACAGTTCCCCCTTTCGTTTACTAAAAACAAAACAGGCAAGAGTAGAGGTGAATCGCCATTACTCATACGAAGCCTTCAACCAGGAACCTCATCAGACCCAAGCAGGTCAGGACGTTCCCACATGACCGTTATTGGCTGAATATGAAAACAGACACCACAAAGCTGTTAAGGCCCTGTGAGCTGGCCTCCTTGACGTGCATACAAATCAGGGCTGGATCCAAGCCCTGGGGGCCGGGGGGAATCCACTGCCAGCAGTTTTTTCCTTCTGTTTATAGCACGTCAAAGGGAATCAAGTAGCCCCTGTCTTAGGTCGTTCACTGCCCTTACATTGCTTACCCGTCTTTGGGGAGGCCCCATTCCCCTGTCTTAGGTTGCAGTGCAAGCGTGAAAGTTGCCCGTCTCTGGGTACTACAAGATCAGCTCGTTGTTGCCAAGGCGTTTAATGGTATCTACTCAGCCAGTCATGATTAGGTCTCTGAGGCTGAACTGTGGCTGTATAGAAATACAACGACAAACAAGTTGGCAACACCCTAAAAGAAAGGCACGGGTCATAGAGCGATAGAAAAGTACTAGCGTGGAAACCCATCTGTGTGCAATGGCAGTAAAGCCGGCAGAGTGCAAGGGCTTTCCAACACTAGGAGAATAACAAGGAAGGACATGTCGTTCCCAGTGCAATGTCCGTAAAACTTGGGGTGCAACGACCATGTCAAAGGTTTACTGTTTAATTTGTGCAAGCCAAACTTGAGGTGAGTTGCCAGTTTCCAAAGCTGCAAGTGCTTGTATAATCATAGCTTTATCGCGAGCATTGCGGGCCTTAAGGCGGCAGAGAAACCACAAGCAGAGAACCATACCGAAGCAACACATTGCGCCAAAAATGCCTACCCCCACCCACTCTTTAAAAAAGGAAAAGGCAGAAGATATCCAATCAGTGAATTGACCCAACGTTATGGGATCAACGTGGGTACTATTCAAGACAGCTATCTGGGTTAGTTGAGACTGGATCATGTCTTCCGCTGCCATGGACCAATTTCCGGCCAAGTATTCTCCGATGATACGGGAGGCATTCCTGGAATCATTAAATCTGACAGAGGTTATGCATAAATGTGCACGTTGATCAACACAGCCCAAAAGCACCAAATCAGCCAATTCTTCTACCTGAGCTTGGAGTAAATCTATTCTTTGGTTGGCAGCTAAGATCCCTGACAAAATATGTTGATTAATTGCATTTTGGGACTCAAGTATCATAGAAGTTTGTTGAACAACTTGATTAACGGAGGCAGCAGTCTGCACTTGATTGGCCATGGCCACTCTGGCCGCGACCGCTGCAGCAGCAGATACCGCCACGGCTGTCACTATAGCAGCTGTGATTCCAAAATCCCTGCGGACTCTAAGTAGCTCAACAATGGGGAATTTATCAGGGTCCGCAATAACTGGGATTGGAACAAAGGTTGGAATTTTCATAACCACTGCTACAGCTGAAGAACCATCCCAACATTCAGATAAGAAACAATTAACATTAAAACAATCCAGCATTTCTGACGAGGTGTCATTAGCCAAAAGGAGTAAGAACGGAGATTGAACACAAACCGCTGCAGGGGGCAATGTGGCATTATCCAACAGAGAGTTGAACGAAACAGATGTGAGTCTACTACCTCGCTCACTCTCGTAAACAGTGCCAGAAACATTAGCCAACCAACTTTTGGCTCCCAGCAATTGAGCCAGTGCAGAAATATCAGCTGAAGCCCCCTTTGTGTTGGAAATCAGCCATTGAAACCAGGACCAACCCACTCCTGTAGAGGAGTTGGCACTGTTGCTAAAGTCATAAACATACCTCTTAAGAGAGGGGGAAAGGGAGAAACCTTTAGCAACTTGACGTTTCTCCCAAGAATAATCCTGACAAGGCGTGAATGTTGGGGGGAAACCAAGATTAGGGGTACAGTAAGGAGAAGCCTTAAAATGAGTGGCATAAGGAAGTCCACTAGAATATGGGGGCATTGGAATTAGTACCTCGGAGATACTAGCCAAGGTAGTTATGGTTAAAGCAGAGCTATTTACGGAGGTTCCTGAGCCTGATTGTTCCCCTGAGACTACTTGGCCCAATACAGTACTGAGAATGCTCCCTGAGACTTGACTGGACTGCAATGGATTGTCCCAGTTAGTCAAATTTTTGGTCTTAAGACGGATACAATGAGCGTTCCCAAGGCTAAAACAAAACACTCCTGTGAGATTAACTTGAGATTGATTGTAAATGCGTTCCACGTCCCCTCTAGGAGAGGCACAGGGCGCAGACATCTCACACGAGGTAGAGAAAAGAGTGGGAAGGACACTGGAATTACCGTGAACCGGCATCGGCATTGGCCAAGCCCGTGCCACCGCCCACCATTGCATTGGTGTCGTCTGTGTCATCGGCATCAGCACCAGAGCCAGAGCACTCAGCAGAATGAAGATCCTCATCACGGGATTGCTGTGGTAATTCTTGTTGCTGAGTAGCTGGCGTCAGGACTCTTCTTGTCAGGCGTTCAGGGACCCACAATGGTTCCGTGCGATCCTGGGGAAAAACACATACGGATCCTCGTGCCCATGTCAGCACGGGGTCGGGGCCGTTCCATTGGCCCGTAAGAACATCTTTCCACTTAACATAGCCAATCACAGAGGGCTGAGGGAACACATGTCTATCGGCCGCAGAGCGACCATGAATATCCAAATTCAAAAAATTAATAGTAAAGAGAGCTAAGGACAAGCATTCTTTAGGAGTATGTCCAGCTCCTATTCCCCCTTTTTGTTTTTGTAAAGTTTCCTTTAAGGTGCGATGAGCACGCTCAACAATGCCTTGTCCTTGAGGATTGTAAGGCAGACCATGAGTAAGTTGCACTCCCATAGTAGAACAAAAGGACGTGAATTGTCTGCCAGTATAAGCAGGTCCATTGTCAGTCTTAAGGGACGTGGGCGCACCCCACGCCGCCCAGGCTTCCAGGCAATGAGTGATGACATTACGTGCCTTTTCTCCTGATAACGCAGAAGCATGAATAACTCCAGAGTACGTATCAACAGAAACATGGACATACTTGAGGTTACCAAAGTCAGGTATATGTGTCACATCCATTTGCCAGACAACCAGTGGCTTCAACCCCCGTGGGTTCACTCCATAAGTAGGGGGATGAAGAAATGTGACACAATGGGGACAGTGCAATACTATCTGCCGAGCATCTGCTCTAGAAATGGAAAAACGCCTGCGCAGTGTTAAAGCATTAACATGGAAATTTTGGTGAAACAATTTAGCCTCCTCTAAGGAGGAAGCCAAACAGATCAACTGACCTCGAGTGGCTGAGTCCGCACAGGCATTACCCTGTGATAATGGACCAGGGAGAGAGGTGTGAGCCCGGATGTGCATTGGATAAAAGGGAGCAGTGCGGCTACAGATAAGCTGTCGAAGCTGATTAAAGTAAGCAGATACATTACGGGCATCACTAATAGCTCCCACAGCCTCTAGGATTTTTAGTGCTTGCACCACATAGATGGAGTCCGAAATGAGATTAAAAGGAAAAGAACACTGTTTAAACACCTCAATAACAATTTGCAGTTCTACCCATTGTGGATTTCCAGGAGCAAATTGATGCTGGACAGGGGGAGAATCGTTAATGACATAAGCTCCCATTCCAGACTTGGAACCATCAGTAAAAATATTAACAGCCCCCGGAATTGGACTGGATGAAGTTACTTTAGGGAAAATAATAGGATGTTCCTTAACAAAATGGAGTAACGGATGAGAAGGGTAATGATTATCAATATCCCCTTGAAACGAACAACATAGAATAGCCCAGTTATCTAGAGTAGCACACAAAACATTAAGTTGAGCTTTAGTATAGGGTATAATAAGAGAAGAAGGTGATTGTCCGAAAAATTGAATGCTTTGTTGAATCCCTTTAAGTGCTAATGCTGCAACAGCATCAGGATAATATTCTAAGGATTTTCCTGGGGATACATGTGGGTGTATCCATAGCAAAGGTCCATCTTGCCATAGTACTCCAGTAGGCTGCCGCATAGTGGCAAGCACACATAACTGAAAAGGTTTATCACTCTGGAGCCTGCATAAAGTGGCATGTTGTATAGCTTCTTCTACTGTCATAAGGGCCGCTCTAGCCTCTTTGGTGAGGCTACGAGGGGAAGTAAGATCTGGATCACCTTTAAGAGTAGCATACAAAGGCTGTAGTACAACATTAGAAATATGTAAATATCCTCGTATCCAATTAATATCTCCCAGCAGTTTCTGAAAATCATTTAGAGTTTGAAGATCCTGAGTTCGTATGGTGATTTTTTGTGGTTGTAATTTGTCATACCCAATTGTTGCTCCCAAATACTTAATAGAATCTCCTGTTTGAACCTTTTCAGGTGCTATATGCAGCCCACATTGTGCTAACAACTTCACGAGGTCGTCATAGGCCTCATGAACTGTTTGTTCTGATTTAGCAGCCAATAATACATCATCCATATAATGAATGATCTTGATGGAGGAGTACTTTTGTCTGAGGGGCACAAGTGTCTTCCCTACATACATCTGACACATTGTGGGACTATTAGCCATTCCCTGCGGCAACACTATCCACTCAAACCTTTGATCTGGTTCCTCGTGGTTACACGAGGGAAGGGTAAAGGCAAAACGCTGCGAGTCTTTAGGATGTAAAGGAATAGAAAAGAAACAGTCTTTAATGTCAATAACAATAATGTGCCAGCCTTGAGGAACAGAAGAGAGCAGAGGCAGCCCTCTCTGAATGGGCCCCATAGGTTGCATTTGAGCATTAACCGCTCGTAGATCATGCAGTAGGCGCCACTTCCCTGATTTTTTCCTAATGACAAATATGGGAGTATTCCATGGAGAAGTAGAGGGTTGGATGTGACCCAAGTCAAGTTGTTCTTTAACTAGAGCATGGGCTGCTGCCAGTTTAACCGAGGGAAGAGGCCACTGAGGCACCCAAACAGGCTCCTTGGTGAGCCATGTTATGGGTATTTGAGCCTCAGCGGCCCCTAGGAAAAACCCAGACCAAATCTGTCAAGCTTTTGATGACCTTGTACAGGATGCTTACGTCCCTGTAAATGTTTTCCTAGTCCTAAACCTGGCCTATACCCCATATTGTGCATAATTTGTTGGGACACTGGGGAATAGTCATTACTAAGAGTGAACCCCATGTCTTTCATCAGGTCACGGCCCCATAAAGAGATAGGTAAATTAAGTACATAAGGCTGAAAAGTACCATGATGTCCTTCCGGGTCCTTCCAGGAAAGATGTCTACAGCTAACCTGAGGAGCCTGGGCATATCCAAGTCCTCTCAGAGATTGATCAGAAGTCTGCACTGGCCATCCCTTAGACCAGTCCTTAAGTGCAATGATGCTACGATCTGCACCTGTATCAAGTAAGCCCACAATTGATTTACCTTCTATGCTTAATTCCAAAGTAGGGCGATTACTCATATCTAGTGACAAATAAGCACAATTCCCTCCGGTGGTACCAATCTCATTCCCTGTCCGTGACTTTGAGTCTGCAGGGAAATGATCATGTAAACTAGGCAAAACCAGTAATTGAGCAATCCGATCTCCTGGGGAGATGGACACAATGCCTTTTGGAGCTTCCACCATAACCTTTACTATCCCTACAGTATCAGGACTTATGACTCCAGGGAAAACATGAAGACCTTGCAAAATGGAAGATGCACGTCCAATTAGCAAACCTACAGTGCCAGGTGGTAGAGGCCCTTTGAACTCAGTTTCCACCAATTGGACTCCCATCTTAGGTGTTAACACGAGTCTGGAGGTGGAACAGAGGTCCAATCCCGCGGCACCTGTAGTGGCTCTCCGCGTTTCATGGGATGGCGTAGAGATGGCCATGTCTCGGGTTCGGGTGTGACATTCTCCACTGCCCCATATATTTGCGGGCCCTGGGGTCGGGGGCCCCGTCGGCCGTTTTTTGGCCCAGCTGAAATAAGCTGTCCATGGATGTCCCTCACTGATGTACACTCTTTTGCCCAATGCTTCCCCCTTTTGCACCTTGGACACAATCCCGGTGATCGAAGGCCAGTGGAAGGGCCACCGTGAGGAGGTCCAGTAAAATTGACATTTTTGGGACACTCACGTCTGATATGACCGGGTTGACCACAATGGAAGCATGTTCTGGCGGCAGGATTGCCCCCTTTTGCAATCCGAAGGACAGCAGCTGCAAGACCTGCATTAGTTAAAGGCCCTCCAATCTCTCTACACACTTTCATCCATACTTCTATGCCTTTGTTCTTATAAGGAGCGATTGCTGCTTTACATTCCTTGGTGCATTGCTCAAAGACCAATTGCTTAACAAGGGGCATGGCTCTATCAGGATCCCCAAAAATCTTTCCAGCAGCATCCACCATCCTTGCTACGAAATCTGAAAAGGGTTCTGTAGGGCCTTGTAAAATCTTGGTCAAATTACCAGACACTTCTCCTCTATTTGGAAGTGACTTCCATGCCCGAATGCAAATGTTATTAATTTGATCATATACCTCAGGAGGGAATCCTGTCTGTTGATTAGCAAATCTACCTTGCCCCAAAAGCATGTCCTTATCCCAATGAGGATGTCCTGCTGCATGGTTTTGGGCGGCCTGCTCTATTGCGCCCTCTAGCATAAATGCTCTCCAGTCCAAATACTTGCCCGGAGAAACACAAGCCCGAACAAGGCTAGCCCAATCAGAGGGAGTCATACAGAATCTAGACAGACTCTCCACCTGAGTTAATGTGAAGGCGGCATCCACCCCATAAGTGCGTACAGACTCTGCCAGGGTCTTCACAATTTTGAAATCTAAAGGCTCCGAAAATCTTCCCCTATTCTCATCCTGAAAAACTGGATAAGCAAGACCCATCTCAGCGTTAACAGCCCTCCATGTTTGAGCATGGAAAGCCCTCCCCGAAACACCCCCACCATACGGCGGTGGGTCCGGAGGATCACATTTCTTGAGCCCCGGTCTATCTTCGTTCCCTTCTCCAGCAGCTAAACTCCCTAGCTGGCGAGACAGCCTCCCAAGCTCCTCCTCCTCATCCTCCTCTTCTTCTGACCCGCTTCCACATGGGGGTGTGCGCAGCGCACTGAGATCTGGATACAAGCGTTTCCTCCCCTGCTTCTCGCTCCGCACGCTCCCATCCTCCCGAGATACCTCACCTTTTGTCAGAGATAATCGTCTCCTCCCCTGTTTCACGCTCCGCACACTCCCATCCTCCTGAGATATCGCACTGCCTGCTGTCTCCGATTTCTCCTCATGTAACTTTTCTAAAACCTCCTGTCCTTCAGCAAGTGCGTCATGACATCTGCCATCTGTGAGGCAACTACGGACTATCTTCCAAAGGGGAATCACCCCACCCTCCAATATGCCCTGCTCACAAGCAAAGTCAAGATCCTTGCCCAATTTATCCCAACAAGGCATAGTAAGGCTGCCCGAATATGCAAACCACGGTGCAGCAACATCTACTTTCTGCAAAAATCTCTGTAAGATACTATGTTTCACTTTCAGGCCTTTGGAACGTAACAGGCCGTCTAGTGCCAGAAGAAGCGGGCTTGAAGATGTGACACCCATGACACAGCAACAGAACAGATACAGAGGACAAAACGAAAGTACACAGAAACAAAAGAAAAGTACACAGTGCAGCTGCAATAAAATATGAGGCTCTCTCTGTCTTTGTAGAGGAGCTGACTCCGCTTTGATTGCGGGTCCCACTAACCGGGACTATCAGGTCCCGCCCACCGGGACTATCGGGTCCCACTCACCGGGACTGTCGGGTCCCACCCACGGGACTATGGGGTCCCACTTACCGGGACTGTTCAGTGCACCACCTCTGACGACTTGCAAGTTTTGATTTTCCCGGGTCTCGGCACCACTTGTCGCGACCCCCTTGCCCGCAAGGAAGACGCAACACCGGGAATCTTCTTACAGCTGTTTATTCAAGCTCTCGAGAGTTCTTCTAATCTCCCAGAAGCCCCTCCCAGCCTTAATAAAGTATCCAAACACCCAATGCGAAGCTGCCACGTGGAGCTTTCTCGTAGGGTGTCAAAGAACCATGTGCCAACTCTCCCAAAGAAGGAGTTGTTTATCACAGACCACCACAAGGCCAGCGCCATCTTGTAATGGCGACCACAGTCCGCAGAAGCGGCTCGCCACAGAGATAGACCTTGGAACTACTTTATTGTGTCAAGTTTCCAAGAGCTAGCACAAACCGTGTTTGATTTAGAGTTCCAAATACATGTATCCATATAGGAGAAAACAGATTGAAACCTAAAAATTAAAACTGATACTGCAAACGAACGGTTTAACCTAGTTGAATGAAATTTGGTGAGCCAAGTGAGATTGGGGTACTGATCATTACCTGAAAGTGTCATCAAGATTGGGTGAAAAAATGTGTGCTGAGATGTCAGGAAACTCGTAGTTTTTTGGAAGCTTGGCAACAAATTTCCATGAAAGTGATTTGCGCCAGTCTCTGCTTAGGGCTACATCAATAGGAAACAAACCATAGAGATAGAACTTGGAACTACTTTATTGTGTCAAGTTTCAAAGAGCTAGCACAAACCGTGTTTGATTTAGAGTTCCAACTACATGTATCCATATAGGAGAAAACAGAGTGAAACCTAAAAATTAAAACTGTTACTGCTAACGAACGGTTTAACCTAGAAGATCGAAATTTGGTGAACCAAGTGGGATTGGGGTAGAGATCATTACCTGAAAGTGTCATCAAGATTGGTTGAAAAAATATATGCTGAGATTTCAGGAAACTCGTAGTTTTTTGGAAGCTTGGCAACCCCTCTTTTGAAAGTGATTTGTGCCAGTCTCTGCTTAGGGCTACTCAATAGGAAACAAACCATAGAGATAGAACTTGGAACTACTTTATTGTGTCAAGTTTCCAAGGGCTAGCACAAACCGCGTTTGATTTAGAGTTCCAACTACATGTATCCATATAGGAGAAAACAGAGTGAAACCTAAAAATTAAAACTGTTTCTGCCAACGAACGGTTTAACCTAGAAGAACGAAATTTGGTGAGCCAAGTGGGATTGGGGTACTGATCATTACCTGAAAGTGTCATCAAGATTGTTTGAAAAAATGTATGCTGAGATTTCAGGAAACTCGTAGTTTTTTGGAAGCTTGGCAACCCCTTTCCATTAAAGTGATTTGCGCCAGTCTCTGCTTAGGGCTACATAAATAGGAAACAAACCATAGAGATAGAACTTGGAACTACTTTATTGTGTCAAGTTTCCAAGGGCTAGGACAAACCGTGTTTGATTTAGATTTCCAACTGCATGTATCCATGTAGCAGAAAACAGAGTGAAACCTAAAAATTTAAACTGACACTGCCAACGAACGGTTTAACCTAGAAGAACGAAATTTGGTGAGCCAAGTGGGATTGGGGTACTTATCATTACCTGAAAGTGTCATCCAGATTGGGTGAAAAAATATGTGCTGAGAATTCAGGAAACTCGCAGTTTTTTTGGAAGCTTGGCAACCCCTTTCCATGAAAGTGATTGTGCCGGACTCTGCTTAGGGCTACATCAATAGGAAACAAACCATAGAGATAGAACTTGGAACTACTTTATTGTGTCAAGTTTCAAAGAGCTAGCACAAACCGTGTTTGATTTAGTGTTCCAACTACATGTATCCATATAAGAGAAAACAGAGTGAAACCAAAAAATTAAAACTGTTACTGCCAACGAACGGTTTAACCTAGAAGAACGAAATTTGGTGAGCCAAGTGAGAGTGGGGTACTGAGTATTACCTGAAAGTGTCATCAAGTTTGGGTGAAAAAATGTGTGCTGAGGTATCAGAAACCCGTAGTTTTTTGGAAGCTTGGCAACCCCTTTCCATGAAAGTGCTTTGCGCCAGTCTCTGCTTAGGGCTACATCAATAGGAAACAAACCATAGAGATAGAACTTGGAACTACTTTATTGTGTCAAGTCTCCAAGAGCTAGCACAAACCGTGTTTGATTTAGAGTTCCAACTACATGTATCCATATAGGAGAAAACAGAGTGAAACCTAAAAATTAAAACTGATACTGCCAGTGAACGGTTTAACCTAGAAGAATAAAATTTGGTGAGCCAAGTGGGATTGGGGTACTGATCATTACCTGAAAGTGTCATCAAGATTGGGTGAAAATATGTATGCTGAGATTTCAGGAAACTCGTAGTTTTTTGGAAGCTTGGCAACCCCTTTCCATGAAAGTGATTTGCGCCACTCTCTGCTTAGGGCTACATCAATAGGAAACAAACCGTAGAGATAGAACGTGGAAATACTTTATTTTGTCAAGATTCCAAGGGCTAGCACAAACCGTGTTTGATTTAGAGTTCCAACTTCATGTATCCATATAGGAGAAAACAGAGTGAAACCTAAAAATTAAAACTGTTACTGCCAACGAACGGTTTAACCTAGAAGAACGAAATTTGGTGAGCCAAGTGGTATTGGGGTACTGATCATTACCTGAAAGTGTCATAAAGTTTGGGTGAAAAAATGTGTGCTGAAATTTCAGGAAACTCGTAGTTTTTTGGAAGCTTGGCAACAACTTTCCATGAAAGTGATTTGCGCCGGTCTCTGCTTAGGGCTACATCAATAGAAAACAAACCATAGAGATAGAACTTGGAACTACTTTATTGTGCCAAGTTTCCCAGATCTAGCACAAACCATGTTTGATTTAGAGTTCCAACTACATGTATTCATATTGGAGAAAACAGAGTGAAACCTTAAAATTAAAACTGATACTGCTAACGAACGGTTTAACCTAGAAGAACGAAATTTGGTGAGCCAAGTGGGATTGGGGTACTGATCATTACCTGAAAGTGTCATCAAGATTGTTTGAAAAAATGTATGCTGAGATTTCAGGAAACTCGTAGTTTTTTGGAAGCTTGGCACCCCTTTCCATGAAAGTGATTTGCGCCAGTCTCTGCTTAGGGCTACATAAATAGGAAACAAACCATAGAGATTGAACTTGGAACTACTTTATTGTGTCAAGTTTCCAAGGGCTAGCACAAACCGTGTTTGATTTAGAGTTCCAAATACATGTATCCATGTAGCAGAAAACAGATTGAAACCTAAAAATTTAAACTGATACTGCCAACGAACGGTTTAACCTAGAAGAACGAAATTTGGTGAGCCAAGTGGGATTGCGGTCCTGATCATTACCTGAAAGTGTCATCAAGTTTGGGTGAAAAAAATGTGTGCTGAGATATCAGGAAACTTGTAGTTTTTTGGAAGCTTGGCAACCCCTTTCCATGAAAGTGATTTGCGCCAGTCTCTGCTTAGGGCTACATCAATAGGAAACAAACCATAGAGATAGACCTTGGAACTACTTTATTGTTTCAAGTTTCCAAGAGCTAGCACAAACCGTGTTTGATTTAGAGTTCCAAATACATGTATCCATATAGGGGAAAACAGAGTGAAACCTAAAATATAAAACTCTTACTGCCAACGAACGGTTTAACCTAGAAGAACGAAATTTGATGAGCCAAGTGGGATTGGTGTAGTGATCATTACCTGAAAGTGTCATGAAGATTGGGTGAAAAAATGTATGCTGAGATTTCAGGAAACTCGTATTTTTTGGAAGCTTGTCAACCCCTTTTTTGAAAGTGATTTTTGCCAGTCTCAGCTTAGGGCTACTCAATAGGAAACAAACCATAGAGATAAAACTTGGAACTACTTTATTGTGTCAAGTTTCCAAGGGCTAGCACAAACCGTGTTTGATTTAGAGTTCCAACTACATGTATCCATATAGGAGAAAACAGAGTGAAACCTAAAAATTAAAACTGTTACTGCCAACGAACTGTTTAACCTAGAAGAACGAAATTTGGTGAGCCAAGTGGGATTGGGGTACTGATATTTACCTGAAAGTGTCATTAAGATTGGGTGAAAAAATATGTGCTGAGATTTCAGGAAACTAGTAGTTTTTTGGAAACTTGGCAACCCCTTTCCTTGAAAGTGATTTGCGCCAGTCTCTGCTTAGGGCTACATCAATAGGAAACAAACCATAGAGATAGAACTTGGAACTACTTTATTGTGTCAAGATTCCAAGGGCTAGCACAAACCGTGTTTGATTTAGAGTTCCAACTACATGTATCCATATAGGAGAAAACAGAGTGAAACATAAAAATTAAAACTGATACTGCCAACGAACGGTTTAAGCTAGAAGAACCAAATTTGGTGAGCCAAGTGGGATTGGGGTGCTGATCATTACCTGAAAGTGTCATCAAGTTTGGGTGAAAAAATGTGTGCTGAGATATCAGGAAACTCGTATTTTTTGGAAGATTGGCAACCCCTTCCCATGAAAATGATTTGCTCCAGGCTCTGCTTAGGGCTACATCAATAGGAAACAAACCATAGAGATAGACCTTGGAACTACTTTATTGTTTCAAGTTTCCAAGAGCTAGCACAAACCGTGTTTGATTTAGAGTTCCAATTACATGTATCCATATAGGAGAAAACAGAATGAAACCTAAAATTTAAAACTGTTACAGCCAACGAACTGTTTAACCTAGAAGAACAAAATTTGCTGAGTCAAGTGGGATTGGGGTACTGATCATTACCAGAAAGTGTCATCCGGATTGGGTGAAAAAATATGTGCTGAGATTTCAGGAAACTCGTAGTTTTTTGGAATCTTGGCAACCCCTTTCCATGAAAGTGATTTGCGCCAGTCTCTGCTTAGGGCTACATCAATAGGAAACAAACCATAGAGATAGAACTTGGAACTACTTTATTGTGTCAACTTTCAAAGAGCTAGCACAAACCGTGTTTGATTTAGAGTTCCAATTACATGTATCCATATAGGAGAAAACAGAATGAAACCTAAAAATTAAAACTGTTACAGCCAACGAACGGTTTAACCTAGATGAACAAAATTTGGTGAGCCAAGTGGGATTGGGGTACTGATCATTACCTGAAAGTGTCATCAAGATTGGGTGAAAAAATGTATGCTGAGATTTCAGGAAACTCGTAGTTTTTTGGAAGTTTGGCAACCCCTTTCCATGAAAGTGATTTGCGCCGGTCTCTGCTTAGCGCTACATTAATAGGAAACAAATCATAGAGACAGAACTTGGAACTACTTTATTGTGTCAAGTTTCCAAGAGCTAGCACAAACCGTGTTTGATTTAGAGTTCCAAATACATGTATTCATATAGGACAAAACCGAGTGAAACCTAAAAATTTAAACTGATACTGCCAATGAACGGTTTAACCTAGAAGAATGAAATTTGGTGAGCCAAGTGGGATTGGGGTACTGATCATTACCTGAAAGTGTCATCAAGATTGGGTGAAAAAATGTGTGCTGAGATATCAGGAAACTCGTATTTTTTGGAAGCTTGGCAACCCCTTTCAATGAAATGATTTGCGCTGGTCTCTGCTTTGGGCTACATAAATAGGAAACAAACCAAAGAGATAGAACTTGCCACTACTTTATTGTGTCAAGTTTCCAAGAGCTAGCACAAACCGTGTTTGATTTAGAGTTCCAACTACATGTATCCATATAGGAGAAAACAGAGTGAAACCTAAAAATTAAAACTGTTACTGCCAATGAACGGTTTAACCTAGAAGAACGAAATTTGATGTGCCAAGTGTGATTGGGGTACTGATCATTATCTGAAAGTGTCATCAAGATTGGGAGAAAAAATGTGTGCTGAGATTTCAGGAAACTCGTAGTTTTTTGGAAGCTTGGCAACCGCTTTCCATTAAAGTGATTTGCGCCAGTCTCTTCTTAGGGCTACATCAATAGGAAACAAACTATAGAGACAGAACTTGGAACTACTTTATTGTGTCAGGTTTCAAAGAGCTAGCACAAACCGTGTTTGATTTAGAGTTCCAACTACATGTATCCATATAGGAGAAAACAGAGTGAAACCTAAAAATTAAAACTGTTACTGCCAATGAACGGTTTAACCTAGAAGAACGAAATTTGGTGAGCCAAGTGGGATTGGGGTACTGATCATTACCTGAAAGTGTCATCAAGATTGGGTGAAAAAATGTATGCTGAGATTTCAGGAAACTCGTAGTTTTTTGGAAGTTTGGCAACCCCTTTCCATGAAAGTGATTTGCGCCTGTCTCTGCTTAGCGCTACATTAATAGGAAACAAATCATAGAGACAGAACTTGGAACTACTTTATTGTGTCAAGTTTCCAAGAGCTAGCACAAACCCTGTTTGATTTAGAGTTCCAAATACATGTATCCATATAGGACAAAACCGAGTGAAACCTAAAAATTTAAACTGATACTGCCAATGAACGGTTTAACCTAGAAGAATGAAATTTGGTGAGCCAAGTGGGATTGGAATACTGATCATTACCTGAAAGTGTCATCAAGATTGGGTGAAAAAATGTGTGCTGAGATATCAGGAAACTCATATTTTTTGGAAGCTTGGCAACCCCTTTCAATGAAATGATTTGCGCTGGTCTCTGCTTAGGGCTACATAAATAGGGAACAAACCAAAGAGATAGAATTTGCCACTACTTTATTGTGTCAAGTTTCCAAGCGCTAGCACAAACCGTGTTTGATTTAGAGTTCCAACTACATGTATCCATATAGGAGAAAACAGAGTGAAACCTAAAAATTAAAACTGTTACTGCCAATGAACGGTTTAACCTAGAAGAACGAAATTTGATGTGCCAAGTGTGATTGGGGTACTGATCATTATCTGAAAGTGTCATCAAGATTGGGTGAAAAAATATGTGCTGAGATTTCAGGAAACTCGTAGTTTTTTGGAAGCTTGGCAACCGCTTTCCATTAAAGTGATTTGCGCCAGTCTCTTCTTAGGGCTACATCAATAGGAAACAAACCATAGAGATAGAACTTGGAACTACTTTATTGTGTCAGGTTTCAAAGAGCTAGCACAAACCGTGTTTGATTTAGTGTTCCAAATACATGTATCCATGTAGGAGAAAACAGAGTGAAACCTAAAAATTAAAACTGATACTGCCAACGAACGGTTTAACCTAGAAGAACGAAATTTGGTGAGCCAAGTGGGATTGGGGTACTGATCATTACCTGAAAGTGTCATCAAGATTGGGTGAAAAAATGTGTGCTGAGAATTCAGGAAACTCGTGTTTTTTTTGGAAGCTTGGCTACCCCTTTCCATGATAGTGATTTGAGCCGATCTCTGCTTAGGGCTACATCAATAGGAAACAAACCATAGAGATAGAACTTGGAACTACTTTATTGTGTCAAGTTTCAAAGAGCTAGAACAAACAGTGTTTGATTTAGTGTTCCAACTACATGTATCCATATAGGAGAAAACAGAGTGAAACCTAAAAATTAAAACTGTTACTGCCAAGGAACGGTTTAACCTAGAAGAACGAAATTTGGGGAGCCAAGTGGGATTGGGGTAGTGATCATTACCTGAAAGTGTCATCAAGATTGGGTGAAAAAATGTGTGCTGAGATATCAGGAAACTCATATTTTTTGGAAGATTGGCAACCCCTTTCCATGAAAATGATTTGCTCCAGGCTCTGCTTAGGGCTCCATCAATAGGAAACAAACCATAGAGATAGACCTTGGAACTACTTTATTGTGTCAAGTTTTCAAGAGCTAGCACAAACCGTGTTTGATTTAGAGTTCCAACTACAGGTATCCATATAGGAGAAAACAGAGTGAAACCTAAAAATTAAAACTCTTACTGCCAACGAACGGTTAAACCTAGAAGAACGAAATTTGGTGAGCCAAGTGGGATTGGGGTGCTGATCATTACCTGAAAGTGTCATCCAGATTGGGTGAAAAAATATGTGCTGAGATATCAGGAAACTCGTATTTTTTGGAAGCTTGGCAACCCCTTTCCATGAAAATGATTTGCTCCAGGCTCCGCTTAGGGCTACATCAATAGGAAACAAACCATAGAGATAGACCTTGGAACTACTTCATTGTTTTAAGTTTCCAAGAGCTAGCACAAACTGTGTTTGATTTAGAGTTCCAATTACATGTATCCCATAGGAGAAAACAGAATGAAACCTAAATTTAAAACTGTTACAGACAACGAACTGTTTAACCTAGAAGAACAAAATATGCTGAGCAAAGTGGGATTGGGGTACTGATCATTACCTGAAAGTGTCATCAAGATTGGGTGAAAAAATGTATGTTGAGATTTCAGGAAACTCGTAGTTTTTTGGAAGTTTGGCAACCCCTTTCCATGAAAGTGATTTGCGCCGGTCTCTGCTTAGCGCTACATTAATAGGAAACAAAACATAGAGACAGAACTTGGAACTACTTTATTGTGTCAAGTTTCCAAGAGCTAGCACAAACTGTGTTTGATTTAGAGTTCCAAGTACATGTATCCATATAGGAGAAAACAGAGTGAAACCTAAAATTTAAAGTGATACTGCCAACGAACGGTTTAACCTAGAAGAACGAAATTTGGTGAGCCAAGTGGGATTGGGGTACTGATCATTACCTGAAAGTGTCATCAAGATTGGGTGAAAAAAATGTGTGCTGAGATTTCAGGAAACTCGTAGTTTTTTGGAAGCTTGGCTACCCCTTTCCATGAAAGTGATTTGCGCCAGTCTCTGCTTAGGGCTACATCAATAGGAAACACACCCTAGAGATAGACCTTGGAATTACTTTATTGTTTCAAGTTTCCAAGAGCTAGCACAAACCGTGTTTGATTTAGAGTTCCAACTACATGTATCCATATAGGAAAAAACAAAGTGAAACCTAAAAATTAAAACTGTTACTGCCAATGAACGGATTAGCCTAGAAGAACTAAATTTGGTGAGCCAAGTGGGATTGGGGAACTGATCATTATCTGAAAGTGTCTTCAAGATTGGGTGAAAAAATATATGCTGAGATTTCAGGAAACTCGTAGTTTTTTGGAAGTTTGGCAACCCCTTACCATGAAAGTGATTTGCGCGGATCTCTGCTTAGGGCTACATCAATAGGAAACAAACCATAGAGATAGAACTTGGAACTACTTTTGTGTCAAGTTTCCAAGATCTAGCACAAACCGTGTTTGATTTAGAGTTCCAACTACATGTATCCATATAGGAGAAAACAGAGTGAAACCTAAAAATTAAAACTGATACTGCCAACAAACTGTTTAACCTAGAAGAACGAAATTTGGTGAGCCAAGTGGGATTGGTGTACTGATCATTACCTGAGAGTGTCATCAAGATTGGGTGAAACAATGTGCGCTGAGATTTCAGGAAACTGGTAGTTTTTTGGAAGCTTGGCAACCCCTTTCCATGAAAGTGATTTGCGCCAATTTCTGCCTAGGGCTACATATATAGGAAACAAACCATAGAGATAGACCTTGGAACTACTTTATTGTGTCAAATTTCCAAGAGCTAGCACAAACCGTGTTTGATTTAGAGTTCCAACTACATGTATCCATATAGGAGAAAACAAAGTGAAACCTAAAAATTAAAACTGAGAATGCCAACGAACGGTTTAACCTAGAAGAACGAAATTTGTTGAGCCAAGTGGGATTGGGGTACTGATCATTACCTGAAAGTGTCTTCAAGATTGGGGGAAAAAATGTATACTGAGATTTCAGGAAACTCGTAGATTTTGGAAGTTTGGCAACCCCTTTCCATGAAAGTGATTTGCGCCGGTCTCTGCTTAGGGCTACATCAATAGGAAACAAACCATAGAGATAGAACTTGGAACTACTTTATTGTGTCAAGTTTCAAAGAGCTAGCACAAACCGTGTTTGATTTAGATTTCCAAATACATGTATCCATATAAGAGAAAACAGAGTGAAACCTAAAAATTTAAACTGATACTGCCAACGAACGGTGTAACCTAGAAGAACGAAATTTGGTGAGCCAAGTGGGATTGGGGTACTGATCATTACCTGAAAGTGTCATCAAGATTGGGTGAAAAAATGTATGCTGTGATTTCAGGAAACTCGTAGTTTTTTGGAAGTTTGGCAACCCCTTTCCATGAAAGTGATTTCCGCCGGTCTCTGCTTAGCGCTACATTAATAGGAAACAAAACATAGAGACAGAACTTGGAACTACTTTATTGTGTCAAGTTTCCAAGAGCTAGCACAAACCGTGTTAGATTTAGAATTCCAAATACATGTATCCATATAAGAGAAAACAGAGTGAAACCTAAAAATTTAAACTGATACTGCCAACGAACGGTTTAACCTAGAAGGACTAACTTTGGTGAGCCAAGTGGGATTGGGGTACTGATCATTACCTGAAAGTGTCATCAAGATTGGGTGAAAAAAATGTGTGCTGAGATTTCAGGAAACTCGTAGTTTTTTGGAAGCTTGGCAACCCCTTTCCATGAAAGTGATTTGCGCCAGTCTCTGCTTAGGGCTACATCAATAGGAAACAAACCATAGAGATAGAACATGGAACTACTTTATTGTGTAAAGTTTCCAAGAGCTACCACAAACCGTGTTTGATTTAGAGTTCCAACTACATGTATCCTTATAGGAGAAAACAGAGTGAAACCTAAAAATTAAAACTGATACTGCCAACGAACTGTTTAACCTAGAAGAACGAAATTTGGTGAGCCAGGTGGGATTGGGGTGCTGATCATTACCTGAATGTGTCATCAAGATTGGGTGAAAAAATGTGTGCTGAGATATCAGGAAACACGTATTTTTTGGAATCTTGGCAACTCCTTTCCATGAAATGATTTGCGCTGGTCTCTGCTTAGGGCTACATCAATAGGAAACAAACCATAGAGATAGAACTTGGAACTACTTTATTGTGTCAAGTTTCCAAGAGCTAGCACAAACCGTGTTTGATTTAGAGTTCCAAATACATGTATCCATATAGGAGAAAACAGAGTGAAACCTAAAAATTAAAACTGATACTGCCAACGAACGGTTTAAACTAGAAGTACGAAATTTGGTGAGCCAAGTGGGATTGGGGTACTGATCATTACCTGAAAGTGTCATCAAGATTGGGTGAAAAAATGTGTGCTGAGATTTTGGGAAACTCGTAGTTTTTTGGAAGTTTGGCAACCCCTTTCCATGAAAGGGATTTGTGCCGGTCGCTGCTTAGGGCTACATCAATAGGAAACAAACCATGGAGATAGAACTTGGAAATACTTTATTGTGTCAAGTTTCCAATCTAGCACAAACCATGTTTGATTTAGAGTTCCAAATACATGTATCCATATAGGAGAAAACAGAGTGAAACCTAAAAATTAAAACTGATACTGCCAACGAACTGTTTAACCTAGAAGAACGAAATTTGGTGAGCCAAGTGGGATTGGGGTACTGATCATTACCTGAATGTGTCTTCAAGATTGGGTGAAAAATATATGCTGAGATTTCAGGAAACTCGTAGTTTTTTGGAAGTTTTGCAACCCTTTCCATGAAAGTGATTTGCGCCGGTCTCTGCTTAGGGCTACATCAATAGGAAACAAACCATGGAGATAGAACTTGGAACTACTTTATTGTGTCAAGTTTCCAATCTAGCACAAACCATGTTTGATTTAGAGTTCCAACTACATGTATCCGTATAGGAGAAAACAGAGTGAAACCTAAAAATTAAAACTGATACTGCCAACTAACGGATTAACGTAGAAGAACGAAATTTGGTGAGCCAAGTTTGATTGGGGTACTGATCATTACCTGAAAGTGTCATCAAGATTGGGTGAAACAATGTGTGCTGAGATTTCAGGAAACTGGTAGTTTTTTGTAAGCTTGGCAACCCCTTTCCATGAAAGTGATTTGCGCCAATCTCTGCCTAGGGCTACATAATAGGAAACAAACCATAGAGATAGACCTTGGAACTACTTTATTGTGTCAAGTTTCCAAGGGCTTGCACAAACCGTGTTTGATTTAGAGTTCCAACTACAGGTATCCATATAGGAGAAAACAGAGTGAAACCTAAAAATTAAAACTCTTACTGCCAACGAACGGTTAAACCTAGAAGAACGAAATTTGGTGAGCCAAGTGGGATTGGGGTGCTGATCATTACCTGAAAGTGTCATCCAGATTGGGTGAAAAAATATGTGCTGAGATATCAGGAAACTCGTATTTTTTGGAAGCTTGGCAACCCCTTTCCATGAAAATGATTTGCTCCAGGCTCCGCTTAGGGCTACATCAATAGGAAACAAACCATAGAGATAGACCTTGGAACTACTTTATTGTTTCAAGTTTCCAAGAGCTAGCACAAACTGTGTTTGATTTAGAGTTCCAATTACATGTATCCCATAGGAGAAAACAGAATGAAACCTAAATTTAAAACTGTTACAGACAACGAACTGTTTAACCTAGAAGAACAAAATATGCTGAGCAAAGTGGGATTGGGGTACTGATCATTACCTGAAAGTGTCATCAAGATTGGGTGAAAAAATGTATGCTGAGATTTCAGGAAACTCGTAGTTTTTTGGAAGTTTGGCAACCCCTTTCCATGAAAGTGATTTGCGCCGGTCTCTGCTTAGCGCTACATTAATAGGAAACAAAACATAGAGATAGAACTTGGAACTACTTTATTGTGTCAAGTTTCCAAGAGCTAGCACAAACTGTGTTTGATATAGAGTTCCAAGTACATGTATCCATATAGGAGAAAACAGAGTGAAACCTAAAATTTAAACTGATACTGCCAACGAACGGTTTAACTTAGAAGAACGAAATTTGGTGAGCCAAGTGGGATTGGGGTACTGATCATTACCTGAAAGTGTCATCAAGATTGGGTGAAAAAAATGTGTGCTGAGATTTCAGGAAACTCGTAGTATTTTGGAAGCTTGGCTACCCCTTTCCATGAAAGTGATTTGCGCCAGTCTCTGCTTAGGGCTACATCAATAGGAAACACACCCTAGAGATAGACCTTGGAATTACTTTATTGTTTCAAGTTTCCAAGAGCTAGCACAAACCGTGTTTGATTTAGAGTTCCAACTACATGTATCCATATAGGAGAAAACAGAGTGAAACCTAAAAATTAAAACTGTTACTGCCAATGAACGGATTAGCCTAGAAGAACTAAATTTGGTGAGCCAAGTGGGATTGGGGAACTGATCATTATCTGAAAGTGTCTTCAAGATTGGGTGAAAAAATATATGCTGAGATTTCAGGAAACTCGTAGTTTTTTGGAAGTTTGGCAACCCCTTACCATGAAAGTGATTTGCGCGGATCTCTGCTTAGGGCTACATCAATAGGAAACAAACCATAGAGATAGAACTTGGAACTACTTTTGTGTCAAGTTTCCAAGATCTAGCACAAACCGTGTTTGATTTAGAGTTCCAACTACATGTATCCATATAGGAGAAAACAGAGTGAAACCTAAAAATTAAAACTGATACTGCCAACGAACTGTTTAACCTAGAAGAACGAAATTTGGTGAGCCAAGTGGGATTGGTGTACTGATCATTACCTGAGAGTGTCATCAAGATTGGGTGAAACAATGTGTGCTGAGATTTCAGGAAACTGGTAGTTTTTTGGAAGCTTGGCAACCCCTTTCCATGAAAGTGATTTGCGCCAATTTCTGCCTAGGGCTACATATATAGGAAACAAACCATAGAGATAGACCTTGGAACTACTTTATTGTGTCAAATTTCCAAGAGCTAGCACAAACCGTGTTTGATTTAGAGTTCCAACTACATGTATCCATATAGGAGAAAACAAAGTGAAACCTAAAAATTAAAACTGAGAATGCCAACGAACGGTTTAACCTAGAAGAACGAAATTTGTTGAGCCAAGTGGGATTGGGGTACTGATCATTACCTGAAAGTGTCTTCAAGATTGGGGGAAAAAATGTATACTGAGATTTCAGGAAACTCGTAGATTTTGGAAGTTTGGCAACCCCTTTCCATGAAAGTGATTTGCGCCGGTCTCTGCTTAGGGCTACATCAATAGGAAACAAACCATAGAGATAGAACTTGGAACTACTTTATTGTGTCAAGTTTCAAAGAGCTAGCACAAACCGTGTTTGATTTAGATTTCCAAATACATGTATCCATATAAGAGAAAACAGAGTGAAACCTAAAAATTTAAACTGATACTGCCAACGAACGGTGTAACCTAGAAGAACGAAATTTGGTGAGCCAAGTGGGATTGGGGTACTGATCATTACCTGAAAGTGTCATCAAGATTGGGTGAAAAAATGTATGCTGTGATTTCAGGAAACTCGTAGTTTTTTGGAAGTTTGGCAACCCCTTTCCATGAAAGTGATTTCCGCCGGTCTCTGCTTAGCGCTACATTAATAGGAAACAAAACATAGAGACAGAACTTGGAACTACTTTATTGTGTCAAGTTTCCAAGAGCTAGCACAAACCGTGTTTGATTTAGAATTCCAAATACATGTATCCATATAAGAGAAAACAGAGTGAAACCTAAAAATTTAAACTGATACTGCCAACGAACGGTTTAACCTAGAAGGACTAACTTTGGTGAGCCAAGTGGGATTGGGGTACTGATCATTACCTGAAAGTGTCATCAAGATTGGGTGAAAAAAATGTGTGCTGAGATTTCAGGAAACTCGTAGTTTTTTGGAAGCTTGGCAACCCCTTTCCATGAAAGTGATTTGCGCCAGTCTCTGCTTAGGGCTACATCAATAGGAAACAAACCATAGAGATAGAACATGGAACTTCTTTATTGTGTAAAGTTTCCAAGAGCTACCACAAACCGTGTTTGATTTAGAGTTCCAACTACATGTATCCATATAGGAGAAAACAGAGTGAAACCTAAAAATTAAAACTGATACTGCCAACGAACTGTTTAACCTAGAAGAACGAAATTTGGTGAGCCAGGTGGGATTGGGGTGCTGATCATTACCTGAATGTGTCATCAAGATTGGGTGAAAAAATGTGTGCTGAGATATCAGGAAACTCGTATTTTTTGGAATCTTGGCAACTCCTTTCCATGAAATGATTTGCGCTGGTCTCTGCTTAGGGCTACATCAATAGGAAACAAACCATAGAGATAGAACTTGGAACTACTTTATTGTGTCAAGTTTCCAAGAGCTAGCACAAACCGTGTTTGATTTAGAGTTCCAAATACATGTATCCATATAGGAGAAAACAGAGTGAAACCTAAAAATTAAAACTGATACTGCCAACGAACGGTTTAAACTAGAAGTACGAAATTTGGTGAGCCAAGTGGGATTGGGGTACTGATCATTACCTGAAAGTGTCATCAAGATTGGGTGAAAAAATGTGTGCTGAGATTTCGGGAAACTCGTAGTTTTTTGGAAGCTTGGCAACAAATTTCCATGAAAGTGATTTGCGCCAGTCTCTGCTTAGGGCTACATCAATAGGAAACAAACCATAGAGATAGAACTTGGAACTACTTTATTGTGTCTAGTTTCAAAGAGCTTGCACAAACCGTGTTTGATTTAGAGTTCCAACTACATGTATCCATATAAGAGAAAACAGAGTGAAACCTAAAAATTAAAACTGTTACTGCCAACGAACGGTTTAACCTAGAAGAACGAAATTTGGTGAGCCAAGTGGGATTGGGGAACTGATCATTACCTGAAAGTGTCTTCAAGATTGGGTGAAAAAATATATGCTGAGATTTCAGGAAACTCGTAGTTTTTTGGAAGTTTGGCAACCCTTTCCATGAAAGTGATTTGCGCCGGTCTCTGCTTAGGGCTACATCAATAGGAAACAAACCATGGAGATAGAACTTGGAACTACTTTATTGTGTCAAGTTTCCAATCTAGCACAAACCATGTTTGATTTAGAGTTCCAACTACATGTATCCGTATAGGAGAAAACAGAGTGAAACCTAAAAATTAAAACTGATACTGCCAAATAACGGATTAACCTAGAAGAACGAAATTTGGTGAGCCAAGTTTGATTGGGGTACTGATCATTACATGAAAGTGTCATCAAGATTGGGTGAAACAATGTGTGCTGAGATTTCAGGAAACTGGTAGTTTTTTGTAAGCTTGGCAACCCCTTTCCATGAAAGTGATTTGCGCCAATCTCTGCCTAGGGCTACATAATAGGAAACAAACCATAGAGATAGACCTTGGAACTACTTTATTGTGTCAAGTTTCGAAGAGCTAGCACAAACCGTGTTTGATTTAGAGTTCCAAATACATGTATCCATATAGGAGAAAACAGAGTGAAACCTAAAAATTAAAACTGATACTGCCAACGAACGGTTTAACCTAGAAGTACGAAATTTGGTGAGCCAAGTGGGATTGGGGTACTGATCATTACCTGAAAGTGTCATCAAGATTGGGTGAAAAAATGTGTGCTGAGATTTCAGGAAACTCGTAGTTATTTGGAAGCTTGGCAACAAATTTCCATGAAAGTGATTTGCGCCAGTCTCTGCTTAGGGCTACATCAATAGGAAACAAACCATAGAGATAGAACTTGGAACTACTTTATTGTGTCTAGTTTCAAAGAGCTTGCACAAACCGTGTTTGATTTAGAGTTCCAACTACATGTATCCATATAAGAGAAAACAGAGTGAAACCTAAAAATTAAAACTGTTACTGCCAACGAACGGTTTAACCTAGAAGAACGAAATTTGGTGAGCCAATTGGGATTGGGGAACTGATCTTTACCTGAATGTGTCTTCAAGATTGGGTGAAAAATATATGCTGAGATTTCAGGAAACTCGTAGTTTTTTGGAAGTTTGGCAACCCCTTTCCATGAAAGTGATTTGCGCCGGTCTCTGCTTAGGGCTACATCAATAGGAAACAAACCATGGAAATAGAACTTGGAACTACTTTATTGTGTCAAGTTTCCAATCTAGCACAAAACATGTTTGATTTAGAGTTCCAACTACATGTATCCGTATAGGAGAAAACAGAGTGAAACCTAAAAATTAAAACTGATACTGCCAACGAACGGTTTAACCTAGAAGAACGAAATTTGGTGAGCCAAGTGGGATTGGGGTACTGATTATTACCTGAAAGTGTCATCAAGATTGGGTGAAAGAATGTGTGCTGAGATTTCATGAAACTCGTAGTTTTTTGGAAGCTTGGCAACCCCTTTCCATGAAAGTGATTTGCGCCAGTCTCTGCTTAGGTCTACATCAATAGGAAACAAACCATAGAGATAGAACTTGGAACTACTTTATTGTGTCAACTTTCAAAGAGCTAGCACAAACCGTGTTTGATTTAGAGTTCCAATTACATGTATCCGTATAGGAGAAAACAGAATGAAACCTAAAAATTAAAACTGTTACAGCCAACGAACGGTTTAACCTAGAAGAACAAAATTTGGTGAGCCAAGTGGGATTGGGGTACTGATCATTACCTGAAAGTGTCATCAAGATTGGGTGAAAAAATGTATGCTGTGATTTCAGGAAACTCGTAGTTTTTTGGAAGTTTGGCAACCCCTTTCCATGAAAGTGATTTGCGCCGGTCTCTGCTTAGTGCTACATTAATAGGAAACAAAACATAGAGACAGAACTTGGAACTACTTTATTGTGTCAAGTTTCCAAGAGCTAGCACAAACCGTGTTTGATTTAGAGTTCCAAATACATGTATCCATATATTAGAAAACAGAGTGAAACCTAAAAATTTAAACTGATACTGCCAAGGAACGGTTTAACCTAGAAGAACGAAATTTGGTGAGCCAAGTGGGATTGGGGTACTGATCATTACTGAAAGTCTCATCAAGATTGGGTGAAAAAAATGTGTGCTGAGATTTCAGGAAACTCGTAGTTTTTTGGAAGTTTGGCAACCCCTTTCCATGAAAGTGATTTGCGCCGGTCTCTGGTTAGGGCTACATCAATAGGAAACAAACCATAGAGATAGAACTTGGAACTACTTTATTGTGTCAAGTTTCCAAGAGCTAGCACAAACCGTGTTTGATTTAGATTTCCAACTACATGTATCCATATAGGAGAAAACAGAGTGAAACCTAAAAATTTAAACTGTTACTGCCAACGAACGGTTTAACCTAGAACGAAGTTTGGTGAGCCAAGTGGGATTGGGGTACTGATCATTACCTGAAAGTGTCATCAACATTGGGTGAAACAATGTGTGCTGAGATTTCAGGAAACTGGTAGTTTTTTGGAAGCTTGGCAACCCCTTTCCATGAAAGTGATTTGCGCCAATCTCTGCCTAGGGCTACATATATAGGAAACAAACCATAGAGATAGAACTTGGAACTACTTTATTGTGTCAAGTTTCCAAGAGCTAGCACAAACCGTGTTTGATTTAGAGTTCCAACTACATGTATCCATATAGGAGAAAACAAAGTGAAACCTAAAAATTAAAACTGAGACTGCCAACGAACGGTTTAACCTAGAAGAACGAAATTTGTTGAGCCAAGTGGGATTGGGGTACTGATCATTACCTGAAAGTGTCTTCAAGATTGGGGAAAAAAATGTATGCTGAGATTTCAGGAAACTCGTAGTTTTTTGGAAGTTTGGCAACCCCTTTTCATGAAAGTGATTTGCGCCGGTCTCTGCTTAGGGCTACATCAATAGGAAACAAACCATAGAGAAAGAACCTGGAACTACTTTATTGTGTCAAGTTTCAAAGAGCTAGCACAAACCGTGTTTGATTTAGATTTCCAAATACATGTATCCATATAGGAGAAAACAGAGTGAAACCTAAAAATTTAAACTGATACTGCCAACGAACGGTTTAACCTAGAAGAACGAAATTTGGTGAGCCAAGTGGGATTGGGGTACTGATCATTACCTGAAAGTGTCATCCAGATTGGGTGAAAAAAATGTGTGCTGAGATTTCAGGAAACTCGTAGTTTTTTGGAAGCTTGGCAACCCCTTTCCATGAAAGTGATTTGCGCCAGTCTCTGCTTAGGGCTACATCAATAGGAAACAAACCATAGAGATAGACCTTGGAACTACTTTATTGTTTCAAGTTTCCAAGAGCTAGCACAAACCGTGTTTGATTTAGACTTCCAACTACATGTATCCATATAGGAGAAAACAGAGTGAAACCTAAAAATTAAAACTGTTACTGCCAATGAACGGATTAGCCTAGAAGAACGAAATTTGGTGAGCCAATTGGGATTAAGGAACTGATCATTATCTGAAAGTGTCTTCAAGATTGGGTGAAAAAATATATGCTGAGATTTCAGGAAACTCGTAGTTTTTTGGTAGTTTGGCAACCCCTTTCCATGAAAGTGATTTGCGCCGGTCTCTGCTTAGGGCTACATCAATAGGAAACAAACCATAGAGATAGAACTTGGAACTACTTTTGTGTCAAGTTTCCAAGATCTAGCACAAACCGTGTTTGATTTAGAGTTCCAACTACATGTATCCATATAGGAGAAAACAGAGTGAAACCTAAAAATTAAAACTGATACTGCCAACGAACGGTTTAACCTAGAAGAACGAAATTTGGTGAGCCAAGTGGGATTGGGGTGCTGATCATTACCTGAAAGTGTCATCAAGATTGGGTGAAAAAATGTATGCTGTGATTTCAGGAAACTCGTAGTTTTTTGGAAGCTTGGCAACAAATTTCCATGAAAGTGATTTGCGCCCGTCTCTGCTTAGTGCTACATTAATAGGAAACAAAACATAGAGACAGAACTTGGAACTACTTTATTGTGTCAAGTTTCCAAGAGCTAGCACAAACCGTGTTTGATTTAGAGTACCAAATACATGTATCCATATATTAGAAAACAGAGTAAAACCTAAAAATTTAAACTGATACTGCCAACGAACGGTTTAACCTAGAAGAACGAAATTTGGTGAGCCAAGTGGGATTGGGGTACTGATCATTACCTGAAAGTGTCATCAAGATTGGATGAAAAAAATGTGTGCTGAGATTTCAGGAAACTCGTAGTTTTTTGGAAGCTTGGCAAGCCCTATTCATGAAAGGGATTTGCGCCAGTCTCTGCTTAGGGCTACATCAATAGGAAACAAACCATAGACATAGAACATGGAACTACATTATTGTGTAAAGTTTCCAAGAGCTACCACAAACCGTGTTTGATTTAGAGTTCCAACTACATGTATCCATATAGGAGAAAACAGAGTGAAACCTAAAAATTAAAACTGATACTGCCAACGAACTGTTTAACCTAGAAGAACTAAATTTGGTGAGCCAAGTGGGATTGGGGTGCTGATCATTACCTGAATGTGTCATCAAGATTGGGTGAAAAAATGTGTGCTGAGATATCAGGAAACTCGTATTTTTTGGAATCTTGGCAACCCCTTTCCATGAAATGATTTGCGCTGCTCTCTGCTTAGGGCTACATAATTAGGAAACAAACCAAAGAGATAGAACTTGGAACTACTTTATTGTGTCAAGTTTCCAAGAGCTAGCACAAACCGTGTTTGATTTAGAGTTCCAAATACATGTATCCATATAGGAGAAAACAGAGTGAAACCTAAAAATTAAAACTGATACTGCCAACGAACGGTTTAACCTAGAAGTACGAAATTTGGTGAGCCAAGTGGGATTGGGGTACTGATCATTACCTGAAAGTGTCATCAAGATTGGGTGAAAAAATGTGTGCTGAGATTTCAGGAAACTCGTAGTTATTTGGAAGCTTGGCAACAAATTTCCATGAAAGTGATTTGCGCCAGTCTCTGCTTAGGGCTACATCAATAGGAAACAAACCATAGAGATAGAACTTGGAACTACTTTATTGTGTCAAGTTTCAAAGAGCTAGCACAAACCGTGTTTGATTTAGATTTCCAACTACATGTATCCATATAGGAGAAAACAGAGTGAAACCTAAAAATTTAAACTGTTACTGCCAACGAACGGTTTAACCTAGAACGAAATTTGGTGAGCCAATTAGGATTGGGGTACTGATCTTTACCTGAAAGTGTCATCAAGATTGGGTGAAAGAATGTGTGCTGAGATTTCATGAAACTCGTAGTTTTTTGGAAGCTTGGCAACCCCTTTCCATGAAAGTGATTTGCGCCGGTCTCTGCTTAGCGCTACATTAATAGGAAACAAAACATAGAGACAGAACTTGGAACTACTTTATTGTGTCAAGTTTCCAAGAGCTAGCACAAACCGTGTTTGATTTAGAGTTCCAAATACATGTATCCATATATTAGAAAACAGAGTGAAACCTAAAAATTTAAACTGATACTGCCAACGAACGGTTTAACCTAGAAGAACGAAATTTGGTGAGACAAGTGGGATTGGGGTACTGATCATTACCTGAAAGTGTCATCAAGATTGGGTGAAAAAAATGTGTGCTGAGATTTCAGGAAACTCGTAGTTTTTTGGAAGCTTGGCAACCCCTATTCATGAAAGGGATTTGCGCCAGTCTCTGCTTAGGGCTACATCAATAGGAAACAAACCATAGAGATAGAACTTGGAACTACTTTATTGTGTCAAGTTTCCAAGAGCTAGCACAAACCGTGTTTGATTTAGAGTTCCAACTACATGTATCCATATAGGAGAAAACAGAGTGAAACCTAAAAATTAAAACTGATACTGCCAACGAACGGTTTAACCTAGAAGAACCAAATTTGGTGAGCCAAGTGGGATTGGGGTGCTGATCATTACCTGAAAGTGTCATCAAGATTGGGTGAAAAAATGTGTGCTGAGATGTCAGGAAACTCCTAGTTTTTTGGAAGCTTGGCAACCCCTTTCCATGAAAGTGATTTGCGCCAGTCTCTGCTTAGGGCTACATCAATAGGAAACAAACCATAGAGATAGAACTTGGAACTACTTTATTGTGTCAAGTTTCCAAGAGCTAGCACAAACCGTGTTTGATTTAGAGTTCCAACTACATGTATCCATATAGGAGAAAACAAAGTGAAACCTAAAAATTAAAACTGAGACTGCCAACGAACGGTTTAACCTAGAAGAACGAAATTTGTTGAGCCAAGTGGGATTGGGGTACTGATCATTACCTGAAAGTGTCTTCAAGATTGGGTGAAAAAAATGTATGCTGAGATTTCAGGAAACTCATAGTTTTTTGGAAGTTTGGCAACCCCTTTCCATGAAAGTGATTTGCGCCGGTCTCTGGTTAGGGCTACATCAATAGGAAACAAACCATAGAGAGAGAACTTGGAACTACTTTATTGTGTCAAGTTTCAAAGAGCTAGCACAAACCGTGTTTGATTTAGATTTCCAACTACATGTATCCATATAGGAGAAAACAGAGTGAAACCTAAAAATTTAAATTGATACTGCCAACGAACTGTTTAACCTAGAAGAACAAAATTCGGTGAGCCAAGTGGGATTGGGGTGCTGATCATTACCTGAATGTGTCATCAAGATTGGGTGAAAAAATGTGTGCTGAGATATTAGGAAACTCGTATTTTTTGGAATCTTGGCAACCCCTTTCCATGAAATAATTTGCGCTGGTCTCTGCTTAGGGCTACATAAATAGGAAACAAACCAAAGAGATAAAACTTGGAACTACTTTATTGTGTCAAGTTTCCAAGAGCTAGCACAAACCGTGTTTGATTTAGAGTTCCAAATACATGTGTCCATATAGGAGAAAACAGAGTGAAACCTAAAAATTAAAACTGATACTGCCAACGAACGGTTTAACCTAGAAGAACGAAATTTGGTGAGCCAAGTGGGATTGGGGTACTGATCATTACCTGAAAGTGTCATCAAGATTGGATGAAAAAAATGTGTGCTGAGATTTCAGGAAACTCGTAGTTTTTTGGAAGCTTGGCAACCCCTATTCATGAAAGGGATTTGCGCCAGTCTCTGCTTAGGGCTACATCAATAGGAAACAAACCATAGACATAGAACATGGAACTACATTATTGTGTAAAGTTTCCAAGAGCTACCACAAACCGTGTTTGATTTAGAGTTCCAACTACATGTATCCATATAGGAGAAAACAGAGTGAAACCTAAAAATTAAAACTGATACTGCCAACGAACTGTTTAACCTAGAAGAACTAAATTTGGTGAGCCAAGTGGGATTGGGGTGCTGATCATTACCTGAATGTGTCATCAAGATTGGGTGAAAAAATGTGTGCTGAGATATCAGGAAACTCGTATTTTTTGGAATCTTGGCAACCCCTTTCCATGAAATGATTTGCGCTGCTCTCTGCTTAGGGCTACATAATTAGGAAACAAACCAAAGAGATAGAACTTGGAACTACTTTATTGTGTCAAGTTTCCAAGAGCTAGCACAAACCGTGTTTGATTTAGAGTTCCAAATACATGTATCCATATAGGAGAAAACAGAGTGAAACCTAAAAATTAAAACTGATACTGCCAACGAACGGTTTAACCTAGAAGTACGAAATTTGGTGAGCCAAGTGGGATTGGGGTACTGATCATTACCTGAAAGTGTCATCAAGATTGGGTGAAAAAATGTGTGCTGAGATTTCAGGAAACTCGTAGTTATTTGGAAGCTTGGCAACAAATTTCCATGAAAGTGATTTGCGCCAGTCTCTGCTTAGGGCTACATCAATAGGAAACAAACCATAGAGATAGAACTTGGAACTACTTTATTGTGTCAAGTTTCAAAGAGCTAGCACAAACCGTGTTTGATTTAGATTTCCAACTACATGTATCCATATAGGAGAAAACAGAGTGAAACCTAAAAATTTAAACTGTTACTGCCAACGAACGGTTTAACCTAGAACGAAATTTGGTGAGCCAATTAGGATTGGGGTACTGATCTTTACCTGAAAGTGTCATCAAGATTGGGTGAAAGAATGTGTGCTGAGATTTCATGAAACTCGTAGTTTTTTGGAAGCTTGGCTACCCCTTTCCATGAAAGTGATTTGCGCCGGTCTCTGCTTAGCGCTACATTAATAGGAAACAAAACATAGAGACAGAACTTGGAACTACTTTATTGTGTCAAGTTTCCAAGAGCTAGCACAAACCGTGTTTGATTTAGAGTTCCAAATACATGTATCCATATATTAGAAAACAGAGTGAAACCTAAAAATTTAAACTGATACTGCCAACGAACGGTTTAACCTAGAAGAACGAAATTTGGTGAGACAAGTGGGATTGGGGTACTGATCATTACCTGAATGTGTCATCAAGATTGGGTGAAAAAAATGTGTGCTGAGATTTCAGGAAACTCGTAGTTTTTTGGAAGCTTGGCAACCCCTATTCATGAAAGGGATTTGCGCCAGTCTCTGCTTAGGGCTACATCAATAGGAAACAAACCATAGAGATAGAACTTGGAACTACTTTATTGTGTCAAGTTTCCAAGAGCTAGCACAAACCGTGTTTGATTTAGAGTTCCAACTACATGTATCCATATAGGAGAAAACAGAGTGAAACCTAAAAATTAAAACTGATACTGCCAACGAACGGTTTAACCTAGAAGAACCAAATTTGGTGAGCCAAGTGGGATTGGGGTGCTGATCATTACCTGAAAGTGTCATCAAGATTGGGTGAAAAAATGTGTGCTGAGATGTCAGGAAACTCCTAGTTTTTTGGAAGCTTGGCAACCCCTTTCCATGAAAGTGATTTGCGCCAGTCTCTGCTTAGGGCTACATCAATAGGAAACAAACCATAGAGATAGAACTTGGAACTACTTTATTGTGTCAAGTTTCCAAGAGCTAGCACAAACCGTGTTTGATTTAGAGTTCCAACTACATGTATCCATATAGGAGAAAACAAAGTGAAAACTAAAAATTAAAACTGAGACTGCCAACGAACGGTTTAACCTAGAAGAACGAAATTTGTTGAGCCAAGTGGGATTGGGGTACTGATCATTACCTGAAAGTGTCTTCAAGATTGGGTGAAAAAAATGTATGCTGAGATTTCAGGAAACTCATAGTTTTTTGGAAGTTTGGCAACCCCTTTCCATGAAAGTGATTTGCGCCGGTCTCTGGTTAGGGCTACATCAATAGGAAACAAACCATAGAGAGAGAACTTGGAACTACTTTATTGTGTCAAGTTTCAAAGAGCTAGCACAAACCGTGTTTGATTTAGATTTCCAACTACATGTATCCATATAGGAGAAAACAGAGTGAAACCTAAAAATTTAAATTGATACTGCCAACGAACTGTTTAACCTAGAAGAACAAAATTCGGTGAGCCAAGTGGGATTGGGGTGCTGATCATTACCTGAATGTGTCATCAAGATTGGGTGAAAAAATGTGTGCTGAGATATCAGGAAACTCGTATTTTTTGGAATCTTGGCAACCCCTTTCCATGAAATAATTTGCGCTGGTCTCTGCTTAGGGCTACATAAATAGGAAACAAACCAAAGAGATAAAACTTGGAACTACTTTATTGTGTCAAGTTTCCAAGAGCTAGCACAAACCGTGTTTGATTTAGAGTTCCAAATACATGTGTCCATATAGGAGAAAACAGAGTGAAACCTAAAAATTAAAACTGATACTGCCAACGAACGGTTTAACCTAGAAGAACGAAATTTGGTGAGCCAAGTGGGATTGGGGTACTGATCATTACCTGAAAGTGTCATCAAGATTGGGTGAAAAAAATGTATGCTGAGATTTCAGGAAACTCGTAGTTTTTGGAAGCTTGGCAACCCCTTTCCATTAAAGTGATTTGCGCCAGTCTCTGCTTAGGGCTACATCAATAGGAATCAAACCATAGAGAAAGAACTTGGAACTACTTTATTGTGTCAACATTACAAGGGCTAGCACAAACCGTGTTTGATTTAGATTTCAACTACATGTATCCATATAGGAGAAAACAGAGTGAAACCTAAAAATTAAAACTGTTACTGCCAACGAATGGTTTAACCTAGAAGAACCAAATTTGGTGAGCCAAGTGGGATTGGGGTACTGATCATTCCCTGAAAGTGTCATCAAGATTGGGTGAAAAAATATGTGCTCAGATATCAGGAAACGCATATTTTTTGGAAGCTTGGCAACCCCTTTCCATGAAAGTGATTTGCGCCAGTCTCTGCTTAGGGCTACATCAATAGGAAACAAACCATAGGGATAGTCCTTGGAACTACTTTATTGTGTCAAGTTTCAAAGAGCTAGCACAAACCGTGTTTGATTTAGAGTTCCAACTACATTTATCCATATAGGAGAAAACAGAGTGAAACCTAAAAATTAAAACTGTTACTGCCAATGAACGGGTTAGCCTAGAAGAACGAAATTTGGTGAGCCAAGTGGGATTGGGGAACAGATCATTATCTGAAAGTGTCTTCAAGATTGGGTGAAAAAATATATGCTGAGATTTCAGGAAACTCGTAGTTTTTTGGAAGTTTGGCAACCCCTTTCCATGAAAGTGATTTGCGCCGGTCTCTGCTTAGGGCTACATCAATAGGAAACAAACCATAGAGATAGAACTTGGAACTACTTTTGTGTCAACTTTCCAAGATCTAGCACAAACCGTGTTTGATTTAGAGTTCCAACTACATGTATCCATATAGGAGAAAACAGAGTGAAACCTAAAAATTAAAACTGATACTGCAAACGAACGGTTTAACCTAGAATAAAGAAATTTGGTGATCCAAGTCGGATTGGGGTACTGATTATTACCTGAAAGTGTCATCCAGATTGGGTGAAAAAATGTGTGTTGAGAATTCAGGAAACTCGTAGTTTTTTTGGAAGCTTGGCAACCCCTTTCCATAAAAGTGATTTGCGCCGGTCTCTACTTAGGGCTACATCAATAGGAAACAAACCATAGAGATAGAACTTGGAACTACTTTATTGTGTCAAGTTTCAAAGAGCTAGCACAAACCGTGTTTGATTTAGTGTTCCAACTACATGTATCCATATAAGAGAAAACAGAGTGAAACCTAAAAATTAAAACTGTTACTGCCAACGAACGGTTTAACCTAGAAGAACGAAGTTTGGTGAGCCAAGTGGGATTGGGGTACTGATCATTACCTGAAAGTGTCATCAAGTTTTGGTGAAAAAATATATGCTGAGATTTCAGGAAACTCGTAGTTTTTTGGAAGCTTGGCAACCCGATTCCATGAAAGTGATTTGTGCCAGTCTCTGCTTAGGGCTACATCAATAGGAAACAATCCATAGAGACAGAACTTGGAACTACTTTATTGTGTCAAGTTTCAAAGAGCTAGCACAAACCGTGTTTGATTTAGAGTTCCAACTACATGATTCCATATAGGAGAAAACAGAGTGAAACCTAAAAATTAAAACTGTACTGCCAACGAACGGTTTAACGTAGAAGAACGAAATTTGGTGAGCCAAGTGGGATTTGGGTACTGATCATTACCTGAAAGTGTCATCCAGATTGGGTGAAAAAATGTGTGCTGAGATGTCAGGAAACTCCTAGTTTTTTGGAAGCTTGGCAACAACTTTCCATGAAAGTGATTTGCGCTGGTTTCTGCTTAGGGCTACATCAATAGGAAACAAACCATAGAAATAGAACTTGGAACTACTTTATTGTGTCAAGTTTCAAAGAGCTGGCACAAACCGTATTTGATTTAGAGTTCCAACTACATGTATCCATATAGGAGAAAACAGAGTGAAACCTAAAAATGAAAACTGATAGTGCCAACGAACAGTTTAACCTTGAAGAACGAAATTCGGTGAGCCAAGTGGGATTTTTGTCCTGATCATTACCTGAAAGTGTCATCAAGATTGGGTGAAAAAATGTATGCTGAGATTTCAGGAAACTCGTAGTTTTTGGAAGCTTGGCAACCCCTTTCCATGAAAGTGATTTGCGCCAGTCTCTGCTTAGGGCTACATCAATAGGAAACAAACCATAGAGAAAGAACTTGGAACTAATTTATTGTGTCAAGATTCCAAGGGCTAGCACAAACCGTGTTTGATTTAGAGTTTCAACTACATGTATCCATATAGGAGAAAACAGAGTGAAACCTAAAAATTTAAACTGTTACTGCCAACGAACGGTTTAACCTAGAAGTAC
Organism: Spermophilus citellus; assembly: GCF_964194105.1. Taxonomy (NCBI): domain Eukaryota; kingdom Metazoa; phylum Chordata; class Mammalia; order Rodentia; family Sciuridae; genus Spermophilus; species Spermophilus citellus. Next base: position 84,339,048 of record NC_138185.1, on the reverse strand, counting down.
GAAATTTGGTGAGCTAAGTGGGATTGGGGTACTGATCATTACCTGAAAGTGTCTTCAAGATTGGGTGAAAAAATGTATGCTGAGATTTCAGGAAACTCGTAGTTTTTTGGAAGCTTGGCAACCCCTTTCCATGAAATGATTTGCGCTGGTTGCTGCTTAGGGCTACATCAATAGGAAACAAACCACAGAGATAGAACTTGGAACTACATTATTTTGTCAAGTTTCCAAGAACTAGCACAAACCGTGTTTGATTTATAGTTCCAACTACATGTATCCGTATAGGAGAAAACAGAGTGAAACCTAAAAATTAAAACTGATACTGCCAACGAACTGTTTAACCTAGAAGAACGAAATTGGTGAGCCAAGTGGGATTGGGGTTCTGAGTATTACCTGAAAGTGTCATCAAGATTGGGTGAAAAAATGTGTGGTGATTTCAGGAAATTAGTAGTTTTTTGGAAGCTTGGCAACCCCTTTCCATGAAATGATTTGCGCTGTTCTCTGCTTAGGGCTACATCAATAGGAAACAAACCATGGAGATAGAACTTGGAACTACTTTATTGTGTCAAGTTTCCAAGAGCTAGCACAAACCGTGTTTGATTTAGAGTTCCAACTACATGTATCCTTATAGGAGAAAACAGAGTGAAACCTAAAAATTAAAACTGATACTGCCAACGAACAGTTTAACCTTGAAGAACGAAATTCGGTGAGCCAAGTGGGATTTTTGTCCTGATCATTACCTGAAAGTGTCATCAAGATTGGGTGAAAAAATGTATGCTGAGATTTCAGGAAACTCGTAGATTTTTGGAACCATGGCAACCCCTTTCCATGAAAGTGATTTGCGCCAGTCTCTGCTTAGGGCTACATCAATAGGAAACAAACCATAGAGAAAGAACTTGGAACTAATTTATTGTGTCAAGATTCCAAGGGCTAGCACAAACCGTGTTTGATTTAGAGTTTCAACTACATGTATCCATATAGGAGAAAACAGAGTGAAACCTAAAAATTTAAACTGTTACTGCCAACGAACGGTTTAACCTAGAAGTACGAAATTTGGTGAGCTAAGTGGGATTGGGGTACTGATCATTACCTGAAAGTGTCTTCAAGATTGGGTGAAAAAATGTATGCTGAGATTTCAGGAAACTCGTAGTTTTTTGGAAGCTTGGCAACCCCTTTCCATGAAATGATTTGCGCTGGTTGCTGCTTAGGGCTACATCAATAGGAAACAAACCATAGAGATAGAACTTGGAACTACATTATTTTGTCAAGTTTCCAAGAACTAGCACAAACCGTGTTTGATTTATAGTTCCAACTACATGTATCCGTATAGGAGAAAACAGAGTGAAACCTAAAAATTAAAACTGATACTGCCAACGAACTGTTTAACCTAGAAGAACGAAATTGGTGAGCCAAGTGGGATTGGGGTTCTGAGTATTACCTGAAAGTGTCATCAAGATTGGGTGAAAAAATGTGTGGTGATTTCAGGAAATTAGTAGTTTTTTGGAAGCTTGGCAACCCCTTTCCATGAAATGATTTGCGCTGTTCTCTGCTTAGGGCTACATCAATAGGAAACAAACCATGGAGATAGAACTTGGAACTACTTTATTGTGTCAAGTTTCCAAGAGCTAGCACAAACCGTGTTTGATTTAGAGTTCCAACTACATGTATCCTTATAGGAGAAAACAGAGTGAAACCTAAAAATTAAAACTGATACTGCCAACGAACGGTTTAACCTAGAAGAACGAAATTTGGTGAGCCAAGTGGGATTGGGGTACTGAGTATTACCTGAAAGTGTCATCAAGTTTGGTTGAAAAAATGTGTGCTGATTTCAGGAAACTAATAGTTTTTTGGAAGCTTGGCAACCCCTTTCCATGAAAGAGATTTGCGCCAGTCTCTGCTTAGGGCTACATCAATAGGAAACAATCCATAGAGAAAGAACTTGGAACTACTTTATTGTGTCAAGATTCCAAGGGCTAGCACAAACCGTGTTTGATTTAGAGTTTCAACTACATGTATCCTTATAGGAGAAAACAGAGTGAAACCTAAAATTTAAACTGTTACTGCCAACGAGCGGTTTAACCTACAAGAACGAAATTTGGTGAGCCAAGTGGGATTGGGGTACTGATCATTACCTGAAAGTGTCTTCAAGATTGGGTGAAAAAATGTATGCTGAGATTTCAGGAAACTAGTAGTTTTTTGGAAGCTTGGCAACCCTTTTCCATGAAAGTGATTTGCGCCAGTCTCTGCTTAGGGCTACATCAATAGGAAACAAACCATAGAGAAAGAACTTGGAACTACTTTATTGTGTCAAGTTTCCAAGAGCTAGCACAAACCGTGTTTGATTTAGAGTTCCAACTACATGTATCCATATAGGAGAAAACAGAGTGAAACCCAAAAATTAAAACTGTTACAGCCAAGGAACGGTTTAACCTAGAAGAACGAAATTTGGTGAGCCAAGTGGGATTGGGTTACTGATCATTACCTGAATGTGTCATCAAGATTGGTTGAAAAAATGTGTGCTGATTTCAGGATACTCGTAATTTTTTGGAAGCTTGGCAACAACTTTTTATGAAAGTGATTTGCGCCCGTCTCTGCTTATGGCTACATCAATAGGAAACAAACCATAGAGATAGAACTTGGAACTACTTTATTGTGTAAAGTTTCCAAGAGCTGGCACAAACCGTGTTGGATTTAGAGTTCCAACTACATTTATGCATATAGGAGAAAACAGAGTGAAACCTAAAAATTAAAACTGATACTGCCAACGAACGGTTTAACCTAGAAGAACGAAATTTGGTGAGCCAAGTGGGATTGGGGTACTGATCATTACATGAAAGTGTCATCAAGATAGGGTGAAAAAATGTGTGCTGAGTTTTCAGGAAACTCGTAGTTTTTTGGAAGCTTGGCAACCCCTTTCCATGAAAGTGATTTGCGCCAGTCTCTGCTTAGGGCTACATCAATAGGAAACAAACCATAGAGATAGAACTTGGAACTACTTCAGTGTGTCAAGTTTCAAAGAGCTAGAACAAACCGTGTTTGATTTAGAGTTCCAACTGCATGTATCCTATAGGAGAAAACAGAGTGAAACCTAAAAATTAAAACTGTTACTGCCAACGAACGGTTTAACCTAGAAGCACGAAATTTGGTGAGCCAAGTAAGATTGGGGTACTGATCATTACCTGAAAGTGTCATCAAGATTGGGGGAAAAAATGTATGCAGAGATTTCAGGAAACTCGTAGTTTTTTGGAAGCTTGGCAACCCGATTCCATGAAAGTGATTTGTGCCAGTCTCTGCTTAGGGCTACATCAATAGGAAACAATCCATAGAGACAGAACTTGGAACTACTTTATTGTGTCAAGTTTCAAAGAGCTAGCACAAACCGTGTTTGATTTAGAGTTCCAACTACATGATTCCATATAGGAGAAAACAGAGTGAAACCTAAAAATTAAAACTGTACTGCCAACGAACGGTTTAACGTAGAAGAACGAAATTTGGTGAGCCAAGTGGGATTTGGGTACTGATCATTACCTGAAAGTGTCATCCAGATTGGGTGAAAAAATGTGTGCTGAGATGTCAGGAAACTCCTAGTTTTTTGGAAGCTTGGCAACAACTTTCCATGAAAGTGATTTGCGCTGGTTTCTGCTTAGGGCTACATCAATAGGAAACAAACCATAGAAATAGAACTTGGAACTACTTTATTGTGTCAAGTTTCAAAGAGCTGGCACAAACCGTATTTGATTTAGAGTTCCAACTACATGTATCCATATAGGAGAAAACAGAGTGAAACCTAAAAATGAAAACTGATAGTGCCAACGAACAGTTTAACCTTGAAGAACGAAATTCGGTGAGCCAAGTGGGATTTTTGTCCTGATCATTACCTGAAAGTGTCATCAAGATTGGGTGAAAAAATGTATGCTGAGATTTCAGGAAACCCGTAGATTTTTGGAACCATGGCAACCCCTTTCCATGAAAGTGATTTGCGCCAGTCTCTGCTTAGGGCTACATCAATAGGAAACAAACCATAGAGAAAGAACTTGGAACTAATTTATTGTGTCAAGATTCCAAGGGCTAGCACAAACCGTGTTTGATTTAGAGTTTCAACTACATGTATCCATATAGGAGAAAACAGAGTGAAACCTAAAAATTTAAACTGTTACTGCCAACGAACGGTTTAACCTAGAAGTACGAAATTTGGTGAGCTAAGTGGGATTGGGGTACTGATCATTACCTGAAAGTGTCTTCAAGATTGGGTGAAAAAATGTATGCTGAGATTTCAGGAAACTCGTAGTTTTTTGGAAGCTTGGCAACCCCTTTCCATGAAATGATTTGCGCTGGTTGCTGCTTAGGGCTACATCAATAGGAAACAAACCACAGAGATAGAACTTGGAACTACATTATTTTGTCAAGTTTCCAAGAACTAGCACAAACCGTGTTTGATTTATAGTTCCAACTACATGTATCCGTATAGGAGAAAACAGAGTGAAACCTAAAAATTAAAACTGATACTGCCAACGAACTGTTTAACCTAGAAGAACGAAATTGGTGAGCCAAGTGGGATTGGGGTTCTGAGTATTACCTGAAAGTGTCATCAAGATTGGGTGAAAAAATGTGTGGTGATTTCAGGAAATTAGTAGTTTTTTGGAAGCTTGGCAACCCCTTTCCATGAAATGATTTGCGCTGTTCTCTGCTTAGGGCTACATCAATAGGAAACAAACCATGGAGATAGAACTTGGAACTACTTTATTGTGTCAAGTTTCCAAGAGCTAGCACAAACCGTGTTTGATTTAGAGTTCCAACTACATGTATCCTTATAGGAGAAAACAGAGTGAAACCTAAAAATTAAAACTGATACTGCCAACGAACAGTTTAACCTTGAAGAACGAAATTCGGTGAGCCAAGTGGGATTTTTGTCCTGATCATTACCTGAAAGTGTCATCAAGATTGGGTGAAAAAATGTATGCTGAGATTTCAGGAAACTCGTAGATTTTTGGAACCATGGCAACCCCTTTCCATGAAAGTGATTTGCGCCAGTCTCTGCTTAGGGCTACATCAATAGGAAACAAACCATAGAGAAAGAACTTGGAACTAATTTATTGTGTCAAGATTCCAAGGGCTAGCACAAACCGTGTTTGATTTAGAGTTTCAACTACATGTATCCATATAGGAGAAAACAGAGTGAAACCTAAAAATTTAAACTGTTACTGCCAACGAACGGTTTAACCTAGAAGTACGAAATTTGGTGAGCTAAGTGGGATTGGGGTACTGATCATTACCTGAAAGTGTCTTCAAGATTGGGTGAAAAAATGTATGCTGAGATTTCAGGAAACTCGTAGTTTTTTGGAAGCTTGGCAACCCCTTTCCATGAAATGATTTGCGCTGGTTGCTGCTTAGGGCTACATCAATAGGAAACAAACCATAGAGATAGAACTTGGAACTACATTATTTTGTCAAGTTTCCAAGAACTAGCACAAACCGTGTTTGATTTATAGTTCCAACTACATGTATCCGTATAGGAGAAAACAGAGTGAAACCTAAAAATTAAAACTGATACTGCCAACGAACTGTTTAACCTAGAAGAACGAAATTGGTGAGCCAAGTGGGATTGGGGTTCTGAGTATTACCTGAAAGTGTCATCAAGATTGGGTGAAAAAATGTGTGGTGATTTCAGGAAATTAGTAGTTTTTTGGAAGCTTGGCAACCCCTTTCCATGAAATGATTTGCGCTGTTCTCTGCTTAGGGCTACATCAATAGGAAACAAACCATGGAGATAGAACTTGGAACTACTTTATTGTGTCAAGTTTCCAAGAGCTAGCACAAACCGTGTTTGATTTAGAGTTCCAACTACATGTATCCTTATAGGAGAAAACAGAGTGAAACCTAAAAATTAAAACTGATACTGCCAACGAACGGTTTAACCTAGAAGAACGAAATTTGGTGAGCCAAGTGGGATTGGGGTACTGAGTATTACCTGAAAGTGTCATCAAGTTTGGTTGAAAAAATGTGTGCTGATTTCAGGAAACTAATAGTTTTTTGGAAGCTTGGCAACCCCTTTCCATGAAAGAGATTTGCGCCAGTCTCTGCTTAGGGCTACATCAATAGGAAACAATCCATAGAGAAAGAACTTGGAACTACTTTATTGTGTCAAGATTCCAAGGGCTAGCACAAACCGTGTTTGATTTAGAGTTTCAACTACATGTATCCTTATAGGAGAAAACAGAGTGAAACCTAAAATTTAAACTGTTACTGCCAACGAGCGGTTTAACCTACAAGAACGAAATTTGGTGAGCCAAGTGGGATTGGGGTACTGATCATTACCTGAAAGTGTCTTCAAGATTGGGTGAAAAAATGTATGCTGAGATTTCAGGAAACTAGTAGTTTTTTGGAAGCTTGGCAACCCTTTTCCATGAAAGTGATTTGCGCCAGTCTCTGCTTAGGGCTACATCAATAGGAAACAAACCATAGAGAAAGAACTTGGAACTACTTTATTGTGTCAAGTTTCCAAGAGCTAGCACAAACCGTGTTTGATTTAGAGTTCCAACTACATGTATCCATATAGGAGAAAACAGAGTGAAACCCAAAAATTAAAACTGTTACAGCCAAGGAACGGTTTAACCTAGAAGAACGAAATTTGGTGAGCCAAGTGGGATTGGGTTACTGATCATTACCTGAATGTGTCATCAAGATTGGTTGAAAAAATGTGTGCTGATTTCAGGATACTCGTAATTTTTTGGAAGCTTGGCAACAACTTTTTATGAAAGTGATTTGCGCCCGTCTCTGCTTATGGCTACATCAATAGGAAACAAACCATAGAGATAGAACTTGGAACTACTTTATTGTGTAAAGTTTCCAAGAGCTGGCACAAACCGTGTTGGATTTAGAGTTCCAACTACATTTATGCATATAGGAGAAAACAGAGTGAAACCTAAAAATTAAAACTGATACTGCCAACGAACGGTTTAACCTAGAAGAACGAAATTTGGTGAGCCAAGTGGGATTGGGGTACTGATCATTACATGAAAGTGTCATCAAGATAGGGTGAAAAAATGTGTGCTGAGTTTTCAGGAAACTCGTAGTTTTTTGGAAGCTTGGCAACCCCTTTCCATGAAAGTGATTTGCGCCAGTCTCTGCTTAGGGCTACATCAATAGGAAACAAACCATAGAGATAGAACTTGGAACTACTTCAGTGTGTCAAGTTTCAAAGAGCTAGAACAAACCGTGTTTGATTTAGAGTTCCAACTGCATGTATCCTATAGGAGAAAACAGAGTGAAACCTAAAAATTAAAACTGTTACTGCCAACGAACGGTTTAACCTAGAAGCACGAAATTTGGTGAGCCAAGTAAGATTGGGGTACTGATCATTACCTGAAAGTGTCATCAAGATTGGGGGAAAAAATGTATGCAGAGATTTCAGGAAACTCGTAGTTTTTTGGAAGCTTGGCAACCCCTTTCCATGAAAGTGATTTGCGCCAGTCTCTGTTTCGGGCTACATCAATAGGAAAGAAACCATAGATATAGAACTTGGAACTACTTTATTGTGTCAAGTTTCCAAGAGCTAGCACAAACCGTGTTTGATTTAGAGTTCCAACTACATGTATCCATATAGGAGAAAACAGAGTGAAACCTAAAAATTAAAACTGTTACAGCCAACAAACGGTTTAACCTAGAAGAACGAAATTTGGTGAGCCAAGTGGGATTGGGGTACTGATCATTACCTGAAAGAGTCATCAAGATTGGTTGAAAAAATGTGTGCTGAGATTTCAGGATACTCGTAATTTTTTGGAAGCTTGGCAACAACTTTCCATGAAAGTGATTTGTGCCGGTCTCTGCTTAGGGCTACATCAATAGAAAACAAACCATAGAGATAGAACTTGGAACTACTTTATTGTGTCAAGTTTCCAAGAGCTGGCACAAACCGTGTTTGATTTAGAGTTCCAAATACATGTATGCATATAGGAGAAAACAGAGTGAAACCTAAAAATTAAAACTGTTACAGCCAACGAACGGTTTAACCTAGAAGAACGAAATTTGGTGAGCCAAGTGGGATTGGGGTACTGATCATTACCTGCAAGTGTCATCAAGATTGGGTGAAAAAATGTGTGCTGAGATTTCAGGATACTCGTAGTTTTTTGGAAGCTTGGCAACCCCTTTCCATGAAAGAGATTTGCGCCAGTCTCTGCTTAGGGCTACATCAATAGGAAACAATCCATAGAGAAAGAACTTGGAACTACTTTATTGTGTCAAGATTCCAAGGGCTAGCACAAACCGTGTTTGATTTAGAGTTTCAAATACATGTATCCTTATAGGAGAAAACAGAGTGAAACCTAAAAATTTAAACTGTTACTGCCAACGAGCGGTTTAACCTAGAAGAACGAAATTTGGTGAGCCAAGTGGGATTGGGGTACTGATCATTACCTGAAAGTGTCTTCAAGTTTTGGTGAAAAAATGTATGCTGAGATTTCAGGAAACTCGTAGTTTTTTGGAAGCTTGGCAACCCCTTTCCATGAAATGATTTGCGCAGGTCGCTGCTTAGGGCTACATCAATAGGAAACAAACCATAGAGATAGAACTTGGAACTACTTTATTGTGTCAAGTTTCCAAGAGCTAGCACAAATCGTGTTTGATTTAGAGTTCCAACTACATGTATCCTTATAGGAGAAAACAGAGTGAAACCTAAAAATTAAAACTGATACTGCCAACGAACGGTTTAACCTAGAAGAACGAAATTTGGTGAGCCAAGTGGGATTGGGGTACTGAGTATTACCTGAAAGTGTCATCAATATTGGGTGAAAAAATATGTGCTGATTTCAGGAAACTAGTAGTTTTTTGGAAGATTGGCAACCCCTTTCCATGAAAGTGATTTGCGCCAGTCTCTGCTTAGGGCTACATCAATAGGAAACAAACCATAGAGAAAGAACTTGGAACTACTTTATTGTGTCAAGTTTCCTAGAGCTAGCACAAACCGTGTTTGTTTTAGAGTTCCAACTACATGTATCCATATAGGAGAAAACAGAGTGAAACCTAAAAATTAAAACTGTTACTGCCGACGAACAGTTTAACCTAGAAGAACGAAGTTTGGTGAGCCAAGTGGGATTGGGGTACTGATCATTACCTGAAAGTGTCATCAAGATTGGGTGAAAAATGTGTGCTGATTTCAGGAAACTAGTAGTTTTTTGGAAGTTTGGCAACCCCTTTCCATGAAAGTGACTTGCGCCAGTCTCTGCTTAGGGCTACATCAATAGGAAACAAACCATAGAGATAGAACTTGGAACTAGTTTATTGTGTCAAGTTTCCAAGAGCTAGCACAAGCCGTGTTTGATTTAGAGTTCCAACTACAAGTATCCATATAGGAGAAAAAAGAGTGAAACCTAAAAATTGAAACTGATACTGCCAACGAACGGTTTCACTTAGAAGAAAGAAATTTCGTGAGCCAAGTGGGATTGGGGTACTGATCATTACCTGAAAGTGTCTTCAAGATTGGGTGAAAAAATATATGCTGAGATTTCAGGAAACTCGTAGTTTTTTGGATGCTTGGCAACCCCTTTCCATGAAATGATTTGCGCTGTTCTCTGCTTAGGGCTACATCAATAGGAAACAAACCATGGAGATAGAACTTGGAACTACTTTATTGTGTCAAGTTTCCAAGAGCTAGCACAAACCATGTTTGATTTAGTGTTCCAACTACATATATCCATATAGGAGAAAACAGAGTGAAACCTAAAAATTAAAATTGTTACTGCCGAGGAACAGTTTAACCTAGAAGAACAAAGTTTGGTGAGCCAAGTGGGATTGGGGTACTGATCATTACCTGAAAGTGTCATCAAGATTGGGTGAAAAAATGTGTGCTGAGATTTCAGGAAACTCGTAGTTTTTTGGAAGCCTGGCAACCCCTTTCCATTAAAGTGATTTGCGCCAGTCTCTGTTTCGGGCTACATCAATAGGAAAGAAACCATAGAGATAGAACTTGGAACTACTTTATTGTGTCAAGTTTCCAAGAGCTGGCACAAACCGTGTTTGATTTAGAGTTCCAACTACATGTATCCATATAGGAGAAAACAGAGTGAAACCTAAAAATTAAAACTGTTACAGCCAACGAACGGTTTAACCTAGAAGAACGAAATTTGGTGAGCCAAGTGGGATTGGGGTACTGATCATTACCTGCAAGTGTCATCAAGATTGGGTGAAAAAATGTGTGCTGAGATTTCAGGAAACTGTAGTTTTTTGGAAGCTTGGCAACAACTTTCCATGAAAGTGATTTGCGCCGGTCTCTGCTTAGGGCTACATCAATAGGAAACAAACCATAGAGATAGAACTTGGAACTACTTTATTGTGTCAAGTTTCAAATGCTGGCACAAACCGTATTTGATTTAGAGTTCCAACTACATGTATCCATATAAGAGAAAACAGAGTGAAACCTAAAAATTAAAACTGATAGTGCCAACGAACGGTTTAACCTAGAAGAACGAAATTCGGTGAGCCAAGTGGGATTGTTGTCCTGATCATTACCTGAAAGTGTCATCACGATTGGGTGAAAAAATGTGTGCTGAGATTTCAGGATACTCGTAGTTTTTTGGAAGCTTGGCAACCCCTTTCCATGAAAGAGATTTGCGCCAGTCTCTGCTTAGGGCTACATCAATAGGAAACAATCCATAGAGAAAGAACTTGGAACTACTTTATTGTGTCAAGATTCCAAGGGCTAGCACAAACCGTGTTTGATTTAGAGTTTCAAATACATGTATCCTTATAGGAGAAAACAGAGTGAAACCTAAAAATTAAAACTGATACTGCCAACGAACGGTTTAACCTAGAAGAACGAAATTTGGTGAGCCAAGTGGGATTGGGGTACTGAGTATTACCTGAAAGTGTCATCAATATTGGGTGAAAAAATATGTGCTGATTTCAGGAAACTAGTAGTTTTTTGGAAGATTGGCAACCCCTTTCCATGAAAGTGATTTGCGCCAGTCTCTGCTTAGGGCTACATCAATAGGAAACAAACCATAGAGAAAGAACTTGGAACTACTTTATTGTGTCAAGTTTCCAAGAGCTAGCACAAACCGTGTTTGATTTAGAGTTCCAACTACATGTATGCATATAGGAGAAAACAGAGTGAAACCTAAAAATTAAAACTGTTACTGCCGACGAACTGTTTAACCTAGAAGAACGAAGTTTGGTGAGCCAAGTGGGATTGGGGTACTGATCATTACCTGAAAGTGTCATCAAGATTGGGTGAAAAAATGTGTGCTGAGATTTCAGGAAACTCGTAGTTTTTGGAAGCCTGGCAACCCCTTTCCATTAAAGTGATTTGCGCCAGTCTCTGTTTTGGGCTACATCAATAGGAAAGAAACCATAGAGATAGAACTTGGAACTACATTATTGTGTCAAGTTTCCAAGAGCTGGCACAAACCGTGTTTGATTTAGAGTTCCAACTACATGTATCCATATAGGAGAAAACAGAGTGAAACCTAAAAATTAAAACTGTTACAGCCAAGGAACGGTTTAACCTAGAAGAACGAAATTTGGTGAGCCAAGTGGGATTGGGGTACTGATCATTACCTGAAAGTGTCATCAAGTTTGGTTGAAAAAATGTGTGCTGATATTTCAGGATACTCGTAATTTTTTGGAAGCTTGGCAACAACTTTCCATGAAAGTGATTTGTGCCCGTCTCTGCTTAGGGCTACATCAATAGGAAACAAACCATAGAGACAGAACTTGGAACTACTTTATTGTGTCAAGTTTCCAAGAGCTGGCACAAACCGTGTTGGATTTAGAGTTCCAACTACATTTATGCATATAGGAGAAAACAGAGTGAAACCTAAAAATTAAAACTGATACTGCCAACGAACGGTTTAAACTAGAAGAACGAAATTTGGTGAGCCAAGTGGGATTGGGGTACTGATCATTACATGAAAGTGTCATCAAGATAGGGTGAAAAAATGTGTGCTGAGTTTTCAGGAAACTCGTAGTTTTTTGGAAGCTTGGCAACCCCTTTCCATGAAAGTGATTTGCGCCAGTCTCTGCTTAGGGCTACATCAATAGGAAACAAACCATAGAGATAGAACTTGGAACTACTTCAGTGTGTCAAGTTTCAAAGAGCTAGAACAAACCGTGTTTGATTTAGAGTTCCATCTGCATGTATCCTATAGGAGAAAACAGAGTGAAACCTAAAAATTAAAACTGTTACTGCCAACGAACGGTTTAACCTAGAAGCACGAAATTTGGTGAGCCAAGTAAGATTGGGGTACTGATCATTACCTGAAAGTGTCATCAAGATTGGTTGAAAAAATGTGTGCTGAGATTTCAGGATACTTGTAATTTTTTGGAAGCTTGGCAACAACTTTCCATGAAAGTGATTTGTGCCGGTCTCTGCTTAGGGCTACATCAATACAAAATAAACCATAGAGATAGAACTTGGAACTACTTTATTGTGTCAAGTTTCCAAGAGCTGGCAAAAACCGTGTTTGATTTAGAGATCCAAATACATGTATGCATATAGGAGAAAACAGAGTGAAAGTTAAAAATTAAAACAGATACTGCCAACGAACGGTTTAACCTAGAAGAATGAAATTTGGTGAGCCAAGTGGATTGGGGTACTGATCATTACATGAAAGTGTCATCAAGATTGGGTGAAAAAATGTATGCTGAGATTTCAGGAAACTCGTAGTTTTTTGGAAGCTTGGCAACCCCTTTCCATGAAAGTGATTTGCGCCAGTCTCTTCTTAGGGCTACATCAATAGGAAACAAACCATAGAGAAAGAACTTGGAACTACTTTATTGTGTCAAGATTCCAAGGGCTAGCACAAACCGTGTTTGATTTACAGTTTCAACTACAAGTATCCATATAGGAGAAAACAGAGTGAAACCTAAAAATTTAAACTGTTACTGCCAACGAACGGTTTAACCTAGAAGAACGAAATTTGGTGAGCCAAGTGGGATTGGGGTATTGATCATTACCTCAGAGTGTCTTCAAGATTGGGTGATAAAATGTATGCTGAGATTTCAGGAAACTCGTAGTTTTTTGGAAGCTTGGCAACCGCTTTCCATGAAATGATTTGCGCTGGTCGCTGCTTAGGGCTACATCAATAGGAAACAAACCATAGAGATAGAACTTGGAACTACTTTATTGTGTCAAGTTTCCAAGAGCTAGCACAAACCGTGTTTGATTTAGAGTTCCAACTACATGTATCCATATAGGAGAAAACAGAGTGAAACCTAAAAATTAAAACTGATACTGCCAACGAACGGTTTAACCTAGAAGAACAAAATTTGGTGAGACAAGTGGGATTGGGGTACTGAGTATTACCTGAAAGTGTCATCAAGATTGGGTGAAAAAATGTGTGCTGATTTCAGGAAACTCGTAGTTTTTTGGAAGCTTGGCAACCCCTTTCCATGAAAGTGATTTCCGCCAGTCTCTGCTTAGGGCTACATCAATAGGAAACAAACCATAGAGATAGAACTTGGAACTACTCTATTGTGTCAAGTTTCCAAGAGCTAGCACAAACCGTGTTTGATTTAGAGTTCCAAATACATGTATGCATATAGGAGAAAACAGAGTGAAACCTAAAAATTAAAACTGATACTGCCAACGAACGGTTTAACCTAGAAGAATAAAATTTGGTGAGCCATGTGGATTGGGGTACTGATCATTACATGTAAGTGTCATCAAGATTGGGTGAAAAAACGTGTGCTGAGTTTTCAGGAAACTCGTAGTTTTTTGGAAGCTTGGCAACCCCTTTCCATGAAAGTGATTTGCGCCAGTCTCTGCTTAGGGCTACATCAATAGGAAACAAACCATAGAGATAGAACTTGTAACTACTTTATTGTGTCAAGTTTCCAAGGGCTAGCACAAACCGTGTTTGATTTAGAGTTCCAACTACATGTATCCATATAGGAGAAAACAGAGTGAAACCTAAAAATTAAAAGTGTTACTGCCAACGAACGGTTTAACCTAGAAGAACGAAATTTGGTGAGCCAAGTGGGATTGGGGTACTGATAATTACCTGAAAGTGTCTTCAAGATTGGGTGAAAAAATGTATGCTGAGATTTGGGAAACTCGTAGTTTTTTGGAAACTTGGCAACCCCTTTTGATTAAATGATTTGCGCCAGTCTCTGCTTAGGGCAACATCAATAGGAAACAAACCATAGAGATAGAACTTGGAACTACTTTATTGTGTCAAGTTTCCAAGAGCTAGCACAAACCATGTTTGATTTAGAGTTCCAACTACATGTATCCTTATAGGGGAAAAGAGAGTGAAACCTAAAAATTAAAACTGTTACTGCCAACGAACGGTTTAACCTAGAAGAACGAAATTTGGTGAGCCAAGTGGGATTGCGGTATGATCATTACCTGAAAGTGTCATCAAGATTGGGTGAAAAAATGTGTGCTAAGATTTCAGAAAACTCGTAGTTTTTTGGAAGCTTGGGAACAACTTTCCATGAAAGTGATTTGTGCAGGTCTCTGCTTAGGTCTACATCAATAGGAGACAAACTATAGAGATAGAACTTGGAACCACTTTATTGTGTCAAGTTTAAAAGAGCTAGCACAAACCGTGTTTTATTTAGATTTTCAACTACATGTATCCATATAGGAGAAAACAGAGTGAAACCTAAAAATTTAAACTCTTACTGCCAATGAACGGTTTAACCTGGAAGAACGAAATTTGGTGAGCCAAGTAGGATTGTGGTACTGATCTTTACCTGAAAGTGTCATCAAGATTGGGTGAAAAAATATATGCTGAGTTTTCAGGAAACACGTAGTTTTTTTGGAAGCTTCGCAACCCCTTTCCATGAAATGATTTGCGCCAGTCTCTGCTTAGGGCTACATCAATAGGAATCAAACCATAGAGAAAGAACTTGGAACTACTTTATTGTGTCAACATACCAAGGGCTAGCACAAACCGTGTTTGATTTAGAGTTTCAACTACATGTATCCATATAGGAGAAAACAGAGTGAAACCTAAAAATTAAAAATGTTACTGCCAACGAACGGTTTAACCTAGAAGAACCAAATTTGGTGAGCCAAGTGGGTTGGGGTACTGATCATTACCTGAAAGTGTCATCAAGATTGGGTGAAAAAATGTGTGCTCAGATATCAGGAAACTCGTATTTTTTGGAAGCTTGGCAACCCCTTTCCATGAAAGTCATTTGCGCCGGTCTCTGCTTAGGGCTACATCAATAGGAAAAAAAGCATAGTGATAGTCCTTGGAACTACTTTATTGTGTCAAGTTTCCAAGAGCTAGCACAAACCGTGTTTGATTTAGAGTTCCAACTACATGTATCCATATAGGAGAAAACAGAGTGAAACCTAAAAATTAAAACTGGTACTGCCAACGAACAGTTTAAACTAGAAGAAAGAAATTTGGTGAGCCAAGTGGGATTGGGGTACTGATTATTACCTGAAAGTGTCATCAAGATTGGCTGAAAAAAATGTGTGTTGAGATTTCAGGAAACTCGTAGTTTTTTGGAAGCTTGGCAACCCATTTTTAATGAAAGTTATTTGCGCCGGTCTCTGCTTAGGGCTACATCAATAGGAAACAAACCATAGAGGTAGAACTTGGAACTACTTTATTGTGTCAAGTTTCAAAAAGCTAGCACAAACCGTGTTTGATTTAGAGTTCCAACTACATGTATCCATATAGGAGAAAAGAGAGTGAAACCTAAAAATTTAAACTGATACTGCCAACGAACGGTTTAACCTAGAAGAACGAAATTTGGTGAGCCAAGTGGGATTGGGGTACTGATCATTACCTGAAAGTGTCAACAAGATTGGGTGAAAAAAATGTGTGCTGAGATTTCAGAAAACTCGTAGTTTTTTGGAAGCTTGGCAACAACTTTCCATGAAAGTGATTTGCGCTGGTCTCTGATTAGGGCTACATGAATAAGAAACAAGCCATAGAGATAGAACTTGGAACTACATTATTGTGTCAAGTTTCCAAGAGCTAGCACAAACCGTGTTTGATTTAGATTTCCAACTACATGTATCCATATAGGAGAAAACAGAGTGAAACCTGAAAATTAAAACTGTTACTGCCAACGAACGGTTTAACCTAGAAGAACGAAATTTGGTGAGCCAAGTGGGATTGGCGTTCTGATCATTACCTGAAAGTGTCTTCAAGATTGGGTGAAAAAATGTATGCTGAGATTTCAGGAAACTCGTATTTTTTTGGAAGCTTGGCAACCCCTCTCCATGAAAGTGATTTGGGCCGGTCTCTATGCTACATCAATAGAAAAGAAACCATAGAGATAGAACTTGGAACTACTTTATTGTGTCAAGTTTCAAAGAGCTAGCACAAACCGTGTTTGATTTAGAGTTCCAAATACATGTATCCATATAGGAGAAAACAGAGTGAAACCAAAAATTAAAACTGTTACTGCCAACGAACGGTTTAACCTAGAAGAATTAAATTTGGTGAGCCAAGTGGGATTGGGGTACTGATCATTACCTGAAAGTGTCATCAAGATTGGGTGAAAAAATGTGTGCTGAGATTTCGGGAAACTCGTAGTTTTTTGGAAGCTTGGCAACAAATTTCCATTAAAGTGATTTGCGCCAGTCTCTGCTTAGGGCTACATCAATAGGAAACAAACCATAGAGATAGAACTTGGAACTACTTTATTGTGTCAAGTTTCAAAGAGCTAGCACAAACCGTGTTTGATTTAGAGTTCCAAATACATGTATCCATATAGGAGAAAACAGAGTGAAAACTAAAAATTAAGCCCGTTACTGCCAACGAAGGGTTTAACCTAGAAGAACGAAATTGGATGAGTCTAGTGGGACTGGGGTAGTGATCATTACCTGAAAGTGTCATCATGATTGGGTGAAAAAATGTATGCTGAGATTTCAGGAAACTCGTATTTTTTGGAAGCTTGGCAACCCCTTTCCTTGAAAGTGATTTGCGCCAGTCTCTGCTTAGGGGTACATTAATAGGAAACAAACCATAGAGATAGAACTTGGAACTACTTTATTTTGTCAAGATTCCAAGGGCTAGCACAAACCGTGTTTGATTTAGAGTTCCAACTACATGTATCCATATAGGAGAAAACAGAGTGAAACCTAAAAATTAAAACTGATACTGCCAACGAACGGTTTAATCTAGAAGAACCAAATTTGGTGAGCCAAGTGGGATTGGGGAACTGATCATTACCTGAAAGTGTCATCAACATTGGGTGAAAAAATGTGTGCTGAGATGTCAGGAAACTCCTAGTTTTTTGGAAGCTTGGCAAACCCTTTCCATGAAAGTGATTTGCGCCAGTCTCTGCTTAGGGCTACATCAATAGAAAACAAACCATAGAGATAGTACTTGGAACTACTTTATTGTGTCAAGTTTCAAGAGATAGCAAAAACCGTGTTTGATTTAGAGTTCCAACTACATGTATAAATATAGGAGAAAACAGAGTGAAACCTAAAAATTAAAACTGTTACTGCCAAAGAACGGTTTAACCTAGAAGAACGAAATTTGGTGAGCCAAGTGGGATTGGGGTACTGATCATTACCTGAAAGTGTCATCAAGATTGGGTGAAAAAATGTGTGCTGAGATGTCAGGAAACTCCTAGTTTTTTGGAAGCTTGGTAACCCCTTTCCAGGAAAGTGATTTGCGCCGGTCTCTGCTTAGGGCTACATCAATAGGAAACAAACCATAGAGATAGAACTTGGAACTACTTTATTGTGTCAACTTTCAAAGAGCTAGCACAAACCGTGTTTGATTTAGAGTTCCAATTACATGTATCCATATAGGAGAAAACAGAATGAAACCTAAAAATTAAAACTGTTAAAGCCAACGAACGGTTTAACCTAGAAGAACAAAATTTGGTGAGCCAAGTGGGATTGGGGTACTGATCGTTACCTGAAAGTGTCATCAAGATTGGGTGAAAAAATGTATGCTGAGATTTCAGGAAACTCGTAGTTTTTTGGAAGTTTGGCAACCCCTTTCCATGAAAGCGATTTGCACCGGTCTCTGCTTAGCGCTACATTAATAGGAAACAAAACATAGAGACAGAACTTGGAACTACTTTACTGTGTCAAGTTTCCAAGAGCTAGCACAAACTGTGTTTGATTTAGAGTTCCAAGTATATGTATCCATATAGGAGAAAACAGAGTGAAACCTAAAAATTTAAACTGATACTGCCAACGAACGGTTTAACCTAGAAGAACGAAATTTGGTGAGCCAAGTGGGATTGGGGTACTGATTATTACCTGAAAGTGTCATCAAGATTGGGTGAAGGAATGTGTGCTGAGATTTCATGAAACTCGTAGTTTTTTGGAAGCTTGGCAACCCCTTTCCATGAAAGTGATTTGTGCCAGTCTCTGCTTAGGGCTACATCAATAGGAAACAAACCATAGAGATAGAACTTGGAACTACTTTATTGTGTCAACTTTCAAAGAGCTAGCACAAACCGTGTTTGATTTAGAGTTCCAATTACATGTACACATATAGGAGAAAACAGAATGAAACCTAAAAATTTAAACTGTTACAGCCAATGAACGGTTTAACGTAGAAGAACAAAATTTGGTGAGCCAAGTGGGATTGGGGTACTGATCATTACCTGAAAGTGTCATCAAGATTGGGTGAAAAAAATGTGTGCTGAGATTTCAGGAAACTCGTAGTTTTTTGGAAGCTTGGCAACCCTTTTCCATGAAAGGGATTTGCGCCAGTCTCTGCTTAGGGCTACATCAATAGGAAAGAAACCATAGAGATAGAACTTGGAACTACTTTATTGTGTCTAGTTTCAAAGAGCTTGCACAAACCGTGTTTGATTTAGAGTTCCAACTACATGTATCCATATAGGAGAAAACAGAGTGAAACCTAAAAATTAAAACTGATACTGCCAACGAACTGTTTAACCTAGAAGAACGAAATTTGGTGAGCCAAGTGGGATTGGTGTGCTGATCATTACCTGAATGTGTCATCAAGATTGGGTGAAAAAATGTGTGCTGAGATATCAGGAAACTCTTATTTTTTGGAATCTTGGCAACCCCTTTCAATGAAATGATTTGTGCTGGTCTCTGCTTAGGGCTACATAAATAGGAAACAAACCAAAGAGATAGAACTTGGAACTACTTTATTGTATCAAGTTTCCAAGAGCTAGCACAAACCGTGTTTGATTTAGAGTTCCAAATACATGTATCCATATAGGAGAAAACAGAGTGAAACCTAAAATTTAAAACTGATACTGCCAACGAACGGTTTAACCTAGAAGTACGAAATTTGGTGAGCCAAGTGGGATTGGGGTACTGATCATTACCTGAAAGTGTCATCAAGATTGGGTGAAAAAATGTGTGCTGAGATTTCAGGAAACTCGTAGTTTTTTGGAAGCTTGGCAACAAATTTCCATGAAAGTGATTGCGCCAGTCTCTGCTTAGGGCTACATCAATAGGAAACAAACCATAGAGATAGAACTTGGAACTACTTTATTGTGTCTAGTTTCAAAGAGCTTGCACAAACCGTGTTTGATTTAGAGTTCCAACTACATGTATCCATATAAGCGAAAACAGAGTGAAACCTAAAAATTAAAACTGTTACTGCCAACGAAGGGTTTAACCTAGAAGAACGAAATTTGGTGAGCCAAGTGGTATTGGGGAACTGATCATTACCTGAAAGTGTCTTCAAGATTGGGTGAAAAATATATGCTGAGATTTCAGGAAACTCGTAGTTTTTTGGAAGTTTGGCAACCCCTTCCCATGAAAGTGATTTGCGCCGGTCGCTGCTTAGGGCTACATCAATAGGAAACAAACCATGGAGATAGAACTTGGAACTACTTTATTGTGTCAAGTTTCCAATCTAGCACAAACCATGTTTGATTTAGAGTTCCAACTACATGTATCCATATAGGAGAAAACAGAGTGAAACCTAAAAATTAAAACTGATACTGCCAACGAACTGTATAACCTAGAAGAACGAAATTTGGTGAGCCAAGTGGGATTGGGGTACTGATCATTACCTGAAAGTGTCATCAAGATTGGGTGAAACAATGTGTGCTGAGATTTCAGGAAACTGGTAGTTTTTTGGAAGCTTGGCAACCCCTTTCCATGAAAGTGATTTGCGCCAATCTCTGCCTAGGGCTACATATATAGGAAACAAACCATAGAGATAGACCTTGGAACTACTTTATTGTGTCAAATTTCCAAGAGCTAGCACAAACCGTGTTTGATTTAGAGTTCCAACTACATGTATCCATATAGGAGAAAACAAAGTGAAACCTAAAAATTAAAACTGAGAATGCCAACGAACGGTTTAACCTAGAAGAACGAAATTTGTTGAGCCAAGTGGGATTGGGGTACTGATCATTACCTGAAAGTGTCTTCAAGATTGGGGAAAAAAATGTATACTGATATTTCAGGAAACTCGTAGTGTTTTTGGAAGTTTGGCAACCCCTTTCCATGAAAGTGATTTGCGCCGGTCTCTGCTTAGCGCTACATTAATAGGAAACAAAACATAGAGACAGAACTTGGAACTACTTTATTGTGTCAAGTTTCCAAGAGCTAGCACAAACCGTGTTTGATTTAGAATTACAAATACATGTATCCATATAGGAGAAAACAGAGTGAAACCTAAAAATTTAAACTGATACTGCCAACGAACGGTTTAACCTAGAAGAACGAAATTTGGTGAGCCAAGTGGGATTGGGGTACTGATCATTACCTGAAAGTGTCATCAAGATTGGGTGAAAAAAATGTGTGCTGAGATTTCAGGAAACTCGTAGTTTTTTGGAAGCTTGGCAACCCTTTTCCATGAAAGGGATTTGCGCCAGTCTCTGCTTAGGGCTATATCAATAGGAAACAAACCATAGAGATAGAACATGGAACTACTTTATTGTGTAAAGTTTCCAAGAGCTACCACAAACCGTGTTTGATTTAGAGTTCCAACTACATGTATCCATATAGGAGAAAACAGAGTGAAACCTAAAAATTAAAACTGATACTGCCAACGAACTGTTTAACCTAGAAGAACGATATTTGGTGAGCCAAGTGGGATTGGGGAGCTGATCATTACCTGAATGTGTCATCAAGATTGGGTGAAAAAATGTGTGCTGAGATATCAGGAAACTCGTATTTTTTGGAATCTTGGCAACCCCTTTTCATGAAAGTGATTTGCGCTGGTCTCTGCTTAGGGCTACATAAATAGGAAACAAACCAAAGAGATAGAACTTGGAACTACTTTATTGTATCAAGTTTCCAAGAGCTAGCACAAACCGTGTTTGATTTAGAGTTCCAACTACATGTATCCATATAGGAGAAAACAGAGTGAAACCTAAAAATTAAAACTGATACTGCCAACGAACGGTTTAACCTAGAAGTACGAAATTTGGTGAGCCAAGTGGGATTGGGGTACTGATCATTACCTGAAAGTGTCATCAAGATTGGGTGAAAAAATGTGTGCTGAGATTTCAGGAAACTCGTAGTTTTTTGGAAGCTTGGCAACAAATTTCCATGAAAGTGATTGCGCCAGTCTCTGCTTAGGGCTACATCAATAGGAAACAAACCATAGAGATAGAACTTGGAACTACTTTATTGTGTCTAGTTTCAAAGAGCTTGCACAAACCGTGTTTGATTTAGAGTTCCAACTACATGTATCCATATAAGCGAAAACAGAGTGAAACCTAAAAATTAAAACTGTTACTGCCAACGAAGGGTTTAACCTAGAAGAACGAAATTTGGTGAGCCAAGTGGGATTGGGGAACTGATCATTACCTGAAAGTGTCTTCAAGATTGGGTGAAAAATATATGCTGAGATTTCAGGAAACTCGTAGTTTTTTGGAAGTTTGGCAACCCCTTTCCATGAAAGTGATTTGCACCGGTCTCTGCTTAGCGCTACATTAATAGGAAACAAAACATAGAGACAGAACTTGGAACTACTTTATTGTGTCAAGTTTCCAAGAGCTAGCACAAACCGTGTTGATTTAGAATTCCAAATACATGTATCCATATAGGAGAAAACAGAGTGAAACCTAAAAATTTAAACTGATACTGCCAACGAACGGTTTAACCTAGAAGAACGAAATTTGGTGAGCCAAGTGGGATTGGGGTACTGATCATTACCTGAAAGTGTCATCAAGATTGGGTGAAAAAAATGTGTGCTGAGATTTCAGGAAACTCGTAGTTTTTTGGAAGCTTGGCAACCCTTTTCCATGAAAGGGATTTGCGCCAGTCTCTGCTTAGGGCTATATCAATAGGAAACAAACCATAGAGATAGAACATGGAACTACTTTATTGTGTAAAGTTTCCAAGAGCTACCACAAACCGTGTTTGATTTAGAGTTCCAACTACATGTATCCATATAGGAGAAAACAGAGTGAAACCTAAAAATTAAAACTGATACTGCCAACGAACTGTTTAACCTAGAAGAACGAAATTTGGTGAGCCAAGTGGGATTGGGGAGCTGATCATTACCTGAATGTTTCATCAAGATTGGGTGAAAAAATGTGTGCTGAGATATCAGGAAACTCGTATTTTTTGGAATCTTGGCAACCCCTTTCCATGAAATGATTTGCGCTGGTCTCTGCTTAGGGCCACATCAATAGGAAACAAACCATAGAGATAGAACTTGGAACTACTTTATTGTGTCTAGTTTCAAAGAGCTTGCACAAACCGTGTTTGATTTAGAGTTCCAACTACATGTATCCATATAAGAGAAAACAGAGTGAAACCTAAAAATTAAAACTGTTACTGCCAACGAACGGTTTAACCTAGAAGAACGAAATTTGGTGAGCCAAGTGAGATTGGGGAACTTATCATTACCTGAAAGTGTCTTCAAGATTGGGTGAAAAAATATATGCTGAGATTTCAGGAAACTCGTAGTTTTTTGGAAGTTTTGCAACCCCTTTCCATGAAAGTGATTTGCGCCGGTAGCTGCTTAGGGCTACATCAATAGGAAACAAACCATGGAGATAGAACTTGGAACTACTTTATTTTGTCAAGTTTCCAATCTAGCACAAACCATGTTTGATTTAGAGTTCCAACTACATGTATCCATATAGGAGAAAACAGAGTGAAACCTAAAAATTTAAACTGATACTGCCAACGAACTGTTTAACCTAGAAGAACGAAATTTGGTGAGCCAAGTGGGATTGGGGTACTGATCATTACCTGAAAGTGTCATCAAGATTGGGTGAAACAATGTGTGCTGAGATTTCAGGAAACTTGTAGTTTTTTGGAAGCTTGGCAACCCCTTTCCATGAAAGTGATTTGTGCCAATCTCTGCCTAGGGCTACATATATAGGAAACAAACCATAGAGATAGACCTTGGAACTACTTTATTGTGTCAAGTTTCCAAGAGCTAGCACAAACCGTGTTTATTTAGAGTTCCAAATACATGTATCCATATAGGAGAAAACAAAGTGAAACCTAAAAATTAAAACTGAGACTGCCAACGAACGGTTTAAACTAGAAGAACGAAATTTGTTGAGCCAAGTGGGATTGGGTACTGATCATTACCTGAAAGTGTCTTCAAGATTGGGGGAAAAAATGTATGCTGAGATTTCAGGAAACTCGTAGTTTTTTGGAAGTTTTTCAACCCCTTTCCATGAAAGTGATTTGCGCCGGTCTCTGCTTAGGGCTACATCAATAGGAAACAAACCATAGAGATAGAACTTGGAACTACTTTATTGTGTCAAGTTTCAAAGAGCTAGCACAAACCGTGTTTGATTTAGAGTTCCAAGTACATGTATCCATATAGGAGAAAACAGAGTGAAACCTAAAAATTTAAACTGATACTGCCATCGAACGGTTTAACCTAGAAGTACGAAATTTGGTGAGCCAAGTGGGATTGGGGTGCTGATCATTACCTGAAAGTGTCATCAAGATTGGGTGAAAAAAATGTGTGCTGAGATTTCAGGAAACTCGTAGTTTTTTGGAAGCTTGGCAACCCCTTTCCATGAAAGTGATTTGCGCCAGTCTCTGCTTAGGGCTACATCAATAGGAAACAAACCATAGAGATAGACCTTGGAACTACTTTATTGTTTCAAGTTTCCTAGAGCTAGCACAAACTGTGTTTGATTTAGAGTTCCAATTACATGTATCCATATAGGAGAAAACAGAATGAAACCTAAAAATTAAAACTGTTACAGCCAACGAACGGTTTAACCTAGAAGAACGAAATTTGGTGAGCCAAGTGGGATTGGTGTACTGATCATTACCTGAAAGTGTCATCAAGATTGGGTGAAAAAATATATGCTGTAATTTCAGGAAACTCGTAGTTTTTTGGAAGTTTGGCAACCCCTTTCCATGAAAGTGATTTGCGCCGGTCTCTGTTTAGGGCTACATCAATAGGAAACAAACCATAGACATAGAACATGGAACTACTTTATTGTGTAAAGTTTCCAAGAGGTACCACAAACCGTGTTTGATAGAGTTCCAACAACATGTATCCATATAGGAGAAAACAGAGTGAAACCTAAAATTTAAAACTGATACTGCCAACGAACTCTTTAACATAGAAGAACGAAATTTGGTGAGCCAAGTGGGATTGGGGTGCTGATCATTACTTGAATGTGTCATCAAGATTGGGTGAAAAAATGTGTGCTGAGATATCAGGAAACTCGTATTTTTTGGAATCTTGGCAACCCCTTTCCATGAAATGATTTGCGCTAGTCTCTGCTTAGGGCTACATAAATAGGAAACAAACCAAAGAGATAGAACTTGGAACTACTTTATTGTGTCAAGTTTCCAAGAGCTAGCACAAACCGTGTTTGATTTAGAGTTCCAAATACATGTATCCATATAGGAGAAAACAGAGTGAAACCTAAAAATTAAAACTGATACTGCCAACGAACGGTTTAACCTAGAAGTACGAAATTTGGTGAGCCAAGTGGGATTGGGGTACTGATCATTACCTGAAAGTGTCATCAAGATTGGGTAAAAAAATGTGTGCTGAGATTTCAGGAAACTCGTAGTTTTTTGGTAGCTTGGCAACAAATTTCCATGAAAGTGATTTGCGCCAGTCTCTGCTTAGGGCTACATCAATAGGAAACAAACCATAGAGATAGAACTTGGAACTACTTTATTGTGTCTAGTTTCAAAGAGCTTGCACAAACCGTGTTTGATTTAGAATTCCAAATACATGTATCCATATAGGAGAAAACAGAGTGAAACCTAAAAATTAAAACTGTTACTGCCAACGAAGGGTGTAACCTAGAAGAACGAAATTTGGTGAGCCAAGTGGGATTAGGGAACTGATCATTACCTGAAAGTGTCTTCAAGATTGGGTGAAAAATATATGCTGAGATTTCAGGAAACTCATAGTTTTTTGGAAGTTTGGCAACCCCTTTCCATGAAAGTGATTTGCGCCGGTCTCTGCTTAGGGCTACATCAATAGGAAACAAACCATGGAGATAGAACTTGGAACTACTTTATTGTGTCAAGTTTCCAATCTAGCACAAACCATGTTTGATTTAGAGTTCCAACTACATGTATCCGTATAGGAGAAAACAGAGTGAAAACTAAAAATTAAAACTGATACTGCCAACGAACTGTATAACCTAGAAGAACGAAATTTGGTGAGCCAAGTGGGATTGGGGTACTGATCATTACCTGAAAGTGTCATCAAGATTGGGTGAAACAATGTGTGCTGAGATTTCAGGAAACTGGTAGTTTTTTGGAAGCTTGGCAACCCCGTTTCCATGAAAGTGATTTGCGCCAATTTCTGCCTAGGGCTACATATATAGGAAACAAACCATAGAGATAGACCTTGGAACTACTTTATTGTGTCAAGTTTCCAAGAGCTAGCACAAACCGTGTTTGATTTAGAGTTCCAACTACATGTATCCATATAGGAGAAAACAAAGTGAAACCTAAAAATTAAAACTGAGACTGCCAACGAATGGTTTAACCTAGAAGAACGAAATTTGTTGAGCCAAGTGGGATTCGGGTACTGATCATTACCTGAAAGTGTCTTCAAGATTGGGGGAAAAAATGTATGCTGAGATTTCAGGAAACTCGTAGTTTTTTGGAAGTTTGCCAACCCCTTTCCATGAAAGTGATTTGCGCCGGTCTCTGCTTAGGGCTACATCAATAGAAAACAAACCATAGAGATAGAACTTGGAACTACTTTATTGGGTCAAGTTTCAAAGAGCTAGCACAAACCGTGTTTGATTTAGATTTCCAACTACATGTATCCATATAGGAGAAAACAGAGTGAAACCTAAAAATTTACACTGTTACTGCCAACGAACGGTTTAACCTAGAACGAAATTTGGTGAGCCAAGTAGGATTGGGGAACTGATCTTTACCTGAAAGTGTCATCAAGATTGGGTGAAAAAATATATGCTGAGATTTCAGGAAACACGTAGTGTTTTGGAAGCTTGGCAACCCCTTTCCATGAAATGATTTGCGCTGGTCTCTGCTTAGGGCTACATAAATAGGAAACAAACCAAAGAGATAGAACTTGGAACTACTTTATTGTGTCAAGTTTCCAAGAGCTAGCACAAACCGTGTTTGATTTAGAGTTCCAACTACATGTATCCATATAGGAGAAAACAGAGTGAAACCTAAAAATTAAAACTGTTACTGCCAATGAACGGTTTAACCTAG
The DNA here is from genome assembly GCF_964194105.1 of Spermophilus citellus. NCBI lineage: Eukaryota > Metazoa > Chordata > Mammalia > Rodentia > Sciuridae > Spermophilus > Spermophilus citellus. Next base: position 84,312,536 of record NC_138185.1, on the reverse strand, counting down.
AAGAACGCAATGTGGTGTGCCAAGTGCGATTGGGGTACTGATGATTATCGGAAAGTGTCATCAAGATTGGGTGAAAAAATGTGTGCTGAGATTTCAGGAAACTCGTAGTTTTTTGGAAGCTTGGCAACCGCTTTTCATTAAACTGATTTACGCCAGTTTCTGCTTAGGGCTACATCAATAGGAAACAAACCATAGAGATAGAACTTGGAACTACTTTATTGTGTCAAGTTTCCAAGAGCTAGCACAAACCGTGTTTGATTTAGAGTTCCAACTACATGTATCCATATAGGAGAAAACAGAGTGAAACCTAAAAATTAAAACTGATACTGCCAACGAACGGTTTAACCTAGAAGAACCAAATTTGGTGAGCCAAGTGGGATTGGGGTGCTGATCATTACCTGAAAGTGTCATCAAGATTGGGTGAAAAAATGTGTGCTGAGATGTCAGGAAACTCCTAGTTTTTTGGAAGCTTGGCAACCCCTTTCCATGAAAGTGATTTGCGCCAGTCTCTGCTTAGGGCTACATCAATAGGAAACAAACCATAGAGATAGAACTTGGAACTACTTTATTGTGTCAAGTTTCCAAGAGCTAGCACAAACCGTGTTTGATTTAGAGTTCCAAATACATGTATCCATTTAGGAGAAAACAGAGTGAAACCTAAAAATTAACACTGATACTGCCAACGAACGGTTTAACCTAGAAGTACGAAATTTGGTGAGCCATGTGGGATTTGGGTACTGATCATTACCTGAAAGTGTCATCAAGATTGGGTGAAAAAATGTGTGCTGAGATTTCAGGAAACTCGTAGTTTTTTGGAAGCTTGGCAACAAATTTCCATGAAAGTGATTTGCGCCAGTCTCTGCTTAGGGCTACATCAATAGGAAACAAACCATGGAGATAGAACTTGGAACTACTTTATTGTGTCAAGTTTCCAATCTAGCACAAACCATGTTTGATTTAGAGTTCCAAATACATGTATCCATATAGGAGAAAACAGAGTGAAACCTAAAATTTAAAACTGATACTGCCAACGAACGGTTTAACCTAGAAGTACGAAATTTGGTGAGCCAAGTGGGATTGGGGTACTGATCATTACCTGAAAGTGTCATCAAGATTGGGTGAAAAAATGTGTGCTGAGATTTCAGGAAACTCGTAGTTTTTTGGAAGCTTGGCAACAAATTTCCATGAAAGTGATTGCGCCAGTCTCTGCTTAGGGCTACATCAATAGGAAACAAACCATAGAGATAGAACTTGGAACTACTTTATTGTGTCTAGTTTCAAAGAGCTTGCACAAACCGTGTTTGATTTAGAGTTCCAACTACATGTATCCATATAAGCGAAAACAGAGTGAAACCTAAAAATTAAAACTGTTACTGCCAACGAAGGGTTTAACCTAGAAGAACGAAATTTGGTGAGCCAAGTGGTATTGGGGAACTGATCATTACCTGAAAGTGTCTTCAAGATTGGGTGAAAAATATATGCTGAGATTTCAGGAAACTCGTAGTTTTTTGGAAGTTTGGCAACCCCTTCCCATGAAAGTGATTTGCGCCGGTCGCTGCTTAGGGCTACATCAATAGGAAACAAACCATGGAGATAGAACTTGGAACTACTTTATTGTGTCAAGTTTCCAATCTAGCACAAACCATGTTTGATTTAGAGTTCCAACTACATGTATCCATATAGGAGAAAACAGAGTGAAACCTAAAAATTAAAACTGATACTGCCAACGAACTGTATAACCTAGAAGAACGAAATTTGGTGAGCCAAGTGGGATTGGGGTACTGATCATTACCTGAAAGTGTCATCAAGATTGGGTGAAACAATGTGTGCTGAGATTTCAGGAAACTGGTAGTTTTTTGGAAGCTTGGCAACCCCTTTCCATGAAAGTGATTTGCGCCAATCTCTGCCTAGGGCTACATATATAGGAAACAAACCATAGAGATAGACCTTGGAACTACTTTATTGTGTCAAATTTCCAAGAGCTAGCACAAACCGTGTTTGATTTAGAGTTCCAACTACATGTATCCATATAGGAGAAAACAAAGTGAAACCTAAAAATTAAAACTGAGAATGCCAACGAACGGTTTAACCTAGAAGAACGAAATTTGTTGAGCCAAGTGGGATTGGGGTACTGATCATTACCTGAAAGTGTCTTCAAGATTGGGGAAAAAAATGTATACTGATATTTCAGGAAACTCGTAGTGTTTTTGGAAGTTTGGCAACCCCTTTCCATGAAAGTGATTTGCGCCGGTCTCTGCTTAGCGCTACATTAATAGGAAACAAAACATAGAGACAGAACTTGGAACTACTTTATTGTGTCAAGTTTCCAAGAGCTAGCACAAACCGTGTTTGATTTAGAATTACAAATACATGTATCCATATAGGAGAAAACAGAGTGAAACCTAAAAATTTAAACTGATACTGCCAACGAACGGTTTAACCTAGAAGAACGAAATTTGGTGAGCCAAGTGGGATTGGGGTACTGATCATTACCTGAAAGTGTCATCAAGATTGGGTGAAAAAAATGTGTGCTGAGATTTCAGGAAACTCGTAGTTTTTTGGAAGCTTGGCAACCCTTTTCCATGAAAGGGATTTGCGCCAGTCTCTGCTTAGGGCTATATCAATAGGAAACAAACCATAGAGATAGAACATGGAACTACTTTATTGTGTAAAGTTTCCAAGAGCTACCACAAACCGTGTTTGATTTAGAGTTCCAACTACATGTATCCATATAGGAGAAAACAGAGTGAAACCTAAAAATTAAAACTGATACTGCCAACGAACTGTTTAACCTAGAAGAACGATATTTGGTGAGCCAAGTGGGATTGGGGAGCTGATCATTACCTGAATGTGTCATCAAGATTGGGTGAAAAAATGTGTGCTGAGATATCAGGAAACTCGTATTTTTTGGAATCTTGGCAACCCCTTTTCATGAAAGTGATTTGCGCTGGTCTCTGCTTAGGGCTACATAAATAGGAAACAAACCAAAGAGATAGAACTTGGAACTACTTTATTGTATCAAGTTTCCAAGAGCTAGCACAAACCGTGTTTGATTTAGAGTTCCAACTACATGTATCCATATAGGAGAAAACAGAGTGAAACCTAAAAATTAAAACTGATACTGCCAACGAACGGTTTAACCTAGAAGTACGAAATTTGGTGAGCCAAGTGGGATTGGGGTACTGATCATTACCTGAAAGTGTCATCAAGATTGGGTGAAAAAATGTGTGCTGAGATTTCAGGAAACTCGTAGTTTTTTGGAAGCTTGGCAACAAATTTCCATGAAAGTGATTGCGCCAGTCTCTGCTTAGGGCTACATCAATAGGAAACAAACCATAGAGATAGAACTTGGAACTACTTTATTGTGTCTAGTTTCAAAGAGCTTGCACAAACCGTGTTTGATTTAGAGTTCCAACTACATGTATCCATATAAGCGAAAACAGAGTGAAACCTAAAAATTAAAACTGTTACTGCCAACGAAGGGTTTAACCTAGAAGAACGAAATTTGGTGAGCCAAGTGGGATTGGGGAACTGATCATTACCTGAAAGTGTCTTCAAGATTGGGTGAAAAATATATGCTGAGATTTCAGGAAACTCGTAGTTTTTTGGAAGTTTGGCAACCCCTTTCCATGAAAGTGATTTGCACCGGTCTCTGCTTAGCGCTACATTAATAGGAAACAAAACATAGAGACAGAACTTGGAACTACTTTATTGTGTCAAGTTTCCAAGAGCTAGCACAAACCGTGTTGATTTAGAATTCCAAATACATGTATCCATATAGGAGAAAACAGAGTGAAACCTAAAAATTTAAACTGATACTGCCAACGAACGGTTTAACCTAGAAGAACGAAATTTGGTGAGCCAAGTGGGATTGGGGTACTGATCATTACCTGAAAGTGTCATCAAGATTGGGTGAAAAAAATGTGTGCTGAGATTTCAGGAAACTCGTAGTTTTTTGGAAGCTTGGCAACCCTTTTCCATGAAAGGGATTTGCGCCAGTCTCTGCTTAGGGCTATATCAATAGGAAACAAACCATAGAGATAGAACATGGAACTACTTTATTGTGTAAAGTTTCCAAGAGCTACCACAAACCGTGTTTGATTTAGAGTTCCAACTACATGTATCCATATAGGAGAAAACAGAGTGAAACCTAAAAATTAAAACTGATACTGCCAACGAACTGTTTAACCTAGAAGAACGAAATTTGGTGAGCCAAGTGGGATTGGGGAGCTGATCATTACCTGAATGTTTCATCAAGATTGGGTGAAAAAATGTGTGCTGAGATATCAGGAAACTCGTATTTTTTGGAATCTTGGCAACCCCTTTCCATGAAATGATTTGCGCTGGTCTCTGCTTAGGGCCACATCAATAGGAAACAAACCATAGAGATAGAACTTGGAACTACTTTATTGTGTCTAGTTTCAAAGAGCTTGCACAAACCGTGTTTGATTTAGAGTTCCAACTACATGTATCCATATAAGAGAAAACAGAGTGAAACCTAAAAATTAAAACTGTTACTGCCAACGAACGGTTTAACCTAGAAGAACGAAATTTGGTGAGCCAAGTGAGATTGGGGAACTTATCATTACCTGAAAGTGTCTTCAAGATTGGGTGAAAAAATATATGCTGAGATTTCAGGAAACTCGTAGTTTTTTGGAAGTTTTGCAACCCCTTTCCATGAAAGTGATTTGCGCCGGTAGCTGCTTAGGGCTACATCAATAGGAAACAAACCATGGAGATAGAACTTGGAACTACTTTATTTTGTCAAGTTTCCAATCTAGCACAAACCATGTTTGATTTAGAGTTCCAACTACATGTATCCATATAGGAGAAAACAGAGTGAAACCTAAAAATTTAAACTGATACTGCCAACGAACTGTTTAACCTAGAAGAACGAAATTTGGTGAGCCAAGTGGGATTGGGGTACTGATCATTACCTGAAAGTGTCATCAAGATTGGGTGAAACAATGTGTGCTGAGATTTCAGGAAACTTGTAGTTTTTTGGAAGCTTGGCAACCCCTTTCCATGAAAGTGATTTGTGCCAATCTCTGCCTAGGGCTACATATATAGGAAACAAACCATAGAGATAGACCTTGGAACTACTTTATTGTGTCAAGTTTCCAAGAGCTAGCACAAACCGTGTTTATTTAGAGTTCCAAATACATGTATCCATATAGGAGAAAACAAAGTGAAACCTAAAAATTAAAACTGAGACTGCCAACGAACGGTTTAAACTAGAAGAACGAAATTTGTTGAGCCAAGTGGGATTGGGTACTGATCATTACCTGAAAGTGTCTTCAAGATTGGGGGAAAAAATGTATGCTGAGATTTCAGGAAACTCGTAGTTTTTTGGAAGTTTTTCAACCCCTTTCCATGAAAGTGATTTGCGCCGGTCTCTGCTTAGGGCTACATCAATAGGAAACAAACCATAGAGATAGAACTTGGAACTACTTTATTGTGTCAAGTTTCAAAGAGCTAGCACAAACCGTGTTTGATTTAGAGTTCCAAGTACATGTATCCATATAGGAGAAAACAGAGTGAAACCTAAAAATTTAAACTGATACTGCCATCGAACGGTTTAACCTAGAAGTACGAAATTTGGTGAGCCAAGTGGGATTGGGGTGCTGATCATTACCTGAAAGTGTCATCAAGATTGGGTGAAAAAAATGTGTGCTGAGATTTCAGGAAACTCGTAGTTTTTTGGAAGCTTGGCAACCCCTTTCCATGAAAGTGATTTGCGCCAGTCTCTGCTTAGGGCTACATCAATAGGAAACAAACCATAGAGATAGACCTTGGAACTACTTTATTGTTTCAAGTTTCCTAGAGCTAGCACAAACTGTGTTTGATTTAGAGTTCCAATTACATGTATCCATATAGGAGAAAACAGAATGAAACCTAAAAATTAAAACTGTTACAGCCAACGAACGGTTTAACCTAGAAGAACGAAATTTGGTGAGCCAAGTGGGATTGGTGTACTGATCATTACCTGAAAGTGTCATCAAGATTGGGTGAAAAAATATATGCTGTAATTTCAGGAAACTCGTAGTTTTTTGGAAGTTTGGCAACCCCTTTCCATGAAAGTGATTTGCGCCGGTCTCTGTTTAGGGCTACATCAATAGGAAACAAACCATAGACATAGAACATGGAACTACTTTATTGTGTAAAGTTTCCAAGAGGTACCACAAACCGTGTTTGATTTAGAGTTCCAACAACATGTATCCATATAGGAGAAAACAGAGTGAAACCTAAAATTTAAAACTGATACTGCCAATGAACTCTTTAACATAGAAGAACGAAATTTGGTGAGCCAAGTGGGATTGGGGTGCTGATCATTACTTGAATGTGTCATCAAGATTGGGTGAAAAAATGTGTGCTGAGATATCAGGAAACTCGTATTTTTTGGAATCTTGGCAACCCCTTTCCATGAAATGATTTGCGCTAGTCTCTGCTTAGGGCTACATAAATAGGAAACAAACCAAAGAGATAGAACTTGGAACTACTTTATTGTGTCAAGTTTTTAAGAGCTAGCACAAACCGTGTTTGATTTAGAGTTCCAAATACATGTATCCATATAGGAGAAAACAGAGTGAAACCTAAAAATTAAAACTGATACTGCCAACGAACGGTTTAACCTAGAAGTACGAAATTTGGTGAGCCAAGTGGGATTGGGGTACTGATCATTACCTGAAAGTGTCATCAAGATTGGGTAAAAAAATGTGTGCTGAGATTTCAGGAAACTCGTAGTTTTTTGGTAGCTTGGCAACAAATTTCCATGAAAGTGATTTGCGCCAGTCTCTGCTTAGGGCTACATCAATAGGAAACAAACCATAGAGATAGAACTTGGAACTACTTTATTGTGTCTAGTTTCAAAGAGCTTGCACAAACCGTGTTTGATTTAGAATTCCAAATACATGTATCCATATAGGAGAAAACAGAGTGAAACCTAAAAATTAAAACTGTTACTGCCAACGAAGGGTGTAACCTAGAAGAACGAAATTTGGTGAGCCAAGTGGGATTAGGGAACTGATCATTACCTGAAAGTGTCTTCAAGATTGGGTGAAAAATATATGCTGAGATTTCAGGAAACTCATAGTTTTTTGGAAGTTTGGCAACCCCTTTCCATGAAAGTGATTTGCGCCGGTCTCTGCTTAGGGCTACATCAATAGGAAACAAACCATGGAGATAGAACTTGGAACTACTTTATTGTGTCAAGTTTCCAATCTAGCACAAACCATGTTTGATTTAGAGTTCCAACTACATGTATCCGTATAGGAGAAAACAGAGTGAAAACTAAAAATTAAAACTGATACTGCCAACGAACTGTATAACCTAGAAGAACGAAATTTGGTGAGCCAAGTGGGATTGGGGTACTGATCATTACCTGAAAGTGTCATCAAGATTGGGTGAAACAATGTGTGCTGAGATTTCAGGAAACTGGTAGTTTTTTGGAAGCTTGGCAACCCCGTTTCCATGAAAGTGATTTGCGCCAATTTCTGCCTAGGGCTACATATATAGGAAACAAACCATAGAGATAGACCTTGGAACTACTTTATTGTGTCAAGTTTCCAAGAGCTAGCACAAACCGTGTTTGATTTAGAGTTCCAACTACATGTATCCATATAGGAGAAAACAAAGTGAAACCTAAAAATTAAAACTGAGACTGCCAACGAATGGTTTAACCTAGAAGAACGAAATTTGTTGAGCCAAGTGGGATTCGGGTACTGATCATTACCTGAAAGTGTCTTCAAGATTGGGGGAAAAAATGTATGCTGAGATTTCAGGAAACTCGTAGTTTTTTGGAAGTTTGCCAACCCCTTTCCATGAAAGTGATTTGCGCCGGTCTCTGCTTAGGGCTACATCAATAGAAAACAAACCATAGAGATAGAACTTGGAACTACTTTATTGGGTCAAGTTTCAAAGAGCTAGCACAAACCGTGTTTGATTTAGATTTCCAACTACATGTATCCATATAGGAGAAAACAGAGTGAAACCTAAAAATTTACACTGTTACTGCCAACGAACGGTTTAACCTAGAACGAAATTTGGTGAGCCAAGTAGGATTGGGGAACTGATCTTTACCTGAAAGTGTCATCAAGATTGGGTGAAAAAATATATGCTGAGATTTCAGGAAACACGTAGTGTTTTGGAAGCTTGGCAACCCCTTTCCATGAAATGATTTGCGCTGGTCTCTGCTTAGGGCTACATAAATAGGAAACAAACCAAAGAGATAGAACTTGGAACTACTTTATTGTGTCAAGTTTCCAAGAGCTAGCACAAACCGTGTTTGATTTAGAGTTCCAACTACATGTATCCATATAGGAGAAAACAGAGTGAAACCTAAAAATTAAAACTGTTACTGCCAATGAACGGTTTAACCTAGAAGAACGCAATGTGGTGTGCCAAGTGCGATTGGGGTACTGATGATTATCGGAAAGTGTCATCAAGATTGGGTGAAAAAATGTGTGCTGAGATTTCAGGAAACTCGTAGTTTTTTGGAAGCTTGGCAACCGCTTTTCATTAAACTGATTTACGCCAGTTTCTGCTTAGGGCTACATCAATAGGAAACAAACCATAGAGATAGAACTTGGAACTACTTTATTGTGTCAAGTTTCCAAGAGCTAGCACAAACCGTGTTTGATTTAGAGTTCCAACTACATGTATCCATATAGGAGAAAACAGAGTGAAACCTAAAAATTAAAACTGATACTGCCAACGAACGGTTTAACCTAGAAGAACCAAATTTGGTGAGCCAAGTGGGATTGGGGTGCTGATCATTACCTGAAAGTGTCATCAAGATTGGGTGAAAAAATGTGTGCTGAGATGTCAGGAAACTCCTAGTTTTTTGGAAGCTTGGCAACCCCTTTCCATGAAAGTGATTTGCGCCAGTCTCTGCTTAGGGCTACATCAATAGGAAACAAACCATAGAGATAGAACTTGGAACTACTTTATTGTGTCAAGTTTCCAAGAGCTAGCACAAACCGTGTTTGATTTAGAGTTCCAAATACATGTATCCATTTAGGAGAAAACAGAGTGAAACCTAAAAATTAACACTGATACTGCCAACGAACGGTTTAACCTAGAAGTACGAAATTTGGTGAGCCATGTGGGATTTGGGTACTGATCATTACCTGAAAGTGTCATCAAGATTGGGTGAAAAAATGTGTGCTGAGATTTCAGGAAACTCGTAGTTTTTTGGAAGCTTGGCAACAAATTTCCATGAAAGTGATTTGCGCCAGTCTCTGCTTAGGGCTACATCAATAGGAAACAAACCATGGAGATAGAACTTGGAACTACTTTATTGTGTCAAGTTTCCAATCTAGCACAAACCATGTTTGATTTGGAGTTCCAACTACATGTATCCGTATAGGAGAAAACAGAGTGAAACCTAAAAATTAAAACTGACACTGCCAACGAACTGTATAACCTAGGAGAACGAAATTTGGTGAGCCAAGTGGGATTGGGGTACTGATCATTACCTGAAAGTGTCATCAAGATTGGGTGAAACAATGTGTGCTGAGATTTCAGGAAACTGGTAGTTTTTTGGAAGCTTGGCAACCCCTTTCCATGAAAGTGATTTGCGCCAATTTCTGCCTAGGGCTACATATATAGGAAACAAACCATAGAGATAGACCTTGGAACTACTTTATTGTGTCAAGTTTCCAAGAGCTAGCCCAAACCGTGTTTGATTTAGAGTTCCAACTACATGTATCCATATAGGAGAAAACAAAGTGAAACCTAAAAATTAAAACTGAGACTGCCAACGAACGGTTTAACCTAGAAGAACGAAATTTGTTGAGCCAAGTGGGATTGGGGTACTGATCATTACGTGAAAGTGTCATCAAGATTGGGGGAAAAAATGTATGCTGAGATTTCAGGAAACTCGTAGTGTTTTGGAAGCTTGGCAACCCCTTTCCATGAAATGATTTGCGCTGGTCTCTGCTTAGGGCTACATAAATAGGAAACAAACCAAAGAGATAGAACTTGGAACTACTTTATTGTTTAAGTTTCCAAGAGCTAGCACAAACCGTGTTTGATTAGAGTTCCAACTACATGAATCCATATAGGAGAAAACAGAGTGAAACCTAAAAATTAAAACTGTTACTGCCAACGAACGGTTTAACCTAGAAGAACGAAATGTGGTGTGCCAAGTGCGATTGGGGTACTGATGATTATCGGAAAGTGTCATCAAGATTGGGTGAAAAAATGTGTGCTGAGATTTCAGGAAACTCGTAGTTTTTTGAAAGCTTGGCAACCGCTTTTCATTAAAGTGATTTACGCCAGTTTCTGCTTAGGGCTACATCAATAGGAAACAAACCATAGAGATAGAACTTGGAACTACTTTATTGTGTCAAGTTTCAAAGAGCTAGCACAAACCGTGTTTGATTTAGAGTTCCAACTACATGTATCCATATAGGAGAAAACAGAGTGAAACCTAAAAATTAAAACTGTTACTGCCAACGAACGGTTTAACCTAGAAGAACGAAATTTGGTGAGCCAAGTGGGATTGGGGTACTGATCATTACCTGAAAGGGTCATCAAGATTGGGTGAAAAAATGTATGCTGAGATTTCAGAAAACTCGTAGTTTTTTGGAAGCTTGGCAACCCCTTTCCATAAAAGTGATTTGCGCCAGTCTCTTCTAAGGGCTACATTAATAGGAAACAAACCATAGAGATAGAAGTTGGAACTACTGTATTGTGTCAAGTTTCAAGAGCTAGCACAAACCGTGTTTGATTTAGAGTTCCAACTACATGTATACATATAGGAGAAAACAGAGTGAAACCTAAAAATTAAAACTGTTACTGCCAAAGAAAGGTTTAACCTAGAAGAACGAAATTTGGTGAGCCAAGTGGGATTGGGGTAGTGATCATTACCTGAAAGTGTCATCAAGATTGGGTGAAAAAATGTGTGCTGAGATGTCAGGAAACTCCTAGTTTTTTGGAAGCTTGGCAACCCCTCTCCATGAAAGTGATTTGGGCCGGTCTCTGCTTAGGGCTACATCAATAGGAAACAAACCATAGAGAAAGAACTTGGAACTACTTTATTGTGTCAACATTCCAAGGGCTAGCACAAACCGTGTTTGATTTAGAGTTTCAACTACATGTATCCATATAGGAGAAAACAGAGTGAAACCTAAAATTTAAAACTGTTACTGCCAACGAACGGTTTAAACTAGAAGAACGAAATTTGGTGAGCCAAGTGGAATTGGGGTTCTGATCATTACCTGAAAGTGTCATCAAGATTGGGTAAAAAAATGTGTGCTGAGATTTCAGGAAACTCGTAGTTTTTTGGTAGCTTGGCAACAAATTTCCATGAAAGTGATTTGCGCCAGTCTCTGCTTAGGGCTACATCAATAGGAAACAAACCATAGAGATAGAACTTGGAACTACTTTATTGTGTCTAGTTTCAAAGAGCTTGCACAAACCGTGTTTGATTTAGAATTCCAAATACATGTATCCATATAGGAGAAAACAGAGTGAAACCTAAAAATTAAAACTGTTACTGCCAACGAAGGGTGTAACCTAGAAGAACGAAATTTGGTGAGCCAAGTGGGATTAGGGAACTGATCATTACCTGAAAGTGTCTTCAAGATTGGGTGAAAAATATATGCTGAGATTTCAGGAAACTCATAGTTTTTTGGAAGTTTGGCAACCCCTTTCCATGAAAGTGATTTGCGCCGGTCTCTGCTTAGGGCTACATCAATAGGAAACAAACCATGGAGATAGAACTTGGAACTACTTTATTGTGTCAAGTTTCCAATCTAGCACAAACCATGTTTGATTTAGAGTTCCAACTACATGTATCCGTATAGGAGAAAACAGAGTGAAAACTAAAAATTAAAACTGATACTGCCAACGAACTGTATAACCTAGAAGAACGAATTTGGTGAGCCAAGTGGGATTGGGGTACTGATCATTACCTGAAAGTGTCATCAAGATTGGGTGAAACAATGTGTGCTGAGATTTCAGGAAACTGGTAGTTTTTTGGAAGCTTGGCAACCCCGTTTCCATGAAAGTGATTTGCGCCAATTTCTGCCTAGGGCTACATATATAGGAAACAAACCATAGAGATAGACCTTGGAACTACTTTATTGTGTCAAGTTTCCAAGAGCTAGCACAAACCGTGTTTGATTTAGAGTTCCAACTACATGTATCCATATAGGAGAAAACAAAGTGAAACCTAAAAATTAAAACTGAGACTGCCAACGAATGGTTTAACCTAGAAGAACGAAATTTGTTGAGCCAAGTGGGATTCGGGTACTGATCATTACCTGAAAGTGTCTTCAAGATTGGGGGAAAAAATGTATGCTGAGATTTCAGGAAACTCGTAGTTTTTTGGAAGTTTGCCAACCCCTTTCCATGAAAGTGATTTGCGCCGGTCTCTGCTTAGGGCTACATCAATAGAAAACAAACCATAGAGATAGAACTTGGAACTACTTTATTGGGTCAAGTTTCAAAGAGCTAGCACAAACCGTGTTTGATTTAGATTTCCAACTACATGTATCCATATAGGAGAAAACAGAGTGAAACCTAAAAATTTACACTGTTACTGCCAACGAACGGTTTAACCTAGAACGAAATTTGGTGAGCCAAGTAGGATTGGGGAACTGATCTTTACCTGAAAGTGTCATCAAGATTGGGTGAAAAAATATATGCTGAGATTTCAGGAAACACGTAGTGTTTTGGAAGCTTGGCAACCCCTTTCCATGAAATGATTTGCGCTGGTCTCTGCTTAGGGCTACATAAATAGGAAACAAACCAAAGAGATAGAACTTGGAACTACTTTATTGTGTCAAGTTTCCAAGAGCTAGCACAAACCGTGTTTGATTTAGAGTTCCAACTACATGTATCCATATAGGAGAAAACAGAGTGAAACCTAAAAATTAAAACTGTTACTGCCAATGAACGGTTTAACCTAGAAGAACGCAATGTGGTGTGCCAAGTGCGATTGGGGTACTGATGATTATCGGAAAGTGTCATCAAGATTGGGTGAAAAAATGTGTGCTGAGATTTCAGGAAACTCGTAGTTTTTTGGAAGCTTGGCAACCGCTTTTCATTAAACTGATTTACGCCAGTTTCTGCTTAGGGCTACATCAATAGGAAACAAACCATAGAGATAGAACTTGGAACTACTTTATTGTGTCAAGTTTCCAAGAGCTAGCACAAACCGTGTTTGATTTAGAGTTCCAACTACATGTATCCATATAGGAGAAAACAGAGTGAAACCTAAAAATTAAAACTGATACTGCCAACGAACGGTTTAACCTAGAAGAACCAAATTTGGTGAGCCAAGTGGGATTGGGGTGCTGATCATTACCTGAAAGTGTCATCAAGATTGGGTGAAAAAATGTGTGCTGAGATGTCAGGAAACTCCTAGTTTTTTGGAAGCTTGGCAACCCCTTTCCATGAAAGTGATTTGCGCCAGTCTCTGCTTAGGGCTACATCAATAGGAAACAAACCATAGAGATAGAACTTGGAACTACTTTATTGTGTCAAGTTTCCAAGAGCTAGCACAAACCGTGTTTGATTTAGAGTTCCAAATACATGTATCCATTTAGGAGAAAACAGAGTGAAACCTAAAAATTAACACTGATACTGCCAACGAACGGTTTAACCTAGAAGTACGAAATTTGGTGAGCCATGTGGGATTTGGGTACTGATCATTACCTGAAAGTGTCATCAAGATTGGGTGAAAAAATGTGTGCTGAGATTTCAGGAAACTCGTAGTTTTTTGGAAGCTTGGCAACAAATTTCCATGAAAGTGATTTGCGCCAGTCTCTGCTTAGGGCTACATCAATAGGAAACAAACCATGGAGATAGAACTTGGAACTACTTTATTGTGTCAAGTTTCCAATCTAGCACAAACCATGTTTGATTTGGAGTTCCAACTACATGTATCCGTATAGGAGAAAACAGAGTGAAACCTAAAAATTAAAACTGACACTGCCAACGAACTGTATAACCTAGGAGAACGAAATTTGGTGAGCCAAGTGGGATTGGGGTACTGATCATTACCTGAAAGTGTCATCAAGATTGGGTGAAACAATGTGTGCTGAGATTTCAGGAAACTGGTAGTTTTTTGGAAGCTTGGCAACCCCTTTCCATGAAAGTGATTTGCGCCAATTTCTGCCTAGGGCTACATATATAGGAAACAAACCATAGAGATAGACCTTGGAACTACTTTATTGTGTCAAGTTTCCAAGAGCTAGCACAAACCGTGTTTGATTTAGAGTTCCAACTACATGTATCCATATAGGAGAAAACAAAGTGAAACCTAAAAATTAAAACTGAGACTGCCAACGAACGGTTTAACCTAGAAGAACGAAATTTGTTGAGCCAAGTGGGATTGGGGTACTGATCATTACGTGAAAGTGTCATCAAGATTGGGGGAAAAAATGTATGCTGAGATTTCAGGAAACTCGTAGTGTTTTGGAAGCTTGGCAACCCCTTTCCATGAAATGATTTGCGCTGGTCTCTGCTTAGGGCTACATAAATAGGAAACAAACCAAAGAGATAGAACTTGGAACTACTTTATTGTTTAAGTTTCCAAGAGCTAGCACAAACCGTGTTTGATTAGAGTTCCAACTACATGAATCCATATAGGAGAAAACAGAGTGAAACCTAAAAATTAAAACTGTTACTGCCAACGAACGGTTTAACCTAGAAGAACGAAATGTGGTGTGCCAAGTGCGATTGGGGTACTGATGATTATCGGAAAGTGTCATCAAGATTGGGTGAAAAAATGTGTGCTGAGATTTCAGGAAACTCGTAGTTTTTTGAAAGCTTGGCAACCGCTTTTCATTAAAGTGATTTACGCCAGTTTCTGCTTAGGGCTACATCAATAGGAAACAAACCATAGAGATAGAACTTGGAACTACTTTATTGTGTCAAGTTTCAAAGAGCTAGCACAAACCGTGTTTGATTTAGAGTTCCAACTACATGTATCCATATAGGAGAAAACAGAGTGAAACCTAAAAATTAAAACTGTTACTGCCAACGAACGGTTTAACCTAGAAGAACGAAATTTGGTGAGCCAAGTGGGATTGGGGTACTGATCATTACCTGAAAGTGTCATCAAGATTGGGTGAAAAAATGTATGCTGAGATTTCAGAAAACTCGTAGTTTTTTGGAAGCTTGGCAACCCCTTTCCATAAAAGTGATTTGCGCCAGTCTCTTCTAAGGGCTACATTAATAGGAAACAAACCATAGAGATAGAAGTTGGAACTACTGTATTGTGTCAAGTTTCAAGAGCTAGCACAAACCGTGTTTGATTTAGAGTTCCAACTACATGTATACATATAGGAGAAAACAGAGTGAAACCTAAAAATTAAAACTGTTACTGCCAAAGAACGGTTTAACCTAGAAGAACGAAATTTGGTGAGCCAAGTGGGATTGGGGTAGTGATCATTACCTGAAAGTGTCATCAAGATTGGGTGAAAAAATGAGTGCTGAGATGTCAGGAAACTCCTAGTTTTTTGGAAGCTTGGCAACCCCTCTCCATGAAAGTGATTTGGGCCGGTCTCTGCTTAGGGCTACATCAATAGGAAACAAACCATAGAGAAAGAACTTGGAACTACTTTATTGTGTCAACATTCCAAGGGCTAGCACAAACCGTGTTTGATTTAGAGTTTCAACTACATGTATCCATATAGGAGAAAACAGAGTGAAACCTAAAATTTAAAACTGTTACTGCCAACGAACGGTTTAAACTAGAAGAACGAAATTTGGTGAGCCAAGTGGAATTGGGGTTCTGATCATTACCTGAAAGTGTCATCAAGATTGGGTGAAAAAATGTGTGCTCAGATATCAGGAAACTCGTATTTTTTGGAAGCTTGGCAACCCCTTTCCATTAAAGTGATTTGCGCCAGTCTCTGCTTAGGGCTACATCAATAGGAAACAAACCATAGGGATTGTCCTTGGAACTACTTTATTGTGTCAATTTTCCAAGAGCTAGAACAAAACGTGTTTGATTTAGAGTTCAAACTACATGCATCCATATAGGAGAAAACAGAGTGAAACCTAAAAATTAAAACTGGTACTGCCAACGAACGGTTTAACCTAGAAGAACGAAATTTGGTGAGCCAAGTGGGATTGGGGTACTGATTATTACCTGAAAGTGTCATCGAGATTGGGTGAAAAAATATGTGCTGAGATTTCAGGAAACTCGTAGTTTTTTGGAAGCTTGGCAACCCATTTCCATTAAAGTTATTTGTGCAGGTCTCTGCTTAGGGCTACATCAATAGGAAACAAACCATAGAGATAGAACTTGGAACTACTTTATTGTGTCAAGTTTCAAAGAGCTAGCACAAACCGTGTTTGATTTAGAGTTCCAACTACATGTATCCATATAGGAGAAAACAGAGTGAAACCTAAAAATAAAAACTGTTACTGCCAACGAACGGTTTAACCTAGAAGAACGAAATTTGGTGAGCCAAGTGGGATTGGGGTACTGATCATTACCTGAAAGTGTCATCAAGATTGGGTGAAAAAATGTATGCTGAGATTTCAGGAAACTCGTAGTTTTTTGGAAGCTTGGCAACCCCTTTCCATAAAAGTGATTTGCGCCAGTCTCTGCTTAGGGCTACATCAATAGGAAACAAACCATAGAGATAGAAGTTGGAACTACTGTATTGTGTCAAGTTTCAAGAGCTAGCACAAACCGTGTTTGATTTAGAGTTCCAACTACATGTATAAATATAGGAGAAAACAGAGTGAAACCTAAAAATTAAAACTGTTACTGCCAAGGAACGGTTTAACCTAGAAGAACGAAATTTGGTGAGCCAAGTGGGATTGGGGTACTGATCATTACCTGAAAGTGTCATCAAGATTGGGTGAAAAAATGTATGCTGAGATTTCAGGAAACTCGTAGTTTTTTGGAAGCTTGGCAACCCCTTTCCATAAAAGTGATTTGCGCCAGTCTCTGCTTAGGGCTACATCAATAGGAAACAAACCATAGAGATAGAAGTTGGAACTACTGTATTGTGTCAAGTTTCAAGAGCTAGCACAAACCGTGTTTGATTTAGAGTTCCAACTACATGTATAAATATAGGAGAAAACAGAGTGAAACCTAAAAATTAAAACTGTTACTGCCAAAGAACGGTTTAACCTAGAAGAACGAAATTTGGTGAGCCAAGTGGGATTGGGGTAGTGATCATTACCTGAAAGTGTCATCAAGATTGGGTGAAAAAATGTGTGCTGAGATGTCAGGAAACTCCTAGTTTTTTGGAAGCTTGGCAACCCCTCTCCATGAAAGTGATATGGGCCGGTCTCTGCTTAGGGCTACATCAATAGGAAACAAACCATAGAGAAAGAACTTGGAACTACTTTACTGTGTCAACATTCCAAGGGCTAGCACAAACCGTGTTTGATTTAGAGTTTCAACTACATGTATCCATATAGGAGAAAACAGAGTGAAACCTAAAATTTTAAACTGTTACTGCCAACGAACGGTTTAACCTAGAAGAACGAAATTTGGTGAGCCAAGTGGAATTGGGGTACTGATCATTACCTGAAAGTGTCATCAAGATTGGGTGAAAAAATGTGTGCTCAGATATCAGGAAACTCGTATTTTTTGGAAGCTTGGCAACCCCTTTCCATGAAAGTGATTTGTGCCAGTCTCTGCTTAGGGCTACATCAATAGGAAACAAACCATAGAGATAGAACTTGGAACTAATTTATTGTGTCTAGTTTCAAAGAGCTTGCACAAACCGTGTTTGATTTAGAGTTCCAACTACATGTATCCATATAAGAGAAAACAGAGTGAAACCTAAAAATTAAAACTGATACTGCCAACGAACGGTTTAACATAGAAGAACGAAAATTGGTGAGCCAAGTGGGATTGGGGTACTGATCATTACCTGAAAGTGTCATCAAGATTGGGTGAAAAAATATATGCTGAGATTTCAGGAAACTCGTAGTTTTTGGGAAGCATGGCAACCCCTTTCCATTAAAGTGATTTGCGCCAGTCTCTGCTTAGGGCTACATCAATAAGAATCAAACCATAAAGAAAGAACTTGGAACTACTTTATTGTGTCAACATTCCAAGGGCTCGCACAAACCGTGTTTGATTTAGAGTTTCAACTACATGTATCCATATAGGAGAAAACAGAGTGAAACCTAAAAATTAAAACTGATACTGCCAACGAACGGTTTAAACTAGAAGAATGAAATTTGGTGAGCCAAGTGGGATTGGGGTAGTGATCATTACCTGAAAGTGTCATCAACATTGGGTGACAAAATGTATGCTGAGATTTCAGGAAACTCGTAGTTTTTTGGAAGCTTGGCAACCCCTTTCCATGAAAGTGATTTGTGCCAGTCTCTGCTTTGGGCTACATCAATAGGAAACAAGCCATAGAGATAGAACTTGGAACTACTTTTGTGTCAAGTTTCCAAGAGCTGGCACAAACCGTGTTTGATTTAGTGTTCCAACTACCTGTATCCATATAAGAGAAAACAGAGTGAAACCTAAAAATTAATACTGTACTGCCAACGAACGGTTTAACGTAGAAGAACGAAATTTGGTGAGCCAAGTGGGATTTGGGTACTGATCATTACCTGAAAGTGTCATCCAGATTGGGTGAAAAAATGTGTGCTGAGATGTCAGGAAACTCCTAGTTTTTTGGAAGCTTGGCAACAACTTTCCATGAAAGTGATTTGCGCCGGTCTCTGCTTAGGGCTACATCAATAGGAAACAAACCATAGAGATAGAACTTGGAACTACTTTATTGTGTCAAGTTTCAAAGAGCTGGCACAAACCGTATTTGATTTAGAGTTCCAACAACATGTATCCATATAGGAGAAAACAGAGTGAAACCTAAAAATGAAAACTGATAGTGCCAACGAACAGTTTAACCTTGAAGAACGAAATTCGGTGAGCCAAGTGGGATTGTTGTCCTGATCATTACCTGAAAGTGTCATCAAGATTGGGTGAAAAAATGTATGCTGAGTATTCAGGAAACTCGTAGTTTTTGGAAGCTTGGCAACCCCTTTCCATGAAAGTGATTTGCGCCAGTCTCTGCTTAGGGCTACATCAATAGGAAACAAACCATAGAGAAAGAACTTGGAACTAATTTATTGTGTCAAGATTCCAAGGGCTAGCACAAACCGTGTTTGATTTAGAGTTTCAACTACATGTATCCATATAGGAGAAAACAGAGTGAAACCTAAAAAATTAAACTGTTACTGCCAACGAACGGTTTAACCTAGAAGTACGAAATTTGGTGAGCCAAGTGGGATTGGGGTACTGATCATTACCTGAAAGTGTCTTCAAGATTGGGTGAAAAAATGTATGCTGAGATTTCAGGAAACTCGTAGTTTTTTGGAAGCTTGGCAACCCCTTTCCATGAAATGATTTGCGCTGGTTGCTGCTTAGGGCTACATCAATAGGAAACAAACCATAGAGATAGAACTTGGAACTACTTTATTATGTCAAGTTTCCAAGAGCTAGCACAAACCGTGTTTGATTTAGAGTTCCAACTACATGTATCCGTATAGGAGAAAACAGAGTGAAACCCTAAAATTAAAACTGATACTGCCAACGAACGGTTTAACCTAGAAGAACGAAATTTGGTGAGCCAAGTGGGATTGGGGTACTGAGTATTACCTGAAAGTGTCATCAAGATTGGGTGAAAAAATGTGTGGTGATTTCAGGAAACTAGTAGTTTTTTGGAAGCTTGGCAACCCCTTTCCATGAAATGATTTGCGCTGGTCTCTGCTCAGGGCTACATCAATAGGAAACAAACCATAGAGATAGAACTTGGAACTACTTTATTGTGTCATGTTTACAAGAGCTAGCACAAACCGTGTTTGATTTAGTGTTCCAACTACATGTATCCATATAAGAGAAAACAGAGTGAAACCTAAAAATTAAAACTGTTACTGCCAACGAACTGTTTAACGTAGAAGAACGAAATTTGGTGAGCCAAGTGGGATTGGGGTACTGATCATTACCTGAAAGTGTCATCAAGTTTTGGTGAAAAAATATATGCTGAGATTTCAGAAAACTCGTAGTTTTTTGGAAGCTTGGCAACCCGTTTCCATGAAAGTGATTTGTGCCAGTCTCTGCTTAGGGCTACATCAATAGGAAACAATCCATAGAGACAGAACTTGGAACTACTTTATTGTGTCAAGTTTCAAAGAGGTAGCACAAACCGTGTTTGATTTAGAGTTGCAACTACATGATTCCATATAGGAGAAAACAGAGTGAAACCTAAAAATTAAAACTGTACTGCCAACGAACGGTTTAACGTAGAAGAACGAAATTTGGTGAGCCAAGTGGGATTTGGGTACTGATCATTACCTGAAAGTGTCATCCAGATTGGGTGAAAAAATGTGTGCTGAGATGTCAGGAAACTCCTAGTTTTTTGGAAGCTTGGCAACAACTTTCCATGAAAGTGATTTGCGCCGGTCTCTGCTTAGGGCTACATCAATAGGAAACAAACCATAGGGATAGAACTTGGAACTACTTTATTGTGTCAAGTTTCAAAGAGCTGGCACAAACCGTATTTGATTTAGAGTTCCAACTACATGTATCCATATAGGAGAAAACAGAGTGAAACCTAAAAATTAAAACTGATAGTGCCAACGAACAGTTTAACCTTGAAGAACGAAATTCGGTGAACCAAGTGGGATTGTTGTCCTGATCATTACCTGAAATTGTCATCAAGATTGGGTGAAAAAATGTATGCTGAGATTTCAGGAAACTCGTAGTTTTTGGAAGCTTGGCAACCCCTTTCCATGAAAGTGATTTGCGCCAGTCTCTGCTTAGGGCTACATCAATAGGAAACAAACCATAGAGAAAGAACTTGGAACTAATTTATTGTGTCAAGATTCCAAGGGCTAGCACAAAACGTGTTTGATATAGAGTTCCCACTACATGTTACCATAACGGAGAAAACAGAGTGAAACCTAAAAATTTAAACTGTTACTGCCAACGAACGGTTTAACCTAGAAGTACAAAATTTGGTGAGCCAAGTGGGATTGGGGTACTGATCATTACCTGAAAGTGTCTTCAAGATTGGGTGAAAAAATGTATGCTGAGATTTCAGGAAACTCGTAGTTTTTTGGAAGCTTGGCAACCCCTTTCCATGAAATGATTTGCGCTGGTCGCTGCTTAGGGCTACATCAATAGGAAACAAACCATAGAGATAGAACTTGGAACTACTTTATTATGTCAAGTTTCCAAGAGCTAGCACAAACCGTGTTTGATTTAGAGTTCCAACTACATGTATCCGTATAGGAGAAAACAGAGTGAAACCTAAAAATTAAAACTGATACTGCCAACGAACGGTTTAACCTAGAAGAACGAAATTTGGTGAGCCAAGTGGGATTGGGGTACTGAGTATTACCTGAAAGTGTCATCAAGATTGGGTGAAAAAATGTGTGGTGATTTCAGGAAACTAGTAGTTTTTTGGAAGCTTGGCAACCCCTTTCCATGAAATGATTTGCGCTGGTCTCTGCTTAGGGCTACATCAATAGGAAACAAACCATAGAAATAGAACTTGGAACTACTTTATTGTGTCAAGTTTCCAAGAGCTAGCACAAACCGTGTTTGATTTAGATTTCCAACTACATGTATCCATATAGGAGAAAACAGAGTGAAACCTAAAAATTAAAACTGTTACTGCCGACGAACAGTTTAACCTAGAAGAACGAAATTTCGTGATCCAAGTGGGATTGGGGTACTGATCATTACCTGAAAGTGTCATCAAGACTGGTGAAAAAATGTATTCTGAGATTTCAGGAAACTCGTAGTTTTTTGGATGCTTGGCAACCCCTTTCCATGAAAGTGATTTGCGCCGGTCTCTGCTTAGGGCTACATCAAGAGGAAACAAACCATAGAGATAGAAGTTGGAACTAGTTTATTGTGTCAAGTTTAAAGAGCTAACACAAACCATGTTTGATTTAGTGTTCCAACTACATATATCCATATAGGAGAAAACAGAGTGAAACCTAAAAATTAAAACTGTTACTGCCGACGAACAGTTTAACCTAGAAGAACGAAGTTTAGTGAGCCAAGTGGGATTGGGGTACTGATCATTACCTGAAAGTGTCATCAAGATTGGGTGAAAAAATGTGTGCTGATTTTTCAGGAAACTTGTAGTTTTTTGGAAGCCTGGCAACCCCTTTCCATTAAAGTGATTTGCGCCAGTCTCTGTTTCGGGCTACATCAATAGGAAAGAAACCATAGAGATAGAACTTGGAACTACTTTATTGTGTCAAGTTTCCAAGAGCTGGCACAAACCGTGTTTCATTTAGAGTTCCAACTACATGTATCCATATAGGAGAAAACAGAGTGAAACCTAAAAATAAAAACTGTTACAGCCAACGAACGGTTGAACCTAGAAGAACGAAAATTGGTGAGCCAACTGGGATTGGGGTACTGATCATTACCTGAAAGTGTCATCAAGATTGGGTGAAAAAATGTGTGCTGAGATTTCAGGATACTCGTAATTTTTTGGAAGCTTGGCACCAACTTTCCATGAAAGTGATTTGCGCGGGTCTCTGCTTAGGGCTACATCAATAGGAAACAAACCATAGAGATAGAACTTGGAACTACTTTATTGTGTCAATTTTCCAAGAGCTGGCACAAAGCGTGTTTGATTTAGAGTTCCAACTACATGTATCCATATAGGAGAAAACAGAGTGAAACCTAAAAATTAAAACTCATACTGCCAACGAACGGTTTATCCTAGAAGAACGAAATTTGGTGAGCCAAGTGGGATTGGGGTACTCAGTATTACCTGAACGTGTCATCAAGTTTGGGTGAAAAAATGTGTGCTGATTTCAGGGAATTAGTAGTTTTTTGGAAGCTTGGCAACCCCTTTCCATGAAAGTGATTTGCGCCAGTCTCTGCTTAGGGCTACATCAATAGGAAACAAACCATAGAGATAGAACTTGGAACTACTTTATTGTGTCAAGTTTCCAAGAGCTAGCCCAAACCGTGTTTGATTTAGAGTTCCAATTACATGTATCCTTATAGGGGAAAACAGAGTGAAACCTAAAAATTAAAACTGTTACTGCCAACGAACGGTTTAACCTAGAAGAACGAAACTTGGTGAGCCAAGTGGGATTGGGGTACTGATCATTACCTGAAAGTGTCATCAAGATTGGGTGAAAAAATGTGTGCTGAGATTTCAGGAAACTCGTAGTTTTTTGGAAATTTGGCAACCCCTTTCCATGAAAGTGATTTGCGCCAGTCTCTGTTTCGGGCTACATCAATAGGAAAGAAACCATAGAGATAGAACTTGGAACTACTTTATTGTGTCAAGTTTCCAAGAGCTGGCACACACCGTGTTTGATTTAGAGTTCCAACTACATGTATCCATATAGGAGAAAACAGAGTGAAACCTAAAAATTAAAACTGATACTGCCAACGAACGGGTTAACCTAGAAGAATGAAATTTGTTGAGCCAAGTGAATTGGGGTACTGATCATTACATGAAAGTGTCATCAAGATTGGGTGAAAAAATGTGTGCTGAGTTTTCAGGAAACTCCTAGTTTTTTGGAAGCTTGGCAACCCCTTTCTATGAAAGTGATTTGCGCCAGTCTCTGCTTAGGGCTACATCAATAGGAAACAAACCATAGAGATAGAACGTGGAACTACTTTAGTGTGTCAAGTTTCAAAGAGCTAGAACAAACCGTGTTTTTTTTAGAGTTCCAACTACATGTATCCATATAGGAGAAAACAGAGTGAAACCTAAAAATTAAAACGGTTACTGCCAACGAACGGTTTAACTTAGAAGCACGAAATTTGGTGAGCCAAGTTGGATTGGGGTACTGATCATTACCTGAAAGTGTCATCAAGATTTGGGGAAAAAATGTATGCTGAGATTTCAGGAAACTCGTAGTTTTTTGGAAGCTTGGCAACCCCTTTAAATGAAAGTGATTTGCGCCAGTCTCTGTTTCGGGCTACATCAATAGGAAAGAAACCATAGAGATAGAACTTGGAACTACTTTATTGTGTCAAGTTTCCAAGAGCTGGCACACACCGTGTTTGATTTAGAGTTCCAACTACATGCATCCATATAGGAGAAAACAGAGTGAAACCTAAAAATTAAAACTGTTACAACCAACGAACGGTTTAACCTAGAAGAACCAAATTTGGTGAGCCAAGTGGGATTGGGGTACTGATCATTACCTGAAAGTGTCATCAAGATTGGGTGAAAAAATGTGTGCTGAGATTTCAGGAAACTCGTAGTTTTTTGGAAATTTGGAAACCCCTTTCCATGAAAGTGATTTGCGCCAGTCTCTGCTTAGGGCTACATCAATAGGAAACAAAACATAGAGATAGAACTTGGAACTACTTTATTGTGTCAAGTTTCCAAGAGCTAGCACAAACCGTGTTTGATTTAGAGTTCCAACTACATGTATCCATATAGGAGAAAACAGAGTGAAACCTAAAAATAAAAACTGTTACTGCCAATGAACTGTTTAACCTAGAAGAATGAAATTTGGTGAGGCAAGTGGGACTGGGGTACTGATCATTACCTGAAAGTGTCATCAAGATTGGGTGAAAAAATGTGTGCTGAGATATCAGGAAACTAGTAGTTTTTTGGAAGCTTGGCAACAAATTTCCATGAAAGTGATTTGAGCCAGTCTCCTCTTAGGGCTACATCAATAGGAAACAAACCATAGAGATAGAACATGGAACTACTTTATTGTGTCAAGTTTCAAAGAGCTAGCACAAATGGTGTTTGATTTAGAGTTCCAACTATATGTATCCATATAGGAGACAACAGAGTGAAAGCTAAAAATTAAAACTGATACTGCCAACGAACGGTTTAAACTAGAAGAATGAAATTTGGTGAGCCAAGTGGGATTGGGGTATTGATCATTACCTGAAAGTGTCATCAACATTGGGTGACAAAATGTATGCTGAGATTTCAGGAAACTCGTAGTTTTTTGGAAGCTTGGCAACCCCTTTCCATGAAAGTGATTTGTGCCGGTCTCTGCTTTGGGCTACATCAATAGGAAACAAACCATAGAGATAGAACTTGGAACTACTTTATTGTGTCAAGTTTCCAAGGGCTAGCACAAACCGTGTTTGATTTAGAGTTCCAACTACATGTATCCATATAGGAGAAAACAGAGTGAAACCTAAAAATTAAAACTGTTACTGCCAACGAACGGTTTAACCTAGAAGAACGAAATTTGGTGAGCCAAGTGGGATTGGGGTACTGATCATTACCTGAAAGTGTCATCAAGATTGGGTGAAAAAATATGTGCTGAGATTTCAGGAAACTCGCAGTTTTTTGGAAGCTTGGCAACCCCTTTCCATGAAAGTGATTTGCGCCGGTCTCTGCTTAGGGCTACATCAATAGGAAACAAACCATAGAGATTGAACTTGGAACTACTTTATTGTGTCAAGTTTCCAAGAGCTAGCACAAACCGTGTTTGATTTAGAGTTCCAACTACATGTATCCATATAGGAGAAAACAGAGTGAAACCTAAAAATAAAAACTGTTACTGCCAATGAACTGTTTAACCTAGAAGAATGAAATTTTTTTGAGGCAAGTGGGACTGGGGTACTGATCATTACCTGAAAGTGTCATCAAGATTGGGTGAAAAAATGTGTGCTGAGATATCAGGAAACTAGTAGTTTTTTGGAAGCTTGGCAACAAATTTCCATGAAAGTGATTTGAGCCAGTCTCCTCTTAGGGCTACATCAATAGGAAAAAAACCATAGAGATAGAACATGGAACTACTATATTGTGTCAAGTTTCAAAGAGCTAGCACAAATGGTGTTTGATTTAGAGTTCCAACTATATGTATCCATATAGGAGACAACAGAGTGAAAGCTAAAAATTAAAACTGATACTGCCAACGAACGGTTTAAACTAGAAGAATGAAATTTGGTGAGCCAAGTGGGATTGGGGTAGTGATCATTACCTGAAAGTGTCATCAACATTGGGTGACAAAATGTATGCTGAGATTTCAGGAAACTCGTAGTTTTTTGGAAGCTTGGCAACCCCTTTCCATGAAAGTGATTTGTGCCAGTCTCTGCTTTGGGCTACATCAATAGGAAACAAACCATAGAGATAGAACTTGGAACTACTTCATTGTGTCAAGTTTCCAAGGGCTAGCACAAACCGTGTTTGATTTAGAGTTCCAACTACATGTATCCATATAGGAGAAAACAGAGTGAAACCTAAAAATTAAAACTGTTACTGCCAACGAACGGTTTAACCTAGAAGAACGAAATTTGGTGAGCCAAGTGGGATTGGGGTACTGATCATTACCTGAAAGTGTCATCACGATTGGGTGAAAAAATATGTGCTGAGATTTCAGGAAACTCGCAGTTTTTTGGAAGCTTGGCAACCCCTTTCCATGAAAGTGATTTGCGCAGGTCTCTGCTTAGGGCTACATCAATAGGAAACAAACCATAGAGATTGAACTTGGAACTACTTTATTGTGTCAAGTTTCCAAGAGCTAGCACAAACCGTGTTTGATTTAGAGTTCCAAGTACATGTATCCATATAGGAGAAAACAGAATGAAACCTAAAAATTGAAACTGATACTGCCAACGAACGGTTTAACTTAGAAGAATGAAATTTCGTGAGCCAAGTGGGATTGGGGTACTGATCATTACCTGAAGGTGTCATCAAGACTGGTGAAAAAATGTATGCTGAGATTTCAGGAAACTCGTAGTTTTTGGATGCTTGGCAACCCCTTTCCATGAAAGTGATTTGCGCCGGTCTCTGCTTAGGGCTACATCAAGAGGAAACAAACCATAGAGATAGAACTTGGAACTAGTTTATTGTTTCAAGTTTAAAGAGCTAACACAACCCATGTTTGATTTAGTGTTCCAAGTACATATATCCATATAGGAGAAAACAG
The DNA here is from genome assembly GCF_964194105.1 of Spermophilus citellus. NCBI lineage: Eukaryota > Metazoa > Chordata > Mammalia > Rodentia > Sciuridae > Spermophilus > Spermophilus citellus. The sequence goes on along the minus strand of NC_138185.1, from coordinate 84,285,701 downwards.
AGTGAAACCTAAAAATTAAAACTGTTACTGCCGACGAACAGTTTAACCTAGAAGAACGAAGTTTGGTGAGCCAAGTGGGATTGGGGTACTGATCATTACGTGAAAGTGTCATCAAGATTGGTGAAAAAATGTGTGCTGAGATTTCAGGAAACTCGTAGTTTTTTGGAAGCCTGGCAACCCCTTTCCATTAAAGTGATTTGCGCCAGTCTCTGTTTCGGGCTACATCAATAGGAAAGAAACCATAGAGATAGAACTTGGAACTACTTTATTGTGTCAAGTTTCCAAGAGCTGGCACAAACCGTGTTTGATTTAGAGTTCCAACTACATGTATCCATATAGGAGAAAACAGAGTGAAACCTAAAAATTAAAACTGTTACAGCCAACGAACGGTTGAAACTAGAAGAACGAAATTTGGTGAGCCAACTGGGATTGGGGTACTGATCATTACCTGAAAGTGTCATCAAGATTGGTTGAAAAAATGTGTGCTGAGATTTCAGGATACTCGTAATTTTTTGGAAGCTTGGCACCAACTTTCCATGAAAGTGATTTGCGCGGGTCTCTGCTTAGGGCTACATCAATAGGAAAAAAACCATAGAGATAGAACTTGGAACTACTTCATTGTGTCAAGTTTCCAAAGTCTGGCACAAACCGTGTTTGATTTAGAGTTCCAACTACATGTATCCGTATAGGAGAAAACAGAGTGAAACCTAAAAATTAAAACTGATACTGCCAACGAACGGTTTAACCTAGAAGAACGAAATTTGGTGAGCCAAGTGGGATTGGGGTACTGAGTATTACCTGAAAGTGTCATCAAGATTGGGTGAAAAAATGTGTGCTGATTTCAGGGAATTAATAGTTTTTTGGAAGCTTGGCAACCCCTTTCCATGAAAGTGATTTGCGCCAGTCTCTGCTTAGGGCTACATCAATAGGAAACAAACCATAGAGATAGAACTTGGAACTACTTTATTGTGTCAAGTTTCCAAGAGCTAGCACAAACCGTGTTTGATTTACAGTTCCAACTACATGTATCCATATAGGAGAAAACAGAGTGAAACCTAAAAATTAAAACTGTTACTGCCAACGAACGGTTTAACCTAGAAGAACGAAATTTGGTGAGCCAAGTGGGATTGGGGTACTGATCATTACCTGAAAGTGTCATCAAGATTGGGTGAAAAAATATGTGCTGAGATTTCAGGAAACTCGCAGTTTTTTGGAAGCTTGGCAACCCCTTTCCATGAAAGTGATTTGCGCCGGTCTCTGCTTAGGGCTACATCAATAGGAAACAAACCATAGAGATTGAACTTGGAACTACTTTATTGTGTCAAGTTTCCAAGAGCTAGCACAAACTGTGTTTGATTTAGAGTTCCAAGTACAAGTATCCATATAGGAGAAAACAGAATGAAACCTAAAAATTGAAAATGATACTGACAACGAACGGTTTAACTTTGAAGAATGAAATTTCGTTAGCCAAGTGGGATTGAGGTACTGATCATTACCTGAAGGTGTCATCAAGACTGGTGAAAAAATGTATGCTGAGATTTCAGGAAACTCGTAGTTTTTGGATGCTTGGCAACCCCTTTCCATGAAAGTGATTTGCGCCGGTCTCTGCTTAGGGCTACATCAAGAGGAAACAAACCATAGAGATAGAACTTGGAACTAGTTTATTGTGTCAAGTTTAAAGAGCTAACACAAGCCATGTTTGATTTAGTGTTCCAAGTACATATATCCATATAGGAGAAAACAGAGTGAAACCTAAAAATTAAAACTGTTACTGCCGACGAACAGTTTAACCTAGAAGAACGAAGTTTGGTGAGCCAAGTGGGATTGGGGTACTGATCATTACGTGAAAGTGTCATCAAGATTGGTGAAAAAATGTGTGCTGAGATTTCAGGAAACTCGTAGTTTTTTGGAAGCCTGGCAACCCCTTTCCATTAAAGTGATTTGCGCCAGTCTCTGTTTCGGGCTACATCAATAGGAAAGAAACCATAGAGATAGAACTTGGAACTACTTTATTGTGTCAAGTTTCCAAGAGCTGGCACAAACCGTGTTTGATTTAGAGTTCCAACTACATGTATCCATATAGGAGAAAACAGAGTGAAACCTAAAAATTAAAACTGTTACAGCCAACGAACGGTTGAAACTAGAAGAACGAAATTTGGTGAGCCAACTGGGATTGGGGTACTGATCATTACCTGAAAGTGTCATCAAGATTGGTTGAAAAAATGTGTGCTGAGATTTCAGGATACTCGTAATTTTTTGGAAGCTTGGCACCAACTTTCCATGAAAGTGATTTGCGCGGGTCTCTGCTTAGGGCTACATCAATAGGAAAAAAACCATAGAGATAGAACTTGGAACTACTTCATTGTGTCAAGTTTCCAAAGTCTGGCACAAACCGTGTTTGATTTAGAGTTCCAACTACATGTATCCGTATAGGAGAAAACAGAGTGAAACCTAAAAATTAAAACTGATACTGCCAACGAACGGTTTAACCTAGAAGAACGAAATTTGGTGAGCCAAGTGGGATTGGGGTACTGAGTATTACCTGAAAGTGTCATCAAGATTGGGTGAAAAAATGTGTGCTGATTTCAGGGAATTAATAGTTTTTTGGAAGCTTGGCAACCCCTTTCCATGAAAGTGATTTGCGCCAGTCTCTGCTTAGGGCTACATCAATAGGAAACAAACCATAGAGATAGAACTTGGAGCTACTTTATTGTGTCAAGTTTCCAAGAGCTAGCACAAACCGTGTTTGATTTACAGTTCCAACTACATGTATCCATATAGGAGAAAACAGAGTGAAACCTAAAAATTAAAACTGTTACTGCCAACGAACGGTTTAACCTAGAAGAACGAAATTTGGTGAGCCAAGTGGGATTGGGGTACTGATCATTACCTGAAAGTGTCATCAAGATTGGGTGAAAAAATATGTGCTGAGATTTCAGGAAACTCGCAGTTTTTTGGAAGCTTGGCAACCCCTTTCCATGAAAGTGATTTGCGCCGGTCTCTGCTTAGGGCTACATCAATAGGAAACAAACCATAGAGATTGAACTTGGAACTACTTTATTGTGTCAAGTTTCCAAGAGCTAGCACAAACTGTGTTTGATTTAGAGTTCCAAGTACAAGTATCCATATAGGAGAAAACAGAATGAAACCTAAAAATTGAAACTGATACTGACAACGAACGGTTTAACTTTGAAGAATGAAATTTCGTTAGCCAAGTGGGATTGAGGTACTGATCATTACCTGAAGGTGTCATCAAGACTGGTGAAAAAATGTATGCTGAGATTTCAGGAAACTCGTAGTTTTTGGATGCTTGGCAACCCCTTTCAATGAAAGTGATTTGCGCCGGTCTCTGCTTAGGGCTACATCAAGAGGAAACAAACCATAGAGATAGAACTTGGAACTAGTTTATTGTGTCAAGTTTAAAGAGCTAACACAAACCATGTTTGATTTAGTGTTCCAACTACATATATCCATATAGGAGAAAACAGAGTGAAACCTAAAAATTAAAACTGTTACTGCCGACGAACAGTTTAACCTAGAAGAACGAAGTTTGGTGAGCCAAGTGGGATTGGGGTACTGATCATTACGTGAAAGTGTCATCAAGATTGGTGAAAAAATGTGTGCTGAGATTTCAGGAAACTCGTAGTTTTTTGGAAGCCTGGCAACCCCTTTCCATTAAAGTGATTTGCGCCAGTCTCTGTTTCGGGCTACATCAATAGGAAAGAAACCATAGAGATAGAACTTGGAACTACTTTATTGTGTCAAGTTTCCAAGAGCTGGCACAAACCGTGTTTGATTTAGAGTTCCAACTACATGTATCCATATAGGAGAAAACAGAGTGAAACCTAAAAATTAAAACTGTTACAGCCAACGAACGGTTGAAACTAGAAGAACGAAATTTGGTGAGCCAACTGGGATTGGGGTACTGATCATTACCTGAAAGTGTCATCAAGATTGGTTGAAAAAATGTGTGCTGAGATTTCAGGATACTCGTAATTTTTTGGAAGCTTGGCACCAACATTCCATGAAAGGGATTTGCGCTAGTCTCTGTTTCGGGCTACATCAATAGGAAAGAAACCATAGAGATAGAACTTGGAACTACTTTATTGTGTCAAGTTTCCAAAGGCTGGCACAAACCGTGTTTGATTTAGAGTTCCAACTACATGTATCCGTATAGGAGAAAACAGAGTGAATCCTAAAAATTAAAACTGATACTGCCAACGAACGGTTTAACCTAGAAGAACGAAATTTGGTGAGCCAAGTGGGATTGGGGTACTGAGTATTACCTGAAAGTGTCATCAAGATTGGGTGAAAAAATGTGTGCTGATTTCAGGGAATTAGTAGTTTTTTGGAAGCTTGGCAACCCCTTTCCATGAAAGTGATTTGCGCCAGTCTCTGCTTAGGGCTACATCAATAGGAAACAAACCATAGAGATAGAACTTGGAACTACTTTATTGTGTCAAGTTTCCAAGAGCTAGCACAAACCGTGTTTGATTTAGAGTTCCAAGTACATGTATCCATATAGGAGAAAAAAGCGTGAAACCTAAAAATTAAAACTGTTACTGCCGATGAACAGTTTAACCTAAAAGAACGAAATTTGGTGAGCCAAGTGGGATTGGGGTACTGATCATTACCTGAAAGTGTCATCAAGATTGGTGAAAAAATGTATGCTGTGATTTCAGGAAACTCGTAGTTTTTTGGAAGCTTGGCAACCCCTTTCCATGAAATGATTTGCGCTGGTCGCTGCTTAGGGCTACATCAATAGGAAACAAACCATAGAGATAGAACATGGAACTACTTTATTGTGTCAAGTTTCCAAGAGCTAGCACAAACCGTGTTTGATTTAGAGTTCCAACTACATGTATCCTTATAGGAGAAAACAGAGTGAAACCTAAAAATTAAAACTGATACTGCCAACGAACGGTTTAACCTAGAAGAACGAAATTTGGTGAGCCAAGTGGGATTGGGGTACTGAGTATTACCTGAAAGTGTCATCCAGTTTGGGTCAAAAAATGTGTGCTGATTTCAGGAAACTTGTAGTTTTTTGGAAGCTTGGCAACCCCTTTCCATGAAAGTGATTTGCGCCAGTCTCTGCTTAGGGCTACATCAATAGGAAACAAACCATAGAGAAACAACTTGGAACTACTTTATTGTGTCAAGTTTCAAAGAGCTAGCCCAAACCGTGTTTGATTTAGAGTTCCAACTACAATGTATCCATATAGGAGAAAACAGAGTGAAACCTAAAAATTAAAACTGATACTGCCAACGAACGGGTTAACCTAGAAGAATGAAATTTGGTGAGCCAAGTGGATTGGGGTACTGATCATAACATGAAAGTGTCATCAAGATTGGTTGAAAAAATGTGTGCTGAGTTTTCAGGAAACTCGTATTTTTTTGGAAGCTTGGCAACCCCTTTCTATGAAAGTGATTTGCGCCAGTCTCTGCTTAGGGCTACATCAATAGGAAACAAACCATAGAGATAGAACGTGGAACTACTTTAGTGTGTCAAGTTTCAAAGAGCTAGAACAAACCGTGTTTGATTTAGAGTTCCAACTACATGTATCCATATAGGAGAAAACAGAGTGAAACCTAAAAATTAAAACGGTTACTGCCAACGAACGGTTTAACTTAGAAGCACGAAATTTGGTGAGCCAAGTTGGATTGGGGTACTGATCATTACCTGAAAGTGTCATCAAGATTGGGGGAAAAAATATATGCTGAGATTTCAGGAAACTCGTAGTTTTTTGGAAGCTTGGCAACCCCTTTCCATGAAAGTGATTTGCGCCAGTCTCTGTTTCGGGCTACATCAATAGGAAAGAAACCATAGAGATAGAACTTGGAACTACTTTATTGTGTCAAGTTTCCAACAGCTGGCACAAACCGGGTTTGATTTAGAGTTCCAACTACATGTATCCATATAGGAGAAAACAGAGTGAAACCTAAAAATTAAAACTGTTACAGCCAACGAACGGTTGAACCTAGAAGAACGAAATTTGGTGAGCCAACTGGGATTGGGGTACTGATCATTACCTGAAAGTGTCATCAAGATTGGTTGAAAAAATGTGTGCTGAGATTTCAGGATACTCGTAATTTTTTGGAAGCTTGGCACCAACTTTCCATGAAAGTGATTTGCGCGGGTCTCTGCTTAGGGCTACATCAATAGGAAAAAAAACATAGAGATAGAACTTGGAACTACTTTATTGTGTCAAGTTTCCAAGAGCTGGCACAAACCGTGTTTGATTTAGAGTTCCAACTACATGTATGCATATAGGAGAAAACAGAGTGAAACCTAAAAATTAAAACTTATACTGCCAACGAACGGTTTAACCTAGAAGAATGAAATTTGGTGAGCCAAGTGGATTGGGGTACTGATCATTACAAGAAAGTGTCTTCAAGATTGTGTGAAAAAATGTATGCTGAGATTTGAGGAAACTCGTAGTTTTTTGGAAACTTGGCAACCCCTTTTGATTAAATGTTTTGCGCCGGTCTCTGCTTAGGGCTACATCAATAGGAAACAAACCATAGAGATAGAACTTGGAACTACTTTATTGTGTCAAGTTTCCAAGAGCAAGCACAAACCATGTTTGATTTAGAGTTCCAAGTACATGTATCCATATAGGAGAAAACAGAGTGAAACCTAAAAATTAAAACTGTTACTGCCGATGAAAAGTTTAACCTAGAAGAACGTAATTTGGTGAGCCAAGTGGGATTGGGGTACTGATCATTACCTGAAAGTGTCATCAAGATTGGTGAAAAAATGTATGCTGAGATTTCAGGAAACTCGTAGTTTTTTGGAAGCTTGGCAACCCCTTTCCATGAAATGATATGCGCTGGTCGCTGCTTAGGGCTACATCAATAGGAAACAAACCATAGAGATAGAACTTGGAACTACTTTATTGTGTCAAGTTTCCAAGAGCTAGCACAAACCGTGTTTGATTTAGAGTTCCAACTACATGTATCCTTATAGGAGAAAACAGAGTGTAACCTAAAAATTAAAACTGATACTGCCAACGAACGGTTTAACCTAGAAGAACGAAATTTGGTGAGCCAAGTGGGATTGGGGTATTGATCATTACCTGAAAGTGTCATCAACATTGGGTGACAAAATGTATGCTGAGATTTCAGGAAACTCGTAGTTTTTTGGAAGCTTGGCAACCCCTTTCCGTGAAAGTGATTTGTGCCGGTCTCTGCTTTGGGCTACATCAATAGGAAACAAACCATAGAGATAGAACTTGGAACTACTTTATTGTGTCAAGTTTCCAAGGGCTAGCACAAACCGTGTTTGATTTAGAGTTCCAACTACATGTATCCATATAGGAGAAAACAGAGTGAAACCTAAAAATTAAAACTGTTACTGCCAAGGAACGGTTTAACCTAGAAGAACGAAATTTGGTGAGCCAAGTGGGATTGGGGTACTGATCATTACCTGAAAGTGTCATCAAGATTGGGTGAAAAAATATGTGCTGAGATTTCAGGAAACTCGCAGTTTTTTGGAAGCTTGGCAACCCCTTTCCATGAAAGTAATTTGCGCCAGTCTCTGCTTAGGGCTACATCAATAGGAAACAAACCATATAGATTGAACTTGGAACTACTTTATTGTGTCAAGTTTCCAAGAGCTAGCACAAACCGTGTTTGATTTAGAGTTCCAACTACATGTATCCATACAGGAGAAAACAGAGTGAAACCTAAAAATAAAAACTGTTACTGCCAATGAACTGTTTAACCTAGAAGAATGAAATTTGGTGAGGCAAGTGGGACTGGGGTACTGATCATTACCTGAAAGTGTCATCAAGATTGGGTGAAAAAATGTGTGCTGAGATATCAGGAAACTAGTAGTTTTTTGGAAGCTTGGCAACAAATTTCCATGAAAGTGATTTGAGCCAGTCTCCTCTTAGGGCTACATCAATAGGAAAAAAACCATAGAGATAGAACATGGAACTACTTTATTGTGTCAAGTTTCAAAGAGCTAGCACAAATGGTGTTTGATTTAGAGTTCCAACTATATGTATCCATATAGGAGACAACAGAGTGAAAGCTAAAAATTAAAACTGATACTGCCAACGAACGGTTTAAACTAGAAGAATGAAATTTGGTGAGCCAAGTGGGATTGGGGTAGTGATCATTACCTGAAAGTGTCATCAACATTGGGTGACAAAATGTATGCTGAGATTTCAGGAAACTCGTAGTTTTTTGGAAGCTTGGCAACCCCTTTCCATGAAAGTGATTTGTGCCAGTCTCTGCTTTGGGCTACATCAATAGGAAACAAACCATAGAGATAGAACTTGGAACTACTTTATTGTGTCAAGTTTCCAAGGGCTAGCACAAACCGTGTTTGATTTAGAGTTCCAACTACATGTATCCATATAGGAGAAAACAGAGTGAAACCTAAAAATTAAAACTGTTACTGCCAACGAACGGTTTAACCTAGAAGAACGAAATTTGGTGAGCCAAGTGGGATTGGGGTACTGATCATTACGTGAAAGTGTCATCAAGATTGGTGAAAAAATGTGTGCTGAGATTTCAGGAAACTCGTAGTTTTTTGGAAGCCTGGCAACCCCTTTCCATTAAAGAGATTTGCGCCAGTCTCTGTTTCGGGCTACATCAATAGGAAAGAAACCATAGAGATAGAACTTGGAACTACTTTATTGTGTCAAGTTTCCAAGAGCTGGCACAAACCGTGTTTGATTTAGAGTTCCAACTACATGTATCCATATAGGAGAAAACAGAGTGAAACCTAAAAATTAAAACTGTTACAGCCAACGAACGGTTGAAACTAGAAGAACGAAATTTGGTGAGCCAACTGGGATTGGGGTACTGATCATTACCTGAAAGTGTCATCAAGATTGGTTGAAAAAATGTGTGCTGAGATTTCAGGATACTCGTAATTTTTTGGAAGCTTGGCACCAACTTTCCATGAAAGGGATTTGCGCTAGTCTCTGTTTCGGGCTACATCAATAGGAAAGAAACCATAGAGATAGAACTTGGAACTACTTTATTGTGTCAAGTTTCCAAAGGCTGGCACAAACCGTGTTTGATTTAGAGTTCCAACTACATGTATCCGTATAGGAGAAAACAGAGTGAAACCTAAAAATTAAAACTGATACTGCCAACGAACGGTTTAACCTAGAAGAACGAAATTTGGTGAGCCAAGTGGGATTGGGGTACTGAGTATTACCTGAAAGTGTCATCAAGATTGGGTGAAAAAATGTGTGCTGATTTCAGGGAATTAGTAGTTTTTTGGAAGCTTGGCAACCCCTTTCCATGAAAGTGATTTGCGCCAGTCTCTGCTTAGGGCTACATCAATAGGAAACAAACCATAGAGATAGAACTTGGAACTACTTTATTGTGTCAAGTTTCTAAGAGCTAGCACAAACCGTGTTTGATTTAGAGTTCCAACTACATGTATCCATATAGGAGAAAAAAGCGTGAAACCTAAAAATTAAAACTGTTACTGCCGATGAACAGTTTAACCTAAAAGAACGAAATTTGGTGAGCCAAGTGGGATTGGGGTACTGATCATTACCTGAAAGTGTCATCAAGATTGGTGAAAAAATGTATGCTGAGATTTCAGGAAACTCGTAGTTTTTTGGAAGCTTGGCAACCCCTTTCCATGAAATGATTTGCGCTGGTCGCTGCTTAGGGCTACATCAATAGGAAACAAACCATAGAGATAGAACATGGAACTACTTTATTGTGTCAAGTTTCCAAGAGCTAGCACAAACCGTGTTTGATTTAGAGTTCCAACTACATGTATCCTTATAGGAGAAAACAGAGTGAAACCTAAAAATTAAAACTGATACTGCCAACGAACGGTTTAACCTAGAAGAACGAAATTTGGTGAGCCAAGTGGGATTGGGGTACTGAGTATTACCTGAAAGTGTCATCCAGTTTGGGTCAAAAAATGTGTGCTGATTTCAGGAAACTTGTAGTTTTTTGGAAGCTTGGCAACCCCTTTCTATGAAAGTGATTTGCGCCAGTCTCTGCTTAGGGCTACATCAATAGGAAACAAACCATAGAGATAGAACGTGGAACTACTTTAGTGTGTCAAGTTTCAAAGAGCTAGAACAAACCGTGTTTGATTTAGAGTTCCAACTACATGTATCCATATAGGAGAAAACAGAGTGAAACCTAAAAATTAAAACGGTTACTGCCAACGAACGGTTTAACTTAGAAGCACGAAATTTGGTGAGCCAAGTTGGATTGGGGTACTGATCATTACCTGAAAGTGTCATCAAGATTGGGGGAAAAAATATATGCTGAGATTTCAGGAAACTCGTAGTTTTTTGGAAGCTTGGCAACCCCTTTCCATGAAAGTGATTTGCGCCAGTCTCTGTTTCGGGCTACATCAATAGGAAAGAAACCATAGAGATAGAACTTGGAACTACTTTATTGTGTCAAGTTTCCAACAGCTGGCACAAACCGGGTTTGATTTAGAGTTCCAACTACATGTATCCATATAGGAGAAAACAGAGTGAAACCTAAAAATTAAAACTGTTACAGCCAACGAACGGTTGAACCTAGAAGAACGAAATTTGGTGAGCCAACTGGGATTGGGGTACTGATCATTACCTGAAAGTGTCATCAAGATTGGTTGAAAAAATGTGTGCTGAGATTTCAGGATACTCGTAATTTTTTGGAAGCTTGGCACCAACTTTCCATGAAAGTGATTTGCGCGGGTCTCTGCTTAGGGCTACATCAATAGGAAAAAAAACATAGAGATAGAACTTGGAACTACTTTATTGTGTCAAGTTTCCAAGAGCTGGCACAAACCGTGTTTGATTTAGAGTTCCAACTACATGTATGCATATAGGAGAAAACAGAGTGAAACCTAAAAATTAAAACTTATACTGCCAACGAACGGTTTAACCTAGAAGAATGAAATTTGGTGAGCCAAGTGGATTGGGGTACTGATCATTACAAGAAAGTGTCTTCAAGATTGGGGGAAAAAATGTATGCTGAGATTTGAGGAAACTCGTAGTTTTTTGGAAACTTGGCAACCCCTTTTGATTAAATGTTTTGCGCCGGTCTCTGCTTAGGGCTACATCAATAGGAAACAAACCATAGAGATAGAACTTGGAACTACTTTATTGTGTCAAGTTTCCAAGAGCAAGCACAAACCATGTTTGATTTAGAGTTCCAAGTACATGTATCCATATAGGAGAAAACAGAGTGAAACCTAAAAATTAAAACTGTTACTGCCGATGAAAAGTTTAACATAGAAGAACGAAATTTGGTGAGCCAAGTGGGATTGGGGTACTGATCATTACCTGAAAGTGTCATCAAGATTGGTTAAAAAGTGTATGCTGAGATTTCAGGAAACTCGTAGTTTTTTGGAAGCTTGGCAACCCCTTTCCATGAAATGATTTGCGCTGGTCGCTGCTTAGGGCTACATCAATAGGAAACAAACCATAGAGATAGAACTTGGAACTACTTTATTGTGTCAAGTTTCCAAGAGCTAGCACAAACCGTGTTTGATTTAGAGTTCCAACTACATGTATCCTTATAGGAGAAAACAGAGTGTAACCTAAAAATTAAAACTGATACTGCCAATGAACGGTTTAACCTAGAAGAACGAAATTTGGTGAGCCAAGTGGGATTGGGGTATTGATCATTACCTGAAAGTGTCATCAACATTGGGTGACAAAATGTATGCTGAGATTTCAGGAAACTCGTAGTTTTTTGGAAGTTTGGCAACCCCTTTCCATGAAAGTGATTTGTGCCGGTCTCTGCTTTGGGCTACATCAATAGGAAACAAACCATAGAGATAGAACTTGGAACTACTTTATTGTGTCAAGTTTCCAAGGGCTAGCACAAACCGTGTTTGATTTAGAGTTCCAACTACATGTATCCATATAGGAGAAAACAGAGTGAAACCTAAAAATTAAAACTGTTACTGCCAAGGAACGGTTTAACCTAGAAGAACGAAATTTGGTGAGCCAAGTGGGATTGGGGTACTGATCATTACCTGAAAGTGTCATCAAGATTGGGTGAAAAAATATGTGCTGAGATTTCAGGAAACTCGCAGTTTTTTGGAAGCTTGGCAACCCCTTTCCATGAAAGTGATTTGCGCCGGTCTCTGCTTAGGGCTACATCAATAGGAAACAAACCATAGAGATTGAACTTGGAACTACTTTATTGTGTCAAGTTTCCAAGAGCTAGCACAAACCGTGTTTGATTTAGAGTTCCAACTACATGTATCCATACAGGAGAAAACAGAGTGAAACCTAAAAATAAAAACTGTTACTGCCAATGAACTGTTTAACCTAGAAGAATGAAATTTGGTGAGGCAAGTGGGACTGGGGTACTGATCATTACCTGAAAGTGTCATCAAGATTGGGTGAAAAAATGTGTGCTGAGATATCAGGAAACTAGTAGTTTTTTGGAAGCTTGGCAACAAATTTCCATGAAAGTGATTTGAGACAGTCTCCTCTTAGGGCTACATCAATAGGAAAAAAACCATAGAGATAGAACTTGGAACTACTCTATTGTGTCAAGTTTCAAAGAGCTAGCACAAATGGTGTTTGATTTAGAGTTCCAACTATATGTATCCATATAGGAGACAACAGAGTGAAAGCTAAAAATTAAAACTGATACTGCCAACGAACGGTTTAAACTAGAAGAATGAAATTTGGTGAGCCAAGTGGGATTGGGGTAGTGATCATTACCTGAAAGTGTCATCAACATTGGGTGACAAAATGTATGCTGAGATTTCAGGAAACTCGTAGTTTTTTGGAAGCTTGGCAACCCCTTTCCATGAAAGTGATTTGTGCCAGTCACTGCTTTGGGCTACATCAATAGGAAACAAACCATAGAGATAGAACTTGGAACTACTTTATTGTGTCAAGTTTCCAAGGGCTAGCACAAACCGTGTTTGATTTAGAGTTCCAACTACATGTATCCATATAGGAGAAAACAGAGTGAAACCTAAAAATTAAAACTGTTACTGCCAACGAACGGTTTAACCTAGAAGAACGAAATTTGGTGAGCCAAGTGGGATTGGGGTACTGATCATTACCTGAAAGTGTCATCACGATTGGGTGAAAAAATATGTGCTGAGATTTCAGGAAACTCGCAGTTTTTTGGAAGCTTGGCAACCCCTTTCCATGAAAGTGATTTGCGCCGGTCTCTGCTTAGGGCTACATCAATATGAAAAAAACCATAGAGATTGAACTTGGAACTACTTTATTGTGTCAAGTTTCCAAGAGCTAGCACAAACCGTGTTTGATTTAGAGTTCCAAGTACATGTATCCATATAGGAGAAAACAGAATGAAACCTAAAAATTGAAACTGATACTGCCAACGAACGGTTTAACTTAGAAGAATGAAATTTCGTGAGCCAAGTGGGATTGGTGTACTGATCATTACCTGAAGGTGTCATCAAGACTGGTGAAAAAATGTATGCTGAGATTTCAGGAAACTCGTAGTTTTTGGATGCTTGGCAACCCCTTTCCATGAAAGTGATTTGCGCCGGTCTCTGCTTAGGGCTACATCAAGAGGAAACAAACCATAGAGATAGAACTTGGAACTAGTTTATTGTGTCAAGTTTAAAGAGCTAACACAAACCATGTTTGATTTAGTGTTCCAACTACATATATCCATATAGGAGAAAACAGAGTGAAACCTAAAAATTAAAACAGTTACTGCCGACGAACAGTTTAACCTATAAGAACGAAGTTTGGTGAGCCAAGTGGGATTGGGGTACTGATCATTACGTGAAAGTGTCATCAAGATTGGTGAAAAAATGTGTGCTGAGATTTCAGGAAACTCGTAGTTTTTTGGAAGCCTGGCAACCCCTTTCCATTAAAGTGATTTGCACCAGTCTCTGTTTCGGGCTACATCAATAGGAAAGAAACCATAGAGATAGAACTTGGAACTACTTTATTGTGTCAAGTTTCCAAGAGCTGGCACAAACCGTGTTTGATTTAGAGTTCCAACTACATGTATCCATATAGGAGAAAACAGAGTGAAACCTAAAATTAAAACTGTTACAGCCAACGAACGGTTGAAACTAGAAGAACGAAATTTGGTGAGCCAACTGGGATTGGGGTACTGATCATTACCTGAAAGTGTCATCAAGATTGGTTGAAAAAATGTGTGCTGAGATTTCAGGATACTCGTAATTTTTTGGAAGCTTGGCACCAACTTTCCATGAAAGGGATTTGCGCCAGTCTCTGTTTCGGGCTACATCAATAGGAAAGAAACCATAGAGATAGAACTTGGAACTACTTTATTGTGTCAAGTTTCCAAAGGCTGGCACAAACTGTGTTTGATTTAGAGTTCCAACTACATGTATCCGTATAGGAGAAAACAGAGTGAAACCTAAAAATTAAAACTGATACTGCCAACGAACGGTTTAACCTAGAAGAACGAAATTTGGTGAGCCAAGTGGGATTGGGGTACTGAGTATTACCTGAAAGTGTCATCAAGATTGGGTGAAAAAATGTGTGCTGATTTCAGGGAATTAGTAGTTTTTTGGAAGCTTGGCAACCCCTTTCCATGAAAGTGATTTGCGCCAGTCTCTGCTTAGGGCTACATCAATAGGAAACAAACCATAGAGATAGAACTTGGAACTACTTTATTGTGTCAAGTTTCCAAGAGCTAGCACAAACCGTGTTTGATTTAGAGTTCCAAGTACATGTATCCATATAGGAGAAAACAGAGTGAAACCTAAAAATTAAAACTGTTACTGCCGATGAACAGTTTAACCTAAAAGAACGAAATTTGGTGAGCCAAGTGGGATTGGGGTACTGATCATTACCTGAAAGTGTCATCAAGATTGGTGAAAAAATGTATGCTGAGATTTCAGGAAACTCGTAGTTTTTTGGAAGCTTGGCAACCCCTTTCCATGAAATGATTTGCGCTGGTCGCTGCTTAGGGCTACATAAATAGGAAACAAACCATAGAGATAGAACATGGAACTACTTTATTGTGTCAATTTTCCAAGAGCTAGCACAAACCGTGTTTGATTTAGAGTTCCAACTACATGTATCCTTATAGGAGAAAACAGAGTGAAACCTAAAAATTAAAACTGATACTGCCAACGAACGGTTTAACCTAGAAGAACGAAATTTGGTGAGCCAAGTGGGATTGGGGTACTGAGTATTACCTGAAAGTGTGATGCAGTTTGGGTCAAAAAATGTGTGCTGATTTCAGGAAACTTGTAGTTTTTTGGAAGCTTGGCAACCCCTTTCCATGAAAGTGATTTGCGCCAGTCTCTGCTTAGGGCTACATCAATAGGAAACAAACCATAGAGAAACAACTTGGAACTACTTTATTGTGTCAAGTTTCAAAGAGCTAGCCCAAACCGTGTTTGATTTAGAGTTCCAACTACAATATATCCATATAGGAGAAAACAGAGTGAAACCTAAAAATTAAAACTGATACTGCCAAGGAACGGTTTAAACTAGAAGAACGTAATTTGGTGAGCCAAGTGGGATTGGGGTACTGATCATTACCTGAAAGTGTCTTCAAGATTGGGTGAAAAAATGTATGCTGAGATTTGAGGAAATTCGTAGTTTTTTGGAAACTTGGCAACCCCTTTTGATTAAATGATTTGCGCCGGTCTCTGCTTAGGGCTACATCAATAGGAAACAAACCATAGAGATAGAACATGGAACTACTTTATTGTGTCAAGTTTCCAAGAGCTAGCACAAACCGTGTTTGATTTAGAGTTCCAACTACATGTATCCATATAGGAGAAAACAGAGTGAAACCTAAAAATTAAAACTGATACTGCCAACGAACGGGTTAACCTAGAAGAATGAAATTTGGTGAGCCAAGTGGATTGGGGTACTGATCATAACATGAAAGTGTCATCAAGATTGGTTGAAAAAATGTGTGCTGAGTTTTCAGGAAACTCGTAGTTTTTTGGAAGCTTGGCAACCCCTTTCTATGAAAGTGATTTGCGCCAGTCTCTGCTTAGGGCTACATCAATAGGAAACAAACCATAGAGATAGAACTTGGAACTACTTTATTGTGTCAAGTTTCAAAGAGCTAGAACAAACCGTGTTTGATTTAGAGTTCCAACTACATGTATCCATATAGGAGAAAACAGAGTGAAACCTAAAAATTAAAACAGTTACTGCCAACGAACGGTTTAACTTAGAAGCACGAAATTTGGTGAGCCAAGTTGGATTGGGGTACTGATCATTACCTGAAAGTGTCATCAAGATTGGGGGAAAAAATATATGCTGAGATTTCAGGAAACTCGTAGTTTTTTGGAAGCTTGGCAACCCCTTTCCATTAAAGTGATTTGCGCCAGTCTCTGCTTAGGGCTACATCAATAGGAAAAAAACCATAGAGATAGAACTTGGAACTACTATTGTGTCAAGTTTCCAACAGCTGGCACAAACCGGGTTTGATTTAGAGTTCCAACTACATGTATCCATATAGGAGAAAACAGAGTGAAACCTAAAAATTAAAACTGTTACAGCCAACGAACGGTTGAACCTAGAAGAACGAAATTTGGTGAGCCAACTGGGATTGGGGTACTGATCATTACCTGAAAGTGTCATCAAGATTGGTTTAAAAAATGTGTGCTGAGATTTCAGGATACTCGTAATTTTTTGGAAGCTTGGCACCAACTTTCCATGAAAGTGATTTGCGCGGGTCTCTGCTTAGGGCTACATCAATAGGAAAAAAACCATAGAGATAGAACTTGGAACTACTTTATTGTGTCAAGGTTCCAAGAGCTGGCACAAACCGTGTTTGATTTAGAGTTCCAACTACATGTATGCATATAGGAGAAAACAGAGTGAAACCTAAAAATTAAAACTTATACTGCCAACGAACGGTTTAACCTAGAAGAATGAAATTTGGTGAGCCAAGTGGATTGGGGTACTGATCATTACAAGAAAGTGTCTTCATGATTGTGTGAAAAAATGTATGCTGAGATTTGAGGAAACTCGTAGTTTTTTGGAAACTTGGCAACCCCTTTTGATTAAATATTTTGCGCCGGTCTCTGCTTAGGGCTACATCAATAGGAAACAAACCATAGAGATAGAACTTGGAACTACTTTATTGTGTCAAGTTTCCAAGAGCAAGCACAAACCATGTTTGATTTAGAGTTCCAAGTACATGTATCCATATAGGAGAAAACAGAGTGAAACCTAAAAATTAAAACTGTTACTGCCGATGAAAAGTTTAACCTAGAAGAACGAAATTTCGTGAGCCAAGTGGGATTGGGGTACTGATCATTACCTGAAAGTGTCATCAAGATTGGTGAAAAAATGTATGCTGAGATTTCAGGAAACTCGTAGTTTTTTGGAAGCTTGGCAACCCCTTTCCATGAAATGATTTGCGCTGGTCGCTGCTTAGGGCTACATCAATAGGAAACAAACCATAGAGATAGAACATGGAACTACTTTATTGTGTCAAGTTTCCAAGAGCTAGCACAAACCGTGTTTGATTTAGAGTTCCAACTACATGTATCCTTATAGGAGAAAACAGAGTGTAACCTAAAAATTAAAACTGATACTGCCAACGAACGGTTTAACCTAGAAGAACGAAATTTGGTGAGCCAAGTGGGATTGGGGTACTGAGTATTACCTGAAAGTGTCATCAAGATTGGGTGAAAAAATGTGTGCTGATTTCAGGAAAATTGTAGTTTTTTGGAAGCTTGGCAACCCCTTTCCATGAAAGTGATTTGCGCCAGTCTCTGCTTAGGGCTACATCAATAGGAAACAAACCATAGAGATACAACTTGGAACTACTTTATTGTGTCAAGTTTCAAAGAGCTAGCCCAAACCGTGTTTGATTTAGAGTTCCAACTACATGTATCCATATAGGAGAAAACAGAGTGAAATCTAAAAATTAAAACTGATACTGCCAACGAACGGTTTAAACTAGAAGAACGTAATTTGGTGAGCCAAGTGGGATTGGGGTACTGATCATTACCTGAAAGTGTCTTCAAGATTGGGGGAAAAAATGTATGCTGAGATTTGAGGAAATTCGTAGTTTTTTGGAAACTTGGCAACCCCTTTTGATTAAATGATTTGCGCCGGTCTCTGCTTAGGGCTACATCAATAGGAAACAAACCATAGAGATACAACTTGGAACTACTTTATTGTGTCAAGTTTCAAAGAGCTAGCCCAAACCGTGTTTGATTTAGAGTTCCAACTACATATATCCATATAGGAGAAAACAGAGTGAAACCTAAAAATTAAAACTGATACTGCCAACGAACGGGTTAACCTAGAAGAATGAAATTTGGTGAGCCAAGTTTATTGGGGTACTGATCATTACCTGAAAGTGTCATCAAGATTGGGGGAAAAAATATATGCTGAGATTTCCGGAAACTCGTAGTTTTTTGGAAGCTTGGCAACCCCTTTCCATGAAAGGGATTTGCGCCAGTCTCTGTTTCGGGCTACATCAATAGGAAAGAAACTATAGAGATAGAACTTGGAACTACTTTATTGTGTCAAGTTTCCAAGAGCTGGCACAAACCGTGTTTGATTTAGAGTTCCAACTACATGTATCCATATAGGAGAAAACAGAGTGAAACCTAAAAATTAAAACTGTTACAACCAATGAACGGTTTAACCAAGAAGAACAAAATTTGGTGAGCCAAGTGGGATTGGGGTACTGATCATTACCTGAAAGTGTCATCAAGATTGGTTGAAAAAATGGGTGCTGAGATTTCAGGATACTCGTAATTTTTTGGAAGCTTGGCAACAACTTTCCATGAAAGTGATTTGCGCCGGTCTCCGCTTAGGGCTACATCAATAGGAAACAAACCATAGAGATAGAACTTGGAACTACTTTATTGTGTCAAGTTTCCAAGAGCTGGCACAAACCGTGTTTGATTTAGAGTTCCAACTACTTGTATCCATATAGGAGAAAACAGAGTGAAACCTAAAATTTAAAACTGATACTGCCAACGAACGGTTTAACCTAGAAGAACGAAATTTGGTGAGCCAAGTGGGATTGGGGTACTGATCATTACCTGAAAGTGTCTTCAAGATTGGGTGAAAAATGTATGCTGAGATTTGAGGTAACTCGTAGTTTTTTGGAAGCTTGGCAACCCCTTTCCATGAAAGTGATTTGCGCTGGTCTCTGCTTAGGGCTACATAAATAGGAAACAAACCATAGAGATAGAACTTGGAACTACTTTATTGTGTCAAGTTTCCAAGATCTAGCACAAACCGTGTTTGATTTAGTGTTCCAACTACATGTATCCATATAGGAGAAAACAGAGTGAAACCTAAAAATTAAAACTATTACTGCCAACGAACGGTTTAACCTAGAAGAATGAAATTTGGTGAGTCGAGTGAGATTGGGGTACTGATCATTACCTGAAAGTGTCATCAAGATTGGCTGAAAAAATGTGTGCTGAGATTTCAGGAAACTCGTAGTTTTTTGGAAGCTTGGCAACAAATTTCCATGAAAGTGATTTGCGCCAGTCTCTGCTTAGGGCTACATCAATAGGAAACAAACCATAGAGATAGAACTTGGAACTACTTTATTGAGTCAAGTTTCAAAGAGCTAGCACAAACCGTGTTTGATTTAGAGTTCCAACTATATGTATCCATATATGAAACAACAGAGTGAAAGCTAAAAATTAAAACTGATACTGCCAACGAACGGTTTAACCTAGAAGAATGAAATTTGGTGAGCCAAGTGGGATTGGGGTACTGATCATTACCTGAAAGTGTCATCAACATCGGGTGAAAAAATGTATGCTGAGATTTCAGGAAACTCGTAGTTTTTTGGAAGCTTGGCAACTCCTTTCCATGAAAGTGATTTGTGCCAGTCTCTGCTTAGGGCTACATCAGTAGGAAACAAACCATAGAGACAGAACTTGGAACTACTTTATTGTGTCAAGTTCCCAAGGGCTAGCACAAACCGTGTTTGATTTAGAGATCCAACTACATGTATCCATATAGGAGAAAACAGAGTGAAACCTAAAAATTAAAACTGTTACAGCCAACGAACGGTTGAACCTAGAAGAACGAAATTTGGTGAGCCAACTGGGATTGGGGTACTGATCATTACCTGAAAGTGTCATCAAGATTGGTTGAAAAAATATGTGCTGAGATTTCAGGATACTCGTAATTTTTTGGAAGCTTGGCACCAACTTTCCATGAAAGTGATTTGCGCGGGTCTCTTCTTAGGGCTACATCAATAGGAAAAAAACCATAGAGATAGAACTTGGAACTACTTTATTGTGTCAAGTTTCCAAGAGCTGGCACAAACCGTGTTTGATTTAGAGTTCCAACTACATGTATCCGTATAGGAGAAAACAGAGTGAAACCTAAAAATTAAAACTGATACTGCCAACGAACGGTTTAACCTAGAAGAACGAAATTTGGTGAGCCAAGTGGGATTGGGGTACTGATCATTACCTGAAAGTGTCTTCAAGATTGGGTGAAAAAATGTATGCTGATATTTGAGGAAACTCGTAGTTTTTTGGAAACTTGGCAACCCCTTTTGATTAAATGATTTGTGCCGGTCTCTGCTTAGTGCTACATCAATAGGAAACAAACCATAGAGATAGAACTTGGAACTACTTTATTGTGTCAAGTTTCCAAGAGCTAGCACAAACCGTGTTTGATTTAGAGTTCCAACTACATGTATCCTTATAGGGGAAAACAGAGTGAAACCTAAAAATTAAAACTGTTACTGCCAACGAACGGTTTAACCTAGAAGAACGAAATTTGGTGAGCCAAGTGGGATTGCGGTACTGATCATTACCTGAAAGTGTCATCAAGATTGGGTGAAAAAATGTGTGCTGAGATTTCAGGAAACTCGTAGTTTTTTGGAAGCTTGGCAACCCCTTTCCATGAAAGTGATTTGCGCCAGTCTCTGCTTAGGGCTACATGAATAGGAAACATACCATAGAGATAGAACTTGGAACTACTTTATTGTGTCAAGATTCCAAGGGCTAGCACAAACCGTGTTTGATTTAGAGTTCCAACTACATGTATCCATATAGGAGAAAACAGAGTGAAACTTAAAAATTAAAACTGTTACTCCCAACGAACGGTTTAACCTAGAAGAACGAAATTTGGTGAGCCAAGTGGGATTGGGGTACTGATCATTACCTGAAAGTGTCTTCAAGATTGGGGGAAAAATGTATGCTGAGATTTCTGAAAACTTGTAGTTTTTTGGAAGCATGGAAACCAATTTCCATGAAATGATTTGCGCTGGTCTCTGCTTAGGGCTACATCAATAGGAAACAAACCATAGAGATTGAACTTGGAACTACTTTATTGTGTCAAGTTTCCAAGTGCTAGCACAAACCGTGTTTGATTTAGAGTTCCAACTACATGTATCCATATAGGAGAAAACAGAGTGAAACCTAAAAATTAAAACTGATACTGCCAACGAACAGTTTAACCTAGAAGAACGAAATTTGGTGAGCCAAGTGGGATTGGGGTACTGAGTATTACCTGAAAGTGTCATCAAGATTGGGTGAAAAAATGTGTGCTGCTTTCAGGGAATTAGTAG
Organism: Spermophilus citellus; assembly: GCF_964194105.1. NCBI lineage: Eukaryota > Metazoa > Chordata > Mammalia > Rodentia > Sciuridae > Spermophilus > Spermophilus citellus. The sequence continues at coordinate 84,264,254 of NC_138185.1, read as the reverse complement.
TTTTTTGGAAGCTTGGCAAACCCTTTCCATGAAAGTGATTTGCGGCAGTCTCTGCTTAGGGCTACATCAATAGGAAACAAACCATAGAGATACAACTTGGAACTACTTTATTGTGTCAAGTTTCAAAGAGCTAGCCCAAACCGTGTTTGATTTAGAGTTCCAACTACATGTATCCATATAGGAGAAAACATGTGAAACCTAAAAATTAAAACTGATACTGCCAACGAACGGTTTAACCTAGAAGAACGAAATTTGGTGAGCCAATTGGGATTGGGGTACTGATCATTACCTGAAAGTGTCTTCAAGATTGGGTGAAAAAGTGTATGCTGAGATTTGAGGAAACTCGTAGTTTTTTGGAAGCTTGCCAACCCCTTTCCATGAAAGTGATTTGCGCAAGTCTCTACTTAGGGCTACATCAATAGGAAACAAAACATAGAGATAGAACTTGGAACTACTTTATTGTGTCAAGTTTCCAAGAGCTAGCACAAACCGTGTTTGATTTACAGTTCCAACTACATGTATCCATATAGGAGAAAACAGAGTGAAACCTAAAAATTAAAACTGATACTGCCAACGAACGGTTTAACCTAGAAGAATGAAATTTGGTGAGCCAAGTGGGATTGGGGTACTGATCATTACCTGAAAGTGTCATCAAGATTGGGTGAAAAAATGTGTGCTGAGATTTCAGGAAACTCGTAGTTTTTTGGAAGCTTGGCAACAACTTTCCATGAAATTGATTTGCGCCAGTCTCTGCGTTGGGCTACATCAATAGGAAACAAACCATAGAAATCAAACTTGGAACTACTTTATTGTGTCAAGTTTCAAAGAGCTAGCACAAACCGTGTTTGATTTACAGTTCCAACTACATGTATCCATATAGGAGAAAACAGAGTGAAACCTAAAAATTAAAACTGATACTGCCAACGAACGGTTTAACCTAGAAGTACGAAATTTGGTGAGCCAAGTGGGATTGGGGTACTGATCATTACCTGAAAGTGTCATCAAGATTGGGTGAAAAAATATGTGCTGAGATTTCAGGAAACTCGCAGTTTTTTGGAAGCTTGGCAACCCCTTTCCATGAAAGTGATTTGCGCCGGTCTCTGCTTAGGGCTACATCAATAGGAAACAAAACATAGAGTTAGAACTTGGAACTACTTTATTGGGTCAAGTTTCCAAGGGCTATCACAAACCGTGTTTGTTTTAGAGTTCCAAATACATGTATCCATATAGGAGAAAACAGAATGAAACCTAAAAATTTAAACTGTTACTCCCAAAGAACAGTTTAATATAGAAGAAGGAAATTTGGTGAGCCAAGTGGGATTGGGGTACTGATATTTACCTGAAAGTGTCATCAAGATTCGGTGAAAAAATATGTGCTGAGATTTCAGGAAACTCGTAGTTTTTTGAAGCTTGGCAACAAATTTCCATGAAAGTGATTTGCGCAGGTCTCTGCTTAGGGCTACATCAATAGGAAAAAAAACATTGAGACAGAACTTGGAACTACTTTATTGTGTCACGTTTCCAAGAGCTAGCACAAACCGTGTTTGATTTAGAGTTCCAACTTCATGTATCCATATAGGAGAAAACAGAGTGAAACCTAAAAATTAAAACTGTTACTGCCAACGAACGGTTTAACCTAGAAGAACAAACTTTGGTGAGCCAAGTGGGATTGGGGTACTGATCATTACCTGAAAGTGTCATCAAGATTGGGTGAAAAAATGTATGCTGAGATTTCAGGAAACTCGTAGTTTTTTGGAAGTTTGGCAACCCCTTTCCATGAAAGTGATTTGCGCCGGTCTCTGCTTAGGGCTACATGAATAGGAAACAAACCATAGAGATAGAACCTGGAACTACTTTATTGTGTCAAGTTTCCAAGATCTAGCACAAACCGTGTTTGATTTATAGTTCCAACTACATGTATCCATATAGGAGAAAACAGAGTGAAACCTAAAAATTAAAACTGATACTGCCAAGGAACGGTTTAACCATGAAGAACGAAATTTGGTGAGCCAAGTGGGATTGGGGTACTGATAATTACCTGAAAGTGTCATCAAGATTGGGTGAAAAAATGTGTGCTGAGATTTCAGGAAACTCATAGTTTTTTGGAAGCTTGGCAACCCCTTTCCATGAAAGGGATTTGCGCCAGTCTCTGTGTAGGGCTACATCAATAGAAAACAAACCATTTAAATCAAACTTGGAACTACTTTATTGTGTCAAGTTTCAAAGAGCTAGCACAAACCGTGTTTGATTTAGAGTTCCAACTACATGTATCCATATAGGAGAAAACAGAGTGAAACCTAAAAATTAAAACTGTTACTGCCAACGAACGGTTTAACCTAGAAGAACGAAATTTGGTGAGCAAGTGGGATTGGGGTACTGATCATTACCTGAAAGTGTCATCAAGATTGGGTGAAAAAATGTGTGCTGAGATTTCAGGAAACTCGTAGTTTTTTGGAAGCTTGGCAACCCCTTTCCATGAAAGTGATTTGCGCCGGTTTCTGCTTAGGGCTACATCAATTGGAAACAAAACATAGAGATACAACTTGGAACTACTTTATTGTGTCAAGTTTCCAAGAGCTAGCACAAACCGTGTTTGATTTAGAGTTGCAACTACATGTATCCATATAGGAGAAAACAGAGTGAAACCTAAAAATTAAAACTGTTACTGCCAACGAACGGTTTAACCTAGAAGAATGAAATTTGCTGAGGGAAGTGGGATTGGGGTACTGATCATTTCCTGAAAGTGTCATCAAGATTGGGTGAAAAAATGTGTGCTGAGATTTCAGGAAACTCGTAGTTTTTTGGAAGCTTGGCAACAAATTTCATGAAAGTGATTTGCGCCAGTCTCTGCTTAGGGCTACATCAATAGGAAACAAACCATAGAGATATAACTTGGAACTACTTTATTGTGTCAAGTTTCAAAGAGCTAGGACAAACCGTGTTTGATTTAGAGTTCCAACTATATGTATCCAATAGGAGACAACAGAGTGAAACCTAAAAATTAAAACTGTTACTGCCAACGAACGGTTTAACCTAGAAGAACGAAATTTGGTGAGCCAAGTGGGATTGGGGTACTGATCATTACCTGAAAGTGTCATCAAGATTGGGTGAAAAAATGTGTGCTGAGATTTCAGGAAACTCGCAGTTTTTTGGAAATTTGGCAACCCCTTTCCATGAAAGTGATTTGCGCCGGTCTCTGCTTAGGGCTACATCAATAGGAAACAAAACATAGAGATAGAACTTGGAACTACTTTATTGTGTCAAGTTTCCAAGAGCTAGCACAAACCGTGTTTGATTTACAGTTCCAACTACTTGTATCCATATAGGAGAAAACAGAGTGAAACCTAAAAATTAAAACTGATACTGCCAATGAACGGATTAATCTAGAAGAACGAAATTTGGTGAGCCAAGTGGGATTGGGGTACTGATAATTACCTGAAAGTGTCATCAAGATTGGGTGAAAAAATGTGTGCTGATATTTCAGGAAACTCGTAGTTTTTTGGAAGCTTGGCAACAACTTTTCATGAAAGTGATTTGCGCCAGTCTCTGCATTGGGCTACATCAATAGGAAACAAACAATAGAAATCAAACTTGGAACTACTTTATTGTGTCAAGTTTCAAAGAGCTAGCACAAACCGTGTTTGATTTAGAGTTCCAACTACATGTATCCATATAGGAGAAAACAGAGTGAAACCTAAAAATTAAAACTGTTACTGCCAACGAACTGTTTAACCTAGAATTATGAAATTTTGTGAGGCAAGTGGGATTGGGGTACTGATCATTACCTGAAAGTGACATCAAGATTGGGGGAAAAAATGTATGCTGAGATTTCAGGAAACTCGTAGTTTTTTGGAAGCTTGGCAACCCCTTTCCATGAAAGTGATTTGTGCCAGTCTCTGCTTAGGGCTACATCAATAGGAAACAAACCATAGAGATAGAACTTGGAACTACTTTATTGTGTCTAGTTTCCAAGGGCTAGCACAAACCGTGTTTGATTTAGAGTTCCAACTACATGTATCCATATAGGAGAAAACAGAGTGAAACCTAAAAATTAAAACTGTTACTGCCAACGAACGGTTTAACCTAGAAGAAAGAAATTTGGTGAGCCAAGTGGGATTGGGGTACTGATCATTACCTGAAAGTGTCATCAAGATTGGGTGAAAAAATATGTGCTGAGATTTCAGGAAACTCGCAGTTTTTTGGAAGCTTGGCAACCCCTTTCCATAAAAGTGATTTGCGCCGGTCTCTGCTTAGGGCTACATCAATAGGAAACAAACCATAGAGATTGAACTTGGAACTACTTTATTGTGTCAAGTTTCCAAGAGCTAGCACAAACCGTGTGTGATTTAGAGTCCAAGTACATGTATCCATATAGGAGAAAACAGAATGAAACCTAAAAATTGAAACTGATACTGCCAACGAACGGTTTAACTTAGAAGAATGAAATTTCGTGAGCCAAGTGGGATTGGGGTACTGATCATTACCTGAAAGTGTCATCAAGACTGGTGAAAAAATGTATGCTGAGATTTCAGGAAACTCGTAGTTTTTTGGATGCTTGGCAACCCCTTTCCATGAAAGTGATTTGCGCCAGTCTCTGCTTAGGGCTACATCAAGAGGAAACAAACCATAGAGATAGGACTTGGAACTAGTTTATTGTGTCAAGTTTAAAGAGCTAACACAAACCATGTTTGATTTAGTGTTCCAAATACATATATCCATATAGGAGAAAACAGAGTGAAACCTAAAAATTAAAACTGTTACTGCCGACGAGGAGTTTAACCTAGAAGAACGAAGTTTGGTGAGCCAAGTGGGATTGGGGTACTGATCATTACCTGAAAGTGTCATCAAGATTGGGTGAAAAAATGTGTGCTGAGATTTCAAGAAACTCGTAGTTTTTTGCGCCAGTCTCTGTTTCGGGCTACATCAATAGGAAAGAAACCATGGAGATAGAACTTGGAACTACTTTATTGTGTCAAGTTTCCAAGAGCTGGCACAAACCGTGTTTGATTTAGAGTTCCAACTACATGTATCCATATAGGAGAAAACAGAGTGAAACCTAAAAATTAAAACTGTTACAGCCAACGAACGGTTGAACCTAGAAGAACGAAATTTGGTGAGCCAACTGGGATTGGGGTACTGATCATTACCTGAAAGTGTCATCAAGATTGGTTGAAAAAATGTGTGCTGATATTTCAGGAAACTCGTAGTTTTTTGGAAGCTTGGCAACAACTTTTCATGAAAGTGATTTGCGCCAGTCTCTGCGTTGGGCTACATCAATAGGAAACAAACAATAGAAATCAAACTTGGAACTACTTTATTGTGTCAAGTTTCAAAGAGCTAGCACAAACCGTGTTTGATTTAGAGTTCCAACTACATGTATCCATATAGGAGAAAACAGAGTGAAACCTAAAAATTAAAACTGTTACTGCCAACGAACTGTTTAAACTAGAATTATGAAATTTGGTGAGGCAAGTGGGATTGGGGTACTGATCATTACCTGAAAGTGTCATCAAGATTGGGGGAAAAAATGTATGCTGAGATTTCAGGAAACTCGTAGTTTTTTGGAAGCTTGGCAACCCCTTTCCATGAAAGTGATTTGTGCCAGTCTCTGCTTAGGGCTACATCAATAGGAAACAAACCATAGAGATAGAACTTGGAACTACTTTATTGTGTCTAGTTTCCAAGGGCTAGCACAAACCGTGTTTGATTTAGAGTTCCAACTACATGTATCCATATAGGAGAAAACAGAGTGAAACCTAAAAATTAAAACTGTTACTGCCAACGAACGGTTTAACCTAGAAGAATGAAATTTGGTGAGCCAAGTGGGATTGGGGTACTGAGTATTACCTGAAAGTGTCATCAAGATTGGGTGAAAAAATGTGTGCTGATTTCAGGGAATTAGTAGTTTTTTGGAAGCTTGGCAACCCCTTTCCATGAAAGTGATTTGCGCCAGTCTCTGCTTAGGGCTACATCAATAGGAAACAAACCATAGAGATAGAACTTGGAACTACTTTATTGTGTCAAGTTCAAAGAGCTAGAACAAACCGTGTTTGATTTAGAGTTCCAACTACATGTATCCATATAGGAGAAAACAGAGTGAAACCTAAAAATTAAAACTGTTACTGCCAACGAACGGTTTAACCTAGAAGAACGAAATTTGGTGAGCCAAGTGGGATTGGGGTACTGATCATTACCTGAAAGTGTCTTCAAGATTGGGTCCAAAAATGTATGCTGAGATTTGAGGAAACTCGTAGTTTTTTGGAAACTTGGCAACCCCTTTTGATTAAATGATTTGTGCCGGTCTCTGCTTAGTGCTACATCAATAGGAAACAAACCATAGAGATAGAACTTGGAACTACTTTATTGTGTCAAGTTTCCAAGAGCTAGCACAAACCGTGTTTGATTTAGAGTTCCAACTACATGTATCCTTATAGGGGAAAACAGAGTGAAACCTAAAAATTAAAACTGTTACTGCCAACGAACGGTTTAACCTAGAAGAACGAAATTTGGTGAGCCAAGTGGGATTGGGGTACTGATCATTACCTGGAAGTGTCATCAAGATTGGGTTAAAAAATGTGTGCTGAGATTTCAGGAAACTCATAGTTTTTTGGAAGCTTGGCAACAACTTTCCATGAAATTGATTTGCGCTGGTCTCTGCTTAGGGCTACATCAATAGGAAACAAAACATAGAGTTAGAACTTGGAACTACTTTATTGTGTCAAGTTTCCAAGAGCTAGCACAAACCGTGTTTGATTTAGAGTTCCAACTACATATATCCATATAGGAGAAAACAGAGTGAAACCTAAAAATTTAAACTGATACTGCCAACGAACGGTTTAACCTAGAAGAACGAAATTTGGTTAGCCAAGTGGGATTGGGGTACTGATCATTACCTGAAATTGTCATCAACATTGGTGAAAAAATGTATGCTGAGAAATCAGGAAACTCGTAGTTTTTTGGAAGCTTCGCAACCCCTTTCCATGAAAGTGATTTGTGCCAGTCTCTGCTTAGGGCTACATCAATAGGAAACAAACCATAGAGATAGAACTTTTAACTACTTTATTGTGTCAAGTTTCCAAGGGCTATCACAAACCGTGTTTGATTTAGAGTTCCAACTACATGTATCCATATAGGAGAAAACAGAATGAAACCTAAAAATTTAAACTGTTACTGCCAACGAAAAGTTTAATATAGAAGAAGGAAATTTGGTGAGCCAAGTGGGATTGGGGTACTGATATTTACCTGAAAGTGTCATCAAGATTCGGTGAAAAAATGTGTGCTGAGATTTCAGGAAACTCGTAGTTTTTTGAAGCTTGGCAACAACTTTCCATGAAAGTGATTTGCGCAGGTCTCTGCTTAGGGCTACATCAATAGGAAAAAAACCATTGAGACAGAACTTGGAACTACTTTATTGTGTCAAGTTTCCAAGAGCTAGCACAAACCGTGTTTGATTTAGAGTTCCAACTTCATGTATCCATATAGGAGAAAACAGAGTGAAACCTAAAAATTAAAACTGATACTGCCAACGAACGGTTTAACCTAGAAGAACGAACTTTGGTGAGCCAAGTGGGATTGGGGTACTGATCATTACCTGAAAGTGTCATCAAGATTGGGTGAAAAAATGTATGCTGAGATTTCAGGAAACTCGTAGTTTTTTGGAAGTTTGGCAACCCCTTTCCATGAAAGTGATTTGCGCCGGTCTCTGCTTAGGGCTACATCAATAGGAAACAAACCATAGAGATAGTACCTGGAACTACTTTATTGTGTCAAGTTTCCAAGATCTAGCACAAACCGTGTTTGATTATAGTTCCAACTACATGTATCCATATAGGAGAAAACAGAATGAAACCTAAAAACAAAACTGATACTGCCAAGTAACGGTTTAACCATGAAGAACGAAATTTGGTGAGCCAAGTGGGATTGGGGTACTGATAATTACCTGAAAGTGTCATCAAGATTGGGTGAAAAAATGTGTGCTGAGATTTCAGGAAACTCATAGTTTTTTGGAAGCTTGGCAACCCCTTTCCATGAAAGGGATTTGCGCCAGTCTCTGTGTAGGGCTACATCAATAGGAAACAAACCATTTAAATCAAACTTGGAACTACTTTTTTGGGTCAAGTTTCAAAGAGCTAGCACAAACCGTGTTTGATTTAGAGTTCCAACTACATGTATCCATATAGGAGAAAACAGAGTGAAACCTAAAAATTAAAACTGTTACTGCCAACGAACGGTTTAACCTAGAAGAATGAAATTTGGTGAGGCAAGTGGGATTGGGGTACTGATCATTTCCTGAAAGTGTCATCAAGATTGGGTGAAAAAATGTGTGCTGAGATTTCAGGAAACTCGTAGTTTTTTGGAAGCTTGGCAACAAATTTCATGAAAGTGATTTGCGCCAGTCTCTCCTTAGGGCTACATCAATAGGAAACAAACCATACAGATATAACTTGGAACTACTTTATTGTGTCAAGTTTCAAAGAGCTAGGACAAACCGTGTTTGATTTAGAGTTCCAACTATATGTATCCAATAGGAGACAAAAGAGTGAAACCTAAAAATTAAAACTGTTACTGCCAACGAATGGTTTAACTTAGAAGAACGAAATTTGGTGAGCCAAGTGGGATTGGGATACTGATCATTACCTGAAAGTGTCATCAAGATTGGGTGAAAAAATGTGTGCTGAGATTTCAGGAAACTCGTAGTTTTTTGGAAGCTTGGCAACAACTTTCCATGAAAGTGATTTGGGCCGGTCTCTGCTTAGGGCTATATCAATAGGAAACCATACCATAGAGATAGAAATTGGAATTACTTTATTGTGTCAAGATTCCAAGGGCTAGCACAAACCGTGTTTGATTTAGAGTTCCAACTACATGTATCCATATAGGAGAAAACAGAATGAAACCTAAAATTTAAAACTGTTACTGCCAACGAACGGTTTAATATAGAAGAACGAAATTTGGTGAGCCAAGTGGGATTGCGGTACTGATATTTACCTGAAAGAGTCATCAAGATTGGGTGAAAAAATGTGTGCTGTGATTTCAGGAAACTCGTAGTTTTTTGGAAGCTTGGCAACCCCTCTCCATGAAAATGATTTGCGCCAGTCTCTGCTTAGGGCTACATCAATAGGAAACAAACCATAGAGATAGAACTTGGAACTACTTTATTGTCAAGTTTCCAAGAGCTAGCACAAACGGTGTTTGATTTAGAGTTCCAACTACATGTATCCATATAGGAGAAAACAGAGTGAAACCAAAAAATTAAAACTGTTACTGCCAACGAACGGTTTAATATAGAAGAACGAAATTTAGTGAGCAAAGTGGGATTGGGGTACTGATATTTACCTGAAAGTGTCATCAAGATTGGGTGAAAAAATGTGTGCTGAGATTTCAGGAAACTCGTAGTTTTTTGAAGCTTGCCAAGAAATTTCCATGAAGTGATTTGTGCAGGTCTCTGCTTAGGGCTACATCAATAGGAAAAAAACCATAGAGATAGAACTTGGAACTAGTTTATTGTGTCAAGTTTCCAAGAGCTAGCACAAACGTGTTTGATTTAGAGTTCCAACTACATGTATCCATATAGGAGAAAACAGAGTGAAACCTAAAAATTAAAACTGTTACTGCCAACGAACGGTTTAACCTAGAAGAACGACATTCGGTGAGCCAAGTGGGATAGTGGTACTGATCATTACCTGAAAGTGTCATCAAGATTGGGTGAAAAAATGTATGCTGAGATTTCAGGAAACTCGAAGTTTTTTGAAAGTTTGGCAACCCCTTTCCATGAAAGTGATTTGCGCCGGTCTCTCCTTAGGGCTACATCAATAGGAAACAAACCATAGAGATAGAACTTGGAACTACTTTATTGTGTCAAGTTCCCAAGATCTAGCACAAACCGTGTTTGATTTAGAGTTCCATCTACATGTATCCATACAGGAGAAAACGGAGTGAAACCTAAAAATTAAAACTGATACTGCCAACAAATGGTTTAACCTAGAAGAATGAAATTTGGTGAGCCAAGTGGGATTGGGGTACTGATCATTACCTGAAAGTGTCATCAAGATTGGGTGAAAAAATGTGTGCTGAGATTTCAGGAAACTCATAGTTTTCTGGAAGCTTGGCAACATATTTCCATGAAAGTGATTTGCGCCAGTCTCTGCTTAGGGCTACATCAATAGGAAACAAACCATAGAGTTGGAACTTGGAACTACTTTATTGTGTCAATTTTCCAAGAGCTAGCACAAACCGTGTTTGATTTAGAGTTCCAACTACATGTATCCATATAGGAAAAAACAGAGTGAAACCTAAAAATTAAAACTGTTACTGACAACGAATGGTTTAACCTAGAAGAACAAAATTTGGTGAGCAAAGTGGGATGGGGTACTGATCAATACCTGAAAGTGTCATCACGATTGGGTGAAAAAATGTATGCTGAGATTTCAGGAAACTCGTAGTTTTTTGGAAGCTTGGCAACCCCTTTCCATGAAAGTGATTCGCGCCGGTCTCTGCTTAGGGCTACATTAATAGGAAAGAAACCATAGAGATAAAACTTGGAACTACTTTATTGTGTCAAGTTTCAAAGAGCTAGCACAAACCGTGTTTGATTTAGAGTTCCAACTCCATGTATCCATATAGGAGAAAACAGAGTGAAACCTAAAATTTAAAACTGATACTGCCAACGAACGGTTTAACCTAGAAGAACAAAATTTGGTGAGCCATGTGGCATTGGGGTACTGATCATTACCTGAAAGTGTCTTCAAGATTGGGTGAAAAAATGTGTGCTGAGTTTTCAGGAAACTCGTAGTTTTTTGGAAATTTGGCAACCCCTTTCCATGAAAGTGATTTGCGTCGGTCTCTGCTTAGGGCTACATCAATAGGAAACAAAACATAAAGATAGAACTTGGAACTACTTTATTGTGTCAAGTTTCCAAGAGCTAGCACAAACCGTGTTTGATTTAGAGTTCCAACTACATGTATCCATATAGGAGAAAACAGAGTGAAACCTAAAAATTAAAACTGATACTGCCAAGGAACGGTTTAACCTAGAAGAACGAAATTTGGTGAGCCAACTGGGATTGGGGTACTGATGATTACCTGAAAGTGTCATCAAGATTGGGTGAAAAAATGTGTGCTGAAATTTCAGGAACCTCGTAGTTTTTTGGAAGCTTGGCAACATCTTTCCATGAAGTTGATTTGCGCAGGTCTCTGCTTAGGGCTACATCAATAGGAAAAAAGCATAGAGATAGAACTTGGAACTACTTTATTGTGTGAAGTTTCCAAGAGCTAGCACAAAATGTGTTTGATTTAGAGTTCCAACTACATGTATCCATATAGGAGAAAACAGAGTGAAACCTAAAAATTAAAACTGATACTGCCAAGGAACGGTTTAACCTAGAAGAACGAAATTTGGTGAGCCAAGTGGGATTGGGGTACTGATGATTACCTGAAAGTGTCATCAAGATTGGGTGAAAAAATGTGTGCTGAGATTTCAGGAAACTCGTAGTTTTTTGGAAGCTTGGCAGGAAATTTCCTGTAAAGTGATTTGCGCCGGTCTCTGCTTATGGCTATGTCAATAGGAATCAAACCATGGAGATAGAACTTGGAACTACTTTATTGTGTCAAGTTTCCAAGAGCTAGCACAAACCGTGTTTGATTTAGAGTTCCAACTACATGTATCCATATAGGAGAAAACAGAGTGAAACCTAAAAATTAAAACTGTTACTGCCAACGAACGGTTTAACCTAGGAGAACGAAATTTGGTGAGCAAGTGGGATTGGGGTACTGATCATTACCTGAAAGTGTCATCAAGATTGGGTGAAAAAATGTGTGCTGAAATTTCAGGAAACTCGTAGTTTTTTGGAAGCTTGGCAACCCCTTTCCATGAAAGTGATTTGCGCCGGTCTCTGCTTAGGGCTACATCAATAGGAAACAAAACATAGAGATAGAACTTGGAACTACTTTATTGTGTCAAGTTTCAAAGAGCTAGGACAAACCGTGTTTGATTTAGAGTTCCAACTATATGTATCCAATAGGAGACAACAGAGTGAAACCTAAAAATTAAAACTGTTACTGCCAACGAACGGTTTAACCTAGAAGAACGAAATTTGGTGAGCCAAGTGGGATTGGGGTACTGATCATTACCTGAAAGTGTCATCAAGATTGGGTGAAACAATGTGTGCTGAGATTTCTGGAAACTGGTAGTTTTTTGGAAGCTTGGCAACCCCTTTCCATGAAAGTGATTTGCGCCAATTTCTGCCTAGGGCTACATATATAGGAAACAAACCATAGAGATAGACCTTGGAACTACTTTATTGTGTCAAGATTCCAAGGGCTAGCACAAACCGTGTTTGATTTAGAGTTCCAACTACATGTATCCAGTAGGAGAAAACAGAATGAAACCTAAAAATTAAAACTGTTACTGCCAACGAACTGTTTAATATAGAAGAACGAAATTTGGTGAGCCAAGTGGGATTGCGGTACTGATATTTACCTGAAAGAGTCATCAAGATTGGGTGAAAAATTGTGTGCTGTGATTTCAGGAAACTCGTAGTTTTTTGGAAGCTTGGCAACCCCTTTCCATGAAAATGATTTGCGCCAGTCTCTGCTTAGGGCTACATCAATAGGAAACAAACCATAGAGATAGAACTTGGAACTACATTATTGTGTCAAGTTTCCAAGAGCTAGCACAAACCGTGTTTGATTTAGAGTTCCAACTACATGTATCCATATAGGAGAAAATAGAGTGAAACCAAAAAATTAAAACTGTTACTGCCAACGAAAGGATTAATATAGAAGAACGAAATTTGGTGAGTCAAGTGGGATTGGGGCACTGATATTTATCTGAAAGTGTCATCAAGATTGGGTGAAAAAAAATGTTCTGAGATTTCAGGAAACTCGTAGTTTTTTGGAAGCTTGGCAACAACTTCCATGAAAGTGATTTGCGAAGGTCTCTGCTTAGGGCTACATCAATAGGAAACAAACCATAGAGATAGACCTTGGAACTACTTTATTTTTTGAAGTTTCCAAGAGCTAGCACAAACCGTGTTTGATTTAGAGTTCCAACTAGATGTATCCATATAGGAGAAAACAGAGTGAAACCTAAAAATTAAAACTGTTGCTGCCAACGAACGGTTTAACCTAGAAGAACGAAATTTGGTGAGCCAAGTGGGATTGGGGTACTGATCATTACCTGAAAGTGTCATCAAGATTGGTTGAAAAAATGTATGATGAGATTTCAGGAAACTCGTAGTTTTTTGGAAGTCTGGCAACCCCTTTCAATGAAAGTGAGTTGCGAAGGTCTCTGCTGAGGGCTACATCAATAGGAAACAAACCATAGAGATAGAACTTGGAACTACTTTATTGTGTCAAGTTTCCAAGATCTAGCACAAACCGTGTTTGATTTAGAGTTCCAACTACATGTATCCATATAGGAGAAAACAGAGTGAAACCTAAAAATTAAAACTGATACTGCCAACGAACGGTTTAACCTAGAAGAATGAAATTTGGTGAGCCAAGTGGGATTGGGGTACTGTTCATTACCTGAAAGTGTCATCAACATTGGGTGAAAAAATGTGTGCTGAGATTTCAGGAAACTCGTAGTTTTTTGGAAGCTTGGCAACAAATTTCCATGAAAGTGATTTGCGCCCGTCTCTGCTTAGGGCTACATCAATAGGAAACAAACCATAGAGATAGAACTTGTAACTACTTTATTGTGTCAAGTTTCAAAGAGCTAGCACAAACCGTGTTTGATTTAGAGTTCCAAATACATGTATCCATATAGGAGAAAACAGAGTGAAACCTAAAAATTAAAACTGTTACTCCCAACGAACGGATTAACCTAGAAGAACGAAATTTGGTGAGCCAAGTGGGATTGGGGTACTGATCATTACCTGAAAGTGTCATCACGATGGGGTGAAAAAATGCATGCTGAGATTTCAGGAAACTCGTAGTTTTTGGAAGCTTGGCAACCCCTTTCCATGAAAGGGATTTGTGCCAGTCTCTGCTTAGGGCTACATCAATAGGAAACAGACCATAGAAATAAAACTTGGAAATACTTTATTGTGTCTAGTTTCCAAGGGCTAGCAAAAACCGTGTTTGATTTAGAGTTCCAACTACATGTATCCATATAGGAGAAAACAGAGTGAAACCTAAAAATTAAAACTGTTACTGCCATCGAACGGTTTAACCTAGAAGAACGAAATTTGGTTAGCCAAGTGGGATTGGGGTACTGATCATTACCTGAAAGTGTCATCAAGATTGGGTGAAAAAATGTGTGCTGATATTTCAGGACACTCGTAGTTTTTTGGAAGCTTGGCAACAACTTCCCATGAAAGTGATTTGCGACGGTCTCTGCTTAGGGCTACATCAATAGGAAAGAAACCATAGAGATAAAACTTGGAACTACTTTATTGTGTCAAGTTTCAAAGAGCTAGCACAAACCGTGTTTGATTTAGAGTTCCAACTCCATGTATCCATATAGGAGAAAACACAGTGAAACCTAAAATTTAAAACTGATACTGCCAACGAACGGTTTAACCTAGAAGAACAAAATTTGGTGAGCCATGTGGGATTGGGGTACTGATCATTACCTGAAAGTGTCTTCAAGATTGGGTGAAAAAATGTGTGCTGAGTTTTCAGGAAACTCGTAGTTTTTTGGAAATTTGGCAACCCCTTTCCATGAAAGTGATTTGCGCCGGTCTCTGCTTAGGGCTACATCAATAGGAAACAAAACATAAAGATAGAACTTGGAACTACTTTATTGTGTCAAGTTTCCAAGAGCTAGCACAAACCGTGTTTGATTTACAGTTCCAACTACATGTATCCATATAGGAGAAAACAGAGTGAAACCTAAAAATTAAAACTGATACTGCCAACGAACGGTTTAACCTAGAAGAACGAAATTTGGTGAGCCAAGTGGGATTGGGGTACTGATCATTACCTGAAAGTTTCATCAAGATTGGGTGAAAAAATGTGTGCTGAAATTTCAGGAAACTCGTAGTTTTTTGGAAGCTTGGCAACAACTTTCCATGAAGTTGATTTGCGCAGGTCTCTGCTTAGGGCTACATCAATAGGAAAAAACCATAGAGATAGAACTTGGAACTACTTTATTGTGTCAAGTTTCCAAGAGCTAGCACAAAATGTGTTTGATTTAGAGTTCCAACTACATGTATCCATATAGGAGAAAACAGAGTGAAACCTAAAAATTAAAACTGATACTGCCAAGGAACGGTTTAACCTAGAAGAACGAAATTTGGTGAGCCAAGTGGGATTGGGGTACTGATGATTACCTGAAAGTGTCATCAAGATTGGGTGAAAAAATGTGTGCTGAGATTTCAGGAAACTCATAGTTTTTTGGAAGCTTGGCAAACCCTTTCCATGAAAGTGATTTGCGCCAGTCTCTGCGTTGGGCTACATCAATAGGAAACAAACCATACAAATCAAACTTGGAACTACTTTATTGTGTCAAGTTTCAAAGAGCTATCACAGATCGTGTTTGATTTAGAGTTCCAACTACATGTATCCATATAGGAGAAAACAGAGTGAAACCTAAAAATTAAAACTGTTACTGCCAACGAACGGTTTAACCTAGAAGAATGAAATTTGGTGAGGCAAGTGGGATTGGGGTACTGATCATTTCCTGAAAGTGTCATCAAGATTGGGTGAAAAAATGTGTGCTGAGATTTCAGGAAACTCGTAGTTTTTTGGAAGCTTGGCAACAAATTTCATGAAAGTGATTTGCGCCAGTCTCTCCTTAGGGCTACATCAATAGGAAACAAACCATACAGATATAACTTGGAACTACTTTATTGTGTCAAGTTTCAAAGAGCTAGGACAAACCGTGTTTGATTTAGAGTTCCAACTATATGTATCCAATAGGAGACAAAAGAGTGAAACCTAAAAATTAAAACTGTTACTGCCAACGAATGGTTTAACTTAGAAGAACGAAATTTGGTGAGCCAAGTGGGATTGGGATACTGATCATTACCTGAAAGTGTCATCAAGATTGGGTGAAAAAATGTGTGCTGAGATTTCAGGAAACTCGTAGTTTTTTGGAAGCTTGGCAACAACTTTCCATGAAAGTGATTTGGGCCGGTCTCTGCTTAGGGCTATATCAATAGGAAACCATACCATAGAGATAGAAATTGGAATTACTTTATTGTGTCAAGATTCCAAGGGCTAGCACAAACCGTGTTTGATTTAGAGTTCCAACTACATGTATCCATATAGGAGAAAACAGAATGAAACCTAAAATTTAAAACTGTTACTGCCAACGAACGGTTTAATATAGAAGAACGAAATTTGGTGAGCCAAGTGGGATTGCGGTACTGATATTTACCTGAAAGAGTCATCAAGATTGGGTGAAAAAATGTGTGCTGTGATTTCAGGAAACTCGTAGTTTTTTGGAAGCTTGGCAACCCCTCTCCATGAAAATGATTTGCGCCAGTCTCTGCTTAGGGCTACATCAATAGGAAACAAACCATAGAGATAGAACTTGGAACTACTTTATTGTCAAGTTTCCAAGAGCTAGCACAAACGGTGTTTGATTTAGAGTTCCAACTACATGTATCCATATAGGAGAAAACAGAGTGAAACCAAAAAATTAAAACTGTTACTGCCAACGAACGGTTTAATATAGAAGAACGAAATTTAGTGAGCAAAGTGGGATTGGGGTACTGATATTTACCTGAAAGTGTCATCAAGATTGGGTGAAAAAATGTGTGCTGAGATTTCAGGAAACTCGTAGTTTTTTGAAGCTTGCCAAGAAATTTCCATGAAGTGATTTGTGCAGGTCTCTGCTTAGGGCTACATCAATAGGAAAAAAACCATAGAGATAGAACTTGGAACTAGTTTATTGTGTCAAGTTTCCAAGAGCTAGCACAAACGTGTTTGATTTAGAGTTCCAACTACATGTATCCATATAGGAGAAAACAGAGTGAAACCTAAAAATTAAAACTGTTACTGCCAACGAACGGTTTAACCTAGAAGAACGACATTCGGTGAGCCAAGTGGGATAGTGGTACTGATCATTACCTGAAAGTGTCATCAAGATTGGGTGAAAAAATGTATGCTGAGATTTCAGGAAACTCGAAGTTTTTTGAAAGTTTGGCAACCCCTTTCCATGAAAGTGATTTGCGCCGGTCTCTCCTTAGGGCTACATCAATAGGAAACAAACCATAGAGATAGAACTTGGAACTACTTTATTGTGTCAAGTTCCCAAGATCTAGCACAAACCGTGTTTGATTTAGAGTTCCATCTACATGTATCCATACAGGAGAAAACGGAGTGAAACCTAAAAATTAAAACTGATACTGCCAACAAATGGTTTAACCTAGAAGAATGAAATTTGGTGAGCCAAGTGGGATTGGGGTACTGATCATTACCTGAAAGTGTCATCAAGATTGGGTGAAAAAATGTGTGCTGAGATTTCAGGAAACTCATAGTTTTCTGGAAGCTTGGCAACATATTTCCATGAAAGTGATTTGCGCCAGTCTCTGCTTAGGGCTACATCAATAGGAAACAAACCATAGAGTTGGAACTTGGAACTACTTTATTGTGTCAATTTTCCAAGAGCTAGCACAAACCGTGTTTGATTTAGAGTTCCAACTACATGTATCCATATAGGAAAAAACAGAGTGAAACCTAAAAATTAAAACTGTTACTGACAACGAATGGTTTAACCTAGAAGAACAAAATTTGGTGAGCAAAGTGGGATGGGGTACTGATCAATACCTGAAAGTGTCATCACGATTGGGTGAAAAAATGTATGCTGAGATTTCAGGAAACTCGTAGTTTTTTGGAAGCTTGGCAACCCCTTTCCATGAAAGTGATTCGCGCCGGTCTCTGCTTAGGGCTACATTAATAGGAAAGAAACCATAGAGATAAAACTTGGAACTACTTTATTGTGTCAAGTTTCAAAGAGCTAGCACAAACCGTGTTTGATTTAGAGTTCCAACTCCATGTATCCATATAGGAGAAAACAGAGTGAAACCTAAAATTTAAAACTGATACTGCCAACGAACGGTTTAACCTAGAAGAACAAAATTTGGTGAGCCATGTGGCATTGGGGTACTGATCATTACCTGAAAGTGTCTTCAAGATTGGGTGAAAAAATGTGTGCTGAGTTTTCAGGAAACTCGTAGTTTTTTGGAAATTTGGCAACCCCTTTCCATGAAAGTGATTTGCGTCGGTCTCTGCTTAGGGCTACATCAATAGGAAACAAAACATAAAGATAGAACTTGGAACTACTTTATTGTGTCAAGTTTCCAAGAGCTAGCACAAACCGTGTTTGATTTAGAGTTCCAACTACATGTATCCATATAGGAGAAAACAGAGTGAAACCTAAAAATTAAAACTGATACTGCCAAGGAACGGTTTAACCTAGAAGAACGAAATTTGGTGAGCCAACTGGGATTGGGGTACTGATGATTACCTGAAAGTGTCATCAAGATTGGGTGAAAAAATGTGTGCTGAAATTTCAGGAACCTCGTAGTTTTTTGGAAGCTTGGCAACATCTTTCCATGAAGTTGATTTGCGCAGGTCTCTGCTTAGGGCTACATCAATAGGAAAAAAGCATAGAGATAGAACTTGGAACTACTTTATTGTGTGAAGTTTCCAAGAGCTAGCACAAAATGTGTTTGATTTAGAGTTCCAACTACATGTATCCATATAGGAGAAAACAGAGTGAAACCTAAAAATTAAAACTGATACTGCCAAGGAACGGTTTAACCTAGAAGAACGAAATTTGGTGAGCCAAGTGGGATTGGGGTACTGATGATTACCTGAAAGTGTCATCAAGATTGGGTGAAAAAATGTGTGCTGAGATTTCAGGAAACTCGTAGTTTTTTGGAAGCTTGGCAGGAAATTTCCTGTAAAGTGATTTGCGCCGGTCTCTGCTTATGGCTATGTCAATAGGAATCAAACCATGGAGATAGAACTTGGAACTACTTTATTGTGTCAAGTTTCCAAGAGCTAGCACAAACCGTGTTTGATTTAGAGTTCCAACTACATGTATCCATATAGGAGAAAACAGAGTGAAACCTAAAAATTAAAACTGTTACTGCCAACGAACGGTTTAACCTAGGAGAACGAAATTTGGTGAGCAAGTGGGATTGGGGTACTGATCATTACCTGAAAGTGTCATCAAGATTGGGTGAAAAAATGTGTGCTGAAATTTCAGGAAACTCGTAGTTTTTTGGAAGCTTGGCAACCCCTTTCCATGAAAGTGATTTGCGCCGGTCTCTGCTTAGGGCTACATCAATAGGAAACAAAACATAGAGATAGAACTTGGAACTACTTTATTGTGTCAAGTTTCAAAGAGCTAGGACAAACCGTGTTTGATTTAGAGTTCCAACTATATGTATCCAATAGGAGACAACAGAGTGAAACCTAAAAATTAAAACTGTTACTGCCAACGAACGGTTTAACCTAGAAGAACGAAATTTGGTGAGCCAAGTGGGATTGGGGTACTGATCATTACCTGAAAGTGTCATCAAGATTGGGTGAAACAATGTGTGCTGAGATTTCTGGAAACTGGTAGTTTTTTGGAAGCTTGGCAACCCCTTTCCATGAAAGTGATTTGCGCCAATTTCTGCCTAGGGCTACATATATAGGAAACAAACCATAGAGATAGACCTTGGAACTACTTTATTGTGTCAAGATTCCAAGGGCTAGCACAAACCGTGTTTGATTTAGAGTTCCAACTACATGTATCCAGTAGGAGAAAACAGAATGAAACCTAAAAATTAAAACTGTTACTGCCAACGAACTGTTTAATATAGAAGAACGAAATTTGGTGAGCCAAGTGGGATTGCGGTACTGATATTTACCTGAAAGAGTCATCAAGATTGGGTGAAAAATTGTGTGCTGTGATTTCAGGAAACTCGTAGTTTTTTGGAAGCTTGGCAACCCCTTTCCATGAAAATGATTTGCGCCAGTCTCTGCTTAGGGCTACATCAATAGGAAACAAACCATAGAGATAGAACTTGGAACTACATTATTGTGTCAAGTTTCCAAGAGCTAGCACAAACCGTGTTTGATTTAGAGTTCCAACTACATGTATCCATATAGGAGAAAATAGAGTGAAACCAAAAAATTAAAACTGTTACTGCCAACGAAAGGATTAATATAGAAGAACGAAATTTGGTGAGTCAAGTGGGATTGGGGCACTGATATTTATCTGAAAGTGTCATCAAGATTGGGTGAAAAAAAATGTTCTGAGATTTCAGGAAACTCGTAGTTTTTTGGAAGCTTGGCAACAACTTCCATGAAAGTGATTTGCGAAGGTCTCTGCTTAGGGCTACATCAATAGGAAACAAACCATAGAGATAGACCTTGGAACTACTTTATTTTTTGAAGTTTCCAAGAGCTAGCACAAACCGTGTTTGATTTAGAGTTCCAACTAGATGTATCCATATAGGAGAAAACAGAGTGAAACCTAAAAATTAAAACTGTTGCTGCCAACGAACGGTTTAACCTAGAAGAACGAAATTTGGTGAGCCAAGTGGGATTGGGGTACTGATCATTACCTGAAAGTGTCATCAAGATTGGTTGAAAAAATGTATGATGAGATTTCAGGAAACTCGTAGTTTTTTGGAAGTCTGGCAACCCCTTTCAATGAAAGTGAGTTGCGAAGGTCTCTGCTGAGGGCTACATCAATAGGAAACAAACCATAGAGATAGAACTTGGAACTACTTTATTGTGTCAAGTTTCCAAGATCTAGCACAAACCGTGTTTGATTTAGAGTTCCAACTACATGTATCCATATAGGAGAAAACAGAGTGAAACCTAAAAATTAAAACTGATACTGCCAACGAACGGTTTAACCTAGAAGAATGAAATTTGGTGAGCCAAGTGGGATTGGGGTACTGTTCATTACCTGAAAGTGTCATCAACATTGGGTGAAAAAATGTGTGCTGAGATTTCAGGAAACTCGTAGTTTTTTGGAAGCTTGGCAACAAATTTCCATGAAAGTGATTTGCGCCCGTCTCTGCTTAGGGCTACATCAATAGGAAACAAACCATAGAGATAGAACTTGTAACTACTTTATTGTGTCAAGTTTCAAAGAGCTAGCACAAACCGTGTTTGATTTAGAGTTCCAAATACATGTATCCATATAGGAGAAAACAGAGTGAAACCTAAAAATTAAAACTGTTACTCCCAACGAACGGATTAACCTAGAAGAACGAAATTTGGTGAGCCAAGTGGGATTGGGGTACTGATCATTACCTGAAAGTGTCATCACGATGGGGTGAAAAAATGCATGCTGAGATTTCAGGAAACTCGTAGTTTTTGGAAGCTTGGCAACCCCTTTCCATGAAAGGGATTTGTGCCAGTCTCTGCTTAGGGCTACATCAATAGGAAACAGACCATAGAAATAAAACTTGGAAATACTTTATTGTGTCTAGTTTCCAAGGGCTAGCAAAAACCGTGTTTGATTTAGAGTTCCAACTACATGTATCCATATAGGAGAAAACAGAGTGAAACCTAAAAATTAAAACTGTTACTGCCATCGAACGGTTTAACCTAGAAGAACGAAATTTGGTTAGCCAAGTGGGATTGGGGTACTGATCATTACCTGAAAGTGTCATCAAGATTGGGTGAAAAAATGTGTGCTGATATTTCAGGACACTCGTAGTTTTTTGGAAGCTTGGCAACAACTTCCCATGAAAGTGATTTGCGACGGTCTCTGCTTAGGGCTACATCAATAGGAAAGAAACCATAGAGATAAAACTTGGAACTACTTTATTGTGTCAAGTTTCAAAGAGCTAGCACAAACCGTGTTTGATTTAGAGTTCCAACTCCATGTATCCATATAGGAGAAAACACAGTGAAACCTAAAATTTAAAACTGATACTGCCAACGAACGGTTTAACCTAGAAGAACAAAATTTGGTGAGCCATGTGGGATTGGGGTACTGATCATTACCTGAAAGTGTCTTCAAGATTGGGTGAAAAAATGTGTGCTGAGTTTTCAGGAAACTCGTAGTTTTTTGGAAATTTGGCAACCCCTTTCGATGAAAGTGATTTGCGCCGGTCTCTGCTTAGGGCTACATCAATAGGAAACAAAACATAAAGATAGAACTTGGAACTACTTTATTGTGTCAAGTTTCCAAGA
This sequence comes from Spermophilus citellus, assembly GCF_964194105.1. Lineage (NCBI taxonomy): Eukaryota > Metazoa > Chordata > Mammalia > Rodentia > Sciuridae > Spermophilus > Spermophilus citellus. The sequence continues at coordinate 84,242,153 of NC_138185.1, read as the reverse complement.
GCTAGCACAAACCGTGTTTGATTTACAGTTCCAACTACATGTATCCATATAGGAGAAAACAGAGTGAAACCTAAAAATTAAAACTGATACTGCCAACGAACGGTTTAACCTAGAAGAACGAAATTTGGTGAGCCAAGTGGGATTGGGGTACTGATCATTACCTGAAAGTTTCATCAAGATTGGGTGAAAAAATGTGTGCTGAAATTTCAGGAAACTCGTAGTTTTTTGGAAGCTTGGCAACAACTTTCCATGAAGTTGATTTGCGCAGGTCTCTGCTTAGGGCTACATCAATAGGAAAAAACCATAGAGATAGAACTTGGAACTACTTTATTGTGTCAAGTTTCCAAGAGCTAGCACAAAATGTGTTTGATTTAGAGTTCCAACTACATGTATCCATATAGGAGAAAACAGAGTGAAACCTAAAAATTAAAACTGATACTGCCAAGGAACGGTTTAACCTAGAAGAACGAAATTTGGTGAGCCAAGTGGGATTGGGGTACTGATGATTACCTGAAAGTGTCATCAAGATTGGGTGAAAAAATGTGTGCTGAGATTTCAGGAAACTCATAGTTTTTTGGAAGCTTGGCAAACCCTTTCCATGAAAGTGATTTGCGCCAGTCTCTGCGTTGGGCTACATCAATAGGAAACAAACCATACAAATCAAACTTGGAACTACTTTATTGTGTCAAGTTTCAAAGAGCTAGCACAAACCGTGTTTGATTTAGAGTTCCAACTCCATGTATCCATATAGGAGAAAACAGAGTGAAACCTAAAAATTAAAACTGTTACTGCCAACGAACGGTATAACCTAGAAGAACGAAATTTGGTGAGCCACGTGGGATTGGGGTACTGATCATTACCTGAAAGTGTCATCAAGATTGGGTGAAAAAATGTGTGCTGAGATTTCAGGAAACTCGTAGTTTTTTGGAAGCTTGGCAAGAAATTTCCTTGAAAGTGATTTGCGCCGGTCTCTGCTTAGGGCTACATCAATAGGAAACAAAACATAGAGATAGAACTTGGAACTACTTTATTGTGTCAAGTTTCCAAGAGCTAGCACAAACCGTGTTTGATTTAGAGTTCCAACTACATGTATCCATATAGGAGAAAACAGAGTGAAACCTAAAAATTAAAACTGTTACTGCCAACGAACGGTTTAACCTAGAAGAATGAAATTTGGTGAGGCAAGTGGGATTGGGGTACTGATCATTTCCTGAAAGTGTCATCAAGATTGGGTGAAAAAATGTGTGCTGAGATTTCAGGAAACTCGTAGTTTTTTGGAAGCTTGGCAACAAATTTCCATGAAAGTGATTTGCGCCAGTCTCTGCTTAGGGCTACATCAATAGGAAACAATCCATAGATATATAACTTGGAACTACTTTATTGTGTCAAGTTTCAAAGAGCTAGGACAAACCGTGTTTGATTTAGAGTTCCAACTATATGTATCCAATAGGAGACAACAGAGTGAAACCTAAAAATTAAAACTGTTACTGCCAACGAACGGTTTAACCTAGAAGAACGAAATTTGGTGAGCCAAGTGGGATTGGGGTACTGATCATTACCTGAAAGTGTCATCAAGATTGGGTGAAAAAATGTGTGCTGAGATTTCAGGAAACTCGTAGTTTTTTGGAAGCTTGGCAACCCCTTTCCATGAAAGTGACTTGCGCCAGTCTCTGCTTAGGGCTACTTCAATAGGAAACATACCATAGAGATAGAAATTGGAACAACTTTATTGTGTCAAGATTCCAAGGGCTAGCACAAACCGTGTTTGATTTAGAGTTCCAACTACATGTATCCAATAGGAGAAAACAGAATGAAACCTAAAAATTTAAACTGTTACTGCCAACGAACTGTTTAATATAGAAGAACGAAATTTGGTGAGCCAAGTGGGATTGCGGTACTGATATTTACCTGAAAGATTCATCAAGATTGGGTGAAAAAATGTGTGCTGTGATTTCAGGAAACTCGTAGTTTTTTGGAAGATTTGCAACCCCTTTCCATGAAAATGATTTGCGCCAGTCTCTGCTTAGGGCTACATCAATAGTAAACAAACCAAAGAGATAGAACTTGGAACTACTTTATTGTGTCAAGTTTCCAAGAGCTAGCACAAACCGTGTTTGATTTAGAGTTCCAACTACAAGTATCCATATAGGAGAAAACAGAGTGAAACCTAAAAATTAAAACTGATACTGCCAAAGAACGGTTTAACCTAGAAGAACGAAATTTGGTGAGTCAAGTGGGATTGGGGCACTGATATTTATCTGAAAGTGTCATCAAGATTGGGTGAAAAAATGTGTGCTGAGATTTCAGGAAACTCGTAGTTTTTTGAAGCTTGGCAACAAATTTCCATGAAAGTGATTTGCGCAGGTCTCTGCTTAGGGCTACATCAATAGGAAACAAAACATAGAGATAGAACTTGGAACTACTTTATTGTGTCAAGTTTCCAAGAGCTAGCACCAACCGTGTTTGATTTAGAGTTCCAACTACATGTATCCATAAAGGAGAAAACAGAGTGAAACCAAAAAATTAAAACTGTTACTGCCAATGAACCGATTAATATAGAAGAACGAAATTTGGTGAGTCAAGTGGGATTGGGGTACTGATATTTACCTGAAAGTGTCATCAAGATTGGGTGAAAAAATGTGTGCTGAGATTTCAGGAAACTCGTAGTTTTTTGAAGCTTGGCAACAAATTTCCATGAATGTGATTTGCGCAGGTCTCTGCTTAGGGCTACATCAATAGGAAAAAAACCATAGAGATAGAACTTGGAACTACTTTATTGTGTCAAGTTTCCATGATCTAGCACAAACTGTGTTTGATTTAGAGTTCCAACTACATGTATCCATATAGGAGAAAACAGAGTGAAACCTAAAAATTAAAACTGTTACTGCCAACGAACGGTTTAACCTAGAAGAATGAAATTTGGTGAGGCAAGTGGGATTGGTGTACTGATCATTACCTGAAAGTGTCATCAAGATTGGGTGAAAAAATGTGTGCTGAGATTTCAGGAAACTCGTAGATTTTGGAAGCTTGGCAAAAAATTTCAATGAAAGTGATTTTCGCCAGTCTCTGCTTAGGGCTACATCATTAGGAAACAAAACATAGAGATAGAACTTGGAACTATTTTATTGTGTCAAGTTTCAAAGAGCTAGCACAAACGGTGTTTGATTTAGAGTTCCAACTATATGTATCCATGTAGGAGACAATAGAGTGAAAGCTAAAAATTAAAACTGTTGCTGCCAACGTACGGTTTAACCTAGAAGAACGAAATTTGTTGAGCCAAGTGGGATTGGGGTACTGATCATTACCTTAAAGTGTCATCAAGATTGGGTGAAAAAATGTATGCTGTGATTTCAGGAAACTCGTAGTTTTTTGGAAGCTTGGCCACCCCTTTCCATGAAAGTGAATTGTGCCAGTCTCTGCTTAGGGCTACATCAATAGGAAACAAACCATAGAGATAGAACTTGGAACTACTTTATTGTGTCAAGTTTCCAAGGGCTAGCACAAACCGTGTTTGATTTAGAGTTCCAACTACATGTATCCATACAGGAGAAAACAGAGTGAAACCTAAAAATTAAAACTGTTGCTGCCAACGAACGGTTTAACCTAGAAGAACGAAATTTGGTGAGCCAAGTGGGATTGGGGTACTGATCATTACCTGAAAGTGTCTTCAAGATTGGGTGAAAAAATGTGTGCTGAGATTTCAGGAAACTCGTAGTTTTTTGGAAGCTTGGCAACAACTTTCCATGAAAGTAATTTGCGCCGGTCTCTGCTTAGGGCTACATCAATAGGAAACAAACCATAGAGATAGAACTTGGAACTACTTTATTGTGTCAAGATTCCAAGGGCTAGCACAAACCGTGTTTGATTTAGAGTTCCAACTAAATGTATCCATATAGGAGAAAACAGAATGAAACCTAAAAATTAAAACTGTTACTGCCAACGAACGGTTTAATATAGAAGAACGAAATTTGGTGAGCCAAGTGGGAATGGGGTACTGATATTTACCTGAAAGTGTCATCAAGATTGGGTGAAAAAATGTGTGCTGAGATTTCAGGGAACTCGTAGTTTTTTGAAGCTTGGCAACAACTTTCCATGCAGTGATTTGTGCAGGTCTCTGCTTAGGGCTACATCAATAGGAAAAAAACCATAGAGATAGAACTTGGAACAACTTTATTGTGTCAAGTTTCCAAGAGCTAGCACAAACCGTGTTTTATTTAGAGTTCCAACTACATGTATCCATATAGGAGAAAACAGAGTGAAACCTAAAAATTAAAACTGTTACTACCAACGAACGGTTTAACCTAGAAGAATGAAATTTGGTGAGGCAAGTGGGATTGGGGTACTGATCATTACCTGAAAGTGTCAGCACGATTGGGTGAAAAAATGTATGCTGATATTTCAGGAAACTCATAGTTTTTTGGAAGCTTGGCAACCCCTTCCCATGAAAGTGATTTTCGCCAGTCTCTGCTTAGGGCTACATCAATAGGAAACACACCATAGAAATAGAACTTGGAAGTACTTTATTGTGTCAGTTTTCCAAGGGCTAGCACAAACCGTGTTTGATTTAGAGTTCCAACTACATGTATCCATATAGGAGAAAACAGAGTGAAACCTAAAAATTTAAACTGTTACTGCCAATGAACGGTTTAACCTAGAAGAACGAAATTTGGTGAGCCAAGTGGGATTGGGGTACTGATCATTACCTGAAAGTTTAATCAAGATTGGGTGAAAAAATATGTGCTGAGATTTCAGGAAACTCGTAGTTTTTTGGAAGCTTGGCAACACATTTTCATGAAAGTGATTTGCGACGGTCTCTGCTTAGGGCTACATCAATAGGAAAGAAACCATAGAGATAGAACTTGGAACTACTTTATTGTGTCAAGTTTCAAAGAGCTAGCACAAACCGTGTTTGATTTAGAGTTCCAACTACATGTATCGGTATAGGAGAAAACAGAGTGAAACCTAAAAATTAAAACTGTTACTGCCAACGAACGGTTTAACCTAGAAGAACGAAATATGGTGAGCCAAGTGGGATTGGGGTACTGACCATTACCTAAAAGTGTCATCAAGATTGGGTGAAAAAATGTATGATGAGATTTCAGGAAACTCAAAGTTTTTTGGAAGCTTGGCAACCCCTTTCCATGAAAGTGATTTGCGCCAGTCTCTGCTTAGGGCTACATCAATAGGAAACAAACCATAGAAATAGAACTTGGAACTACTTTATTGTGTCAAGTTTCCAAGATCTAGCACAAACCGTGTTTGATTTAGAGTTCCAACTAAATGTATCCATACAGGAGAAAAGAGAGTGAAACCTAAAAATTAAAACTGATACTGCCAACGAACGGTTTAACCTAGAAGAACGAAATTTGGTGAGCCAAGTGAGATTGGGGTACTGATCAATACCTCAAAGTGTCATCAACATTGGGTGAAAAAATGTGTGCTGAGATTTCAGGAAACTCGTAGTTTTTTGGAAGCTTGGCAACAAATTTCCATGAAAGTGATTTGTGCGGGTCTCTGCTTAGGGCTACATCAATAGGAAACAAACCATAGAGATAGAACTTGGAACTACTTTATTGTGTCAAGTTTGAAAGAGCTAGCACAAACCGGGTTTGATTTAGAGTTCAACTACATGTATCCGTATAGGAGAAAACAGAGTGAAACCAAAAAATTAAAACTGATACTGCCAACGGACGGTTTAACCTAGAAGAATGAAATTTGGTGAGCCAAGTGAGATTGGTGTACTGATCAATACCTCAAAGTGTCATCAAAATTGGGTGAAAAAATGTGTGCTGAGATTTCAGGAAACTCGTAGTTTTTTGGAAGCTTGGGAACAAATTTCCATGAAAGTGATTTGCGCGGGTCTGTGGTTAGGGCTACATCAATAGGAAACAAACCATAGAGATAGAACTTGGAACTACTTTATTGTGTCAAGTTTGAAAGAGCTAGCACAAACCGTGTTTGATTTAGAGTTCCAACTACATGTATCCATATAGGAGAAAACAGAGTGAAACCTAAAAATTAAAACTGTTACTCCGAACGAACGGTTTAACCTAGAAGAACGAAATTTGTTGAGCCAAGTGGGATTGGGGTACTGATCATTACCTGAAAGTGTCATCACGATTGGGTGAAAAAATGCATGCTGAGATTTCAGGAAACTCGTAGTTTTTTGGAAGCTTGGCAACCCCTTTCCATGAAAGTGATTTGTGCCAGTCTCTGCTTAGGGCTACATCAATAGGAAACAGACGATAGAAATAAAACTTGAACTACTTTATTGTGTCTAGTTTCCAAGGGCTAGCACAAACCGTGTTTGATTTAGAGTTCCAACTACATGTATCCATATAGGAGAAAACAGAGTGAAACCTAAAAATTAAAACTGTTACTGCCAACGAACGGTTTAACCTAGAAGAACGAAATTTGGTGAGCCAAGTGGGATTGGGGTACTGATCATTACCTGAAAGTGTCATCAAGTTTGGGTGAAAAAATGTGTGCTGAGATTTCAAGAACCTTGTATTTTTTGGAAGCTTGGCAACCCCTTTCCATGAAAGTGATTTGCGCCAGTCTCTGCTTAGGGCTACATCAATAGGAAACAAATCATAGAAATAGAACTTGGAACTACTTTATTGTGTCAAGTTTCCAAGATCTAGCACAAACCGTGTTTGATTTAGAGTTCCAACTAAATGTATCCATACAGGAGAAAAGAGAGTGAAACCTAAAAATTAAAACTGATACTGCCAACGAACGGTTTAACCTAGAAGAACGAAATTTGGTGAGCCAAGTGAGATTGGTTTACTGATCATTACCTGAAAGTGTCATCAAGATTGGGTGAAAAAATGTGTGCTGATATTTCAGGAAACTCGTAGTTTTTTGGAAGCTGGGCAACAACTTTCCATGTAAGTGATTTGCAACGGTCTTGCTTAGTGCTACATCAATAGGAAACAAACCATAGAGATAGACCTTGGAACTACTTTATTGTGTCAAGTTTCCAAGATCTAGCACAAACCGTGTTTGATTTAGAGTTCCAACTACATGTATCCATATAGGAGAAAACAGAGTGAAACCTAAAAAATAAAACTGTTACTGACAACGAACGGTTTAACCTAGAAGAACGAAATTTGGTGAGCCAAGTGGGATTGGGGTACTGATCATTACCTGAAAGTGTCATCACGATTGGGTGAAAAAATGTATGCTGAGAATTCAGGAAACTCGTAGTTTTTGGAACTTTGCAACCCCTTTCCATGAAAGTGATTTGTGCCAGTCTCTACTTAGGGCTACATCAATAGGAAAAAAACCATAGAGATAGAACTTGGAACTACTTTATTGTGTCAAGTTTCCAAGGGCTAGCACAAATCGTGTTTGATTTAGAGTTCCAACTACATGTATCCATATAGGAGAAAACAGAGTGAAACCTAAAAATTAAAACTGTTACTGCCAACGAACGGTTTAACCTAGAAGAACGAAATTTGGTGAGCCAAGTTGGATTGGGGTACTGATCATTACCTGAAAGTGTCATCAAGATTGGGTGAAAAAATATATGCTGAGATTTCAGGAAACTCGTAGTTTTTTGGAAGCTTGGCAACCCCTTTCCATGAAAGTGATTTGTGCCAGTCTCTGCTTAGGGCTACATCAATAGGAAACAAACCATAGAGACAGAACTTGGAACTACTTTATTGTGTCAAGTTTCCAAGGGCTAGCACAAACCGTGTTTGATTTAGAGTTCCAACTACATTTATCCATATAGGAGAAAACAGAGTGAAATCTAAAAATTAAAACTGTTACTGCCAATGAACGGTTTAACCTAGACGAACGAAATTTGGTGAGTCATGTGGGATTGGGGTACTGATCAAGACCTGAAAGTGTCATCAAGATTGGGTGAAAAAATGTGTGCTGAGATTTTAGGAAACTCGTGGTTTTTTGGAAGCTTGTCAACCCCTTTCCATGAAAGTATTTACTCCGGTCTCTCATTAGGGCTACATGAATAGGAAACAAACCATAGAGATAGAACTTGGAAGTACTTTATTGTGTGAAGTTTCAGAGAGCTAGCACAAACCGTCTTTGATTTAGAGTTCCAACTATATGTATCCATATAGGAGAAAACAGAGTGAAACCTAAAAATTAAAACTGTTACAGCCAACGAACGGTTTAACCTAGAAGAACGAAATTTGGTGAGCAAAGTGGGATTGGGGTACTGATCATTACCTGAAAGTGTCATCAAGTTTGGGTGAAAAAATGTGTGCTGAGATTTCAGGAAACTCGTAGTTTTTTGGAAGCTTGTCAACCCCTTTCCATTAAAGTGATTTGCGCCAGTCTTTGCTTAGGGCTACATCAATAGCAAACAAATCATAGAGATAGAACTTGGAACTGCTTTATTGTGTCAAGTTTCAAAGAGCTAGCACAAACCGTCTTTGATTTAGAGTCTCAAATACATGTATACATATAGGAGAAAACAGAGTGAAACCTAAAAATTAAAACTGTTACTGCCAACGAATGGTTTAAACTAGAAGAACGAAATTTAGTGAGCCAAGTGGGATTGGGATACTGATCATTATCTGAAAGTGTCATCAAGATTGGGTGAAAAAATGTGTGCTGAGATTTCAGGAAACTCGTAGTTTTTTGGAAGCTTGGCAACCCCTTTCCATTAAAGTGATTTGCGCTGGTCTCTGCTTAGGGCTACATCAATAGGAAACAAACCGTAGAGATAGAACTTGGAACTACTTTATTGTGTCAAGTTTCAAAGAGCTAGCACAAACCGTCTTTGATTTAGAGTTCCAAATACATGTATCCACATAGGAGAAAACAGAGTGAAACCTAAAAATAAAAACTGTTACTGCCAACGAACGTTTTAACCTAGAAGAACGAAATTAGGTGAGCCAAGTGGGATTGCGGTACTGATCATTACCTGAAAGTGTCATCAAGATTGGGTGAAAAAATGTGTGCTGAGATTTCAGGAAACTCGTAGTTTTTTGGAACCTTGGCAACCACTTTCCATGGAAGTGATTTGCGCCGGTCTCTGCTTAGGGTTACATCAATAGGAAACAAACCATAGAGATAGAACTTGGAACTACTTTATTGTGGCAAGTTTCAAAGAGCTAGCACAAACTGTGTTTGATTTAGAGTTCCAACTACAAGTATCCATATAGGAGAAAACAGAGTGAAACCTAAAAATTAAAACTGTTACTACCAACGAACGGTTTAACCTAGAAGAATGAAATTTGGTGAGGCAAGTGGGATTGGGGTACTGATCATTACCTGAAAGTGTCAGCACGATTGGGTGAAAAAATGTATGCTGATATTTCAGGAAACTCATAGTTTTTTGGAAGCTTGGCAACCCCTTCCCATGAAAGTGATTTTCGCCAGTCTCTGCTTAGGGCTACATCAATAGGAAACACACCATAGAAATAGAACTTGGAAGTACTTTATTGTGTCAGTTTTCCAAGGGCTAGCACAAACCGTGTTTGATTTAGAGTTCCAACTACATGTATCCATATAGGAGAAAACAGAGTGAAACCTAAAAATTTAAACTGTTACTGCCAATGAACGGTTTAACCTAGAAGAACGAAATTTGGTGAGCCAAGTGGGATTGGGGTACTGATCATTACCTGAAAGTTTAATCAAGATTGGGTGAAAAAATATGTGCTGAGATTTCAGGAAACTCGTAGTTTTTTGGAAGCTTGGCAACACATTTTCATGAAAGTGATTTGCGACGGTCTCTGCTTAGGGCTACATCAATAGGAAAGAAACCATAGAGATAGAACTTGGAACTACTTTATTGTGTCAAGTTTCAAAGAGCTAGCACAAACCGTGTTTGATTTAGAGTTCCAACTACATGTATCGGTATAGGAGAAAACAGAGTGAAACCTAAAAATTAAAACTGTTACTGCCAACGAACGGTTTAACCTAGAAGAACGAAATATGGTGAGCCAAGTGGGATTGGGGTACTGACCATTACCTAAAAGTGTCATCAAGATTGGGTGAAAAAATGTATGATGAGATTTCAGGAAACTCAAAGTTTTTTGGAAGCTTGGCAACCCCTTTCCATGAAAGTGATTTGCGCCAGTCTCTGCTTAGGGCTACATCAATAGGAAACAAACCATAGAAATAGAACTTGGAACTACTTTATTGTGTCAAGTTTCCAAGATCTAGCACAAACCGTGTTTGATTTAGAGTTCCAACTAAATGTATCCATACAGGAGAAAAGAGAGTGAAACCTAAAAATTAAAACTGATACTGCCAACGAACGGTTTAACCTAGAAGAACGAAATTTGGTGAGCCAAGTGAGATTGGGGTACTGATCAATACCTCAAAGTGTCATCAACATTGGGTGAAAAAATGTGTGCTGAGATTTCAGGAACTCGTAGTTTTTTGGAAGCTTGGCAACAAATTTCCATGAAAGTGATTTGTGCGGGTCTCTGCTTAGGGCTACATCAATAGGAAACAAACCATAGAGATAGAACTTGGAACTACTTTATTGTGTCAAGTTTGAAAGAGCTAGCACAAACCGGGTTTGATTTAGAGTTCAACTACATGTATCCGTATAGGAGAAAACAGAGTGAAACCAAAAAATTAAAACTGATACTGCCAACGGACGGTTTAACCTAGAAGAATGAAATTTGGTGAGCCAAGTGAGATTGGTGTACTGATCAATACCTCAAAGTGTCATCAAAATTGGGTGAAAAAATGTGTGCTGAGATTTCAGGAAACTCGTAGTTTTTTGGAAGCTTGGGAACAAATTTCCATGAAAGTGATTTGCGCGGGTCTGTGGTTAGGGCTACATCAATAGGAAACAAACCATAGAGATAGAACTTGGAACTACTTTATTGTGTCAAGTTTGAAAGAGCTAGCACAAACCGTGTTTGATTTAGAGTTCCAACTACATGTATCCATATAGGAGAAAACAGAGTGAAACCTAAAAATTAAAACTGTTACTCCGAACGAACGGTTTAACCTAGAAGAACGAAATTTGTTGAGCCAAGTGGGATTGGGGTACTGATCATTACCTGAAAGTGTCATCACGATTGGGTGAAAAAATGCATGCTGAGATTTCAGGAAACTCGTAGTTTTTTGGATGCTTGGCAACCCCATTCCATGAAAGTGATTTGTGCCAGTCTCTGCTTAGGGCTACATCAATAGGAAACAGACGATAGAAATAAAACTTGAACTACTTTATTGTGTCTAGTTTCCAAGGGCTAGCACAAACCGTGTTTGATTTAGAGTTCCAACTACATGTATCCATATAGGAGAAAACAGAGTGAAACCTAAAAATTAAAACTGTTACTGCCAACGAACGGTTTAACCTAGAAGAACGAAATTTGGTGAGCCAAGTGGGATTGGGGTACTGATCATTACCTGAAAGTGTCATCAAGTTTGGGTGAAAAAATGTGTGCTGAGATTTCAAGAACCTTGTATTTTTTGGAAGCTTGGCAACCCCTTTCCATGAAAGTGATTTGCGCCAGTCTCTGCTTAGGGCTACATCAATAGGAAACAAATCATAGAAATAGAACTTGGAACTACTTTATTGTGTCAAGTTTCCAAGATCTAGCACAAACCGTGTTTGATTTAGAGTTCCAACTAAATGTATCCATACAGGAGAAAAGAGAGTGAAACCTAAAAATTAAAACTGATACTGCCAACGAACGGTTTAACCTAGAAGAACGAAATTTGGTGAGCCAAGTGAGATTGGTTTACTGATCATTACCTGAAAGTGTCATCAAGATTGGGTGAAAAAATGTGTGCTGATATTTCAGGAAACTCGTAGTTTTTTGGAAGCTGGGCAACAACTTTCCATGTAAGTGATTTGCAACGGTCTTGCTTAGTGCTACATCAATAGGAAACAAACCATAGAGATAGACCTTGGAACTACTTTATTGTGTCAAGTTTCCAAGATCTAGCACAAACCGTGTTTGATTTAGAGTTCCAACTACATGTATCCATATAGGAGAAAACAGAGTGAAACCTAAAAAATAAAACTGTTACTGACAACGAACGGTTTAACCTAGAAGAACGAAATTTGGTGAGCCAAGTGGGATTGGGGTACTGATCATTACCTGAAAGTGTCATCACGATTGGGTGAAAAAATGTATGCTGAGAATTCAGGAAACTCGTAGTTTTTGGAACTTTGCAACCCCTTTCCATGAAAGTGATTTGTGCCAGTCTCTACTTAGGGCTACATCAATAGGAAAAAAACCATAGAGATAGAACTTGGAACTACTTTATTGTGTCAAGTTTCCAAGGGCTAGCACAAATCGTGTTTGATTTAGAGTTCCAACTACATGTATCCATATAGGAGAAAACAGAGTGAAACCTAAAAATTAAAACTGTTACTGCCAACGAACGGTTTAACCTAGAAGAACGAAATTTGGTGAGCCAAGTTGGATTGGGGTACTGATCATTACCTGAAAGTGTCATCAAGATTGGGTGAAAAAATATATGCTGAGATTTCAGGAAACTCGTAGTTTTTTGGAAGCTTGGCAACCCCTTTCCATGAAAGTGATTTGTGCCAGTCTCTGCTTAGGGCTACATCAATAGGAAACAAACCATAGAGACAGAACTTGGAACTACTTTATTGTGTCAAGTTTCCAAGGGCTAGCACAAACCGTGTTTGATTTAGAGTTCCAACTACATTTATCCATATAGGAGAAAACAGAGTGAAATCTAAAAATTAAAACTGTTACTGCCAATGAACGGTTTAACCTAGACGAACGAAATTTGGTGAGTCATGTGGGATTGGGGTACTGATCAAGACCTGAAAGTGTCATCAAGATTGGGTGAAAAAATGTGTGCTGAGATTTTAGGAAACTCGTGGTTTTTTGGAAGCTTGTCAACCCCTTTCCATGAAAGTATTTACTCCGGTCTCTCATTAGGGCTACATGAATAGGAAACAAACCATAGAGATAGAACTTGGAAGTACTTTATTGTGTGAAGTTTCAGAGAGCTAGCACAAACCGTCTTTGATTTAGAGTTCCAACTATATGTATCCATATAGGAGAAAACAGAGTGAAACCTAAAAATTAAAACTGTTACAGCCAACGAACGGTTTAACCTAGAAGAACGAAATTTGGTGAGCAAAGTGGGATTGGGGTACTGATCATTACCTGAAAGTGTCATCAAGTTTGGGTGAAAAAATGTGTGCTGAGATTTCAGGAAACTCGTAGTTTTTTGGAAGCTTGTCAACCCCTTTCCATTAAAGTGATTTGCGCCAGTCTTTGCTTAGGGCTACATCAATAGCAAACAAATCATAGAGATAGAACTTGGAACTGCTTTATTGTGTCAAGTTTCAAAGAGCTAGCACAAACCGTCTTTGATTTAGAGTCTCAAATACATGTATACATATAGGAGAAAACAGAGTGAAACCTAAAAATTAAAACTGTTACTGCCAACGAATGGTTTAAACTAGAAGAACGAAATTTAGTGAGCCAAGTGGGATTGGGATACTGATCATTATCTGAAAGTGTCATCAAGATTGGGTGAAAAAATGTGTGCTGAGATTTCAGGAAACTCGTAGTTTTTTGGAAGCTTGGCAACCCCTTTCCATTAAAGTGATTTGCGCTGGTCTCTGCTTAGGGCTACATCAATAGGAAACAAACCGTAGAGATAGAACTTGGAACTACTTTATTGTGTCAAGTTTCAAAGAGCTAGCACAAACCGTCTTTGATTTAGAGTTCCAAATACATGTATCCACATAGGAGAAAACAGAGTGAAACCTAAAAATAAAAACTGTTACTGCCAACGAACGGTTTAACCTAGAAGAACGAAATTAGGTGAGCCAAGTGGGATTGCGGTACTGATCATTACCTGAAAGTGTCATCAAGATTGGGTGAAAAAATGTGTGCTGAGATTTCAGGAAACTCGTAGTTTTTTGGAACCTTGGCAACCACTTTCCATGGAAGTGATTTGCGCCGGTCTCTGCTTAGGGTTACATCAATAGGAAACAAACCATAGAGATAGAACTTGGAACTACTTTATTGTGGCAAGTTTCAAAGAGCTAGCACAAACTGTGTTTGATTTAGAGTTCCAAATATATGTATCCATATAGGAGAAAACAGAGTGAAACCTAAAAATTAAAACTGTTACAGCCAACGAACGGTTTAACCTAGAAGAACGAAATTTGGTGAGCCAAGTGGGATTGGGGTACTGATCATTACCTGAAAGTGTCATCAAGATTGGGTGAAAAAATGTGTGCTGAGATTTCAGGAAACTCGTAGTTTTTTGGAAGCTTGGCAACCCGTTTCCATGAAAGTGATTTGTGCCAGTCTCTGCTTAGGGCTACATTAATAGGAAAAAAACCATAGAGATAGAACTTGGAACTACTTTATTGTGTCAAGTTTCAAAGAGCTAGCACAAACTGTCTTTGATTTAGAGTCCCAACTATATGTATACATATAGGAGAAAACAGAGTGAAACCTAAAAATTAAAACTGTTACTGCCAACGAACGGTTTAACCTAGAAGAACGAAATTTGGTGAGCAAAGTGGGATTGGGGTACTGATCATTATCTGAAAATGTCATCAAGATTGGGTGAAAAAATGTGTGCTGAGATTTCAGAAAACTCGTGGTTTTTTGGAAGCTTGTCAACCACTTTCCATGAAAGTGATTTTCGCCGGTCTCTGCTTAGGGCTACATCAATAGAAAAAAAACCATAGAGATAGAACTTGGAACTACTTTATTGTGTCAATTTTCAAAGAGCTAGCACAAACCGTCTTTGATTTAGAGTTCCAAATACATGTATCCATATAGGAGGAAACTGAGTGAAACCTAAATATTTAAACTGATACAGCCAACGAATGGTTTAAACTAGAAGAACTAAATTTGGTGAGCCAAGTGGGATTGGGGTACTGATCATTACCTGAAAGTGTCATCAAGATTGGGTGTAAAAATGTGTGCTGGGATTTCAGGAAACTCGTCGTTTTTTGGAAGCTTGGCAACCCCTTTTCATTAAAGTGATTTACGCCGGTCTCTCATTAGGGCTACATGAATAGGAAACAAACCATAGAGATTTAACTTGGAACTACTTTAGTGTGTCAATTTTCAAAGAGCTAGCACAAACCGTGTTTGATTTAGAGTCCCAACTACATGTATACATATAGGAGAAAAGAGAGTGAAACCTAAAAATTTAAACTGTTACTGCCAACGAACGGTTTAACCTAGAAGAACAAACTTTGGTGAGCCAAGTGGGATTGGGGTACTGATCATTATCTGAAAGTGTCATCAAGATTGGGTGAAAAAATGTGTGCTGAGATTTCAGAAAACTCGTGGTTTTTTGGAAGCTTGTCAACCCCTTTCCATGAAAGTGTTTTGCGCCGGTCTCTGCTTAGGGCTACATCAATAGGAAACAAACCATAGAGATAGAACTTGGAACTACTTTATTGTGTCAAGTTTCAAAGAGCTAGCACAAACCATCTTTGATTTAGAGTTCCAAATATATGTATCCATATAGGAGAAAACTGAGTGAAACCTAAATATTTAAACTGTTACTGCCACCGAACGGTTTAACCTAGAAGAACGAAATTTGGTGAGCCAAGTGGGATTGGGGTACTGATCATTACCTGAAAGTCTCATCAAGATTGCGTGTAAAAATGTTTGCTGGGATTTAAGGAAACTCGTAGTTTTTTGGAAGCTTGGCAACCCCTTTCCATGAAAGTGATTTACGCTGGTCTCTCATTAGGGCTACATGAATAGGAAACAAACCATAGAGATAGAACTTGGAAGTACTTTATTGTGTGAAGTTTCAAAGAGCTAGCACAAACCGTGTTTGATTTAGAGTTTCATCTACATGTATCCATATAGGAGAAAGCAGAGTGAAACCTAAAAATTAAAACTGTTACAGCCAACGAACGGTTTAACCTAGAAGAAGGAAATTTGGTGAGCCAAGTGGGATTGGGGTACTGATCATTACCTGAAAGTGTCATCAAAATTGGGTGAAAAAATGTGTGCTGAGATTTCAGGAAACTCGTAGTTTTTTGGAAGCTTGGCAACCCGTTTCCATGAAAGTGATTTGTGCCAGTCTCTGCTTAGGGCTACATCAATAGGAAACAAACCATAGAGATATAACTTGGAACTACTTTATTGTGTCAAGTTTCAAAGAGCTAGCACAAACCGTCTTTGATTTAGAGTCCCAACTACATGTATACATATAGGAGAAAACAGAGTGAAACCTAAAAATTAAAACTGTTACTGCCAACGAACGGTTTAACCTAGAAGAACGAAATTTGGTGAGCCAAGAGGGATTGGGGTACTGATCATTACCTGAAAGTCTCATCAAGATTGGGTGTAAAAATGTGTGCTGGGATTTCAGGAAACTCGTAGTTTTTTGGAAGCTTGGCAACCCCTTTCCATAAAAGTGATTTACGCCGGTCTCTCATTAGGGCTACATGAATAGGAAACAAACCATAGAGATAGAACTTGGAAGTACTTTATTGTGTGAAGTTTCAAAGACCTAGCACAAACTATGTTTGATGTAGAGTTCCAACTATATGTATCCATATAGGAGAAAACAGAGTGAAACCTAAAAATTGAAACTGTTTCTGCCAATGAACTGTTTAACCTAGAAGAACGAAATTTGGTGAGCCAAGTGGGATTGGGGTACTGATCATTATCTGAAAGTGTCATCAAGATTGGGTGAAAAAATGTGTGCTGAGATTTCAGGAAACTCGTGGTTTTTTATAAGATTGTCAACCCCTTTCCATGAAAGTGATTTGCGCCGGTCTCTGCTTAGGGCTACATCAATAAGAAAAAAACCGTAGAGATAGAACTTGGAACTACTTTATTGTGTCAATTTTCAAAGAGCTAGCACAAACCGTGTTTGATTTAGAGTCCCAACTACATGTATACATATAGGAGAAAAGAGAGTGAAACCTAAAAATTTAAACTGTTACTGCCAACGAACGGTTTAACCTAGAAGAACAAACTTTGGTGAGCCAAGTGGGATTGGGGTACTGATCATTATCTGAAAGTGTCATCAAGATTGGGTGAAAAAATGTGTGCTGAGATTTCAGAAAACTCGTGGTTTTTTGGAAGCTTGGCAACCCCTTTCCATTAAAGTGATTTACGCCGGTCTCTCATTAGGGCTACATGAATAAGAAACAAACCATAGAGATAGAACTTGGAAGTACTTTATTGTGTGAAGTTTCAAAGACCTAGCACAAACTATGTTTGAGGTAGAGTTCCAACTATATGTATCCATATAGGAGAAAACAGAGTGAAACCTAAAAATTGAAACTGTTTCTGCCAACGAACGGTTTAACCTAGAAGAACAAAATTTGGTGAGCCAAGTGGGATTTGGGTACTGATCATTACCTGAAAGTGTCATCAATATTGGTGAAAAAATGTGTGCTGAGATATCAGGAAACTCGTAGTTTTTTGGAAGCTTGGCAACCCGTTTCCATGAAAGTGATTTGTGCCAGTCTCTGCTTATGGCTACATTAATAGGAAACAAACCATAGAGATGTAACTTGGAACTACTTTATTGTGTCAATTTTCAAAGAGCTAGCACAAACCGTCTTTGATTTAGAGTTCCAACTGTATGTATCCATTTAGGAGAAAACTAAGTGAAACCTAAATATTTAAACTGTTGCTGCCAACGAATGGTTTAACCTAGATGAACGAAATTTGGTGAGCCAAGTGGGATTGGGGTACTGATCATTACCTGAAAGTCTCATCAAGATTTGGTGTAAAAATTTGTGCTGGGATTCCAGGAAACTCTTAGTTTTTGGAAGCTTGGTAACCCCTTTCCATTAAAGGGATTTACCCAGGTCTCTCATTAGGGCTACATGAATAGGAAACAAACCATAAAGAATGAACTTGGAACTACTTTATTGTGTCAAGTTTCAAAGAGCTAGCACAAACCGTCTTTGATTTAGAGTTCCAACTACATGTATCCATATAGGAGAAAACTGAGTGAAACCTAAATATTTAAACTGTTACTGCCAACGAACGGTTTAACCTAGAACAATGAAATTTGGTGAGCCAAGTGGGATTGGGGTACTGATCATTACCTGAAAATCTCATCAAGATTGGGTGTAAAAATGTGTGCTGGGATTTCAGGAAACTCGTAGTTTTTTGGAAGCTTGGCAACCCCTTTCAATTAAAGTGATTTACGCCAGTCTCTCATTAGGGCTACATGAATAGGAAACAAACCATAGAGATGGAACTTGGAAGTACTTTATTGTGTGAAGTTTCAAAGAGCTAGCACAAACCGTGTTTGATTTAGAGTTCCAACTATATGTATCCATATAGGAGAAAACAGTGAAACCTAAAAATTAAAACTTTACTGCGAATGAACGGTTTAACCTAGAAGAACGAAATTTGGTGAGCCAAGTGGGATTGGCTTACTGATCATTATCTGAAATTATAATCAAGTTTTTGTGAAAAAATGTGTGCTTAGATTTCAGGAAACTCGTAGTTTTTTGGAAGCTTGGCAACCCCTTTCCATGAAAGTGATTTGCGCCAGTCTCTGCTTAGGGCTACATCAATAGGAAACAAACCATAGAGATAGAACTTGGAACTACTTTATTTTGTCAAGATTCAAAGAGCTAGCACAAACCGTGCTTAATTTAGAGTTCCATCTACATGTATCCATATAGGAGAAAACTGAGTGAAACCTAAAAATTAAAACTGTTTCTGCCAACGAACGGTTTAACCTAGAAGAACGAAATTTGGTGAGCCAAGTGGGATTGGGGTACTGATCATTACCTGAAAGTCTGATCAAGATTGGGTGTAAAAATGTGTGCTGGGATTTCAGGAAACTCGTAGTTTTTTGGAAGCTTGGCAACCCCTTTCAATTAAAGTGATTTACGCCGGTCTCTCATTAGGGCTACATGAATAAGAAACAAACCATAGAGATGGAACTTGGAAGTACTTTATTGTGTGAAGTTTCAAAGAGCTAGCACAAACCGTGTTTGATTTAGAGTTCCAACTATATGTATCCATATAGGAGAAAACAGAGTGAAACCTAAAAATTGAAACTTTACTGCGAATGAACGGTTTAACCTAGAAGAACGAAATTTGGTGAGCCAAGTGGGATTGGCTTACTGATCATTATCTGAAATTATAATAAAGATTGTGTGAAAAAATGTGTGCTTAGATTTCATGAAACTCGTAGTTTTTTGGAAGCTTGGCAACCCCTTTCCATGAAAGTGATTTGCGCCCGTCTCTGCTTAGGGCTACATCAATAGGAAACAAACCATAGAGATAGAACTTGGAACTACTTTATTTTGTCAAGATTCAAAGAGCTAGCACAAACTGTGTTTAATTTAGAGTTCCAACTACATGTATCCATATAGGAGAAAACTGAGTGAAACCTAAAAATTAAAATTGTTACTGCCAACGAACGGTTTAACCTAGAAGAATGAAATTTGGTGAGCCAAGTGGGATTGGGGTACTGATCATTACCTGAAAGAGTCATCAAGATTGGGTGAAAAAATGTGTGCTGAGATTTCAGGAAACTCGTAGTTTTTGGGAAGCTTGGCAACCCATTTCCATGAAAGTGATTTGCGCCAGTCTCTGCTTAGGGCTACATCAATAGGAAACAAACCATAGAGATAGAACTTGGAACTACTTTATTGTGTCACGTTTTCAAGAGCTAGCACAAACCGTGTTTGATTTAGAGTTCCAACTACATTAACCATATAGGAGAAAACAGAGTGAAACCTAAAAATTAAAACTGTTACTGCCAATGAACCATTTAACCTAGAAGAACGAAATTTGGTGAGCCAAGTGGGATTGGGGTACTGATCATTACCAGAAAGTGTCATTTATAATGGGTGAAAAAATGTGTGCTGAGATTTCAGGGAACTCGTAGTTTTTTGGAAGCTTGGCAACCCCTTTCCATGAAAGTGATTTGCGCCAGTCTCTGGTTAGGGCTACATCAATAGGAAACAAACCATAGAGATAGAACATGGAACTACTTTATTGTGTCAAGTTTTCAAGAGCTAGCACAAACCGTGTTTGATTTAGAGTTCCAACTACATGTATCCATGTAGGAGAAAACAAGTGAAACCTAATAATTAAAACTGTTACTGCCAACGAATGGTTTAACCTAGAAGAACGAAATTTGGTGAGCCAAGTTTGATTGGGGTACTGATCATTACCTGAAACTGTCATCATGATTGGGTGAAAAAATGTGTGCTGAGATTTTAGGAAACTCATAGTTTTTTGGAAGGTAGGCAACCCCTTTCCATGAAAGTCATTTGCACCGGTCTCTGCTTAGGGCTACCTCAATAGGAAACAAACCATAGAGATAGAACTTGGAACTACATTCTTGTGTCAAGTTTTCAAGAGCTAGCACAAACCGTGTTTGATTTAGAGTTCCAACTACATGTATCCATATAGGAGAAAACAGAGTGAAAACTAAAAATTAAAACTGTTACTGCCAACGAACGGTTTAACCTAGAAGAACGAAATTTGGTGAGCCAAGTGGGATTGGGGTACTGATCATTACCTGAAAGTGTCATCAAGATTGGGTGAAAAAATGTGTGCTGAGATTTCAGGAAACTCGTAGTTTTTTGGAAGCTTGGCAACCCATTTCCATGGAAGTGATTTGCGCCGGTCTCTGCTTAGGGCTACATCAATAGGAAACAAACCATAGAGATAGAACATGGAACTACTTTATTGTGTGAAGTTTCAAAGAGCTAGCACAAACCGTGTTTGATTTAGAGTTCCAACTATATGTATCCATATAGGAGAAAACAGAGTGAAACCTAAAAATTAAAACTGTTACAGCCAACGAACGGTTTAACCTAGAAGAACGAAATTTGGTTAGCCAAGTAGGATTGTGGTACTGATCATTACCTGAAAGTGTCATCAAGATTGGGTGAAAAAATGTGTGCTGAGATTTCAGGAAACTCGTGGTTTTTTGGAAGCTTGTCAAACCCTTTCCATGAAAGTTATTTGCGCCGATCTCTGCTTAGGGCTACATCAATAGGAAACAAACCATAGTGATAGAACTTGGAACTACTTTGTTGTGTCAAGTTTTAAAGAGCTAGCACAAACCGTGTTTGATTTAGAGTTCCAACTATATGTATCCATGTAGGAGAAAACAGAGTGAAACCTAAAAATTAAAATTGTTACTGCCAACGAACGGTTTAACCTAGAACAATGAAATTTGGTGAGCCAAGTGGGATTGGGGTACTGATCATTACCTGAAAGAGTCATCAAAATTGAGTGAAAAAATGTGTGCTGAGATTTCAGGAAACTCGTAGTTTTTCGGAAGCTTGGCAACCCATTTCCATGAAAGTGATTTGCGCCAGTCTCTGCTTAGGGGTACATCAATAGGAAACAAACCATAGAGATAGAACTTGGAACTACTTTATTGTGTCACGTTTTCAAGAGCTAGCACAAACCGTGTTTGTTTTAGAGTTCCAAATACATGTATCCATATAGGAGAAAACAGAGTGAAACCTAAAAATTAAAACTGTTACTGCCAATGAACCATTTAACCTAGAAGAACGAAATTTGGTGAGCCAAGTGGGATTGGGGTACTGATCATTACCTGAAAGTGTCATTTATATTGGGTGAAAAAATGTGTGCTGAGATTTCAGGGAACTCGTAGTTTTTTGGAAGCTTGGCAACCCCTTTCCATGAAAGTGATTTGCGCCAGTCTCTGCTTAGGGCTACATCTATAGGAAACAAACCATAGAGATAGAACATGGAACTACTTTATTGTGTCAAGTTTTCCAGAGCTAGCACAAACCGTGTTTGATTTAGAGTTCCAACTACATGTACCCATATAGGAGAAAACAGAGTGAAACCTAAAAATTAAAACTGTCACTGCCAACGAACGGTTTAACCTAGAACAATGAAATTTGGTGAGCCAAGTTTGATTGTGGTACTGATCATTACCGGAAAGTGTCATCAAGATTGGGTGAAAAAATGTGTGCTGAGATTTCAGGAAACTCGTAGGTTTTTGTAAGGTAGGCAACCCCTTTCCATGAAAGTCATTTGCACTGGTCTCTGCTTAGGGCTACCACAATAGGAAACAAACCATAGAGATAGAACTTGGAACTACTTTATTGTGTCAAGTTTCAAAGAGCTAGCACAAACCGTGTTTGATTTAGAGTTCCAAATACATGTATCCATATAGGAGAAAACAGAGTAAAACCTAAAAATTAAAACTGTTACTGCCAATGAACCGTTTAACATAGAAGAACGAAATTTGGTGAGCCAAGTGGGATTGGGGTACTGATCATTACCTGAAAGTGTCATCCAGATTGGCTGAAAAAATGTGTGCTGAGATTTCAGGAAACTCGTAGTTTTTTGGAAGCTTGGCAACCCCTTTCCATGAAAGTGATTTGCGCCAGTCTCTGCTTAGGGTTACATCAATAGGAAACAAACCATAGAGATAGAACATGGAACTACTTTATTGTGTCAAGTATTCCAGAGCTAGCACAAACCGTGTTTGATTTAGAGTTCCAAATACATGTATCCATATAGGAGAAAACAGAGTGAAACCTAAAAATTCAAACTGTCACTGCCAACCAACTGTTTAACCTAGAACAGTGAAATTTGGTGAGCCAAGTGGGATTGGGGTACTGATCATTACCTGAAACTGTCATCATGATTGGGTGAAAAAATGTGTCCTGAGATTTTAGGAAACTCATAGTTTTTTGGAAGGTAGGCAACCCCTTTCCATGAAAGTCATTTGCGCCGGTCTCTGCTTAGGGCTACCTCAATAGGAAACAAACCATAGAGATAGAACTTGGAACTACTTTATTGTGTCAAGTTTTCAAGAGCTAGCACAAACCGTGTTTGATTTAGAGTTCCAACTACATGTATCCATATAGGAGAAAACAGAGTGAAAACTAAAAATTAAAACTGTTACTGCCAACGAACGGTTTAACCTAGAAGAACGAAATTTGGTGAGCCAAGTGGGATTGGGGTACTGATCATTACCTGAAAGTGTCACCCAGATTGGGTTAAAATATGTGCTGAGATTTCAGGAAAATTGTAGTTTTTTGGAAGCTTGGCAACCCCTTCCCATGAAAGTGATTTGTGCCAGTCTCTGCTTAGGGCTACATCAATAGGAAACAAACCATAGAGATAGAACTTGGAACTACTTTATTGTGTCAAGTTTTCAAGAGCTAGCACAAACCGTGTTTGATTTAGAGTTCCAACTACATGTATCCATATAGGAGAAAACAGAGTGAAACCTAAAAATTAAAACTGTTAATGCCAATGAACGGTTTAACCTAGAAGAACGAAATTTGGTGATCCAAGTGGGATTGGGGTACTGATCATTACCTGAAAGTGTCATCCGGATTGGGTGAAAAAATATGTGCTGAGATTTCAGGAAACTCGTAGTTTTTTGGAAGCTTGGCAACCCCTTTCCATGAAAGTGATTTGCGCCAGTCTCTGCTTAGGGCTACATCAATAGGAAACAAACCATAGAGATAATACATGGAACTACTTTATTGTGTCAAGTTTTCAAGAGCTAGCACAAACCATGTTTGATTTAGAGTTCCAACTACATGTATCCATATAGGAGAAAACATAGTGTAACCTAAAAATTTAAACTGTTACTGCCAACGAACGGTTTAACCTAGAAGAACGAAATTTGGTGAGCCAAGTGGGATTGGGGTACTGATCATTACCTGAGACTGTCATCCAGATTGTGTGAAGAAATGTGTGCTGAGATTTCAGGAAACTTGTAGTTTTTTGGAAGCTTGGCAACCCCTTTCCATGATAGTGATTTGTGCCAGTCTCTGCTTAGGGCTACATCAATAGGAAACAAACCATAGAGATAGAACTTGGAACTACTTTATTGTGTCAAGTTTCAAAGAGCTAGCACAAACTGTGTTTGATTTAGAGTTCCAACTACATGTATCCATATAGGAGAAAACAGAGTGTAACCTAAAAATTAAACTGTTACTGCCAACGAACTGTTTAAACTAGAAGAACAAAATTTGGTGAGCCAAGTGGGATTGGGGTACTGATCATTACCTGAAAGTGTCATCAAGATTGGGTGAAAAAATGTGTGCTGAGATTTCAGGAAACTCGTAGTTTTTTGGAAGCTTGGCACCCTTTTCCATGACAGTGATTTGCGCCAGTCTCTGCTTAGGGCTACATCAAAAGGAAACATACCATAGAGATAGTACTTGGAACTACTTTATTGTGTCAAGTTTCAAAGAGCTAGCACAAACCGTGTTTGATTTAGAGTTCCAACTACATGTATCCATATAGGAGAAAACAGAGTGAAACCTAAAAATTAAAACTGTTACTGCCAACGAACGGTTTAACCTAGATGAACGAAATTTGGGGAGCCAAGTGGGATTGGGGTACTGATCATTACCTGAAAATGTCATCATCATTGGGTGAAAAACAGTGTGCTGAGATTTCAGGGAACTCGTAGTTTTTTGGAAGCTTGGCAACCCCTTTCCATGAAAGTGATTTGCGCCGGTCTCTGCTTAAGGCTACATCAATAGGAAACAAAGCATAGAGATAGAACTTGGAACTACTTTATCGTGTCAAGTTTTCAAGAGCTAGCACAAACCGTGTTTGATTTAGAGTTCCAACTACATGTATCCATATAGGAGAAAACAGAGTGAAACCTAACAATTAAAACTGTTAATTCCAACGAACGGTTTAACCTAGAAGAACGAAACTTGGTGAGACAAGTGAGATTCGGGTACTGATCATTACCTGAAAGTGTCGTCAAGATTGGGTGAAAAAATGTGTGCTGAGATTTCAGGAAACTCGTAGTTTTTTGAAGCTTGGCAACACCTTTCAATGAAAGGATTTGCGCCGGTCTCTGTTTAGGGCTACATCAATAGGAAAGAAACCTTAGAGATAGAACTTGGAACTACTTAATTGTGTCAAGTTTTCAAGAGCTAGCACAAACCGTGTTTGATTTAGAGTTCCAACTACATGTATCCATATAGGAGAAAACAGAGTGCAACCTAAAAATTAAAACTGTTACTGCCAACGAACAGTTAAACCTAGAAGAACTAAATTTGTTGAGATAAGTGGGATAGGGGTACTGATCATTACCTGAAAGATTGGGTGAAAAAATGTGTGCTGAGATTTCACTAAACTCGTAGTTTTTTGGAAGCTTGGCAACCCCTTTCCATGAAAGTGATTTGTGCCGGTCTCTGCTGAGGGCGACATCAATAGTAAACACACCATAGAGATAGAACTTGGAACTACTTTATTGTCTCAGGTTTCAAAGAGCTAGCACAAACCGTGTTTGATTTAGAGTTCCAACTACATGTATCCATTTAGGAGAAAACAGAGTGAAACCTAAAAATTAAAACTGTTACTGCCAACGAACGGTTTAACCTAGAAGAACGAAATTTGGTGAGCCAAGTGGGACTGTGGTACTGATCATTACCTGAAAGTGTCATCAAGATTGGTTGAAAAAAATGTGTGCTGAGATTTGAGGAAACTCGTAGTTTTTTATAAGGTTGGCAACCCCTTTCCATTAAAGTGATTTGCGCCAGTCTCTGCTTAGGGCTACATCAATAGGAAACCAATCATAGAG
Source organism: Spermophilus citellus (assembly GCF_964194105.1). NCBI lineage: Eukaryota > Metazoa > Chordata > Mammalia > Rodentia > Sciuridae > Spermophilus > Spermophilus citellus. Next base: position 84,216,689 of record NC_138185.1, on the reverse strand, counting down.
ATAGAACTTGGAACTACTTTATTGTGTCAAGTTTCCAAGAGCTAGCACAAACCGATTTTGATTTAGAGTTCCAACTACATGTATCCATATAGGAGAAAACAGAGTGAAACCTAAAAATTAAAACTGTTACTGCCAACGAAAGGCGTAACCTAGAAGAACGAAATTTGGTCAGCCAAGTGGGATTGGGGTACTGATCATTACCTGAAAGTGTAATCAAGTTTGGGTGAAAAAATGTGTGCTGATATTTGAGGAAAGTCGTAGTTTTTTATAACCTTGTCAACCCCTTTCCATGAAAGCTATTTGCGCCAGTCTCTGCTTAGGGCTACATCAATAGGAAACAAACCATAGAGATAGAACTTGGAACTACTTTCTTGTGTCAAGTTTCCAACAGCTAGCACAAACCGTGTTTGATTTAGAGTTCCAACTACATGTATCCATATAGGAGAAAACAGAGTGAAACCTAAAAATTAAAACTGTTAGTGCCAACGAACGGTTTATCTTAGAAGAACGAAATTTGGTGAGCCAAGTGGGATTGGGATCCTGATCATTACCTGAAAGTGTCATCAAGATTGGCTGAAAAAATATGTGCTGAGATTTAAAAAAACTCGTAGTTTTTTGGAAGCTTGGCAACCCCTTTCCATGTAAGTGATTTGCTCCGGTCTCTGCTTAGGGCTACATCCATAGAAAAAAAACCATAGAGATAGAACTTGGAACTACTTTATTCTGTCAAGTTTTCAAGAGCTATCACAAACCCTGTTTGATTTAGAGTTCCAACTACATGTATCCATATAGAAGAAAACAGAGTGAAACCTAAAAATTAAAACTGTTACTGCCAACGAACAGTTTAACGTAGAAGAACGAAATTTGGTGAGCCAAGTTGAATGGGGTACTGATCATTACCTGAAAGTGTCATCAAGTTTGGGTGAAAAAATGTGTGCTGAGATTTCAGGAAAATCGTAGTTTTTGGAAGCTTGGCAACCCCTTTCCATGAAAGAGATTTGCGCCGGTCTCTGCTTAGGGCTACATCAATAGGAAACAAACCATAGAGATAGAACTTGGAACTACTTTATTGTGTTAAGTTTCCAAGAGCTAGCACAAACCGTGTTTGATTTAGAGTTCCAACTACATGTATCCATATAGGAGAAAACAGAGTGAAACCTAAAAATTAAAACTAATACTGCCAACGAACGGTTTAAACTAGAAGAACGAAATTTGGTGAGCCAAGTGGGATTGGGGTACTGATCATTACCTGAAAGTGTCATGAAGTTTGGGTGAAAAAATGTGTGCTGAAATTTCAGGAAACTCGTAGTTTTTTGGAAGCTTTGCAACAACTTTCCATGAAAGTGATTTGCGCCAGTCTCTGCTTAGGGCTACATCAATAGAAAACAAACCATAGAGATAGAACTTGGAACTACTTTATTGTGTCAAGTTTTCCAGATCTAGCACAAACCGTGTTTGATTTAGAGTTCCAACTACATGTATCCATATAGGAGAAAACAGAGTGAAACCTAAAAATTAAAACTGATACTGCTAAAGAACGGTTTAACCTAGAAGAACGAAATTTGGTGAGCCAAGTGGGATTGGGGTACTGATCATTACCTGAAAGTGTCATAAAGTTTGGGTGAAAAAATGTGTGCTGAAATTTCAGGAAACTCGTAGTTTTTTGGAAGCTTGGCAACAACTTTCCATGAAAGTGATTTGCGCCGGTCTCTGCTTAGGGCTACATCAATAGAAAACAAACCATAGAGATAGAACCTGGAACTACTTTATTGTGTCAAGTTTCCCAGATCTAGCACAAACCGTGTTTGATTTAGAGTTCCAATTACATGTATCCATATAGGAGAAAACAGAATGAAACCTAAAAATTAAAACTGTTACAGCCAACGAACTGTTTAACCTAGAAGAACAAAATTTGCTGAGCCAAGTGGGATTGGGGTACTCTTCATTACCTGAAAGTGTCATCAAGATTGGGTGAAAAAATGTATGCTGAGATTTCAGGAAACTCGTAGTTTTTTAGAAGTTTGGCAACCCCTTTCCATGAATGTGATTTGTGCCGGTCTCTGCTTAGCGCTACATTAATAGGAAACGAAACATAGAGACAGAACATGGAACTACTTTATTGTGTCAAGATTCCAAGGGCTAGCACAAACCGTGTTTGATTTAGAGTTCCAAATACATGTATCCATATAGGAAAAAACAGAGTGAAACCTTAAAATATAAACTGACACTGCCAACGAACGGTTTAACCTAGAAGAACGAAATTTGGTGAGCCAAGTGGGATTGGGGTACTGATCATTACCTGAAAGTGTCATAAAGTTTGGGTGAAAAAATGTGTGCTGAAATTTCAGGAAACTCGTAGTTTTTTGGAAGCTTGGCAACAACTTTCCATAAAAGTGATTTGCGCCGGTCTCTGCTTAGGGCTACATCAATAGAAAACAAACCATAGAGATAGAACTTGGAACTACTTTATTGTGTCAAGTTTCCCAGATCTAGCACAAACCGTGTTTGATTTAGAGTTCCAACTACATGTATCCATATTGGAGAAAACAGAGTGAAACCTAAAAATTAAAACTGATACTGCTAACGAACGGTTTAACCTAGAAGAACGAAATTTGGTGAGCCAAGTAGGATTGGGGTACTGATCATTACCTGAAAGTGTCATCAAGATTGGGTGAAAATATGTATGCTGAGATTTCAGGAAACTCGTAGTTTTTTGGAAGCTTGGCAACCCCTTTCCATGAAAGTGATTTGCGCCAGTCTCGGCTTAGGGCTACATCAATAGGAAACAAACTGTAGAGATAGAACTTGGAACTACTTTATTGTGTCAAGATTCCAAGGGCTAGCACAAACCGTGTTTGATTTAGAGATCCAACTTCATGTATCCATATAGGAGAAAACAGAGTGAAACCTAAAAATTAAAACTGTTACTGCTAACGAACGGTTTAACCTAGAAGAACGAAATTTGGTGAGCCAAGTGGGATTGGGGTACTGATCATTACCTGAAAGTGTCATCAAGATTGGGTGAAAAAATGTGTGCTGAGAATTCAGGAAACTCGTAGTTTTTTTGGAAGCTTGGCAACCCCTTTCCATGAAAGTGATTTGCGCCGGTCTCTGCTTAGGGCTACATCAATGGGAAACAAACCATAGAGATAGAACTTGGAACTACGTTATTGTGTCAAGTTTCAAAGATCTAGCACAAACCGTGTTTGATTTAGTGTTCCAAATACATGTATCCACATAAGAGAAAACAGAGTGAAACCTAAAAATTAAAACTGTTACTGCCAACGAACGGTTTAACCTAGAAGAACGAAATTTGGTGAGCCAAGTGGGATTGGCGTACTTATCATTACCTGAAAGTGTCATCAAGTTTGGGTGAAAAAATGTGTGCTGAGGTATCAGGAAACTCGTAGTTTTTTGGAAGCTTCGCAACACCTTTCCATGAAAGTGATTTGCGCCAGTCTCTGCTTAGGGCTACATCAATAGGAAACAAACCATAGAGATAGAACTTGGAACTACTTTATTGTGTCAAGTTTCCAAGAGCTAGCACAAACCGTGTTTCATTTAGAGTTCCAACTACATGTATCCATATAGGAGAAAACAGAGTGATACCTAAAAATTAAAACTGATACTGCCAAGGAACGGTTTAACCTAGAAGAATGAAATTTGGTGAGCCAAGTGGGATTGGGGTACTGATCATTACCTGAAAGTGTCTTCAAGATTGGGTGAAAAAATGTGTGCTGAGATGTCAGGAAACTCGTAGTTTTTTGGAAGCTTTGCAACAAATTTCCATGAACGTGATTTGCGCCAGTCTCTTCTTATGGCTACATCAATAGGAAACAAACCATAGAGATAGAACTTGGAACTACTTTATTGTGTCAGGTTTCAAAGAGCTTGCACAAACCGTGTTTGATTTAGAGTTCCAACTACATGTATCCATATAGGAGAAAACAGAGTGAAAACTAAAAATTAAACCCGTTACTGCCAACGAACGGTTTAACCTAGAAGAACAAAATTTGATGAGCCAAGTGGTTTTGGGGAAGTGATCATTACCTGAAAGTGTCATCAAGATTGGGTGAAAAAATGTATGCTGAGATTTCAGGAAACTCGTATTTTTTGGAAGCTTCGCAATACCTTTTTTGAAAGTGATTTGTGCCAGTCTCGGCTTAGGGCTACTCAATAGGAAACAAACCATAGAGATAGAACATGGAACTACTTTATTGAGTCAAGTTTCCAAGGGCTAGCACAAACCGTGTTTGATTTAGAGTTCCAACTACATGTATCCATATAGGAGAAAACAGAGTGAAACCTAAAAATTAAAACTGTTACTGCCAACGAACGGTTTAACCTAGAAGAACGAAATTTGGTTAGCCAAGTGGGATTGGGGTACTGATATTTACCTGAAAGTGTCATTAAGATTGGGTGAAAAAATATGTGCTGAGATTTCAGGAAACTCGTAGTTTTTTGGAAGCTTGGCAACCCCTTTCCTTGAAAGTGATTTGCGCCAGTCTCTGCTTAGGGCTACATCAATAGGAAACAAACCATAGAGATAGAACTTGGAACTACTTTATTGTGTCAAGATTCCAAGGGCTAGCACAAACCGTGTTTGATTTAGAGTTCCAACTACATGTATCCATATAGGAGAAAACAGAGTGAAACCTAAAAATTAAAACTGATACTGCTAACGAACGGTTTAACCTAGAAGAACCAAATTTGGTGAGCCAAGTGGGATTGGGGTGCTGATCATTACCTGAAAGTGTCATCAAGATTGGGTGAAAAAATGTGTGCTGAGATATCAGGAAACTCGTATTTTTTGGAAGCTTGGCAACCCCTTTCCATGAAAGTGATTTGCGCCAGTCTCTGCTTAGGGCTACATCAATAGGAAACAAACCATAGAGATAGACCTTGGAACTACTTTATAGTTTCAAGTTTCCAAGAGCTAGCACAAACCGTGTTTGATTTAGAGTTCCAATTACATGTATCCATATAGGAGAAAACAGAATGAAACCTAAAAATTAAAACTGTTACAGCCAACGAACTGTTTAACCTAGAAGAACAAAATTTGCTGAGCCAAGTGGGATTGGGGTACTCTTCATTACCTGAAAGTGTCATCAAGATTGGGTGAAAAAATGTATGCTGAGATTTCAGGAAACTCGTAGTTTTTTAGAAGTTTGGCAACCCCTTTCCATGAATGTGATTTGTGCCGGTCTCTGCTTAGCGCTACATTAATAGGAAACGAAACATAGAGACAGAACATGGAACTACTTTATTGTGTCAAGATTCCAAGGGCTAGCACCAACCGTGTTTGATTTAGAGTTCCAAATACATGTATCCATATAGGAAAAAACAGAGTGAAACCTTAAAATATAAACTGACACTGCCAACGAACGGTTTAACCTAGAAGAACGAAATTTTGTGAGCCAAGTGGGATTGGGGTACTGATCATTACCTGAAAGTGTCATCAAGATTGGGTGAAAAAAATGTGTGCTGAGATTTCAGGAAACTCGTAGTTTTTTGGAAGCTTGGCAACCCCTTTCCATGAAAGTGATTTGCGCCAGTCTCTGCTTAGGGCTACATCAATAGGAAACAAACCATAGAGGTAGACCTTGGAACTACTTTATTGTTTCAAGTTTCCAAGAGCTAGCACAAACCGTGTTTGACTTAGAGTTCCAACTACATGTATCCATATTGGAGAAAACAGAGTGAAACCTAAAAATTAAAACTGTTACTGCCAATGAACGGGTTAGCCTAGAAGAACGAAATTTGGTGAGCCAAGTGGGATTGGGGAACTGATCATTATCTGAAAGTGTCTTCAAGATTGGGTGAAAAAATATATGCTGAGTTTTCAGGAAATTCGTAGTTTTTTGGAAGTTTGGCAACCGATTTCCATGAAAGTGTTTTGCGCCGGTCTCTGCCTAGGGCTACATCAATAGGAAACAAACCATAGAGATAGAACTTGGAACTACTTTATTGTGTCAAGTTTCCCAGATCTAGCACAAACCGTGTTTGATTTAGAGTTCCAACTACATGTATCCATATTGGAGAAAACAGAGTGAAACCTAAAAATTAAAACTGATACTGCTAGAGAACGGTTTAACCTAGAAGAACGAAATTTGGTGAGCCAAGTGGGATTGGGGTACTGATAATTACCTGAAAGTGTCATCAAGTTTGGGTGAAAAAATATGTGCTGAGATTTCAGGAAACTCGTAGTTTTTTGGAAGCTTGGCAACCCCTTTCCATGAAAGAGATTTGCGCCAGTCTCTGCTTAGGGCTACATCAATAGGAAACAAATCATAGAGATAGAACTTGGAACTACTTTATTGTGTCAAGTTTCCAAGAGCTAGCACAAACCGTGTTTGATTTACAGTTCCAAATACATGTATCCATATAAGAGAAAACAGAGTGAAACCTAAAAATTAAAACTGATACTGCCAACGAACGGTTTACCCTAGAAGAATGAAATTTGGTGAGCCAAGTGGGATTGGGGTACTGATCATTACCTGAAAATGTCAAGATTGGGTGAAAAAATGTGTGCTGAGATGTCAGGAAACTCGTAGTTTTTTGGAAGCTTGGCAACAAATTTCCATGAAAGTGATTTGCGCCAGTCTCTGCTTAGGGCTACATCAATAGGAAACAAACCATAGAGATAATACATGGAACTACTTTATTGTGTCAAGTTTTCAAGAGCTAGCACAAACCGTCTTTGATTTAGAGTTCCAACTACATGTATCCATATAGGGGAAAACAGAGTGAAACCTAAAAATTAAAACTGTTACTACCAACGAACGGTTTAACCTAGAAGAACGAAATTTGGTGAGACAAGTGGGATTTGGGTAGTGATCATTACCTGAAAGTGTCATCAAGATTGGGTGAAAAAATATATGCTGAGATTTCAGGAAACTCGTAGTTTTTTGGAAGCTTGGCAACCCCTTTTTTGAAAGTGATTTGTGCCAGTCTCTGCTTAGGGCTACTCAATAGGAAACAAACCATAGAGATAGAACTTGGAACTACTTTATTGTGTCAAGTTTCCAAGGGCTAGCACAAACCGTGTTTGATTTAGAGTTCCAACTACATATATCCATATAGGAGAAAACAGAGTGAAACCTAAAAATTTAAACTGTTTCTGCCAAGGAAAGGTTTAACTTAGAAGAACGAAATTTGGTGAGCCAAGTGAAATTGGGGTACTGATCATTACCTGAAAGTGTCATCAATATTGGGTGAAAAAATGTATGCTGAGATTTCAGGAAACTCGTAGTTTTTTGGAAGCTTGGCAACCCCTTTCCATGAAAGTGATTTGCGCTGGTCTCTGCTTAGGGCTACATAAATAGGAAACAAACCATAGAGATAGAAGTTGGAACTACTTTATTGTGTCAAGTTTCCAAGGGCTAGAAGAAACCGTGTTTGATTTAGTGTTCCAAATACATGTATCCATGTAGGAGAAAACTGAGTGAAACCTAAAAATTAAAACTGATACTGCCAACGAACGGTTTAACCTAGAAGAACGAAATTTGCTGAGCCAAGTGGGATTGGGGTACTCTTCATTACCTGAAAGTGTCATCAAGATTGGGTGAAAAAATGTATGCTATTATTTCAGGAAACTCGTAGTTTTTTAGAAGTTTTGCAACCCCTTTCCATGAATGTGATTTGTGCCGGTCTCTGCTTAGCGCTACATTAATAGGAAACGAAACATAGAGACAGAACATGGAACTACTTTATTGTGTCAAGATTCCAAGGGCTAGCACAAACCGTGTTTGATTTAGAGTTCCAAATACATGTATCCATATAGGAGAAAACAGAATGAAACCTAAAAATTTAAACTGACACTGCCAACGAACGGTTTAACCTAGAAGAACGAAATTTGGTGAGCCAAGTGGGATTGGGGTACTGATCATTACCTGAAAGTGTCATCAAGATTGGGTGAAAAAAATGTGTGCTGAGATTTCAGGAAACTCGTAGTTTTTTGGAAACTTGGCAACCCCTTTCCATGAAAGTGATTTGCGCCAGTCTCTGCTTAGGGCTACATCAATAGGAAACAAACCATAGAGATAGACCTTGGAACTACTTTATTGTTTCAAGTTTCCAAGAGCTAGCACAAACCGTGTTTGACTTAGAGTTCCAACTACATTTATCCATATAGGAGAAAACAGAGTGAAACCTAAAAATTAAAACTGTTACTGCCAATGAACGGATTAGCCTAGAAGAACGAAATTTGGTGAGCCAAGTGGGATTGGGGAACTGATCATTATCTGAAAGTGTCTTCAAGATTGGGTGAAAAAATATATGCTGAGTTTTCAGGAAATTCGTAGTTTTTTGGAAGTTTGGCAACCGCTTTCCATGAAAGTGATTTGCGCCGGTCTCTGCCTAGGGCTACATCAATAGGAAACAAACCATAGAGATAGAACTTGGAACTACTTTTGTGTCAAGTTTCCAAGATCTAGCACAATCCGTGTTTCATTTAGAGTTCCAACTACATGTATCCATATAGGAGAAAACAGAGTGAAACCTAAAAATTAAAACTGATACTGCCAACGAACGGTTTAACCTAGAATAACGATATTTGGTGAGCCAAGTAGGATTGGGGTACTGATTATTACCTGAAAGTGTCATCAAGATTGGGTGAAAGAATGTGTGCTGAGATTTCATGAAACTCGTAGTTTTTTGGAAGCTTGGCAACCCCTTTCCATGAAAGTGATTTGCGCCAGTCTCTGCTTAGGGCTACATCAATAGGAAACAAACCATAGAGATAGAACTTGGAACTACTTTATTGTGTCAACTTTCAAAGAGCTAGCACAAACCGTGTTTGATTTAGAGTTCCAAATACATGTATCCATATAGGAGAAAACAGAATGAAACCTAAAAATTAAAACTGTTACAGCCAACGAACGGTTTAAACTAGATGAACAAAATTTGGTGAGCCAAGTGGGATTGGGGTACTGATCATTACCTGAAAGTGTCATCAAGATTGCGTGAAAAAATGTATGCTGAGATTTCAGAAAACTCGTAGTTTTTTGGAAGTTTGGCAACCCCTTTCCATGAAAGTGATTTGCGCCGGTCTCTGCTTAGCGCTACATTAATAGGAAACAAAACATAGAGACAGAACTTGGAACTACTTTATTGTGTCAAGTTTCCAAGAGCTAGCACAAACCGTGTTTGATTTAGAGTTCCAAATACATGTATCCATATAGGACAAAACCGAGTGAAACCTAAAAATTTAAACTGATACTGCCAATGAACGGTTTAACCTAGAAGAATGAAATTTGGTGAGCCAAGTGGGATTGGGGTACTGATCATTACCTGAAAGTGTCATCAAGATTGGGTGAAAAAAATGTGTGCTGAGATTTCAGGAAACTCGTATTTTTTTGGAAGCTTGGCAACCCCTTTCCATGAAAGGGATTTGCGCCAGTCTCTGCTTAGGGCTACATCAATAGTAAACAAACCATAGAGATAGAACTTGGAACTACTTTATTTTGTCAAGTTTCCAAGAGCTACGACAAACTGTGTTTCATTTAGAGTTCCAACTACATGTATCCATATAAGAGAAAACAGAGTGAAATCTAAAAATTAAAACTGATACTGCCAACGAACTCTTTAACCTTGAAGAATGAAATTTGGTGAGCCAAGTGGGATTGGGGTGCTGATCATTACCTGAATGTGTCATCAAGATTGGGTGAAAAAATGTGTGCTGAGATATCAGGAAACTCGTATTTTTTGGAAGCTTGGCAACAAATTTCCATGAAAGTGATTTGCACCACTCTCTGCTTAGGGCTACATCAATAGGAAACAAACCATAGAGATAGAACTTGGAACTCCTTTATTGTGTCAAGATTCCAAGGGCTAGCACAAACCGTCTTTGATTTAGAGTTCCAAGTACATGTATCCATATAGGAGAAAACAGAGTGAAACCTAATAATTAAAACTGATACTGCCAACGAACGGTTTAACCTAGAAGAACCAAATTTGGTGAGCCAAGTGGGATTGGGGTGCTGATCATTACCTGAAAGTGTCATCAAGATTGGGTGAAAAAATGTGTGCTGAGATTTCGGGAAACTCGTAGTTTTTTGGAAGCTTGGCAACAAATTTCCATGAAAGTGATTTGCACCACTCTCTGCTTAGGGCTACATCAATAGGAAACAAACCATAGAGATAGAACTTGGAACTACTTTATTGTGTCAAGTTTCCAAGAGCTAGCACAAACCGTGTTTGATTTAGAGTTTCAAATACATGTATCCATATAGGAGAAAACAGAGTGAAACCTAAAAATTTAAACTGATACTGCCAACGAACGGTTTAACCTAGAAGAATGAAATTTGGTGAGCCAAGTGGGATTGGGGTACTGATCATTACCTGAAAGTGTCATCGAGATTGGGTGAAAAAATGTGTGCTGAGATTTCGGGAAACTCGTAGTTTTTTGGAAGCTTGGCAACAAATTTCCATTAAAGTGATTTGCGCCTGTCTCTACTTAGGGCTCCATCAATAGGAAACAAACCATAGAGATAGAAATTGGAACTACTTTATTGTGTCAAGTTTCAAAGAGCTAGCACAAACCGTGTTTGATTTAGAGTTCCAAATACATGTATCCATATAGGAGAAAACAGAGTGAAAACTAAAAATTAAACCCGTTACTGCCAACGAACGGTTTAACCTAGAAGAACGAAATTTGATGAGCCAAGTGGGATTGGGGTAGTGATCATTACCTGAAAGTGTCATCATGATTGGGTGAAAAAATGTATGCTGAGTTTTCAGGAAACTCGTATTTTTTGGAAGCTTGGCAACCCCTTTTTTGAAAGTGATTTGTGCCAGTCTCTGCTTAGGGCTACTCAATAGGAAACAAACCATAGAGATAGAACTTGGAACTACTTTATTGTGTCAAGTTTCCAAGGGCTAGCACAAACCGTGTTTGATTTAGAGTTCCAAATACATGTATCCATATAGGGGAAAACAGAGTGAAACCTAAAAATTAAAACTGTTACTGCCAACGAACGGTTTAACCTAGAAGAACGAAATTTGGTGAGCCAAGTGGGATTGGGGTACTGATATTTACCTGAAAGTGTCATTAAGTTTGGGTGAAAAAATGTGGGCTGAGATTTCAGGAAACTCTTAGTTTTTTGGAAGCTTGGCAACCCCTTTCCTTGAAAGTGATTTGCGCCACTCTCTACTTAGGGCTACATCAATAGGAAAGAAACCATAGAGATAGAACTTGGAACTACTTTATTTTGTCAAGATTCCAAGGGCTAGCACAAACCGTGTTTGATTTAGAGTTCCAACTACATGTATCCATATAGGAGAAAACAGAGTGAAACCTAAAAATTAAAACTGATACTGCCAACGAACGGTTTAACCTAGAAGAACGAAATTTGGTGAGCCAAGTGGGATTGGGGTACTGATCATTACCTGAAAGTGTCTTCAAGATTGGGTGAAAAAATGTGTGCTGAGATGTCAGGAAACTCCTAGTTTTTTGGAGGCTTGGCAACCCATTTCCATGAAAGTGATTTGCGCCGGTCTCTGCTTAGGGCTACATCAATAGGAAACAAACCATAGAGATAGAACTTGGAACTACTTTATTGTGTCAACTTTCAAAGAGCTAGCACAAACCGTGTTTGATTTAGAGTTCCAATTACATGTATCCATATAGGAGAAAACAGAATGAAACCTAAAAATTAAAACTGTTACAGCCAACGAACGGTTTAACCTAGAAGAACAAAATTTGGTGAGCCAAGTGGGATTGGGGTACTGATCATTACCTGAAAGTGTCATCAAGATTGGGTGAAAAAATGTATGCTGAGATTTCAGGAAACTCATAGTTTTTTGAAGTTTGGCAAACCCTTTCCATGAAAGTGATTTGCTCCGGTCTCTGCTTAACGCTACATTAATAGGAAACAAAACATAGAGACAGAACTTGGAACTACTTTATTGTGTCAAGTTTCCAAGAGCTAGCACAAACTGTGTTTGATTTAGAGTTCCAAATACATGTATCCATATAGGATAAAACAGAGTGAAAACTATAAATTAAAACTTATACTGCCAACGAACTGTTTAACCTAGAAGAACGAAATTTGGTGAGCCAAGTGGGATTGGGGTACTGATCATTACCTGAAAGTGTCATCAAGATTGGGTGAAAAAATGTGTGCTGTGATATCAGGAAACTCGTATTTTTTGGAATCTTGGCAACCCCTTTCCATGAAATGATTTGCGCCGGTCTCAGCTTAGGGCTACATAAATAGGAAACAAACCAAAGAGATAGAACTTGGAACTACTTTATTGTATCAAGTTTCCAAGAGCTAGCACAAACCGTGTTTGATTTAGAGTTCCAACTACATGTATCCATATAGGAGAAAACAGAGTGAAACCTAAAAATTAAAACTGATACTGCCAACGAACGGTTTAACCTAGAAGAACCAAATTTGGTGAGCCAAGTGGGATTGGGGTGCTGATCATTACCTGAAAGTGTCATCAAGATTGGGTGAAAAAATGTGTGCTGAGATGTCAGGAAACTCCTAGTTTTTTGGAAGCTTGGCAACCCCTTTCAATGAAAGTGATTTGCGCCAGTCTCTGCTTAGGGCTACATCAATAGGAAACAAACCATAGAGATAGAACTTGGAACTACTTTATTGTGTCAAGTTTCCAATCTAGCACAAACCATGTTTGATTTAGAGTTCCAACTACATGTATCCATATAGGAGAAAACAGAGAGAAACCTAAAAATTAAAACTGATACTGCCAACGAACTGTTTAACCTAGAAGAACGAAATTTGGTGAGCCAAGTGGGATTGGGGTACTGATCATTACCTGAAAGTGTCATCAAGATTGTGTGAAACAATGTGTGCTGAGATTTCAGGAAACTGGTAGTTTTTTGGAAGCTTGGCAACCCCTTTCCATGAAAGTGATTTGCGCCAATCTCTGCCTAGGGCTACATATATAGGAAACAAACCATAGAGATAGACCTTGGAACTACTTTATTGTGTCAAGTTTCCAAGAACTAGCACAAACCGTGTTTGATTTACAGTTCCAACTACATGTATCCATATAGGAGAAAACAGAGTGAAACCTAAAAATTAAAACTGTTACTGCCAACGAACGGTTTATCCTAGAAGAACGAAATTTGGTGTGCCAAGTGCGATTGGGGTACTGATGATTATCGGAAAGTGTCATCAAGATTGGGTGAAAAAATGTGTGCTGAGATTTCAGGAAACTCGTAGTTTTTTGGAAGCTTGGCAACCGCTTTCCATTAAAGTGTTTTAGGCCAGTTTCTGCTTAGGGCTACATCAATAGGAAACAAACCATAGAGATAGAACTTGGAACTACTTTATTGTGTCAAGTTTCAAAGAGCTAGCACAAACCGTGTTTGATTTAGAGTTCCAACTACATGTATCCATATAGGAGAAAACAGAGTGAAACCTAAAAATTAAAACTGTTACTGCCAACGAACGGTTTAACCTGGAAGAACGAAATTTGGTAAGCCAAGTGTGATTGGGGTACTGATCATTACCTGAAAGTGTCATCAAGATTGGGTGAAAAAATGTATGCTGATATTTCAGGAAACTCGTAGTTTTTTGGAAGCTTGGCAACCCCTTTCCATAAAAGTGATTTGCGCCAGTCTCTGCTTAGGGCTACATCAATAGGAAACAAACCATAGAGATAGAAGTTGGAACTACTTTATTGTGTCAAGTTTCAAGAGCTAGCACAAACCGTGTTTGATTTAGAGTTCAAACTACATGTATAAATATAGGAGAAAACAGAGTGAAACCTAAAAATTAAAACTGTTACTGCCAAAGATCGGTTTAACCTAGAAGAACGAAATTTGGTGAGCCAAGTGGGATTGGGGTACTGATCATTACCTGAAAGTGTCATCAAGATTGGGTGAAACAATGTGTGCTGAGATTTCAGGAAACTGGTAGTTTTTTGGAAGCTTGGCAACCCCTTTCCATGAAAGTGATTTGCGCCAATCTCTGCCTAGGGCTACATATATAGGAAACAAACCATAGAGATAGACCTTGGAACTACTTTATTGTGTCAAGTTTCCAAGAGCTAGCACAAACCGTGTTTGATTTACAGTTCCAACTACATGTATCCATATAGGAGAAAACAGAGTGAAACCTAAAAATTAAAACTGTTACTGCCAACGAACGCTTTAACCTAGAAGAACGAAATTTGGTGTGCCAAGTGCGATTGGGGTACTGATGATTATCGGAAAGTGTCATCAAGATTGGGTGAAAAAATATGTGCTGAGATTTCAGGAAATTCGTAGTTGTTTGGAAGCTTGGCAACCGCTTTCCATTAAAGTGATTTACGCCAGTTTCTGCGTAGGGCTACATCAATAGGAAACAAACCATAGAGATAGAACTTGGAACTACTTTATTGTGTCAAGTTTCAAAGAGCTAGCACAAACCGTGTTTGATTTAGAGTTCCAACTACATGTATCCATATAGGAGAAAACAGAGTGAAACCTAAAAATTAAAACTGTTACTGCCAACGAACGGTTTAACCTAGAAGAACGAAATTTGGTGAGCCAAGTGTGATTGGGGTACTGATCATTACCTGAAAGTGTCATCAAGATTGGGTGAAAAAATGTATGCTGAGATTTCAGGAAACTCGTAGTTTTTTGGAAGCTTGGCAACCCCTTTCCATAAAAGTGATTTGCGCCAGTCTCTGCTTAGGGCTACATCAATAGGAAACAAACCATAGAGATAGAAGTTGGAACTACTTTATTGTGTCAAGTTTCAAGAGCTAGCACAAAACGTGTTTGATTTAGAGTTCCAACTACATGTATAAATATAGGAGAAAACAGAGTGAAACCTAAAAATTAAAACTGTTACTGCCAAAGAACGGTTTAACCTTGAAGAACGAAATTTGGTGAGCCAAAGGGGATTGGGGTACTGATCATTACCTGAAAGTGTCATCAAGATTGGGTGAAAAAATGTGTGCTGAGATTTCGGGAAACTCATAGTTTTTTGGAAGCTTGGCAACAAATTTCCATGAAAGTGATTTGCCCCAGTCTCTGCTTAGGGCTACATCAATAGGAAACAAACCATAGAGATAGAACTTGGAACTACTTTATTGTGTCAAGTTTCCAAGAGCTAGCACAAACCGTGTTTGATTTAGAGTTTCAAATACATGTATCCATATAGGAGAAAACAGAGTGAAACCTAAAAATTTAAACTGATACTGCCAACGAACGGTTTAACCTAGAAGAATGAAATTTGGTGAGCCAAGTGGGATTGGGGTACTGATCATTACCTGAAAGTGTCATCAAGATTGGGTGAAAAAATGTGTGCTGAGATTTCGGGAAACTCGTAGTTTTTTGGAAGCTTGGCAACAAATTTCCATGAAAGTGATTTGCACCAGTCTCTGCTTAGGGCTACATCAATAGGAAACAAACCATAGAGATAGAACTTGGAACTGCTTTATTGTGTCAAGTTTCAAAGAGCTAGCACAAACCGTGTTTGATTTAGAGTTCCAACTACATGTATCCATATAGGAGAAAACAGAGTGAAACCTAAAAATTAAGCCCGTTACTGCCAACGAACGGTTTAACCTAGAAGAACGAAAATTGGTGAGCCAAGTGGGATTGGGGTACTGATCATTACCTGAAAGTGTCATCATGATTGGGTGAAAAAATGTGTGCTGAGATTTCAGGAAACTCGTAGTTTTTTGGAAGCTTGGCAACCCCTTTTTTGAAAGTGATTTGTGCCAGTCTCTGCTTAGGGCTACTCAATAGGAAACAAACCATAGAGATAGAACTTGGAACTACTTTATTGTGTCAAGTTTCCAAGGACTAGCACAAACCATGTTTGATTTAGAGTTCCAAATACATGTATCCATATAGGGGAAAACAGAGTGAAACCTAAAAATTAAAACTCTTACTGCCAACGAACGGTTTAACCTAGAAGAAAGAAATTCGGTGAACCAAGTGGGATTGGGGTACTGATATTTACCTGAAAGTGTCATTAAGATTGGGTGAAAAAATGTGGGCTGAGATTTCAGGAAACTCGTAGTTTTTTGGAAGCTTGGCAACCCCTTTCCTTGAAAGTGATTTGCACCAGTCTCTGCTTAGGGCTACATCAATAGGAAACAAACCATAGAGATAGAACATGGAACTACTTTATTGTGTAAAGTTTCCAAGAGCTACCACAAACCGTGTTTGATTTAGAGTTCCAACTACATGTATCCATATAGGAGAAAACAGAGTGAAACCTAAAAATTAAAACTGATACTGCCAACGAACGGTTTAACCTAGAAGAACCAAATTTGGTGAGCCAAGTGGGATTGGGGTGCTGATCATTACCTGAAAGTGTCATCAAGGTTGGGTGAAAAAATGTGTGCTGAGATGTCAGGAAACTCCTAGTTTTTTGGAAGCATGGCAACAAATTTCCATGAAAGTGATTTGCGCCAGTCTC
This sequence comes from Spermophilus citellus, assembly GCF_964194105.1. Classification (NCBI taxonomy): domain Eukaryota; kingdom Metazoa; phylum Chordata; class Mammalia; order Rodentia; family Sciuridae; genus Spermophilus; species Spermophilus citellus. The sequence goes on along the minus strand of NC_138185.1, from coordinate 84,200,298 downwards.
TGCTTAGGGCTACATCAATAGGAAACAAACCATAGAGATAGAACTTGGAACTACTTTATTGTGTCAAGTTTCTAAGAGCTAGCACAAACCGTGTTTGATTTAGAGTTCCAACTACATGTATCCATATAGGAGAAAACAGAGTGAAACCTAAAAATTAAAACTGATACTGCCAACGAACGGTTTAACCTAGAAGAACCAAATTTGGTGAGCCAAGTGGGATTGGGGTGCTGATCATTACCTGAAAGTGTCATCAAGATTGGGTGAAAAAATGTGTGCTGAGATGTCAGGAAACTCCTAGTTTTTTGGAAGCTTGGCAACCCCTCTCCATGAAAGTGATTTGTGCCAGTCTCTGCTTAGAGCTACATCAATAGGAAACAAACCATAGAGATAGAACTTGGAACTACTTTAATGTGTCAAGTTTCAAAGAGCTAGCACAAACCGTGTTTGATTTAGAGTTCCAACTACATGTATCCATATAGGAGAAAACAGAGTGAAACCTAAAAATTAAAACTGATACTGCCAACGAACGGTTTATCCTAGAAGAACGAAAATTGGTGAGCCAAGTGGGATTGGGGTACTGATCATTACCTGAAAGTGTCATCAAGATTGGGTGAAAAAATGTATGCTGAGATTTCAGGAAACTCGTAGTTTTTTAGAAGCATGGCAACCCCTTTCCATTAAAGTGATTTGCGCCAGTCTCTGCTTAGGGCTACATCAATAGGAATCAAACCATAGAGAAAGAACTTGGAACTACTTTATTGTGTCAACATTCCAAGGGCTAGCACAAACCGTGTTTGATTTAGAGTTTCAACTACATGTATCCATATAGGAGAAAACAGAGTGAAACCTAAAAATTAAAACTGTTACTGCCAACGAACGGTTTAACCTAGAAGAACCAAATTTGGTGAGCCAAGTGGGATTGGGGTACTGATCATTACCTGAAAGTGTCATCAAGATTGGGTGAAAAAATGTGTGCTGAGATTTCGGGAAACATAGTTTTTTGGAAGCTTGGCAACAAATTTCCATGAAAGTGATTTGCACCAGTCTCTGCTTAGGGCTACATCAATAGGAAACAAACCATAGAGACTGAACTTGGAACTACTTTATTGTGTCAAGTTTCCAAGAGCTAGCACAAACCGTGTTTGATTTAGAGTTTCAAATACATGTATCCATATAGGAGAAAACAGAGTGAAACCTAAAAATTTAAACTGATACTGCCAACGAACGGTTTAACCTAGAAGAATGAAATTTGGTGAGCCAAGTGGCATTGGGGTACTGATCATTACCTGAAAGTGTCATCAAGATTGGGTGAAAAAATGTGTGCTGAGATTTCGGGAAACTCGTAGTTTTTTGGAAGCTTGGCAACAAATTTACATGAAAGTGATTTGCACCAGTCTCTGCTTAGGGCTACATCAATAGGAAACAAACCATAGAGATAGAACTTGGAACTGCTTTATTGTGTCAAGTTTCAAAGAGCTAGCACAAACCGTGTTTGATTTAGAGTTCCAACTACATGTATCCATATAGGAGAAAACAGAGTGAAACCTAAAAATTAAGCCCGTTACTGCCAACGAACGGTTTAACCTAGAAGAACGAAAATTGGTGAGCCAAGTGGGATTGGGGTACTGATCATTACCTGAAAGTGTCATCATGATTGGGTGAAAAAATGTGTGCTGAGATTTCAGGAAACTCGTAGTTTTTTGGAAGCTTGGCAACCCCTTTTTTGAAAGTGATTTGTGCCAGTCTCTGCTTAGGGCTACTCAATAGGAAACAAACCATAGAGATAGAACTTGGAACTACTTTATTGTGTCAAGTTTCCAAGGACTAGCACAAACCGTGTTTGATTTAGAGTTCCAAATACATGTATCCATATAGGGGAAAACAGAGTGAAACCTAAAAATTAAAACTCTTACTGCCAACGAACGGTTTAACCTAGAAGAAAGAAATTTGGTGAACCAAGTGGGATTGGGGTACTGATATTTACCTGAAAGTGTCATTAAGATTGGGTGAAAAAATGTGGGCTGAGATTTCAGGAAACTCGTAGTTTTTTGGAAGCTTGGCAACCCCTTTCCTTGAAAGTGATTTGCACCAGTCTCTGCTTAGGGCTACATCAATAGGAAACAAACCATAGAGATAGAACATGGAACTACTTTATTGTGTAAAGTTTCCAAGAGCTACCACAAACCGTGTTTGATTTAGAGTTCCAACTACATGTATCCATATAGGAGAAAACAGAGTGAAATCTAAAAATTAAAACTGATACTGCCAACGAACGGTTTAACCTAGAAGAACCAAATTTGGTGAGCCAAGTGGGATTGGGGTGCTGATCATTACCTGAAAGTGTCATCAAGATTGGGTGAAAAAATGTGTGCTGAGATGTCAGGAAACTCCTAGTTTTTTGGAAGCATGGCAACAAATTTCCATGAAAGTGATTTGCGCCAGTCTCTGCTTAGGGCTACATCAATAGGAAACAAACCATAGAGATAGAACTTGGAACTACTTTATTGTGTCAAGTTTCTAAGAGCTAGCACAAACCGTGTTTGATTTAGAGTTCCAAATACATGTATCCATATAGGAGAAAACAGAGTGAAACCTAAAAATTAAAACTGATACTGCCAATGAACGGTTTAACCTAGAAGTACGAAATTTGGTGAGCCAAGTGGGATTGGGGTACTGATCATTACCTGAAAGTGTCATCAAGATTGGGTGAAAAAATGTGTGCTGAGATATCAGGAAACTCGGATTTTTTGGAATCTTGGCAACCCCTTTCCATGAAATGATTTGCGCTGGTCTCTGCTTAGGGCTACATAAATAGGAAACAAACCAAAGAGATAGAACTTGGAACTACTTTATTGTGTCAAGTTTCCAAGAGCTAGCACAAACAGTGTTTGATTTAGAGTTCCAACTACATGTATCCATATAGGAGAAAACAGAGTGAAACCTAAAAATTAAAACTGATACTGCCAACGAACGGTTTAACCTAGAAGAACCAAATTTGGTGAGCCAAGTGGGATTGGGGTGCTGATCATTACCTGAAAGTGTCATCAAGATTGGGTGAAAAAATGCGTGCTGAGATATCAGGAAACTCGTATTTTTTGGAATCTTGGCAACCCCTTTCCATGAAATGATTTGCGCCGGTCTCTGCTTAGGGCTACATAAATAGGAAACAAACCAAAGAGATAGAACATGGAACTACTTTATTGTATCAAGTTTCCAAGAGCTAGCACAAACGGTGTTTGATTTAGAGTTCCAACTACATGTATCCATATAGGAGAAAACAGAGTGAAACCTAAAAATTAAAACTGATACTGCCAACGAACGGTTTAACCTAGAAGTTCGAAATTTGGTGAGCCAAGTGGGATTGGGGTACTGATCATTACCTGAAAGTGTCATCAAGATTATGTGAAAAAATGTGTGCTGAGATTTTGGGAAACTCGTAGTTTTTTGGAAGCTTGGAAACAAATTTCCATGAAAGTGATTTGCGCCAGTCTCTGCTTAGGGCTACATCAATAGGAAACAAACCATAGAGATAGAATTTGGAACTACTTTATTGTGTCTAGTTTCAAAGAGCTTGCACAAACCGTGTTTGATTTAGAGTTCCAACTACATGTATCCATATAAGAGAAAACAGAGTGAAACCTAAAAATTAAAACTGTTACTGCCAACGAACGGTTTAACCTAGAAGAACGAAATTTGGTGAGCCAAGTGGGATTGGGGAACTGATCATTACCTGAACGTGTCTTCAATATTGGGTGAAAAAATATATGCTGAGATTTCAGGAAAGTCGTAGTTTTTTGGAAGTTTGGCAACCCCTTTCCATGAAAGTGATTTGCGCCGGTCTCTGCTTAGGGCTACATCAATAGGAAACAAACCATGGAGATAGAACTTGGAACTACTTTATTGTGTCAAGTTTTCAATCTAGCACAAACCATGTTTGATTTAGAGTTCCAACTACATGTATCCATATAGGAGAAAACAGAGTGAAACCTAAAAATTAAAACTGATACTGCCAACGAACTGTTTAACCTAGAAGAACGAAATTTGGTGAGCCAAGTGGGATTGGGGTACTGATCATTACCTGAAAGTGTCATCAAGATTGGGTGAAACAATGTGTGCTGAGATTTCAGGAAACTGGTAGTTTTTTGGAAGCTTGGCAACCCCTTTCCATGAAAGTGATTTCCGCCAATCTCTGCCTAGGGCTACATATATAGGAAACAAACCATAGAGATAGACCTTGGAACTACTTTATTGTGTCAAGTTTCCAAGAGCTAACACAAACCGTGTTTGATGTGGAGTTCCAACTACATGTATCCATATAGGAGAAAACAAAGTGAAACCTAAAAATTAAAACTGAGACTGCCAACGAACGGTTTAACCTAGAAGAACGAAATTTGTTGAGCCAAGTAAGATTGGGGTACTGATCATTACCTGAAAGTGTCTTCAAGATTGGGGGAAAAAATGTATGCTGAGATTTCAGGAAACTCGTAGTTTTTGGAAGTTTGGCAACCCCTTTCCATGAAAGTGATTTGCGCCGGTCTCTGCTTAGGTCTACATCAATAGGAAACAAACCATAGAGATAGAACTTGGAACTACTTTATTGTGTCAAGTTTCCAAGAGCTAGCACAAACCGTGTTTGATTTAGATTTCCAAATACATGTATCCATATAGGAGAAAACAGAGTGAAACCTAAAAATTTAAATTGATACTGCCAACGAACGGTTTAACCTAGAAGAACGAAATATGGTGAGCCAAGTGGGATTGGGGTACTGATCATTACCTGAAAGTGTCATCAAGATCGGGTGAAAAAAAATGTGTGCTGAGATTTCAGGAAACTCCTAGTTTTTTGGAAGCTTGGCAACCCCTTTCCATGAAAGTGATTTGCGCCAGTCTCTGCTTAGGGCTACATAAATAGGAAACAAACCATAGAGATAGACCTTGGAACTACTTTATTGTTTCAATTTTCCAAGAGCTAGCACAAACCGTGTTTGATTTAGAGTTCCAACTACATGTATCCATATAGGAGAAAACAGAGTGAAACCTAAAAATTAAAACTGTTACTGCCAATGAACGGATTAGCCTAGAAGAACAAAATTTGGTGAGCCAAGTGGGATTGGGCACTGATCATTACCTGAAAGTGTCACCAAGATTGGGTGAAAAAATGTATGCTGAGATTTCAGGAAACTCGTAGTTTTTTGGAAGTTTGGCAACCCCTTTCCATGAAAGTGATTTGCGCCAGTCTCTGCTTAGGGCTACATCAATAGGAAACAAACCATAGAGATAGAACTTGGAACTACTTTTGTGTCAAGTTTCCAAGATCTAGCACAAACCATGTTTGATTTAGAGTTCCAACTACATGTATCCATATAGGAGAAAATAGAGTGAAACCTAAAAATTAAAACTGATACTGCCAACGAACGGTTTAACCTAGAAGAACGAAATTTGGTGAGCCAAGTGGAATTAGGGTACTGATTATTACCTGAAAGTGTCACCAAGATTGGGTGAAAAAAATGTGTGCTGAGATTTCAGGAAACTCGTAGTTTTTTGGAAGCTTGGCAACCCTTTTCCATGAAAGGGATTTGCGCCAGTCTCTGCTTAGGGCTACATCAATAGGAAACAAACCATAGAGATAGAACTTGTAACTACTTTATTGTGTCAACTTTCAAAGAGCTAGCACAAACAGTGTTTGATTTAGAGTTCCAATTACATGTATCCATATAGGAGAAAAGAGAATGAAACCTAAAAATTAAAACTGTTACAGCCAACGAACGGTTTAAACTAGAAGAACAAAATTTGGTGAGCCAAGTGGGATTGGGCACTGATCATTACCTGAAAGTGTCATCAAGATTGGGTGAAAAAATGTATGCTGTGATTTCAGGAAACTCGTAGTTTTTTGGAAGTTTGGCAACCCCTTTCCATGAAAGTGATTTGCGCCGGTCTCTGCTTAGCACTACATTAATAGGAAACAAAACATAGAGACAGAACTTGGAACTACTTTATTGTGTCAAGTTTCTAAGAGCTAGCACAAACCGTGTTTGATTTAGAGTTCCAAATACATGTATCCATATAGGAGAAAACAGAGTGAAACCTAAAAATTTAAACTGATACTGCCAACGAACGGTTTAACCTAGAAGAACGAAATTTGGTGAGCCCAGTGGGATTGGGGTACTGATCATTACCTGAAAGTGTCATCAAGATTGGGTGAAAAAAATGTGTGCTGAGATTTCAGGAAACTCGTAGTTTTTTGGAAGCTTGGCAACCCCTTTCCATGAAAGGGATTTGCGCCAGTCTCTGCTTAGGGCTACATCAATAGGAAACAAACCATAGACATAGAACATGGAACTACTTTATTGTGTAAAGTTTCCAAGAGCTAGCACAAACCGTGTTTGATTTAGAGTTCCAACTACATGTATCCATATAGGAGAAAACAGAGTGAAACCTAAAAATTAAAACTGATACTGCCAACGAACTGTTTAACCTAGAAGAACGAAATTTGGTGAGCCAAGTGGGATTGGGGTGCTGATCATTACCTGAATGTGTCATCACGATTGGGTGAAAAAATGTGTGCTGAGATTTCGGGAAACTCGTAGTTTTTTGGAAGCTTGGCAACAAATTTCCATGAAAGTGATTTGCGCCAGTCTCTGCTTAGGGCTACATCAATAGGAAACAAACCATAGAGATAGAACTTGGAACTACTTTATTGTGTCTAGTTTCAAAGAGCTTGCACAAACCGTGTTTGATTTAGAGTTCCAACTACATGTATCCATATAAGAGAAAACAGAGTGAAACCTAAAAATTAAAACTGTTACTGCCAACGAACGGTTTAACCTAGAAGAACGAAATTTGGTGAGCGGAGTGGGATTGGGGAACTGATCATTACCTGAAAGTGTCTTCAAGATTGGGTGAAAAATATATGCTGAGATTTCAGGAAACTCGTAGTTTTTTGGAAGTTTGGCAACCCCTTTCCATGAAAGTGATTTGCGCCGGTCTCTGCTTAGGGCTACATCAATAGGAAACAAACCATGGAGATAGAACTTGGAACTACTTTATTGTGTCAAGTTTCCAATCTAGCACAAACCATGTTTGATTTAGAGTTCCAACTAAATGTATCCATATAGGAGAAAACAGAGTGAAACCTAAAAATTAAAACTGATACTGCCAACGAACTGTTTAACCTAGAAGAACGAAATTTGGTGAGCCAAGTGGGATTGGGGTACTGATCTTTACCTGAAAGTGTCATCAAGATTGGGTGAAAAAATATATGCTGAGATTTCAGGAAACACGTAGTTTTTTGGAAGCTTGGCAACCCCTTTCCATGAAATGATTTGCGCTGGTCTCTGCTTAGGGCTACATAAATAGGAAACAAACCAAAGAGATAGAACTTGGAACTACTTTATTGTGTCAAGTTTCCAAGAGCTAGCACAAACCGTGTTTGATTCAGAGTTCCAACTACATGTATCCATATAGGAGAAAACAGAGTGAAACCTAAAAATTAAAACTGTTACTGCCAATGAACGGTTTAACCTAGAAGAACGAAATGTGGTGTGCCAAGTGCGATTGGGGTACTGATGATTATCGGAAAGTGTCATCAAGATTGGGTGAAAAAATGTGTGCTGAGATTTCGGGAAACTCGTAGTTTTTTGGAAGCTTGGCAACAAATTTCCATGAAAGTGATTTGCACCAGTCTCTGCTTAGGGCTACATCAATAGGAAACAAACCATAGAGATAGAACTTGGAACTGCTTTATTGTGTCAAGTTTCAAAGAGCTAGCACAAACCGTGTTTGATTTAGAGTTCCAACTACATGTATCCATATAGGAGAAAACAGAGTGAAACCTAAAAATTAAGCCCGTTACTGCCAACGAACGGTTTAACCTAGAAGAACGAAAATTGGTGAGCCAAGTGGGATTGGGGAACTGATCATTACCTGAAAGTGTCATCATGATTGGGTGAAAAAATGTGTGCTGAGATTTCAGAAACTCGTAGTTTTTTGGAAGCTTGGCAACCCCCTTTTTGAAAGTGATTTGTGCCAGTCTCTGCTTAGGGCTACTCAATAGGAAACAAACCATAGACATAGAACTTGGAACTACTTTATTGTGTCAAGTTTCCAAGGGCTAGCACAAACCGTGTTTGATTTAGAGTTCCAAATACATGTATCCATATAGGGGAAAACAGAGTGAAACCTAAAAATTAAAACTCTTACTGCCAACGAACGGTTTAACCTAGAAGAACGAAATTTGGTGAACCAAGTGGGATTGGGGTACTGATATTTACCTGAAAGTGTCATTAAGATTGGGTGAAAAAATGTGGGCTGAGATTTCAGAAAACTCGTAGTTTTTTGGAAGCTTAGCAACCCCTTTCCTTGAAAGTGATTTGCACCAGTCTCTGCTTAGGGCTACATCAATAGGAAACAAACCATAGAGATAGAACATGGAACTACTTTATTGTTTCAAGTTTCCAAGAGCTAGCACAAACCGTGTTTGATTTAGAGTTCCAACTACATGTATCCAAATAGGAGAAAACAGAGTGAAACCTAAAAATTAAAACTGACACTGCCAACGAACGGTTTAACCTAAAAGAACCAAATTTGGTGAGCCAAGTGGGATTGGGGTGCTGATCATTACCTGAAAGTGTCATCAAGATTGGGTGAAAAAATGTGTGCTGAGATGTCAGGAAACTCCTAGTTTTTTGGAAGCATGGCAACAAATTTCCATGAAAGTGATTTGCGCCAGTCTCTGCTTAGGGCTACATCAATAGGAAACAAACCATAGAGATAGAACTTGGAACTACTTTATTGTGTCAAGTTTCCACGAGCTAGCACAAACCGTGTTTGATTTAGAGTTCCAAATACATGTATCCATATAGGAGAAAACAGAGTGAAACCTAAAAATTAAAACTGATACTGCCAACGAACGGTTTAACCTAGAAGTACGAAATTTGGTGAGGCAAGTGGGATTGGGGTACTGATCATTACCTGAAAGTGTCATCAAGATTGGGTGAAAAAATGTGTGCTGAGATATCAGGAAACTCGGATTTTTTGGAATCTTGGCAACCCCTTTCCATGAAATGATTTGCGCTGGTCTCTGCTTAGGGCTACATAAATAGGAAACAAACCAAAGAGATAGAACTTGGAACTACTTTATTGTGTCAAGTTTCCAAGAGCTAGCACAAACCGTGTTTGATTTAGAGTTCCAACTACATGTATCCATATAGGAGAAAACAGAGTGAAACCTAAAAATTAAAACTGATACTGCCAACGAACGGTTTAACCTAGAAGAACCAAATTTGGTGAGCCAAGTGGGATTGGGGTGCTGATCATTACCTGAAAGTGTCATCAAGATTGGGTGAAAAAATGCGTGCTGAGATATCAGGAAACTCGTATTTTTTTGGAATCTTGGCAACCCCTTTCCATGAAATGATTTGCGCCGGTCTCTGCTTAGGGCTACATAAATAGGAAACAAACCAAAGAGATAGAACTTGGAACTACTTTATTGTATCAAGTTTCCAAGAGCTAGCACAAAAGGTGTTTGATTTAGAGTTCCAACTACATGTATCCATATAGGAGAAAACAGAGTGAAACCTAAAAATTAAAACTGTTACTGCCAACGAACGGTTTAACCTACAAGAACCAAATTTGGTGAGCCAAGTGGGATTGGGATGCTGATCATTACCTGAAAGTGTCATCAAGATTGGGTGAAAAAATGTGTGCTGAGATGTCAGGAAACTCCTAGTTTTTTGGAAGCTTGGCAACCCCTTTCCATGAAAGTGATTTGCGCCAGTCTCTGCTTAGGGCTCCATCAATAGGAAAGAAACCATAGAGATAGAACTTGGAACTACTTTGTTGTGTTAAGTTTCCAAGAGCTAGCACAAACCGTGTTTGATTTAGAGTTCCAAATACATGTATCCATATAGGAGAAAACAGAGTGAAACCTAAAAATTAAAACTGATACTGCCAACGAACGGTTTAACCTAGAAGTTCGAAATTTAGTGAGCCAAGTGGGATTGGGGTACTGATCATTACCTGAAAGTGTCATCAAGATTGGGTGAAAAAATGTGTGCTGAGATTTTGGGAAACTCGTAGTTTTTTGGAAGCTTGGAAACAAATTTCCATGTAAGTGATTTGCGCCAGTCTCTGCTTAGGGCTACATCAATAGGAAACAAACCATAGAGATAGAACTTGGAACTACTTTATTGTGTCTAGTTTCAAAGAGCTTGCACAAACCGTGTTTGATTTAGAGTTCCAACTACATGTATCCATATAAGAGAAAACAGAGTGAAACCTAAAAATTAAAACTGTTACTGCCAACGAACGGTTTAACCTAGAAGAACGAAATTTGGTGAGCCATGTGGAATTGTTGTCCTAATCATTACCTGAAAGTGTCATCACGATTGGGTTAAAAAATGTATGCTGAGATTTCAGGAAACTCGTAGTTTTTTGGAAGCTTGGCAACCCCTTTCCATGAAAGTGATTTCCGCCAATCTCTGCCTAGGGCTACATATATAGGAAACAAACCATAGAGATAGACCTTGGAACTACTTTATTGTGTCAAGTTTCCAAGAGCTAGCACAAACAGTGTTTGATGTGGAGTTCCAACTACATGTATCCATATAGGAGAAAACAGAGTGAAACCTAAAAATTTAAACTGATACTGCCAACGAACGGTTTAACCTAGAAGAACGAAATTTGGTGAGCCAAGTGGGATTGGGGTACTGATCATTACCTGAAAGTGTCATCAAGATTGGGTGAAAAAAAATGTGTGCTGAGATTTCAGGAAACTCCTAGTTTTTTGGAAGCTTGGCAACCCCTTTCCATGAAAGTGATTTGCGCCAGTCTCTGCTTAGGGCTACATAAATAGGAAACAAACCATAGAGATAGACCTTGGAACTACTTTATTGTTTCAAGTTTCCAAGAGCTAGCACAAACCGTGTTTGATTTAGAGTTCCAACTACATGTATCCAAATAGGAGAAAACAGAGTGAAACCTAAAAATTAAAACTGTTACTGCCAATGAACGGATTAGCCTAGAAGAACGAAATTTGGTGAGCCAAGTGGGATTGGGGAACTGATCATTATCTGAAAGTGTCTTCAAGATTGGGTGAAAAAATATATGCTGAGATTTCAGGAAACTCGTAGTTTTTTGGAAGTTTGGCAACCCCTTTCCATGAAAGTGATTTGCGCCAGTCTCTGCTTAGCACTACATTAATAGGAAACAAAACATAGAGACAGAACTTGGAACTACTTTATTGTGTCAAGTTTCTAAGAGCTAGCACAAACCGTGTTTGATTTAGAGTTCCAACTACATGTATCCATATAGGAGAAAATAGAGTGAAACCTAAAAATTAAAACTGATACTGCCAACGAACGGTTTAACCTAGAAGAACGAAATTTGGTGAGCCAAGTGGGATTAGGGTACTGATTATTACCTGAAAGTGTCACCAAGATTGGGTGAAAAAAATGTGTGCTGAGATTTCAGGAAACTCGTAGTTTTTTGGAAGCTTGGCAACCCTTTTCCATGAAAGGGATTTGCGCCAGTCTCTGCTTAGGGCTACATCAATAGGAAACAAACCATAGAGATAGAACTTGGAACTACTTTATTGTGTCAACTTTCAAAGAGCTAGCACAAACAGTGTTTGATTTAGAGTTCCAATTACATGTATCCATATAGGAGAAAACAGAATGAAACCTAAAAATTAAAACTGTTACAGCCAACGAACGGTTTAAACTAGAAGAACAAAATTTGGTGAGCCAAGTGGGATTGGGGTACTGATCATTACCTGAAAGTGTCATCAAGATTGGGTGAAAAAATGTATGCTGTGATTTCAGGAAACTCGTAGTTTTTTGGAAGTTTGGCAACCCCTTTCCATGAAAGTGATTTGCGCCGGTCTCTGCTTAGCACTACATTAATAGGAAACAAAACATAGAGACAGAACTTGGAACTACTTTATTGTGTCAAGTTTCTAAGAGCTAGCACAAACCGTGTTTGATTTAGAGTTCCAAATACATGTATCCATATAGGAGAAAACAGAGTGAAACCTAAAAATTTAAACTGATACTGCCAACGAACGGTTTAACCTAGAAGAACGAAATTTGGTGAGCCCAGTGGGATTGGGGTACTGATCATTACCTGAAAGTGTCTTCAAGATTGGGTGAAAAAAATGTGTGCTGAGATTTCAGGAAACTCGTAGTTTTTTGGAAGCTTGGCAACACCTTTCCATGAAAGGGATTTGCGCCAGTCTCTGCTTAGGGCTACATCAATAGGAAACAAACCATCGACATAGAACATGGAACTACTTTATTGTGTAAAGTTTCCAAGAGCTACCACAAACCGTGTTTGATTTAGAGTTCCAACTACATGTATCCATATAGGAGAAAACAGAGTGAAACCTAAAAATTAAAACTGATACTGCCAACGAACTGTTTAACCTAGAAGAACGAAATTTGGTGAGCCAAGTGGGATTGGGGTGCTGATCATTACCTGAATGTGTCATCAAGATTGGGTGAAAAAATGTGTGCTGAGATTTTGGGAAACTCGTAGTTTTTTCGAAGCTTGGCAACAAATTTCCATGAAAGTGATTTGCGCCAGTCTCTGCTTAGGGCTACATCAATAGGAAACAAACCATAGAGATAGAACTTGAAACTACTTTATTGTGTCTAGTTTCAAAGAGCTTGCACAAACCGTGTTTGATTTAGAGTTCCAACTACATGTATCCATATAAGAGAAAACAGAGTGAAACCTAAAAATTAAAACTGTTACTGCCAACGAACGGTTTAACATAGAAGAACAAAATTTGGTGAGCCAAGTGGGATTGGGGAACTGATCATTACCTGAAAGTGTCCTCAAGATTGGGTGAAAAATATATGCTGAGATTTCAGGAAACTCGTAGTTTTTTCGAAGCTTGGCAACAAATTTCCATGAAAGTGATTTGCGCCGGTCTCTGCTTAGGGCTACATCAATAGGAAACAAACCATGGAGATAGAACTTGGAACTACTTTATTGTGTCAAGTTTCCTATCTAGCAAAAACCATGTTTGATTTAGAGTTCCAACTACATGTATTCATATAGGAGAAAACAGAGTGAAACCTAAAAATTAAAACTGATACTGCCAACAAACTGTTTAACCTAGAAGAACGAAATTTGGTGAGCCAAGTGGGATTGGGGTACTGATCTTTACCTGAAAGTGTCATCAAGATTGGGTGAAAAAATATATGCTGAGATTTCAGGAAACACGTAGTTTTTTGGAAGCTTGGCAACCCCTTTCCATGAAATGATTTGCACTGGTCTCTGCTTAGGGCTACATAAATAGGAAACAAACCAAAGAGATAGAACTTGGAACTACTTTATTGTGTCAAGTTTCCAAGAGCTAGCACAAACCGTGTTTGATTCAGAGTTCCAACTACATGTATCCATATAGGAGAAAACAGAGTGAAACCTAAAAATTAAAACTGATACTGCCAACGAACAGTTTAACCTAGAAGAACGAAATGTGGTGTGCCAAGTGCGATTGGGGTACTGATGATTATCGGAAAGGGTCATCAAGATTGGGTGAAAAAATGTGTGCTGAGATTTCAGGAAACTCGTAGTTTTTTGGAAGCTTGGAAACCGCTTTTCATTAAAGTGATTTACGCCAGTTTCTGCTTAGGGCTACATCAATAGGAAACAAACCATAGAGATAGAACTTGGAACTACCTTATTGTGTCAAGTTTCAAAGAGCTAGCACAAACCGTGTTTGATTTAGAGTTCCAACTACATGTATCCATATAGGAGAAAACAGAGTAAAACCTAAAAATTAAAACTGTTACTGCCAACGAACGGTTTAACCTAGAAGCATGAAATTTGGTGAGCCAAGTGGGATTGGGGTACTGATCATTACCTGAAAGTGTCATCAAGATTGGGTGAAAAAATGTATGCTGAGATTTCAGGAAACTCGTAGATTTTTGGAAGCTTGGCAACCCCTCTCCATAAAAGTGATTTGCGCCAGTCTCTGCTTAGGGCTACATCAATAGGAAACAAACCATAGAGATAGAACTTGGAACTACTTTATTGTGTCAAGTTTCAAGAGCTAGCACAAACCGTGTTTGATTTGGAGTTCCAACTACATGTATAAATATAGGAGAAAACAGAGTGAATCCTAAAAATTAAAACTGTTACTGCCAAAGAACGGTTTAACCTAGAAGAACGAAATTTGGTGAGCCAAGTGGGATTGGGGTACTGATCATTACCTGAAAGTGTCATCAAGATTGGGTGAAAAAATGTGTGCTGAGATGTCAGGAAACTCCTAGTTTTTTGGAAGATTGGCAACCCCTCTCCATGAAAGTGATTTGGGCCGGTCTCTGCTTAGGGCTACATCAATAGGAAACAAACCATAGAGATAGAACTTGGAACTACTTTATTGTGTCAAGTTTCAAGAGCTAGCACAAACCGTGTTTGATTTAGAGTTCTAACTACATGTATAAATATAGGAGAAAACAGAGTGAAACCTAAAAATTAAAACTGTTACTGCCAAAGAACGGTTTAACCTAGAAGAACGAAATTTGGTGAGCCAAGTGGGATTGGAGTACTGATCATTACCTGAAAGTGTCATCAAGATTGGGTGAAAAAATGTGTGCTGAGATTTCAGGAAACTCGTAGTTTTTTGGAAGCTTGGCAATCCATTTCCATGAAAGTTATTTGTGCCGGTCTCTGCTTAGGGCTACATCAATAGGAAACAAACCATAGAGATAGAACTTGGAACTACTTTATTGTGTCAAGTTTCAAAGAGCTAGCACAAACCGTGTTTGATTTAGAGTTCCAACTACATGTATCCATATAGGAGAAAACAGAGTGAAACCTAAAAATTAAAACTGTACTGCCAACGAACGGTTTAACGTAGAAGAACGAAATTTGGTGAGCCAAGTGGGATTTGGGTACTGATCATTACCTGCAAGTGTCATCCAGATTGGGTGAAAAAATGTGTGCTGAGATGTCAGGAAACTCCTAGTTTTTTGGAAGCTTGGCAACAACTTTCTATGAAAGTGATTTGCGCCGGTCTCTGCTTAGGGCTACATCAATAGGAAACAAACCATAGAGATAGAACTTGGAACTACTTTATTGTGTCAAGTTTCCAAGAGCTGGCAAAAACCGTATTTGATTTAGAGTTCCAACTACATGTATCCATATAGGAGAAAACAGAGTGAAACCTAAAAATTAAAACTGATAGTGCCAACGAACGGTTTAACCTAGAAGAACGAAATTTGGTGAGCCAAGTGGGATTGGGGTACTGAGTATTACCTGAAAGTGTCATCAAGATTGGGTGAAAAAATGTGTGGTGATTTCAGGAAACTATTAGTTTTTTGGAAGCTTGGCAACCCCTTTCCATGAAATGATTTGCGCTGGTCTCTGCTTAGGGCTACATCAATAGGAAACAAACCATAGAGATAGAACTTGGAACTACTTTATTGTGTCACGTTTCCAAGAGCTAGCACAAGCCGTGTTTGATTTAGAGTTCCAACTACATGTATTCATATAGGAGAAAACAGAGTGAAACCTAAAAATTAAACTGATACTGCCAACGAACGGTTTAACTTAGAAGAACGAAATTTCGTGAGCCAAGTGGGATTGGGGTACTGATCATTACCTGAAAGTGTCATCAAGATTGGTGAAAAAATGTATGCTGACATTTCAGGAAACTCGTATTTTTTTGGATTCTTGGCAACCCCTTTCCATGAAAGTGATTTGCGCTGGTCTCTGCTTAGGGCTACATCAATAGGAAACAAACCATAGAGATAGAACTTGGAACTAGTTTATTGTGTCAAGTTTAAAGAGCTAACACAAACCATGTTTGATTTAGTGTTCCAACTACATATATCCATATAGGAGAAAACAGAGTGAAACCTAAAAATTAAAACTGTTACAGCCAACGAACGGTTTAACTTAGAAGAAGGAAATTTGGTGATCCAAGTGGGATTGGGGTACTGATCATTACCTGAAAGTGTCATCCAGATTGGGTGAAAAAATGTGTGCTGAGATTTCAGGAAACTCGTAGTTTTTTGGAAGCTTGGCAACAACTTTCCATGAAAGTGATTTGCGCCGGTCTCTGCTTAGGGCTACATCAATAGAAAACAAACCATAGAGATAGAACTTGGAACTACTTTATTGTGTCAAGTTTCAAATGCTGGCACAAACCGTATTTGATTTTAGTTCCATCTACATGTATCCATATAGGAGAAAACAGAGTGAAACCTAAAAATTAAAACTGATAGTGCCAACGAACGGTTTAACCTAGAAGAACGAAATTCGGTGAGCCATGTGGAATTGTTGTCCTAATCATTACCTGAAAGTGTCATCACGATTGGGTTAAAAAATGTATGCTGAGATTTCAGGAAACTCGTAGTTTTTTGGAAGCTTGGCAACCCCTTTCCATGAAAGTGATTTGCGCCAGTCTCTGCTTAGGGCTACATCAATAGGAAACAAACCATAGAGATAGAACTTGGAACTACTTTAGTGTGTCAAGTTTCAAAGAGCTAGAACAAACCGTGTTTGATTTAGAGTTCCAAATACATGTATCCATATAGGAGAAAACAGAGTGAAACCTAAAAATTAAAACTGTTACTGCCAACGAACGGTTTAACCTAGAAGCACGAAATTTGGTGAGCCAAGTGGGTTGGGGTACTGATCATTACCTGAAAGTGTCATCAAGATTGGGGGAAAAAATGTATGCAGAGATCAGGAAACTCGTAGTTTTTTGGAAGCTTGGCAACCCCTTTCCATGAAAGTGATTTCCGCCAGTCTATGTTTCGGGCTACATCAATAGGAAAGAAACCATAGAGATAGAACTTGGAACTACTTTATTGTGTCAAGTTTCCAAGAGCTGGCACACCCTGTTTGATTTAGAGTTCGAACTACATGTATCCATATAGGAGAAAACAGAGTGAAACCTAAAAATTAAAACTGTACTGCCAACGAACGGTTTAACCTAGAAGAACGAAATTTGGTGAGCCAAGTGGGATTTGGGTACTGATCATTACCTGAAAGTGTCATCCAGTTTGGGTCAAAAAATGTGTGCTGAGATTTCAGAAAACTCGTAGTTTTTTGGAAGCTTGGCAACAACTTTCCATGAAAGTGATTTGCGCAGGTCTCTGCTTAGGGCTACATCAATAGGAAACAAACCATAGAGATAGAACTTGGAACTACTTTATTTTGTCAAGTTTCAAAGAGCTGGCACAAACCGTATTTGATTTAGAGTTCCAACTACATGTATCCATATAGGAGAACAGAGTGAAACCTAAAAATTAAAACTGATACTGCCAACGAACGGTTTAACCTAGAAGAACGAAATTTGGTGAGCCAAGTGGGATTGGGGTACTGATCATTACCTGAAAGTGTCTACAAGAGTGGGTGAAAAAATGTATGCTGAGATTTCAGGAAACTCGTAGTTTTTTGGAAGCTTGGCAACCCCTTTCAATGAAATGATTTGCGCTGGTCGCTGCTTAGGGCTACATCAATAGGAAACAAACCATAGAGATAGAACTTGGAACTACTTTATTGTGTCAAGTTTCCAAGAGCTAGCACAAACTGTGTTTGATTTAGAGTTACAACTACATGTATCCGTATAGGAGAAAAGAGAGTGAAACCTAAAAATTAAAACTGATACTGCCAACGAACGGTTTAACCTAGAAGAACGAAATTTGGTGAGCCAAGTGGGATTGGGGTACTGAGTATTACCTGAAAGTGTCATCAAGATTGGGTGAAAAAATGTGTGCTGATTTCAGGAAACTCGTAGTTTTTTAGAAGCTTGGCAACCCCTTTCCATGAAAGTGATTTGCGCCAGTCTCTGCTTAGGGCTACATCAATAGGAAACAAACCATAGAGATAGAACTTGGAACTACTTTATTGTGTCAAGTTTCCAAGAGCTAGCACAAACCGTGTTTGATTTAGAGTTCCAAATACATGTATGCATATAGGAGAAAACAGAGTGAAACCTAAAAATTAAAACTGATACTGCCAAGGAACGGTTTAACCTAGAAGAATAAAATTTGGTGAGCCAAGTGGATTGGGGTACTGATCATTACATGTAAGTGTCATCAAGATTGGGTGAAAAAATGTGTGCTGAGTTTTCAGGAAACTCTTAGTTTTTTGGAAGCTTGGCAACCCCTTTCCATGAAAGTGATTTGCGCCAGTCTCTGCTTAGGGCTACATCAATAGGAAACAAACCATAGAGATAGACCTTGGAACTACTTTATTGTGTCAAGTTTCCAAGAGCTAGCACAAACCGTGTTTGATTTAGAGTTCCAACTACATGTATCCATATAGGAGAATACAGAGTGAAATCTAAAAATTTATACTGATACTGCCAACGAACGGTTTAACCTAGAAGAACGAAATTTGGTGAGCCAAGTGGGATTGGGGTACTGATCATTACCTGAAAGTGTCATCAAGATTGGGTGAAAAAAATGTGTGCTGAGATTTCAGGAAACTCGTAGTTTTTTGGAAGCTTGGCAACCCCTTTCCATGAAAGGGATTTGCGCCAGTCTCTGCTCAGGACTACATCAATAGGAAACAAACCATAGAGATAGAACATGGAACTACTTTATTGTGTCAAGTTTCCAAGAGCTACCACAAACCGTGTTTGATTTAGAGTTCCAACTACATATATCCGTATAGGAGAAAACAGAGTGAAACCTAAAAATTAAAACTGATACTGCCAACGAACGGTTTAACCTAGAAAAACGAAATTCGGTGAGCCAAGTGGGATTAGGGTACTGATTATTACCTGAAAGTGTCATCAAGATTGGGTGAAAGAATGTGTGCAGAGATTTCATGAAACTCGTATTTTTTTCGAAGCTTGGCAACCCCTTTCCATGAAAGTGATTTGCGCCAGTCTCTGCTTAGGGCTACATCAATAAGAAACAAACCATAGAGATAGAACTTGGAACTACTTTATTGTGTCATCTTTCAAAGAGCTAGCACAAACCGTGTTTGATTTAGAGTTCCAATTACATGTATCCATATAGGAGAAAACAGAATGAAACCTAAAAATTAAAACTGTTACAGCCAACGAACGGTTTAACCTAGAAGAACAAAATTTGGTGAGCCAAGTGGGATTGGGGTACTGATCATTACCTGAAAGTGTCATCAAGATTGGGTGAAAAAATGTATGCTGTGATTTCAGGAAACTCGTAGTTTTTTGGAAGTTTGGCAACCCCTTTCCATTAAAGTGATTTGCGCCGGTCTCTGCTTAGTGCTACATTAATAGGAAACAAAACATAGAGACAGAACTTGGAACTACTTTATTGTGTCAAGTTTCCAAGAGCTAGCACAAACCGTGTTTGATTTAGAGTTCCAAATACATGTATCCATATAGGAGAATACAGAGTGAAATCTAAAAATTTATACTGATACTGCCAACGAACGGTTTAACCTAGAAGAACGAAATTTGGTGAGCCAAGTGGAATTGGGGTACTGATCATTACCTGAAAGTGTCATCAAGATTGGGTGAAAAAAATGTGTGCTGAGATTTCAGGAAACTCGTAGTTTTTTGGAAGCTTGGCAACCCCTTTCCATGAAAGGGATTTGCGCCAGTCTCTGCTTAGGGCTACGTCAATAGGAAACAAACCATAGAGATAGAACATGGAACTACTTTATTGTGTCAAGTTTCCAAGAGCTACCACAAACCGTGTTTGATTTAGAGTTCCAACTACATGTATCCATATAGGAGAAAACAGAGTGAAACTGAAAAATTTAAACTGATACTGCCAAGGAACTGTTTAACCTAGAAGAACGAAATTTGGTGAGCCAAGTGGGACTGGGGTGCTGATCATTACCTGAAAGTGTCATCAAGTTTGGGTGAAAAAATGTGGGCTGAGATTTCAGGAAACTCGTAGTTTTTTGGAAGCTTGGCAACCCCTTTCCATGAAAGTGATTTGCGCCTGTCTCTGCTTAGGGCTACATCAATAGGAAACAAACCATAGAGATAGAACTTGGAACTACTTTATTGTGTCAAGTTTCCAAGAGCTAGCACAAACCGTGTTTCATTTAGAGTTACAACTACATGTATCCCTATAGGAGAAAAGAGAGTGAAACCTAAAAATTAAAACTGATACTGCCAACGAACGGTTTAACCTAGAAGAACGAAATTTGGTGAGCCAAGTGGGATTGGGGTACTGAGTATTACCTGAAAGTGTCATCAAGATTGGGTGAAAAAATGTGTGCTGATTTCAGGAAACTCGTAGTTTTTTAGAAGCTTGGCAACCCCTTTCCATGAAAGTGATTTGCGCCAGTCTCTGCTTAGGGCTACATCAATAGGAAACAAACCATAGAGATAGAACTTGGAACTACTTTATTGTGTCAAGTTTCCAAGAGCTAGCACAAACCGTTTTTGATTTAGAGTTCCAAATACATGTATGCATATAGGAGAAAACAGAGTGAAACCTAAAAATTAAAACTGATACTGCCAACGTACGGTTTAACCTAGAAGAATAAAATTTGGTGAGCCAAGTGGATTGGGGTACTGATCATTACATGTAAGTGTCATCAAGATTGGGTGAAAAAATGTGTGCTGAGTTTTCAAAAAAATCTTAGTTTTTTGGAAGCTTGGCAACCCCTTTCCATGAAAGTGATTTGTGCCAGTCTCTGCTTAGGGCTACATCAATAGGAAACAAACCATAGAGATAGAACTTGGAACTACTTTATTGTGTCAAGTTTCCAAGGGCTAGCACAAACCGTGTTTGATTTAGAGTTCCAAATACATGTATCCATATAGGAGAAAACAGAGTGAAACCTAAAAATTAAAACTGTTACTGCCAACGAACGGTTTAACCTAGAAGAACGAAATTTGGTGAGCCAAGTGGGATTGGGGTACTGATCATTACCTGAAAGTGTCTTCAAGATTGGGAGAAAAAATGTATGCTGAGATTTGGGAAACTCGTAGTTTTTTGGAAACTTGGCAACCCCTTTTGATTAAATGATTTGTGCCGGTCTCTGCTTAGGGCTACATCAATAGGAAACAAACCATAGAGATAGAACTTGGAACTACTTTATTTTGTAAAGTTTCAAAGAGCTAGCACAAACCATGTTTGATTTAGAATTCCAACTACATGTATCCTTATAGGGGAAAACAGAGTGAAACCTAAAAATTAAAACTGTTACTGCCAACGAACGGTTTAACCTAGAAGAACGAAATTTGGTGAGCCAAGTGGGATTGCAGTACTGATCATTACCTGAAAGTGTCATCAAGTTTGGGTGAAAAAATGTGTGCTGAGATATCAGGAAACTCGTATTTTTTGGAAGCTTGGCAACCCCTTTCCATGAAAGTGATTTGCGCCAGTCTCTGCTTAGGGCTACATCAATAGGAAACAAACCATAGAGATAGACCTTGGAACTACTTAATTGTTTCAAGTTTCCAAGAGCTAGCACAAACCGTGTTTGATTTAGAGTTCCAACTACATGTATCCATATAGGTGAAAACACAGTGAAACCTAAAAATTAAAACTGTTACTGCCAACGAACGGTTTAACCTAGAAGAATGAAGTTTGCTGAGGGAAGTGGGATTGGGGTACTGATCATTTCCTGAAAGTGTCATCAAGATTGGGTGAAATAATGTGTGCTGAGATTTCAGGAAACTCGTAGTTTTTTGGAAGCTTGGCAACAAATTTCATGAAAGTGATTTGCGCCAGTCTCTGCTTAGGGCTACATCAATAGGAAACAAACCATAGAGATATAACTTGGAACTACTTTATTGTGTCAAGTTTCAAAGAGCTAGGACAAACCGTGTTTGATTTAGAGTTCCAAATATATGTATCCAATAGGAGACAACAGAGAGAAACCTAAAAATTAAAACTGTTACTGCCAACGAACGGTTTAACCTAGAAGAACGAAATTTGGTGAGCCAAGTGGGATTGGGGTACTGATCATTACCTGAAAGTGTCTTCAAGATTGGGTGAAAAAATGTATGCTGAGATTTCAGGAAACTCGTAGTTTTTTGGAAGTTTGGCAACCCCTTTCCATGAAAGTGATTTGCGCCGGTCTCTGCTTAGGGCTACATCAATAGGAAACAAACCATAGAGAAAGAACTTGGAACTACTTTATTGTGTCAAGTTTCCAAGAGCTAGCACAAACCGTGTTTGATTTAGAGTTCCAACTACATGTATCCATATTGGAGAAAACAGAGTGAAACCTAAAAATTAAAACTGATACTGCCAACGAACTGTTTAACCTAGAAGAACGAAATTTGGTGAGCCAAGTGGGATTGGGGTGCTGATCATTACCTGAAAGTGTCATCAAGATTGGGAGAAAAAATGTGTGCTGAGATATCAGGAAACTCGTATTTTTTGGAAGCTTGGCAACCCCTTTCCATGAAAGTGATTTGTGCCAGTCTCTGCTTAGGGCTACATCAATAGGAAACAAACCATAGAGATAGACCTTGGAACTACTTTATTGTTTCAACTTTCCAAGAGCTAGCACAAACCGTGTATGATTTAGAGTTCCAACTACATGTATCCATATAGGAGAAAACACAGTGAAACCTAAAAATTAAAACTGTTACTGCCAATGAACGGGTTAACCTAGAAGAACGAAATTTGGTGAGCCAAGTGGGATTGGGGAACTGATCATTATCTGAAAGTGTCTTCAAGATTGGGTGAAAAAATGTTTGCTGAGATTTCAGGAAACTCGTAGTTTTTTGGAAGCTTGGCAACAACTTTCCATGAAAGTGATTTGCGCCGGTCTCTGCTTAGGGCTACATCAATAGAAAACAAACCATAGAGATAGAACTTGGAACTACTTTATTGTGTCAAGTTTCAAATGCTGGCACAAACCGTATTTGATTTTAGTTCCAACTACATGTATCCATATAGGAGAAAACAGAGTGAAACCTAAAAATTAAAACTGATAGTGCCAACGAACGGTTTAACCTAGAAGAACGAAATTCGGTGAGCCATGTGGAATTGTTGTCCTAATCATTACCTGAAAGTGTCATCACGATTGGGTTAAAAAATGTATGCTGAGATTTCAGGAAACTCGTAGTTTTTTGGAAGCTTGGCAACCCCTTTCCATGAAAGTGATTTGCGCCAGTCTCTGCTTAGGGCTACATCAATAGGAAACAAACCATAGAGATAGAACTTGGAACTACTTTAGTGTGTCAAGTTTCAAAGAGCTAGAACAAACCGTGTTTGATTTAGAGTTCCAAATACATGTATCCATATAGGAGAAAACAGAGTGAAACCTAAAAATTAAAACTGTTACTGCCAACGAACGGTTTAATCTAGAAGCACGAAATTTGGTGAGCCAAGTGGGTTGGGGTACTGATCATTACCTGAAAGTGTCATCAAGATTGGGGGAAAAAATGTATGCAGAGATCAGGAAACTCGTAGTTTTTTGGAAGCTTGGCAACCCCTTTCCATGAAAGTGATTTCCGCCAGTCTATGTTTCGGGCTACATCAATAGGAAAGAAACCATAGAGATAGAACTTGGAACTACTTTATTGTGTCAAGTTTCCAAGAGCTGGCACAAACCGTGTTTGATTTAGAGTTCCAACTACATGTATCCATATAGGAGAAAACAGAGTGAAACCTAAAAATTAAAACTGTACTGCCAACGAACGGTTTAACCTAGAAGAACGAAATTTGGTGAGCCAAGTGGGATTTGGGTACTGATCATTACCTGAAAGTGTCATCCAGTTTGGGTCAAAAAATGTGTGCTGAGATTTCAGAAAACTCGTAGTTTTTTGGAAGCTTGGCAACAACTTTCCATGAAAGTGATTTGCGCAGGTCTCTGCTTAGGGCTACATCAATAGGAAACAAACCATAGAGATAGAACTTGGAACTACTTTATTTTGTCAAGTTTCAAAGAGCTGGCACAAACCGTATTTGATTTAGAGTTCCAACTACATGTATCCATATAGGAGAACAGAGTGAAACCTAAAAATTAAAACTGATACTGCCAACGAACGGTTTAACCTAGAAGAACGAAATTTGGTGAGCCAAGTGGGATTGGGGTACTGATCATTACCTGAAAGTGTCTACAAGAGTGGGTGAAAAAATGTATGCTGAGATTTCAGGAAACTCGTAGTTTTTTGGAAGCTTGGCAACCCCTTTCAATGAAATGATTTGCGCTGGTCGCTGCTTAGGGCTACATCAATAGGAAACAAACCATAGAGATAGAACTTGGAACTACTTTATTGTGTCAAGTTTCCAAGAGCTAGCACAAACTGTGTTTGATTTAGAGTTACAACTACATGTATCCGTATAGGAGAAAAGAGAGTGAAACCTAAAAATTAAAACTGATACTGCCAACGAACGGTTTAACCTAGAAGAACGAAATTTGGTGAGCCAAGTGGGATTGGGGTACTGAGTATTACCTGAAAGTGTCATCAAGATTGGGTGAAAAAATGTGTGCTGATTTCAGGAAACTCGTAGTTTTTTAGAAGCTTGGCAACCCCTTTCCATGAAAGTGATTTGCGCCAGTCTCTGCTTAGGGCTACATCAATAGGAAACAAACCATAGAGATAGAACTTGGAACTACTTTATTGTGTCAAGTTTCCAAGAGCTAGCACAAACCGTGTTTGATTTAGAGTTCCAAATACATGTATGCATATAGGAGAAAACAGAGTGAAACCTAAAAATTAAAACTGATACTGCCAAGGAACGGTTTAACCTAGAAGAATAAAATTTGGTGAGCCAAGTGGATTGGGGTACTGATCATTACATGTAAGTGTCATCAAGATTGGGTGAAAAAATGTGTGCTGAGTTTTCAGGAAACTCTTAGTTTTTTGGAAGCTTGGCAACCCCTTTCCATGAAAGTGATTTGCGCCAGTCTCTGCTTAGGGCTACATCAATAGGAAACAAACCATAGAGATAGACCTTGGAACTACTTTATTGTGTCAAGTTTCCAAGAGCTAGCACAAACCGTGTTTGATTTAGAGTTCCAACTACATGTATCCATATAGGAGAATACAGAGTGAAATCTAAAAATTTATACTGATACTGCCAACGAACGGTTTAACCTAGAAGAACGAAATTTGGTGAGCCAAGTGGGATTGGGGTACTGATCATTACCTGAAAGTGTCATCAAGATTGGGTGAAAAAAATGTGTGCTGAGATTTCAGGAAACTCGTAGTTTTTTGGAAGCTTGGCAACCCCTTTCCATGAAAGGGATTTGCGCCAGTCTCTGCTCAGGACTACATCAATAGGAAACAAACCATAGAGATAGAACATGGAACTACTTTATTGTGTCAAGTTTCCAAGAGCTACCACAAACCGTGTTTGATTTAGAGTTCCAACTACATATATCCGTATAGGAGAAAACAGAGTGAAACCTAAAAATTAAAACTGATACTGCCAACGAACGGTTTAACCTAGAAAAACGAAATTCAGTGAGCCAAGTGGGATTAGGGTACTGATTATTACCTGAAAGTGTCATCAAGATTGGGTGAAAGAATGTGTGCTGAGATTTCATGAAACTCGTATTTTTTTCGAAGCTTGGCAACCCCTTTCCATGAAAGTGATTTGCGCCAGTCTCTGCTTAGGGCTACATCAATAAGAAACAAACCATAGAGATAGAACTTGGAACTACTTTATTGTGTCATCTTTCAAAGAGCTAGCACAAACCGTGTTTGATTTAGAGTTCCAATTACATGTATCCATATAGGAGAAAACAGAATGAAACCTAAAAATTAAAACTGTTACAGCCAACGAACGGTTTAACCTAGAAGAACAAAATTTGGTGAGCCAAGTGGGATTGGGGTACTGATCATTACCTGAAAGTGTCATCAAGATTGGGTGAAAAAATGTATGCTGTGATTTCAGGAAACTCGTAGTTTTTTGGAAGTTTGGCAACCCCTTTCCATTAAAGTGATTTGCGCCGGTCTCTGCTTAGCGCTACATTAATAGGAAACAAAACATAGAGACAGAACTTGGAACTACTTTATTGTGTCAAGTTTCCAAGAGCTAGCACAAACCGTGTTTGATTTAGAGTTCCAAATACATGTATCCATATAGGAGAATACAGAGTGAAATCTAAAAATTTATACTGATACTGCCAACGAACGGTTTAACCTAGAAGAACGAAATTTGGTGAGCCAAGTGGAATTGGGGTACTGATCATTACCTGAAAGTGTCATCAAGATTGGGTGAAAAAAATGTGTGCTGAGATTTCAGGAAACTCGTAGTTTTTTGGAAGCTTGGCAACCCCTTTCCATGAAAGGGATTTGCGCCAGTCTCTGCTTAGGGCTACGTCAATAGGAAACAAACCATAGAGATAGAACATGGAACTACTTTATTGTGTCAAGTTTCCAAGAGCTACCACAAACCGTGTTTGATTTAGAGTTCCAACTACATGTATCCATATAGGAGAAAACAGAGTGAAACTGAAAAATTTAAACTGATACTGCCAAGGAACTGTTTAACCTAGAAGAACGAAATTTGGTGAGCCAAGTGGGACTGGGGTGCTGATCATTACCTGAAAGTGTCATCAAGTTTGGGTGAAAAAATGTGGGCTGAGATTTCAGGAAACTCGTAGTTTTTTGGAAGCTTGGCAACCCCTTTCCATGAAAGTGATTTGCGCCTGTCTCTGCTTAGGGCTACATCAATAGGAAACAAACCATAGAGATAGAACTTGGAACTACTTTATTGTGTCAAGTTTCCAAGAGCTAGCACAAACCGTGTTTCATTTAGAGTTACAACTACATGTATCCCTATAGGAGAAAAGAGAGTGAAACCTAAAAATTAAAACTGATACTGCCAACGAACGGTTTAACCTAGAAGAACGAAATTTGGTGAGCCAAGTGGGATTGGGGTACTGAGTATTACCTGAAAGTGTCATCAAGATTGGGTGAAAAAATGTGTGCTGATTTCAGGAAACTCGTAGTTTTTTAGAAGCTTGGCAACCCCTTTCCATGAAAGTGATTTGCGCCAGTCTCTGCTTAGGGCTACATCAATAGGAAACAAACCATAGAGATAGAACTTGGAACTACTTTATTGTGTCAAGTTTCCAAGAGCTAGCACAAACCGTTTTTGATTTAGAGTTCCAAATACATGTATGCATATAGGAGAAAACAGAGTGAAACCTAAAAATTAAAACTGATACTGCCAACGTACGGTTTAACCTAGAAGAATAAAATTTGGTGAGCCAAGTGGATTGGGGTACTGATCATTACATGTAAGTGTCATCAAGATTGGGTGAAAAAATGTGTGCTGAGTTTTCAAAAAAATCTTAGTTTTTTGGAAGCTTGGCAACCCCTTTCCATGAAAGTGATTTGTGCCAGTCTCTGCTTAGGGCTACATCAATAGGAAACAAACCATAGAGATAGAACTTGGAACTACTTTATTGTGTCAAGTTTCCAAGGGCTAGCACAAACCGTGTTTGATTTAGAGTTCCAACTACATGTATCCATATAGGAGAAAACAGAGTGAAACCTAAAAATTAAAACTGTTACTGCCAACGAACGGTTTAACCTAGAAGAACGAAATTTGGTGAGCCAAGTGGGATTGGGGTACTGATCATTACCTGAAAGTGTCTTCAAGATTGGGAGAAAAAATGTATGCTGAGATTTGGGAAACTCGTAGTTTTTTGGAAACTTGGCAACCCCTTTTGATTAAATGATTTGTGCCGGTCTCTGCTTAGGGCTACATCAATAGGAAACAAACCATAGAGATAGAACTTGGAACTACTTTATTTTGTAAAGTTTCAAAGAGCTAGCACAAATCATGTTTGATTTAGAATTCCAACTACATGTATCCTTATAGGGGAAAACAGAGTGAAACCTAAAAATTAAAACTGTTACTGCCAACGAACGGTTTAACCTAGAAGAACGAAATTTGGTGAGCCAAGTGGGATTGCGGTACTGATCATTACCTGAAAGTGTCATCAAGTTTGGGTGAAAAAATGTGTGCTGAGATATCAGGAAACTCGTATTTTTTGGAAGCTTGGCAACCCCTTTCCATGAAAGTGATTTGCGCCAGTCTCTGCTTAGGGCTACATCAATAGGAAACAAACCATAGAGATAGACCTTGGAACTACTTAATTGTTTCAAGTTTCCAAGAGCTAGCACAAACCGTGTTTGATTTAGAGTTCCAACTACATGTATCCATATAGGTGAAAACACAGTGAAACCTAAAAATTAAAACTGTTACTGCCAACGAACGGTTTAACCTAGAAGAATGAAGTTTGCTGAGGGAAGTGGGATTGGGGTACTGATCATTTCCTGAAAGTGTCATCAAGATTGGGTGAAATAATGTGTGCTGAGATTTCAGGAAACTCGTAGTTTTTTGGAAGCTTGGCAACAAATTTCATGAAAGTGATTTGCGCCAGTCTCTGCTTAGGGCTACATCAATAGGAAACAAACCATAGAGATATAACTTGGAACTACTTTATTGTGTCAAGTTTCAAAGAGCTAGGACAAACCGTGTTTGATTTAGAGTTCCAAATATATGTATCCAATAGGAGACAACAGAGAGAAACCTAAAAATTAAAACTGTTACTTCCAACGAACGGTTTAACCTAGAAGAACGAAATTTGGTGAGCCAAGTGGGATTGGGGTACTGATCATTACCTGAAAGTGTCTTCAAGATTGGGTGAAAAAATGTATGCTGAGATTTCAGGAAACTCGTAGTTTTTTGGAAGTTTGGCAACCCCTTTCCATGAAAGTGATTTGCGCCGGTCTCTGCTTAGGGCTACATCAATAGGAAACAAACCATAGAGAAAGAACTTGGAACTACTTTATTGTGTCAAGTTTCCAAGAGCTAGCACAAACCGTGTTTGATTTAGAGTTCCAACTACATGTATCCATATTGGAGAAAACAGAGTGAAACCTAAAAATTAAAACTGATACTGCCAACGAACTGTTTAACCTAGAAGAACGAAATTTGGTGAGCCAAGTGGGATTGGGGTGCTGATCATTACCTGAAAGTGTCATCAAGATTGGGAGAAAAAATGTGTGCTGAGATATCAGGAAACTCGTATTTTTTGGAAGCTTGGCAACCCCTTTCCATGAAAGTGATTTGTGCCAGTCTCTGCTTAGGGCTACATCAATAGGAAACAAACCATAGAGATAGACCTTGGAACTACTTTATTGTTTCAACTTTCCAAGAGCTAGCACAAACCGTGTATGATTTAGAGTTCCAACTACATGTATCCATATAGGAGAAAACACAGTGAAACCTAAAAATTAAAACTGTTACTGCCAATGAACGGGTTAACCTAGAAGAACGAAATTTGGTGAGCCAAGTGGGATTGGGGAACTGATCATTATCTGAAAGTGTCTTCAAGATTGGGTGAAAAAATGTTTGCTGAGATTTCAGGAAACTCGTAGTTTTTTGGAAGTTTGCAACCCCTTTCCATGAAAGTGATTTGCACTGGTCTCTGCTTGGGACTACAGCAATAGGAAAAAAACCATAGAGATAGAACTTGGAACTACTTTATTGTGTCAAGTTTCCAAGATCTAGCACAAACCGTGTTTGATTTAGAGTTCCAATTACATGTATCCATATAGGGGAAAACAGAATGAAACCTAAATTTAAAACTGTTACAGCCAACGAACGGTTTAACCTTGAAGAACGAAATTTGGTGATCCAAGTGGGATTGGGGAACTGATCATTATCTTAAAGTGTCTTCAAGATTGGGTGAAAAAATATATGCTGAGATTTCAGGAAACTCGTAGTTTTTTGGAAGTTTGGCAACCCCTTTCCATGAAAGTGATTTGCGCCGGTCTCTGCTTAGGGCTACATCAATAGGAAACAAACCATAGAGATAGAACTTGGAACTACTTTTGTGTCAAGTTTCCAAGATCTAGCACAAACCGTGTTTGATTTAGAGTTCCAAATACATGTATCCATATTGGAGAAAACAGAGTGAAACCTAAAAATTAAAACTGATACTGCCAACGAACGGTTTAACCTAGAAGAACGAAAATTGGTGAGCCAAGTGGGATTGGGGTACTGATCATTACCTGAAAGTGTCATCCAGATTGGGTGAAAAAATATATGCGGAGATTTCAGGAAACTCGTAGTTTTTTGGAAGCATGGCAACCCCTTTCCATTAAAGTGATTTGCTCCAGTCTCTGCTTAGGGCTACATCAATAGGAATCAAACCATAGAGAAAGAACTTGGAACTACTTTATTGTGTCAACATTCCAAGGGCTTCCACAAACCGTGTTTGATTTAGAGTTTCAACTACATGTATCCATATAGGAGAAAACAGAGTGAAACCTAAAAATTAAAACTGTTACTGCCAACGAACGGTTTAAATTAGAAGAACCAAATTTGGTGAGCCAAGTGGGATTGGGGTACTGATATTTACCTGAAAGTGTCATCAAGTTTGGGTGAAAAAAATGTGTGCTGAGATTTCAGGAAACTCGTAGTTTTTTGGAAGCTTGGGAACAACTTTCCATGAGAGTGATTTGCGCAGGTCTCTGCTTAGGTCTACATCAATAGGAAACAAACTATAGAGATAGAACTTGGAACTACTTTATTGTGTCAAGTTTCAAAGAGCTTGCACAAACCGTGTTTGATTTAGATTTTCAACTACATGTATCCATATAGGGGAAAACAGAGTGAAACCTAAAAATTTAACTATTACTGCCAACGAACGGTTTAACCTAGAAGAACGAAATTTGGTGAGCCAAGTAGGATTGGGGTACTGATCTTTACCTGAAAGTGTCATCAAGATTGGGTGAAAAAATATATGCTGAGTTTTCAGGAAACACGTAGTTTATTTGGAAGCTTGGCAACCCCTTTCCATGAAATGATTTGCGCTGGTCTCTGCTTAGGGCTACATAATTAGGAAACAAACCAAAGAGATAGAGCTTGGAACTACTTTATTGTGTCAAGTTTCCAAGAGCTAGCACAAACCGTGTTTGATTTAGAGTTCCAACTACATGTATCCACATAGGAGAAAACAGAGTGAAACATAAAAATTAAAACTGTTACTGCCAACGAACGGTTAAACCTAGAGAACGAAATTTGTTGTGCCAAGTGAGATTGGGGTACTGATCATTATCTGAAAGTGTCATCAAGATTGGGTGAAAAAATGTGTGCTGAGATTTCAGGAAACTCGTAGTTTTTTGGAAGCTTGGCAACCGCTTTCCATTAAAGTGATTTGTGCCAGTCTCTGCTTAGGGCTACATCAATAGGAAACAAACCATAGATATAGAACTTGGAACTAGTTTATTGTGTCAAGTTTCAAAGAGCTAGCACAAACCGTGTTTGATTTAGAGTTCCAACTACATGTATCCATATAGGAGAAAACAGAGTGAAACCTAAAAATTTAAACTGTTACTGCCAATGAACGGGTTAGCCTAGAAGAACGAAATTTGGTGAGCCAAGTGGGATTGGGGAACTGATCATTATCTGAAAGTGTCTTCAAGATTGGGTGAAAAAATATATGCTGAGATTTCAGGAAACTCGTAGTTTTTTGGAAGTTTGGCAACCCCTTTCCATGAAAGTGATTTGTGCCGGTCTCTGCTTAGGGCTACATCAATCGGAAACAAACCATAGAGATAGACCTTGGAACTACTTTATTGTGTCAAGTTTCCAAGATCTAGCACAAACCATGTTTGATTTAGAGTTCCAACTACATGTATCCATATAGAAGAAAACAGAGTGAAACCTAAAAATTAAAACTGTTACTGCCAACGAACGGTTTAACCTAGAAGAACGAAATTTGGTGAGCCAAGTGGGATTGGGGTACTGATCATTACCTGAAAGTGTCATCAAGTTTTGGTGAAAAAATATATGCTGATTTCAGGAAACTCGTAGTTTTTTGGAAGCTTGGCAACCCGTTTCCATGAAAGTGATTTGTGCCAGTCTCTGCTTAGGGCTACATCAATAGGAAACAATCCATAGAGACAGAACTTGGAACTACTTTATTGTGTCAAGTTTCAAAGAGCTAGCACAAACCGTGTTTGATTTAGAGTTCCAACTACATGATTCCATATAGGAGAAAACAGAGTGAAACCTAAAAATTAAAACTGTACTGCCAACGAACGGTTTAACGTAGAAGAACGAAATTTGGTGAGCCAAGTGGGATTTGGGTACTGATCATTACCTGCAAGTGTCATCCAGATTGGGTGAAAAAATGTGTGCTGAGATGTCAGGAAACTCCTAGTTTTTTGGAAGCTTGGCAACAACTTTCTATGAAAGTGATTTGCGCCGGTCTCTGCTTAGGGCTACATCAATAGGAAACAAACCATAGAGATAGAACTTGGAACTACTTTATTGTGTCAAGTTTCCAAGAGCTGGCAAAAACCGTATTTGATTTAGAGTTCCAACTACATGTATCCATATAGGAGAAAACAGAGTGAAACCTAAAAATTAAAACTGATAGTGCCAACGAACGGTTTAACCTAGAAGAACGAAATTTGGTGAGCCAAGTGGGATTGGGGTACTGAGTATTACCTGAAAGTGTCATCAAGATTGGGTGAAAAAATGTGTGGTGATTTCAGGAAACTATTAGTTTTTTGGAAGCTTGGCAACCCCTTTCCATGAAATGATTTGCGCTGGTCTCTGCTTAGGGCTACATCAATAGGAAACAAACCATAGAGATAGAACTTGGAACTACTTTATTGTGTCAAGTTTCCAAGAGCTAGCACAAACCGTGTTTGATTTAGAGTTCCAACTACATGTATTCTTATAGGAGAAAACAGAGTGAAACCTAAAAATTAAAACTGATACTGCCAATGAACGGTTTAACCTAGAAGAACGAAATTTGGTGATCCAAGTGGGATTGGGGTACTGATCATGACCTGAATGTGTCATCAAGATTGGGTGAAAAAATGTGTGCTGATTTCAGGAAACTAGTAGTTTTTTGGAAGCTTGGCAACCCCTTTCCATGAAAGTGATTTGCGCCAGTCTCTGCTTAGGGCTACATCAATAGGAAACAAACCATAGAGATAGAACTTGGAACTACTTTATTGTGTCACGTTTCCAAGAGCTAGCACAAGCCGTGTTTGATTTAGAGTTCCAACTACATGTATTCATATAGGAGAAAACAGAGTGAAACCTAAAAATTAAACTGATACTGCCAACGAACGGTTTAACTTAGAAGAACGAAATTTCGTGAGCCAAGTGGGATTGGGGTACTGATCATTACCTGAAAGTGTCATCAAGATTGGTGAAAAAATGTATGCTGACATTTCAGGAAACTCGTATTTTTTTGGATGCTTGGCAACCCCTTTCCATGAAAGTGATTTGCGCTGGTCTCTGCTTAGGGCTACATCAATAGGAAACAAACCATAGAGATAGAACTTGGAACTAGTTTATTGTGTCAAGTTTAAAGAGCTAACACAAACCATGTTTGATTTAGTGTTCCAACTACATATATCCATATAGGAGAAAACAGAGTGAAACCTAAAAAGTAAAACTGTTACAGCCAACGAACGGTTTAACTTAGAAGAACGAAATTTGGTGATCCAAGTGGGATTGGGGTACTGATCATTACCTGAAAGTGTCATCCAGATTGGGTGAAAAAATGTGTGCTGAGATTTCAGGAAACTCGTAGTTTTTTGGAAGCTTGGCAACAACTTTCCATGAAAGTGATTTGCGCCGGTCTCTGCTTAGGGCTACATCAATAGAAAACGAACCATAGAGATAGAACTTGGAACTACTTTATTGTGTCAAGTTTCAAATGCTGGCACAAACCGTATTTGATTTTAGTTCCAACTACATGTATCCATATAGGAGAAAACAGAGTGAAACCTAAAAATTAAAACTGATAGTGCCAACGAACGGTTTAACCTAGAAGAATGAAATTCGGTGAGCCATGTGGAATTGTTGTCCTAATCATTACCTGAAAGTGTCATCACGATTGGGTTAAAAAATGTATGCTGAGATTTCAGGAAACTCGTAATTTTTTGGAAGCTTGGCAACCCCTTTCCATGAAAGTGATTTGCGCCAGTCTCTGCTTAGGGCTACATCAATAGGAAACAAACCATAGAGATAGAACTTGGAACTACTTTAGTGTGTCAAGTTTCAAAGAGCTAGAACAAACCGTGTTTGATTTAGAGTTCCAAATACATGTATCCATATAGGAGAAAACAGAGTGAAACCTAAAAATTAAAACTGTTACTGCCAACGAACGGTTTAACCTAGAAGCACGAAATTTGGTGAGCCAAGTGGGTTGGGGTACTGATCATTACCTGAAAGTGTCATCAAGATTGGGGGAAAAAATGTATGCAGAGATCAGGAAACTCGTAGTTTTTTGGAAGCTTGGCAACCCCTTTCCATGAAAGTGATTTGCGCCAGTCTATGTTTCGGGCTACATCAATAGGAAAGAAACCATAGAGATAGAACTTGGAACTACTTTATTGTGTCAAGTTTCCAAGAGCTGGCACAAACCGTGTTTGATTTAGAGTTCCAACTACATGTATCCATATAGGAGAAAACAGAGTGAAACCTAAAAATTAAAACTGTACTGCCAACGAACGGTTTAACCTAGAAGAACGAAATTTGGTGAGCCAAGTGGGATTTGGGTACTGATCATTACCTGAAAGTGTCATCCAGTTTGGGTCAAAAAATGTGTGCTGAGATTTCAGAAAACTCGTAGTTTTTTGGAAGCTTGGCAACAACTTTCCATGAAAGTGATTTGCGCAGGTCTCTGCTTAGGGCTACATCAATAGGAAACAAACCATAGAGATAGAACTTGGAACTACTTTATTTTGTCAAGTTTCAAAGAGCTGGCACAAACCGTATTTGATTTAGAGTTCCAACTACATGTATCCATATAGGAGAACAGAGTGAAACCTAAAAATTAAAACTGATACTGCCAACGAACGGTTTAACCTAGAAGAACGAAATTTGGTGAGCCAAGTGGGATTGGGGTACTGATCATTACCTGAAAGTGTCTACAAGAGTGGGTGAAAAAATGTATGCTGAGATTTCAGGAAACTCGTAGTTTTTTGGAAGCTTGGCAACCCCTTTCAATGAAATGATTTGCGCTGGTCGCTGCTTAGGGCTACATCAATAGGAAACAAACCATAGAGATAGAACTTGGAACTACTTTATTGTGTCAAGTTTCCAAGAGCTAGCACAAACTGTGTTTGATTTAGAGTTACAACTACATGTATCCGTATAGGAGAAAAGAGAGTGAAACCTAAAAATTAAAACTGATACTGCCAACGAACGGTTTAACCTAGAAGAACGAAATTTGGTGAGCCAAGTGGGATTGGGGTACTGAGTATTACCTGAAAGTGTCATCAAGATTGGGTGAAAAAATGTGTGCTGATTTCAGGAAACTCCTAGTTTTTTAGAAGCTTGGCAACCCCTTTCCATGAAAGTGATTTGCGCCAGTCTCTGCTTAGGGCTACATCAATAGGAAACAAACCATAGAGATAGAACTTGGAACTACTTTATTGTGTCAAGTTTCCAAGAGCTAGCACAAACCGTGTTTGATTTAGAGTTCCAAATACATGTATGCATATAGGAGAAAACAGAGTGAAACCTAAAAATTAAAACTGATACTGCCAAGGAACGGTTTAACCTAGAAGAATAAAATTTGGTGAGCCAAGTGGATTGGGGTACTGATCATTACATGTAAGTGTCATCAAGATTGGGTGAAAAAATGTGTGCTGAGTTTTCAGGAAACTCTTAGTTTTTTGGAAGCTTGGCAACCCCTTTCCATGAAAGTGATTTGCGCCAGTCTCTGCTTAGGGCTACATCAATAGGAAACAAACCATAGAGATAGACCTTGGGACTACTTTATTGTGTCAAGTTTCCAAGAGCTAGCACAAACCGTGTTTGATTTAGAGTTCCAACTACATGTATCCATATAGGAGAATACAGAGTGAAATCTAAAAATTTATACTGATACTGCCAACGAACGGTTTAACCTAGAAGAACGAAATTTGGTGAGCCAAGTGGGATTGGGGTACTGATCATTACCTGAAAGTGTCATCAAGATTGAGTGAAAAAAATGTGTGCTGAGATTTCAGGAAACTCGTAGTTTTTTGGAAGCTTGGCAACCCCTTTCCATGAAAGGGATTTGCGCCAGTCTCTGCTCAGGACTACATCAATAGGAAACAAACCATAGAGATAGAACATGGAACTACTTTATTGTGTCAAGTTTCCAAGAGCTACCACAAACCGTGTTTGATTTAGAGTTCCAACTACATATATCCGTATAGGAGAAAACAGAGTGAAACCTAAAAATTAAAACTGATACTGCCAACGAACGGTTTAACCTAGAAAAACGAAATTCGGTGAGCCAAGTGGGATTAGGGTACTGATTATTACCTGAAAGTGTCATCAAGATTGGGTGAAAGAATGTGTGCTGAGATTTCATGAAACTCGTATTTTTTTCGAAGCTTGGCAACCCCTTTCCATGAAAGTGATTTGCGCCAGTCTCTGCTTAGGGCTACATCAATAAGAAACAAACCATAGAGATAGAACTTGGAACTACTTTATTGTGTCATCTTTCAAAGAGCTAGCACAAACCGTGTTTGATTTAGAGTTCCAATTACATGTATCCATATAGGAGAAAACAGAATGAAACCTAAAAATTAAAACTGTTACAGCCAACGAACGGTTTAACCTAGAAGAACAAAATTTGGTGAGCCAAGTGGGATTGGGGTACTGATCATTACCTGAAAGTGTCATCAAGATTGGGTGAAAAAATGTATGCTGTGATTTCAGGAAACTCGTAGTTTTTTGGAAGTTTGGCAACCCCTTTCCATTAAAGTGATTTGCGCCGGTCTCTGCTTAGCGCTACATTAATAGGAAACAAAACATAGAGACAGAACTTGGAACTACTTTATTGTGTCAAGTTTCCAAGAGCTAGCACAAACCGTGTTTGATTTAGAGTTCCAAATACATGTATCCATATAGGAGAATACAGAGTGAAATCTAAAAATTTATACTGATACTGCCAACGAACGGTTTAACCTAGAAGAACGAAATTTGGTGAGCCAAGTGGAATTGGGGTACTGATCATTACCTGAAAGTGTCATCAAGATTGGGTGAAAAAAATGTGTGCTGAGATTTCAGGAAACTCGTAGTTTTTTGGAAGCTTGGCAACCCCTTTCCATGAAAGGGATTTGCGCCAGTCTCTGCTTAGGGCTACGTCAATAGGAAACAAACCATAGAGATAGAACATGGAACTACTTTATTGTGTCAAGTTTCCAAGAGCTACCACAAACCGTGTTTGATTTAGAGTTCCAACTACATGTATCCATATAGGAGAAAACAGAGTGAAACTGAAAAATTAAAACTGATACTGCCAAGGAACTGTTTAACCTAGAAGAACGAAATTTGGTGAGCCAAGTGGGACTGGGGTGCTGATCATTACCTGAAAGTGTCATCAAGTTTGGGTGAAAAAATGTGGGCTGAGATTTCAGGAAACTCGTAGTTTTTTGGAAGCTTGGCAACCCCTTTCCATGAAAGTGATTTGCGCCAGTCTCTGCTTAGGGCTACATCAATAGGAAACAAACCATAGAGATAGAACTTGGAACTACTTTATTGTGTCAAGTTTCCAAGAGCTAGCACAAACCGTTTTTGATTTAGAGTTCCAAATACATGTATGCATATAGGAGAAAACAGAGTGAAACCTAAAAATTAAAACTGATACTGCCAACGTACGGTTTAACCTAGAAGAATAAAATTTGGTGAGCCAAGTGGATTGGGGTACTGATCATTACATGTAAGTGTCATCAAGATTGGGTGAAAAAATGTGTGCTGAGTTTTCAAAAAAATCTTAGTTTTTTGGAAGCTTGGCAACCCCTTTCCATGAAAGTGATTTGTGCCAGTCTCTGCTTAGGGCTACATCAATAGGAAACAAACCATAGAGATAGAACTTGGAACTACTTTATTGTGTCAAGTTTCCAAGGGCTAGCACAAACCGTGTTTGATTTAGAGTTCCAACTACATGTATCCATATAGGAGAAAACAGAGTGAAACCTAAAAATTAAAACTGTTACTGCCAACGAACGGTTTAACCTAGAAGAACGAAATTTGGTGAGCCAAGTGGGATTGGGGTACTGATCATTACCTGAAAGTGTCTTCAAGATTGGGAGAAAAAATGTATGCTGAGATTTGGGAAACTCGTAGTTTTTTGGAAACTTGGCAACCCCTTTTGATTAAATGATTTGTGCCGGTCTCTGCTTAGGGCTACATCAATAGAAAACAAACCATAGAGATAGAACTTGGAACTACTTTATTTTGTAAAGTTTCAAAGAGCTAGCACAAACCATGTTTGATTTAGAATTCCAACTACATGTATCCTTATAGGGGAAAACAGAGTGAAACCTAAAAATTAAAACTGTTACTGCCAACGAACGGTTTAACCTAGAAGAACGAAATTTGGTGAGCCAAGTGGGATTGCGGTACTGATCATTACCTGAAAGTGTCATCAAGTTTGGGTGAAAAAATGTGTGCTGAGATTTCAGGAAACTCGTATTTTTTGGAAGCTTGGCAACCCCTTTCCATGAAAGTGATTTGCGCCAGTCTCTGCTTAGGGCTACATCAATAGGAAACAAACCATAGAGATAGACCTTGGAACTACTTAATTGTTTCAAGTTTCCAAGAGCTAGCACAAACCGTGTTTGATTTAGAGTTCCAACTACATGTATCCATATAGGTGAAAACACAGTGAAACCTAAAAATTAAAACTGTTACTGCCAACGAACGGTTTAACCTAGAAGAATGAAGTTTCCTGAGGGAAGTGGGATTGGGGTACTGATCATTTCTTGAAAGTGTCATCAAGATTGGGTGAAATAATGTGTGCTGAGATTTCAGGAAACTCGTAGTTTTTTGGAAGCTTGGCAACAAATTTCATGAAAGTGATTTGCGCCAGTCTCTGCTTAGGGCTACATCAATAGGAAACAAACCATAGAGATATAACTTGGAACTACTTTATTGTGTCAAGTTTCAAAGAGCTAGGACAAACCGTGTTTGATTTAGAGTTCCAAATATATGTATCCAATAGGAGACAACAGAGTGAAACCTAAAAATTAAAACTGTTACTGCCAACGAACGGTTTAACCTAGAAGAACGAAATTTGGTGAGCCAAGTGGGATTGGGGTACTGATCATTACCTGAAAGTGTATTCAAGATTGGGTGAAAAAATGTATGCTGAGATTTCAGGAAACTCGTAGTTTTTTGGAAGTTTGGCAACCCCTTTCCATGAAAGTGATTTGCGCCGGTCTCTGCTTAGGGCTACATCAATAGGAAACAAACCATAGAGAAAGAACTTGGAACTACTTTATTGTGTCAAGTTTCCAAGAGCTAGCACAAACCGTGTTTGATTTAGAGTTCCAACTACATGTATCCATATTGGAGAAAACAGAGTGAAACCTAAAAATTAAAACTGATACTGCCAACGAACTGTTTAACCTAGAAGAACGAAATTTGGTGAGCCAAGTGGGATTGGGGTGCTGATCATTACCTGAAAGTGTCATCAAGATTGGGAGAAAAAATGTGTGCTGAGATATCAGGAAACTCGTATTTTTTGGAAGCTTGGCAACCCCTTTCCATGAAAGTGATTTGTGCCAGTCTCTGCTTAGGGCTACATCAATAGGAAACAAACCATAGAGATAGACCTTGGAACTACTTTATTGTTTCAAGTTTCCAAGAGCTAGCACAAACCGTGTATGATTTAGAGTTCCAACTACATGTATCCATATAGGAGAAAACACAGTGAAACCTAAAAATTAAAACTGTTACTGCCAATGAACGGGTTAACCTAGAAGAACGAAATTTGGTGAGCCAAGTGGGATTGGGGAACTGATCATTATCTGAAAGTGTCTTCAAGATTGGGTGAAAAAATGTTTGCTGAGATTTCAGGAAACTCGTAGTTTTTTGGAAGTTTGCAACCCCTTTCCATGAAAGTGATTTGCACTGGTCTCTGCTTGGGACTACAGCAATAGGAAAAAAACCATAGAGATAGAACTTGGAACTACTTTATTGTGTCAAGTTTCCAAGATCTAGCACAAACCGTGTTTGATTTAGAGTTCCAATTACATGTATCCATATAGGGGAAAACAGAATGAAACCTAAATTTAAAACTGTTACAGCCAACGAACGGTTTAACCTAGAAGAACGAAATTTGGTGATCCAAGTGGGATTGGGGAACTGATCATTATCTTAAAGTGTCTTCAAGATTGGGTGAAAAAATATATGCTGAGATTTCAGGAAACTCGTAGTTTTTTGGAAGTTTGGCAACCCCTTTCCATGAAAGTGATTTGCGCCGGTCTCTGCTTAGGGCTACATCAATAGGAAACAAACCATAGAGATAGAACTTGGAACTACTTTTGTGTCAAGTTTCCAAGATCTAGCACAAACCGTGTTTGATTTAGAGTTCCAAATACATGTATCCATATTGGAGAAAACAGAGTGAAACCTAAAAATTAAAACTGATACTGCCAACGAACGGTTTAACCTAGAAGAACGAAAATTGGTGAGCCAAGTGGGATTGGGGTACTGATCATTACCTGAAAGTGTCATCCAGATTGGGTGAAAAAATATATGCGGAGATTTCAGGAAACTCGTAGTTTTTTGGAAGCATGGCAACCCCTTTCCATTAAAGTGATTTGCTCCAGTCTCTGCTTAGGGCTACATCAATAGGAATCAAACCATAGAGAAAGAACTTGGAACTACTTTATTGTGTCAACATTCCAAGGGCTTCCACAAACCGTGTTTGATTTAGAGTTTCAACTACATGTATTTATATAGGAGAAAACAGAGTGAAACCTAAAAATTAAAACTGTTACTGCCAACGAACGGTTTAAATTAGAAGAACCAAATTTGGTGAGCCAAGTGGGATTGGGGTACTGATATTTACCTGAAAGTGTCATCAAGTTTGGGTGAAAAAAATGTGTGCTGAGATTTCAGGAAACTCGTAGTTTTTTGGAAGCTTGGGAACAACTTTCCATGAGAGTGATTTGCGCAGGTCTCTGCTTAGGTCTACATCAATAGGAAACAAACTATAGAGATAGAACTTGGAACTACTTTATTGTGTCAAGTTTCCAAGAGCTAGCACAAACCGTGTTTGATTTAGAGTTCCAACTACATGTATCCACATAGGAGAAAACAGAGTGAAACATAAAAATTAAAACTGTTACTGCCAACGAACGGTTAAACCTAGAGAACGAAATTTGTTGTGCCAAGTGAGATTGGGGTACTGATCATTATCTGAAAGTGTCATCAAGATTGGGTGAAAAAATGTGTGCTGAGATTTCAGGAAACTCGTAGTTTTTTGGAAGCTTGGCAACCGCTTTCCATTAAAGTGATTTGTGCCAGTCTCTGCTTAGGGCTACATCAATAGGAAACAAACCATAGATATAGAACTTGGAACTACTTTATTGTGTCAAGTTTCAAAGAGCTAGCACAAACCGTGTTTGATTTAGAGTTCCAACTACATGTATCCATATAGGAGAAAACAGAGTGAAACCTAAAAATTTAAACTGTTACTGCCAAAGAACGGTTTAACCTAGAAGAACAAAATTTGGTGAGCCAAGTGGGATTGAGGTACTGATCATTACCTGAAAGTGTCATCAAGATTGGGTGAAAAAATGTATGCTGAGATTTCAGGAAACTCGTAGTTTTTTGGAAGCTTGGCAACCCATTTCCATGAAAGTTATTTGCGCCAGTCTCTGCTTAGGGCTACATCAATAGGAAACAAACCATAGAGGTAGAACTTGGAACTACTTTA
Source organism: Spermophilus citellus (assembly GCF_964194105.1). NCBI lineage: Eukaryota > Metazoa > Chordata > Mammalia > Rodentia > Sciuridae > Spermophilus > Spermophilus citellus. The sequence continues at coordinate 84,158,697 of NC_138185.1, read as the reverse complement.
TTGTGTCAAGTTTCAAAAAGCTAGCACAAACCGTGTTTGATTTAGAGTTCCAACTACATGTATCCAAATAGGAGTAAACAGAGTGAAACCGAAAAATTAAAACTGTTACTGCCAACGAACGGTTTAACTTAGAAGCACGAAATTTGGTGAGCCAAGTTGGATTGGGGTACTGATCATTACCTGAAAGTGTCATCAAGATTGGGGGAAAAAATGTATGCTGAGATTTCAGGAAACTCGTAGTTTTTTGGAAGCTTGGCAACCCCTTTCCATGAAAGTGATTTGAGCCGGTCTCTGTTTCGGGCTTCATCAATAGGAAAGAAACCATAGAGATAGAACATGGAACTACATTATTGTGTCAAGTTTCCAAGAGCTGGCACAAACCGTGTTTGATTTAGAGCCAACTACATGTATCCATATAGGAGAAAACACAGTGAAACCTAAAAATTAAAACTGTTAAAACCAACGAACGGTTTAACCTAGAAGAACGAAATTTGGTGAGCCAAGTGGGATAGGGGTACTGATCATTACCTGAAAGTGTCATCAAGATTGGTTGAAAAAATGTGTGCTGAGATTTCAGGATACTCGTAATTTTTTGGAAGCTTGACAACAACTTTCCATGAAAGTGATTTGCGCCGGTCTCCGCTTAGGGCTACATCAATAGGAAACAAACCATAGAGATAGAACTTGGAACTACTTTATTGTGTCAAGTTTCCAAGAGCTGGCACAAACCGTGTTTGATTTAGAGTTCCAACTACATGTATGTATATAGGAGAAAACAGAGTGAAACCTAAAAATTTAAACTGATACTGCCAATGAACGGTTTAACCTAGAAGAATGAAATTTGGTGAGCCAAGTGGATTGGGGTACTGATCATTACATGAAAGTGTCATCAAGATTGGGTGAAAAAATGTGTGCTGAGTTTTCAGGAAACTCGTAGTTTTTTGGAAGCTTGGCAACAAATTTCCATGAAAGTGATTTGAGCCAGTCTCCTCTTAGGGCTACATCAATAGGTAACAAACCATAGAGATAGAACATGGAACTACTTTATTGTGTCAAGTTTCAAAGAGCTAGCACAAATGGTGTTTGATTTAGAGTTCCAACTATATGTATCCATATAGGAGACAACAGAGTGAAAGCTAAAAATTAAAACTGATACTGCCAACGAACGGTTTAACCTAGAAGAATGAAATTTGGTGAGCCAAGTGGGATTGGGGTACTGATCATTACCTTAAAGTGTCATCAACATTGGGTGAAAAAATGTATGCTGAGAAATCAGGAAACTCGAAGTTTTTTGGAAGCTTGGCAACCCCTTTCCATGAAAGTGATTTGTGCCAGTCTCTGCTTAGGGCTACATCAATAGGAAACAAACCATAGAGATAGAACTTTTAACTACTTTATTGTGTCAAGTTTCCAAGGGCTATCACAAACCGTGTTTGATTTAGAGTTCCAACTACATGTATCCATATAGGAGAAAACAGAATGAAACCTAAACATTAAAACTGTTACTGCCAACGAACGGTTTAATATAGAAGAAGGAAATTTGGTGAGCCAAGTGGGATTGGGGTACTGATATTTACCTGAAAGTGTCATCAAGATTTGGTGAAAAAATGTGTGCTGAGATTTCAGGAAACTCGTAGTTTTTTGAAGCTTGGCAACAACTTTCCATGAAAGGGATTTGTGCAGGTCTCTGCTTAGGGCTACATCAATAGGAAAAAAACCATAGAGACAGAACTTGGAACTACTTTATTGTGTCAAGTTTCCAAGAGCTAGCACAAACCGTGTTTGATTTAGAGTTCCAACTTCATGTATCCATATAGGAGAAAACAGAGTGAAACCTAAAAATTAAAACTGTTACTGCCAACGAACGGTTTAACCTAGAAGAACGAACTTTGGTGAGCCAAGTGGGATTGGGGTACTGATCATTACCTGAAAGTGTCAGCAAGATTGGGTGAAAAAATGTATGCTGAGATTTCAGGAAACTCGTAGTTTTTTGGAAGTTTGGCAACCCCTTTCCATGAAAGTGATTTGCGCCGGTCTCTGCTTAGGGCTACATCAATAGGAAACAAACCATAGAGATAGAACTTGGAACTACTTTATTGTGTCAAGTTTCCAAGATCTAGCACAAACCGTGTTTTATTTATAGTTCCAAGTACATGTATCCATATAGGAGAAAACAGATTGAAAACTAAAAATTAAAACTGATACTGCCAAGGAACGGTTTAACCTAGAAGAACGAAATTTGGTGAGCCAAGTGGGATTGGGGTACTGATAATTACATGAAAGTGTCATCAAGATTGGGTAAAAAAATGTGTGCTGAGATTTCAGGAAACTCATAGTTTTTTGGAAGCTTGGCAACCCCTTTCCATGAAAGTGATTTGCGCCAGTCTCTGCTTAGGGCTACATCAATAGGAAACAAACCATAGAAATCAATCTTGGAACTACTTTATTGTGTCAAGTTTCAAAGAGCTAGCACAAACCGTGTTTGATTTAGAGTTCCAACTACATGTATCCATATAGGAGAAAACAGAGTGAAACCTAAAAATTTAAACTGATACTGCCAACGAACGGTTTAACCTAGAAGAATGAAATTTGGTGAGGCAAGTGGGATTGGGGTACTGATCATTACCTGAAAGTGTCATCAAGATTGGTTGAAAAAATGTGTGCTGAGATTTCAGGAAACTTGTAGTTTTTTGGAAGCTTGGCAACAAATTTCCATGAAAGTGATTTGCACCAGTCTCTGCTTAGGGCTACATCAATAGGAAACAAACCATAGAGATAGAACATTGAACTACTTTATTGTGTCAAGTTTCAAAGAGCTAGCACAAACGGTGTTTGATTTAGCCTTCCAACTATATGTATCCATATAGGAGACAACAGAGTGAAAGCTAAAAATTAAAACTGATACTGCCAACGAACGGTTTAACCTAGAAGAATGAAATTTGGTGAGCCAAGTGGGATTGGGGTAGTGATCATTACCTCAAAGTGTCATCAACATTGGGTGACAAAATGTATGCTGAGATTTCAGGAAACTCGTAGTTTTTTGGAAGCTTGGCAACCCCTTTCCATGAAAGTGATTTGTGCCAGTCTCTGCTTAGGGTTACATCAATAGGAAACAAACCATAGAGATAGAACTTGGAACTACTTTATTGTGTCAAGTTTCCAAGATCTAGCACAAACCGTGTTTGATTTATAGTTCCAACTATATGTATCCATATAGGAGAAAACAGAGTGAAACCTAAAAATTAAAACTGATACTGCCAAGGAACGGTTTAACCTAGAAGAACGAAATTTGGTGAGCCAAGTGGGATTGGGGTACTGATAATTACCTGAAAGTGTCATCAAGATTGGGTAAAAAAATGTGTGCTGAGATTTCAGGAAACTCATAGTTTTTTGGAAGCTTGGCAACCCCTTTCCATGAAAGTGATTTGCGCCAGTCTCTGTGTAGGGCTACATCAATAGGAAACAAACCATAGAAATCAAACTTGGAACTACTTTATTGTGTCAAGTTTCAAAGAGCTAGCACAAACCGTGTTTGATTTAGAGTTCCAACTACATGTATCCATATAGGAGAAAACAGAGTGAAACCTAAAAATTAAAACTGATACTGCCAACGAACGGTTTAACCTAGAAGAATGAAATTTGGTGAGGCAAGTGGGATTGGGGTACTGATCATTACCTGAAAGTGTCATCAAGATTGGGTGAAAAAATGTGTGCTGAGATTTCAGGAAACTCGTAGTTTTTTGGAAGCTTGGCAACCCCTTTCCATGAAAGTGATTTGTGCCAGTCTCTGCTTAGGGCTACATCAATAGGAAACAAACCATAGAGATAGAACTTGGAACTACTTTATTGTGTCAAGTTTCCAAGGGCTAGCACAAACCGTGTTTGATTTAGAGTTCAAACTACATGTATCCATATAGGAGAAAACAGAGTGAAACCTAAAAATTAAAACTTTTACTGCCAACGAACGGTTTAACCTAGAAGAACGAAATTTGGTGAGCCAAATGGGATTGGGGTACTGATCATTACCTGAAAGTGCCATCAAGATTGGGTGAAAAAATGTGTGCTGAGATTTCAGGAAACTCGTAGTTTTTTGGAAGCTTGGCAACAACTTTCCATGAAAGTGATTTGGGCGGGTCTCTGCTTAGGGCTATATCAATAGGAAACATACCATAGAGATAGAAATTGGAACTACTTTATTGTGTCAAGATTCCAAGGGCTAGCACAAACCGTGTTTGATTTAGAGTTCCAACTACATGTATCCATATAGGAGAAAACAGAATGAAACCTAAAAATTAAAACTGTTACTGCCAACGAACGGTTTAATATAGAAGATCGAAATTTGGTGAGCCAAGTGGGATTGCGGTACTGATATTTACCTGAAAGAGTCATCAAGATTGGGTGAAAAAATGTGTGCTGTGATTTCAGGAAACTCGTAGTTTTTTGGAAGCTTGGCAACCCCTTTCCATGAAAATGAGTTGCGCCAGTCTCTGCTTAGGGCTACATCAATAGGAAACAAACCATAGAGATAGAACTTGGAACTACTTTATTGTGTCAAGTTTCCAAGAGCTAGCACAAACCGTGTTTGATTTAGTGTTCCAACTACATGTATCCATATAGGAGAAAACAGAGTGAAACCTAAAAATTAAAACTGTTGCTGCCAACGAACGGTTTAACTTAGAAGAACGAAATTTGGTGAGCCAAGTTGGATTGGGGTACTGATCATTACCTGAAAGTGTCATCAAGATTGGGTGAAAAAATGTATGATGAGATTTCAGGAAACTCGTAGTTTTTTGGAAGTTTGACAACCCCTTTCCATGAAAGTGATTTGCGCCGGTCTCTGCTAGGGCTACATCAATAGGAAACAAACCATAGAGATAGAACTTGGAACTACTTTATTGTGTCAAGTTTCCAAGGTCTAGCACAAACCGTGTTTGATTTAGAGTTCCAACTACATGTATCCATACAGGAGAAAAGAGAGTGAAACCTAAAAATTAAAACTGATACTGCCAACGAACGATTTAACCTAGAAGAATAAAATTTGGTGAGCCAAGTGGTATTGCGGTACTGATCATTACCTGAAAGTGTCATCAAGATTGGGTGAAAAAATGTATGCTGAGATTTCAGGAAACTCGAAGTTTTTTTCTAAGTTTGGCAACCCCTTTCCATGAAAGTGATTCGCGCCGGTCTCTTCTTACGGCTACATCAATAAAAAACAAACCATAGAGATAGAACTTGGAACTACTTTATTGTGTCAAGTTTCCAAGATCTAGCACAAACCGTGTTTGATTTAGAGTTCCAACTACATGTATCCATATAGGAGAAAACAGAGTGAAACCTAAAAATTAAAACTGATACTGCCAACGAACGGTTTAACCTAGAAGAATGAAATTTGGTGAGCCAAGTGGGATTGGTGTACTGATCAATACCTCAAAGTGTCATCAACATTGGGTGAAAAAATGTGTGCTGAGATTTCAGGAAACTCGTAGTTTCTTGGAAGCTTGGCAACAAATTTCCATGAAAGTGATTTGCGCGGGTCTCTGCTTAGGGCTACATCAATAGGAAACAAACCATAGAGATAGAACTTGGAACTACTTTATTGTGTCAAGTTTCAAAGAGCTAGCACAAACCGTGTTTGATTTAGAGTTCCAACTACATGTATCCATATAGGAGAAAACAGAGTGAAACCTAAAAATTAAAACTGTTACTCCCAAAGAACGGTTTAACCTAGAAGAACGAAATTTGGTGAGCCAAGTGGGATTGGGGTACTGATCATTACCTGAAAGTGTCATCACGATTGGTTGAAAAAATGCATGCTGAGATTTCAGGAAACTCGTAGTTTTTTGGAAGCTTGGCAACCCCTTTCCATGAAAGTGATTTGTGCCAGTCTCTGCTTAGGGCTACATCAATAGGAAACAGACCATAGAAATAAAACTTGAACTACTTTATTGTGTCTAGTTTCCAAGGGCTAGCACAAACCGTGTTTGATTTAGAGTTCCAACTACATGTATCCATATAGGAGAAAACAGAGTGAAACCTAAAAATTAAAACTGTTACTGCCAACGAACGGTTTAACCTAGAAGAACGAAATTTGGTGAGCCAAGTGGGATTGGGGTACTGATCATTACCTGAAAGTGTCATCAAGATTGGGTGAAAAAATGTGTGCTGATATTTCAGGAAACTCGTAGTTTTTTGGAAGCTTGGCAACAACTTTGCATGAAAATGATTTGCGACGGTCTCTGCTTAGGGCTACATTAATAGGAAAGAAACCATAGAGATAGAACTTGGAACTACTTTATTTTGTCAAGTTTCAAAGAGCTAGCACAAACCGTGTTTGATTTAGAGTTCCAACTACATGTATCCATATAGGAGAAAACAGAGTGAAACATAAAAATTAAAACTGTTACTGCCAACGAACGGTTTAACCTAGAAGAACGAAATTTGGTGAGCCAAGTGGGATTGGGGTACTGATCATTACCTGAAAGTGTCATCAAGATTGGGTGAAAAAATGTGTGCTGAGATTTCAAGAAACTTCTATTTTTCGGAAGCTTGGCAACCCCTTTCCATGAAAGTGATTTGCGCCAGTCTCTGCTTAGGGCTACATCAATAGGAAACAAACCATAGAGATAGACCTTGGAACTACTTTATTGTTTGAAGTTTCAAAGAGCTAGCACAAACAGTGTTTGATTTAGAGTTCCAAATACATGTATCCATATAGGAGAAAACAGAGTGAAACCTAAAAATTAAAACTGTTACTGCCAACGAACGTTTTAACCTAGAAGAACGAAATTTGGTGAGCCAAGTGGGATTGGGGTACTGATCATTACCTGAAAGTGTCATCAAGATTGGGTGAAAAAATGTATGATGAGATTTCAGGAAACTCGTAGTTTTTTGGAAGCTTGGCAACCCCTTTCCATGAAAGTGATTCGCGCCGGTCTCTGCTTAGGGCTACATCAATAAAAAACAAACCATAGAGATAGAACTTGGAACTACTTTATTGTATCAAGTTTCCAAGATCTAGCACAAACCGTGTTTGATTTAGAGTTCCAACTACATGTATCCATATAGGAGAAAACAGAGTGAAACCTAAAAATTAAAACTGATACTGCCAACGAACGGTTTAACCTAGAAGAATGAAATTTGGTGAGCCAAGTGGGATTTGGGTACTGTTCATTACCTGAAAGTGTCATCAACATTGGGTGAAAAAATGTGTGCTGAGATTTCAGGAAACTCGTAGTTTTTTGGAAGCTTGGCAACAAATTTCCATGAAAGTGATTTGCGCCCGTCTCTGCTTAGGGCTACATCAATACGAAACAAACCATAGAGAGAGAACTTGGAACTACTTTATTGTGTCAAGTTTCCAAGAGCTAGCACAAACCGTGTTTGATTTAGAGTTCCAACTACATGTATCCATATTGGAGAAAACAGAGTGAAACCTAAAAATTAAAACTGATACTGCCAACGAACTGTTTAACCTAGAAGAACGAAATTTGGTGAGCCAAGTGGGATTGGGGTGCTGATCATTACCTGAAAGTGTCATCAAGATTGGGAGAAAAAATGTGTGCTGAGATATCAGGAAACTCGTATTTTTTGGAAGCTTGGCAACCCCTTTCCATGAAAGTGATTTGTGCCAGTCTCTGCTTAGGGCTACATCAATAGGAAACAAACCATAGAGATAGACCTTGGAACTACTTTATTGTTTCAAGTTTCCAAGAGCTAGCACAATCCGTGTATGATTTAGAGTTCCAACTACATGTATCCATATAGGAGAAAACACAGTGAAACCTAAAAATTAAAACTGTTACTGCCAATGAACGGGTTAACCTAGAAGAACGAAATTTGGTGAGCCAAGTGGGATTGGGGAACTGATCATTATCTGAAAGTGTCTTCAAGATTGGGTGAAAAAATGTTTGCTGAGATTTCAGGAAACTCGTAGTTTTTTGGAAGTTTGCAACCCCTTTCCATGAAAGTGATTTGCACTGGTCTCTGCTTGGGACTACAGCAATAGGAAAAAAACCATAGAGATAGAACTTGGAACTACTTTATTGTGTCAAGTTTCCAAGATCTAGCACAAACCGTGTTTGATTTAGAGTTCCAATTACATGTATCCATATAGGGGAAAACAGAATGAAACCTAAATTTAAAACTGTTACAGCCAACGAACGGTTTAACCTAGAAGAACGAAATTTGGTGATCCAAGTGGGATTGGGGAACTGATCATTATCTTAAAGTGTCTTCAAGATTGGGTGAAAAAATATATGCTGAGATTTCAGGAAACTCGTAGTTTTTTGGAAGTTTGGCAACCCCTTTCCATGAAAGTGATTTGCGCCGGTCTCTGCTTAGGGCTACATCAATAGGAAACAAACCATAGAGATAGAACTTGGAACTACTTTTGTGTCAAGTTTCCAAGATCTAGCACAAACCGTGTTTGATTTAGAGTTCCAAATACATGTATCCATATTGGAGAAAACAGAGTGAAACCTAAAAATTAAAACTGATACTGCCAACGAACGGTTTAACCTAGAAGAACGAAAATTGGTGAGCCAAGTGGGATTGGGGTACTGATCATTACCTGAAAGTGTCATCCAGATTGGGTGAAAAAATATATGCGGAGATTTCAGGAAACTCGTAGTTTTTTGGAAGCATGGCAACCCCTTTCCATTAAAGTGATTTGCTCCAGTCTCTGCTTAGGGCTACATCAATAGGAATCAAACCATAGAGAAAGAACTTGGAACTACTTTATTGTGTCAACATTCCAAGGGCTTCCACAAACCGTGTTTGATTTAGAGTTTCAACTACATGTATTCATATAGGAGAAAACAGAGTGAAACCTAAAAATTAAAACTGTTACTGCCAACGAACGGTTTAAATTAGAAGAACCAAATTTGGTGAGCCAAGTGGGATTGGGGTACTGATATTTACCTGAAAGTGTCATCAAGTTTGGGTGAAAAAAATGTGTGCTGAGATTTCAGGAAACTCGTAGTTTTTTGGAAGCTTGGGAACAACTTTCCATGAGAGTGATTTGCGCAGGTCTCTGCTTAGGTCTACATCAATAGGAAACAAACTATAGAGATAGAACTTGGAACTACTTTATTGTGTCAAGTTTCCAAGAGCTAGCACAAACCGTGTTTGATTTAGAGTTCCAACTACATGTATCCACATAGGAGAAAACAGAGTGAAACATAAAAATTAAAACTGTTACTGCCAACGAACGGTTAAACCTAGAGAACGAAATTTGTTGTGCCAAGTGAGATTGGGGTACTGATCATTATCTGAAAGTGTCATCAAGATTGGGTGAAAAAATGTGTGCTGAGATTTCAGGAAACTCGTAGTTTTTTGGAAGCTTGGCAACCGCTTTCCATTAAAGTGATTTGTGCCAGTCTCTGCTTAGGGCTACATCAATAGGAAACAAACCATAGATATAGAACTTGGAACTACTTTATTGTGTCAAGTTTCAAAGAGCTAGCACAAACCGTGTTTGATTTAGAGTTCCAACTACATGTATCCATATAGGAGAAAACAGAGTGAAACCTAAAAATTTAAACTGTTACTGCCAAAGAACGGTTTAACCTAGAAGAACAAAATTTGGTGAGCCAAGTGGGATTGAGGTACTGATCATTACCTGAAAGTGTCATCAAGATTGGGTGAAAAAATGTATGCTGAGATTTCAGGAAACTCGTAGTTTTTTGGAAGCTTGGCAACCCATTTCCATGAAAGTTATTTGCGCCAGTCTCTGCTTAGGGCTACATCAATAGGAAACAAACCATAGAGGTAGAACTTGGAACTACTTTATTGTGTCAAGTTTCAAAAAGCTAGCACAAACCGTGTTTGATTTAGAGTTCCAACTACATGTATCCAAATAGGAGTAAACAGAGTGAAACCGAAAAATTAAAACTGTTACTGCCAACGAACGGTTTAACTTAGAAGCACGAAATTTGGTGAGCCAAGTTGGATTGGGGTACTGATCATTACCTGAAAGTGTCATCAAGATTGGGGGAAAAAATGTATGCTGAGATTTCAGGAAACTCGTAGTTTTTTGGAAGCTTGGCAACCCCTTTCCATGAAAGTGATTTGAGCCGGTCTCTGTTTCGGGCTTCATCAATAGGAAAGAAACCATAGAGATAGAACATGGAACTACATTATTGTGTCAAGTTTCCAAGAGCTGGCACAAACCGTGTTTGATTTAGAGCCAACTACATGTATCCATATAGGAGAAAACACAGTGAAACCTAAAAATTAAAACTGTTAAAACCAACGAACGGTTTAACCTAGAAGAACGAAATTTGGTGAGCCAAGTGGGATAGGGGTACTGATCATTACCTGAAAGTGTCATCAAGATTGGTTGAAAAAATGTGTGCTGAGATTTCAGGATACTCGTAATTTTTTGGAAGCTTGACAACAACTTTCCATGAAAGTGATTTGCGCCGGTCTCCGCTTAGGGCTACATCAATAGGAAACAAACCATAGAGATAGAACTTGGAACTACTTTATTGTGTCAAGTTTCCAAGAGCTGGCACAAACCGTGTTTGATTTAGAGTTCCAACTACATGTATGTATATAGGAGAAAACAGAGTGAAACCTAAAAATTTAAACTGATACTGCCAATGAACGGTTTAACCTAGAAGAATGAAATTTGGTGAGCCAAGTGGATTGGGGTACTGATCATTGCATGAAAGTGTCATCAAGATTGGGTGAAAAAATGTGTGCTGAGTTTTCAGGAAACTCGTAGTTTTTTGGAAGCTTGGCAACAAATTTCCATGAAAGTGATTTGAGCCAGTCTCCTCTTAGGGCTACATCAATAGGTAACAAACCATAGAGATAGAACATGGAACTACTTTATTGTGTCAAGTTTCAAAGAGCTAGCACAAATGGTGTTTGATTTAGAGTTCCAACTATATGTATCCATATAGGAGACAACAGAGTGAAAGCTAAAAATTAAAACTGATACTGCCAACGAACGGTTTAACCTAGAAGAATGAAATTTGGTGAGCCAAGTGGGATTGGGGTACTGATCATTACCTTAAAGTGTCATCAACATTGGGTGAAAAAATGTATGCTGAGAAATCAGGAAACTCGAAGTTTTTTGGAAGCTTGGCAACCCCTTTCCATGAAAGTGATTTGTGCCAGTCTCTGCTTAGGGCTACATCAATAGGAAACAAACCATAGAGATAGAACTTTTAACTACTTTATTGTGTCAAGTTTCCAAGGGCTATCACAAACCGTGTTTGATTTAGAGTTCCAACTACATGTATCCATATAGGAGAAAACAGAATGAAACCTAAACATTAAAACTGTTACTGCCAACGAACGGTTTAATATAGAAGAAGGAAATTTGGTGAGCCAAGTGGGATTGGGGTACTGATATTTACCTGAAAGTGTCATCAAGATTTGGTGAAAAAATGTGTGCTGAGATTTCAGGAAACTCGTAGTTTTTTGAAGCTTGGCAACAACTTTCCATGAAAGGGATTTGTGCAGGTCTCTGCTTAGGGCTACATCAATAGGAAAAAAACCATAGAGACAGAACTTGGAACTACTTTATTGTGTCAAGTTTCCAAGAGCTAGCACAAACCGTGTTTGATTTAGAGTTCCAACTTCATGTATCCATATAGGAGAAAACAGAGTGAAACCTAAAAATTAAAACTGTTACTGCCAACGAACGGTTTAACCTAGAAGAACGAACTTTGGTGAGCCAAGTGGGATTGGGGTACTGATCATTACCTGAAAGTGTCAGCAAGATTGGGTGAAAAAATGTATGCTGAGATTTCAGGAAACTCGTAGTTTTTTGGAAGTTTGGCAACCCCTTTCCATGAAAGTGATTTGCGCCGGTCTCTGCTTAGGGCTACATCAATAGGAAACAAACCATAGAGATAGAACTTGGAACTACTTTATTGTGTCAAGTTTCCAAGATCTAGCACAAACCGTGTTTTATTTATAGTTCCAAGTACATGTATCCATATAGGAGAAAACAGATTGAAAATTAAAATTAAAACTGATACTGCCAAGGAACGGTTTAACCTAGAAGAACGAAATTTGGTGAGCCAAGTGGGATTGGGGTACTGATAATTACATGAAAGTGTCATCAAGATTGGGTAAAAAAATGTGTGCTGAGATTTCAGGAAACTCATAGTTTTTTGGAAGCTTGGCAACCCCTTTCCATGAAAGTGATTTGCGCCAGTCTCTGCTTAGGGCTACATCAATAGGAAACAAACCATAGAAATCAATCTTGGAACTACTTTATTGTGTCAAGTTTCAAAGAGCTAGCACAAACCGTGTTTGATTTAGAGTTCCAACTACATGTATCCATATAGGAGAAAACAGAGTGAAACCTAAAAATTTAAACTGATACTGCCAACGAACGGTTTAACCTAGAAGAATGAAATTTGGTGAGGCAAGTGGGATTGGGGTACTGATCATTACCTGAAAGTGTCATCAAGATTGGTTGAAAAAATGTGTGCTGAGATTTCAGGAAACTTGTAGTTTTTTGGAAGCTTGGCAACAAATTTCCATGAAAGTGATTTGCACCAGTCTCTGCTTAGGGCTACATCAATAGGAAACAAACCATAGAGATAGAACATTGAACTACTTTATTGTGTCAAGTTTCAAAGAGCTAGCACAAACGGTGTTTGATTTAGCCTTCCAACTATATGTATCCATATAGGAGACAACAGAGTGAAAGCTAAAAATTAAAACTGATACTGCCAACGAACGGTTTAACCTAGAAGAATGAAATTTGGTGAGCCAAGTGGGATTGGGGTAGTGATCATTACCTCAAAGTGTCATCAACATTGGGTGACAAAATGTATGCTGAGATTTCAGGAAACTCGTAGTTTTTTGGAAGCTTGGCAACCCCTTTCCATGAAAGTGATTTGTGCCAGTCTCTGCTTAGGGTTACATCAATAGGAAACAAACCATAGAGATAGAACTTGGAACTACTTTATTGTGTCAAGTTTCCAAGATCTAGCACAAACCGTGTTTGATTTATAGTTCCAACTATATGTATCCATATAGGAGAAAACAGAGTGAAACCTAAAAATTAAAACTGATACTGCCAAGGAACGGTTTAACCTAGAAGAACGAAATTTGGTGAGCCAAGTGGGATTGGGGTACTGATAATTACCTGAAAGTGTCATCAAGATTGGGTAAAAAAATGTGTGCTGAGATTTCAGGAAACTCATAGTTTTTTGGAAGCTTGGCAACCCCTTTCCATGAAAGTGATTTGCGCCAGTCTCTGTGTAGGGCTACATCAATAGGAAACAAACCATAGAAATCAAACTTGGAACTACTTTATTGTGTCAAGTTTCAAAGAGCTAGCACAAACCGTGTTTGATTTAGAGTTCCAACTACATGTATCCATATAGGAGAAAACAGAGTGAAACCTAAAAATTAAAACTGATACTGCCAACGAACGGTTTAACCTAGAAGAATGAAATTTGGTGAGGCAAGTGGGATTGGGGTACTGATCATTACCTGAAAGTGTCATCAAGATTGGGTGAAAAAATGTGTGCTGAGATTTCAGGAAACTCGTAGTTTTTTGGAAGCTTGGCAACCCCTTTCCATGAAAGTGATTTGTGCCAGTCTCTGCTTAGGGCTACATCAATAGGAAACAAACCATAGAGATAGAACTTGGAACTACTTTATTGTGTCAAGTTTCCAAGGGCTAGCACAAACCGTGTTTGATTTAGAGTTCAAACTACATGTATCCATATAGGAGAAAACAGAGTGAAACCTAAAAATTAAAACTTTTACTGCCAACGAACGGTTTAACCTAGAAGAACGAAATTTGGTGAGCCAAATGGGATTGGGGTACTGATCATTACCTGAAAGTGCCATCAAGATTGGGTGAAAAAATGTGTGCTGAGATTTCAGGAAACTCGTAGTTTTTTGGAAGCTTGGCAACAACTTTCCATGAAAGTGATTTGGGCGGGTCTCTGCTTAGGGCTATATCAATAGGAAACATACCATAGAGATAGAAATTGGAACTACTTTATTGTGTCAAGATTCCAAGGGCTAGCACAAACCGTGTTTGATTTAGAGTTCCAACTACATGTATCCATATAGGAGAAAACAGAATGAAACCTAAAAATTAAAACTGTTACTGCCAACGAACGGTTTAATATAGAAGATCGAAATTTGGTGAGCCAAGTGGGATTGCGGTACTGATATTTACCTGAAAGAGTCATCAAGATTGGGTGAAAAAATGTGTGCTGTGATTTCAGGAAACTCGTAGTTTTTTGGAAGCTTGGCAACCCCTTTCCATGAAAATGAGTTGCGCCAGTCTCTGCTTAGGGCTACATCAATAGGAAACAAACCATAGAGATAGAACTTGGAACTACTTTATTGTGTCAAGTTTCCAAGAGCTAGCACAAACCGTGTTTGATTTAGTGTTCCAACTACATGTATCCATATAGGAGAAAACAGAGTGAAACCTAAAAATTAAAACTGTTGCTGCCAACGAACGGTTTAACTTAGAAGAACGAAATTTGGTGAGCCAAGTTGGATTGGGGTACTGATCATTACCTGAAAGTGTCATCAAGATTGGGTGAAAAAATGTATGATGAGATTTCAGGAAACTCGTAGTTTTTTGGAAGTTTGACAACCCCTTTCCATGAAAGTGATTTGCGCCGGTCTCTGCTAGGGCTACATCAATAGGAAACAAACCATAGAGATAGAACTTGGAACTACTTTATTGTGTCAAGTTTCCAAGGTCTAGCACAAACCGTGTTTGATTTAGAGTTCCAACTACATGTATCCATACAGGAGAAAAGAGAGTGAAACCTAAAAATTAAAACTGATACTGCCAACGAACGATTTAACCTAGAAGAATAAAATTTGGTGAGCCAAGTGGTATTGCGGTACTGATCATTACCTGAAAGTGTCATCAAGATTGGGTGAAAAAATGTATGCTGAGATTTCAGGAAACTCGAAGTTTTTTTCTAAGTTTGGCAACCCCTTTCCATGAAAGTGATTCGCGCCGGTCTCTTCTTACGGCTACATCAATAAAAAACAAACCATAGAGATAGAACTTGGAACTACTTTATTGTGTCAAGTTTCCAAGATCTAGCACAAACCGTGTTTGATTTAGAGTTCCAACTACATGTATCCATATAGGAGAAAACAGAGTGAAACCTAAAAATTAAAACTGATACTGCCAACGAACGGTTTAACCTAGAAGAATGAAATTTGGTGAGCCAAGTGGGATTGGTGTACTGATCAATACCTCAAAGTGTCATCAACATTGGGTGAAAAAATGTGTGCTGAGATTTCAGGAAACTCGTAGTTTCTTGGAAGCTTGGCAACAAATTTCCATGAAAGTGATTTGCGCGGGTCTCTGCTTAGGGCTACATCAATAGGAAACAAACCATAGAGATAGAACTTGGAACTACTTTATTGTGTCAAGTTTCAAAGAGCTAGCACAAACCGTGTTTGATTTAGAGTTCCAACTACATGTATCCATATAGGAGAAAACAGAGTGAAACCTAAAAATTAAAACTGTTACTCCCAAAGAACGGTTTAACCTAGAAGAACGAAATTTGGTGAGCCAAGTGGGATTGGGGTACTGATCATTACCTGAAAGTGTCATCACGATTGGTTGAAAAAATGCATGCTGAGATTTCAGGAAACTCGTAGTTTTTTGGAAGCTTGGCAACCCCTTTCCATGAAAGTGATTTGTGCCAGTCTCTGCTTAGGGCTACATCAATAGGAAACAGACCATAGAAATAAAACTTGAACTACTTTATTGTGTCTAGTTTCCAAGGGCTAGCACAAACCGTGTTTGATTTAGAGTTCCAACTACATGTATCCATATAGGAGAAAACAGAGTGAAACCTAAAAATTAAAACTGTTACTGCCAACGAACGGTTTAACCTAGAAGAACGAAATTTGGTGAGCCAAGTAGGATTGGGGTACTGATCATTACCTGAAAGTGTCATCAAGATTGGGTGAAAAAATGTGTGCTGATATTTCAGGAAACTCGTAGTTTTTTGGAAGCTTGGCAACAACTTTGCATGAAAATGATTTGCGACGGTCTCTGCTTAGGGCTACATTAATAGGAAAGAAACCATAGAGATAGAACTTGGAACTACTTTATTTTGTCAAGTTTCAAAGAGCTAGCACAAACCGTGTTTGATTTAGAGTTCCAACTACATGTATCCATATAGGAGAAAACAGAGTGAAACATAAAAATTAAAACTGTTACTGCCAACGAACGGTTTAACCTAGAAGAACGAAATTTGGTGAGCCAAGTGGGATTGGGGTACTGATCATTACCTGAAAGTGTCATCAAGATTGGGTGAAAAAATGTGTGCTGAGATTTCAAGAAACTTCTATTTTTCGGAAGCTTGGCAACCCCTTTCCATGAAAGTGATTTGCGCCAGTCTCTGCTTAGGGCTACATCAATAGGAAACAAACCATAGAGATAGACCTTGGAACTACTTTATTGTTTGAAGTTTCAAAGAGCTAGCACAAACAGTGTTTGATTTAGAGTTCCAAATACATGTATCCATATAGGAGAAAACAGAGTGAAACCTAAAAATTAAAACTGTTACTGCCAACGAACGTTTTAACCTAGAAGAACGAAATTTGGTGAGCCAAGTGGGATTGGGGTACTGATCATTACCTGAAAGTGTCATCAAGATTGGGTGAAAAAATGTATGATGAGATTTCAGGAAACTCGTAGTTTTTTGGAAGCTTGGCAACCCCTTTCCATGAAAGTGATTCGCGCCGGTCTCTGCTTAGGGCTACATCAATAAAAAACAAACCATAGAGATAGAACTTGGAACTACTTTATTGTATCAAGTTTCCAAGATCTAGCACAAACCGTGTTTGATTTAGAGTTCCAACTACATGTATCCATATAGGAGAAAACAGAGTGAAACCTAAAAATTAAAACTGATACTGCCAACGAACGGTTTAACCTAGAAGAATGAAATTTGGTGAGCCAAGTGGGATTTGGGTACTGTTCATTACCTGAAAGTGTCATCAACATTGGGTGAAAAAATGTGTGCTGAGATTTCAGGAAACTCGTAGTTTTTTGGAAGCTTGGCAACAAATTTCCATGAAAGTGATTTGCGCCCGTCTCTGCTTAGGGCTACATCAATACGAAACAAACCATAGAGAGAGAACTTGGAACTACTTTATTGTGTCAAGTTTCCAAGAGCTAGCACAAACCGTGTTTGATTTAGAGTTCCAACTACATGTATCCATATAGGAGAAAACAGAGTGAAACCTAAAAATTAAAACTGTTACTCCCAACGAACGGATTAACCTAGAAGAAAAAAATTTGGTGAGCCAAGTGGGAATGGGGTACTGATCATTTCCTGAAAGTGTCATCACGATTGGGTGAAAAAATGCATGCTGAGATTTCAGAAAACTCGTAGTTTTTGGAAGCTTGGCAACCCCTTTCCATGAAAGTGATTTGTGCCAGTCTCAGCTTAGGGCTACATCAATAGGAAACAGACCATAGAAATAAAACTTGGAAATACTTTATTGTGTCTAGTTTCCAAGGGCTAGCAAAAACCGTGTTTGATTTAGAGTTCCAACTACATGTATCAATATAGGTGAAAACAGTGAAACCTAAAAATTAAAACTGTTACTGCCAACGAACGGTTTAACCTAGAAGAACGAAATTTGGTTAGCCAAGTGGGATTGGGGTACTGATCATTACCTGAAAGTGTCATCACGATTGGGTGAAAAAATGCATGCTGAGATTTCAGGAAACTCGTAGTTTTTTGGAAGCTTGGCAACCCCTTTCCATGAAAGTGATTTGTGCCAGTCCCTGCTTAGGGCTACATCAATAGGAAACAGACCATAGAAATAAAACTTGAACTACTTTATTGTGTCTAGTTTCCAAGGGCTAGCACAAACCGTGTTTGATTTAGAGTTCCAACTACATGTATCCATATAGGAGAAAACAGAGTGAAACCTAAAAATTAAAACTCTTACTGCCAACGAACGGTTTAACCTAGAAGAACGAAATTTGGTGAGCCAAGTGGGATTGGGGTACTGATCATTACCTGAAAGTGTCATCAAGATTGGGTGAAAAAATGTGTGCTGATATTTCAGGAAACTCGTAGTTTTTTGGAAGCTTGGCAACAACTTTGCATGAAAATGATTTGCGACGGTCTCTGCTTAGGGCTACATCAATAGGAAAGAAACCATAGAGATAGAACTTGGAACTACTTTATTTTGTCAAGTTTCAAAGAGCTAGCACAAACCGTGTTTGATTTAGAGTTCCAACTACATGTATCCATATAGGAGAAAACAGAGTGACACCTAAAAATTAAAACTGATACTGCCAACGAACGGTTTAACCTAGAAGAACGAAATTTGTGAGCCAAGTGGGATTGGGGTACTGATCATTACCTGAAAGTGTCATCAAGATTGGGTGAAAAAATATGTGCTGAGATTTCAAGAAACTTCTATTTTTTGGAAGCTTGGCAACCCCTTTCCATGAAAGTGATTTGGGCCAGTCTCTGCTTAGGGCTACATCAATAGAAAACAAACCATAGAGATAGACCTTGGAACTACTTTATTGTTTGAAGTTTCAAAGAGCTAGCACAAACAGTGTTTGATTTAGAGTTCCAAATACATGTATCCATATAGGAGAAAACAGAGTGAAACCTAAAAATTAAAACTGATACTGCCAAGGAACGGTTTAACCTAGAAGAACGAAATTTGGTGAGCCAAGTGGGATTGGGGTACTGATCATTACCTGAAAGTGTCATCAACATTGGGTGAAAAAATGTATGATGAGATTTCAGGAAACTCGTAGTTTTTTGGAAGCTTGGCAACCCCTTTCCATGAAAGTGATTTGCGCCGGTCTCTGCTTAGGGCTACATCAATAAAAAACAAACCATAGAGATAGAACTTGGAACTACTTTATTGTATCAAGTTTCCAAGATCTAGCACAAACCGTGTTTGATTTAGAGTTCAAACTACATGTATCCATATAGGAGAAAACAGAGTGAAACCTAAAAATTAAAACTGATACTGCCAACGAACGGTTTAACCTAGAAGAATGAAATTTGGTGAGCCAAGTGGGATTGGGGTACTGTTCATTACCTGAAAGTGTCATCAACATTGGGTGAAAAAATGTGTGCTGAGATTTCAGGAAACTCGTAGTTTTTTGGAAGCTTGGCAACAAATTTCCATGAAAGTGATTTGCGCCCGTCTCTGCTTAGGGCTACATCAATACGAAACAAACCATAGAGATAGAATTTGGAACTACTTTATTGTGTCAAGTTTCCAAGAGCTAGCACAAACCGAGTTTGATTTAGAGTTCCAACTACATGTATCCATATAGGAGAAAACAGAGTGAAACCTAAAAATTAAAACTGTTACTCCCAACGAACGGATTAACCTAGAAGAACAAAATTTGGTGAGCCAAGTGGGAATGGGGTACTGATCATTACCTGAAAGTGTCATCAAGATTGGGTGAAAAAATGTGTGCTGATATTTCAGGAAACTCGTAGTTTTTTGGAAGCTTGGCAACAACTTTCCATGAAAGTGATTTGTGCCAATCTCTGCTTAGGGCTACATAAATAGGAAAGAAACCATAGAGATAAAACTTGGAACTACTTTATTGTGTCAAGTTTCAAAGAGCTAGCACAAACCGTGTTTGATTTAGAGTTCCAACTACATGTATCCATATAGGAGAAAACAGAGTGAAACCTAAAAATTAAAACTGATACTGCCAAAGAACGGTTTAACCTAGAAGAACGAAATTTGGTGAGCCAAGTGGGATTGGGGTACTGATCATTACCTGAAAGTGTCATCAAGATTGGGTGAAAAAATGTGTGCTGAGATTTCAAGAAACTTCTATTTTTTGGAAGCTTGGCAACCCCTTTCCATGAAAGTGATTTGCGCCAGTCTCTGCTTAGGGCTACATCAATAGGAAACAAACCATAGAGGTAGACCTTGGAACTACTTTATTTTTTGAAGTTTCAAAGAGCTAGCACAAACAGTGTTTGATTTAGAGTTCCAACTACATGTATACATATAGGAGAAAACAGAGTAAAACCTAAAAATTAAAACTCTTACTGCCAACGAACGGTTTAACCTAGAAGAACGAAATTTGTGAGCCAAGTGGGATTGGGGTACTGATCATTACCTGAAAGTGTCATCAAGATTGGGTGAAAAAATGTATGATGAGATTTCAGGAAAGTCTTAGTTTTTTGGAAGTTTGGCAACCCCTTTCCATGAAAGTGATTTGCGCCAGTCTCTGCTTAGGGCTACATCAATAGGAAACAAACCATAGAGATAGACCTTGTAACTACTTTATTGTGTCAAGTTTCCAAGGCCTAGCACAAACCGTGTTTGATTTAGATTTCCAACTACATGTATCCATATAGGAGAAAACAGAGTGAAAATTAAAAATTAAAACTGTTAGTGCCAACAAACGGTTTAACCTAGAAGAACGAAATTTGGTGATCCAAGTTGGATTGGTGTACTGATCATTACCTGAAAGTGTCATCAAGATTGGGTGAAAAAATATATGCTGAGACTTCAGGAAACTTGTAGATTTTTGGAAGCTTGTCAACCCCTTTCCATGAAAGTGATTTGTGCCAGTCTCTGCTTAGGGCTACATCAATAGGAAACAAACCATAGAGACAGATCTTGGAACTACTTTATTGTGTCAAGTTTCCAAGGGCTAGCACAAAGCGTGTTTGATTTAGAGTTCCAACTACATGTATCCATATAGGAGAAAACAGAGTGAAATCTAAAAATTAAAACTGTTACTGCCAATGAACGGTTTAACCTAGAAGAACGAAATTTGGTGAGTCATGTGGGATTGGGGTACTGATCATGACCTGAAAATGTCATCAAGATTGGGTGAAAAAATGTGTGCTGACATTTCAGGAAACTCGTAGTTTTTTGGAAGCTTGGCAACAAATTTCCATGGAAGTGATTTGCGCCAGTCTCTGCTTAGGGCTACATCAATAGGAAACAAACCATAGAGATAGAACTTGGAACTACTTTATTGTGTCAAGTTTCAAAGAGCTAGCACAAACCGTGTTTGATTTAGAGTTCCAACTACATGTATCCATATAGGTGAAAACAGAGTGAAACCTAAAAATTAAAACTGTTACTGCCAACGAACGGTTTAACCTAGAAGAACGAAATTTGGTGAGCCAAGTGGGATTGGGGTACTGATCATTACCTGAAAGTGTCATCAAGATTGGGTGAAAAAATGTGTGATGAGATTTCAGGAAACTCGTAGTTTTTTGGAACTTGGCAACCCCTTTCCATGAAAGTGATTTGTGCCAGTCTCTGCTTAGGGCTACATCAATAGGAAACAAACCATAGAGACAGAACTTGGAACTACTTTATTGTGTCAAGTTTCCAAGGGCTAGCACAAACTGTGTTTGATTTAGAGTTCCAACTACATGTATCCATATAGGAGAAAACAGAGTGAAACCTAAAAATTAAAACTGATACTGCCAACGAACATTTTAATCTAGAAGAACGAAATTTGGTGAGCCAAGTGGGATTGGCGTACTGATATTTACCTGAAAGTGTCATCAAAATTGGGTGAAAAAATGTGTGCTGATATGTCACGAAACTCGTAGATTTTTGAAGCTTGGCAACAACTTTCCATGAAAGTGATTTGCGCAGGTCTCTGCTTAGGGCTACATCAATAGGAAACAAACCATAGAGATAGAACTTGGAACTACTTTATTGTGTCATGTTTCCAAGAGCTACCATAAGCCGTGTTTGATTTAGAGTTCAAACTACATGTATCCATATAGGAGAAAACAGAGTGAAACCTAAAATTAAAACTGATACTGCCAACGAACGGTTTCACCTAGAAGAACGAAATTTGGTGAGCCAAGTGGGATTGGGGTACTGATCATTACCTTAAAGTGTCATCAAGATTGGGTGAAAAAATATATGCTGAGATTTCAGGAAACTCGTAGTTTTTTGGAAGCTTGGCAACCCCTTTCCATGAAAGTGATTTGAGCCAGTCTCTGCTTTGAGCTACATCAATAGGAAACAAACAATAGAGATAGAACTTGGAACTACTTTATTGTGTCAAGATTCCAAAGACTAGCACAAATCGTGTTTGATTTAGCGTTCCAACTACATGTATACATATAGGAGAAAACAGAGTGAAACCTAAAAATTAAAACTGATACTGCCAACGAACGGTTTAACCTAGAAGAATGAAATTTGGTGAGGCAAGTGGGATTGGGGTACTGATCATTACCTGAAAGTGTCATCAAGATTGGGTGAAAAAATGTGTGCTGAGATTTCAGGAAACTCGTAGTTTTTTGGAAGCTTGGCAACCCCTTTCCATGAAAGTGATTTGCGCCAGTCTCTGCTTAGGGCTACATCAATAGGAAACAAACCATAGAGATAGAATTTGGAACTACTTTATTGTGTCAAGTTTCAAAGAGCTAGCACAAACCGTGTTTGATTTAGAGTTCCAACTACAAGTATCCATATAGGAGAAAACAGAGTGAAACCTAAAAATTAAAACTGTTACTGCCAACGAACGGTTTAACCTAGAAGAACGAAATTTGGTGAGCCAAGTGGGATTGGGGTACTGATCATCACCTGATAGTGTCATCACGATTGGGTGAAAAAATGTATGCTGAGATTCCAGGAAACTCGTAGTTTTTGGAAGTTTGGCAACACCTTTCCATGAAAGTGATTTGCGCCAGTCTCTGCTTAGGGCTACATCAATAGGAAACAAACCATAGAGATAGACCTTGGAACTACTTTATTGTGTCAAGTTTCAAAGAGCTAGCACAAACTGTGTTTGATTTAGAGTTCCAACTACATGTATCCATATAGGAGAACACAGTGTGAAACCTAAAAATTAAAACTGATACTGCCAACGAACATTTTAACCTAGAAGAACGAAATTTGGTGAGCCAAGTGGGATTGGGGTACTGATCATTACATGAAAGTGTCATCAAGATTGGGTGAACAAATGTATGCTGAGATTTCAGGAAACTCGTAGTTGTTTGGAAGCTTGGCAACCCCTTTCCATGAAAGTGATTTGAGCCAGTCTCTGCTTAGGGCTACATCAATAGGAAACAAACCATAGAGATAGAACTTGGAACTACTTTATTGTGTCAAGATTCCAAGGGCTAGCACAAACCGTGTTTGATTTAGAGTTCCAACTACATGTATCCATATAGGAGAAAACAGAGTGAAACCTAAAAATTAAAACTGATACTGCCAACGAACGGTTTAACCTAGAAGAATGAAATTTGGTGAGCCAAGTGGGATTGGCGTACTGATCAATACCTGAAAGTGTCATCAAGATTGGGTGAAAATATGTGTGCTGTGATTTCAGGAAACTCGTAGTTTTTTGGAAGCTTGGCAACCCCTTTCCATGAAAGTGATTTGAGCCAGTCTCTGCTTAGGGCTACATCAATAGGAAACAAACCATAGAGATAGAACTTGGAACTACTTTATTGTGTCATGTTTCCAAGAGCTATCATAAGCCGTGTTTGATTTAGAGTTCCAACTACATGTATCCATATAGGAGAAAACAGAGTGAAACCTAAAAGTTAAAACTGATACTGCCAACGAACGGTTTCACCTAGAAGAACGAAATTTGGTGAGCCAAGTGGGATTGGGGGACTGATCATTACCTGAAAGTGTCATCAAGATTGGGTGAAAAAATGTATGCTGAGATTTCAGGAAACTCGTAGTTTTTTGGAAGCTTGGCAACCCCTTTCCATGAAAGTGATTTGCGCCAGTCTCTGCTTAGAGCTACATCAATAGGAAACAAACCATAGAGATAAAACTTGGAACTACTTTATTGAGTCAAGTTTCAAAGAGCTAGCACAAACCGTGTTTGATTTAGAGTTCCAACTACATGTATCCATATAGGAGAAAACAGAGTGAAACCTAAAAATTAAAACTGTTACTGCCAACGAACGGTTTAACCTAGAAGAACGAAATTTGGTGAGCCATGTTGGATTGGGGTACTGATCATTACCTGAAAGTGTCATCAAGATTGGGTGAAAAAATGTGTGCTGAGAATTCAGGAAACTCGTAGTTTTTTGGAAGGTTGGGAACAACTTTCCATGAAAGTGATTTGCGCCGGTCTCTGCTTAGGGCTACATCAATAGGAAAGAAACCATAGAGATAGAACTTGGAACTACTTTATTGTGTCAAGTTTCAAAGAGCTAGCACAAAGTGTGTTTGATTTAGAGTTCCAACTACATGTATCCATATAGGAGAACACAGTGTGAAACCTAAAAATTAAAACTGATACTGCCAACGAACATTTTAACCTAGAAGAACGAAATTTGGTGAGCCAAGTGGGATTGGGGTACTGATCATTACATGAAAGTGTCATCAAGATTGGGTGAACAAATGTATGCTGAGATTTCAGGAAACTCGTAGTTGTTTGGAAGCTTGGCAACCCCTTTCCATGAAAGTGATTTGAGCCAGTCTCTGCTTAGGGCTACATCAATAGGAAACAAACCATAGAGATAGAACTTGGAACTACTTTATTGTGTCAAGATTCCAAGGGCTAGCACAAACCGTGTTTGATTTAGAGTTCCAACTACATGTATCCATATAGGAGAAAACAGAGTGAAACCTAAAAATTAAAACTGTTAGTGCCAACGAACGGTTTAACCTAGAAGAACGAAATTTGGTGAGCCAAGTGGGATTGGAGTACTGATCATCACCTGATAGTGTCATCACGATTGGGTGAAAAAATTTATGCTGAGATTCCAGGAAACTCGTAGTTTTTGGAAGTTTGGCAACACCTTTCCATGAAAGTGATTTGCGCCAGTCTCTGCTTAGGGCTACATCAATAGGAAACAAACCATAGAGATAGACCTTGGAACTACTTTATTGTTTGAAGTTTCAAAGAGCTAGCACAAACCGTGTTTGATTTAGAGTTCCAACTACATGTATAAATATAGGAGAAAACAGAGTGAAACCTAAAAATTAAAACTGTTACTGCCAACGAACGGTTTAACCTAGAAGAACGAAATTTGGTGAGCCAAGTGTGATTGGGGTACTGATCATTACCTGAAAGTGTCATCAAGATTGGGTGAAAAAATGTGTGCTGAGATTTCAGGAAACTCGTAGTTTTTTGGAAGCTTGGCAACAACTTTCCATGAAAGTGATTTGCGCCGGTCTCTGCTTAGGGCTACATCAATAGGAAACAAACCATAGAGATAGAACTTGGAACTACTTTATTGTGTCATGTTTCCAAGAGCTACCATAAGCCGTGTTTGATTTAGAGTTCCAACTACATGTATCCATATAGGAGAAAACAGAGTGAAACCTAAATATTAAAACTGATACTGCCAACGAACGGTTTCACCTAGAAGAACGAAATTTGGTGAGCCAAGTGGGATTGGGGTACTGATCATCACCTGATAGTGTCATCACGATTGGGTGAAAAAATGTATGCTGAAATTCCAGGAAACTCGTAGTTTTTGGAAGTTTGGCAACACCTTTCCATGAAAGTGATTTGCGCCAGTCTCTGCTTAGGGCTACATCAATAGGAAACAAACCATAGAGATAGACCTTGGAACTACTTTATTGTTTGAAGTTTCAAAGAGCTAGCACAAACCGTGTTTGATTTAGAGTTCGAACTACATGTATAAATATAGGAGAAAACAGAGTGAAACCTAAAAATTAAAACTGTTACTGCCAACGAACGGTTTAACCTAGAAGAACGAAATTTGGTGAGCCAAGTGTGATTGGGGTACTGATCATTACCTGAAAGTGTCATCAAGATTGGGTGAAAAAATGTGTGCTGAGATTTCAGGAAACTCGTAGTTTTTTGGAAGCTTGGCAACAACTTTCCATGAAAGTGATTTGCGCCGGTCTCTGCTTAGGGCTAAATCAATAGGAAACAAACCATAGAGATAGAACTTGGAACTACTTTATTGTGTCATGTTTCCAAGAGCTACCATAAGCCGTGTTTGATTTAGAGTTCCAACTACATGTATCCATATAGGAGAAAACAGAGTGAAACCTAAAAGTTAAAACTGATACTGCCAACGAACGGTTTCACCTAGAAGAACGAAATTTGGTGAGCCAAGTGGGATTGGGGGACTGATCATTACCTGAAAGTGTCATCAAGATTCGGTGAAAAAATGTATGCTGAGATTTCAGGAAACTCGTAGTTTTTTGGAAGCTTGGCAACCCCTTTCCATGAAAGTGATTTGCGCCAGTCTCTGCTTAGAGCTACATCAATAGGAAACAAACCATAGAGATAGAACTTGGAACTACTTTATTGTGTCAAGATTCCAAGGGCTAGCACAAACCGTGTTTGTTTTAGAGTTCCAACTACATGTATCCATCTAGGAGAAAACAGAGTGAAACCTAAAAATTAAAACTCTTACTGCCAACGAACGGTTTAACCTAGAAGAACGAAATTTGGTGAGCAAAGTGGGATTGGGGTACTGATCATTACCTGAAAGTGTCATCAAGATTGGGTAAAAAAATTTATGATGAGACTTCAGGAAACTCGTAGTTTTTAGGAAGTTTGGCAACCCCTTTCCATGAAAGTGATTTGCGCCGGTCTCTGCTTAGGGCTACATCAATAGGAAACAAACCATAGAGATAGAACTTGGAACTACTTTATTGTGTCAAGTTTCCAAGATCTAGCACAAACCGTGTTTGATTTAGAGTTCCAACTACATGTATCCATACAGGAGAAAAGAGCGTGAAACCTAAAAATTAAAACTGATACTGCCAACGAACGGTTTAACCTAGAAGAATGAAATTTGGTGAGCCAAGTGGGATTGGGGTACTGATCATTACCTGAAAGTGTCATCAAGATTGGGTGAAAAAATGTGTGCTGAGATTTCAGGAAACTCGTAGTTTTTTGGAAGCTTGTCAACCCCTTTCCATGAAAGTGATTGGCGCCGGTCTCTGCTTAGGGCTACATCAATAGGAAACAAACCATAGAGATAGAACTTGGAACTACTTTATTGTGTCAAGTTTCCAAGAGCTGCCATAAGCCTTGTTTGATTTAGAGTTCCAACTACATGTATCCATATAGGAGAAAACAGAGTGAAACCTAAAAATTAAAACTGATACTGCCAACTGACGGTTTCACCTAGAAGAACGAAATTTGGTGAGCCAAGTAGGATTGGGGTACTGATCATTACCTGAAAGTGTCATCAAGATTGGGTGAAAAAATCTATGCTGAGATTTCAGGAAACTTGTAGTTTTTTGGAAGCTTGGCAACCCCTTTCCATGAAAGTGATTTGCGCCAGTCTCTGCTTAGGGCTACATCAATAGGAAAAAAAAACATAGTGATAGAACTTGGAACTACTTTATTGTGTCAAGATTCCAAGGGCTAGCACAAACCGTGTTTGATTTAGAGTTCCAACGACATCTATCCACATAGGAGAAAACAGAGTGAAACCTAAAAATTAAAACTGATACTGCCAACGAACGGTTTAACCTGGAAGAACGAAATTTGGTGAGCCAAGTGGGATTGGGGTACTGATCATTACCTGAAAGTGTCATCAAGATTGGGTGAAAAAATGTGTGCTGAGATTTCAGGAAACTCATAGTTTTTTGGAAGCTTGGCAACAACATACCATGAAGGTGATTTGCGCTGGTCTCTGCTTAGGGCTACATCAATAGGAAACAAACTATAGAGATAGAACTTGGAACTACTTTATTGTGTCATGTTTCCAAGAGCTACCATAAGCCGTGTTTGATTTAGAGTTCCAACTACATGTATCTATATAGGAGAAAACAGAGTGAAACCTAAAAATTAAAAGTGATACTGCCAACGAACGGTTTCACCTAGAAGAACGAAACTTGGTGAGCCAAGTGGGATTGGGGGACTGATCATTACCTGAAAGTTTCATCAAGATTGGGTGAAAAAATGTATGCTGAGATTTCAGGAAACTCGTAGTTTTTTGGAAGCTTGGCAACCCCTTTCCATGAAAGTGATTTGCGCCAGTCTCTGTTTAGGGCTACATCTATGGTGTATGGCTACACCATAGAGATAGAAGTTGGAACTACTTTATTGTGTCAAGTTTCAAAGAGCTAGCACAAACCGTGTTTGATTTAGGGTTCAAACTACATGTATCCATATAATGGAAAACAGAGTGAAACCTAAATTTAATTTGTTACTGCCAACGAATGGTGTAACATAGAAGAACGAAGTTTGGTGAGCCAAGTGGGATTGGGGTACTGATCATTACCTGAAAGTGTCATCAAGACTGGGTGAAAAAATGTGTGCTGAGATTTCAGGAAACTCATAGTTTTTTGGAAGCTTGGCAACCCCCTCCATGAAAGTGATTTGCGCCAGTCTCTGCTTAGGGCTACATCAATAGGAAACAAACCCTAGAGATAGAACTTGGAACGACTTTATTGTGTCAAGTTTCAAAGAGCTAGCACAAACCGTGTTTGATTTAGAGTTCCAACTACATGTATCCATATAGTAGAAAACAGAGTGAAAACTCAAAATCTAAACTGTTACTGCCAAGGAACGGTTTAACCTAGAAGAACGAAATTTGGGGAGCCAGGTGGGATTGGGGTACTGATTATTACCTGAAAGTGTCATCAAGATTTGGTGAAAAAATGTGTCCTGAGATTTTAAAAACTCATAGTTTTATGGAAGGTTGGCAACCCCTTTCCATGAAAGTGATTTGCGCCAGTCTCTGCTTAGGGCTACATAAATAGGAACCAAACCCTAGAGATAGTACTTGGAACTGCTTTATTGTGACAAGTTTCAAAGAGCTAGCACAAACTGTGTTTGATTTAGAGTTCCAACTACATGTATCCATATAGGAGAAAACAGAGTGAAACCTGGAAATTAACACTGTTACTGCCAATGAACGATTTAACTTGGAAGAACGAAATTTGGTGAGCCAAGTGGGATAGGGGTACTGATCATTACGTGAAAGTGTCATCAAGATTGGTGAAAAAATGTGTGCTCAGATTTCAGGACACTCGTAGTTTTTTGGAAGCTTGGCAACCCCTTTCCATGAAAGTGATTTGCGCCAGTCTCTGCTTAGGGCTACAACAATAGGAAACAAACCCTAGAGATAGAACTTGGAACTAATTTATTGTGTCAAGTTTCAAAGAGCTAGCACAAACCGTTTTTGATTTAGAGTTCCAACTACATGCATACATATAATACAATACAGAGTGAAACCTAAAAATTAATTTGTAACTGCCAACGAATGGTTTAACCTAGAAGAACTAAATTTGGTGAGCCAAGTGGGATCGGGGTACTGATCATTACCTTAAAATGTCATCAAGATTGGGTGAAAAAATATGTGCTGTGATTTCAGGAAACTCGTAGTTTTTTGGAAGCTTGGCAACACTTTCCATGAAAGTGATATGTGCCAGTCTCTGCTTAGGGCTACATCAATAGGAAACCAAACCTAGAGATATAACTTGGAACTATATTATTGTGTCAAGTTACAAAGAGCTAGCACAAACCGTGTTTGATTTAGATTACCAACTACATGTATCCATATATTGGAAAACAGAGTGAAACCTGGAAATTAACACTGCTACTGCCAACGAATGATTTAACCTAGAAGAATGAAATTTGGTGAGCCAAGTGGGATACGGGTACAGATCATTACCTGAAAGTGTCATCAAGATTGGGTGAAAAAATGTGTGCTGAGATTTCAGGAAACTCATAATTATTTGGAAGCTTGGCAACCCCTTTCCATGAAAGTGATTTGCGCCACTCTCTGCTTAGGGCTACATCAATAGCGAACAAACCCTAGAGATAGAACTTGGAACTACTTAATTGTGTCAAGTTTCAAAGAGCTAGCACAAACTATGTTTGATTTAGTGTTCCTACTACATGTATCCATATAATGGAAAATAGAGTGAAACCTAAAAATTAATTTGTTACTGCCAACGAACGATTTATCCTAGAAGAATGAAATTTGGTGAGCCAAGTGGGTTTGGGATACTGATCATTACCTGAAAGTGTCATCAAGATAGGGTGATAAAATGTGTGCTCAGATTTCAGGAAACTCGTACTTTTTTGGAAGCTTGGCATCCCCTTTCCATGAAAGTGATTTGCGACAGTCTCTTCTTTTGGCTACATCTATATAAAACAAACCATAGAGATAGAACTTGGAACTACATTATTGTGTCACGTTTCAAAGATCTAGCGCAAACTGTGTTTGATTTAGAGTTCCAACTACATGTATCCATATAGGAGAAAACAGAATGAAACCTAAAAATTAAATCTCTTACTGCTAATGAACGGTTTAACGTAAACGAATGAAATTTGGTGAGCCAAGTGGGATTGGGGTACTGATCATTACCTGAAAGTGTCATCAAAATTGGGTGAAAAAATGTGTGCTGAGATTTCAGGAAACTCGTAGTTTTTTGGAAGCTTGGCAACCCCTTTCCATGAAAGTGATTTGTGCCAGTCTCTGCGTAGGGCTACAGCAATAGGAAACAAACCCTAGAGATAGAACTTGGAACTACTTTATTGTGTCAAGTTTTAAATGGCTCACACAAACCGTGTTAGATTTAGAGTTCCAACTACATGTATCCATATAGGAGAAAACAGAGTGAAACCTAAAAATTAAAACTGTTACTGCCAAGGAACTGTTTATCCTAGAAGAACTAAATTTTGGGAGCCAGGTGGGATTGGGGTTCTGATCATTCCCTGAAAGTGTCATCAAGATTGGGTGAAAAAATGTGTGCTGAGATTTCAGGAAACTCGCAGTTTTTTGGAAGCTTGGAAACCCCTTTCTATGAAAGTTATTTGTGCAAGTCTCTGCTTAGGGCTACATCAATAGGAAACAAACCATAGAGATAGAACTTGGAACTACTTTATTGTGTCAAGTTTCAAAGAGCTAGCACAAACCGTGTTTGATTTAGAGTTCCAACTACATGTATCCATATAATAGAAAACAGAGTGAAACCTAAAAATTAATTTCTTACTGCCAACGAACGGTTTAACATAGAAGAAGGAAATTTGGTGAGCCAAGTGGGATTGGTAAACTGATCATTACCTGAAAGTGTCATCAAGATTGGATGAAAAAATGTGTGCTGAGATTTCAGGAAACTGGTAGTTTTTTGGAAGCTTGGCGACCACTTCCCATGAAAGTGATTTGCGCAGGTCTCTGCTTAGGGCTACATCAATAGGAAACAAACCATAGAGATAGAACTTGGAACTACTTTATTGTGACAAGTTTCAAAGAGCTAGCACAAACCGTGTTTGATTTAGAGTTCCAACCACATGTATACATATAGGAGAAAACAGAGTGAAACCTGGAAATTTACACTGTTACTGCCAACGAAAGATTTAACCTAGAAGAACGAAATTTGGTGAGCCAAGTGGGATAGGGGTACTGAATATTACCGGAAAGTATCATCAAGATTGGGTGAAAAAATGTGTGCTGAGATTTCAGGACACTCATAGTTTTTTGGAAGCTTGGCAACCCCTTTACATGAAAGTGATTTGCGCCAGTCTCTGCATAGGGCTACATCAATAGGAAACAAACCCTAGAGATAGAACTTGGAACTACTTTATTGTGTCAAATTTCAAAGAGCTAGCACAAACCGTGTTTGATTTAGAGTTCCAACTACATGTATCCATATAATAGAAAACAGAGTGAAACCTAAAAATTAATTTGTAACTGCCAACGAACGGTTTAACCTAGAAGAATGAAATTTGGTGAGCCATGTAGGATACGGGTACTGATCATTACCTGAAAGTGTCATCAAATTGGGTGAAAAAATGTGTGCTTAGATTTCAGGAAACTCATAATTTTTTGGAAGCTTGGCAACCCCTTTCCATGAAAGTGATTTGCACAAGTCTGTGCTTAGGCCTACAACAATAGGGAACAAACCCTAGAGATAGAACTTGGAACTACTTTATTTTGTCAAGTTTCAAAGAGCTAGCACAAACCATATTTGATTTAGAGTTCCAACTATATGTATCCATATAATGGAAAACACAGTGAAACCTAAAAATTAATTTGTTACTGCCAACGAACGATTTCTCCTAGAAGAATGAAATTTGGTGATCCAAGTGGGTTTGGGTTACTGATCATTACCTGAAAGTGTCATCAAGATTGGGTGATAAAATGTGTGCTGAGATTTCGGGAAACTCGTAGTTTTTTGGAAGCTTGGCAACCCCTTCCATGAAAGTGATTTGCGCCAGTCTCTGCTTAGGGCTACATCAATAGGAAACAAACCCTAGAGATAGAACTTGGAACTACTTTATTGTGTCAAGTTTCAAAGAGCTAGCACAAACCGTGTTTGATTTAGAGTTCCAACTACATGTATCCATGTAGTAGAAAACAGAGTGAAAACTGAAAATCTAAACTGTTACTGCCAAAGAACGGTTTAACCTAGAAGAACGAAATTTGGGGAGCCAGGTGGGATTGGGGTACTGATTATTACCTGAAAGTGTCATCAAGATTTGGTGAAAAAATGTGTCCTGAGATTTTAGGAAACTCATAGTTTATGGAAGCTTTGCAACCCCTTTCCATGAAAGTGATTTGCGCCAGTCTCTGCTTAGGGCTACATAAATAGGAACCAAACCCTAGAGATAGTACTTGGAACTACTTTATTGTGACAAGTTTCAAAGAGCTAGCACAAACTGTGTTTGATTTAGAGTTCCAACTACATGTATCCATATAGGAGAAAACAGAGTGAAACCTGGAAACTAACACTGTTACTGCCAACGAATGATTTAAACTAGAAGAACGAAATTTGGTGAGCCAAGTGGGATAGGGGTATTGATCATTACGTGAAAGTGTCATCAAGACTGGTGAAAAAATTTGTGCTCAGATTTCAGGACACTCGTAGTTTTTTGGAAGCTTGGCAACCCCTTTCCATGAAAGTGATTTGCACCAGTCTCTGTTTAGGGCTACAATAATAGGAAACAAACCCTAGAGATAGAACTTGGAACTACTTTATTGTGTCAAGTTTCAAAGAGCTAGCACACACCGTGTTTGATTTAGAGGTCCAACTACATGTATACATATAATAGAATACAGAGTGAAACCTAAAAATTAATTTGTAACTGCCAACGAACGGTTTAAACTAGAAGAACAAAATTTGGTGAGCCAAGTGGGATAGGGATACTGATCATTACCTTAAAGTGTCATCAAGATTGGGTGAAAAAATATGTGCTGTGATTTCAGGAAACTCGTAGTTTTTTGGAAGCTTGGCAACCCCTTTCCATGAAAGTGATTTGCGCAAGTCTCTGCTTAGGGCTACAACAATAGGGAACAAACCCTAGAGATAGAACTTGGAACTACTTTATTTTGTCAAGTTTCAAAGAGCTAGCACAAACCACGTTTGATTTAGAGTTCCAACTATATGTATCCATATAATGGAAAAAGAGTGAAACCTAAAAATTAATTTGTTACTGCCAACGAAAGATTTCTCCTAGAAAAATGAAATTTGGTGATCCAAGTGGGTTTGGGTTACTGATCATTACCTGAAAGTGTCATCAAGATTGGGTGATAAAACCTGTGCTGAGATTTCAGGAAACTCATAGTTTTTTGGAAGCTTGGCATCCCCTTTCCATGAAAGTGATTTGCGCCAGTCTCTGCTTAGGGCTACATCAATAGGAAACAAACCGTAGAGATAGAACTTGGAACTACTTTATTGTGTCAAGTTTCAAAGAGCTAGCACAAACCGTGTTTGATTTAGACTTCCAACTACATGTATCCATATAATAGAAAACAGAGTGAAACCTAAAAATTAATTTGTTACTGCCAACGAACGGTTTAACATAGAAGAACGAAGTTTGGTGAGCCAAGTGGGATTGGGGTACTGATCATTACCTGAAAGTGTCATCAAGATTGGGTGAAAAAATGTGTGCTGAGATTTCAGGAAACTCATAGTTTTTTGGAAGCTTGGCAACCCCCTCCATGAAAGTGATTTGCGCCAGTCTCTGCTTAGGGCTACATCAATAGGAAACAAACCCTAGAGATATAGAGATAGAACTTGGAACTACTTTATTGTGTCAAGTTTCAAAGAGCTAGCACAAACCGTGTTTGATTTAGAGTTCCAACTACATGTATCCATATAGGAGAAAACAGAGTGAAACCTGGAAATTAACACTGTTACTTCCAACGAACGATTTAACCTTGAAGAACGAAATTTGGTGAGCCAAGTGGGATAGGGGTACTGATCATTACCTGAAAGTGTCATCAAGATTGGTGAAAAAATGTGTGCTCAGATTTCAGGACACTCGTAGTTTTTTGGAAGCTTGGCAACCCCTTTCCATTAAAGTGATTTGCGCCAGTATCTGCTTAGGGCTACAACAATAGGAAACAAACCATTGAGATAGAACTTGGAACTACTTTATTGTGTCAAGTTTCAAAGAGCTAGCACAAACCGTGTTTGATTTAGAGGTCCAACTACATGTATACATATAATAGAATACAGAGTGAAACCTAAAAATTAATTTGTAACTGCCAACGAATGGTTTAACTTAGAAGAACGAAATTTGGTGAGCCAAGTGGGATAGGGATACTGATCATTACCTTAAAGTGTCATCAAGATTGGGTGAAGAAATATGTGCTGTGATTTCAGGAAACTCGTAGTTTTTTGGAAGCTTGGCAACCCCTTTCAATGAAAGTGATTTGTGCCAGTCTCTGCTTAGGGCTACATCAATAGGAAACCAAACCTAGAGATATAACTTGGAACTACATTATTGTGTCAAGTTACAAAGAGCTAGCAGAAACCGTGTTTGATTTAGATTTCCAACTACATGTATCCATATATTGGAAAACAGAGTGAAACCTGGAAATTAACACTGCTACTGCCAACGAATGATTTAACCTAGAAGAATAAAATTTGGTGAGCCAAGTGGTATACGGGTACTGATCATTACCTGAAAGTGTCATCAAAATTGGATGAAAAAATGTGTGCTGAGATTTCAGGAAACTCATAATTATTTGGAAGCTTGGCAACCCCTTTCCATGAAAGTGATTTGCGCCAGTCTCTGCTTAGGGCTACATCAATAGGGAACAAACCCTAGAGATAGAACTTGGAACTACTTTATTGTGTCAAGTTACAATGAGCTAGCACAAACTATGTTTGATTTAGAGTTCCTACTACTTGTATCCATATAATGGAAAATAGAGTGAAACCTAAAAATTAATTTGTTACTGCCAACGAACGATTTATCCTAGAAGAATGAAATTTGGTGAGCCAAGTGGGTTTGGGTTACTGATCATTACCTGAAAGTGTCATCAAGATTGGGTGAAAAAATGTGTGCTGAGATTACAGGAAACTCGTAGTTTTTTGGAAGCTTGGCATCCCCTTTTCATGAAAGTGATTTGCGCCAGTCTCTTCTTTTGGCTACATCTATAGGAAACAAACCCTAGAGATAGAACTTGGAACTACTTTATTGTGTCATGTTTCAAAGATCTAGCGCAAACTGTGTTTGATTTAGAGTTCCAACTACATGTATCCATATAGGAGAAAACAGAATGAAACCTAAAAATTAAATCTCTTACTGCTAATGAACGGTTTAATCTAAACGAATTAAATTTGGTGAGCCAAGTGGGATTGGGGTACTGATCATTACCTGAAAGTGTCATCAAGATTGGCTGAAAAAATGTGTGCTGAGATTTCAGGAAACTCGTAGTTTTTTGGAAACTTGGCAACCCCTTTCCATGAAAGTGATTTGCGCCAGTCTCTGCTTAGGGCTACAGCAATAGGAAACAAACCCTAGAGATAGAACTTGGAACTACTTTATTGTGTCAAGTTTCAAAGAGCTAGCACAAACCGTGTTAGATTTAGAGTTCCAACTACATGTATCCATATAGGAGAAAACAGAGTGAAACCTAAAAATTAAAACTGTTACTGCCAAGGAACGGTTTATCCTAGAAGAACTAAATTTGGGGAGCCAGGTGGGATTGGGGTACTGATCATTCCCTGAAAGTGTCATCAAGTTTGGGTGAAAATATGTGTGCTGAGATTTCAGGAAACTCGCATTTTTTTGGAAGCTTGGCAACCCCTTTCTATGAAAGTGATTTGCGCTAGTCTCTGCTTAGGGCTACATCAATAGGAAACAAACCATAGAGACAGAACTTGGAACTACTTTATTTTGTCAAATTTCAAAGAGCTAGCACAAACCGTGTTTGATTTAGAGTTCCAACTACATGTATCCATATAATAGAAAACAGAGTGAAACCTAAAAATTAATTAGTTACTGCCAACGAACGGTTTAACATAGAAGAACGAAATTTGGTGAGCCAAGTGGTTTGGGGTACTGATCATTACCTGAAAGTGTCATCAAGATTGGGTGAAAAAATGTGTGCTGAGATTTCAGGAAACTGGTAGTTTTTTGGAAGCTTGGCAACCCCTTTCCATGAAAGTGATTTGCGCAGGTCTCTGCTTAGGGCTACATCAACAGGAAACAAACCAAAGAGATAGAACTTGGAACTACTTTATTGTGACAAGTTTCATAGAGCTAGTACAAACCGTGTTTGATTTAGAGTTCCAACTACATGTATCCCTATAGGAGAAAACAGAGTGAAACCTGGAAATTTACACTGTTACTGCCAACGAACGGTTTAACCTAGAAGAACGAAATTTGGTGAGCCATGTGGGATTGGGGTACTGATCATTACCTGAAAGTGTCATCAAGATTGGGTGAAAAAATATGTGCTGAGATTTCAGGACACTCATAGTTTTTTGGAAGCTTGGCAACCCCTTTCCATGAAAGTGCTTTGCGCCAGTCTCTGCTTAGGGCTACATCAATAGGAAACAAACCCTAGAGATAGAAATTGGAACTACTTTATTGTGTCAAGTTTCAAAGAGCTAGCAGAAACCATGTTTGATTTAGAGTTCCAACTACATATATCCATATAATAGAGAACAGAGAGAAACCTAAAAATTAATTTGTGACTGCCAACGAACTGTTTAACCTAGAAGAACGAAATTTGTTGAGCCAAGGCGATTGGGGTACTGATCTTTACGTGATAGTGTCATCAAGTTTGGTTGAAAAAATGTGTGCTGAGATTTAAGGAAACTGGTTGTTTTTTGGAAGCTTGGCAACCCCTTTCCATGAAAGTGATTTTCGCCACTCTCTGCTTTGGGCTACATCAATAGGAAGCAAACCATAGAGACAGAACTAGGAACTACTTGCCGCAGTCTTAGCTGGGCACAGAATCACGAGCCACTCAAGCACCTCTTGGAGAACTAGCTATAATTTTTATTTCACCCTCATAATCGGGATCAATTACCCCAGGACTTATCGTAAGTCCTTTTAGTGTAGAAGACTGCGTCCCAATAATAAGCCTACTGTTCCCTGGGGAAGAGGTCCTTTTACTCCTGTGGGAATGATTTGAACTCCCATCTCTGGAGTTAGTACTGCTCTGGCAGAGGAGCAGATGTCCAGCCCTGCGCTCCCTCTAGTTTGTCTGATGAGGGATTTAATGGATAATGCGTCTTGGGCACTACCTTGATGGTGCTGTTGGGTTCCTCCATTGCCCCATATATTTGTGGTTTTGGGCCCCGGGGCATTGGGCTCTCTAGTCCGTTTTTTGGCAACGGAGCCTGATACCTTTCTCCATGATATCGTGGGTAAACACTTCGTCCTTGTTCGTTTTTTGATAACGGAATACCCTCTATGGTGGTTTGAGAACGGCATTCATTAGCCCAATGTTTCCCTCTATGGCATCGTTGGCAAATACCCGGTATTCTATTCCTTTGATACCCAGCTTTGTTAAACCCTCCTCTTACGGGGCAACTCCTTTTAAAATGTCCTGTTTGATTACAATTATAGCATGTTTTTGGCCTGGCATCTAAAGCCTGTTGTACTGCTGCTAAGACTTGCGCTTGTTCATTAATGTCTCTACATAATTTAATATATGTGTTTAAATCTTCATGTTTCCATGGTCTAATGACCTCTCTGCAGCAACAATTTGCTTGGTCATAAGCCAGTTGTTTTATAAATGGCATTACCTGTTCTGTATTACCAAATATCCTAGAGGCTGACTGAATAAGTCTATCTACAAATTCAGCGTAAGGTTCATTAGTTCCTTGTATTACCTTAGATAATTGACCTTGTAAGTCTCCATGCCCCTGTAAAGTTTTCCATGCCCTAACTGCATCTACAGCAATTTGTGCGTATACGCCAGGGTCATATTCAATTTGCTGTCTTTGACCCTCATATGGTCCCTTTCCCAATAGCATGTCCATATTTCTTTGAGGATAACCAGCTTCTGCATTTCGCCTAGCTGTCTCCATGCAAAATTCCTCATTGGCAACCTTCCATAACAAATATTGTCCTCCGTTTAGCACAGATCGACACATGTTAGCCCAATCTGCTGGTGTCATGTCCAAGTTGGTAACAGATTCGACCATGTTTATTGTGAAGGGAGCTTGCGGCCCATAGGTCGTTACAGCCTCCTTTAATTGCTTTATTGTTTTGAAAACTAAAGCATGGTGAATTCGTTGCCCTCCTGCCTGCTCAAGTACAGGGCATGCTAATCTTTGGGGTCCTGCCTCAGAATTCCGTCCATCAACTACGGGAGTTGAGGGCCGCTCAGCGGTAGATGGAGCTGTTGGTTGAGTTACGCCCTATGGTGATAGAACGGAGTTAGTAGCAACCTCCTGTTGTAATTCTCCACCTGATGGCTGCTTTTCCTCTAAGCTTGCTTTCTTTAAATTCTCCTCTGTCTGACTAGCTTGAGAGACCTTCTCTTTTGCTTGACATAGCGTTTTTTCTACCATAGTCTGGACCTCTAACAATTTACTTAGCAGTTTTTCGGTTTGTTTTTTACTGGATTCTCATCTACTATAAAGGTAACGTAACCCAATAAGAGAGCATAAAACAAAGCCGAAACAGAATGAAACAAAAACGGAACAGACAATGGTTGTATCAATTTTCACTTTCTCAGGGCCGAATAACTTCAAACCTTGAGCCAACCATTTTTCCCAGTTCGCCTGAGAAAATTCTAGGGCTAGGGAGCTTGAAATAAAAACAAAATAAATCAATACAAGAACACATTGTTTTTTGAAATGGTCACTCATTCTGTCGCCTTCCCTCAGGGGCGAGCAGTTTTACTCACCTCTAAGTTTCAGGCGTTCCCTGTCCGGGCCACCAAATGCCGCAGTCTTAGCTGGGCACAGAATCACGAGCCACTCAAGCAGCAACAAAACTTTATTTTGAAAAAGCCGCCAACACTCTCAGCGCCAGCAAGCAAAAATCAATCCTCCCACGCGGGTGTCTAACCGGAACCGGCGTCCCCCAGAACCCCCGGTCTTCTCAGACCTCCTCCGGAATTCCCTCCTACTATCCTTCCCCAACCAATGGGAACTCTCCATGAGTCCCCGTAACATGAGTCCAGTAGTAGGCCAAGGTGAACAGCAGGAGCCCAATTTGTATATGAATGTAAGTCTTAGCATAATAATACCTCAGTGGCTAGCTGGCTTTACAACCAAAGGTGCCATACATCATATATTTTGCTTGTGGCTCCTAGCACTACTTTATTGTGTCAAATTTCAAAGACCTAGCACAAACCGTGTTTGATTTAGAGTTCCAACTACATGTATCCATATAGGAGAAAACACAGTGAAACCTGGAAATTAACACTGTTACTGCCAACGAACGATTTAACCTAGAAAAACGAAATTTAGTGAGCCAAGTGGGATAGGGTTACTGATCATTACCGGAAAGGGTCATCAAGATTGGTTGAAAAAATGTGTGCTGAGATTTAAGGAAACTCGTAGTTATTTGGAAGCTTGGCAACAACTTTCCATGAAAGTGATTTTCGCCAGTCTCTGCTTAGGGCTACATCAATAGGAAACAAACCCTAGAGATAGAACTTGGAACTACTTTATTGTGTCAAGTTTCAAAGAGCTAGCACAAACCGTGTTTGATTTAGAGTTCCAACTACATGTATCCATATAATAGAAAACAGAGTGAAACCTAAAAATTAATTTGTTACTGCCAACTAATGGTATAACTTAGAAGAACAAAATTTGGTGAGCCAAAGGGATTGGGGTACTGATCATTACCTGAAAGTGTCATCAAGATTGGGTGAAAAAATGTGTGCTGAGATTTCAGGAAACTAGAGTTTTTTTGGAAGCTTGGCAACCCCTTTAAATGAAAGTGATTTGTGCCAGTCTCTTTTTAGGGCTACATCAATAGGAAACAAACCCTAGAGATAGAACTTGGAACTACATTATTGTGTCAAGTTTCAAAGAGCTAGCACAAACTGTGTTTGATTTAGAGTTCCAACTACATGTATCCATATAGGAGAAAACAGAGTGAAACCTGAGAATCAAAACTCTTACTGCCAAGGAACGGTTTAACCTAGAAGAACAAAATTTGGTGACCCAGGTGAGATTGGGGTACTGATCATTACCTGAAAGTGTCATCAAGATAGGGTGATAAAATGTGTGCTGATATTTCAGGAAACTCGTAGTTTTTTGGAAGCTTGGCAACCACTTCCCATGAAAGTGATTTTCGCCAGTCTCTGCTTAGGGCTACATCAATAGGAAGGAAACCATAGAGATAGAACTACGAACTATTTCATTGTGTCAAGTTTCAAAGAGCTAGCACAAACCGTGTTTGATTTAGAGTTCCAACTACATGTATCCATATAATGGAAAACAGAGTAAAACCTAAAAATTAATTTGTTACTGCCAACAAATGATTTAACTTAGAAGAAGGAAATTTGGGGAGCCAGGTGGGATAGGGGTACTGATCGTTACCTGAACGTGTCATCAAGATTGGGTGAAAAAATGTGTGCTGAGATATCAGGAAACTCGTAGTTTTATGGAAGCTTGACAACCCCTTTCCATGAAAGTGATTTGCGCCAGTCTCTGTTTAGGGCTACATCAATAGGAAAGAAACCCTAGAGTTAGAACTTGGAACTATTTTATTGTGTCAAGTTTCAAAGAGCTACCACAAACTGTGTTTGATTTACAGTTACCACTACATGTATCCATATAGGAGAAAACAGAGTGAAAACTGGAAATTAACACTGTTACTGCCATCGAACGATTTAACCTAGAAGAATGAAATTTTGTGAGCCAAGTTGGATAGGGGTACTGATCATTACCTGAAAGTGTCATCAAGATTGGGTGATAAAATGTGTGCTGGGATTTCAGGAAACTCGTAGTTTTTTGGAAGCTTGGCATCCCCTTTCCATGAAAGTGATTTGCGCCAGGCTCTTCTTTTGGCTAAATCTATAGAAAACAAACCATAGAGATAGAACTTGGAACTACTTTTTTGTGTCAAGTTTCAAAGATCTAGCACAAACCGTGTTTGATTTTGAGTTCCAACTACATGTATCCACATAGGAGAAAACAGAATGAAACCTAAAATTTAAAACTCTTACTGCTAACGAACGGTTTAACCTAGAAGAATGAAATTTGGTGAGCCAAGTGGGATTGGGGTACTGATCATTACCTGAAAGTGTTATCAAGATTGGGTTAAAAAATGTGTGCTGGGATT
The DNA here is from genome assembly GCF_964194105.1 of Spermophilus citellus. NCBI lineage: Eukaryota > Metazoa > Chordata > Mammalia > Rodentia > Sciuridae > Spermophilus > Spermophilus citellus. The sequence continues at coordinate 84,117,323 of NC_138185.1, read as the reverse complement.
TCAGGAAACTCGTAGTTATTTGGAAGCTTGGCAAACCCTTTCCATTAAAGTGACTTGCGCCAGTCTCCTCTTTGACTACATCTATAAAAAGCAAACCCTGGAGATAGAACTTGGAACTACTTTATTGTGTCAAGTTACAGACTGATAGCACAAACCGTGTTTGATTTAGTGTTCCAACTGCATGTATCCATATAGGAGAAAGCAGAGTGAAACCTGGAAATTAACACTGTTACTGCCAACGAACGATTTAACCTAGAAGAATGAAATTTGGTGAGCGAAGTGGGATACGGGTTCTGATCTCTACCTGAAAGTGTCATGAAGATAGGGTGAAAAAATGTGTGTTGAGAAGCCAAGACACTCGTAGTTTTTTGGAAGCATGGCAACCCCTTTCCATGAAAGTGATTTGCGCCAGTCTCTGTTCAGGGCTACATCAATACGAAACAAACCCTAGAGATAGAACTTGGAACTACTTTATTGTGTCACGTTTCAAAGAGCTAGCACAAACCGTGTTTGATTTAGAGTTCCAACTACATGTATCCATATAGGAGAAAACAGAGTGAAACCTAAAAATGAAAACTGATACTGCCAACGAACGGTTTAACCTAGAAGAATGAAATTTGGTGAGCCAAGGGCGATTGGGGTCCTGATCATTACGTGAAAGTGTCATCAAGTTTGGTTGAAAAAATGTGTGCTGAGATTTCAGGAAACTGGTAGTTTTTTGGAAGCTTGGCAACCCCTTTCCATGAAAGTGATTTGTGCCAGTCTCTGCTTAGGGCTACATCAATAGGAAAAAAAACCCAAGAGATAGAACTTGGAACTACTTTATTGTGTCAAGTTTCAAAGAGCTAGCACAAACCGTGTTTGATTTAGAGTTCCAACTACATGTATCCATATAGGAGAAAACAGAATGAAACCTAAAAATTAATACTCTTACTGCTAAGGAACGGTTTAACCTACAAGAATGAAATTTGGTGAGCCAAGTGGGATTGGGGTACTTATCATTACCTGAAAGTGTCATCAAGATTGGGTGAAAAAATGTGTGCTGAGATTTCAGGAAACTCGTAGTTATTTGGAAGCTTGGCAACCTCTTTCCATGAAAGTGATTTGCGCCAGTCTCTGCTTAGGGCTACATCAATAGGCAACAAACCCTAGAGTTAGAACTTCGAACTACTTTATTGTGTCAAGTTTCAAAGAGCTACCACAAATTGTGTTTGAATTAGAGTTCCAACTACATGTATCCATATAATAGACAACAGAGTGAAAACTAAAAATTAACACTGTTACTGCCAACGAACGGTTGAACCTAGATGAATGAAATTTGGTGAGCCAAGTGGGATTAGGGTACTGATCATTACCTGAAAGTGTCATCAAGATTGGGTGAAAAAATGTTTGCTGAGATTTCAGGAAACTCGTAGTTTTTTGGAAGCTTGGCAACCCCTTTCAATGAAAGTGATTTGTGCCAGTCTCTTCTTTTGGCTACATCTATAGGAAACAAACCATAGAGATAGAACTTGGAACTACTTTATTGTGTCACGTTTCAAAGATCTAGCGCAAACCTTGCTTGATTTAGAGTTCCAACTACATGTATCCATATAGGAGAAAACAGACTGAAACCTGGAAATTAACACTGTAACTGCCAAGGAACGGTTTAAGCTAGAAGAACGAAATTTGGGGAGCCAGGTGGGATAGGGGTACTGATCATTACTTGCAAGTGTCATCAAGATTGGGTGAAAAAATGTGTGCTGAGATTTCAGGAAACTCGTAGTTTATTGAAAGCTTGGAAACCCCTTTCAATGAAAGTGATTTGTGCCAGGCTCTGCTTATGGCGACATCAAATAGAAAAAAACCATAAAGACATAACTTGGAGCTACTTTATTGGGTCACGTTTCAAAGAGCTAGCACAACCGTGTTTTATTTAGAGTTCCAACTACATGTATCCATATAGGAGAAAACGGAGTGAAACCTAAAAATTAAAACTGTTCTGCCAACAAACTGTTTAACCTAGAAGAGCGAAAATTGGGCAGCCAGGTGGGATTGGGGTATTTATCATTACCTGAAAGTGTGATTAAGATTGGGTGAAAAAATGTGTGCTCTGATTTCAGGAAACTCGTAGTTTTTGGAAGCTTTTCAAACCCTTTCCATGAAAGTGATTTGTGCCAGTCTCTGCTTAGGGCTACTTCAATAGGAAACAAACCATAGAGACAGAATTGGAACTACATTATTGTGTCAAGTTTCAAAGAGCTAGCACAAACCATGTTTGATTTAGAGTTCCAACAACATGTATCCATATAGGAGAAAACAGAGTGAAACCTAAAAATTTAAACTGTTACTTCCAACGACAGGTTTAACCCAGAGAACGAATTTTTGTGTGCCAATTGGGATTGGGATACTGATCATTACCTGATAGTGTCATCAAGATTGGGTGAAAAAATGGGTGCTGAGAATTCAGGAGACTCGTAGTTTTTTGGAATCTTGGCAACACCTTTCCATGAAAGAGATTTGTTCCAGTCTAAGCTTAGTGCTACATCAATAGGAAACAAACAGTAGAGATAGAACTTGGAACTTCTTTATTGTGTCAAGTTTCAAAGAGCTAGCACAAACAATGTTTGATTTAGAGTTCCAACTACATGTATCCTTATAGGAGAAAACAGAGTGAAAAATAAAAATTAAAACTGTTACTGCCCATGAACGGTTTAACCTAGGAGAACGAAATGTGGTGAGCCAACTGGGATTGGCATATTGATCATTACCTGAAAGTGTCACCAAGATTGCGTGAAAAAATGTGTGCTTAGATTTCAGGAAACGCGTAGGTTTTTGGAAGCTTGGCAACCCCTTTCCATGAAAGTGATTTGTGCCAGTCCCTGCTTAGGGCTATATCAATAGAAAACAAAACATTGAGATAGATCTTGGAACTACTTTATTGTGTCAAGTTTCAAAGAGCTAGCACAAACCGTGTTTGATTTAGAGTTCTAACTACATCTCTCCATATAGGAGAAAACAGAGTGTAACCTAAAAATTTAAACTGTTACTGCCAATGATCGGTTTAACCTGGAAGAACGAAATTTGGTGAGCCAAGTGGGAATGGGGTACTGATCATTACCTGAAAGTGTCATCACAATTGGGTGGAAAAATGTGTGCTGAGATTTCAGGAAACTCGTAGTTTTTTGGAAGCTTGTCAACCCCATTCCATGAAAGTGATTTGCGCCACTCTCTTCTTAGGGTTACATCAATAGTAAACAAACCATAGAGATAGAACTTGGAACTACTTTATTGTGTCAAGTTTCAAAGAGCTAGCACAAACCGCGTTTGATTTAGAGTTCAAAGTACATATATTTATATAGGAGAAAACAGAGTGAAACCTAAAAATTAACACTGTTACTGCCAACGAACGGTTTAACCTAGAAGAACGAAATTTGCTGAGCCAAGTGGGATTGGGGTACTGATCATTACCTGAAAGTGTCATCAAGTTTGGGTGAAAAAATGTGTGCTGAGATTTCAGGAATCTCGTAGTTTTTTGGAAGCTAGGCAACCCCTTTCCATGAAAGTGATTTCTGCCAGTCTCTGATTAGGGCTACATCAATAGGAAACAAACCCTAGAGATAGAACTTGGAATTACTTTATTGTGTCACATTTCAAAGTGCGATCACAAACCGTGTTTGATTTAGTGTTCCAACTACATGTATCCATATAGGAGAAAACAGAGTGAAACCTAAAATTTAAAACTGTTACTGCCAAAGAACGGTTTAACCTAGAAGAAGGAAATTTGGTGAGCCAACTGGGACTGGGGTACTCATCATTACCTGAAGGTGTCATCAAGATTGGGTGAAAAAATGTGTGCTGAGATTTCAGGAAACTCGTAGTTTTTCGAAAGTTTGGCAACCCCTTTCCATGAAAGTGATTTGAGCCAGTCTCTGCTTAGGGCTACGTCTATAGGAAACAAACCATAGAGACAGAACTTGGAATTATTTAATTGTATCAAGTTTCAAAGAGCTAGCACAAACCGTGTTTGATTTAGAGTTCCAAATACATGTATCCGTATAGGAGAAAACAGAGTGAAACATAAAAATTAAAACTGTTACTGCCAACGAACGGTTTAACCTAGAACAACGAAATTTGGTGAGCCAAGTGGGATTGGGGTACTGATCATTACCTGAAAGTGTCATCAAGATTGGGTGAAAAATTGTGTGCTGAGATTTCAGGAAACTCGTAGTATTTTGGAAGCTTGGCAACCCCTTTCCAAGAAAGTGATTTGTGCCACTCTCTGCTTAGGGCTACATCAATAGGAAACAAACCATACAGATAGAACATGGAACTACTTTATTGTGTCAAGTTTCAAAGAGCTAGCACAAACCGTGTTTGATTTAGAGTTCCAACTACATGTATCCATGTAGTAGAAAACAGAGTGAAAACTGAAAATCTAAACTGTTACTGCCAAAGAACGGTTTAACCTAGAAGAACGAAATTTGGGGAGCCAGGTGGGATTGGGGTACTGATTATTACCTGAAAGTGTCATCAAGATTTGGTGAAAAAATGTGTCCTGAGATTTTAGGAAACTCATAGTTTATGGAAGCTTTGCAACCCCTTTCCATGAAAGTGATTTGCGCCAGTCTCTGCTTAGGGCTACATAAATAGGAACCAAACCCTAGAGATAGTACTTGGAACTACTTTATTGTGACAAGTTTCAAAGAGCTAGCACAAACTGTGTTTGATTTAGAGTTCCAACTACATGTATCCATATAGGAGAAAACAGAGTGAAACCTGGAAATTAACACTGTTACTGCCAACGAATGATTTAAACTAGAAGAACGAAATTTGGTGAGCCAAGTGGGATAGGGGTATTGATCATTACGTGAAAGTGTCATCAAGACTGGTGAAAAAATTTGTGCTCAGATTTCAGGACACTCGTAGTTTTTTGGAAGCTTGGCAACCCCTTTCCATGAAAGTGATTTGCACCAGTCTCTGTTTAGGGCTACAATAATAGGAAACAAACCCTAGAGATAGAACTTGGAACTACTTTATTGTGTCAAGTTTCAAAGAGCTAGCACACACCGTGTTTGATTTAGAGGTCCAACTACATGTATACATATAATAGAATACAGAGTGAAACCTAAAATTTAATTTGTAACTGCCAACGAACGGTTTAAACTAGAAGAACAAAATTTGGTGAGCCAAGTGGGATAGGGATACTGATCATTACCTTAAAGTGTCATCAAGATTGGGTGAAAAAATATGTGCTGTGATTTCAGGAAACTCGTAGTTTTTTGGAAGCTTGGCAACCCCTTTCCATGAAAGTGATTTGCGCAAGTCTCTGCTTAGGGCTACAACAATAGGGAACAAACCCTAGAGATAGAACTTGGAACTACTTTATTTTGTCAAGTTTCAAAGAGCTAGCACAAACCACGTTTGATTTAGAGTTCCAACTATATGTATCCATATAATGGAAAAAGAGTGAAACCTAAAAATTAATTTGTTACTGCCAACGAAAGATTTCTCCTAGAAAAATGAAATTTGGTGATCCAAGTGGGTTTGGGTTACTGATCATTACCTGAAAGTGTCATCAAGATTGGGTGATAAAACGTGTGCTGAGATTTCAGGAAACTCGTAGTTTTTTGGAAGCTTGGCATCCCCTTTCCATGAAAGTGATTTGCGCCAGTCTCTGCTTAGGGCTACATCAATAGGAAACAAACCGTAGAGATAGAACTTGGAACTACTTTATTGTGTCAAGTTTCAAAGAGCTAGCACAAACCGTGTTTGATTTAGACTTCCAACTACATGTATCCATATAATAGAAAACAGAGTGAAACCTAAAAATTAATTTGTTACTGCCAACGAACGGTTTAACATAGAAGAACGAAGTTTGGTGAGCCAAGTGGGATTGGGGTACTGATCATTACCTGAAAGTGTCATCAAGATTGGGTGAAAAAATGTGTGCTGAGATTTCAGGAAACTCATAGTTTTTTGGAAGCTTGGCAACCCCCTCCATGAAAGTGATTTGCGCCAGTCTCTGCTTAGGGCTACATCAATAGGAAACAAACCCTAGAGATATAGAGATAGAACTTGGAACTACTTTATTGTGTCAAGTTTCAAAGAGCTAGCACAAACCGTGTTTGATTTAGAGTTCCAACTACATGTATCCATATAGGAGAAAACAGAGTGAAACCTGGAAATTAACACTGTTACTTCCAACGAACGATTTAACCTTGAAGAACGAAATTTGGTGAGCCAAGTGGGATAGGGGTACTGATCATTACCTGAAAGTGTCATCAAGATTGGTGAAAAAATGTGTGCTCAGATTTCAGGACACTCGTAGTTTTTTGGAAGCTTGGCAACCCCTTTCCATTAAAGTGATTTGCGCCAGTATCTGCTTAGGGCTACAACAATAGGAAACAAACCATTGAGATAGAACTTGGAACTACTTTATTGTGTCAAGTTTCAAAGAGCTAGCACAAACCGTGTTTGATTTAGAGGTCCAACTACATGTATACATATAATAGAATACAGAGTGAAACCTAAAAATTAATTTGTAACTGCCAACGAATGGTTTAACTTAGAAGAACGAAATTTGGTGAGCCAAGTGGGATAGGGATACTGATCATTACCTTAAAGTGTCATCAAGATTGGGTGAAGAAATATGTGCTGTGATTTCAGGAAACTCGTAGTTTTTTGGAAGCTTGGCAACCCCTTTCAATGAAAGTGATTTGTGCCAGTCTCTGCTTAGGGCTACATCAATAGGAAACCAAACCTAGAGATATAACTTGGAACTACATTATTGTGTCAAGTTACAAAGAGCTAGCAGAAACCGTGTTTGATTTAGATTTCCAACTACATGTATCCATATATTGGAAAACAGAGTGAAACCTGGAAATTAACACTGCTACTGCCAACGAATGATTTAACCTAGAAGAATAAAATTTGGTGAGCCAAGTGGTATACGGGTACTGATCATTACCTGAAAGTGTCATCAAAATTGGATGAAAAAATGTGTGCTGAGATTTCAGGAAACTCATAATTATTTGGAAGCTTGGCAACCCCTTTCCATGAAAGTGATTTGCGCCAGTCTCTGCTTAGGGCTACATCAATAGGGAACAAACCCTAGAGATAGAACTTGGAACTACTTTATTGTGTCAAGTTACAATGAGCTAGCACAAACTATGTTTGATTTAGAGTTCCTTTTACTTGTATCCATATAATGGAAAATAGAGTGAAACCTAAAAATTAATTTGTTACTGCCAACGAACGATTTATCCTAGAAGAATGAAATTTGGTGAGCCAAGTGGGTTTGGGTTACTGATCATTACCTGAAAGTGTCATCAAGATTGGGTGAAAAAATGTGTGCTGAGATTACAGGAAACTCGTAGTTTTTTGGAAGCTTGGCATCCCCTTTTCATGAAAGTGATTTGCGCCAGTCTCTTCTTTTGGCTACATCTATAGGAAACAAACCCTAGAGATAGAACTTGGAACTACTTTATTGTGTCATGTTTCAAAGATCTAGCGCAAACTGTGTTTGATTTAGAGTTCCAACTACATGTATCCATATAGGAGAAAACAGAATGAAACCTAAAAATTAAATCTCTTACTGCTAATGAACGGTTTAATCTAAACGAATTAAATTTGGTGAGCCAAGTGGGATTGGGGTACTGATCATTACCTGAAAGTGTCATCAAGATTGGCTGAAAAAATGTGTGCTGAGATTTCAGGAAACTCGTAGTTTTTTGGAAACTTGGCAACCCCTTTCCATGAAAGTGATTTGCGCCAGTCTCTGCTTAGGGCTACAGCAATAGGAAACAAACCCTAGAGATAGAACTTGGAACTACTTTATTGTGTCAAGTTTCAAAGAGCTAGCACAAACCGTGTTAGATTTAGAGTTCCAACTACATGTATCCATATAGGAGAAAACAGAGTGAAACCTAAAAATTAAAACTGTTACTGCCAAGGAACGGTTTATCCTAGAAGAACTAAATTTGGGGAGCCAGGTGGGATTGGGGTACTGATCATTCCCTGAAAGTGTCATCAAGTTTGGGTGAAAATATGTGTGCTGAGATTTCAGGAAACTCGCATTTTTTTGGAAGCTTGGCAACCCCTTTCTATGAAAGTGATTTGCGCTAGTCTCTGCTTAGGGCTACATCAATAGGAAACAAACCATAGAGACAGAACTTGGAACTACTTTATTTTGTCAAATTTCAAAGAGCTAGCACAAACCGTGTTTGATTTAGAGTTCCAACTACATGTATCCATATAATAGAAAACAGAGTGAAACCTAAAAATTAATTAGTTACTGCCAACGAACGGTTTAACATAGAAGAACGAAATTTGGTGAGCCAAGTGGTTTGGGGTACTGATCATTACCTGAAAGTGTCATCAAGATTGGGTGAAAAAATGTGTGCTGAGATTTCAGGAAACTGGTAGTTTTTTGGAAGCTTGGCAACCCCTTTCCATGAAAGTGATTTGCGCAGGTCTCTGCTTAGGGCTACATCAACAGGAAACAAACCAAAGAGATAGAACTTGGAACTACTTTATTGTGACAAGTTTCATAGAGCTAGTACAAACCGTGTTTGATTTAGAGTTCCAACTACATGTATCCCTATAGGAGAAAACAGAGTGAAACCTGGAAATTTACACTGTTACTGCCAACGAACGGTTTAACCTAGAAGAACGAAATTTGGTGAGCCATGTGGGATTGGGGTACTGATCATTACCTGAAAGTGTCATCAAGATTGGGTGAAAAAATATGTGCTGAGATTTCAGGACACTCATAGTTTTTTGGAAGCTTGGCAACCCCTTTCCATGAAAGTGCTTTGCGCCAGTCTCTGCTTAGGGCTACATCAATAGGAAACAAACCCTAGAGATAGAAATTGGAACTACTTTATTGTGTCAAGTTTCAAAGAGCTAGCAGAAACCATGTTTGATTTAGAGTTCCAACTACATATATCCATATAATAGAGAACAGAGAGAAACCTAAAAATTAATTTGTGACTGCCAACGAACTGTTTAACCTAGAAGAACGAAATTTGTTGAGCCAAGGCGATTGGGGTACTGATCTTTACGTGATAGTGTCATCAAGTTTGGTTGAAAAAATGTGTGCTGAGATTTAAGGAAACTGGTTGTTTTTTGGAAGCTTGGCAACCCCTTTCCATGAAAGTGATTTTCGCCACTCTCTGCTTTGGGCTACATCAATAGGAAGCAAACCATAGAGACAGAACTAGGAACTACTTGCCGCAGTCTTAGCTGGGCACAGAATCACGAGCCACTCAAGCACCTCTTGGAGAACTAGCTATAATTTTTATTTCACCCTCATAATCGGGATCAATTACCCCAGGACTTATCGTAAGTCCTTTTAGTGTAGAAGACTGCGTCCCAATAATAAGCCTACTGTTCCCTGGGGAAGAGGTCCTTTTACTCCTGTGGGAATGATTTGAACTCCCATCTCTGGAGTTAGTACTGCTCTGGCAGAGGAGCAGATGTCCAGCCCTGCGCTCCCTCTAGTTTGTCTGATGAGGGATTTAATGGATAATGCGTCTTGGGCACTACCTTGATGGTGCTGTTGGGTTCCTCCATTGCCCCATATATTTGTGGTTTTGGGCCCCGGGGCATTGGGCTCTCTAGTCCGTTTTTTGGCAACGGAGCCTGATACCTTTCTCCATGATATCGTGGGTAAACACTTCGTCCTTGTTCGTTTTTTGATAACGGAATACCCTCTATGGTGGTTTGAGAACGGCATTCATTAGCCCAATGTTTCCCTCTATGGCATCGTTGGCAAATACCCGGTATTCTATTCCTTTGATACCCAGCTTTGTTAAACCCTCCTCTTACGGGGCAACTCCTTTTAAAATGTCCTGTTTGATTACAATTATAGCATGTTTTTGGCCTGGCATCTAAAGCCTGTTGTACTGCTGCTAAGACTTGCGCTTGTTCATTAATGTCTCTACATAATTTAATATATGTGTTTAAATCTTCATGTTTCCATGGTCTAATGACCTCTCTGCAGCAACAATTTGCTTGGTCATAAGCCAGTTGTTTTATAAATGGCATTACCTGTTCTGTATTACCAAATATCCTAGAGGCTGACTGAATAAGTCTATCTACAAATTCAGCGTAAGGTTCATTAGTTCCTTGTATTACCTTAGATAATTGACCTTGTAAGTCTCCATGCCCCTGTAAAGTTTTCCATGCCCTAACTGCATCTACAGCAATTTGTGCGTATACGCCAGGGTCATATTCAATTTGCTGTCTTTGACCCTCATATGGTCCCTTTCCCAATAGCATGTCCATATTTCTTTGAGGATAACCAGCTTCTGCATTTCGCCTAGCTGTCTCCATGCAAAATTCCTCATTGGCAACCTTCCATAACAAATATTGTCCTCTGTTTAGCACAGATCGACACATGTTAGCCCAATCTGCTGGTGTCATGTCCAAGTTGGTAACAGATTCGACCATGTTTATTGTGAAGGGAGCTTGCGGCCCATAGGTCGTTACAGCCTCCTTTAATTGCTTTATTGTTTTGAAAACTAAAGCATGGTGAATTCGTTGCCCTCCTGCCTGCTCAAGTACAGGGCATGCTAATCTTTGGGGTCCTGCCTCAGAATTCCGTCCATCAACTACGGGAGTTGAGGGCCGCTCAGCGGTAGATGGAGCTGTTGGTTGAGTTACGCCCTATGGTGATAGAACGGAGTTAGTAGCAACCTCCTGTTGTAATTCTCCACCTGATGGCTGCTTTTCCTCTAAGCTTGCTTTCTTTAAATTCTCCTCTGTCTGACTAGCTTGAGAGACCTTCTCTTTTGCTTGACATAGCGTTTTTTCTACCATAGTCTGGACCTCTAACAATTTACTTAGCAGTTTTTCGGTTTGTTTTTTACTGGATTCTCATCTACTATAAAGGTAACGTAACCCAATAAGAGAGCATAAAACAAAGCCGAAACAGAATGAAACAAAAACGGAACAGACAATGGTTGTATCAATTTTCACTTTCTCAGGGCCGAATAACTTCAAACCTTGAGCCAACCATTTTTCCCAGTTCGCCTGAGAAAATTCTAGGGCTAGGGAGCTTGAAATAAAAACAAAATAAATCAATACAAGAACACATTGTTTTTTGAAATGGTCACTCATTCTGTCGCCTTCCCTCAGGGGCGAGCAGTTTTACTCACCTCTAAGTTTCAGGCGTTCCCTGTCCGGGCCACCAAATGCCGCAGTCTTAGCTGGGCACAGAATCACGAGCCACTCAAGCAGCAACAAAACTTTATTTTGAAAAAGCCGCCAACACTCTCAGCGCCAGCAAGCAAAAACCAGTCCTCCCACGCGGGTGTCTAACCGGAACCGGCGTCCCCCAGAACCCCCGGTCTTCTCAGACCTCCTCCGGAATTCCCTCCTACTATCCTTCCCCAACCAATGGGAACTCTCCATGAGTCCCCGTAACATGAGTCCAGTAGTAGGCCAAGGTGAACAGCAGGAGCCCAATTTGTATATGAATGTAAGTCTTAGCATAATAATACCTCAGTGGCTAGCTGGCTTTACAACCAAAGGTGCCATACATCATATATTTTGCTTGTGGCTCCTAGCACTACTTTATTGTGTCAAATTTCAAAGACCTAGCACAAACCGTGTTTGATTTAGAGTTCCAACTACATGTATCCATATAGGAGAAAACACAGTGAAACCTGGAAATTAACACTGTTACTGCCAACGAACGATTTAACCTAGAAAAACGAAATTTAGTGAGCCAAGTGGGATAGGGTTACTGATCATTACCGGAAAGGGTCATCAAGATTGGTTGAAAAAATGTGTGCTGAGATTTAAGGAAACTCGTAGTTATTTGGAAGCTTGGCAACAACTTTCCATGAAAGTGATTTTCGCCAGTCTCTGCTTAGGGCTACATCAATAGGAAACAAACCCTAGAGATAGAACTTGGAACTACTTTATTGTGTCAAGTTTCAAAGAGCTAGCACAAACCGTGTTTGATTTAGAGTTCCAACTACATGTATCCATATAATAGAAAACAGAGTGAAACCTAAAAATTAATTTGTTACTGCCAACTAATGGTATAACTTAGAAGAACAAAATTTGGTGAGCCAAAGGGATTGGGGTACTGATCATTACCTGAAAGTGTCATCAAGATTGGGTGAAAAAATGTGTGCTGAGATTTCAGGAAACTAGTGGTTTTTTGGAAGCTTGGCAACCCCTTTAAATGAAAGTGATTTGTGCCAGTCTCTTTTTAGGGCTACATCAATAGGAAACAAACCCTAGAGATAGAACTTGGAACTACATTATTGTGTCAAGTTTCAAAGAGCTAGCACAAACTGTGTTTGATTTAGAGTTCCAACTACATGTATCCATATAGGAGAAAACAGAGTGAAACCTGAGAATCAAAACTCTTACTGCCAAGGAACGGTTTAACCTAGAAGAACAAAATTTGGTGACCCAGGTGGGATTGGGGTACTGATCATTACCTGAAAGTGTCATCAAGATAGGGTGATAAAATGTGTGCTGATATTTCAGGAAACTCGTAGTTTTTTGGAAGCTTGGCAACCACTTCCCATGAAAGTGATTTTCGCCAGTCTCTGCTTAGGGCTACATCAATAGGAAGGAAACCATAGAGATAGAACTACGAACTATTTCATTGTGTCAAGTTTCAAAGAGCTAGCACAAACCGTGTTTGATTTAGAGTTCCAACTACATGTATCCATATAATGGAAAACAGAGTAAAACCTAAAAATTAATTTGTTACTGCCAACAAATGATTTAACTTAGAAGAAGGAAATTTGGGGAGCCAGGTGGGATAGGGGTACTGATCGTTACCTGAACGTGTCATCAAGATTGGGTGAAAAAATGTGTGCTGAGATATCAGGAAACTCGTAGTTTTATGGAAGCTTGACAACCCCTTTCCATGAAAGTGATTTGCGCCAGTCTCTGTTTAGGGCTACATCAATAGGAAAGAAACCCTAGAGTTAGAACTTGGAACTATTTTATTGTGTCAAGTTTCAAAGAGCTACCACAAACTGTGTTTGATTTACAGTTACCACTATATGTATCCATATAGGAGAAAACAGAGTGAAAACTGGAAATTAACACTGTTACTGCCATCGAACGATTTAACCTAGAAGAATGAAATTTTGTGAGCCAAGTTGGATAGGGGTACTGATCATTACCTGAAAGTGTCATCAAGATTGGGTGATAAAATGTGTGCTGGGATTTCAGGAAACTCGTAGTTTTTTGGAAGCTTGGCATCCCCTTTCCATGAAAGTGATTTGCGCCAGGCTCTTCTTTTGGCTAAATCTATAGAAAACAAACCATAGAGATAGAACTTGGAACTACTTTTTTGTGTCAAGTTTCAAAGATCTAGCACAAACCGTGTTTGATTTTGAGTTCCAACTACATGTATCCACATAGGAGAAAACAGAATGAAACCTAAAATTTAAAACTCTTACTGCTAACGAACGGTTTAACCTAGAAGAATGAAATTTGGTGAGCCAAGTGGGATTGGGGTACTGATCATTACCTGAAAGTGTTATCAAGATTGGGTTAAAAAATGTGTGCTGGGATTTCAGGAAACTCGTAGTTATTTGGAAGCTTGGCAAACCCTTTCCATTAAAGTGATTTGCGCCAGTCTCCTCTTTGACTACATCTATAAAAAGCAAACCCTGGAGATAGAACTTGGAACTACTTTATTGTGTCAAGTTACAGACTGCTAGCACAAACCGTGTTTGATTTAGTGTTCCAACTGCATGTATCCATATAGGAGAAAGCAGAGTGAAACCTGTAAATTAACACTGTTACTGCCAACGAACGATTTAACCTAGAAGAATGAAATTTGGTGAGCGAAGTGGGATACGGGTTCTGATCTCTACCTGAAAGTGTCATGAAGATAGGGTGAAAAAATGTGTGTTGAGAAGCCAAGACACTCGTAGTTTTTTGGAAGCATGGCAACCCCTTTCCATGAAAGTGATTTGCGCCAGTCTCTGTTCAGGGCTACATCAATACGAAACAAACCCTAGAGATAGAACTTGGAACTACTTTATTGTGTCACGTTTCAAAGAGCTAGCACAAACCGTGTTTGATTTAGAGTTCCAACTACATGTATCCATATAGGAGAAAACAGAGTGAAACCTAAAAATGAAAACTGATACTGCCAACGAACGGTTTAACCTAGAAGAATGAAATTTGGTGAGCCAAGGGCGATTGGGGTCCTGATCATTACGTGAAAGTGTCATCAAGTTTGGTTGAAAAAATGTGTGCTGAGATTTCAGGAAACTGGTAGTTTTTTGGAAGCTTGGCAACCCCTTTCCATGAAAGTGATTTGTGCCAGTCTCTGCTTAGGGCTACATCAATAGGAAACAAACCCAAGAGATAGAACTTGGAACTACTTTATTGTGTCAAGTTTCAAAGAGCTAGCACAAACCGTGTTTGATTTAGAGTTCCAACTACATGTATCCATATAGGAGAAAACAGAATGAAACCTAAAAATTAATACTCTTACTGCTAAGGAACGGTTTAACCTACAAGAATGAAATTTGGTGAGCCAAGTGGGATTGGGGTACTTATCATTACCTGAAAGTGTCATCAAGATTGGGTGAAAAAATGTGTGCTGAGATTTCAGGAAACTCGTAGTTATTTGGAAGCTTGGCAACCTCTTTCCATGAAAGTGATTTGCGCCAGTCTCTGCTTAGGGCTACATCAATAGGCAACAAACCCTAGAGTTAGAACTTCGAACTACTTTATTGTGTCAAGTTTCAAAGAGCTACCACAAATTGTGTTTGAATTAGAGTTCTACTACATGTATCCATATAATAGACAACAGAGTGAAAACTAAAAATTAACACTGTTACTGCCAACGAACGGTTGAACCTAGATGAATGAAATTTGGTGAGCCAAGTGGGATTAGGGTACTGATCATTACCTGAAAGTGTCATCAAGATTGGGTGAAAAAATGTTTGCTGAGATTTCAGGAAACTCGTAGTTTTTTGGAAGCTTGGCAACCCCTTTCCATGAAAGTGATTTGTGCCAGTCTCTTCTTTTGGCTACATCTATAGGAAACAAACCATAGAGATAGAACTTGGAACTACTTTATTGTGTCACGTTTCAAAGATCTAGCGCAAACCTTGCTTGATTTAGAGTTCCAACTACATGTATCCATATAGGAGAAAACAGACTGAAACCTGGAAATTAACACTGTAACTGCCAAGGAACGGTTTAAGCTAGAAGAACGAAATTTGGGGAGCCAGGTGGGATAGGGGTACTGATCATTACTTGCAAGTGTCATCAAGATTGGGTGAAAAAATGTGTGCTGAGATTTCAGGAAACTCGTAGTTTATTGAAAGCTTGGAAACCCCTTTCAATGAAAGTGATTTGTGCCAGGCTCTGCTTATGGCGACATCAAATAGAAAAAAACCATAAAGACATAACTTGGAGCTACTTTATTGGGTCACGTTTCAAAGAGCTAGCACAACCGTGTTTTATTTAGAGTTCCAACTACATGTATCCATATAGGAGAAAACGGAGTGAAACCTAAAAATTAAAACTGTTCTGCCAACAAACTGTTTAACCTAGAAGAGCGAAAATTGGGCAGCCAGGTGGGATTGGGGTATTTATCATTACCTGAAAGTGTGATTAAGATTGGGTGAAAAAATGTGTGCTCTGATTTCAGGAAACTCGTAGTTTTTGGAAGCTTTGCAAACCCTTTCCATGAAAGTGATTTGTGCCAGTCTCTGCTTAGGGCTACTTCAATAGGAAACAAACCATAGAGACAGAATTGGAACTACATTATTGTGTCAAGTTTCAAAGAGCTAGCACAAACCATGTTTGATTTAGAGTTCCAACAACATGTATCCATATAGGAGAAAACAGAGTGAAACCTAAAAATTTAAACTGTTACTTCCAACGACAGGTTTAACCCAGAGAACGAATTTTTGTGTGCCAATTGGGATTGGGATACTGATCATTACCTGATAGTGTCATCAAGATTGGGTGAAAAAATGTGTGCTGAGAATTCAGGAGACTCGTAGTTTTTTGGAATCTTGGCAACACCTTTCCATGAAAGAGATTTGTTCCAGTCTAAGCTTAGTGCTACATCAATAGGAAACAAACAGTAGAGATAGAACTTGGAACTTCTTTATTGTGTCAAGTTTCAAAGAGCTAGCACAAACAATGTTTGATTTAGAGTTCCAACTACATGTATCCTTATAGGAGAAAACAGAGTGAAAAATAAAAATTAAAACTGTTACTGCCCATGAACGGTTTAACCTAGGAGAACGAAATGTGGTGAGCCAACTGGGATTGGCATATTGATCATTACCTGAAAGTGTCACCAAGATTGCGTGAAAAAATGTGTGCTTAGATTTCAGGAAACGCGTAGGTTTTTGGAAGCTTGGCAACCCCTTTCCATGAAAGTGATTTGTGCCAGTCCCTGCTTAGGGCTATATCAATAGAAAACAAAACATTGAGATAGATCTTGGAACTACTTTATTGTGTCAAGTTTCAAAGAGCTAGCACAAACCGTGTTTGATTTAGAGTTCTAACTACATCTCTCCATATAGGAGAAAACAGAGTGTAACCTAAAAATTTAAACTGTTACTGCCAATGATCGGTTTAACCTGGAAGAACGAAATTTGGTGAGCCAAGTGGGAATGGGGTACTGATCATTACCTGAAAGTGTCATCACAATTGGGTGGAAAAATGTGTGCTGAGATTTCAGGAAACTCGTAGTTTTTTGGAAGCTTGTCAACCCCATTCCATGAAAGTGATTTGCGCCACTCTCTTCTTAGGGTTACATCAATAGTAAACAAACCATAGAGATAGAACTTGGAACTACTTTATTGTGTCAAGTTTCAAAGAGCTAGCACAAACCGCGTTTGATTTAGAGTTCAAAGTACATATATTTATATAGGAGAAAACAGAGTGAAACCTAAAAATTAACACTGTTACTGCCAACGAACGGTTTAACCTAGAAGAACGAAATTTGCTGAGCCAAGTGGGATTGGGGTACTGATCATTACCTGAAAGTGTCATCAAGTTTGGGTGAAAAAATGTGTGCTGAGATTTCAGGAATCTCGTAGTTTTTTGGAAGCTAGGCAACCCCTTTCCATGAAAGTGATTTCTGCCAGTCTCTGATTAGGGCTACATCAATAGGAAACAAACCCTAGAGATAGAACTTGGAATTACTTTATTGTGTCACATTTCAAAGTGCGATCACAAACCGTGTTTGATTTTGTGTTCCAACTACATGTATCCATATAGGAGAAAACAGAGTGAAACCTAAAATTTAAAACTGTTACTGCCAAAGAACGGTTTAACCTAGAAGAAGGAAATTTGGTGAGCCAACTGGGACTGGGGTACTCATCATTACCTGAAGGTGTCATCAAGATTGGGTGAAAAAATGTGTGCTGAGATTTCAGGAAACTCGTAGTTTTTCGAAAGTTTGGCAACCCCTTTCCATGAAAGTGATTTGAGCCAGTCTCTGCTTACGGCTACGTCTATAGGAAACAAACCATAGAGACAGAACTTGGAATTATTTAATTGTATCAAGTTTCAAAGAGCTAGCACAAACCGTGTTTGATTTAGAGTTCCAAATACATGTATCCGTATAGGAGAAAACAGAGTGAAACATAAAAATTAAAACTGTTACTGCCAACGAACGGTTTAACCTAGAACAACGAAATTTGGTGAGCCAAGTGGGATTGGGGTACTGATCATTACCTGAAAGTGTCATCAAGATTGGGTGAAAAATTGTGTGCTGAGATTTCAGGAAACTCGTAGTATTTTGGAAGCTTGGCAACCCCTTTCCAAGAAAGTGATTTGTGCCACTCTCTGCTTAGGGCTACATCAATAGGAAACAAACCATACAGATAGAACATGGAACTACTTTATTGTGTCAAGTTTCAAAGAGCTAGCACAAACCGTGTTTGATTTAGAGTTCCAACTACATGTATTCATATAGGAGAAAACAGAGGGTAACCTAAAAATTAAAACTGTTACTGCCAACGAACGGTTTAACCTAGAAGAAGGAAATTTGGTGACCCAGGTGGGATTGGGGTACTGATCATTACCTGAAAGTGTCATCACAATTGGGTGAAAAAATGTGTGCTGAGATTTCAGGAAACTCGTAGTTATTTGGAAGCTTGGCAACATCTTTCAATGAAAGTGATTCGCGGGGCTGGGGATGTGGCTCAAGCGGTAGTGCGCTCGCCTGGCATGCGTGCGGCCCGGGTTCGATCCTCAGCACCACATACCAACAAAGATGTTGTGTCCGCCGAGAACTAGAAAATAAATGTTGGAAAATTCTCTCTCTCTCTCTCTCTCTCTCTTTCTCTCTCTCTCTCTCTCTCTCTCTCTCTCCTCTCTCTCTCTCAAAAAAAATTAAAAAAAAAAAAAGAAAGTGATTTGCGCCAGTCTCTGCTTAGGGCTACATCAATAGGAAACAAACCATAGAGACAGAACTTGGAACTACTTTATTGTGTCAAGTTTCAAAAAGCTAGCACAAACCGTGTTTCATTTAGAGTTCCACCTACATGTATCCAAATTGGAGAAAACACAGTGAAACCCAAAATTTAAAACCGTTACTGCCAACGAACGGTTTCACCTAGGAAAACGAAATTTGGTGAACCAATTGGGATTGGGTACTGATCATTACCTGAAAGTGTCATGAAGATTGGCTGAAAAAAATGTGTGCTGAGATTTCAGGAAACTCGTAGTTTTTTGGAATCTTGGCAAGCCTTTTCCATGAAAGTGATTTGCGCCAGTCTCTGCTTAGGGCTACATCATTAGGAAACAAACCATAGAGACAGAAATTGGAACAACTTTATTGTGTCAAGTTTCAAAGAGCTAGCACAACCCGTCTTTGATTTAGAGTTCCAATTACATGTATCCATATTGGAGAAAACAGAGTGAAACCCAAAAATTAAAACTGTTTCTGCAAACGAACGGTTTAACCTAGAAGAATGAAATTTGGAGAGCCAAGTGGGATTGGGGTACTGATCATTACCTGAAAGTGTCATCAAGATTGGGTGAAAAAATGTGTGCTGAGATTTCAGGAAACGCGTAGTTTTTTGGAAGCTTGGCAACCCCTTACCATGAAAGAGATTTGCGCCAGTCTGTGCTTAGGGCTACATCAACTGGACACAAACCATAGAGATGGAACTTGGAAAAACTTTATTGTGTCACGTTTCAAAGAGCTAGCACAAACTGTGTTTTATTTAGAGTTCCAACTACATGTATCCGTATATAGGAAAACAGAGTGAAACCTAAAAATTTAAACTGTTACTGCCAACGAACGGTTTAACCAAGAAGAACGAAATTTGGTGAAACCAGATGGATTCAGGTACTGATCTTACCTCAAAGTGTCAAAAGATTGGGTGAAAAAATGTGCGCTGAGATTTCAAGAAACTCATAGTTCTTTGGAAGCTTCGCAACCCCTTACCATGAAAGAAATTTGCGCCACTCTCTGCTTACGGCTACATCAACAGGAAACAAACCATAGAGATGGAAATTGGAACAACTTTATTGTGTCAAGTTTCAAGAGATAGCACAAACTGTGTTTGATTTAGAGTTCCAACTACATGTATCCATAGTGGAGAAAACAGAGAAAAACCTAAAAATTAAAAGTGTTCCTACTGACGAGCGTTTTAACCTAGAAGAACGAAATTTGATGAGCCAAATGGGATTGGGGTAGCGATCATTACCTGAAAGTGTCATAAAGACTGGGTAAAAAAATGTGTGCTGAGATTTCAGGAGACTCGTAGTTTTTTGGAAGCTTGGCAACCCATTTCCATGGAAGTGACTTGCGCCAGTCTCTGCTTAGGGCTACATCAATAGGAAACAAACCATAAAGATAGAACTTGGAACTACTTTATTGTGTCAAGTTTCAAAAAGCTAGCACAAACCGTGTTTGATTTACAGTTCCAACTACATGTATCCATATAAAAGAAAATAGAGTGAAACCTAAAAATTAACACTGTTACTGCCAACGAATGGTTTAACATAGAAGAACGAAATTTGCTGAGCCTAGTGGGATTGGGGTACTGATCATTACCTGAAAGTGTCATCAAGATTGGGTGAAAAAATGTGTGCTGAGATTTCAGGAATCTCGTAGTTTTTTGGAAGCTAGGCAACCCCTTTCCATGAAAGTGATTTCTGCCAGTCTCTAATTAGGGCTACATCAATAGGAAACAAACCCTATAGATAGAACTTGGAATTACTTTATTGTGTCACATTTCAATGTGCGATCACAAACCGTGTTTGATTTAGTGTTCCAACTACATGTATCCATATAGGAGAAAACAGAGTGAAACCTAAAAATTTAAACTGTTACTGCCAACGAACGGTTTAAATTAGAAAAACGAAATTTGGTGAGCCAAGTGGGATTGGGGTACTGATCTTTACCTGAAAGTGTCATCAAGATTGGGTGAAAAAATGTGTGCTGAGATTTCAGGAAACTCGTAGTTATTTGGAAGCTTGGCAACCTCTTTCCATGAAAGTGATTTGCGCCAGTCTCTGCTTAGGGCTACATCAATAGGCAACAAACCCTAGAGTTAGAACTTCGAACTACTTTATTGTGTCAAGTTTCAAAGAACTAGCACAAACTGTGTTTGATTTAGAGTTCCAACTACATGTATCCATATAGGAGAAAACAGAGTGAAACCTAAAAATTTAAACTGTTACTGCCAACGAACGGTTTAAATTAGAAGAACGAAATTTGGTGAGCCAAGTGGGATTGGGGTACTGATATTTACCTGAAAGTGTCATCAAGTTTGGGTGAAAAAATGTGTGCTGAGATTTCAGGAAACTCTTAGATTTTTGGAAGCTTGGCAACCCCTTTCCTTGAAAGTGATTTGCGCAAGTCCCTGCTTAGGGCTACATCATTAGGAAACAATCCATAGAGATAGAACTTGGACCTACTTTATTGTGTCAAGTTTCAAAGAACTAGCACAAACTGTGTTTGATTTAGAGTTCCAACTACATGTATGCATATAGGAGAAAACAGAGTGAAACCTAAAAATTTAAACTGTTACTGCCAACGAATGGCTTAACCTAGAAGAACTAAATTGGTGAGCCAAGTCGGTTTGGGGTACTGATCTTTACCTGAATTTGTCATCAAGATTGGGTGAAAAAATGTGTGCTGAGTTTTCAGGAAACTCGTAGTTTTTTGGAAGCTGGCAAACCCTTTCCATGAAAGAGATTTGTGCCAGTCCCTGCTTAGGGCTACATATATAGGAAACAAACCATAGAGACAGAACTTTGAACTGCTTTATTCTGTCAGGTTTCAAAGAGCTAGCACAATTCCTGTTTGCATTAGAGTTCCAAGTACATGTATCCATATACGAGAAAACAGAGTGCAACCAGAAATTTAAAACTGTTACTGCCAAAGAACGGTTCAACCTAGAAGAATGTAATTTGGTGAGCCAAGTGGGATTGGTGTACTGATCATTAAATGAACGAGTCACCAAGATTGGGTGAAAAAATGAGTGCTGAGATTTCAGGAAACTCATAGTTTTTTGGAAGCTTGGCAACCCCTTTCCATGAAAGTGTTTTCCGCCAGTCTCTGCTCTCTGCTACATCAATAGGAAACAAACCCTAGAGATAGAACTTGGAACTACTTTATTGTGTCAAGTTTCAAAGAGCTAGCACAAACCGTGTTTTATTTAGCATTCCAACTACATGTATCCACATAGGAGAAAACACAGGGAAACCTAAAAATTAAAACTGTTACTGCCAACGAACGGTTTAACCTGGAAGAACGAAATTTGGTGAGCCAAGTGGGATTAGTGTACTGATCATTACTTGCAAGTGTCATCAAGAAATTTGGTGAGCCAAGTGGGATTGGGGTACTGATCATTACCTGAAAGTGTCATCAAGATGGGGTGAAATAAAGTGTGCTGAGATTTCAGGAAACTCGTAGTTTTTTGGAAGCTTGGCAACCGCTTTCCATGAAAGTTATTTGCACAAGTCTCTGCTTAGGGCTACATAAATAGGAAACAAACCATAGAGATAGAACTTTGAATTACTTATTGTGTCAAGTTTCAAAGAGCTAGCACAAAGCATGTTAGATTTAGTGTTCCAAATACATGTATCCATATAGGAGAAAACAGAGTGAAACCTAAAAATTAAAACTGTTACTGCAAACGAACCTTTTAAACAAGAAGAACGAAATTTGGTGAGCCAAGTGGGATTGGGGTACTGATCATTACCTGAAAGTGTCATCAAAATTGGGTGAAAAAATGTGTGCTCAGATTTCAGGAAACTCGTAGATTTTTGGATGACTTGCAAACCCTTACCACGAAAGTGATTTGCGCCAGTGTCTACGTAGGGCTACATCAATAGGAAACAAACCATAGAGATAGGACTTTGAAATACTTTATTTTGTCAAGTTTCAAAGAGGTAGCACAAACCATGTTTGATTTAGAGTTCCAACTACATGTATCCATATAGGTGAAAACAGAGTGAAACGTAAAAATTAATACTGTTACTGCCAATGAACGGTTTAACCTAGAAAAAACAAAATTTGGTGAGTCAAGTGGGATTGGGGTACTGATCATGACCTGAAAATGTCATCAAGATTGTGTGAAAAAATGTGTGCTGAGATTTCAGGAAACTCGTAGTTTTTTTTCAGCTTGGCACCCCCTTTCCATGAAAGTGATTTGCGCCTGTCTCTGCTTAGGGCTACATCAATAGGAAACAAACCATATAGATAGACCTTGGAACTACTTTATTGTGTCAAGTTTCAAAGAGCTACAACAAACCGTGTTTGATTTTGAGTTCCAAATACATGTATCCATATCGGAGAAAACACAGTGAAACCTAAAAATTAAAAATGTTACTGCCACTGAACGGTTTAACATAAAAGAATCAAATTTGGTGCGCCAAGTGGGATTGGGGTACTCATCATTACCTGAAAGTGTCATCAAGATTGGGTGAAAAAATGTGTGCTGAGATTTCAGGAAACTCGAAGTTTTTTGGAAGCTTGGCAACCCATTTCAATGAAAGTGATTTGTGCCAGTCTCTTCTTAGGGCTACATCAATAGGAAAAAAAAACCCTAGAGATAGAACTTGGAACTACTTTATTGTGTCAAGTTTCAAAGAGCTAGCACAAACCCTGTTTGAAATTGAGTTCCAACTACGTGTATCCATAAAGGAGAAAACATGGTGAAACCTAAAAATTAAAGCTGTTACTGCCAACGAACGGTTTAACCTAGAAGAACGAAATTTGGTGATCCAAGATGGATTCAGGTACTGATCATTACTTGAAAGTGTCATCAAGATTGGGTGAATAAATGGGTGCTGAGATTTCAGGAAACTCGTAGTTTTTTGGAAGCTTGCCAACCCATTTCCATAAAAAAGTTTTGCGCCAGTCTCTGCTTTCTGCCACATCAATAGGAAACAAACCACAGAGATAGAACTCGGATCTACATTATTGTGTCAAGTTTCAAAGAGCTACCACAAACTGTGTTTGATTTAGAGTTCCAACAACATGTATCCATACAATAGAAAACAGAGTGAAACCTAAAAATTAACACTGTTACTGCCAAGGAAATGTTTAACCTAGAAGAATGAAATTTCTTGATCCTAGTAGGATTGGTGTACTGATCATTACCTGAAAGTGTCATCAAGATTGGGTGAAAAAATATGTGCTGAGATTTCAGGAAACTCGTAGATTTTTGGAAGCTTGGCAACCCCTTTCCATGAAAGTGATTTGCGCCAGTCTCTGCTTAGGGCTACATCAATAAGAAACAAACTATAGAGAAAGAACATGGAACTACTTTATTGTGTCATGTTTCGAAGAGGTAGCACAAACCATGTTTGATTTAGAGTTCCAACTACCTTTATCCATATAGGAGAAAACAGAGTGAAACCTAAAAATTAAACTGTTACTGCCAACGAACGGTTGAACCTAGAAGAACGAAATTTGGTGAGCCATGTTGGATTGGGGTACTGATCATTACCTGAAAGTGTCATAAAGATTGGGTGAAAAAATGTGTGCTGAGATTGCAGGAAATTCGTAGATATTTGGAAGCTTGGCAACCCGTTTTCATGAAAGTGATTTGCGCCAGTCTCTGCTTAGGGCTACATCAATAAGAAACAAACCATAGAGATAGAACTTGGAACTACTTTATTGTGTCAAGTTTCAAAGAGCTAGCACAAACCGTGTTTGATTTAGAGTTCCAATTGCATGTATCCACATAGGAGAAAACAGAGTGAAACCTAAAAATTAAAACTGTTACTGCCAAGGAATGGTTTAACCTAGAAGAACAAAATTTGGTGAGGCAGGTGGGAATGGGGTACTGATCATTACCTGAATGTGTCATAAAGATTGGGTGAAAAAATGTGTTCTGAGATTTCAGGAAACTCGTAGTTTTTTGTAAGCTTGGCAACCCCTTTCCATGAAAGTGATTTGCGCCAGTCTCTTCTTTTGGCTACATATATAGATACAAACCCTAGAGATAGAACTTGGAACTACTTTATTGTGTTACGTTTCAAAGATCTAGCACAAACCGTGTTTGATTTAGAGTTCCAACTTCATGTATCCATATAGGAGAAAACAGAGTGTAACCTAAAAATTTAAACTGTTACTGCCAACGATCGGTTTAACCTGGAAGAACGAAATTTGGTGAGCCAACTGGGATTGGGGTACTGATCATTACCTGAAAGTGTCATCACAATTGGGTGAAAAAATGTGTGCTGAGATTTCAGGAAACTCGTAGTTTTTTGGAAGCTTGTCAACCCCATTCCATGAAAGTGATTTGCGCCACTCTCTTCTAGGGTTACATCAATAGTAAACAAACCATAGAGATAGAACTTGGAACTACTTTATTGTGGCAAGTTTCAAAGAGCTAGCACAAACTGCATTTGATTTAGAGTTCAAAGTACATATATTTATATAGGAGAAAACAGAGTGAAACCTAAAAATTAACACTGTTACTGCCAACGAACGGTTTAACCTAGAAGAACGAAATTTGATGAGCCAAGTGGGATTGGGGTACTGATCATTACCTGAGATTGTCATCAATATTGTGTGAAAAAATGTGTGCTGAGAATTCAGGAAACTCGTACTTTTTTGGAAGGTTGGCAACCCCTTTCCAGGAAAGGGATTTCCGCCTGTCTCTGCTTAGGGCTACATCAATAAGAAAAAAACCATAGAGAAAGAACTTGGAACTACTTTATTGTGTCAAGTTTCAAAGAGCTAGCACAAACCATGTTTGATTTAGACTTCCAACTATATGTATCCATATAGGAGAAAACAGAGTGAAACCGAAAAATTTAAAGTGTTATGCCAACGAAGGGTTTACCCTAGAAGAACGAAATTTGGTGAGCAAAATGGAAATGGGGTACTGATCTTTAACTGAATGTGTCTTAAAAGTTGGGTTAAATAATGTGTGCTGAGATTTCAGGAAACTCTTAGTTTTTCGGTAGCTTGGCAACCCCTTTCCATTAAAGTGATTTGTGCCAGTCTCTGATTAGGGCTACATCAATAGGAAACAAACCCTAAAGATAGAACTTGGAACTACTTTATTGTGTCAAGTTTCACAGAGCTAGCACAAACCGTCTTTGATTTAGAGTTCCAAATACATGTAACCGTATCGGAGAAAACAGAGGGAAACCTGGAAATTAGCACTGTTACTGCCAACAAACGATTTAACCCAGAAGAATGAAATTTGGTGATCTAAGTGGGATAGGGGTACTGATCATTACCTGAATGTGTCATAAAGATTGGGTGAAAAAATGTGTGCTGAGATTTCAGGAAACTCGTAGTTTTTTGTAAGCTTGGCAACCCCTTTCCATGAAAGTGATTTGCGCCAGTCTCTGCTTAGGGCTACATCAATAGGAAAAAAACCCTAAAGATAGAAATTGAAACTTCTTTATTGTGTCAAGTTTCACAGAGCTAGCACAAACCATCTTTGATTTAGAGTTCCAAATACATGTATCCATATCGGAGAAAACAGAGTGAAACCTGAAAATTAACACTGTTACTGCCAACGAACGATTTAACCTAGAAGAACGAAATTTGGTGATCCAAGTGGGATTGGGGTACGGATCATTACCTGAAAGTGTCATCCAGATGGGGTAAAAAAATGTGTGCTGAGATTTCAGGAAACTGGTAGTTTTTTGGAAGCTTGGCAACCCCTTTCCATGAAAGTGATTGCGCCAGTCTCTGCTTAGGGCTACATCAATAAGAAACAAACCAGACAGATAGAATTTGGAACTACTTTATTGTGTCATGTTTCAAATATCTTGCACAAACCGTGTTTGATTTAGAGTTCCAACTACATGTAACAATATAGGAGAAAACAGAGTGAAACCTGAAATTTACACTGTTACTGCCAGCGAACGATTTAACCTAGAAGAACGAAATTTGGTGATCCAAGTAGGATTGGGGTATGAATCATTACCTGAAAGTGTCATCAAGATTGGTTAAAAAAATGTGTGCTGAGATTTCAGGAAACTCGTAGTTTTTTGGAAGCTTGGCAACCCCTTTCCATGAAAGTGATTGCGCCAGTCTCTGCTTAGGGCTACATCAATAGGAAACAAACCCTAGAGATAGATCTTGGAACTACTTTATTGTGTGAAGTTTCAAAGAGCTAGCACAAACTCTGTATGATTTAGATTTCCAAATACATGTATCCATATAATACAAAACAGAGTGAAACCTAAAAATTAAAACTGATACTGGAATGAACGGTTTAACCTAGAAGAACGAAATTTGGTGAGCCAAGTGGGACTGGGGTACTGATCATGACCTGAAAGTGTCATCAAGATTGGGTGAAAAAATGTGTGCTGAGATTTCAGGAAACTCGTAATTTTTTGGAAGCTTGGGAATCCCTTTCCATTAAAGTGATTTGCGACAGTCGCTGCTTAGGCTACATCAATAAGAAACAAACCACAGAGATAGAACATGGAACTACTTTATTGTGTCATGTTTCAAAGAGCTAGCACAAACCGTGTTTGATTTAGAGTTCCAACTATGTGTATCCATATAGGAGAACACAGAGTGAAACCTAAAAATTTAAAGTGTTATGCCAACGAACGGTTTAACTAGAAGAACAAAATTTGGTGAGCCAAGTGGGAATCGGGTACTGATCATTACCTGAAAGTGTCATAAAGTTTGGTTTGAAAAATGTGTGCTGAGATTTCAGGAAACATTTAGTTTTTTGGAAGATTGGCAACCCCTTTCCATGGAAGTGATTTGCCCCAGTCTCTGCTTAGGGCTACATCAATAGGAAACAAACCCTAGAGATAGGACTTTTACCTACTTTATTGTGTCAAGTTTCAAAGATCTAGCACAAACCGTGTTTGATTTAGAGTTCCAACTAAATGTATCCATATAGGAGAAAACAGAGTGAAACCTAAAAATTAAAACTGTTACTGCAAACGAACGGTTTAACCAAGAAGAACGAAATTTGGTGAGCCAAGTGGGATTGGGGTACTGATCATTACCTGAAAGTGTCATCAAGATTGGGTGAAAAAATGTGTGCTCAGATTTCAGGAAACTCGTAGATTTTTGGATGACTTGCAAACCCTTACCACGAAAGTGATTTGCGCCAGTGTCTACGTAGGGCTACATCAATAGGAAACAAACCATAGAGATAGGACTTTGAAATACTTTATTTTGTCAAGTTTCAAAGAGGTAGCACAAACCATGTTTGATTTAGAGTTCCAACTACATGTATCCATATAGGTGAAAACAGAGTGAAACGTAAAAATTAACACTGTTACTGCCAATGAACGGTTTAACCTAGAAAAACAAAATTTGGTGAGTCAAGTGGGATTGGGGTACTGATCATGACCTGAAAGTGTCATCAAGATTTTGTGAAAAAATGTGTGCTGAGATTTCACGAAACTCGTAGTTTTTTTTCAGCTTGGCACCCCCTTTCCATGAAAGTGATTTGCGCCAGTCTCTGCTTAGGGCTACATCAATAGGAAACAAACCATATAGATAGAACTTGGAACTACTTTATTGTGTCAAGTTTCAAAGAGCTACAACAAACCGTGTTTGATTTTGAGTTCCAAATACATGTATCCATATCGGAGAAAACACAGTGAAACCTAAAAATTAAAAATGTTACTGCCACTGAACGGTTTAACATAAAAGAATCAAATTTGGTGCGCCAAGTGGGATTGGGGTACTCATCATTACCTGAAAGTGTCATCAAGTTTGGGTGAAAAAATGTGTTCTGAGATTTCAGGAAACTCGAAGTTTTTTGGAAGCTTGGCAACCCCTTTCAATGAAAGTGATGGGTGCCAGTCTCTTCTTAGGGCTACATCAATAGGAAAAAAAAAACCCTAGAGATAGAACTTGGAACTACTTTATTGTGTCAAGTTTCAAAGAGCTAGCACAAACCCTGTTTGAAATTGAGTTCCAACTACGTGTATCCATAAAGGAGAAAACATGGTGAAACCTAAAAATTAAAGCTGTTACTGCCAACGAACGGTTTAACCTAGAAGAACGAAATTTGGTGATCCAAGATGGATTCCGGTACTGATCATTACTTGAAAGTGTCATCAAGATTGGGTGAATAAATGGGTGCTGAGATTTCAGGAAACTCGTAGTTTTTTGGAAGCTTGGCAACCCATTTCCATAAAAAAGTTTTGCGCCAGTCTCTGCTTTCTGCCACATCACTAGGAAACAAACCACAGAGATAGAACTCGGATCTACATTATTGTGTCAAGTTTCAAAGAGCTACCACAAACTGTGTTTGATTTAGAGTTCCAAAAACATGTATCCATACAATAGAAAACAGAGTGAAACCTAAAAATTAACACTGTTACTGCCAAGGAAATGTTTAACCTAGAAGAATGAAATTTGGTGATCCAAGTAGGATTGGTGTACTGATCATTACCTGAAAGTGTCATCAAGATTGGGTGAAAAAATATGTGCTGAGATTTCAGGAAACTCGTAGTTTTTTGGAAGCTTGGCAACCCCTTTCCATGAAAGTGATTTGCGCCAGTCTCTGCTTAGGGCTACATCAATAAGAAACAAACTATAGAGAAAGAACATGGAACTACTTTATTGTGTCATGTTTCGAAGAGCTAGCACAAACCATGTTTGATTTAGAGTTCCAACTACCTGTATCCATATAGGAGAAAACAGAGTGAAACCTAAAAATTAAACTGTTACTGCCAACGAACGGTTGAACCTAGAAGAACGAAATTTGGTGAGCCAAGTGGGATTGGGGTACTGATCATTACCTGAAAGTGTCATCAAGATTGGGTGAAAAAATGTGTGCTGAGATTGCAGGAAACTCGTAGATTTTTGGAAGATTGGCAACCCGTTTTCATGAAAGTGATTTGCGCCAGTCTCTGCTTAGGGCTACATCAATAAGAAACAAACCATAGAGATAGAACTTGGAACTACTTTATTGTGTCAAGTTTCAAAGAGCTAGCACAAACCGTGTTTGATTTAGAGTTCCAATTGCATGTATCCACATAGGAGAAAACAGAGTGAAACCTAAAAATTAAAACTGTTACTGCCAAGGAACGGTTTAACCTAGAAGAACAAAATTTGGTGAGGCAGGTGGGAATGGGGTACTGATCATTACCTGAAAGTGTCATCAAGTTTGGGTGAAAAAATGTGTGCTGTGATTTCAGGAAACTCGTAGTTATTTGGAAGCTTGGCAACCCCTTTCCATGAAAGTGATTTGTGCCAGTCTCTTCTTTTGGCTACATATATAGATACAAACCCTAGAGATAGAACTTGGAACTACTTTATTGTGTCACGTTTCAAAGATCTAGCAGAAACCGTGTTTGATTTAGAGTTCCAACTACATGTATCCATATAAGAGAAAACATAGAGAAACCTAAAAATTAAAACTTTTTCTGCCAAGGAACGGTCTAACCTAGAAGAACGAAATTTGATGAGCCAAGTGGGATTGGGGTACTGATCATTACCTGAAAGTGTCATCCAGATTGGGTGAAAAAATGTGTGCTGAGATTTCAGGAAACTCGTACTTTTTTGGAAGGTTTGCAACCCCTTTCCAGGAAAGGGATTTCCGCCTGTCTCTGCTTAGGGCTACATCAATAAGAAAAAAACCATAGAGAAAGAACTTGGAACTACTTTATTGTGTCAAGTTTCAAAGAGCTAGCACAAACCATGTTTGATTTAGACTTCCAAATATATGTATCCATATAGGAGAAAACAGAGTGAAACCGAAAAATTTAAAGTGTTATGCCAACGAAGGGTTTACCCTAGAAGAACGAAAGTTGGTGAGCCAAGTGGGAATGGGGTACTGATCATTAACTGAAAGTGTCATCAAGTTTGGGTGAAAAAATGTGTGCTGAGATTTCAGGAAACTCGTAGTTATCTGGAAACTTGGCAACCCCTTTCCATTAAAGTGATTTTCGCCAGTCTCTGCTTAGGGCTACATCAATAGGAAACAAACCCTAAAGATAGAAATTGGAACTACTTTATTGTGTCAAGTTTCACAGAGCTAGCACAAACCGTCTTTGATTTAGAGTTCCAAATACATGTAACCCTATCGGAGAAAACAGAGTGAAACCTGGAAATTAGCACTGTTACTGCCAACAAACGATTTAAACCAGAAGAACGAAATTTGGTGATCTAAGTGGGATAGGGGTACTGATCATTACCTGAATGTGTCATAAAGATTGGGTGAAAAAATGTGTTCTGAGATTTCAGGAAACTCGTAGTTTTTTGTAAGCTTGGCAACCCCTTTCCATGAAAGTGATTTGCGCCAGTCTCTGCTTAGGGCTACATCAATAGGAAAGAAACCATAGATATAGAACTTGGAACTACTTTATTGTGTCAAGTTTCACAGAGCTAGCACAAACCGTCTTTGATTTAGAGTTCCAAATACATGTATCCATATCGGAGAAAACAGAGTGAAACCTGAAAATTAACACTGTTACTGCCAACGAACGATTTAACCTAGAAGAACGAAATTTGGTGATCCAAGTGGGATTGCGGTACGGATCATTGCCTGAAAGTGTCATCCAGATTGGGTAAAAAAATGTGTGCTGAGATTTCAGGAAACTGGTAGTTTTTTGGAAGCTTGGCAACCCCTTTCCATGAAAGTGATTGCGCCAGTCTCTGCTTAGGGCTACATCAATAAGAAACAAACCAGACAGATAGAATTTGGAACTACTTTATTGTGTCATGTTTCAAATATCTTGCACAAACCGTGTTTGATTTAGAGTTCCAACTACATGTAACAATATAAAAGAAAACAGAGTGAAACCTGAAATTTTACACTGTTACTGCCAGCGAACGATTTAACCTAGAAGAACGAAATTTGGTGATCCAAGTAGGATTGGGGTATGAATCATTACCTGAAAGTGTCATCAAGATTGGGTAAAAAAATGTGTGCTGAGATTTCAGGAAACTCGTAGTTTTTTGGAAGCTTGGCAACCCCTTTCCATGAATGTGATTGCGCCATTCTCTGCTTAGGGCTACATCAATAGGAAACAAACCCTAGAGATAGATCTTGGAACTACTTTATTATGTCAAGTTTCAAAGAGCTAGCACAAACTCTGTATGATTTAGATTTCCAAATACCTGTATCCATATAATACAAAACAGAGTGAAACCTAAAAATTAAAACTGGTACTGCCAACGAACGGTTTAACCTAGAAGAACGAAATTTGGTGAGCCAAGTGGGATTGGGGTACTGACCATTACCTGAAAGTGTCATCAAGATTGGATGAAAAAATGTGTGCTGAGATTTTAGGAAATTCTTAGTTGTTTGGAATCTTGGCAACGCCTATCCATGAAAGTGATTTGCCCCAGTCTCTGCTTAGGGCTACATCAATAGGAAACAAACCATAGAGATAGAACTTTTAACTACTTTATTGTGTCAAGTTTCAAAGAGCTAGCACAAACCGTGTTTGATTTAGAGTTCCAACTACATGTATCCACATAGGAGAAACCAAAGTGAAACCAAAAATTAAAACTGTTACTGACAAAAGACAGTTTAATATAGAAGAAAGACATTTGGTGAGCCAAGTGGGATTCGGGGTACTGATCATTACCAGAAAGTGTCATCAAGTTTGGGTGAATTAATGTGTGCTAAGATTTCAGGAAACTCGTAGTTTTTTGGAAGCTTGGCAACCCCTTTCTATGAAAGTGATTTGCACCAGTCTCTGCTTAGGGCTACATCAATAGGAAACAAACCCTAAAGATAGAACTTGGAACTACTTTATTGTGTCAAGTTTCAAAGAGCCAGCACAAACCGTGTTTGATTTAGAGTTCCAACTACATGTATCCACATAGGAGAAAACAGAGTGAAACATAAAAATGAAAACTGTTACTGCCAACCAACAGTTTAACCTAGAAGAACGAAATTTGGTGAGCCAAGTGGGATTGGGGTACTGATCATTACCTGAAAGTGTCATCAAGATTGGATGAAAAAATGTGTGCTGAGATTTCAGGAAACTCGTAGTTATTTGGAAGCTTGGCAACCCCTTTCCATGAAAGTGATTTGCGCCAGTCTCTGCTTAGGGATACATCAATAGGAAACAAACCCTAGAGATAGAACGTGGAATTACTTTATTTTGTCAAGTTTCAAAGAGCTAGCACAAACCGTGTTTGATTTTGAGTTCCAACTACATGTATCCATATAGGTGAAAACATAGTGAAACCTGAATATTAAAACTGTTACTGCCAATGAACGGTTTAACCTAGAAGAATGAAATTTGGGGAGCCAGGTTGGATAGGGTACTGAACATTACCAGAAAGAGTGATCAAGATTGGGTGAAAAAATGTGTGCTGAGATTTCAGGAAACTCGTAGTTTTATGGAAGCTTGGCAACCCCTTTCCATGAAAGTGATTTGCCCCAGTCTCTGCGTAGGGCTACATCAATTGGAAACAAACCATAGAGATAGAACTTGGAACTACTATATTGTGTCAAGTTTCAAAGAACTAGCACAAACCATGTTTGATTTAGCGTTCCAACTACATGTATCCATATACGAGATAACAGAGTGAAACCTGAAAATTAACACTGTTACTGCCAACGAACGATTTAACGTAGAAGAACGAAATTTGGTGAGCCAAGTGGGATTGGGGTACTGATCATTACCTGAAAGTGTCATCAAGATTGGGTGAAAAAATGTGTGCTGAGATTTCAGGAAATTCTTAGTTGTTTGGAATCTTGGCAACCCCTATCCATGAAAGTGATTTGCGCCAGTCTCTGCTTAGGGCTACATCAATAAGAAACAAACCATAGAGATAGAACTTGGAACTACTTTATTGTGTGAAGTTTCAAAGATCTAGCACAAACCGTGTTTGATTTAGAGTTCCAACTACATGTATCCATATAGGAAAAAACAGAGTGAAACCTGAAAATTAACACTGATACTGCCAACGAACGATTTAACCTAGAAGAACGAAATTTGGTGAGCCATGTTGGATTGAGGTACTGATTATTACCTGCAAGTGTCATCAAGGTTGGGTGAAAAAATATGTGCTGAGAATTCAGGAAACTCGTAGTTTTTCGGAAGCTTGGCAACCCCTTTCAATGAAAGTGATTTGCGCCCGTCCCTTCTTTTGGCTACATCTAAAGGAAACAAACCATAGAGATAGAACTTGGAACCTCTTTATTGTGTCAAGTTTCAAAGAGCTAGCACAAACCGTGTTTGATTTACAGTTCCAACTACATGTTTCCATATAGGAGAAAACAGACTGAAACCTAACAATTAAAACTGTTACTGCCAACGAACGGTTTAAGCTAGAAGAACGAAATTTGGTGAGCCAAGTGGGATTGGGGTACTGATCATTACTGAAAGTGTCATCAAGATTGGGTGAAAAAATGTGTGCTGAGATTTCAGGAATCTCGTAGTTTTTTGGAAGATAGGCAACCCCTTTCCATGAAAGTGATTTCTGCCAGTCTCTGATTAGGGCTACATCAATAGGAAACAAACCCTAGAGATAGAACTTGGAATTACTTTATTGTGTCACATTTCAAAGTGCGATCACAAACCGTGTTTGATTTTGTGTTCCAACTACATGTATCCATATAGGAGAAAACAGAGTGAAACCTAAAATTTAAAACTGTTACTGCCAAAGAACGGTTTAACCTAGAAGAAGGAAATTTGGTGAGCCAACTGGGACTGGGGTACTCATCATTACCTGAAGGTGTCATCAAGATTGGGTGAAAAAATGTGTGCTGAGATTTCAGGAAACTCGTAGTTTTTCGAAAGTTTGGCAACCCCTTTCCATGAAAGTGATTTGAGCCAGTCTCTGCTTACGGCTACGTCTATAGGAAACAAACCATAGAGACAGAACTTGGAATTATTTAATTGTATCAAGTTTCAAAGAGCTAGCACAAACCGTGTTTGATTTAGAGTTCCAAATACATGTATCCGTATAGGAGAAAACAGAGTGAAACATAAAAATTAAAACTGTTACTGCCAACGAACGGTTTAACCTAGAACAACGAAATTTGGTGAGCCAAGTGGGATTGGGGTACTGATCATTACCTGAAAGTGTCATCAAGATTGGGTGAAAAATTGTGTGCTGAGATTTCAGGAAACTCGTAGTATTTTGGAAGCTTGGCAACCCCTTTCCAAGAAAGTGATTTGTGCCACTCTCTGCTTAGGGCTACATCAATAGGAAACAAACCATACAGATAGAACATGGAACTACTTTATTGTGTCAAGTTTCAAAGAGCTAGCACAAACCGTGTTTGATTTAGAGTTCCAACTACATGTATTCATATAGGAGAAAACAGAGGGTAACCTAAAAATTAAAACTGTTACTGCCAACGAACGGTTTAACCTAGAAGAAGGAAATTTGGTGACCCAGGTGGGATTGGGGTACTGATCATTACCTGAAAGTGTCATCACAATTGGGTGAAAAAATGTGTGCTGAGATTTCAGGAAACTCGTAGTTATTTGGAAGCTTGGCAACATCTTTCAATGAAAGTGATTCGCGGGGCTGGGGATGTGGCTCAAGCGGTAGTGCGCTCGCCTGGCATGCGTGCGGCCCGGGTTCGATCCTCAGCACCACATACCAACAAAGATGTTGTGTCCGCCGAGAACTAGAAAATAAATGTTGGAAAATTCTCTCTCTCTCTCTCTCTCTCTCTTTCTCTCTCTCTCTCTCTCTCTCTCTCTCTCCTCTCTCTCTCTCAAAAAAAATTAAAAAAAAAAAAGAAAGTGATTTGCGCCAGTCTCTGCTTAGGGCTACATCAATAGGAAACAAACCATAGAGACAGAACTTGGAACTACTTTATTGTGTCAAGTTTCAAAAAGCTAGCACAAACCGTGTTTCATTTAGAGTTCCACCTACATGTATCCAAATTGGAGAAAACACAGTGAAACCCAAAATTTAAAACCGTTACTGCCAACGAACGGTTTCACCTAGGAAAACGAAATTTGGTGAACCAATTGGGATTGGGTACTGATCATTACCTGAAAGTGTCATGAAGATTGGCTGAAAAAAATGTGTGCTGAGATTTCAGGAAACTCGTAGTTTTTTGGAAGCTTGGCAAGCCTTTTCCATGAAAGTGATTTGCGCCAGTCTCTGCTTAGGGCTACATCATTAGGAAACAAACCATAGAGACAGAAATTGGAACAACTTTATTGTGTCAAGTTTCAAAGAGCTAGCACAACCCGTCTTTGATTTAGAGTTCCAATTACATGTATCCATATTGGAGAAAACAGAGTGAAACCCAAAAATTAAAACTGTTTCTGCAAACGAACGGTTTAACCTAGAAGAATGAAATTTGGAGAGCCAAGTGGGATTGGGGTACTGATCATTACCTGAAAGTGTCATCAAGATTGGGTGAAAAAATGTGTGCTGAGATTTCAGGAAACGCGTAGTTTTTTGGAAGCTTGGCAACCCCTTACCATGAAAGAGATTTGCGCCAGTCTGTACTTAGGGCTACATCAACTGGACACAAACCATAGAGATGGAACTTGGAAAAACTTTATTGTGTCACGTTTCAAAGAGCTAGCACAAACTGTGTTTTATTTAGAGTTCCAACTACATGTATCCGTATATAGGAAAACAGAGTGAAACCTAAAAATTTAAACTGTTACTGCCAACGAACGGTTTAACCAAGAAGAACGAAATTTGGTGAAACCAGATGGATTCAGGTACTGATCTTACCTCAAAGTGTCAAAAGATTGGGTGAAAAAATGTGCGCTGAGATTTCAAGAAACTCATAGTTCTTTGGAAGCTTCGCAACCCCTTACCATGAAAGAAATTTGCGCCACTCTCTGCTTACGGCTACATCAACAGGAAACAAACCATAGAGATGGAAATTGGAACAACTTTATTGTGTCAAGTTTCAAGAGATAGCACAAACTGTGTTTGATTTAGAGTTCCAACTACATGTATCCATAGTGGAGAAAACAGAGAAAAACCTAAAAATTAAAAGTGTTCCTACTGACGAGCGTTTTAACCTAGAAGAACGAAATTTGATGAGCCAAATGGGATTGGGGTAGCGATCATTACCTGAAAGTGTCATAAAGACTGGGTAAAAAAATGTGTGCTGAGATTTCAGGAGACTCGTAGTTTTTTGGAAGCTTGGCAACCCATTTCCATGGAAGTGACTTGCGCCAGTCTCTGCTTAGGGCTACATCAATAGGAAACAAACCATAAAGATAGAACTTGGAACTACTTTATTGTGTCAAGTTTCAAAAAGCTAGCACAAACCGTGTTTGATTTACAGTTCCAACTACATGTATCCATATAAAAGAAAATAGAGTGAAACCTAAAAATTAACACTGTTACTGCCAACGAATGGTTTAACATAGAAGAACGAAATTTGCTGAGCCTAGTGGGATTGGGGTACTGATCATTACCTGAAAGTGTCATCAAGATTGGGTGAAAAAATGTGTGCTGAGATTTCAGGAATCTCGTAGTTTTTTGGAAGCTAGGCAACCCCTTTCCATGAAAGTGATTTCTGCCAGTCTCTAATTAGGGCTACATCAATAGGAAACAAACCCTATAGATAGAACTTGGAATTACTTTATTGTGTCACATTTCAATGTGCGATCACAAACCGTGTTTGATTTAGTGTTCCAACTACATGTATCCATATAGGAGAAAACAGAGTGAAACCTAAAAATTTAAACTGTTACTGCCAACGAACGGTTTAAATTAGAAAAACGAAATTTGGTGAGCCAAGTGGGATTGGGGTACTGATCTTTACCTGAAAGTGTCATCAAGATTGGGTGAAAAAATGTGTGCTGAGATTTCAGGAAACTCGTAGTTATTTGGAAGCTTGGCAACCTCTTTCCATGAAAGTGATTTGCGCCAGTCTCTGCTTAGGGCTACATCAATAGGCAACAAACCCTAGAGTTAGAACTTCGAACTACTTTATTGTGTCAAGTTTCAAAGAACTAGCACAAACTGTGTTTGATTTAGAGTTCCAACTACATGTATCCATATAGGAGAAAACAGAGTGAAACCTAAAAATTTAAACTGTTACTGCCAACGAACGGTTTAAATTAGAAGAACGAAATTTGGTGAGCCAAGTGGGATTGGGGTACTGATATTTACCTGAAAGTGTCATCAAGTTTGGGTGAAAAAATGTGTGCTGAGATTTCAGGAAACTCTTAGATTTTTGGAAGCTTGGCAACCCCTTTCCTTGAAAGTGATTTGCGCAAGTCCCTGCTTAGGGCTACATCATTAGGAAACAATCCATAGAGATAGAACTTGGACCTAATTTATTGTGTCAAGTTTCAAAGAACTAGCACAAACTGTGTTTGATTTAGAGTTCCAACTACATGTATGCATATAGGAGAAAACAGAGTGAAACCTAAAAATTTAAACTGTTACTGCCAACGAATGGCTTAACCTAGAAGAACTAAATTGGTGAGCCAAGTCGGTTTGGGGTACTGATCTTTACCTGAATTTGTCATCAAGATTGGGTGAAAAAATGTGTGCTGAGTTTTCAGGAAACTCGTAGTTTTTTGGAAGCTGGCAAACCCTTTCCATGAAAGAGATTTGCGCCAGTCCCTGCTTAGGGCTACATATATAGGAAACAAACCATAGAGACAGAACTTTGAACTGCTTTATTCTGTCAGGTTTCAAAGAGCTAGCACAATTCCTGTTTGCATTAGAGTTCCAAGTACATGTATCCATATACGAGAAAACAGAGTGCAACCAGAAATTTAAAACTGTTACTGCCAAAGAACGGTTCAACCTAGAAGAATGTAATTTGGTGAGCCAAGTGGGATTGGTGTACTGATCATTAAATGAACGAGTCACCAAGATTGGGTGAAAAAATGAGTGCTGAGATTTCAGGAAACTCATAGTTTTTTGGAAGCTTGGCAACCCCTTTCCATGAAAGTGTTTTCCGCCAGTCTCTGCTCTCTGCTACATCAATAGGAAACAAACCCTAGAGATAGAACTTGGAACTACTTTATTGTGTCAAGTTTCAAAGAGCTAGCACAAACCGTGTTTTATTTAGCATTCCAACTACATGTATCCACATAGGAGAAAACACAGGGAAACCTAAAAATTAAAACTGTTACTGCCAACGAACGGTTTAACCTGGAAGAACGAAATTTGGTGAGCCAAGTGGGATTAGTGTACTGATCATTACTTGCAAGTGTCATCAAGAAATTTGGTGAGCCAAGTGGGATTGGGGTACTGATCATTACCTGAAAGTGTCATCAAGATGGGGTGAAATAAAGTGTGCTGAGATTTCAGGAAACTCGTAGTTTTTTGGAAGCTTGGCAACCGCTTTCCATGAAAGTTATTTGCACAAGTCTCTGCTTAGGGCTACATAAATAGGAAACAAACCATAGAGATAGAACTTTGAATTACTTATTGTGTCAAGTTTCAAAGAGCTAGCACAAAGCATGTTAGATTTAGTGTTCCAAATACATGTATCCATATAGGAGAAAACAGAGTGAAACCTAAAAATTAAAACTGTTACTGCAAACGAACCTTTTAAACAAGAAGAAC
Source organism: Spermophilus citellus (assembly GCF_964194105.1). Taxonomy (NCBI): domain Eukaryota; kingdom Metazoa; phylum Chordata; class Mammalia; order Rodentia; family Sciuridae; genus Spermophilus; species Spermophilus citellus. Next base: position 84,078,472 of record NC_138185.1, on the reverse strand, counting down.
GAAATTTGGTGAGCCAAGTGGGATTGGGGTACTGATCATTACCTGAAAGTGTCATCAAAATTGGGTGAAAAAATGTGTGCTCAGATTTCAGGAAACTCGTAGATTTTTGGATGACTTGCAAACCCTTACCACGAAAGTGATTTGCGCCAGTGTCTACGTAGGGCTACATCAATAGGAAACAAACCATAGAGATAGGACTTTGAAATACTTTATTTTGTCAAGTTTCAAAGAGGTAGCACAAACCATGTTTGATTTAGAGTTCCAACTACATGTATCCATATAGGTGAAAACAGAGTGAAACGTAAAAATTAATACTGTTACTGCCAATGAACGGTTTAACCTAGAAAAAACAAAATTTGGTGAGTCAAGTGGGATTGGGGTACTGATCATGACCTGAAAATGTCATCAAGATTGTGTGAAAAAATGTGTGCTGAGATTTCAGGAAACTCGTAGTTTTTTTTCAGCTTGGCACCCCCTTTCCATGAAAGTGATTTGCGCCTGTCTCTGCTTAGGGCTACATCAATAGGAAACAAACCATATAGATAGACCTTGGAACTACTTTATTGTGTCAAGTTTCAAAGAGCTACAACAAACCGTGTTTGATTTTGAGTTCCAAATACATGTATCCATATCGGAGAAAACACAGTGAAACCTAAAAATTAAAAATGTTACTGCCACTGAACGGTTTAACATAAAAGAATCAAATTTGGTGCGCCAAGTGGGATTGGGGTACTCATCATTACCTGAAAGTGTCATCAAGATTGGGTGAAAAAATGTGTGCTGAGATTTCAGGAAACTCGAAGTTTTTTGGAAGCTTGGCAACCCATTTCAATGAAAGTGATTTGTGCCAGTCTCTTCTTAGGGCTACATCAATAGGAAAAAAAAACCCTAGAGATAGAACTTGGAACTACTTTATTGTGTCAAGTTTCAAAGAGCTAGCACAAACCCTGTTTGAAATTGAGTTCCAACTACGTGTATCCATAAAGGAGAAAACATGGTGAAACCTAAAAATTAAAGCTGTTACTGCCAACGAACGGTTTAACCTAGAAGAACGAAATTTGGTGATCCAAGATGGATTCAGGTACTGATCATTACTTGAAAGTGTCATCAAGATTGGGTGAATAAATGGGTGCTGAGATTTCAGGAAACTCGTAGTTTTTTGGAAGCTTGCCAACCCATTTCCATAAAAAAGTTTTGCGCCAGTCTCTGCTTTCTGCCACATCAATAGGAAACAAACCACAGAGATAGAACTCGGATCTACATTATTGTGTCAAGTTTCAAAGAGCTACCACAAACTGTGTTTGATTTAGAGTTCCAACAACATGTATCCATACAATAGAAAACAGAGTGAAACCTAAAAATTAACACTGTTACTGCCAAGGAAATGTTTAACCTAGAAGAATGAAATTTCTTGATCCTAGTAGGATTGGTGTACTGATCATTACCTGAAAGTGTCATCAAGATTGGGTGAAAAAATATGTGCTGAGATTTCAGGAAACTCGTAGATTTTTGGAAGCTTGGCAACCCCTTTCCATGAAAGTGATTTGCGCCAGTCTCTGCTTAGGGCTACATCAATAAGAAACAAACTATAGAGAAAGAACATGGAACTACTTTATTGTGTCATGTTTCGAAGAGGTAGCACAAACCATGTTTGATTTAGAGTTCCAACTACCTTTATCCATATAGGAGAAAACAGAGTGAAACCTAAAAATTAAACTGTTACTGCCAACGAACGGTTGAACCTAGAAGAACGAAATTTGGTGAGCCATGTTGGATTGGGGTACTGATCATTACCTGAAAGTGTCATAAAGATTGGGTGAAAAAATGTGTGCTGAGATTGCAGGAAATTCGTAGATTTTTGGAAGCTTGGCAACCCGTTTTCATGAAAGTGATTTGCGCCAGTCTCTGCTTAGGGCTACATCAATAAGAAACAAACCATAGAGATAGAACTTGGAACTACTTTATTGTGTCAAGTTTCAAAGAGCTAGCACAAACCGTGTTTGATTTAGAGTTCCAATTGCATGTATCCACATAGGAGAAAACAGAGTGAAACCTAAAAATTAAAACTGTTACTGCCAAGGAATGGTTTAACCTAGAAGAACAAAATTTGGTGAGGCAGGTGGGAATGGGGTACTGATCATTACCTGAATGTGTCATAAAGATTGGGTGAAAAAATGTGTTCTGAGATTTCAGGAAACTCGTAGTTTTTTGTAAGCTTGGCAACCCCTTTCCATGAAAGTGATTTGCGCCAGTCTCTTCTTTTGGCTACATATATAGATACAAACCCTAGAGATAGAACTTGGAACTACTTTATTGTGCTACGTTTCAAAGATCTAGCACAAACCGTGTTTGATTTAGAGTTCCAACTTCATGTATCCATATAGGAGAAAACAGAGTGTAACCTAAAAATTTAAACTGTTACTGCCAACGATCGGTTTAACCTGGAAGAACGAAATTTGGTGAGCCAACTGGGATTGGGGTACTGATCATTACCTGAAAGTGTCATCACAATTGGGTGAAAAAATGTGTGCTGAGATTTCAGGAAACTCGTAGTTTTTTGGAAGCTTGTCAACCCCATTCCATGAAAGTGATTTGCGCCACTCTCTTCTAGGGTTACATCAATAGTAAACAAACCATAGAGATAGAACTTGGAACTACTTTATTGTGGCAAGTTTCAAAGAGCTAGCACAAACTGCATTTGATTTAGAGTTCAAAGTACATATATTTATATAGGAGAAAACAGAGTGAAACCTAAAAATTAACACTGTTACTGCCAACGAACGGTTTAACCTAGAAGAACGAAATTTGATGAGCCAAGTGGGATTGGGGTACTGATCATTACCTGAGATTGTCATCAATATTGTGTGAAAAAATGTGTGCTGAGAATTCAGGAAACTCGTACTTTTTTGGAAGGTTGGCAACCCCTTTCCAGGAAAGGGATTTCCGCCTGTCTCTGCTTAGGGCTACATCAATAAGAAAAAAACCATAGAGAAAGAACTTGGAACTACTTTATTGTGTCAAGTTTCAAAGAGCTAGCACAAACCATGTTTGATTTAGACTTCCAACTATATGTATCCATATAGGAGAAAACAGAGTGAAACCGAAAAATTTAAAGTGTTATGCCAACGAAGGGTTTACCCTAGAAGAACGAAATTTGGTGAGCAAAATGGAAATGGGGTACTGATCTTTAACTGAATGTGTCTTAAAAGTTGGGTTAAATAATGTGTGCTGAGATTTCAGGAAACTCTTAGTTTTTCGGTAGCTTGGCAACCCCTTTCCATTAAAGTGATTTGTGCCAGTCTCTGATTAGGGCTACATCAATAGGAAACAAACCCTAAAGATAGAACTTGGAACTACTTTATTGTGTCAAGTTTCACAGAGCTAGCACAAACCGTCTTTGATTTAGAGTTCCAAATACATGTAACCGTATCGGAGAAAACAGAGGGAAACCTGGAAATTAGCACTGTTACTGCCAACAAACGATTTAACCCAGAAGAACGAAATTTGGTGATCTAAGTGGGATAGGGGTACTGATCATTACCTGAATGTGTCATAAAGATTGGGTGAAAAAATGTGTGCTGAGATTTCAGGAAACTCGTAGTTTTTTGTAAGCTTGGCAACCCCTTTCCATGAAAGTGATTTGCGCCAGTCTCTGCTTAGGGCTACATCAATAGGAAAAAAACCCTAAAGATAGAAATTGAAACTTCTTTATTGTGTCAAGTTTCACAGAGCTAGCACAAACCATCTTTGATTTAGAGTTCCAAATACATGTATCCATATCGGAGAAAACAGAGTGAAACCTGAAAATTAACACTGTTACTGCCAACGAACGATTTAACCTAGAAGAACGAAATTTGGTGATCCAAGTGGGATTGGGGTACGGATCATTACCTGAAAGTGTCATCCAGATGGGGTAAAAAAATGTGTGCTGAGATTTCAGGAAACTGGTAGTTTTTTGGAAGCTTGGCAACCCCTTTCCATGAAAGTGATTGCGCCAGTCTCTGCTTAGGGCTACATCAATAAGAAACAAACCAGACAGATAGAATTTGGAACTACTTTATTGTGTCATGTTTCAAATATCTTGCACAAACCGTGTTTGATTTAGAGTTCCAACTACATGTAACAATATAGGAGAAAACAGAGTGAAACCTGAAATTTACACTGTTACTGCCAGCGAACGATTTAACCTAGAAGAACGAAATTTGGTGATCCAAGTAGGATTGGGGTATGAATCATTACCTGAAAGTGTCATCAAGATTGGTTAAAAAAATGTGTGCTGAGATTTCAGGAAACTCGTAGTTTTTTGGAAGCTTGGCAACCCCTTTCCATGAAAGTGATTGCGCCAGTCTCTGCTTAGGGCTACATCAATAGGAAACAAACCCTAGAGATAGATCTTGGAACTACTTTATTGTGTGAAGTTTCAAAGAGCTAGCACAAACTCTGTATGATTTAGATTTCCAAATACATGTATCCATATAATACAAAACAGAGTGAAACCTAAAAATTAAAACTGATACTGGAATGAACGGTTTAACCTAGAAGAACGAAATTTGGTGAGCCAAGTGGGACTGGGGTACTGATCATGACCTGAAAGTGTCATCAAGATTGGGTGAAAAAATGTGTGCTGAGATTTCAGGAAACTCGTAATTTTTTGGAAGCTTGGGAATCCCTTTCCATTAAAGTGATTTGCGACAGTCGCTGCTTAGGCTACATCAATAAGAAACAAACCACAGAGATAGAACATGGAACTACTTTATTGTGTCATGTTTCAAAGAGCTAGCACAAACCGTGTTTGATTTAGAGTTCCAACTATGTGTATCCATATAGGAGAACACAGAGTGAAACCTAAAAATTTAAAGTGTTATGCCAACGAACGGTTTAACTAGAAGAACAAAATTTGGTGAGCCAAGTGGGAATCGGGTACTGATCATTACCTGAAAGTGTCATAAAGTTTGGTTTGAAAAATGTGTGCTGAGATTTCAGGAAACATTTAGTTTTTTGGAAGATTGGCAACCCCTTTCCATGGAAGTGATTTGCCCCAGTCTCTGCTTAGGGCTACATCAATAGGAAACAAACCCTAGAGATAGGACTTTTACCTACTTTATTGTGTCAAGTTTCAAAGATCTAGCACAAACCGTGTTTGATTTAGAGTTCCAACTAAATGTATCCATATAGGAGAAAACAGAGTGAAACCTAAAAATTAAAACTGTTACTGCAAACGAACGGTTTAACCAAGAAGAACGAAATTTGGTGAGCCAAGTGGGATTGGGGTACTGATCATTACCTGAAAGTGTCATCAAGATTGGGTGAAAAAATGTGTGCTCAGATTTCAGGAAACTCGTAGATTTTTGGATGACTTGCAAACCCTTACCACGAAAGTGATTTGCGCCAGTGTCTACGTAGGGCTACATCAATAGGAAACAAACCATAGAGATAGGACTTTGAAATACTTTATTTTGTCAAGTTTCAAAGAGGTAGCACAAACCATGTTTGATTTAGAGTTCCAACTACATGTATCCATATAGGTGAAAACAGAGTGAAACGTAAAAATTAACACTGTTACTGCCAATGAACGGTTTAACCTAGAAAAACAAAATTTGGTGAGTCAAGTGGGATTGGGGTACTGATCATGACCTGAAAGTGTCATCAAGATTTTGTGAAAAAATGTGTGCTGAGATTTCACGAAACTCGTAGTTTTTTTTCAGCTTGGCACCCCCTTTCCATGAAAGTGATTTGCGCCAGTCTCTGCTTAGGGCTACATCAATAGGAAACAAACCATATAGATAGAACTTGGAACTACTTTATTGTGTCAAGTTTCAAAGAGCTACAACAAACCGTGTTTGATTTTGAGTTCCAAATACATGTATCCATATCGGAGAAAACACAGTGAAACCTAAAAATTAAAAATGTTACTGCCACTGAACGGTTTAACATAAAAGAATCAAATTTGGTGCGCCAAGTGGGATTGGGGTACTCATCATTACCTGAAAGTGTCATCAAGTTTGGGTGAAAAAATGTGTTCTGAGATTTCAGGAAACTCGAAGTTTTTTGGAAGCTTGGCAACCCCTTTCAATGAAAGTGATGGGTGCCAGTCTCTTCTTAGGGCTACATCAATAGGAAAAAAAAAACCCTAGAGATAGAACTTGGAACTACTTTATTGTGTCAAGTTTCAAAGAGCTAGCACAAACCCTGTTTGAAATTGAGTTCCAACTACGTGTATCCATAAAGGAGAAAACATGGTGAAACCTAAAAATTAAAGCTGTTACTGCCAACGAACGGTTTAACCTAGAAGAACGAAATTTGGTGATCCAAGATGGATTCCGGTACTGATCATTACTTGAAAGTGTCATCAAGATTGGGTGAATAAATGGGTGCTGAGATTTCAGGAAACTCGTAGTTTTTTGGAAGCTTGGCAACCCATTTCCATAAAAAAGTTTTGCGCCAGTCTCTGCTTTCTGCCACATCACTAGGAAACAAACCACAGAGATAGAACTCGGATCTACATTATTGTGTCAAGTTTCAAAGAGCTACCACAAACTGTGTTTGATTTAGAGTTCCAAAAACATGTATCCATACAATAGAAAACAGAGTGAAACCTAAAAATTAACACTGTTACTGCCAAGGAAATGTTTAACCTAGAAGAATGAAATTTGGTGATCCAAGTAGGATTGGTGTACTGATCATTACCTGAAAGTGTCGTCAAGATTGGGTGAAAAAATATGTGCTGAGATTTCAGGAAACTCGTAGTTTTTTGGAAGCTTGGCAACCCCTTTCCATGAAAGTGATTTGCGCCAGTCTCTGCTTAGGGCTACATCAATAAGAAACAAACTATAGAGAAAGAACATGGAACTACTTTATTGTGTCATGTTTCGAAGAGCTAGCACAAACCATGTTTGATTTAGAGTTCCAACTACCTGTATCCATATAGGAGAAAACAGAGTGAAACCTAAAAATTAAACTGTTACTGCCAACGAACGGTTGAACCTAGAAGAACGAAATTTGGTGAGCCAAGTGGGATTGGGGTACTGATCATTACCTGAAAGTGTCATCAAGATTGGGTGAAAAAATGTGTGCTGAGATTGCAGGAAACTCGTAGATTTTTGGAAGATTGGCAACCCGTTTTCATGAAAGTGATTTGCGCCAGTCTCTGCTTAGGGCTACATCAATAAGAAACAAACCATAGAGATAGAACTTGGAACTACTTTATTGTGTCATGTTTCAAAGAGCTAGCACAAACCGTGTTTGATTTAGAGTTCCAATTGCATGTATCCACATAGGAGAAAACAGAGTGAAACCTAAAAATTAAAACTGTTACTGCCAAGGAACGGTTTAACCTAGAAGAACAAAATTTGGTGAGGCAGGTGGGAATGGGGTACTGATCATTACCTGAAAGTGTCATCAAGTTTGGGTGAAAAAATGTGTGCTGTGATTTCAGGAAACTCGTAGTTATTTGGAAGCTTGGCAACCCCTTTCCATGAAAGTGATTTGTGCCAGTCTCTTCTTTTGGCTACATATATAGATACAAACCCTAGAGATAGAACTTGGAACTACTTTATTGTGTCACGTTTCAAAGATCTAGCAGAAACCGTGTTTGATTTAGAGTTCCAACTACATGTATCCATATAAGAGAAAACATAGAGAAACCTAAAAATTAAAACTTTTTCTGCCAAGGAACGGTCTAACCTAGAAGAACGAAATTTGATGAGCCAAGTGGGATTGGGGTACTGATCATTACCTGAAAGTGTCATCCAGATTGGGTGAAAAAATGTGTGCTGAGATTTCAGGAAACTCGTACTTTTTTGGAAGGTTTGCAACCCCTTTCCAGGAAAGGGATTTCCGCCTGTCTCTGCTTAGGGCTACATCAATAAGAAAAAAACCATAGAGAAAGAACTTGGAACTACTTTATTGTGTCAAGTTTCAAAGAGCTAGCACAAACCATGTTTGATTTAGACTTCCAAATATATGTATCCATATAGGAGAAAACAGAGTGAAACCGAAAAATTTAAAGTGTTATGCCAACGAAGGGTTTACCCTAGAAGAACGAAAGTTGGTGAGCCAAGTGGGAATGGGGTACTGATCATTAACTGAAAGTGTCATCAATTTTGGGTGAAAAAATGTGTGCTGAGATTTCAGGAAACTCGTAGTTATCTGGAAACTTGGCAACCCCTTTCCATTAAAGTGAATTTCGCCAGTCTCTGCTTAGGGCTACATCAATAGGAAACAAACCCTAAAGATAGAAATTGGAACTACTTTATTGTGTCAAGTTTCACAGAGCTAGCACAAACCGTCTTTGATTTAGAGTTCCAAATACATGTAACCCTATCGGAGAAAACAGAGTGAAACCTGGAAATTAGCACTGTTACTGCCAACAAACGATTTAAACCAGAAGAACGAAATTTGGTGATCTAAGTGGGATAGGGGTACTGATCATTACCTGAATGTGTCATAAAGATTGGGTGAAAAAATGTGTTCTGAGATTTCAGGAAACTCGTAGTTTTTTGTAAGCTTGGCAACCCCTTTCCATGAAAGTGATTTGCGCCAGTCTCTGCTTAGGGCTACATCAATAGGAAAGAAACCATAGATATAGAACTTGGAACTACTTTATTGTGTCAAGTTTCACAGAGCTAGCACAAACCGTCTTTGATTTAGAGTTCCAAATACATGTATCCATATCGGAGAAAACAGAGTGAAACCTGAAAATTAACACTGTTACTGCCAACGAACGATTTAACCTAGAAGAACGAAATTTGGTGATCCAAGTGGGATTGCGGTACGGATCATTGCCTGAAAGTGTCATCCAGATTGGGTAAAAAAATGTGTGCTGAGATTTCAGGAAACTGGTAGTTTTTTGGAAGCTTGGCAACCCCTTTCCATGAAAGTGATTGCGCCAGTCTCTGCTTAGGGCTACATCAATAAGAAACAAACCAGACAGATAGAATTTGGAACTACTTTATTGTGTCATGTTTCAAATATCTTGCACAAACCGTGTTTGATTTAGAGTTCCAACTACATGTAACAATATAAAAGAAAACAGAGTGAAACCTGAAATTTTACACTGTTACTGCCAGCGAACGATTTAACCTAGAAGAACGAAATTTGGTGATCCAAGTAGGATTGGGGTATGAATCATTACCTGAAAGTGTCATCAAGATTGGGTAAAAAAATGTGTGCTGAGATTTCAGGAAACTCGTAGTTTTTTGGAAGCTTGGCAACCCCTTTCCATGAATGTGATTGCGCCATTCTCTGCTTAGGGCTACATCAATAGGAAACAAACCCTAGAGATAGATCTTGGAACTACTTTATTATGTCAAGTTTCAAAGAGCTAGCACAAACTCTGTATGATTTAGATTTCCAAATACCTGTATCCATATAATACAAAACAGAGTGAAACCTAAAAATTAAAACTGGTACTGCCAACGAACGGTTTAACCTAGAAGAACGAAATTTGGTGAGCCAAGTGGGATTGGGGTACTGACCATTACCTGAAAGTGTCATCAAGATTGGATGAAAAAATGTGTGCTGAGATTTTAGGAAATTCTTAGTTGTTTGGAATCTTGGCAACGCCTATCCATGAAAGTGATTTGCCCCAGTCTCTGCTTAGGGCTACATCAATAGGAAACAAACCATAGAGATAGAACTTTTAACTACTTTATTGTGTCAAGTTTCAAAGAGCTAGCACAAACCGTGTTTGATTTAGAGTTCCAACTACATGTATCCACATAGGAGAAACCAAAGTGAAACCAAAAATTAAAACTGTTACTGACAAAAGACAGTTTAATATAGAAGAAAGACATTTGGTGAGCCAAGTGGGATTCGGGGTACTGATCATTACCAGAAAGTGTCATCAAGTTTGGGTGAATTAATGTGTGCTAAGATTTCAGGAAACTCGTAGTTTTTTGGAAGCTTGGCAACCCCTTTCTATGAAAGTGATTTGCACCAGTCTCTGCTTAGGGCTACATCAATAGGAAACAAACCCTAAAGATAGAACTTGGAACTACTTTATTGTGTCAAGTTTCAAAGAGCCAGCACAAACCGTGTTTGATTTAGAGTTCCAACTACATGTATCCACATAGGAGAAAACAGAGTGAAACATAAAAATGAAAACTGTTACTGCCAACCAACAGTTTAACCTAGAAGAACGAAATTTGGTGAGCCAAGTGGGATTGGGGTACTGATCATTACCTGAAAGTGTCATCAAGATTGGATGAAAAAATGTGTGCTGAGATTTCAGGAAACTCGTAGTTATTTGGAAGCTTGGCAACCCCTTTCCATGAAAGTGATTTGCGCCAGTCTCTGCTTAGGGATACATCAATAGGAAACAAACCCTAGAGATAGAACGTGGAATTACTTTATTTTGTCAAGTTTCAAAGAGCTAGCACAAACCGTGTTTGATTTTGAGTTCCAACTACATGTATCCATATAGGTGAAAACATAGTGAAACCTGAATATTAAAACTGTTACTGCCAATGAACGGTTTAACCTAGAAGAATGAAATTTGGGGAGCCAGGTTGGATAGGGTACTGAACATTACCAGAAAGAGTGATCAAGATTGGGTGAAAAAATGTGTGCTGAGATTTCAGGAAACTCGTAGTTTTATGGAAGCTTGGCAACCCCTTTCCATGAAAGTGATTTGCCCCAGTCTCTGCGTAGGGCTACATCAATTGGAAACAAACCATAGAGATAGAACTTGGAACTACTATATTGTGTCAAGTTTCAAAGAACTAGCACAAACCATGTTTGATTTAGCGTTCCAACTACATGTATCCATATACGAGATAACAGAGTGAAACCTGAAAATTAACACTGTTACTGCCAACGAACGATTTAACGTAGAAGAACGAAATTTGGTGAGCCAAGTGGGATTGGGGTACTGATCATTACCTGAAAGTGTCATCAAGATTGGGTGAAAAAATGTGTGCTGAGATTTCAGGAAATTCTTAGTTGTTTGGAATCTTGGCAACCCCTATCCATGAAAGTGATTTGCGCCAGTCTCTGCTTAGGGCTACATCAATAAGAAACAAACCATAGAGATAGAACTTGGAACTACTTTATTGTGTGAAGTTTCAAAGATCTAGCACAAACCGTGTTTGATTTAGAGTTCCAACTACATGTATCCATATAGGAAAAAACAGAGTGAAACCTGAAAATTAACACTGATACTGCCAACGAACGATTTAACCTAGAAGAACGAAATTTGGTGAGCCATGTTGGATTGAGGTACTGATTATTACCTGCAAGTGTCATCAAGGTTGGGTGAAAAAATATGTGCTGAGAATTCAGGAAACTCGTAGTTTTTCGGAAGCTTGGCAACCCCTTTCAATGAAAGTGATTTGCGCCCGTCCCTTCTTTTGGCTACATCTAAAGGAAACAAACCATAGAGATAGAACTTGGAACCTCTTTATTGTGTCAAGTTTCAAAGAGCTAGCACAAACCGTGTTTGATTTACAGTTCCAACTACATGTTTCCATATAGGAGAAAACAGACTGAAACCTAACAATTAAAACTGTTACTGCCAACGAACGGTTTAAGCTAGAAGAACGAAATTTGGTGAGCCAAGTGGGATTGGGGTACTGATCATTACTGAAAGTGTCATCAAGATTGGGTGAAAAAATGTGTGCTGATATTTCAGGATACTCGTAGTTTTTTGGAAGCTTGGCAACCCCTTTCCATGAAAGTGATTTGCGCCAGTCTCTGCTTAGGGCTACATCAATTGGAAACAAACCATAGATATAGAACTTAGAACTACTTTATTGTGTGAAGTTTCAAAGAGCTAGCACAAACCGTGTTTGATTTAGAGTTCCAAATACATGTATCCATATAGGAGAAAGCAGAGTGAAACGTAAAATTTAAAATTCTTACTGCTAATGAACGGTTTAACCTAGAAGAACGAAAACTGGTGTGCCAAGTGGGATTGGGGTACTGATCATTACCTGAAAGTGTCATCAACATTGTGTGAAAAAATGTGTGCTGAGATTTCAGGAATCTCGTAGTTTTTTGGAAGATTGGCAACCCCTTTTCTTGAAAGTGATTTGCGCCAGTCTCTGCTTAGGGCTACATCAATAGGAAACAAATCCTAGAAATAGAAAATGGAACTACTTTATTGTGTCAAGTTTCAAAGAGCTAGCACACACCGTGTTTGAATTAGAGTCCCAACTACATGTTTCCATATAGGAGATAACAGAGTGAAACCTAAAAATTAAAACTGTTACTGCCAACTAACGGTTTAAGCTAGAAGAAGGAAATTTGGTAAGCCAAGTGGGATTGGGGTACTGATCATTACCTGCAAGTGTCATCAAGGTTGGGTGAAAAAATGTGTGCTGATATTTCAGGAAACTCGTAGATTTATTTAAGATTGGCAACCCCTTTCCAAGAAAGAGATTTACGCCAGTCTCTGTTTAGTGCTACATCAATAGGAAACAAACCATAGAGATAGAACTTGGAACTACTTTATTGTGTCAAGTTTCAAAGATCTAGCATAAACCATGTTTCTTTAGAGTTCCAACTACATGTATCCATATAGGAGAAAACAGAGTGAAACCTGGAAATTAACACTGTTACTGCCAACGAACGAGTTAACCTAGAAGAACGAAATTTGGTGAGCCAAGTGGGATAGGGGTACTCATCATTACCTGAAAGTGTCATCTAGATTGGGTGAAAAAATGTGTGCTGAGATTTCAGGAAACTCGTAGATTTTGGAAGCTTGGCAACCTTTTTCCATGAAAGTGATTTGCACCACTCTCTTCTTTTGGCTACATCTATAGGAAAAAAACCATAGAGATAGAACTTGGAACTACTTTATTGTGTCACGTTTCAAAGAGCTTGCACAAACTGTGTTTGATTTAGAGTTCCAACTACATGTATCCATATAGGAGAAAACAGAGTGAAACCTGAAAATTAACACTGTTTCTGCCAATGAACGATTTAACCTATAAGAACGAAATTCGGTGTGCCAAGTGGGATTGGGTACTGATCATTACCTGCAAGTGTCATCAAGATTGTGTGAAAAAATGTGTGCTGAGATTTCAGGAAACTCGAAGTTTTTCAGAAGTTGGCAAACCCTTTCCATGAAAATGATTTACGCCAGTCCCTTCTTTTGGCTACACCTATAGGAAACAAACCATAGACATAGTACTTGGAACTACTTTATTGTGTCAAGTTTCAAAGTCCTAGCACAAACCGTGTTTGATTTAGAGTTCCAACTACATGTTTCCATATAGGAGAAAACAGAGTGAAACCTAAATTAAAACTCTTACTGCCAACGAACGGTTTAAACAAGAAGAACGAAATTTGGTGAGCCAAGTGGGATTGTGGTACTGATCATTACCTGAAAGTGTCATCAAGATTGGGTGAAAAAATGTGTGCTGAGATTTCAGGAAACTCGTAGTTTTTAGGAAGCTTGGCAACCCCTTTCAATGAAAGTGATTTACGCCAGTCTCTGCTAAGGGCTACATCAATAGGAAACAAACCATAGAGATAAAAGTTGGAACTACTTTATTGTGTCAAGTTTCAAAGAGCTAGCACAAACCATGTTTGATTTAGAGTTCCAACTACATGTATCCATATAGGAGAAAACAGAGTGAAACCTAAAAATTAAAACTCTTACTGCCAACGAATGGTTTAACCTAGAAAAACGAAGTTTGGTGAGCCAAGTGGGATTGGGGTACTGATCATTACATGAAAGTGACATCAAGATTGGATGAAAAAATGTGTGCTGAGATTTCAGGAAACTCGTAGTTTTTTGGAAGTTGGCAACCCCTTTACATGAAAGTGGTTTGTGCCAGTCACTGCTTAGGGCTACAACAATAGGAAACAAACCCTAGAGATAGAACTTGGAACTCCTTTATTGTGTCAAGTTTCAAAGAGCTAGCACAAACCGTGTTTGATTTAGAGTTCCAACTACATGTATCCATATAGGAGAAAACAGTGTGAAACCTGAAAATTAACACTGTTACTGCCAACGAACGTTTTAACCTAGAAGAATGATATTTGGTGAGCCAAGTGTGATTTTTGTACTGATCATTACCTGAAAGTGTCATCAAGATTGGGTGAAAAAATGTGTGCTGAGATTTCAGGAAACTCGTAGTTTTTTGGAACCTTGGCAACCACTTTCCATGGAAGTGATTTGTGCCAGTCTCTGCTTAGGGCTACATCAATAGGAAACAAACCATAGAGATAGAACTTGGAACTACTTTATTGTGGCAAGTTTCAAAGAGCTAGAACAAACCGTGTTTGATTTAGAGTTCCAAATATATGTATCCATATAGGAGAAAACAGAGTGAAACCTAAAAATTAAAACTCTTACTGCCAACGAATGGTTTAACCTAGAAAAACGAAGTTTGGTGAGCCAAGTGGGATTGGGGTACTGATCATTACATGAAAGTGACATCAAGATTGGATGAAAAAATGTGTGCTGAGATTTCAGGAAACTCGTAGTTTTTTGGAAGTTGGCAACCCCTTTACATGAAAGTGGTTTGTGCCAGTCACTGCTTAGGGCTACAACAATAGGAAACAAACCCTAGAGATAGAACTTGGAACTCCTTTATTGTGTCAAGTTTCAAAGAGCTAGCACAAACCGTGTTTGATTTAGAGTTCCAACTACATGTATCCATATAGGAGAAAACAGTGTGAAACCTGAAAATTAACACTGTTACTGCCAACGAACGTTTTAACCTAGAAGAATGATATTTGGTGAGCCAAGTGTGATTTTTGTACTGATCATTACCTGAAAGTGTCATCAAGATTGGGTGAAAAAATGTGTGCTGAGATTTCAGTAACCTCGTAGTTTTTTGGAAGCTTGGCAAACCCTTTCCATGAAAGTGATTTGCGCCATGTGGGGAGCCATTCTGACACGTGATTGGGTGACTCCCGTTAAGGGCCTGAGGCACTCTGGCTGTGTCGGAGTTATTCCGACCCTTTCCTGATGAGAAAGCCCATCCCTGTGGGGGTGTGCGTAACCACTGATCCTGGAGACCCAATCACTGACCCTGACCTTGGAGTACTGCCCCCCCTCAACCTTCATTGTATGGAATTCTCCCCTGAATCTCTTGTCCCCCCAAATAAAAGGCTACTCCCTGGCGTGTCTGCTCTCTCTCTCTCCTGCTAGCCTAGAGTAATCTTCGCTGCCCTGCTGGGCTTCTGGAGGCGGGAATCAGGGAGGCGAGCCGTCTCGGACCTAGCAATGTAAAATAAGGTACTGTCTGTTTGTTTTATTTTGATCTCTTCTAACTAACTTAATGCCAGAACCTCATTAATGAAACCACTGCGCAGGCCGCGTGGTAGAATTGGCGCCCACGAGGGGGGCAGTCTGAATTAGTTAGATTGAGTGGGAGCGCGCGCTAAAAAGATTAAGGGAAAGAATAAAAAGAAGATAAGGAATAAAGAGATAAAGAAAAAATAAGGAAGATAAGGAATAAAGAGAAAAATAAAGGAAGAAGTGACATTTGGGTCACAAAAGTACCGGGAGATATTGAAGGAAAGAGACGTTAAATTACTTAAAATGGGAAATTCTACTTCTTCGGATAAGGAAATGTATCTGACTATTTTAGACAGTATAATTAATCAGAAAGGAAAACAGATAAAGAAATCTCAGTTATTACAATTCTTAAAGATTGTAGGTGAATATTGTCCTTGGTTTTGTGACCAAGAGTCTCCAAATTTACTTACTTGGGAGAAATTAAGAAGGAAAAAAGTTTGTGTTTTTAAAAATAGGGGCCAGAATTCACGACCCCCTGAAGACCTTTTGAAAGACATTCAAGGAGCTGTTAAGTCTATTCAAATGGAAAATCAGCCTGAGGCTAAGTTAATTTCCTTTCGTTTGAAAGCAAAGGCACTAAGGACCAAGGTTAGAAATGTAAACTTAGACTCGCAGCCCCATGCGGAGGATTCAAATAACGCGGATCAGCCCGCTTTCTCACCGCCGCCGGCATTTCCTCCTAGCGGGAGCCCGGGAATTCCAGGAACGGTGGCACAGTGTGACGTCACTGGCAGCGCCGACCAGGGCAGTCCGCGGTTTTTACCGGGACAGAGACAAAGATCACAGACAGTTTTCTTAGGACCTTCAAAGACAGTTGAATTAGATCCTGAAACAGGACCAACACAAATCCCTACTGGGATTTTCGGGCCGCTTCCTGAGAATACTGTAGGTTTAATTCTGGGGCGTGATAATTTGAAGGGAGCCATTGAATTAATACCTGGTGTGATAGATTCAGAATTTAAAGGGCAATTATATGTTACTGTAAGATCCAATTATGCCCTAAGGCTCACCCCAAAGGATATTTTTGCTCAATTAATATTATTGCCTTGTGTCTCAGAAAGGCACTTGCCGGTAGATTCAGTTTCTAAAACGCCGGACAGAGTATATTGGTCCCAGTTAGTGCGACAAGAACGCCCTTTATTAAAAATTAGAATTAATAATAAAAATTTCCTAGAAATAATTGACACAGGGGCTGATAGCTCAGTATTGTCCAGCTGGTTTTGGCCCAGGACATGGCCCTTACATACAGCATCAGCTAACCTAGAAGGAATAGGACAGATTTCACAGCCTGCTCAAAGTGCCAACTATCTCTGTTGGGAAGATTCTGATGGGAACAGTGGAGTATTTAAACCTTATGTGTTAGAGTCTTTACCAGCTAATCTATGGGGAAGAGATATATTAGCCAAAATGGGACTGTTACTAGTTACTTCAAATTCTATAAGATCAATTGAAGAAGTTAATCAGAGGTATTCTCCTAGAGATGATAGGGAGACCCTTCAGGAAGAATATCTGTTTTCAAGCCAGTCTCCACGAAATACTCCAGGCCAGAATTTTTACTAGGGGCCCTGAGTACTTCCCCGATCCTTAAGACAGCTGAAAAAATCACGTGGCTCACAGAAGAGCCTATTTGGATTTCTCAGTGGCCCATCTCAGGGGAAAAGCTTAAAATAATTCATAGATTAGTTGAGGAACAACTTCAGGCTGGTCATATTGAACCAACACTTAGCCCTTGGAATACACCTATTTTTGTTATTAAGAAAAAGTCAGGAAATTGGAGATTACTACAGGATTTAAGGGCAATAAACCAGGCAATTCAGCCTATGGGATCATTACAGCCAGGACTTCCCTCCCCCACAGCCATTCCTTTAGATTATAGCTTGATGGTAATAGATTTAAAAGACTGTTTTTTCTCTATAAGGTTACATCCTAAAGATTGTGAAAAATTTGCTTTCACTGTTCCAACAATTAATTTTAAGGAACCTGTTAAAAGATACTGCTGGAAGGTGCTTCCTCAGGGAATGCGTAATAGCCCTACACTGTGCCAAAAATATGTTGACCAGGCAATAGATCCCATTAGAAATAGCTTCCCTGATGCCTATATTATTCATTTTATGGATGATATACTATTGGCTCATATTAATCCAGAAGTACTTTCAAAAATTTTTACTCAGTTAGAGACTTCACTTACAACAATGGGTTTAAGTATAGCTCCTCAAAAAATTCAAAAGGTATCTCCTTTTCAATATCTAGGTCAGATAATTCAGGGACGTACAATCCGTCCTCAAAATCTTCAGATAAGAGTTAAGGAGTTATGTACCCTTAATGATTTTCAAAAACTATTAGGAGATATTAACTGGCTAAGAAGATCTTTAAAGTTAACTACTTCTGAGTTAAGTCCTTTATTTCAGATATTACAAGGAAATCCTTCTCCAACCTCTCCACGTCAACTAACTTTAGAAGCTAAGGCAGCCTTAAGGAAAGTGGAAATTGCAATTAAAAATGCACAGCTTACTAGAATAGATCCTAAAGAGATAATATATTTATTAATATTTCCAACTGAACATACCCCAAGAGGAGCCATATGGCAAAGATTAGGAGTTATTGAATGGATTTATGTATCCCATTCCCCTCAAAAAACATTAATTCCTTTTCATGATTCTATAGCTCAATTAGTTATTAAGGGTAGAACTAGGATTTTACAATTAATTGGATCTGAGCCTGATATCATAATTATTCCATTTTCTGTTCAACAGACTAATTGGCTTTTTCAAACTTCTAGTTCATGGCAGATAGCTTTTGCAGATTTTCCTGGCCAGATAGATAGCCATTATCCTCGTGATAAGATTGTACAATTTGCATCATTAACATCACTTGTTTTTCCAAAGATTGTACGTTCCCATCCAATAGAGGGAGCTTTATCGGTGTTCACAGATGGTTCCAACTCTGGTAAGGCAGGTTTCTTCAGCCGTGTTCACACAGAGGTAATACAAACTTCTTATACTTCAGCTCAAAAGGCAGAGCTCCAAGCTCTGATTTGTGCCTTAGATTATTTTTCAAATGAGCCTATTAATATCTACTCTGACAGCTTATATACAGTCGGAGTTACCAAAAATATTGAAACCTCAGTTATTGGCTTTACTTCATCACAGGAGTTATTTGAATTATTTCATAATTTACAAAAGACAGTGCTAATGCGAAAATACCCATGTTTCATTGGACATTTCCGTGCGCATACTGACCTTCCCGGACCTTTGGTTGCAGGTAATGATAAAATTGATAAATTAGTAGCCTTTTGTCAACAGATGTCTTCATATGACTGTGCACTAGCTTCCCATTCCTTGCATCATCAAAATGTTTCTAGCTTACGTAAAAAATTTAGTATTACCAGAGAACAAGCTCGTCAAATTGTAAGCCAATGTCCTAAGTGTGTTATTCACACTCCATCTCTGCCATCAGGGGTAAATCCCCATGGATTAAAACCAAATCAGATATGGCAAATGGATGTAACTCATATTCCTCAATTTGGTAAACAATTTTATGTGCATGTCATAGTGGACACTTATTCTAGATTGATTTTTGCCACAGCACGTACTAAGGAAAATGCTCAACATGTAATTTCTCATTGCTTAGCAGCTTTTTCCGTTTTAGGGTGCCCTATGCAGATTAAAACAGATAATGCTCCAGCTTATGTATGCTCTGCTTTTCAACAATTTTGCCAAGAGTTTCAAATTAATCATAAAACAGGAATTCCTTATAACCCCCAAGGTCAAGCCATTGTAGAACGAGCTCATTTATCTATTAAGCTTCAATTACAAAATTTAAAAAGGGGGGATAAGATAGTGACTCCCCAAAATAGCCTTAATCATGCCTTATTTGTTTTAAATTTTTTAAACTGTGATGCAGAAGGTCACATTGCTGCTGAGAGGCAAATGTCTCCCTCAGTGACAGGCCCTTTAGGCAGAGTTCTGTGGAAAGATTTACAGACTGGTCAATGGAAGGGGCCGGATCCGGTAATAACATGGGGCCGAGGGCATGCCTGTATTTTTCCAGAAGGTGCTTTCCATCCTATTTGGGTGCCTGAACGTGCTATCAGACATGGAGGAGATAGAACCCAGGCTCAAGTGACTGAGGATCGACCCGGAGGAGCCACAACCCAGAAGGAGGAGATATCGGAAAAAGATGAAGAAAGACCAGATTGAACCAGCCAAGAAGCTGATTTCATGGAAAGATGTGAAGAAATTGACAACCCAGGCTTCCCAAATACTTCGACGCCTAGGAAAGAACAGGACACCAATCTTGATGGTAGCGACAGTAATTGCCCTACTGGGCTGTCAGGTAAAAGGGAATCAAATAGACACTTATTGAACATATTTCCCAGATCCACCCCTGGTACACCCAGCTGTGTGGACTGGAGAATCTATTCCAGTATTTACTAATGACTCATTCATGATGGGAGGATTTACAGATACTCATATTACTCCCAATCATGTGACTAGATTAAATTATTCTGGCTACAGTGCCCAATTACCTTTATGTTGGTCACATGATAAAAATGCTGGCTGTCTGAAAGTATCATTTGAAGAAAAGACAGCGATTGGTAAACCTAGACTGACAAATAATTCTATTTATGGGGACTTAAAACCTAATACTAGATCAATAATTAAGATGGGACTTTCCCATAACAAGCCAGTCATTTCTGCAAAACCTCCACAGATACCCCACTGTCTAAATAGTTCTACAATTAAAATTGGCACCTTTCCTAAATGGATAGATTGTGTAAATACCTTTCCTGTACAACATAAGGTGTCTAAAGCTAGTGGGTATATTTTAGACTGGTCCCCAAAAATTGATAAGAGACAATTACGAAAAAATTCTGCTATGACACCTGCAGGATTTGTTAGTAATATTTTGACTTATAGTGAAGGAGGTATTCAAAAAGATATTTGGCATTTAATTGCTGCCTCAGAATATTTACATTTTACAGATAAACCTTTACCAAAATTTGTTGGCAAGAACTGTAAAGAGGGATCTTGCTATGGCCTAAGAGCCTGTGTCCAATCTCCTTATGTTTTAATTATTGGAAATGTAAAAGTTAAATGGATAGATGATAGATATTTTGTTACTTGTAATAAGTGCAACCTAACTAATTGTATTTCTAGGTATAATGGAGGAAAAGGAGTGCTGATACTTCATCGGCCCTCTTTTATTTTAATACCTGCTAATATTTCAGAGCCATGGTATGCTGATGCTGGTTTACAAGTCTTACAGCAGATTCATGCCCAGCTAACAAGACCTGAACGTGCTATTGGAGTCATAATTGTTGGTGTTTTAGCACTGGTCTCTTTTATTGCCTCAACTGTCTCTGCATCTCTGACATTGTCTCAGAATATTCAGCATGCAAAATTTCTTAATAATTTAGCTCAAAATACTTCCAAGGCTCTGCGTAATCAAGTAAATATTGATGAAAGGATTGAAACTAAATTAAACGCCTTAGAGGCGACTGTTATAAACATATGTAATGAAATTTCAGCCTAAAATTTAAGGAAAGGCTTAAATGCCATGCTAATTATAAGTATGCATGTGTTACAGCTGCCAAGTACAATGCTTCTTTCTGGAATTTTGAGAAAGTTAAAAACCATTTATTAGGTATTTGGCAAAATAGTAATAATAGCTTGGATATTCTGGAACTTCATCACCATATCCAAGACAATCAGAATAATAGAGCTGATTTTTCAGATCCTTCTTCTTTGGCTAACCAAATATTGAAGGAATTAAATGGATTCAACCCTGGAAATATTCTTAAACACTCCGCTTGGTACCTTATTGGATTATTCTCTTTGCTGTTAATTCTCTTTTGTATTGTAACTATAGGATGGCGAGTCTTCCAATCAAAAATCCAAGAACTCCAGAGAGCGAACCGCCACCACATAGTTAAGAATAGAAAGGGGGAATATGTGGGGAGCCATTCTGACACGTGATTGGGTGACTCTCGTTAAGGGCCTGAGGCACTCTGGCTGTGTCGGAGTTATCCCGACCCTTTCCTAAATGAGAGAGCCCATCCGTGTGGGGGTGTGCGTAACCACTGACCCTGGAGACCCAATCACTGACCCTGACCTTGGAGTACAGCCCCCCCTCAACCTTCATTGGATGGAATTCTCCCCTGAATCTCTTGTCCCCCCAAATAAAAGGCTACTCCCAGGCGTATTCGCTCTCTCTCTCTCCTGCTAGCCTAGAGTAATCCTCGCTGCCCCACGTTGGGCGCCAATTCTACCAGCGACCTGCGCAGTGGTTTCATTAATGAGGTTCTGGAATTAAGTTAGTTAGAAGAGATCAAAATAAAACACACAAACCAGTACCTTATTTTACATTGCTAGGACCGAGACGGCTCGCCTCCCTGGTTCCCGCATCTAGCAGCCCAGCAGGACAGCGAAGATTACTCTGGGCTAGCAGGAGAGAGAGAGAGTGAACACGCCGGGGAGTAGCCTTTTATTTGGGGGGACAAGAGATTCAGGGGAGAATTCCATCCAATGAAGGTTGAGGGGGGGCTGTACTCCAAGGTCAGGGTCAGTGATTGGGTCTCCAGGGTCAGTGGTTAGGCACACCCCCACACGGATGGGCTCTCCCATCAGGAAAGGGTCGGGATAACTCCGACACAGCAAGAGTGCCTCAGGCCCTTAACGGGAGTCACCCAATCACGTGTCAGAATGGCTCCCCACAGCGCCAGTCACTGCTTAGGGCTACATCAATAGGAAACAAACCATAGAGACAGAACGTGGAACTCATTTATTGTGTCAAGTTTCAAAGAGCTGGCACAAACTGTGTTTGATTTAGAGTTCCAACTACATGTATCCATATAGGAGAAAACAGAGTGAAACCTAAAAATTAAAACTGTTACTGACAACCAACGGTTTAATCTAGAAGAATGAAATTTGGTGAGACAAGTTGGATTGAGGTACTGATCATTACCTGAAGGTGTCATCAATTTGGGTGAAAAAATGTGCGCTGATATTTCAGGAAACTCGTAGTTTTTTGGAAGCTTGGCAACCCCTTTCCATGAAAGTGATTTCTGCCAGTGTCTGCTTAGGGCTACATCTATAGGAAACAAACCATAGAGATAGAACTTGGAACTACTTTATTGTGTCAAGTTTCAAAGAGCTAGCACAAACCGTGTTGATTTAGAGTTCAAATTACATGTATCCATATAGGAGAAAACAGAGTGAAACCTGAAAATTAACACTGTTACTGCCAACGAACGGTTTAACCTAGAAGAATGAAATTTGGTGAGCCAAGTGGGATTGGGTACTGATCATTACCTGCAAGTTTCATCAAGATTGGGTGAAAAAATGTGTGCTGAGATTTCAGGAAACTCGTAGTTTTTCAGAAGTTGGCAACCCCTTTCCATGAAAGTGATTTACGCCAGTCCATTCTTTTGGCTACTCCTATAGGAAACAAACAATAGACATAGAACTTGGAACTACTTTATTGTGTCAAGTTTCAAAGAGCTAGCACAAACCATGTTTGATTTAGAGTTCCAACTACATGTTTCCATATAGGAGAAAACAGAGTGAAACCTAAAAATTAAAACTCTTACTGCCAACGAACGGTTTAAGCTAGAAGAACGAAATTTGGTGAGCCAAGTGGGATTGGGGTACTGATCATTACCTGAAAGTGTCATCAAGATTGGGTGAAAAAATGTGTGCTGAGATTTCAGGAAACTCGTAGTTTTTTGGAAGCTTGGCAACCCCTTTCACTGAAAGTGATTTGCGCCAGTCTCTGCTTAGTGCTACATCAATAGAAAACAAACGCTAGAGACAGAACTTGGAACTACTTTATTGTGTCAAGTTTCAAAGACTAGCACAAACCGTGATTGATTTAGAGTTCCAACTACATGTATCTATATAGGAGAAAATAGAGTGAAACCTAAAATTAAAACTGTTACTGCCAATGAATGGTTTAACCTAGAAGAATGAAATTTGGTGAGCCAAGTGGGATTGGGGTACTGATCATTACCTAAATGTGTCATCAAGATTGGGTGAAAAAATGTGTGCTGTGATTTCAGAAAACTTGTAGGATTTTGGAAGCTTGGCAACCCCTTTCCATGAAAGTGATATGCGCCAGTCCCTACTTAGGGCTACATCAATAGGAAACAAACCATAGAGACAGAACGTGGAACTCCTTTATTGTGTCAAGTTTCAAAGAGCTAGCACAGACCGTGTTTGATTTAGAGTTCCAACTACATGTATCCACATAGGAGAAAACAGTGAAACCTAAAAATTAAAACTGTTACTGACAACAAATGGTTTAATCTAGAAGAACGAATATGGTGAGCCTAGGGGGATTGGGGTACTGATCATTACCTGAAAGTGTAATCAAGTTTGAGTGAAAAAATGTGTGCTGAGATTTCAGGAAACTCATAGTTTTTTGGAAGTTTGGCAACCCCTTTCCATTTAAGGGATTTGCGCCAATCGCTGCTTAGGGCTACATCAATAGGAAGCAAACCATAGAGATAGACCTTGGAACTACTTGATTGTGTCAAGTTTAAAAGAGCTAGCACAAACCATGTTTGATTTAGAGTTCCAACTACATGTATCCATATAGGAGAAAACACAGTGAAACCTGAAAGTTAACACTGCTACTGCCTACGAATGATTTAACCTAGAAGAACGAAATTTGGTGAGCCAAGTGGGATTGGGGTACTGATCATTACCTGCAAGTGTCATCAAGGTTGGTTGAAAAAATGTGTGCTGAGATTTCAGGAAACTCGTAGTTTTTCGGAAGCTTGGCAACCCCTTTCAATGAAAGTGATTTGCGCCCGTCCCTTCTTTTGGCTACATCTAAAGGAAACAAACCATAGACATAGAACTTGGAAGTACTTTATTGTGTCAAGTTTCAAAGAGCTAGCACACCGTGTTTGATTTAGAGTTCCAACTACATGTTTCCATATAGGAGATAACAGAGTGAAACCTAAATTTAAAACTGTTACTGCCAACTAACGGTTTAAGCTAGAAGAAAGAAATTTGGTAAGCCAAGTGGGATTGGGGTACTGATTATTACCTGCAAGTGTCATCAAGGTTGGATGAAAAAATGTGTGCTGATATTTCAGGAAACTCGTAGATTTATTTAAGATTGGCAACCCCTTTCCAAGAAAGAGATTTGCGCCAGTCTCTGTTTAGTGCTACATCAATAGGAAACAAACCATAGAGATAGAACTTGGAACTACTTTATTGTGTCAAGTTTCAAAGATCTAGCATAAACCGTGTTTCTTTAGAGTTCCAACTACATGTATCCATATAAGAGAAAACAGAGTGAAACCTGGAAATTAACACTGTTACTGCCAACGAACGAGTTAACCTAGAAGAACGAAATTTGGTGAGCCAAGTGGGATAGGGGTACTGATCATTACCTGAAAGTGTCATCTAGATTGGGTGAAAAAATGTGTGCTGAGATTTCAGGAAACTCGTAGATTTTGGAAGCTTGGCAACCTTTTTCCATGAAAGTGATTTGCACCACTCTCTTCTTTTGGCTACATCTATAGGAAAAAAACCATAGAGATAGAACTTGGAACTACTTTATTGTGTCACGTTTCAAAGACCTTGCACAAACTGTGTTTGATTTAGAGTTCCAACTACATGTATCCATATAGGAGAAAACAGAGTGAAACCAGAAAATTAACACTGTTTCTGCCAATGAACGATTTAACCTATAAGAACGAAATTTGGTGTGCCAAGTGGGATTGGGTACTGATCATTACCTGCAAGTGTCATCAAGATTGTGTGAAAAAATGTGTGCTGAGATTTCAGGAAACTCGAAGTTTTTCGGAAGTTGGCAAACCCTTTCCATGAAAATGATTTACGCCAGTCCCTTCTTTTGGCTACACCTATAGGAAACAAACCATAGACATAGAACTTGGAACTACTTTATTGTGCCAAGTTTCAAAGTCCTAGCACAAACCGTGTTTGATTTAGAGTTCCAACTACATGTTTCCATATAGGAGAAAACAGAGTGAAACCTAAATTAAAACTCTTACTGCCAATGAACGGTTTAACCAAGAAGAACGAAATTTGGTGAGCCAAGTGGGATTGTGGTACTGATCATTACCTGAAAGTGTCATCAAGATTGGGTGATAAAATGTGTGCTGAGATTTCAGGAAACTCGTAGTTTTTAGGAAGCTTGGCAACCCCTTTCAATGAAAGTGATTTGCGCCAGTCTCTGCTTAGGGCTACATCAATAGGAAACAAACCATAGAGATAGAAGTTGGAACTACTTTATTGTGTCAAGTTTCAAAGAGCTAGCACAAACCATGTTTGATTTAGAGTTCCAACTACATGTATCCATATAGGAGAAAACAGAGTGAAAACTAAAAATTAAACTCTTACTGCCAACGAATGGTTTAACATAGAAAAACGAAGTTTGGTGAGCCAAGTGGGATTGGGATACTGAGCATTACATGAAAGTGACATCAAGATTGGATGAAAAAATGTGTGCTGAGATTTCAGGAAACTCGTAGTTTTTTGGAAGTTGGCAACCCCTTTCCATGAAAGTGATTTTCTCCAGTCTCTGCTTAGGGCTACATCAATAGGAAACACACCATAGAGAAAGAACTTGGAACTACTTTATTGTGTCAATTTTCAAAGAGCTAGCACAAACCGTGTTTGATTTAGAGTTCCAACTACATGTATCCATATAGGAGAAAACAGAGTGAAACCTAAAAATTAAAACTGTTACTGCCAAGAAACGGTTTAACCTAGAAGAAGTAAATTTGGTGAGCCAAGTTGGATTGGGGTACTGATCGTTACCTGAAACTGTCATAAAGATTGGGTGAAAAAATGTGTGCTGAGATTTCAGGAATCTCGTAGTTTTTTGGAAGCTTGGCAATCCCTTTCCATGAAGGTGATTTGTGCCAGTCTCTGCTTAGGGCTACATCAATAGGAAACAAACCATAGAGAGAGAAATTGGAACTGCTTTATTGTGTCAAGTTTAAAAGTGCTAGCACAAACCGTGTTTGATTTAGAGTTCCAACTCCATGTATCCATACAGGAGAAAACAGAGTGAAACCTGAAAATTAACACTGTTACTGCCAATGAACGATTTATCTTAGAAGAACAAAATTTGGTGAGCCAAGTTGGATTGGGGTAGTGATCATTACCTGAAAGTCTCATCAAGATTGGGTGTAATAATATGTGCTGACATTTCAGGAATCTCGTAGTTTTTTGGAACTTGGCAAGCCCTTTCCATGAAAGTGATTTGCGCCAGTCTCTGCTTAGGGCTACATCAATAGGAAACAAACCATAGGGATAGAACTTGGAACTACTTTATTGTGTCAAGTAAAAAAGACCTAGCACAAACCCTGTTTGATTTAAAGTTTCAAATACTTGTATCCATATAGATGAAAACACAGAGAAACCTAAAAATTAAAAATCTTACTGCCAATGAACGGTTTAAGCTAGAAGAACGAAATTTGGTGATCCAAGTGGGATTGGAGTACTGATCATTAACTGAAAGTGTCATCAAGATTGGTGAAACAATGTGTGCTGAGATTTCAGGAAACTCATAGTTTTTTGGAAGACTGACAACCCCTTTTCATGAAAGTGATTTGTGCCAGTCCCTGCTTAAAGCTGCATCCATAGGAAACAAACCATAGAGACAGAACTTGGAACTACTTTATTGTGTCAAGTTTCAAAGAGCTAGCACAAACCGTGTTTGATTAGAGTTCCAACTACATGTATCCACATTGGAGAAAACAGAGTGAAACCTAAAAATTAAAACTGTTACTGCCAACGAAGGGTTTAACCTAGAAGAATGAAATTTGGTGAGCCAAGTGGGATTGGTTGTACTGATCATTACCTGAAAGTGTCATCAAGATTGGGTGAAAAAATGTGTGCTGAGATTTCAGGAAACTCGTAGTTTTTTGGAAGCTTGGCAACCCCTTTCCATGAAAGTGATTTGCGCCAGTCTCTGCTTAGGGCTACATAAGTAGGAAACAAACCATAGAGACAGAACGTGGAAGTCCTTTATTGTGTCAACTTTCAAAGAGCTAGTACAAACCGTGTTTGATTAAGAGTTTCAACTACATGTATTGATATAATAGATAAAAGAGGGAAACCTAAAAGTTAAACCTGTTACTGCCAATGAACGGTTTAACCTAGAAGAACGAATTTTGGTGACCCAAGTATGATTGGGGTACTGATCATTACCTGAAAGTGTCATCAAGATTGGGTCAAAAAATGTGTGCTGATATTTCAGGAAACTCGTAGTTTTTTGGAAGATTAGCAACCCCTTTCCCTGAAAGTGATTTGCGCCTGTCTCTGCTTAGGGCTATATCAATAGGAAACAAACCCTAGAGTTAGAACTTGGAACTACTTTATAGTGTCACGTTTCAAAGATCTAGCACAAACCGTGTTTGATTTAGAGTTCCAACTACATGTATCCATATAATAGAAAACAGAGTGAAACCTAAAAATTAATTTGTCACTGCCAACGAACGGTTTAACCTAGAAGAACGAAATTTCGTGAACCAAGTGGGATTGGCGATCTGATCATTACCTGAAAGTGTCATCAAGACTGGGTGCAAAAATGTGTGCTGAGATTTCAGGAAACTCGTAGTTTTTTGGAAGCATGGCAACCCTTTTCCAGGAGAGTGAATTGCGCCAGTCTCTGCTTAGAGCTACATCAATAGGAAACAAACCAAAGAGATAGCACTTGGAACTACTTTATTGTGTCAAGTTTCAAGGAGCTAGCAAAAACCGTGTTTCATTCAGAGTTCCAATTACATGTACATATATAGGAGAAAACAGAGTGAAACCTAAAAATTAAAAGTGTTACTGCAAATGAAGGTTTTAACATAGAAGAACGATATTTGGTGAGCCAAGTGGGATTGGGGTACTGATCATTACCTGAAAGTGTAGTCAAGATTGGGAGAAAAAATGTGTGCTGAGATTTCAGGAATCTCGTAGTTTTTTGGAACCTTGGCAACCCCTTTCCATGAAAGTGATTTGCGCCAGTCTCTGCTTAGGGCTACATCAATAGGAAACAAACCATAGAGATAGCACTTGGAACTACTATATTGTGTCAAGTTTCAAAGAGCTAGCACAAACCGTGATTGATTTAGAGTTCCAACTACATGTTTGCATATAGGAGAAAAAAGAGTGAAACCTAAAAATTAAAACATTTACTGCAAACGAACGGTTTAACCCTGAAGAACGAAATTTGGAGAGCCAAGTAGGACTGGGGTACGGATCATTACCAGAAAGTGTCATCAAGATTGCGTGAAAAAATATGTGCTTAGATTTCAGGAAACTCGTAGTTTTTTGGAAGCTTGGCAGCTGCTTTCCATGTACGTGATTAGCGCCAGTCTCTGGTTAGGGCTACATCAATAGGAAGGAAAACACAGACATAGCACTTGGAACTACTTTATTGTGTCAAGTTTCAAACAGCTAGCACAACCCGAGTTTGATTTAGAGTTCCGACTACATCTGTCCACATAGGAGACAACAGAGTGAAACCAAAAAATTAAAACTGTTACTCCAAACGAACGGTTTAACGTAGAAGAACGAAATTTGGTGTGCCAATTGGGAATAGGGTACTGATCATTACCTGAAAGTGTCATCCAGATTTGGTGAAAAAATGTGTTTTGAGATTTCAGGAAACTCGTACATTTTTGGAAGATTTGCAACCCCTTTCCATGTAAGTGACTTGCACCAGTCTCTGGTTAGGGCTACATCAATAGGAAACAAACCATAGAGATAGCACTTGGAACTACTTTATTGTGTCAAGTTTCCGGGAGCTAGCAGAAACCGTGTTTGATTTAGAGTTCCAACTACATGTATCCATATAGGAGAAAACAGAGTGAAACCTAAATATTAAAACTGATACTGCCAACGAACGGTTTAACCTAGAAGAACGAACTTTGGTGAGCCAAGTGGGATTGGGGTACTGATCATTACCTGAAAGTGTCATCAAGATTGGGTGAAAAAATGTTTGCTGAGATTTCAGGAAACTCGTAGTTTTTTGAAGCTTGGCAACCCCTTTCCATGAAAGTGATTTGCGCCAGTCTCTCCTTAGGGCTACATCAATAGGTAGGAAACTACAGAGATAGCACTTGGAACTACATTATTGTGTAAAGTTTCAAAGAGCTAGCACAAACCGTGTTTGATTTAGAGTTCCGACTACATGTATCCATATAGGAGAAAACAGAGTGAAACCTAAAAATTAAAACTGTTACTGCCAACGAACGTTTTAATGTATAAGAACGAAATTTGGTGTGCCAAGTGGGATTGGGGTACTGATCATTACCTGAAAATGTCATCAAGGTTGGGCGAAAAAATATGTGCTGAGATTTCAGGAATCTCGTTTTTTTGTAGCTTGGGAGCTGCTTTCCATATAAGTGATTTGCGCCAGTCTCTGCTTAGGGCTACATCAATAGGAAACAAAACATAGAGATAGCACTTGGAACTGCGTTATTGTGTCAAGTTTCAAAGAGCTAGCACAAACGGTGTTTGATTTAGAGTTCCGACTACATGTATCCATATAGGAGAAAACAGAGTGAAACCTAAAAATTAAAACTGTTACTGCAAATGATCGGTTTCACCTAGAAGAACGAAATTTGGTGAGCCAAGTGGGATTGAGGTACTAATCATTACCTGAAAGTGTCATCAAGATAGGGTGAAAAAATGTGTGTTGAAATTTCAGGACACTCGTAGTTTTTTGGAAGCTTGGCAACCCCTTTCCATGTAAGTGATTTGCGCCAGTCTCTGCTTAGTGCTACATCAATAGGAAACAAACCATAGACATAGTTCTTGGAACTACTTTATTGTATCAAGTTTCAAAGTGCTAGCACAAACCGTGTTTGATTTAGAGTTCCAACTACATGTATCCATAAGGGAGAAAACACAGTGAAAACTTACAATTTAAACTGTTACTGCCAACGAATTGTTTAAATTAGAAGAATGAAGTTTTGTGAGCCAAGTGGGATTGGGGTACTGATCATTACCTGAAAGTGTCATTAAGATTGGGTGAAAAAATATGTGCTGAGATTTCAGTAAACTCGTAGTTTTTTGGAAGATTAGCAACCCCCTTCCATGAAAGTGATTTGCGCCAGTCTCTCCATAGGGTTACATCAATAGGAAACAAACCATAGAGAGAGAACTTGGAACTACTTCATTGTGTGAAGTTTCAAAGAGCTAGCACAATCCGTGTTTGATTTAGAGTTCCAAATACATATCCATATACGAGAAAACAGAGTGAAACCTAAAAATTAAAACTGTCACTGCCAACGAACGGTTTAACCTGGAAGTACGAAACTTGTTGAGCCAAGTGGGATTAGGGTACCGATCATTACCTGAAAGTGTCATCAAGATTGGGTAAAAAAATGTGTGCTGAGATTTCCGGAAACTCGTAGTTTTTTGGAAGCTTGGCAACCCCTTTCAATGAAAGTGATTTGCGCCAGGCTCTGCTTAGGGCTACATCAATAGGAAAAAAAAACATAGAGATAGAACTTGGACTACTTTATTGTGTCAAGTTTCAAAGAGCTAGCACAATCCGAGTTTGTTTTAGAGTTCCCACTACATATATCCATATAGGAGAAAACAGAGTGAAACTAAAATTTAAAAATGTTACTGCCAACGAACGGTTTAACCTAGAACAAAATTTGGTGAGCCCACTGGGATTGGGGTACTGATCATTACCTGAAAGTGTCACCAATATTGGGTCAATAAATGTGTGCTGTGATTTCAGGAAACTAGTAGTTTTTTGGAAGCTTGACATCCCCTTTCCCTGTAAGTGATTTGCGCCACTCTATGCTTAGAGCTACATCTATAGAAAAGAAACCATAGAGATTGAACTTGAAACTGCTTTATTGTGTCAAGTTTCAAAGAGCTCATACAAACCATGTTTGAGTGAAACCTAAAAATTGAAACTCTTACTGCCAACAAACGGTTTAACCTAGAAGAACCAAATTTGATGAGCCAAGTGGGATTGGGGTACTGAAAAATACCTGAAAGTGTCATCAAGATTTTTGAAAAAATGTGTGCTGAAATTTCAGGAAACTCATAGTTTTTTGGAGGTTTGGCAACCCATTTCCATGAAAGTTATTTGCGCTAGTCTCTGCTTAGGTCTACAGCAATGGAAACAAACCATAGCGATAGAACTTGCAACTGTTTTATTGTGTCATGTTTCAAACAGCTAGTAGAAACCGTGTTTGATTTAGAGATCCAACTACATGTATCCATATAGGAGAAAACAGAGTGAATCCTAAAAATTAAAACTGTTACTGCCAACGAACGGTTTAACCTAGAAGAACGAAATTTGGTGAGCCAAGTGGGATTGGGGTACTGATCATTACCTGAAAGTGTCATCAAGATTGCGTGAAAAAATTTGTGCTGATTTCAGGAAACTCGGAGTTTTGTGGAAGCTTGGCAACCCCTTTCCATGAAAGTGATTTTCGCAGTCTCTGCTTCGGGCTACATCAATATGAAGCAAACCATAGAGACAGAACTAGGAACTACTTTATTGTGTCAAATTTCAAAGAGCTAGCACAAAACGTGTTTGATTTAGAGTTCCAACTACATGTATCCATATAGGAGAAACACAGTGAAACCTAAAAATTAAAACTGTTACTGACAACGAACGGTTTAAACTAGAAGAATGAAATTTGGTGAGCCAAGTGTGATTGGGGTACTGATCATTTCCAGAAAGTGTCATCAAGATTGGGTGAAAAAATGTGTGCTGAGAATTTCAGGAACCTCGTAGTTTTTTGGAAGCTTGGCAAACCCTTTCCATGAAAGTGATTTGCGCCAGTCTCTGCTTAGGGCTACATCAATAGGAAGCAAACCATAGAGACAGAACTAGTAAC
This sequence comes from Spermophilus citellus, assembly GCF_964194105.1. Taxonomy (NCBI): domain Eukaryota; kingdom Metazoa; phylum Chordata; class Mammalia; order Rodentia; family Sciuridae; genus Spermophilus; species Spermophilus citellus. Next base: position 84,046,370 of record NC_138185.1, on the reverse strand, counting down.
TACTTTATTGTGTCAAATTTCAAAGAGCTAGCACAAACCGTGTTTGATTTAGAGTTCCAACTACATGTATCCATATAGGAGAAAACAGAGTGTAACCGAAAAATTAAAACTGTTACTGACAACGAACGGTTTAAACTAGAAGAACGAAATTTGGTGAGCCAAGTGTGATTGGCATACTGATCATTACCTGAAAGTGTCATCAAGATTGGGTGAAAAAATATGTGCTGAGATTTCAGGAAACTCGTAGTTTTTTGGAAGCTTTGCAACTTCTTTCCATGAAAGTGATTTGCGCCAGGCTCTGTTTATGGCTACATCTATAGGAAACAAACCATAGAGATAGAACGTGGAACTACTTTATTGTGTCAAGTTTCAATAGCTAGCACAAACCGTGTTTAATTTAGAGTTCCAAATACATGTATCCATATAGGAGAAAACAGAGTGAAACCTAAAAATTAAAACTGTTACTGCCAACGAACGGTTTAACCTAGAAGAACGAAATTTGGTGAGCCAAGTGGTTTTGGGGTACTGATCCTTACCTGAAAGTGTCATCAAGATTGGTTGGAAAAATGTGTGCTGAGATTTCAGGAAACTCATAGCTTTTTGGAAGCTTGGCAACCCATTTCCATATAAGTGATTTGCGCCAGGCTCTGCTAAAGGCTACATCAATGGGAAAGAAACCATAGAGACAGAACTTGGAACTACTTTATTGTGTCAGGTTTCAAAGAGCTAGCACAAACCGTGTTTGATTTAGAGTTCCAACTACATGTATCCATATAGGAGAAAACAGAGTGAATCCTAAAAATTAAAACGGTTACTGCCAACGAACGGTTGAACCTGTCCCGCGGCTACAGATGTGTGGCGCCAATTGCCGGGGATCCCAAACGCCAACGGTGTGACTCCGGAGATCCAGGCTGTCTGATTCTGGTGGCCTGCCCCGCGGCTACAGAAGGCATGGAGCCACAGAGAAGGGATTAAATGGTAAGCAGTGTAATAGGTGCCTGCAACATGGTGGTGTCCCAACTGCCAAGCGGGCACTGACCCCCGGGCTGAGTTCGGGATTGCAGACGGTGAAGGAGGCGGTGCAGTCCCTTCCCCCACAAGGGACACTCCACTAAGGCAACAAGCGGCCACCATCTTGGAGAGCTGAGGTATCCTCCGCCACTCTCTGACAGACTGCAGCAGCAAAACGGGTGTGTGTCACTCAGTTCAGCTCCCATACATAGGGGGATTTCGCATAAAATCTCTCCTAGACTTTCAGGGGAAGGGAGTATCACAGTGAGCCTGCATAAAGACTAAAGGAGAACGAGAGGCACCTGACCTTCAAACCCCCTCCCATTAGCAGCCAAAACAAAACCTGTGTAGCCAGCACTGGGGGAGTGTCAAGCAGAGAAAATCAAAACCATAGAGTGCCGGGGATCCCAAAATCCAACGGTGTGACCCCGGAGATCCAGGCTGTCTGATTCTGGTGGCCTGCCCCATGGCTACAGAAGGTGTGGCACCACAGAGAAGGGATTAAATGGTAAGCAGGGAGATAGGTGCCTGCAACATGGTGGTGTCCCAACTGCCAAGCGGGCACTGATACCGGGCTGAGTTCGGGATTGCAGACGGGGAAGGAGGCGGTGTAGTCCCTTCCCCCACAAGGGACACTCCACTAAGGCAATCAGCGGCCAACATCTTGGAGAGCTGAGGTATCCACCGCCAGTCTCAGACAGATTGGAACAATAAAACTGGTGTGTGTCACTCAGTTCAGCCCCCATACTTAGGGGGATTTCGCATAAAATCTCTCCTAGACTTTCAGGGGAAGGCAGTATCACAGTGAGCCTACAGAAAGACTAAAGGAGAACGAGAGGCACCTGACCTTCAACTCCTCCTCCCATCAGCAGCCAAAACAAAACCTGTGTAGCCAGCGCTGGGGGAGGGGCAAGCAGAAAATTCAAAAACATAGAGTGCCGGGGATCCCAAAAGCCAACGGTGTGACCCCGGAGATCCAGGCTGTCTGATTCTGGTGGCCTGCCCCGCGGCTACAGAAGGTGTGACACCACAGTGCCGGGGATCCCAAAAGCCAACGGTGTGACCCCGGAGATCCAGGCTGTCTGATTCTGGCGGCCTGCCCCGTGGCCACAGAATGCGTGGCACCACAGAGAAGGGATTAAATGGTAAGCAGGGAGATAAGTGGTTGCCACAAAGTGGAATCCCGCCAGCCAAGCCCGCACTGACCCCCGGGCTGTGTTCGGGATTGCAGACGGGGAAGGAAGCGGTACAGTTCTATTTCCCACAAGGGAAACAAAACAATAGAGTGCTGGGGTTCCCAATAGCCACCCTCTACACCCAAAAAACGGCAGGCCCAGAGTACTGTTTGAACTGCCGAGAACCATCACTCAGGGGAAATCTGGTCTAGCAGGAGAAAACAAGACTAGCAGGATAAACCAGGAGACTACAGGCAAGACCCTCACGACCGGGCAGCTGTAAACTGCAGGCCCGCCGGCGAAAGTTCACCCACTGCCCGCGTAACTGGGAGGTAGGAGAACGCCCACCCGCTGGCGACTGATCTCCTACCCGCGGCCTGTGATACTGGGCGGCTGGAGACTGCCCACCTGCCGCGACAGGAAGCTGAAAACAAACAGAGACAGTCTAGTCACACACCCCCCATTAGGGCACCCCAGCAAGGAGACTGGGCCCGTCATAGCAGAGTAGTGTCGTCACTGGAGCTCGGACATCGGAATTCCTTCCCAGCGGAATCCACATTAGCAGGCATAGTTTAACAACACAAAGGAGAGACATCAGAGTAATACAGAAACAAAACAAATCTATAGAAGAGAGCAGAAACACGACAATCAAAAAGAGCTAGAAAGTAACGTGGACAACATGAGAAAACAAGGGAAAATAGGATTACAAGCAATGCAAGACAACTCAATTCTCCAGGAGGACATAGAAACATCAGAAACAGGGATAGCGAAAGAACTCAAGGCATACCTAACTCGAATGGAAAGTAATATTAGAGAAGACATGAGACAGCAAGTCCAAGAAATAAAAGTATATTTTGAAAATGAATTAAACAAACAAATTCAAATGGCAAAGAACAAGCTCTACCAGGAGATAGAGATCTTAAAAAAAATCAAACAATAATCCTAGAATTGCAGGAAACTATAAACCAAATTAAAAAGTCAAACGAGAATATTACAAATAGACTTGATCAAGTAGAAGTCAGAACATCAGATAATGAAGACAAGGTTTATCAACTTGAAAAGAATATAGTCAACACAGAAAAGATGCTTAAATCCCACGAGCAATCTATTCAAGAGATATGGGATGTCATAAAAAAGCCAAACCTGAGAGTCATAGGGATAGAAGAAGGCACAGAGTTTCAAACCAAAGGAATGGACAGCATATTAAATGAAATAATTCTAGAAAACTTCCCAGAGATGAAAGATGGAATGGATTGCCAAATCCTGGAAGCCTACAGGACCCCAAACATTCAAAACCATAATAGACCAACTCCAAGACATATAATTATGAAGATAGCCAACGTACAGAACAAGGAGAGAATATTAAAAGCTACGAGAGAAAAGAGGCAGACTACATTCAGGGGTAAACCGATTAGGTTAACGACCGATTTCTCATCACAAACTTTGAAAGCGAGAAGATCCTGGAATAATGTATTTCAAACGCTGAAAAATAATGGATTCCAACCAAGAATACTATATCCAGCAAAATTGAGCTTCAAATTTGACAATGAAATTAAAATCTTTCATGATAAACAAAAGCAAAAAGAATTTGCAGCAAGAAAACCAGCTCTGCAAAGCATTTTGAACAAAACACTACAAGAAGAGGAATTGAAAAATAGTGCCCAAAACTAACAGCAGGAGGTATCTCAGTAAAGGGGGAGGAAAATAACCAAAAAGCAAAACTAGCCAAATTAAAATAAATAAATAAAGAAGCATGACTGGAAGTACAAATCATATCTCAATTGTAACCTTAAATGTTAATGGCCTAAACTCACCAATCAAGAGACATAGGCTAGTAACCTGGATCAAAAAAAAAAACAAATCCAACAATATGCTGCCTTCAGGAGACTCATATGATAGGAAAAGACATACACAGGCTGAAAGTAAAAGGTTGGGAAAAATCATACCACTCACATGGCCCTCGGAATCAAGCAGGAGTGGCCATACTCATATCGAGTAAAATCAACTTCAAACCTAAGTTAATCAAGAAGGATAAAGAAGGTCACTATATACTGTTAAAAGGAACCATCCACCAACAAGACATAACAATCATCAATTTGTATGCACCAAACAATGGAACTGCAACGTTCATAAAACAAACTCTCCTCAAGTTCAAGAGTCAAATAGACCACAACACAATAATTATGCGTGACTTCAACACACCACTCTCGCCATTAGACAGATCCTCTAGACAAAAGCTGAATAAAGAAACTATAGAACTCAACAGCACAATCAATATCCTAGACTTAACCGATATATATAGATTATATCAACCATCATCAAGTGGGTATACGTTCTTCTCAGCAGCACATGGATCCTACTCAAAGACAGACCATATATTATGCCATAAGGCAACTCTTAGTAAACATAAAGGTGTGGAGATAATACCATGCACCATAACTGATCATAATGGAATGAAATTGGAAATCAATGATAAAAGAAGGAAGGAAAAATCCTACATCACATGGAAAATGAACAATATGTTATTGAATGATCAATGGGTTATAGAAGACATAAAGGAGGAGATGAAAACATTCTTAGAATCAAAAGATAACACAGACACAACATACCGGAATCTATGGGACACAATGAAAGCAGTTTTAAGAGGGAAATTCATTTCTTGGAGTTCTTACCTCAAAAAAAGAAAAAACCAACAAATAAATGAACTCACGCAACACCTCAAAAACCTAGAAAAGGAAGAGCAAAACAACAGCAAATGTAGTAGAAGACAAGAAATAATTAAAATTAGAGCAGAAATCAACGAAATTGAAACAAAAGAAACCATTGAAAAAATTGATAAAAATAAAAGTTGGTTCTTTGAAAAAATAAATAAGATAGACAAGCCCTTAGCCATGCTAACGAAAAGAAGAGAGAGAACTCAAATTACTAACATACGGGATGAAAAAGGCAATATCACAACAGACACTACAGAAATACAGAAGATAATTAGAAAGTATTTGGAAACCCTATATTCCAATAAAAATAGAAGATAATGAAGATATCAATAAATTTCTTAAGGCATATGATTTGCCCAGATTGAGACAGGAAGACACACACAATTTAAACAGACCAATAACAAAAGAAGAAATAGAAGAAGCCATCAAAAGACTACCAACCAAGTAAAGCCCTGGACCGGATGGGTATACAGCGGAGTTCTATAAAACCTTCAAAGAAGAATTAATACCAATACTTTTTAAGCTATTTGAAGAAATTGAAAAAGAAGGAGCTCTTTCAAATTCATTCTATGAGGCCAACATCACTTTGATCCCAAAACCAGACAAAGATACTTCAAAGAAAGAAAACTACAGACCAATATCTCTAATGAACTTGGATGCAAAAATTCTCAATAAAATTCTGGCGAATCGATTACAAAAACATATCAGAAAACTTGTGCACCATGATCAAGTAGGATTCATTCCTGGGATGCAAGGATGGTTCAATATACGGAAATCAATAAATGCTAATCACCACATCATTAGACTTAAAGACAAGAACCACATGATCATCTCGATGGATGCAGAAAAAGCATTTGACAAAGTACAGCATCCCTTTATGTTCAAAACATTTGAAAAACTAGGGATAACAGGAACTTACCTCAACATTGTAAAAGCTATATATGCTAAACCTCAGGCTAGCATCATCCTAAAAGGAGAAAAACTGAAGGCATTCCCTCTAAAATCTGGAACAAGACAGGGATGCCCTCTATCACAACTTCTATTCAATTTTGTTCTTCAAGTACTAGCCAGAGCAATTAGACAGACAAAAGAAATTAAAGGCATAAAAATAGGAAAAGAAGAAACTAAACTATCGCTATTTGCGGATGACATGATAATATACTTAACAGACCCAAAAGAGTCTACAAAGAAGCTGCTAGAGTTAATAAATGAATTCAGCAAAGTGGCAGGTTATGAAATCAACACGCATAAATCAAAGGCATTCCTCTATATCAGCAACAAAACCTCTGAAATGGAAATAAGGAAAACCACTCCATTCACAATATCCTCAAAGAAAATAAGATACTTGGGAATCAACCTAACAAAAGAGGTGAAAGATTTATACAATGAAAACTACAGAACCCTAAAGAAAGAGATAGAAGAAGATCTCAGAAGATGGAAAAATGTACCCTGTTCATGGATAGGCAGAACTAACATCATCAAGATGGCGATATTACCCAAAGTTCTCTACAGGTTTAATGCGATGCCAATCAAAATTCCAATGGCATATTTTGTAGAAATAGACAAAGCAATCATGAAATTCATATGGAAAAACAAAAGACCCAGAATAGCAAAAGCAATTCTAAGCAGGAAGTGTGAATCTGGAGGTATAGTGATACCGGAGGTGAAACTGTACTACAAAGCAATAGTAACAAAAACAGCATGGTACTGGTACCAAAACAGGCAGGTGGACCAATGGTACAGAATAGAAGACACAGAGACTAATCCACAAAGTTACAACTATCTTATATTTGATAAAGGGGCTAACAGCATGCAATGGAGGAAGGATAGCATCTTCAACAAATGGTGCTGGGAAAATTGGAAATCCATATGCAACAAAATGAAATTGAATCCCTTTCTCTCGCCATCCACAAAAATTAACACAAAATGGATCAGGGAGCTAGATATCAAATCAGAGACACTTCGTCTGATAGAAGAAAAAGTTGGATACGATATACATAATGTGGGGTCGGCCTCCAAATTCCTTAATAGGACACCCATAGCCCAAGAGTTAACAACTAGAATAAACAAATGGGATTACTTAAACTAAAAAGTTTTTTCTCAGCAAGAGAAACAATAAAAGAGGTAAATAGAGAGCCTACATCCTGGGAACAAATTTTTACCCCTCACACCTCCGATAGAACCCTAATATCCAGAATGTACAAAGAACTCAAAAAATTAAACAATAAGATAACAAATAACCCAATTAACAAATGGGCCAAGGACCTAAACAGACACTTCTCAGAGGAGGACATACAATCAATCAACAAGTACATGAAAAAATGCTCACCATCTCTATCAAGCAGACAAATGCGAATCAAAACCACCCTAAGATACCATCTCACTCCAGTAAGATTGGAAGCCATTATGAAGTCAAACAACAATAAGTGTTGGCGGGGATGTGGGGAAAAGGGCTGACTTGTACACTGCTGGTGGGGCTGCAAAATGGTGAGGCCAATTTGGAAAGCAGTATGGAGATTCCTGAGAAAGCTGGGAATGGATCCACCATTTGACCCAGCTATCGCACTTCTCAGACTATTCCCAGAGGACCTTAAAAAAGCGCTCTATAGGGATATGGCTGCATCAATGATTATAGCGGCACAATTCACAATAGCTAGACTGTGGAACCAATCTAGATGCCCCTCAATAGATGAATGGATAAAAAAAATGTGGCATATATACACAATGGAGTATTATGCAGCACTAAGAAATGACAAAATCATAGAATTTGCAGGGAAATGGATGGCATTAGAACAGATTATGCTAAGTGAAGCCAGCCAAGCCCTAAAAAACAAATGCCAAATGTCTGCTTTGATATAAAGAGAACAACTAAGAACAGGAAGGAAGAACAGGAGGAAAAGACTACAGTAAACAAAGACGAATGTGGGGAGAGAAATGGGGAGAGAAGGGAAAGCACATGGAAATGGTAGGAGACCTTCAATGATACATAAAATTATAAGAAGTTATGAGGGGCAAAGGGGAGGGAAAAAGAGGGAGAGAATTGAACAACAGCAGGGGAGGTAGAGAGGGAAGGTGGGAGGGGAGGGGAGGGGAGGGGGGATAGTAGGGGATAGGAAAGGTAGCAGAATACAACAGTCACTAACATGGCATTATGTAAAAATGTGATTATGTAACAGATGTGATTCTGCAATCTGTATTTGGGGTGAAAATGGGAGTTCAAAACACTATTTGAGTCAAATGTATGAAAGATGATATACCAAGAACTATGTAATGCTTTAAATAATCAATAAAAAAATAAAAAAAAAGATTGGGTGAAAAAATGTGTGCTGAGATTTCAGGAAACTCATAGTTTTTTGGAAGATTGGCAAACCCTTTCCATGAAAGTGATTTGCGCCAGGCTCTGCATAGGGCTACATCAATAGGAAACAAACCATAGAGTTAGAACATGGAACTACTTTATTGTGTAAAGTTTCAAAGAGCTAGCACAAACCGTGTTAGATTTATAGTGCCAACTACATGTATCCATATAGGAGAAAACAGAGTGAAAACTGAAAATTAAAACTGTTACTACCAACGAATGGTTTAACCTAGAAGAAGGAAATTTGGTGAGCCAAGTGGGAATGGGGTACTGATCATTACCTGAAAGTGTCATAAAGATTGGGTGAAAAAATGTGTGAAGGGATTTCTGGACTCGTAGTTTTTTTAAGCTTGGCAACACATTTCCATAAAAGTGATTTGTGCCAGTTTCTGTTTAGGGCTACATCAATAGGAAAAAACCATAGAGTTAGAACTTGGAAGTACTTGATTGTGTCAAGTTTCAAAGAGCTTGCACAAACCGTGTTTGATTTAGAGTTCCAACTACATTTATCCATACAGGAGAAAGCAGAGTGAAACCAAAAATTTAAACTGTTACTGCCAACGAACGGTTTAACCTAGAAGAACTAAACTTGGTGAGCCAAGTGGGATTTGTGTACTGATCATTACCTGAAAGGGTTATCAAGATTGGGTGAAAAAATGTGTGCTGAGATGTCAGGAAACTCATAGTTTTTTTGGAAGCTTGGCAACCCCTTTCCATGAAAGTGACTTGCGCCAGTTTCTGTTTAGGGCTACATCAATAGGAACAAAACCATAGAGTTAGAACTTGGAACTACTTGATTGTGTCAAGTTTCAAAGAGCTTGCACAAACCGTGTTTGATTTAGAGTTCCAACTACATGTATCCATACAGAAGAAAGCAGAGTGAAACCTAGATATTTAAACTGTTACTGCAAACGAACGGTTTAACCTAGAAGAATGAAATTTGTTGAGCCAAAAGGGACTGGGGTAGTGATCATTGCATGAAGGTGTCATCAAGATTAGGTGAAAAAATGTGTGCTGAGATTTCAGAAAACTTGTAGTTTTTTGGAAGATTGGCAACGCCTTTCCATAAAAGTGATTTGCGCCAGTCTCTGCTTAGGGCTACATCAATAGGAAAAAAAAATAGAGACAGAGCTTGGAACTACATTATTGTGTCAATTTTCAAAGAGCTAGGACAAAACGTGTTTGATTTAGAGTTCCAACTACATGTACGCATATAGGAGAAAACAAAGTGAAACCTAAAAATTAAAATTGTTACTGCCAACGAAGGATTTAACCTAGAGGAACGAAATTTGGTGAGACAAGTGGGATTGGTGTACTGATCATTACCTGAAAGTGTCATCTAGATTGGGTGAAAAAATTTGTGCTGAGATTTCAGGAAACTCGTAGTTTTTTGGAAGCTTGGCAAACTCTTTTTTAAAGGGATATGCGCCAGTCTCTGCTTAGGGCTAAATCAATAGGAAACAAACCATAGAGATAGAACTTGGAACTACTTTATTGTGTCAAGTTTCAAAGAGCTAGCAAAAACCGTGTTTGATTTAGAGTTCCAACTACATGTATCCATATAGCAGAAAACAGAGTGAAATCTAAAAATTAAAACTGTTACTGCCAACGAATGGTTTAACCTAGAAGAACGAAATTTGGTGAGCCAAGTGGGATTGGGGTACTGATCATTACCTCAAAGTGTCATCAAGATTGCGTGAAAAAATGTGTGCTGAGATTTAAGGAAACTCGTAGTTTTTTGGAAGCTTGGTAACCCCTTTCCCTGAAAGTGATTTGAGCCAGTCTCTGCTTAAGTCTACATCAATAGGAAACAAACCATAGAGATAGAACTTGGAACTTCTTTTTGTGGCAAGTTTCAAAGAGCTAGCACAAACCGTGTTTGATTTAGAGTTCCAACTTCATGTATCCATACAGGAGAAAACAGAGTGAAACCTAAAAATTAAAACTGTTACTGCCAACGAACGGTTTAACCTAGAAGAACGAAATTTTGTGAGCCAAGTGGGATTGGGGCAATGATCATTGCCTGAAAGTGTCATCAAGATTGGGTGAAAAAATGTATGCTGAGATTTCAGGAAACTCGTAGTTTTTTGGAAGCTTGGCAACGCCTTTCCATGAAAGTTATTTGCGCCAGTCTCTGCTTAGGGCTGCATCAAGTGGAAACAAACCATAGAGATAGATCTTGGAACTAGTTAATTGTGTCAAGTTTCAAAGAGCTACCACAAACCGTGTTTGATTTATACTTCCGTCTACTGGTATCCATATAGGAGAAAACAGAGTGAAACTTAAATATTAAAACTGTTACTGCCAAAGAACGGTTTAACATAGAAGAACGAAATTTGGTGAGCTAAGTGGGATTGGGGCAATGATCATTGCCTGAAAGTGTCATCAAGATTGGATGAAAAAATGTGTTCTGAGATTTCAGGAAACACGTAGTTTTTTGGAAGCTTGGCAACCCCTTCCATGAAAGTGATTTGCGCCAGTCTCGGCTTAGGGCTACATCAATAGGAAACAAACCATACAGTTAGAACTTGCAACTACTTTATTGTGTCAAGTTTCAAAAAGCTAGCACAATCCGTGTTTGATTTAGAGTTCCAACAACATGTATCCATATAGGAGAAAACAGAGTGAAACCTAAAAATTAAAACTGTTACTGCTAATGAACCGTTTAACCTAGAAGAACGAAATTTGGTGAGCCAAGAGGGATCGGGGTACTGATCATTACCTGAAAGTGTCATCAAGATTGCGTGAAACAATGTGTGCTGAGATTTCAGGAAACTCGTATTTTTTTGGAAGCTTGGCAACGCCTTTCCATGAAAGTGATTTGTGCCAGTCTCTGCTTATGGCTATATCAATAGGAAACAAACCATAGAGATAGAACTTGGAACTAGTTTATTGTGTCAAGTTTCAAAGAGCTAGCACAAACCGTGTTTGATTTAGAGTGCCATCTACATGTATCCATATAGGAGAAAACAGAGTGAAACCTAAAAATTAAAACTGTTACTGCCAACGAACGGTTGAACATAGAAGAACGAAATTTGGTGAGCCAAGTGGAATTGGGGCAATGATCATTGCCTGAAAATGTCATCAATATTGAGTGAAAAAATGTGTGCTGATTTTTCAGAAAACTCGTAGTTTTTTGGAAGCTTGGCAACGCCTTCCATGAAAGTGATTTGCGCCAGTTTCTGCTTAGGGCTACATCAATAGGAAAAAACCATAGAGATAGAACGTGGAACTTCATTTTTGTGTCAAGTTTCAAAGAGCTAGCACAAACCGTGTTTGATTCACAGTTCCACCTACATGTATCCATATAGGAGAAAACAGAGTGAAACCTAAAAATTAAAACTGTTACTGCCAACGAACGGTTGAACTTAGAAGAACGAAATTTGGTGAGCCAAGTGGGATTGGGGAAATGATTATTGCCTGAAAGTGTCATCAAGAATGGGTCAAAAAATGTGTGCTGAGATTTCAGGAAACTCGTAGTTTTTTGGAAGCTTGGCAACCCCTTTCCCTGAAAGTGATTTGCGCCAGTCTCTACTTAAGTCTACATCAATAGGAAACAAACCATAGATATAGAAGTTATAACTTAATTTTTGTGGCAAGTTTTAAAGAGCTAGCACACACCGTGTTTGATTTAGAGTTCCAAATACATGTATCCATATAGAAGAAAACAGAGTGAAACCTAAAAATTAAAACTGTTACTGCCAACGAACGGTTTAACCTAAAAGAACAAAATTTTGTGAGCCAAGTGGGTTTGGGGCAATGATCATTGCCTGAAAGTGTCATCAAGATTGGATGAAAAAATGTGTGCTGACATTTCAGGAAACACGTAGATTTTTCGAAGTTTGGCAAACCTTTCCATGAAAGTTATTTGCGCCAGTCTCTGCTTATGGCTACATCAACTGGAAGCAAACCATAGAGATAGATCTTGGAACTAGTTTATTGTGTCAAGTTTCAAAGAGCTAGCACAAACCGTGTTTGATATATAGTTCCATCTACTGGTATCCATATAGCAGAAAACAGAGTGAAACCTAAAAATTAAAACTGTTACTGCCAAAGAACGGTTTAACCTAGAAGAACGAAATTTGGTGAGCCAAGTGGGATTGGGGCAATGATCATTGCCAGAAAGTGTCATCAAGATTGGGTGAAAAAATGTGTGCTGATATTTCAGGAAACACGTAGTTTTTTGGAAGCTTGGCAACCCCTTTCATGAAAGTGATTTGCGCAAGTCTCGGCTTAGGGCTACATCAATAGGAAACAAACCATAGAGATAGAACTTGCAACTACTTTATTGTGTCAAGTTTCAAAAAGCTAGCACAAACCGTGTTTGATTTAGAGTGCCAACTACATGTATCCATATAGGAGAAAACAGAGTGCAACCTAAAAATTAAAACTGTTACTGCCAACGAACGGTTGAACTTAGAAGAACGAAATTTGGTGAGCCAAGTGGGATTGGGGCAATGATCATTGCCTGAAAATGTCATCGAGATTGAGTGAAAAAATGTGTGCTGAGATTTAAGGAAACTCGTAGTTTTTTAGAAGCTTGGCAACCCCTTCCATGAAAGTAATTTGCGCCAGTTTCTGCTTAGGGCTACATCAATAGGAAAAAACCATAGAGATAGAACATGGAACTTCATTTTTGTGTCAAGTTTTTAAGAGCTAGCACAAACCGTGTTTGATTTAGAGTTCCACCTACATGTATCCATATAGGAGAAAACAGAGTGAAACCTAAAAATTAAAACTGTTACTGCCAACGAACGGTTTAACCTAGAAGAACGAAACTTGGTGAGCCAAGTGGGATTGGGGTACTGATCATTACCTCAAAGTGTCATCAAGATTGCTTGAAAAAATGTGTGCTGAGATTTCAGGAAACTCGTAGTTTTTTAGAAGCTTGGCAACCCCTTTCCTTGAAAGTGATTTGCGCCACTCTCTGCTTAGGGCTATATCAATAGGAAACAAACCATAGAGATAGAACTTGGAACTAGTTTATTGTGTCAAGTTTCAAAGAGCTAGCACAAACCGTGTTTGATTTAGAGTGCCAACTACATGTATCCATATAGGAGAAAACAGAGTGAAACCTAAAAATTAAAACTGTTACTGCCAACGAACGGTTTAACCTAGAAGAACGAAATTTGGTGAGCCAAGTGGGATTGGGGCAATGATCATTGACTGAAAGTGTCATCAAGTTTGGGTGAAAAAATGTGTGCTGAGATTTCAGGAAACTCCTAGTTTTTTGGATGCTTGGCAACCCCTTTCCCTGAAAGTGATTTGCGCCAGTCTCTACTTAATTCTACATCAATAGGAAACAAACCATAAATATAGAACTTGTAACTTAATTTTTGTGGCAAGTTTTAAAGAGCTAGCAAAAACCGTGTTTGATTTAGAGTTCCAAATACATGTATCCATATAGGAGAAAACAGAGTGAAACCTAAAAATTAAAACTGTTACTGCCAACGAACAGTTTAACCTAGAAGAACGAAATTTGGTGAGCCAAGTGGGATTGGGGCAATGATAATTGCCTGAAAGTGTCATCAAGATTGGGTGAAAAAATGTGTGCTGAGATTTCAGGAAACACGTAGTTTTTTGGAAGCTTGGCAACCCCTTACATGAAAGTGATTTGTGCCAGTCTCGGCTTAGGGCTACATCAATAGGAAACAAACCATACAGTTAGAACTTGCAACTACTTTATTGTGTCAAGTTTCAAAAAGCTAGAACAAACCGTGTTTGATTTAGAGTTCCAACAACATGTATCCATATAGGAGAAAACAGAGTGAAACCTAAAACTTAAAACTGTTACTGCCAACGAACCGTTTAACCTAGAAGAACGAAATTTGGTGAGCCAAGAGGGATCGGGGTAATGATCATTACCTGAAAGTGTCATCAAGATTGTGTGAAAAAATGTGTGCTGAGATTCAGGAAACTCGTAGTTTTTTAGAACCTTGGCAACCCCTTTCTTTAAAGTGATTTGTGCCAGTCTCTGCTTAGGGCTACATCAATAGGAAACAAACCATAGAGATAGAACTTGGAACTAGTTTATTGTGTCAAGTTTCAAAGTGCTAGCACAAACCGTGTTTGATTTAGAGTGCCAACTACATGTATCCATATAGGAGAAAACAGAGTGAAACCTAAAAATTAAAACTCTTACTGCCAACGAACGGTTGAACTTAGAAGAACGAAATTTGGTGAGCCAAGTGGGATTGGTGCAATGATCATTGACTGAAAGTGTCATCAAGATTGAGTGAAAAAATGGGTGCTGAGATTTCAGAAAACTCGTAGTTTTTTGGAAGTTTGGCAACCCCTTTCCATGAAAGTGATTTGCGCCAGTATCTGCTTAGGGCTACAGCAATAGGAAAAAACCATAGAAATAGAACTTGGAACTTCATTTTTGTGTCAAGTTTCAAAGAGCTAGCACAAACCATGTTTGATTTAGAGTTCCAACTACATGTATCCATATAGGAGAAAACGGAGTGAATCCTAAAATTTAAAACTCTTACTGCCAACGAACGGTTTAACCTAGAAGAACGAAATTTGGTGAGCCAAGTGGGATTGTGGTACTGATCATTACCTCAAAGTGTCATCAAGATTGCGTGAAAAAATGTGTGCTGAGATTTAAGGAAACTCGTAGTTTTTTGGAAGCTTGGCAACCCCTTTCCATGAAAGTGATTTGCGCCAGACGCTGCTTAAGTCTACATCAATAGGAAACAAACCATAGAGATAGAACTTGGAACTTCATTTTTGTGGCAAGTTTCAAAGAGCTAGCACAAACCGTGTTTGATTTAGAGTTCCAACTACATGTATCCATATAGGAGAAAACAGAGTGAAACCTAAAAATTTAAACTGTTACTGCCAACGTACGGTTTAACCTAGAAGAACGAAATTTTGTGAGCCAAGTGGGATTGGGGCAATGATCATTAGCTGAAAGTGTCATCAAGATTGGATGAAAAAATGTGTGCTGAGATTTCAGGAAACTCATAGTTTTTTAGAAGCATGGCAAACCCTTTCCAAGAAAGTGATTGCACCAGTTTCTGCTTAGGGCTACATCAATAGGAAACAAACCATAGAGATAGAACTTGGAACTAGTTTATTCTGTCAAGCTTCAAAGAGCTAGCACAAACCGTGTTTGATTTAGGGTTCCAACTACAGGTTTCCATATAGGAGAAAACAGAGTGAAACCTAAAAATTAAAACTGTTACTGCCAACGAACGGTTTAACCTACAAGAACGAAATTTGGTGAGCTAATTGGGATTGGGGTACTGATCATTACCTGAAAGTTTCATCAAGATTGGTTAAAAAAAATGTGTTCTGAGATTTCAGGAAACCCGTAGTTTTTGGAAGCTTGGCAATGCCTTTCCATGAAAGTGATTTGTGCCAGTCTCTGCTTAGGGCTATATCAATAAGAAACAAACCATAGAGATAGAACTTGGAACTAGTTTATTGTGTCAAGTTTCAAAGAGCTAGCACAAACCGTGTTTGATTTAGAATGCCATCTACATGTATCCATATAGGAGAAAACAGAGTGAAACCTAAAAATTAAAACTGTTACTGCCAACGAACGGTTGAACTTAGAAGAACGAAATTTGGTGAGCCAAGTGGAATTGGGGCAGTGATCATTGCCTGAAAGTGTGATCAAGATTGGGTGAAAAAATGTGTGCTGAGATTTCAGGAAACTCGTAGTTTTTTGGAAGCTTGGCAACCCCTTCCATGAAAGTGACTTGCGCCAGTATCTGCTTAGGGCTACATCAATAGGCAACAAACCATAGAGATAGAACTTGGAACTACTTTATTGTGTCAAGTTTCCAAGATCTAGCACAAACCGTGTTTGATTTAGAGTTCCAACTACATGTATCCACATAGGAGAAAACAGAGTGAAACCTAAAAATTAAAACTGTTACTGACAACAAACTGTTTAATCTAGACGAACGAAATTTGGTGAGCCAAGTGGGATTGGGGTACTGATCATTACCTGAAAGTGTCATCAAGTTTGGGTGAAAAAATGTGTGCTGAGATTTCAGGAAACTCATAGTTTTTTGGAAGCTTGGCAACCCCTTTCCATCAAAGTGATTTGTGCCATTCTCTGCTTAGGGCTATATCAATAGGAAACAAACCATAGAGATAGAACTTTGAACTACTTTATTGTGCCAAGTTTCAAAAAGCTAGCACAAACCGTGTTTAATTTAGAGTTCCAATTACATGTATCCATAGAGGAGAAAACAGAGTGAAACCTGAAAATTTACACTGTTACTGCCAACGAACCATTTAACCAAGAAGAATGAAATTTGGTGAGCCAAGTGTGATTGGGTTACTGATCATTACCTGCAAATTTCATCAAGATAGGGTGAAAAATTGTGCTGAGATTTCAGGAAACTCGTAGTTTTTCGGAAGCTTGGCAACCCCTTTCCATGAAAGTGATTTACGCCAGTCCCTTCTTTTGGCTACATCTATAGGAAACAAACCATAGAGATAGAACTTGGAACTACTTTATTGTGTCAAGTTTCAAAGAGCTAGCACAAACCGTGTTTGATTTAGAGTTCTAACTACATGTATCCATATAGGAGAAAACAGAGTGAAACCTAAAAATTAAAACTCTTACTGCCAAGGAACGGTTTAACCTAGGAGAATGAAATTTGGTGAGCCAAGTTGGATTGGGTTCTGAACGTTACTTGAATGTGTCGTCAAGATTGGGTGAAAAAAATGTGTGCTGAGATTTTAGCAAACTCGTAGTTTGTTGGAAGCTTGGCAACCACTTTCTATGAAAGTGATTTGCGCCAGTGTCTGCTTAGGGCTACATCGATAGGAAACAAACCAGAGAGATAGAAATTGGAACTACTTTATTGTGTCAAGTTTCATAGAGATAGCACAAATTGTGATTGATTTAGAGTTCCAAATACATGTATCCACATAGGAGAAAACAGAGTGAAACCTAAAAATTAAAAATGTTACTGACAACAAACGGTTTAATCTAGAAGAAAGAAATTTGGTGAGCCAAGTGGGATTGGGGTACTGATCATTACCTGAAAGTGTCATCAAGTTTGGGTGAAACAATGTGTGCTGAGATTTCAGGAAACTCATAGTTTTTTGGAAGCTTGGCAACCCCTTTCCATGAAAGTGATTTGTGCCAGTCTCTGCTTAGGGCTACATCTATAGGAAACAAACCATAGAGAAAGAACTTGGAACTACTTTATTGTGCCAAGTTTCAAAAGCTAGCACAAACCGTGTTTGATTTAGAGTTCCAATTACATGTATCCATATCGGAGAAAACAGAGTGAAACCAAAAATCAAAGCTGTTACTGCCAACGAATGGTTTAAACTAGAAGAACGAAATTTGGTAAGGCAAGTGCGATTGGGGTACTGATCATTACCTGAAAGTGTCATCAAGTTTGGGTGAAAAAATGTGCAATGACATTTCAGGAAACTCGTAGTTTTTTGGAAGCTTGGCAACCCATTTCCATGAAAGTGATTTTCGCCAGTCTCTGCTTAGGGCTATATCAATAGGAAGCAAACCATAGAGACAGAACTAGGAACTACTTTATTGTGTGAAATGTCAAAGAGCTAGCAAAAACCGTGTTTGATTTAGAGTTCCAACTACATGTATCCATATAGGAGAAAACAGAGTGAAACCGAAGAATTTAAACTGTTACTGCCAACGAACGGTTTAAACTAGAAGAATGAAATTTGGTGAGCCAAGTGTGATTGGGGTACTGATTATTACCTGAAAGTGTCATCAAGATTGGGTGAAAAATATGTGCTGATATTTCAGGAAACTCGTAGTTTTTTGGAAGGTTGGCAACCCCTTTCCATGAAAGTGATTTGCGCTGGTCTCTGCTTAGAGATATATCAATAGGAAACAAACCCTAGAGACAGAACTTGGAACCTCTTTATTGTGTCAAGTTTCAAAGAGCTAGCAAAAACCGTGTTTTATTTAGAGTTCCAACTACATGTATCCATATAGGAGAAAACAGAGTGTAACCTAATAATTATCACTGCTACTGCCAACCAACGGTTTAACCTAGAAGAATGAAATTTTTGAGCCAAGTGGATTGGGGTACTGATCATTACCTGAAAGTGTCATCAAGATTGGGTGAAAAAATGTGTGCTGAGATTTCAGGAAAATCGTAGTTTTTTGGAAGCTTGGCAACCCCTTTCCATGAAAGTGATTTCACCAGGATCTGCTTATGGCTACATCAATAGGAAACAAACCATAGAGATAGAACATGGAACTACTTTATTGTGTCAAGTTTCAAAGAGCTAGCACAAACCGTGTTTAATTTAGAGTTCCAAATACATGTATCCATATAGCAGAAAACACAGTGAAACCTAAAAATTAAAACTGTTACTGCCAACGAACCGTTGAACATAGAAGAACGAAATTTGGTGTGCCAAGTGGGATTGGGGTACTGATCCTTACCTGAAAGTGTCATCAAGATTGGGTGTAAAGCCAACGGTGTGACCCCTGAGATCCAGGCTGTCTGATTTTGGCAGCCTGCCCTGCAATTACAGAAGGTGTGGCGCCAATTGCCGGGGATCCCAAAAGCCAACTGTGTGACTCCGGAGATCCAGGCTTTCTGATTCTGGTGGCCTGCCCCGCAGCTACAGAAGGTGTGGAGACACAGAGAAGGGATTAAATGGTAAGCAGTGTGATAGGTGCCTGCAACATTGTGGTGTCCCACCTGCCAAGCAAGCACTGACCCCCGGGCTGAGTTCGGGATTGCAGACGGGGAAGGAGGTGGTGCAGTCCTTCCCCCCATAGGGACATTCCACTAAGGCAACCAGCGGCCACCATCTTGGAGAGCTGAAGTATCCTCCGCCACTCTCTGACAGATTGCAGCAGCAAAAAGTGTGTGTGTCACTCAGTTCAGCCCCCATACATAGGGGGATTTCGCATAAAATCTCTCCTAGACTTTCAGGGGAAGGGAGTATCACAGTGAGCCTGCATAAAGACTAAAGGAGAACGAGAGGCACCTGACTTTCAACTCCCCAGCCCATCAGCAGCCAAATCAAAACCTGTCTAGCCAGCACTGGCGGAGGGGCAAGCAGAAAAAATCAAAACCATAGAGTGCCAAGGATCCAAAAAGCAAATGGTGTGACCCCGGAAATACAGGCTGTCTAATCTGGCGGTCTGCCCCGCGGCTACAGAAGGTGTGATGCCACAGTGCCGGGGATCCCAAAAGCCAACGGTGTGACCCCGGAGATCCAGGCTGTCTGATTCTGGCGGCCTGCCCTGCGGCTACAGAAGGTGTGGCGCCACAGAGAAGGGATTAAATGGTAAGCAGGGAGATAGGTGCCTGCAACATGGTGGTGTCCCAACTGCCAAGCGGGCACTGACCCCCGGGCTGAGTTCGGGATTGCAGACGGGGAAGGAGGCGGTGCAGTCCCTTCCCCCACAAGGGACACTCCACTAAGGCAATCAGCGGCCACCATATTGGAGAGCTGAGGTATCCAATGCCAATCTCAGACAGATTGCATCAATAAAACTGGTGTGTGTCACTTAGTTCAGCCCCCATACTTAGGGGGAATTCGCATAAAATCTCTCCTAGACTTCAAGGGAAAGGAGTATCACAGTGAGCCTGCATAAAGACTAAAGGAGAATGAGAGGCACCTGACCTTATCTCTCCCTCCCATCATCAGCCAAAAGAAAACCTGTCTAGCCAGTGCTGGGGGAGGTGTAAACAGAAAAAATCAAAACCATAGAGTGCCGGTTATCCCAAAAGCCAACGGTGTGACCCCGGAGATCCAGGCTGTCTGATTCTGGTGGCCTGCCCCGCGGCTACAGAAGGTGTGGTGCCACAGTTCCGGGGATCCCAAAAGCCAATGGTGTGACCACGGAGATCCAGGCTGTCTGATTCTGGCGGCCTGCCCCGTGGCTACAGAATGTGTGGCGCCACAGAGAAGGGATTAAATGGTAAGCAGGTAGATAGGTGCCTGCAACATGGTGGTGTCCAAACTGCCAAGCGGGCACTGACCCCCGGGCTGAGTTCGGGATTGCAGATGGGGAAGGAAGCGGTAAAGTTCCATTTCCCACAAGGGAAACAAAACAATATAGTGCCGGTGTTCCCAATAGCCACACTCTACACCCAACAAATGTCAGGCCCAGAGTACTGTTTGAACTGCCGAGAACCATCACTCAGGGGAAATCTGGTCTAGCAGGAGAAACCAAGACTAGCAGGAGAAACCAGGAGAGTAGAGGCAAGGCCCTCATGAATGGGCAGCTGTAAACTGCAGGCCCACCGGCGACAGCTCACCCACTGCCTGCGTAACTGGGAGGTAGGAGTACGCCCACCCGCTGGCGACTGATCACCTGCCCGCGCCCTGTGATACTGGGCGGCTGGAGACTGCCCGCCTGCCGTGACAGGGAGCTGAAACCAAACAGAGACAGTCCAGTCACACCCCCCCCCCATTAGGGCACCCCAGCAAGGAGACTGGGCCCGTCATAGCAGAGTAGTGTCGTCACTGGAGCTCGGACATCGGAATTCCTTCCCAGCGGAATCCACATTAGCAGGCATAGTTTAACAACACAAAGGAGAGACATCAGAGTAATACAGAAACAAAACAAATCTATAGAAGAGAGCAGAAACACGACAATCAAAAAGAGCTAGAAAGTAACGTGGACAACATGAGAAAACAAGGGAAAAAAGGATTACAAACAATGCAAGACAACTCAATTCTCCAGGAGGACATAGAAACATCAGAAACAGGGATAGCGAAAGAACTCAAGGCATACCTAACTCGAATGGAAAGGAATATTAGAGAAGACATGAGACAGCAAGTCCAAGAAATAAAAGTATATTTTGAAAATGAATTAAACAAACAAATTCAAATGGCAAAGAACAAGCTCTACCAGGAGATAGAGATCTTAAAAAAAATCAAACAATAATCCTAGAATTGCAGGAAACTATAAACCAAATTAAAAAGTCAAACGAGAATATTACAAATAGACTTGATCAAGTAGAAGTCAGAACATCAGATAATGAAGACAAGGTTTATCAACTTGAAAAGAATGTAGTCAACACAGAAAAGATGCTTAAATCCCACGAGCAATCTATTCAAGAGATATGGGATGTCATAAAAAAGCCAAATCTGAGAGTCATAGGGATAGAAGAAGGCACAGAGTTTCAAACCAAAGGAATGGACAGCATATTAAATGAAATAATTCTAGAAAACTTCCCAGAGATGAAAGATGGAATGGATTGCCAAATCCTGGAAGCCTACAGGACCCCAAACATTCAAAACCATAATAGACCAACTCCAAGACATATAATTATGAAGATAGCCAACGTACAGAACAAGGAGAGAATATTAAAAGCTACGAGAGAAAAGAGGCAGATTACATTCAGGGGTAAACCGATTAGGTTAACGACCGATTTCTCATCACAAACTTTGAAAGCGAGAAGATCCTGGAATAATGTATTTCAAACGCTGAAAAATAATGGATTCCAACCAAGAATACTATATCCAGCAAAATTGAGCTTCAAATTTGACAATGAAATTAAAATCTTTCATGACAAACAAAAGCAAAAAGAATTTGCAGCAAGAAAACCAGCTCTGCAAAGCATTTTGAACAAAACACTACAAGAAGAGGAATTGAAAAATAGTGCCCAAAACTAACAGCAGGAGGTATCTCAGTAAAGGGGGAGGAAAATAACCAAAAAGCAAAACTAGCCAAATTAAAATAAATAAATAAAGAAGCATGACTGGAAGTACAAATCATATCTCAATTGTAACCTTAAATGTTAATGGCCTAAACTCACCAATCAAGAGACATAGGCTAGTAACCTGGATCAAAAAAAAAAAAAACAAATCCAACAATATGCTGCCTTCAGGAGACTCATATGATAGGAAAAGACATACACAGGCTGAAAGTAAAAGGTTGGGAAAAATCATACCACTCACATGGCCCTCGGAATCAAGCAGGAGTGGCCATACTCATATCGAATAAAATCAACTTCAAACCTAAGTTAATCAAGAAGGATAAAGAAGGTCACTATATACTGTTAAAAGGAACCATCCACCAACAAGACATAACAATCATCAATTTGTATGCACCAAACAATGGAACTGCAACGTTCATAAAACAAACTCTCCTCAAGTTCAAGAGTCAAATAGACCACAACACAATAATTATGCGTGACTTCAACACACCACTCTCGCCATTAGACAGATCCTCTAGACAAAAGCTGAATAAAGAAACTATAGAACTCAACAGCACAATCAATATCCTAGACTTAACCGATATATATAGATTATATCAACCATCATCAAGTGGGTATACGTTCTTCTCAGCAGCACATGGATCCTACTCAAAGACAGACCATATATTATGCCATAAGGCAACTCTTAGTAAATATAAAGGTGTGGAGATAATACCATGCACCATAACTGATCATAATGGAATGAAATTGGAAATCAATGATAAAAGAAGGAAGGAAAAATCCTACATCACATGGAAAATGATCAATATGTTATTGAATGATCAATGGGTTATAGAAGACATAAAGGAGGAGATGAAAACATTCTTAGAATCAAAAGATAACACAGACACAACATACCGGAATCTATGGGACACAATGAAAGCAGTTTTAAGAGGGAAATTCATTTCTTGGAGTTCTTACCTCAAAAAAAGGAAAAACCAACAAATAAATGAACTCATGCAACACCTCAAAAACCTAGAAAAGGAAGAGCAAAACAACAGCAAATGTAGTAGAAGACAAGAAATAATTAAAATTAGAGCAGAAATCAACGAAATTGAAACAAAAGAAACCATTGAAAAAATTGATAAAACTAAAAGTTGGTTCTTTGAAAAAATAAATAATATAGACAAGCCCATAGCCATGCTAATGAAAAGAAGAAGAGAGACAACTCAAATTACTAACATACGGGATGAAAAAGGCAATATCACAACAGACACTACAGAAATACACGAGATAATTAGAAAGTATTTTGAAACCCTATATTCCAATAAAATAGAAGATAATGAAGATATCGATAAATTTCTTAAGGCATATGGTTTGCCCAGATTGAGACAGGAAGACACACACAATTTAAACAGACCAATAACAAAAGAAGAAATAGAAGAAGCCATCAAAAGACTACCAACAAAGTAAATCCCCGGACCGGATGGGTATACAGCGGAGTTCTATAAAACCTTCAAAGAAGAATTAATACCAATATTTTTCAAGCTATTTGAAGAAATAGAAAAAGAAGGAGCTCTTCCAAATTCATTCTATGAGGCCAACATCACTTTGATCCCAAAACCAGACAAAGATACTTCAAAGAAAGAAAACTACAGACCAATATCTCTAATGAACTTGGATGCAAAAATTCTCAATAAAATTCTGGCGAATCGATTACAAAAACATATCAGAAAACTTGTGCACCATGATCAAGTAGGATTCATTCCTGGGATGCAAGGATGGTTCAATATACGGAAATCAATAAATGCTATTCACCACATCAATAGACTTAAAGACAAGAACCACATGATCATCTCGATGGATGCAGAAAAAGCATTTGACAAAGTACAGCATCCCTTTATGTTCAAAACATTTGAAAAACTAGGGATAACAGGAACTTACCTCAACATTGTAAAAGCTATATATGTTAACCTCAGGCTAGCATCATCCTAAACGGAGAAAAACTGAAGGCATTCCCTCTAAAATCTGGAACAAGACAGGGATGCCCTCTATCACCACTTCTATTCAATTTAGTTCTCGAAGTACTAGCCAGAGCAATTAGACAGACAAAAGAAATTAAAGGCATAAAAATAGGAAAAGAAGAAACTAAACTATCGCTATTTGCGGATGACATGATAATATACTTAACAGACCCAAAAGAGTCTACAAAGAAGCTGCTAGAGTTAATAAATGAATTCAGCAAAATGGCAGGTTATGAAATCAACACGCATAAATCAAAGGCATTCCTCTATATCAGCAACAAAACCTCTGAAATGGAAATAAGGAAAACCACTCCATTCACAATATCCTCAAAGAAAATAAGATACTTGGGAATCAACCTAACAAAAGAGGTGAAAGATTTATACAATGAAAACTACAGAACCCTAAAGAGAGAGATAGAAGAAGATCTCAGAAGATGGAAAAATGTACCCTGTTCATGGATAGGCAGAACTAACATCATCAAAATGGCGATATTACCCAAAGTTCTCTACAGGTTTAATGCGATGCCAATCAAAATTCCAATGGCATATCTTGTAGAAATAGACAAAGCAATCATGAAATTCATATGGAAAAACAAAAGACCCAGAATAGCAAAAGCAATTCTAAGCAGGAAGTGTGAATCTGGAGGTATAGTGATACCGGAGGTGAAACTGTACTACAAAGCAATAGTAACAAAAACAGCATGGTACTGGTACCAAAATAGGCAGGTGGACCAATGGTACAGAATAGAAGACACAGAGACTAATCCACAAAGTTACAACTATCTTATATTTGATAAAGGGGCTAACAGCATGCAATGGAGGAAGGACAGCATCTTCAACAAATGGTGCTGGGAAAATTGGATATCCATATGCAACAAAATGAAATTAAATCCCTTTCTCTCACCATCCACAATAATTAACTCAAAATGGATCAGGGAGCTAGATATCAAATCAGAGACACTTCGTCTGATAGAAGAAAAAGTTGGATACGATATACATATTGTGGGGTCGGCCTCCAAATACATTAATAGGACACCCATAGCCCAAGAGTTAACAACTAGAATAAACAAATGGGACTTACTTAAACTAAAAAGTTTTTTTTTTTTTTCTCAGCAAGAGAAACAATAAAAGAGGTAAATAGAGAGCTTATATCCTGGGAACAAATTTTTACCTGTCACACCTCCGATAGATCCCTAATATCCAGAATGTACAAAGAACTCAAAAAATTAAACAATAAGATAACAAATAACCCAGTTAACAAATGGGCCAAGGACCTAAACAGACACTTCTCAGAGGAGGACATACAATCAATCAACAAGTACATGAAAAAATGCTCACCATCTCTAGCAATCAGAGAAATGCGAATCAAAACCACCCTAAGATACCATCTCACTCCAGTAAGATTGGAAGCCATTATGAAGTCAAACAACAATAAGTGTTGGCGGGGATGTGGGGAAAAGGGCACACTTGTACACTGCTGGTGGGGCTGCAAAATGGTGAGGCCAATTTGGAAAGCAGTATGGAGATTCCTGAGAAAGCTGGGAATGGATCCACCATTTGACCCAGCTATCGCACTTCTCAGACTATTCCCAGAGGACCTTAAAAAAGCACTCTATAGGGATACGGCTGCATCAATGATTATAGCAGCACAATTCACAATAGCTAGACTGTGGAACCAATCTAGATGCCCCTCAATAGATGAATGGATAAAAAAATGTGGCATATATACACAATGGAGTATTATGCAGCACTAAGAAATGACAAAATCATAGAATTTGCAGGGAAATGGATGGCATTAGAACAGATTATGCTAAGTGAAGCCAGCCAAGCCCTAAAAAACAAATGCCAAATGTCTGCTTTGATATAAAGAGAACAACTAAGAACAGGAAGGAAGAACAGGAGGAAAAGACTACAGTATACAAAGACGAATGTGGGGAGAGAAATGGGGAGAGAAGGGAAAGCATATGGAAATGGTAGAAGACCTTCAATAATATATATAATTATAAGAGGTTATGAGGGGCAAAGGGAGGGAAAAAGAGGGAAAGAATTGAACAACAGCAGGGGAGGTAGAGAGGGAAGATGGGAGGGGAGGGGAGAGGAGGGGGGATAGTAGGGGATAGGAAAGGTAGCAGAATACAACAGTCACAAATATGGCATTATGTAAAAATGTGAATATGTAACAGATGTGATTCTGCAATCCGTATTTGGGGTGAAAATGGGAGTTGAAACCACAATTTGAGTCAAATGTATGAAAGATGATATATCATGAACTATGTAATACTTTAAATAATCAATAAAAAAAAAGATTGGGTGAAAAAATGTGTGCTGAGATTTAAGGAAAGTCGTTTTTTGGAAGCTTGGCAACCCCTTTCGATGAAAGTGATTTGCGCCAGGAGCTGCTTAGGGCTACATCAATAGGAAATAAACCATAGAGTTAGAACTTGGAACTACATTATTTTGTCAAGATTCAAAGAGCTAGCTCAAACCGAGTATGATTTAGAGTTCCAACTACATGTATACATATAGAAGAAAACAGAGTGAACCCTAAAAATTAAAACTGTTACTGCCAACGAACGGTTGAACCTAGAAGAACGAAATTTGGTGAGACAAGCGGGATTGGGACACTGATCATTACCTGAAAGTGTCATCAAGATTGGGTGAAAAAAATATGTGCTGATATTTAAGGAAACTCGTAGTTTTTTGGAAGCTTGGCAACCCCTTTCCATGAAAGTGATTTGCGCCAGTCTCTGCTTAGAGCTGCATCAATAGGAAAAAAAACCATAGAGACAGAACTTGGAACTACATTATTGTGCCAAGTCAACGAGCTAGCACAAACCGTGTTTGATTTAGAGTTCCAACTACATGTATCCATATAGGAGAAAACAGAGTGAAACCTAAAAATTAAAACTGTTACTGCCAACGAACGGTTGAACCTAGAAGAATGAAATTTGGTCAGCCAAGTGGGATTGGGGTACTGATCATTACCTGTAAGTGTCATCAAGATTGGGTGAAAAAATGTGTGTTGAGATTTCAGGAAAATTGTAGTTTTTTGGAAGCTTGGCAACCCCTTACCATGAAAGTGATTTGCGCCAGTCTCTGCTTAGGGCTACATCAATAGGAAACAAACCATAAAGACAGAACTTGGAAATATTTATTGTGTCAAGTTTCAAACAGCTAGCACAAACTGTGTTTGATGTAGAGTTCCAAATACATGTATCCATATAGGAGAAACAGGGTGAATCCTAAAAATTAAAACTGTTACTGCCAACGAACGGTTTAAACTAAAAGAATGAAATTTGGTGAGCCAAGTGTGATTGGGGTTCTGATCATTACCTGAAATTGTCATCAAGATTGGGTGAAAAAAATGTGTGCTGAGATTTAAGGAAACTCATAGTTATTTGGAAGCTTGTTAACCCCTTTCCCTGAAAGTGATTTGTGCCAGTCTCTGCTTAGGGCTACATCAATAGGAAACAAACGCTAGAGATAGAACTTGGAACTACTTTATTGTGTCAAGTTTCAAAAAGCTAGCACAAATTATGTTTGATATAGAGTTCCAATTACATGTATCCATATAGGAGAAAACAGAGTGAAACCTGAAAATTAACACTGTTACTGCCAAGGAATGATTTAACCTAGAAGAACGAAATTTGGTGAGCCAAGTCAGATTTGGTTACTGATCATTACCTGCAATTGTCATCAAGATTGGGTGAAAAAATGTGTGCTGAGATTTCAGGAAACTCGTAGTTTTTCGGAAGCTTGGCAACCCCTTTAAATTAAAGTGATTTAGCCAGTCTCTGCTTAGGGCTACATCAATAGAAAACAAACCCTAGAGATAGAACTTGGAACTACTTTATTGTGTCAAGTTTCAAAGAGCTAGCACAAACCGTGTTTGATTTAGAGTTCCAACTACATGTATCCATATAGGAGAAAACAGAGTGAAACCTAAATTTAAAACTGTTATTGCCAAGGAAAGGTTTAACCTAGAAGAATGAAATTTGCTGAGCCAAGTGGGATTGGGGTACTGATCATTACCAGAAAGTGTCATCAAGATTGGGTGAAAAAATGTGTGATGAGATTTCAGAAACTCGTAGTTTTTGGAAGCTTGGCAACCCCTTTTCCTGAAAGTTATTCACGCCAGTCTCTGCTTAGGGCTACATCAATAAGAAATAAACCATAGAGATAGAACATGGAACTACTTTATTGTGTCACGTTTCAAAGATCTAGCACAAACCGTGTTTGATTTAGAGTTCCAACTACATGTATCCATATAGAAGAAAACAGAGTGAAACCTAAAAATTAAAACTCTTACTGCCAACGAACGGTTTAACCTAGAAGAACGAAATTTGGTGAGCCAAGTGGGATTGGGGACTGATCATTATCTGAAATTGTCATCAAGATTGGATGAAAAAATGTGTGCTGAGATTTTAGGAAACGCATAGTTTTTTGGAAGCTTGGCAACCCCTTTCCGTGAAAGTGATTTGTGCCAGTCTCTGCTTAAGTCTACATCTATAGGAAACAAACCATAGAGATTGAACTTGGAACTTCATTTTTTGTTGCAAGTTTCAAAGAGCTAGCACAAACCGTGTTTGATTTAGAGTTCCAACTACATGTATCCATATAGGAGAAATCATAGTGAAACCTAAAAATTAAAACTGTTGCTGCCAACGAATGGTTTAACCTAGAAGAACGAAATTTGGTGAGCCAAGTGGGATTGGGGTACTCTCATTACCTGAAAGTGTCATCAAGATTGGGTGAAAAAATGTGTGCTGAAATTTCAGGAAAGTCGTAGTTTTTTGCAATCTTGGCAACGCCTTTCCATGAAAGTGATTTGTGCCAGTCTCTGCTTAGGGCTGCATCAATAGGAAAAAAAACATCAAGATAGAACTTGGAACTAGTTTATTTTGTCAAGTTTCCAAGAGCTAGCACAAACCGTGTTTGATTTATACTGCCAACTACATGTATCCATATAGGAGAAAACAGAGTGAAACCTAAAAATTAAAACTGTTACTGCCAACGAACGGTTGAACCTAGAAGAATGAAATTTGGTCAGCCAAGTGGGATTGGGGTACTGATCATTACCAGAAAGTGTCATCAAGATTGGTTGAAAAAATGTGTGCTGAGATTTCGGTAAACTCTTAGTTTTTTGGAAGTTTGGCAACCCATTTCCATGAAAGTGGTTTGCGCCAGTCTCTGCTTAGGGCTTCATCAATAGGAAACAAAAAATAGAGATAGAACTTGGAACTACTTTATTGTGTCAAGATTCAAAGAGCTAGCACAAACCGTGGTTTATTTAGAGTTCCAACTACATGTATCCATATAGGAGAAAACAGAATGAAACCTGATAATTAACACTGTTACTGTCAACGAACGATTTAACCTAGAAGAACGAAATATGGTGTGCCTATTGGGATTGGGGTACTGATCATTACCTGCAAGGGTCATCAAGATTGGTGAAAAGATGTGTGCTGAGATTTCAGGAAACTCGTAGTTTTTTGGAAGCTTGGCAACCCATTTCCATGAAAGTGAATTGCGCCAGTCTCTGCTTAGGGCTACATCAATAGGAAACAAACCATAGAGATAGAACTTGGAACTACTTTATTGTGTCAAGTTTCAAACAGCTAGCACTAACCGTGTTTTATTTAGAGTTCCAACTATATGTATCCATATAGGAGAAAACAGAGTGAAACCTGAAAATTAACACTGTTACTGCCAACGAACTATTTAACCTAGAAGAACGAAATTTGGTGTGCCAAGTGGGATTGGGGTACTGATCATTACCTGCAAGTGTCATCAAGTTCGGGTGAAAAGATGTGTGCTGAGACTTCAGGAAACTCGTAGTTTTTCCGATGCTTGGCAACCCCTTTCCATGAAAGGGATTTGTGCCAGTCTCTGCTTAGGGCTACATCAATAGGAAACAAACCATAGAGATAGAACTTGGAACTACTTTATTGTGTCAAGTTTCAAAGAGCTAGCACAAACCGTGTTTGATTTAGAGTTCCAACTACATGTATCCATATAGGAGAAAACTGAGTGAAACCTAAAAATTAACACTGTTACTGCCAACGAACGGTTTAATATAGAAGAACGAAATTTGGTGAGCCAAGTGGGATTGGGGTACTGATTATTACCTGAAAGTGTCATCAAGTTTGGTTGAAAAAATGTGTGCTGAGATTTCAGGAGACTCGTAGTTTTTTGGAAGCTTGGCAACCCCTTTCCATGAAAATGATTTGTGCCAGTCCCTGTTTAGGGCTACATCAATATGAAACAATCCCTAGTGATAGAACTTGGAACTACTTTATTGTGTCAAGTTTCAAAGAGCTAGCACAAACCGTGTTTGATTTAGAGTTCCAACTACATGTATCCATATAGGAGAAAACAGAGTGAAACCTGAAAATTAACACTGTTACTGCCAACGAACTATTTAACCTAGAAGAACGAAATTTGGTGTGTCAAGTGGGATTGCAGTACTGATCATTACCTGCAAGTGTCATCAAGATCGTGTGAAAAGATGTGTGGTGAGACTTCAGGAAACTCGTTGTTTTTCGGAAGCTTGGCAACCCCTTTCCATGAAAGGGATTTGCGCCAGTCTCTGCTTAGGGCTACATCAATAGGAAACAACCCATAGAGATAGAACTTGGAACTACTCTATTGTGTCAAGTCTCAAAGAGCTAGCACAAACCGTGTTTGCTTTAGAGTTCCAACTACATGTATCCATAAAGGAGAATACAGAGTGTAACCTAAGAATTAAAACTGTTACTGACAAAAAACGGTTTAATTTAGAAGACCACAATTTGGTGAGCCAAGTGGGATTGGGGTACTGATCATTACCTGAAAGTGTCATCAAGATAGGGTGAAAAACTGTGTGCTTAGATTTCAGGAAACTCGTAGTATTTCGGAAGATTGGCAACCCCTTTCCTTTAAAGGGATTTCTGCCAGTCTCTGCTTAGGGCTACATCAATAGGAAACAAACCATAGAGATAGAACTTGGAACTACTTTATTGTGTCAATTTTCAAAGAGCTAGCACCAACCGTGTTTAATTTAGAGTTCCAACGACATGTATCCATATAGGAGAAAACAGAGTGAAACCTAAAAATTAAAACTGTTACTGCCAACGAACGGTTTAACCTAGAAGAACGAAATTTGGTGAGCCATGTGGGATTGGGGTACTGATCGTTACCTAAAAGTGTCATCAACATTGGGTGAAAAAATGTGTTCTTAGATTTCATGAATCTCGTAGTTTTTTAAAAACCTGGCAACCCCTTACATGAAACTGACTTGCGCCAGTCTCTGCTTAGGGCTACATCAATAGGAAACAAACCCTAGAGATAGAACTTGGAACTACTTTATTGTGTCAAGTTTCAAAGAGCTAGGACAAACCGTGTTTGATTTAGACTTCAAACTACATGTATACATATAGGAGAATACAGAGTAAAACCTAAAAATTAAAACTGTTACTAGCAAAGAACGGTTTAACCTAAAAGACCAAAATTTGGTGAGCCAACTGGGATTGGGGAACTGATCATTACCTGAAAGTGTCATCAAGATTGGGTGAAAAATGTGTGCTGAGATTTCAGGAAACTCGTAGTTTTTGGAAGCTAGGCAACCCCTTTTCATGAAAGTGAATTGTGCCAGTCTCTGCTTAGGGCTACATCAATAGGATACAAACCATAGAGAAAGAACTTGGAACTATTTATTGTGTCAAGTTTCAAAGTGCTAGCACAAACCTGTTTTATTTTGAGTTCCAACTACATGTATCCATATAGGAGAAAACAGAGTGAAACCTGAAAATTAACACTGTTACTGCCAACGAACGATTTAACCAAGAAGAACGAAATTTGGTGTGCCAAGTGTGATTGGGGTATTGATCATTACCTGCAAGTGTCATCAAAATTGGGTGAAAAGATGTGTGCTGAGATTTTAGGAAACGCGTAGTTTTTCGGAAGCTTGGCAACCCCTTTCCATGAAAGTGATTTGTGCCAGTCTCTGCTTAGGGCTACATCAATAGGAAACAAACCATAGAGATAGAACTTGGAACTACTTTATTGTGTCAAGTTTCAAAGAGCTAGCACAAACCGTGTATAATTTAGAGTTCCTACTACATGCACCCATATAGGAGAAAACAGAGTGAAACCTAAAAATTAAAACTGTTACTGCCAACGAACGGTGTAACCTAGAAGAATGAAATTTGGTAAGCCAAGTGGGATTGGGGTACTGATCATTACCTGAAAGTGTCATCAAGTTTGGGTGAAAAAATGTGTGCTGTGATTTAAGAAAACGCGTAGTTTTTTGGAAGCTTGGCAACCCC
This sequence comes from Spermophilus citellus, assembly GCF_964194105.1. Taxonomy (NCBI): domain Eukaryota; kingdom Metazoa; phylum Chordata; class Mammalia; order Rodentia; family Sciuridae; genus Spermophilus; species Spermophilus citellus. Next base: position 84,014,160 of record NC_138185.1, on the reverse strand, counting down.
TTTCCATGAAAGTGATTTGCGACAGTCCCTCCTTAGGGCTACATCAATAGGAAACAAACCATAGAGACAGAACTTGGACTACTTTATGGTGTCAAATTTCAAAGAGCTAGCACAAACCGTGTTTGATTTAGAGTTCCAACTACATGTATCCATATAGGAGAAAACAGAGTGAAACCTAAAATTTAAAACTCTTACTGCCAACGAACGGTTTAACTTAGAAGAACGAAATTTGGTGAGCCAAGTGGGATTGGCGTACTGACCATTACCTGAAAGTGTCATCAAGATTGGGTGAAAAAATGTGTGCTGATATTTTATAAAACTCGTAGTTTTTTGGAAGATTGGCCACCCCATTCCTTGAAAGTGATTTGGCCAGTCTCTCCTTAGGGCTACATCAATACGAAACAATCCCTAGAGATAGAACTTGGAAGTACTTTATTGTGTCAATTTTCAAAGAGCTAGCACAAACCGTGTTTGATTTAGAGTTCTAACTACATGTATCTATATAGGAGAAAACAGAGTGAAACCTGGAAATTAACACTGTTACTACCAACGAACGGTTTAACTTAGAAGAACGAAATTCGGTGAGGCAAGTGGGATTCGGGTACTGATCATTACGGGCAATTGTCATCAAGATTGGGTGAAAAAATATGTGCTGATATTTCAAGAAACTCGTAGTTTTTTGGAAGCTTGGCAACACCTTTCCATGAAACTGAATTGTGCCAGTCTCTGCTTAGGGCTACATCAATAGGAAACAAACCATAGAGGTAGAACTTGGAACTAATTTATTGTGTCAAGTTTCAAAGAGCTAGCACAATCCGTGTTTGATTTAGAGTTCCAACTACATGTATTATATAGAAGAAACCAGAGTGAAACCTGGAAATTAACACTGTTACTGCCAATGAACGGTTTAACCTAGAAGTACGAAATTTGGTGAGCCAACTGGGATTGGGGTACTGATCATTACCTGCAATTGTCATCAAGATTGGGTGAAAAAATGTGTGCTGATATTTCAGGAAACTCGTAGTTTTTTGTAAGATTGGCATCCCATACCCATGAAACTGAATTGCGCCAGTCTCTGCTTAGGGCTACATCAATAGGAAACAAACCATAGATATAGAACTTGGAACTACTTTATTGTGTCAATTTTCAAAGAGCTAGCACAAACCGAGTTTGTATTAGAGTTCCAAATACATGTATCCATATAGGAGAAAACAGAATGAAACCTGAAAATTAACATTGTTACTGCCAAGGAATGATTTAACCTAGAAGAACGAAATATGGTGAGCCAAGTGGGATTGGGGTACTGATCATTACCTGCAAGTGTCATCAAGATTGGGTGAAAAAATGTGTGCTGAGATTTCAAGAAACGTGTAGTTTTTCGGAAGACTGGCAACCCCTTTCCACGAAAGGGATATGTGCCAGTCCATTCTTTTGCCTACATCTGTAGGAAACAAATCATAGAGATACAACTTGGAACTACTTTGTTTTGTCACGTTTCAAAGAGCTAGCCATAAACGTGTTCGATTTAGAGTTCCAGCTACATGTATCCATATAGGAGAAAACAGAGTGAAACCTAAAAATTAAAACTCTTACTGCCAATGAACGGTTTAACCTAGAAGAACGAAATTTGATGAGCGAATTGGGATTGGGGTACTGATCATTACATGAAAGTTTCATCAAGATTGTGTAAAAATATGTGCAGATATTTCTAGAAACTCGTAGTTTTTTGGAAGCTTGGCAACCCCTTTCCATTAAAGTGATTTGGCCAGTCTCTGTTTAGGGCTACATCAATATGAAACAAACCATAGAGATAGAACTTAGAACTACTTTATTCTGTCAAGTTTCAAAGAGCTAGCACAAACCGTGTTTGATTTAGAGTTCCAACTACATGAATCCATATAGGAGAAAACAGATTGAAACCTAAAAATTAAAACTGTTACTGACAACGAACGGTGTAAACTAGAAGAACGAAATTTGGTGAGCCAAGTGGGATTGGGGTACTGATCATTACCAGAAAGTGTCATCAAGATTGGGTGAAAAAATGTGTGCTGAGATTTCAGGAAACTCGAAGTTTTTTGGAAACTTGGCAACCCCTTTCCATGAAAGTGATTTGGGCCAGTCTCTGCTTAGGGCTACATGAATAGGAAAAAAAACCATAGAGACACAACTTGGAACTACTTTATTATCTCAAGTTTCAAAGAGCTAGCACAAACCATGTTTGATTTGGAGTTACAACTACATGTATCCATATAGGAGAAAACAGACTGAAACCTAAAAATTAAAACTGTTACTGACAATGTACGGTTTAACCTAGAAGAATGAAATTTGGTGAGCCAAGTGGGATTGGGGTACTGATCATTACCTGAAAGTGTCATCATTGGGTGAAAAAATGTGTGCTGAGATTTCAGGAAAATCGTAGTTTTTTGGAAGCTTGGCAACCCCTTTGCATAAAAGTGATTTGCGGAAGTCTCTGCTTAGGGGTAAATCAATAGGAAACAAACCATAGAGACAGAACTTGAACTACTTTATTGTGTCAAGTTTCAAAGAGCAAGCACAAACCGTGTTTGATTTAGAGATACAACTACATGTACCCATATAGGAGAAAAGAGAGTGAAACCTAAAAATTAAAACTGTTACTGCCAATGAACGTTTTAACCTAGAAGAACGAAATTTGGTGAGCCAAGTGGGATTGGGGTATGATCATTACCTCAAAGTGTCATCAAGATTGGGTGAAAAACTGTGTGCTGAGATTTCAGGAAATTCGTAGTTTTTTGGATAATTGGCAACCCCTTTCCTTGAAAGTGATTTGGGCCAATCTGCTTAGGGCTACATGAATAGGAAACAAACCATAGAGACACAACTTGGAACTACTTTATTATCTCAAGTATCAAAGAGCTAGCACAAACCCTGTTTGATTTAGAGTTCCAACTACATGTATCCATATAGGAGAAAACACAGTGAAACCTAAAAATTAAAAGTGTTACTGCCAACGAACGGTTTAACCTAGAAGAACGAAATTTGGTGAGCAAAGTGGGATTGGAGTACTGATCATTACATGAAAGTGTCATCAAGTTTGGTTGAAAAAAATATGTGCTGAGATTTCAGGAAACGCATAGTGTTTTGGAAGCTTAGCAACCCTTTTCCATGAAAGTAATTTGCGCAAGTCTCTGCTTAGGGCTACATCAATAGGAAACAAACCATAGAGACAGAACTTGAAACTACTTTATTGTGTCAAGTTTCAAAGAGCTAGCACAAACCGTGTTTGATTTAGAGTTACAACTACATGTATCCATACAGGAGAAAACAGAGTGAAACCTAAACATTAAAACTGTTACTGCCAATGAACGGTTTAACCTAGAAGAACAAAATTTGGTGAGCCAAGTGGGATTGGGGTACTGATCATTACCTGAAAGAGTCATCAAGATTGCGTGAAAAAATGTGTGCTGAGATTTCAGGAAACTCGTAGTATTTTGGAAACTTGGCAACCCCTTCCATGAAAGTGATTTGCGCCAGTCTGTGCTTAGGGCTACATCAATAGGAAACAAACCATAGAGACAGAACTTGGAACAACTTTATTGTGTCTTGTTTCAAAGAGCTAGCACAAACCGTGTTTGATTTAGAGTTCCAACTACATGTATCCAAGCAGGAGAAAACAGAGTGAAACCTAAAAATTAAAACTGTTACTACCAATGAACGGTGTAACCTAGAAGAATGAAATTTGGTAAGCCAAGTGGGATTGGGGTACTGATCATTACCTGAAAGTGTCATCAAGTTTGGGTGAAAAAATGTGTGCTGTGATTTAAGAAAACGCGTAGTTTTTTGGAAGCTTGGCAACCCCTTTCCATGAAAGTGATTTGCGACAGTCCCTCCTTAGGGCTACATCAATAGGAAACAAACCATAGAGACAGAACTTGGACTACTTTATGGTGTCAAATTTCAAAGAGCTAGCACAAACCGTGTTTGATTTAGAGTTCCAACTACATGTATCCATATAGGAGAAAAAAGAGTGAAACCTAAAATTTAAAACTCTTACTGCCAACGAACGGTTTAACTTAGAAGAACGAAATTTGGTGAGCCAAGTGGGATTGGCGTACTGACCATTACCTGAAAGTGTCATCAAGATTGGGTGAAAAAATGTGTGCTGATATTTTATAAAACTCGTAGTTTTTTGGAAGATTGGCCACCCCATTCCTTGAAAGTGATTTGGCCAGTCTCTCCTTAGGGCTACATCAATACGAAACAATCCCTAGAGATAGAACTTGGAAGTACTTTATTGTGTCAATTTTCAAAGAGCTAGCACAAACCGTGTTTGATTTAGAGTTCTAACTACATGTATCTATATAGGAGAAAACAGAGTGAAACCTGGAAATTAACACTGTTACTACCAACGAACGGTTTAACTTAGAAGAACGAAATTCGGTGAGGCAAGTGGGATTCGGGTACTGATCATTACCGGCAATTGTCATCAAGATTGGGTGAAAAAATATGTGCTGATATTTCAGGAAACTCGTAGTTTTTTGGAAGCTTGGCAACACCTTTCCATGAAACTGAATTGTGCCAGTCTCTGCTTAGGGCTACATCAATAGGAAACAAACCATAGAGGTAGAACTTGGAACTAATTTATTGTGTCAAGTTTCAAAGAGCTAGCACAATCCGTGTTTGATTTAGAGTTCCAACTACATGTATTATATAGAAGAAACCAGAGTGAAACCTGGAAATTAACACTGTTACTGCCAACGAACGGTTTAACCTAGAAGTACGAAATTTGGTGAGCCAAGTGGGATTGGGGTACTGATCATTACCTGCAATTGTCATCAAGATTGGGTGAAAAAATGTGTGCTGATATTTCAGGAAACTCGTAGTTTTTTGGAAGATTGGCATCCCATACCCATTAAACAGAATTGTGCCAGTCTCTGCTTAGGGCTACATCAATAGGAAACAAACCCTAGAGATAGAATTTGGAACTAATTTATTGTGTCAAGTTTCAAAGAGCTAGGACAAACCGTGTTTGATTTAGAGTTCAAACTACATGTATACATATAGGAGAATACAGAGTAAAACCTAAAAATTAAAACTGTTACTGACAAACAGCGGTTTAATCTAGAAGACCAAAATTTGGTGAGCCAACTGGGATTGGGGAACTGATCATTACCTGAAAGTGTCATCAAGATTGGGTGAAAAATGTGTGCTGAGATTTCAGGAAACTCATAGTTTTTGGAAGCTAGGCAACCCCTTTTCATGAAAGTGAATTGTGCCAGTCTCTGCTTAGGGCTACATCAATAGGAAACAAACCATAGAGATAGAACTTGGAACTACTTTATTGTGTCAAGTTTCAAAGAGCTAGCACAAACCGTGTATAATTTAGAGTTCCTACTACATGCACCCATATAGGAGAAAACAGAGTGAAACCTAAAAATTAAAACTGTTACTGCCAACGAACGGTGTAACCTAGAAGAATGAAATTTGGTAAGCCAAATGGGATTGGGGTACTGATCATTACCTGAAAGTGTCATCAAGATTGGGTGAAAAAATGTGTGCTGTTATTTAAGAAAATGCGTAGTTTTTTGGAAGCTTGGCAACCCCTTTCCATGAAAGTGATTTGCGACAGTCCTTCCTTAGGGCTACATCAATAGGAAACAAACCATAGAGACAGAACTTGGACTACTTTATGGTGTCAAATTTCAAAGAGCTAGCACAAACCGTGTTTGATTTAGAGTTCCAACTACATGTATCCATATAGGAGAAAACAGAGTGAAACCTAAAATTTAAAACTCTTACTGCCAACGAACGGTTTAACTTAGAAGAACGAAATTTGGTGAGCCAAGTGGGATTGGCGTACTGATCATTACCTGAAAGTGTCATCAAGATTGGGTGAAAAAATGTGTGCTGATATTTTATAAAACTCGTAGTTTTTTGGAAGCTTGGCCACCCCATTCCTTGAAAGTGATTTGGCCAGTCTCTCCTTAGTGCTACATCAATACGAAACAATCCCTAGAGATAGAACTTGGAAGTACTTTATTGTGTCAATTTTCAAAGAGCTAGCACAAACCGTGTTTGATTTAGAGTTCTAACTACATGTATCTATATAGGAGAAAACAGAGTGAAACCTGGAAATTAACACTGTTACTACCAACGAACGGTTTAACTTAGAAGAACGAAATTCGGTGAGGCAAGTGGGATTCGGGTACTGATCATTACCGGCAATTGTCATCAAGATTGGGTGAAAAAATATGTGCTGATATTTCAGGAAACTCGTAGTTTTTTGGAAGCTTGGCAACACCTTTCCATGAAACTGAATTGTGCCAGTCTCTGCTTAGGGCTACATCAATAGGAAACAAACCATAGAGGTAGAACTTGGAACTAATTTATTGTGTCAAGTTTCAAAGAGCTAGCACAATCCGTGTTTGATTTAGAGTTCCAACTACATGTATTATATAGAAGAAACCAGAGTGAAACCTGGAAATTAACACTGTTACTGCCAACGAACGGTTTAACCTAGAAGTACGAAATTTGGTGAGCCAAGTGGGATTGGGGTACTGATCATTACCTGCAATTGTCATCAAGATTGGGTGAAAAAATGTGTGCTGATATTTCAGGAAACTCGTAGTTTTTTGGAAGATTGGCATCCCATACCCATTAAACAGAATTGTGCCAGTCTCTGCTTAGGGCTACATCAATAGGAAACAAACCCTAGAGATAGAACTTGGAACTAATTTATTGTGTCAAGTTTCAAAGAGCTAGGACAAACCGTGTTTGATTTAGAGTTCAAACTACATGTATACATATAGGAGAATACAGAGTAAAACCTAAAAATTAAAACTGTTACTGACAAACAGCGGTTTAATCTAGAAGACCAAAATTTGGTGAGCCAACTGGGATTGGGGAACTGATCATTACCTGAAAGTGTCATCAAGATTGGGTGAAAAATGTGTGCTGAGATTTCAGGAAACTCATAGTTTTTGGAAGCTAGGCAACCCCTTTTCATGAAAGTGAATTGTGCCAGTCTCTGCTTAGGGCTACATCAATAGGATACAAACCATAGTGAAAGAACTTGGAACTATTTATTGTGTCAAGTTTCAAAGTGCTAGCACAAACCGTGTTTTATTTTGAGTTCCAACTACATGTATCCATATAGGAGAAAACAGAGTGAAACCTGAAAATTAACACTGTTACTGCCAACGAACGATTTAACCAAGAAGAACGAAATTTGGTGTGCCAAGTGTGATTGGGGTATTGATCATTACCTGCAAGTGTCATCAAGATTCGGTGAAAAGATGTGTGCTGAGATTTTAGGAAACGCATAGTTTTTCGGAAGCTTGGCAACCCCTTTCCATGAAAGTGATTTGTGCCAGTCTCTGCTTAGGGCTACATCAATAGGAAACAAACCATAGAGATAGAACTTGGAACTACTTTATTGTGTCAAGTTTCAAAGAGCTAGCACAAACCGTGTATAAATTAGAGTTCCTACTACATGCACCCATATAGGAGAAAACAGAGTGAAACCTAAAAATTAAAACTGTTACTGCCAACGAACGGTGTAACCTAGAAGAATGAAAATTGGTAAGCCAAATGGGATTGGGGTACTGATCATTACCTGAAAGTGTCATCAAGATTGGGTGAAAAAATGTGTGCTGTTATTTAAGAAAATGCGTAGTTTTTTGGAAGCTTGGCAACCCCTTTCCATGAAAGTGATTTGCGACAGTCCTTCCTTAGGGCTACATCAATAGGAAACAAACCATAGAGACAGAACTTGGACTACTTTATGGTGTCAAATTTCAAAGAGCTAGCACAAACCGTGTTTGATTTAGAGTTCCAACTACATGTATCCATATAGGAGAAAACAGAGTGAAACCTAAAATTTAAAACTCTTACTGCCAACGAACGGTTTAACTTAGAAGAACGAAATTTGGTGAGCCAAGTGGGATTGGCGTACTGACCATTACCTGAAAGTGTCATCAAGATTGGGTGAAAAAATGTGTGCTGATATTTTATAAAACTCGTAGTTTTTTGGAAGCTTGGCCACCCCATTCCTTGAAAGTGATTTGGCCAGTCTCTCCTTAGGGCTACATCAATACGAAACAATCCCTAGAGATAGAACTTGGAAGTACTTTATTGTGTCAATTTTCAAAGAGCTAGCACAAACCGTGTTTGATTTAGAGTTCTAACTACATGTATCTATATAGGAGAAAACAGAGTGAAACCTGGAAATTAACACTGTTACTACCAACGAACGGTTTAACTTAGAAGAACGAAATTCGGTGAGGCAAGTGGGATTCGGGTACTGATCATTACCGGCAATTGTCATCAAGATTGGGTGAAAAAATATGTGCTGATATTTCAGGAAACTCGTAGTTTTTTGGAAGCTTGGCAACACCTTTCCATGAAACTGAATTGTGCCAGTCTCTGCTTAGGGCTACATCAATAGGAAACAAACCATAGAGGTAGAACTTGGAACTAATTTATTGTGTCAAGTTTCAAAGAGCTAGCACAATCCGTGTTTGATTTAGAGTTCCAACTACATGTATTATATAGAAGAAACCAGAGTGAAACCTGGAAATTAACACTGTTACTGCCAACGAACGGTTTAACCTAGAAGTACGAAATTTGGTGAGCCAAGTGGGATTGGGGTACTGATCATTACCTGCAATTGTCATCAAGATTGGGTGAAAAAATGTGTGCTGATATTTCAGGAAACTCGTAGTTTTTTGGAAGATTGGCATCCCATACCCATTAAACAGAATTGTGCCAGTCTCTGCTTAGGGCTACATCAATAGGAAACAAACCCTAGAGATAGAACTTGGAACTAATTTATTGTGTCATGTTTCAAAGAGCTAGGACAAACCGTGTTTGATTTAGAGTTCAAACTACATGTATACATATAGGAGAATACAGAGTAAAACCTAAAAATTAAAACTGTTACTGACAAACAGCGGTTTAATCTAGAAGACCAAAATTTGGTGAGCCAACTGGGATTGGGGAACTGATCATTACCTGAAAGTGTCATCAAGATTGGGTGAAAAATGTGTGCTGAGATTTCAGGAAACTCATAGTTTTTGGAAGCTAGGCAACCCCTTTTCATGAAAGTGAATTGTGCCAGTCTCTGCTTAGGGCTACATCAATAGGAAACAAACCATAGAGATAGAACTTGGAACTACTTTATTGTGTCAAGTTTCAAAGAGCTAGCACAAACCGTGTATAATTTAGAGTTCCTACTACATGCACCCATATAGGAGAAAACAGAGTGAAACCTAAAAATTAAAACTGTTACTGCCAACGAACGGTGTAACCTAGAAGAATGAAATTTGGTAAGCCAAATGGGATTGGGGTACTGATCATTACCTGAAAGTGTCATCAAGATTGGGTGAAAAAATGTGTGCTGTTATTTAAGAAAATGGGTAGTTTTTTGGAAGCTTGGCAACCCCTTTCCATGAAAGTGATTTGCGACAGTCCTTCCTTAGGGCTACATCAATAGGAAACAAACCATAGAGACAGAACTTGGACTACTTTATGGTGTCAAATTTCAAAGAGCTAGCACAAACCGTGTTTGATTTAGAGTTCCAACTACATGTATCCATATAGGAGAAAACAGAGTGAAACCTAAAATTTAAAACTCTTACTGCCAACGAACGGTTTAACTTAGAAGAATGAAATTTGGTGAGCCAAGTGGGATTGGCGTACTGATCATTACCTGAAAGTGTCATCAAGATTGGGTGAAAAAATGTGTGCTGATATTTTATAAAACTCGTAGTTTTTTGGAAGCTTGGCCACCCCATTCCTTGAAAGTGATTTGGCCAGTCTCTCCTTAGTGCTACATCAATACGAAACAATCCCTAGAGATAGAACTTGGAAGTACTTTATTGTGTCAATTTTCAAAGAGCTAGCACAAACCGTGTTTGATTTAGAGTTCTAACTACATGTATCTATATAGGAGAAAACAGAGTGAAACCTGGAAATTAACACTGTTACTACCAACGAACGGTTTAACTTAGAAGAACGAAATTCGGTGAGGCAAGTGGGATTCGGGTACTGATCATTACCGGCAATTGTCATCAAGATTGGGTGAAAAAATATGTGCTGATATTTCAGGAAACTCATAGTTTTTTGGAAGCTTGGCAACACCTTTCCATGAAACTGAATTGTGCCAGTCTCTGCTTAGGGCTACATCAATAGGAAACAAACCATAGAGGTAGAACTTGGAACTAATTTATTGTGTCAAGTTTCAAAGAGCTAGCACAATCCGTGTTTGATTTAGAGTTCCAACTACATGTATTATATAGAAGAAACCAGAGTGAAACCTGGAAATTAACACTGTTACTGCCAACGAACGGTTTAACCTAGAAGTAGGAAATTTGGTGAGCCAAGTGGGATTGGGGTACTGATCATTACCTGCAATTGTCATCAAGATTGGGTGAAAAAATGTGTGCTGATATTTCAGGAAACTCGTAGTTTTTTGGAAGATTGGCATCCCATACCCATTAAACAGAATTGTGCCAGTCTCTGCTTAGGGCTACATCAATAGGAAACAAACCCTAGAGATAGAACTTGGAACTAATTTATTGTGTCAAGTTTCAAAGAGCTAGGACAAACCGTGTTTGATTTAGAGTTCAAACTACATGTATACATATAGGAGAATACAGAGTAAAACCTAAAAATTAAAACTGTTACTGACAAACAGCGGTTTAATCTAGAAGACCAAAATTTGGTGAGCCAACTGGGATTGGGGAACTGATCATTACCTGAAAGTGTCATCAAGATTGGGTGAAAAATGTGTGCTGAGATTTCAGGAAACTCATAGTTTTTGGAAGCTAGGCAACCCCTTTTCATGAAAGTGAATTGTGCCAGTCTCTGCTTAGGGCTACATCAATAGGATACAAACCATAGAGAAAGAACTTGGAACTATTTATTGTGTCAAGTTTCAAAGTGCTAGCACAAACCGTGTTTTATTTTGAGTTCCAACTACATGTATCCATATAGGAGAAAACAGAGTGAAACCTGAAAATTAACACTGTTACTGCCAACGAACGATTTAACCAAGAAGAACGAAATTTGGTGTGCCAAGTGTGATTGGGGTATTGATCATTACCTGCAAGTGTCATCAAGATTGGGTGAAAAGATGTGTGCTGAGATTTTAGGAAACGCATAGTTTTTCGGAAGCTTGGCAACCCCTTTCCATGAAAGTGATTTGTGCCAGTCTCTGCTTAGGGCTACATCAATAGGAAACAAACCATAGAGATAGAACTTGGAACTACTTTATTGTGTCAAGTTTCAAAGAGCTAGCAGAAACCGTGTATAATTTAGAGTTCCTACTACATGCACCCATATAGGAGAAAACAGAGTGAAACCTAAAAATTAAAACTGTTACTGCCAACGAACGGTGTAACCTAGAAGAATGAAAATTGGTAAGCCAAATGGGATTGGGGTACTGATCATTACCTGAAAGTGTCATCAAGATTGGGTGAAAAAATGTGTGCTGTTATTTAAGAAAATGCGTAGTTTTTTGGAAGCTTGGCAACCCCTTTCCATGAAAGTGATTTGCGACAGTCCTTCCTTAGGGCTACATCAATAGGAAACAAACCATAGAGACAGAACTTGGACTACTTTATGGTGTCAAATTTCAAAGAGCTAGCACAAACCGTGTTTGATTTAGAGTTCCAACTACATGTATCCATATAGGAGAAAACAGAGTGAAACCTAAAATTTAAAACTCTTACTGCCAACGAACGGTTTAACTTAGAAGAACGAAATTTGGTGAGCCAAGTGGGATTGGCGTACTGATCATTACCTGAAAGTGTCATCAAGATTGGGTGAAAAAATGTGTGCTGATATTTTATAAAACTCGTAGTTTTTTGGAAGCTTGGCCACCCCATTCCTTGAAAGTGATTTGGCCAGTCTCTCCTTAGTGCTACATCAATACGAAACAATCCCTAGAGATAGAACTTGGAAGTACTTTATTGTGTCAATTTTCAAAGAGCTAGCACAAACCGTGTTTGATTTAGAGTTCTAACTACATGTATCTATATAGGAGAAAACAGAGTGAAACCTGGAAATTAACACTGTTACTACCAACGAACGGTTTAACTTAGAAGAACGAAATTCGGTGAGGCAAGTGGGATTCGGGTACTGATCATTACCGGCAATTGTCATCAAGATTGGGTGAAAAAATATGTGCTGATATTTCAGGAAACTCGTAGTTTTTTGGAAGCTTGGCAACACCTTTCCATGAAACTGAATTGTGCCAGTCTCTGCTTAGGGATACATCAATAGGAAACAAACCATAGAGGTAGAACTTGGAACTACTTTATTGTGTCAAGTTTCAAAGAGCTAGCACAATCCGTGTTTGATTTAGAGTTCCAACTACATGTATTATATAGAAGAAACCAGAGTGAAACCTGGAAATTAACACTGTTACTGCCAACGAACGGTTTAACCTAGAAGTACGAAATTTGGTGAGCCAAGTGGGATTGGGGTACTGATCATTACCTGCAATTGTCATCAAGATTGGGTGAAAAAATGTGTGCTGATATTTCAGGAAACTCGTAGTTTTTTGGAAGATTGGCATCCCATACCCATTAAACAGAATTGCGCCTGTCTCTACTTAGGTCTACATCAATAGGAAACAAACCATAGATATAGAACTTGGAACTACTTTATTGTGTCAATTTTCAAAGAGCTAGCACAAACCGAGTTTGAATTAGAGTTCCAAATACATGTATCCATATAGGAGAAAACAGAATGAAACCTGAAAATTAACATTGTTACTGCCAAGGAATGATTTAACCTAGAAGAACGAAATAGGGTGAGCCAAGTGGGATTGGGGTACTGATCATTACCTGCAAGTGTCATCAAGATTGGGTGAAAAAATGTGTGCTGAGATTTCAGGAAACGTGTAGTTTTTCGGAAGACTGGCAACCCCTTTCCACGAAAGGGATATGTGCCAGTCCATTCTTTTGCCTACATCTGTAGGAAACAAATCATAGAGATACAACTTGGAACTACTTTGTTGTGTCACGTTTCAAAGAGCTAGCAATAAACGTGTTCGATTTAGAGTTCCAGCTACATGTATCCATATAGGAGAAAACAGAGTGAAACCTAAAAATTAAAACTCTTACTGCCAATGAACGGTTTAACCTAGAAGAACGAAATTTGATGAGCGAATTGGGATTGGGGTACTGATCATTACATGAAAGTTTCATCAAGATTGTGTAAAAATATGTGCAGATATTTCTAGAAACTCGTAGTTTTTTGGAAGCTTGGCAACCCCTTTCCATTAAAGTGATTTGGCCAGTCTCTGTTTAGGGCTACATCAATATGAAACAAACCATAGAGATAGAACTTAGAACTACTTTATTCTGTCAAGTTTCAAAGAGCTAGCACAAACCGTGTTTGATTTAGAGTTCCAACTACATGAATCCATATAGGAGAAAACAGATTGAAACCTAAAAATTAAAACTGTTACTGACAACGAACGGTGTAAACTAGAAGAACGAAATTTGGTGAGCCAAGTGGGATTGGGGTACTGATCATTACCAGAAAGTGTCATCAAGATTGGGTGAAAAAATGTGTGCTGAGATTTCAGGAAACTCGAAGTTTTTTGGAAACTTGGCAACCCCTTTCCATGAAAGTGATTTGGGCCAGTCTCTGCTTAGGGCTACATGAATAGGAAAAAAAACCATAGAGACACAACTTGGAACTACTTTATTATCTCAAGTTTCAAAGAGCTAGCACAAACCATGTTTGATTTGGAGTTACAACTACATGTATCCATATAGGAGAAAACAGACTGAAACCTAAAAATTAAAACTGTTACTGACAATGTACGGTTTAACCTAGAAGAATGAAATTTGGTGAGCCAAGTGGGATTGGGGTACTGATCATTACCTGAAAGTGTCATCATTGGGTGAAAAAATGTGTGCTGAGATTTCAGGAAAATCGTAGTTTTTTGGAAGCTTGGCAACCCCTTTGCATAAAAGTGATTTGCGGAAGTCTCTGCTTAGGGGTAAATCAATAGGAAACAAACCATAGAGACAGAACTTGAACTACTTTATTGTGTCAAGTTTCAAAGAGCAAGCACAAACTGTGTTTGATTTAGAGATACAACTACATGTATCCATATAGGAGAAAAGAGAGTGAAACCTAAAAATTAAAACTGTTACTGCCAATGAACGTTTTAACCTAGAAGAACGAAATTTGGTGAGCCAAGTGGGATTGGGGTATGATCATTACCTCAAAGTGTCATCAAGATTGGGTGAAAAACTGTGTGCTGAGATTTCAGGAAATTCGTAGTTTTTTGGATAATTGGCAACACCTTTCCTTGAAAGTGATTTGGGCCAATCTGCTTAGGGCTACATGAATAGGAAACAAACCATAGAGACACAACTTGGAACTACTTTATTATCTCAAGTATCAAAGAGCTAGCACAAACCCTGTTTGATTTAGAGTTCCAACTACATGTATCCATATAGGAGAAAACACAGTGAAACCTAAAAATGAAAAGTGTTACTGCCAACGAACGGTTTAACCTAGAAGAACGAAATTTGGTGAGCAAAGTGGGATTGGGGTACTGATCATTACATGAAAGTGTCATCAAGTTTGGTTGAAAAAAATATGTGCTGAGATTTCAGGAAACGCATAGTGTTTTGGAAGCTTAGCAACCCTTTTCCATGAAAGTAATTTGCGCAAGTCTCTGCTTAGGGCTACATCAATAGGAAACAAACCATAGAGACAGAACTTGAAACTACTTTATTGTGTCAAGTTTCAAAGAGCTAGCACAAACCGTGTTTGATTTAGAGTTACAACTACATGTATCCATTAAGGAGAAAACACAGTGAAACCTAAAAATTAAAACTATTACTGCCGATGAACGGCTTAACCTAGAAGAACGAAATTTGGTGAGCCAAGTGGGATTGGGGTACTGATCATTACCTGAAACTGCCATAAAAATTTGGTGAAAAAATGTGTGCTGAGATTTCAGGAAACTCGTAGTATTTTGGAAACTTGGCAACCCCTTCCATGAAAGTGATTTGCGCCAGTCTGTGCTTAGGGCTACATCAATAGGAAACAAACCATAGAGACAGAACTTGGAACAACTTTATTGTGTCTAGTTTCAAAGAGCTAGCACAAACCGTGTTTGATTTAGAGTTCCAACTACATGTATCCAAGCAGGAGAAAACAGAGTGAAACCTAAAAATTAAAACTGTTACTACCAACGAAAAGTTTAACCTAGAAGAACGAAATTTGGTGAGCCAAGTGGGATTTGGGTACTGATCATTACCTGAAAGTGTCATCAAGATTGGGTGAAAAGATGTGTGCGGAAATTTCAAGAAACTCGTAGTTTTTTAGAAGCTTGGCAACCCCTTTCCTTGAAAGTGATTTGTGCCATTCTCTGCTTAGGGCTACATCAATAGGGAGCAAACCATAGAGACAGAACTTGGAATTACTTTATTGTGTCATGTTTCAAAGAGCTAGCACAAACCGTGTTTGATTTAGAGTTCCAACTACATGCATCCATATAGGAGAAAACAGAGTGAAACATAAAAATTAAAACTGGTAATGCCAACGAACGGTTTAACCTAGAAGAACGAAATTTTTTGAGCAAAGTGGGATTGGGGTACTGATTATTACCTGAAAGTGTCATCAAGATTGAGTGAAAAAATGTGTGCTGAGATTTCAGGAAACTCGTAGTTTTTTCGAAGCTTGGCAACCCCTTTATATATAAGTGATTTGCGCCAGTCTCTGCTTAGGGCTATATCAATAGGAAACAAACCATAGAGATAGAGCTACGAACTACTTTATTGTGTCAAGTTTCAAAGAGCTAGCACAAACCGAGTTTGTTTTAGAGTTCCCACTACATATATCCATATAGGAGAAAACAGAGTGAAACGAAAAATTAAAACTGTTACTACCAACGAACGGTTTAACCTAGAAGAACGAAATTTGGTGAGCCCAGTGGGATTGGGGTACTGATCATTACCTGAAAGTGTCATCAAGATTGTGTGCAAAAATGTGTGCTGAGATTTCAGGAAACTCGTAGTTTTTTGGAAGCTTGGCAACCCCTTTCCATGAAAGTGATTTGCGCCAGTCTCTGCTTAGGGCTACATTAATAGGAAACAAATATAGAGATAGAACTTGGAACTACTTTATTGTGTCAAGTTTCAAAGAGCTAGCAAAAACCATGTTTGATTTACAATTCCAACAACATGTATCCATATAGGAGAAAACAGAGTGAAACCTAAAAATTAACACTGTTACTGACAACGAATGGGTTAACCTGGAATAAGGAAATTTGGTGAGCCAAGTGGGATTGGGGTACTGATCATTACCTGAAAGTGTCATCAAGATTGCGTGAAAAAATGTGTGCTGAGATTTCATGAAATTCGGAGTTTTGTGGAAGTTTGGAACCCCTATCCATGAAGTGATTTTCGCCAGTCTCTGCTTAGGGCTATATCAATAGGAAGCAAACCATAGAGAGAGAACTAGGAACTACTTTATTATGTCAAATTTCAAAGAGCTAGCACAAACCGTGTTTGACTTAGAGTTCCAACTACATGTATCCATATAGGAGAAAACACAGTGAAACCTAAAAATTAAAACTGTTATTGACAACGAACGGTTTAAACTAGAAGACGAAATTTGGTGAGCCAAGTGTGATTGGGGTACTGATCAACCTGTATGAGTCATCAAGATTGGGTGAAAATTGTGTGCTGAGATTTCAGAAAACTCATAATTTTTAGGAAGCTTGGCAAACCCTTTTCATGAAAGTGATTTGCGCCAGTCTCTGCTTAGGGCTACATCAATAAGAAACAAACCATAGAGATAGAACTTGGAACTACTTTATTGTGTCAAATTTCAAAGAGCTAGCACAAACCGTGTTTGATTTAGAGTTCCAACTACATGTATCCATATAGGAGAAAACAGAGTGTAACCGAAAAATTAAAACTGTTACTGACAACGAACGGTTTAAACTAGAAGAACGAAATTTGGTGAGCCAAGTGTGATTGGGGTACTGATCATTACCTGAAAGTGTCATCAAGATTGGGTGAAAAAATATGTGCTGAGATTTCAGGAAACTCGTAGTTTTTTGGAAGCTTGGCAACCCCTTTCCATGAAAGTGATTTGCGCCATGCTCTGTTTATGGCTACATCAATTGGAAACAAACCATAGAGATAGAACGTGGAACTACTTTATTGTGTCAAGTTTCAAGAGCTAGCACAAACCATGTTTAATTTAGAGTTCCAAATACATTTTTCCATATAGCAGTAAACAGAGTGAAACCTAAAAATTAAAACTGTTACTGCCAACGAACGGTTTAACCTAGAAGAACGAAATTTGTTGAGCCAAGTGGTTTTGGGGTACTGATCATTACCTGAAAGTGTCATCAAGATTGGGTGAAAAAATGTGTGCTGAGATTTCAGGAAACTCATAGTTTCTTGTAAGCTTTGCAACCCCTTTCCATGAAACTGATTTGCGCCAGTCTCTGCTTAGGGCTACATCAATAGGAAACAAATGCTAGAGATAGAACTTGGAACTACTTTATTGTGTCAAGTTTCAAAGAGCTACCTCAAACCGTGTTTGATTTAGAGTTCCAACTACATGTATCCACATAGGAGAAAACAGAGTGAAACCTAAAAATTAAAACTGTTACTAGACAACAAACGGTTTAATCTAGAAGAACGAAATTTGATGAGCTATGTGGGATTGGTGTACTGATCATTACCTGAAAGTGTCATCACGTTTGGTTGAAAAAATGTGTGCTGAGATTTCAGGAAACTCATAGTTTTTTGGAAGCTTGGCAACCCCTTTCCATGAAAGTGATTTGTGCCAGTCTCTGATTAGGGCTACATCAATATGAAACAAACCCTAGAGATAGAACTTGGAACTACTTTATTGTGTCAAGTTTCAAAAAGCTAGCACAAACCGTGTTTGATTTGGAGTTCCAATTACATGCATCCTTAGAGGAGAAAAATGAGTGAAACCTGAAAATTTACACTGTTACTGCCAACGAACGATTTAACCTAGAAAATGAAATTTGGTGAGCCAAGTGGGATTGGGTTACTGATCATTACCTGCAAGTTTCATCAAGATAGGGTGAAAAAAAGTGTGCTGAGATTTCAGGAAACTCGTAGTTTTTCGGAAGCTTGGCAACCCCTTCCCATGAAAGTGATTTACGCCAGTCCCTTCTTTTGGCTACATCTATAGGAAACAAACCATAGAGATAGAACATGGAACTACTTTATTGTGTCAAGTTTCAAAGAGCTAGCACAAACCGTGTTTGATTTAGAGTTCCAACTACATGTATCCATATAGGAGAAAACAGAGTGAAACCTAAAAATTAAAACTCTTACTGCCAAGGAACGATTTAACCTAGGAGAATGAAATTTGGTGAGCCAAGTTGGATTGGGGTACTGATCGTTACTTGAATGTGTCATCAAGATTGTGTGAAAAAAATGTGTCCTGAGATTTTAGCAAACTCGTAGTTTTTTGGAAGCTTGGCAACCCCTTTCTATGAAAGTGATTTGTGCCAGTGTCTGCTTAGGGCTACATCGATAGGAAACAAACCAGAGAGATAGAACTTGGAACTACTTTATTGTGTCAAGTTTCATAGAGCTAGCACAAACTGTGTTTGATTTAGAGTTCCAACTACATGTATCCATATAGGAGAAAACAGAGTGAAACCTAAAAATTAACACTGTTACTGCCAACGAACGGTTTAACCTAGAAGAATGAAATTTGGGGAGCCAGGTGGGATTGGGGTACTGCTCATTACCTGAAAGTGTCATCAAGATTGGGTGAAAAAATGTGTGCAGAGATTTCAGGAAACTCGTAGTTTTTTGGAAGCTTGGCAACCCCTTTCCATGAAAGTGATTTGCCCCAGTCTCTGCTTAGGGCTACATCAATAGGAAACAAACCCTAGACATAGAACTTGGAACTACTTTATTGTGTCAAGTTTCAAAGAGCTAGCACAAACAGTGTTTGATTTAGAGTTCCAACTACATGTATCCATATAATAGAAAACAGAAAAAAACGCTCTATAGGGATACGGCTGCATCAATGATTATAGCGGCACAATTTACAATATCTAGACTGTGGAACCAATCCAGATGCCCCTCAGTAGATGAATGGATAAAGAAATATGGCATATATACACAATGGAGTACTATGCAGCACTAAGAAATGAAAAAATCATAGAATTTGCAGGGAAATGGATGGCATTAGAAGAGATTATGCTAAGTGAAGCCAGCCAAGCCCTAAAAAACTAATGCCAAATGTCTTCTTTGATATAAAGAGAACAGCTAAGAACAGAACAGGAAGGAAGAACAGGAGGAAAACACTACAGTAAACAAAGACGTATTGGGGGAGAGAAACGGGGAGAGAAAGGGAAAGCACATGGAAATGGTAGGAGACCTTCAATGATACACAAAATTATAAGAGATTATGAGGGGCAAGGGGGAGGGAAAAAGAGGGAGAGAATTGAACAACAGCAGGGGAGGTAGAGAGGGAAGTTGGGAGGGGAGTGGAGGGGAGGGGGGATAGTAGGGGATAGGAAACGTAGCAGAACACAACAGTCACTAATATGGCATTATGTAAAAATGTGAATATGTAACAGATGTGATTCTGCAATGTGTATTTGGGGTGAAAATGGGAGTTCAAAACACAATTTGAGTCAAATGTATGAAAGATGATATATCATGAACTATGTAATGCTTTAAATAATCAATAAAAAAAAGACAAAAAAAAAAAGAAAACAGAGTGAAACCTAAAAATTAACACTGTTACTGCCAATGAACGGTTTAACCTAGAAGAATGAAATAAGGAGCCAGGTGGGATTGGGGTACTGCTCATTACCTGAAAGTGTCATCAAGATTGGTTGAAAAAATGTGTGCTGAGATTTCAGGAAACTCGTAGTTTTTTGGAAGCGTGGCAACCCCTTTCCATGAAAGTGATTTGCGCCAGTCACTGCTTAGGGCTACATCAATAGGAAACAAACCCTAGAGATAGAACTTGGAACTACTTTATTGTGTCAAGTTTCAAAGAGATAGCACAAACCGTGTTTGATTTAGGGTTCCAACTACATGTATTCATATAGGAGAAAACAGAGTGAAACCTGAAAATTAACACTGTTACTGCCAACGAACGATTTAACCTAGAAGAACAAAATTTGGTGAGCCAAGTGGGAGTGGTATACTGATCATTACCTGAAAGTGTCATCAAGATAGGTTGAAAAAATGCGTGCTGAGATTTCAGGAAACTCGTAGGTTTTTGGAAGCTTGGCAACCCATTTCCAGGAAAGTGATTTGCGCCAGTCTCTGCTTAGGGCTACATCAATAGGAAACAAACCATAGAGAAAGAAATTGGAACTACTTTATTTTGTCAAGTTTCAAAGAGCAACCACAAACTGTGTTTGATTTAGAGTTCCAACTACATGTATCCATATAATAGAAAACAGAGTGAAACCTAAAAATTAACACTGTTACTGCCAACGAAAGTTTTAACCTAGAAGAATGAAATTTGGTGAGCCAAGTGGGATTGGCGTACTGATCATTACTGAAGGTGTCATTAAGATTGGGTGAAAAAAATATGTGCTGAGATTTCAGGAAACTCATAGTTATTTAGAAGCTTGGCAAACCCTTTCCATGAAAGTGATTTGCGCCAGTCTCTTCTTTTGGCAACATCTATAGGAAACAAACCATAGAGATAGAACTTGGAACTACTTTATTGTGTCACATTTCAAAGATCTAGCACAAACCGTGTTTGATTTAGAGTTCCAACTACATGTATCCATATACGAGAAAACAGAGTGAAACCTAAAAATTGAAACTGTTACTGCCAAGGAACGGTTTAACCTAGAAGAACGAAATTTGGTGAGCCAAGTGGGATTGGGGTACTGATCATTACCTGCAAGTGTCATCATGATTGGTTGAAAAAATGTGTGCTGAGATTTCAGGAAACTCTTATGTTTTTGGAAGCTTGGCAAACCCTTTCCATGGAAGTGATTTGCGCCAGTCACTGCTTAGGGCTACATCAATAGGAAACAAACCCTAGAGATAGAATATGGAAGTACTTTATTGTGTCAAGTTTCAAAGAGCTAGCACAAACCGTGTTAGATTTAGAATTCCAACTACATGTATCCATATAATAGAAAAAAGAGTGAAACCTAAAAATTAAAACTGTTACTGCCAACGAACGGTTTAACCTAGAAGAACGAAATTTGGTGAGCCAAGTGCGGTTGGGGTACTGATCATTACCTGAAAGTGTCATCAAAGATTGGGTGAAAAAATGTGTGCTGAGATTTCAGGAAACTCGTAGTTTTTTGTAAGCTTGGCAACCCTTTTCCGTGAAAGTGATTTGAGCCAGTCTCTGCTTAGGCCTACATCAATAGGAAACAAACCATAGAGATAGAACTTGGAACTACTTTATTGTGTCACGTTTCAAAGATCTAGCACTAACCGTGTTTGATTTAGAGTTCCAACTACATGTATCCCTATAGGAAAAAACAGAGTGAAACCTAAAAATTAAAACTCTTTCTGCCAACGAACGGTTTAACCTAGAAAAACGAAATTTGGTGAGCCAAGTGGGATTGGGGTACTGATCATTACCTGAAAGTGTCATCAAGATTGGGTGAAAAAATGTGTGCTGAGATTTCAGGAAACTCGTAGTTTTATGGAAGCTTTGCAACCCCTTTCAATGAAACTGATTTCAGCCAGTCTCTGCTTAGGGCTACATCAATAGGAAACAAATGCTAGAGATAGAACTTGGAACTACTTTATTGTGTCAAGTTTCAAAGAGCTAGCAAAAACCATGTTTGATTTACAGTTCCAACAACATGTATCCATATAGGAGAAAACAGAGTGAAACCTAACAATTTACACTGTTACTGCCAACGAACGGATTAACGTACAAGAGCAAAATTTGGTGAGCCAAGTGGTGTTGGGGTACTGATCATTACATGAAAGTGTCATCAAGATTGGGTGAAAAAATGTGTGCTGAGATTTAAGGAAACTCGTAGTTTTTTGGAAGCTTGGCACCCCATTTTCATGGAAGTGATTTGCGCCAGTCTTTGCTTAGAGCTACATCAATAGGAAACAAACCATAGAGATAGAACTGGGAACTGCTATATTGTGTCAAGTTTCAAAGAGCTAGCACATACCGTGTTTGATTTAGAGTTCCAACTACATTTATCCATATAGGAGAAAACAGAGTGAAACCTAACAATTTACACTGTTACTGCCAACGAACGGATTAACGTACAAGAGCAAAATTTGGTGAGCCAAGTGGGATTGGGGTACTGATCATTACCTGAAAGTGTCATCGAGATTGGGTGAAAAAATATGTGCTGAGATTTCAGGAAACTCGTAGTTTTTTGGAAGCTTGGCAACCCCTTTCCAATAAAGTGATTTGCGCCAGTCTCTGCTTATGGCTACATCAATAGGAAACAAACAATAGAGATAGAACTTGGAACCACTTTATTGTGTCAAGTTTCAGAGAGCTAGCACAAATCGTCTTTGATTTAGTGTTCTAACTACATGTATCCATATAGGAGAAAACAAAGTGAAACCTAGAACTTAACACTGTTACTGCCAACGAACGGTTTAAACTAGAAGAACGAAATTTGGTGAGCCAAGTGGGATTGGGGTACTGATCATTACCTGAAAGTGTCATCAAGATTGGGTGAAAAAATGTGTGCTGAGATTTCAGGAAATTCGTAGTTTTTTGGAAGCTTGGAGACCCCTTTCCATGAAAGTGATTTGTGCCAGTCTTTGCTTAGGGCTACATCAATAGGAAATAAACCATAGAGACAGATGTTGGAACTAGTTTAGTGTGTCAAGTTTCAAAGAGCTATCACAAACCGTGTTTGATTTAGAGTTTCAACTACATGTATCCATATAGGAGAATAAAGAGTGAAACCTAAATGTTAACACTGTTACTTCCAATGAAAGGTTTAACCTACAAGAGCAAAATTTGGTGAGCCTAGTGGAATTGATCATTACCTGAAAGTGTCATCAAGTTTGGGTGAAAAAAAGTGTGCTGAGATTTCTGGAAACTCGTAATTTTTTGGAAGCTTGGCAACCCCTTTCCAAGAAAGTGATTTGCGCCAGTCTCTGCTTATGGCTACATCAATAGAAAACAAACCATATAGATGGAACTTGGAACTACTTTATTGTGTCAAGTTCAAAGAGCTAGCACACACCGTGTTTGATTTAGAGTTCCAACTACATGTATCAATATAGGAGAAAACAGAGTGAAACCTAAAAAATAATACTGTTACTGCCAATGAACAGTTTAACCTAAGAAACGAAATATGGTGAGGTAAGTGGGATTGGGAACTGATCATTAGCTGAAAGTGTCATCAAGATTGGGTGAAAAAATGCGTGCTGAGATTTCAGGAAACATATAGTTTTTTGGAAGCTTGGCAACCCCTTTCCATGAAAGTGATTTGCCAGTCTCTTCTTAGGGCTACAACAGTAGGAATCAAACTGTAGAGATAGAAGTTGGAACTACTTTATTGTGTCAAGTTTCAAAGTGCTAGCACAAATCGTGTTTGTTTTAGAGTTCCAACTACATGTATCCACGTAGGAGAAAACTGAGTGAATCTGAAAATTTAAAACTGTTACTGTCAACGAACGGTTTAACCTACAAGAACAAAACTTGTTGAGCCAAGTGGGATTGAGGTACTGATCATTACTGGAAAGTGTCATCAATATTGGGTGAAAAAATGTGGGCTGAGATTTCAGGAAACCCGTTGTTATTTGGAAGCTTGACAACCCCTTTTCATGAAAGTGATTTGTGCCAGTGTCTGCTTAGGGCTACATCAATAGGAAACAAACCCTACAAATTGAACTTGGAACTACTTTATTGTGTCAAGTTTCAAAGACCTAGCACAAACCGTGTTTGATTTAGAGTTCCAACTACATGTATCCATATAGGAGAAAACAGAGTGAAACCTAAAAATGAAAACTGTTACTGACAACGAACAGTTTAACCTCGAAGAAAGAAATTTGGTGAGCCAAGTGAGATTGGGGTACTGACCATTACTTGAAAGTGTCATCAAGATTGGGTTAAAAAGTGTGTGCTGAGATTTCAGGAATCTCGTAGTTTTTTGGAAGCTTGGCAACCCGTTTCGATGAAAGTGATTTTCGTCAATCTCTGCTTAGGGCTACATCAATAGAAAACAAACCATAGAGATAGAACTTGGAACCTCTTTATTGTGTCAAATTTCAAAGAGCTAGCACAAACCCTGTTTGATTTAGAGTTCCAACTACATGTATCCATATAGGGGAAAACAGAGTGAAACCTAAAAATTAACACTTTTACTGCCAACGAACGGTTTAACCTAGAAGAACGAAATTTGGTGAGCCAATAGGATTTGGGGTACTGATCATTATCTGAAAGTGTCATCAAGATTGGGTGAAAAAATGTGTGCTGAGATTTCAGGAAACTCGTAGTTGTTTGGAAGCTTGGCAACCCCTTTCCATGAAAGTGATTTGCGCCAGTCTCTGCTTTGGGCTACATCAATAGGATACAAACCATAGAGATAGAACTTGGAACTACTTTATTGTGTCAAGTTTCAAAGAGCAAGCACAAACCGTGTTTGATTTAGAATTCCAACTACATGTATCCAAATAGGAGAAAACAGAGTGAATCCTAAAAATTATAACTGTTTCTGCAAATGAACGGTTTAACCTAGAAGAACGAAATTTGGTCAGCCAAGTGAGATTGGGGTACTGATCATTACCTGAGGGTGTCGTTAAGATTGGGTTAAAAATTGTGTGCTGAGATTTCAGGAAACTCGTAGTTTTTTGGAAGCTTGGCAACCCCTTTCCATGAAAGTAATTCACTCCAGTCTCTGCTTAGGACTACATCAATACGAAAAAAACCATAGAGATAGCACTTTGAACTACTTTATTGTGTCAAGTTTCAATGAGCTAGCACAAACCATGTTTGATTTAGAGTTCCAACTACATGTAACCATATAGGAGAAAACAGAGTGAAACCTAAAAATTAAAACTGTTACCGCAAACGAACGGTTTAACCTAGAAGAACATATTTGGGTGAGCCAAGTGGGATTCGGGTACTGATCATTACCTGAAAGTGTCAACAAGATTGGGTGAAAAAATGTGTCCTGAGATTTCAGGAAACTCGTAGTTTTTTGGAAGCTGGGCAACGCCTTTCCATATTAGTGATTTGCGCCAGTCTCTGCTTAGGGCTACATCAGTAGGAATAAAACCATAGAGATAGAACTTGGAACTACTTTATTGTGTCAAGTTTCAAAGAGCCAGCAAAAACTGTGTTTGATTTAGAGTTCCAACTGCATGTATCCATATTGGAGAAAACAGAGTGAAACCTAAAAATTAAAATTGTTACTGCCAACGAACGTTTTAACCTAGAATAACGAAATTTGGTGAGCCAAGTGGGATTGGGGTACTGATCATTACCTGAAAGTGTCATCAAGATTGGTGAAACGGCTGGGGATGTGGCTCGAGCGGTAGCGCGCTCGCCTCGCATGCTTGCAACCCGGGTTCAATCCTCAGCACCACATAACAACGGAGATGTTGTGTCCGCCGAGAACTAAAAATAAATATTAAAAAAAAATTCTGTCTCTCTCTCTCTCTCTCTCCTCTCTCACTCTCTCTTTAAAAAAAAATAGATTGGGTGAAAAAATGTGTGCTGAGATTTCAGGAAACTCCTAGTTTTACGGAAGGTTGGAAACCCCTTTCCATGAAAGTGATTTGCGCCAGTCTCTGCTCAGGGCTACATCAATAGGAAACAAACCATAGAGATAGAACTCGGAACAACTTTATTGTGTCAAGTTTCATAGAGCTAGCAGAAACCGTGTTTGATTTAGAGTTCCAACTACGTGTATCCATATAGGAGAAAACAGAGTGAAACCTAAAAATTAAAACTGTTACTGCCAACGAACGGTTTAACCTAGAAGAAGGAAATTTGGCAGGCCAAGTGGGATTGGGGAACTGATCATTAAATGAAAGTGTCATCAAGATTGGGTGAAAAAATGTGTGCTGAGATTTCAGGAAACTCGTAGTTTTTTGGAAGTTTGGCAACCCTTTTCATTAAAGTGATTTGCGCCAGTCTCTGCTTAGAGCTACATCAATAGGAAACAATCCTCAGAGACAGAACTTGGAACTACATTTGGTGTCAGGTTTCAAAGAGCTAGCACACACCGTGTTTGATTTAGAGTTCAAAATACATGTATCCATATAGGAGAAAACCGAGTGAAACCTAAATTTAAAACTGTTAATGCCAACTAACGGTTTAAACTAGAAGAACGAAAGTTGGTGAGACAAGTGGGATTGGGGTACTTATTATTACCTGGAAGTGTCATCAAGATTGGGTGAATAAATGTGTGCTGAGATTTCAGGAAACTCATAGTTTTTTGGAAGCTTGGCAACCCCTTTCCATGAAAGTGATTTGTGCCAGTCTCTGCTTAGGGCTACATCAATAGGAAACACACCATAGAGACAGAACTTGGAACTACTTTATTGTGTCAAGTTTCAAAGAGCCAGCAAAAACTGTGTTTGATTTAGAGTTCCAACTGCATGTATCCATATAGGACAAAACAGAGTGAAACCTAAAAATTAAAACTGTTACTGCCAACGAACGGTTTAAACTAGAAGAACGAAATTTGGTGAGCCAAGTGTGACTGGGGTACTGATCATTACCTGAAAGTGTCATCAAGATTGCTGAATTGGCTGGGGACGTGGCTCGAGCGGTAGCGCGCTCGCCTCGCATGCTTGCAACCCGGGTTCAATCCTCAGCACCACATAACAACAAAGATGTTGTGTCCGCCGAGAAATAAAAATAAATATTAAAAAAAAATTCTGTCTCTCTCTCTCTCTCTCTCCTCTCTCACTCTCTCTTTAAAAAAAAATAGATTGGGTGAAAAAATGTGTGCTGAGATTTCAGGAAACTCCTAGTTTTACGGAAGGTTGGAAACCCCTTTCCATGAAAGTGATTTGCGCCAGTCTCTGCTCAGGGCTACATCAATAGGAAACAAACCGTAGAGATAGAACTCGGAACAACTTTATTGTGTCAAGTTTCATAGAGCTAGCAGAAACCGTGTTTGATTTAGAGTTCCAACTACGTGTATCCATATAGGAGAAAACAGAGTGAAACCTAAAAATTAAAACTGTTACTGCCAACGAACGGTTTAACCTAGAAGAAGGAAATTTGGCGGGCCAAGTGGGATTGGGGAACTGATCATTAAATGAAAGTGTCATCAAGATTGGGTGAAAAAATGTGTGCTGAGATTTCAGGAAACTCGTAGTTTTTTGGAAGTTTGGCAACCCTTTTCATTAAAGTGATTTGCGCCAGTCTCTGCTTAGAGCTACATCAATAGGAAACAATCCTCAGAGACAGAACTTGGAACTACATTTGGTGTCAGGTTTCAAAGAGCTAGCACACACCGTGTTTGATTTAGAGTTCAAAATACGTGTATCCATATAGGAGAAAACCGAGTGAAACCTAAATTTAAAACTGTTAATGCCAACTAACGGTTTAAACTAGAAGAACGAAAGTTGGTGAGACAAGTGGGATTGGGGTACTTATTATTACCTGAAAGTGTCATCAAGATTGGGTGAATAAATGTGTGCTGAGATTTCAGGAAACTCGTAGTTTTTTGAAAGCTTGGCAACCCCTTTCCATCAAAGTGATTTGCGCCAGTCACTGCTTAGGGCTACATCAATAGGAAGCAAACCATACAGATAGAACTTTGAACTACTTTATTGTGTCATGTTTCAAAGAGCTAGCACAAACTGTGTTTGATTTAGAGTTACAACTACATGTATCCATATAGGAGAAAACATAGTGAAACCTAAAAATTTACACTGTTACTACCAACAAACGGTTTAACCTAGAAGAACGAAATTTGGTGAGCCAAGTGGGATTGGGGTACTTATCATTACCTGAAAGTGTCATCAAGATTGTGTGAAAAAATGTGTGCTGCGATTTCAGGAAGCTCGTAGTTTTTGGAAGCTTGGCAACCCCTTTCCATGAAAGGGATTTGTGGCAGTCTCTGTTTAGCGCTACATCAATAGGAAACAAACCATAGAGATAGAACTTGGAACTACTTTATTGTGTCAAGTTTCAAAGAGCTACGACAAACCGTGTTTGATTTAGAGTTCCAACTACATGTATCCATATAGGAGAAAACAGAGTGAAACCTAAAAATTTACAGTGTTACTGCCAACGAAATGTTTAACTTAGAAGAACGAAATTTGGTGAGCCAATTGGGATTGGGGTACTGATCATTACCTGAATGTGTCATCACGTTGGGGTGAAAAAATGTGTGCTGTGATTTCAGGAAACTCGTAGTTTTTTGGAAGCTTGGCAACGCCTTTCCATCAAAGTGATTTGCGCCAGTCGCTTCATATGGCTACATCAATAGGAAACAAACCATAGAGATAGAACTTGGAACTACTTTATTGTGTCAAGTTTCAAAGAGCTAGCACAAACCGTGTTTGATTTAGAGTTCTAACAACATGATTCCATATAGGAGAAAACAGAGTGAAACCTAAAAATTAAAACTGTTACTGCCAACGTATGGTTTAACCTAAAAGAACGAAATTTGGTGAGCCAAGTGGGATTTGTGTACTTATAATTACCTGAAAGTGTCAACAAGATTGGGTGAAAGAATGTTTGCTGTGATTTAAGGAAGCTCGTAGTTTTTTGGAAGCTTGGCAACCCCTTTCCATGAAAGGGATTTGCGCCAGTCTCTGCTTACGGCTACATCATTAGGAAACAAATCATAGAGACAGATCTTGGAACTTCTTTATTGTGTCAACTTTCAAGTGCTAGCACAAACCGTGTTTGATTTAGAGTTCCAACTACATGTATCCATATAGGAGAAAACAGAATGAAACCTAAAAATTAAAACTGTTATTGCCAACGAATGTTTCACCTAGGAGAAGGAAATTTGGTGTGCCAAGTGGGATTGGGGTATTGACAATTCCCTGAAAGTGTCATCAAGATTGGGTGAAAAAATGCGTGCTGAGATTTCAGGAAACTGGTAGTTTTTTGGAAGCTTGGCAACCCGTTTCCAAGAAAGTGATTTGCGCCAGTCTCTGCTTATGGCTACATCAATAGGAAAGAAACCATAGAGATAGAACTTGGAACTACCTTATTGTGTCAAGTTTCAAAGAGCTAGCACAAACGGTGTTTGATTTAGAGTTTCAACTACATGTATCCATATAGGAGAAAACAGAGTGAAACCTGAAAATTAAAACTGTTACTGCCAACGAACGGTTTAAACTTAAAGAACGAAATTTAGTGAGCCAAGTGGGATTCGGGTACTGATCATTACCTGAAAGTGTCATCAAGTTTGGGTGAAAAAATTTGTGCTGAGATTTCAGTAAACATATACTTTTTTGGAAGCTTCTCAACCCCTTTCCATTAAAGTGATTTGTGCCAGTCTCTGCTTAGGGCTACATCATTAGGAAACAAATCATAGAGACAGAACTTGGAACTACTTTATTGTGTCAATTTCAAAGTGCTAGCACAAACCGTGTTTGATTCAGAGTTCCAACTACATGTATCCATATAGGAGAAAACAGTGTGAATCCGAAAAATTAAAACTGTTACAACCAACGAACGATTTAACCTACAAGAAAAAAATTTTGTGAGAAAGGTGGGATTGGGGTACTGATCATAACCTGAAAGTGTCATCAAGATTGGGTGAAAAAATGTGTGATGAGATTTCAGGTAACTCGTAGATTTTTGGAACCTTGGCAACCCCTTTCCATGAAAGTGATTCACGCCAGTCTCTGCTTATGGCTACATCAATAGGAAAGAAACCATAGAGATAGAACTTGGAACTACCTTATTGTGTCAAGTTTCAAAGAGCTAGCACAAACGGTGTTTGATTTAGAGTTCCAACCACATGTATCCATATAGGAGAAAACAGAGTGAAACCTAAAAATTAAAACTGTTACTGCCAACGAATGGTTTAACCTAGAAGGATGAAATTTTTTGAGCCAAGTGGGATTGGGGTACTGATCATTACCTGAAAGTGTCATCAATATTGGGTGAAAAATTGTGTGCTGAAATTTCAGGAAACTCGTAGTTTTTTGAAAGCTTGGCAACCCCTTTCCATGAAAGTGATTTGCGCCAATTTCTGCTTAGGGCTACATCAATAGGAAACAAACCATACAGATAGAACTTCAAACTACTTTATTGTGTCAAGTATCAAAGAGCAAGCACAAACCGTGTTTGATTTAGAGTTCCAACTACATGTATCCATATAGGAGAAAACAGAGTGAAACATAAACATTAAAACTGTTACTGCCAACGAACGGTTTAACCTAGAAGAACGAAATTTGTTAAGCCAAGGGCGATTGGGGTACTGATCATTACCTGAAAGTGTCATCAAGTTTGGTTTAAAAAATGTGTGCTGAGATTTCAGGAAACTTGTAGTTTTTCGGAAGCTTGGCAACCCCTTTCCATGAAAGTGATTATTGCCAGTCTCTGCTTAGGGCTACATCAATAGGAAGCAAACCATAGAGACAGAACTAGGAACTACTTCATTGTGTCAAATTTCAAAGAGCTATCCCAAACCGTGTTTGATTTAGAGTTCCAACTACATGTATCCATATAGGAGAAAACAGAATGAAACCTAAAAATTAAAACTGTTAATGCCAACGAACGGTTTAACCTAGAAGAACGAAATTTGGTGAGCCAAGTGGGATTGCGGTACTGATCATTACCTGAAAGTGTCATCAAGATTGGGTGAAAAATTGTGTGCTGAGATTTCAGGAAGCTCGCAGATTTTGGAAGCTTGGCAACCCCATTCCGTGAAAGTGATTTGCGCCAGTCTCTGCTTAGGGCTACATCAATAGGAAACAAACTTTAGAGAAAGAACTGGGAACTGCTGTTTTGAGTCAAGTTTCAAATAGCTAGCACAAACCGTGTTTTATTTAGAGATAAAACTACACGTATCCATATAGGAGAAAACAGAGTGAAACCTAAAAATTAAAACTGTTACTGCCAACAAACGGTTTAACATAGAAGAACGAAATTTGGTGAGCCAAGTGGGATTGGGGTACTGATCATTACCTGAAAGTGTTATCAAGATTGGGTGAAAAAATGTGTGCTGAGATTAAAGGAAGCTCGTAGTTTTTTGGAAGCTTGGCAACCCCTTTCCAAGAAACTGATTTGCGCCAGTCTCTGCTTAGGGCTACATCAATAGAAAACAAACCATAGTGATAGAACTTGGAACTGATTTATTGTGTCAAGTTTCAAAGAGCTAGCACAAACCGTGTTTGATTTAGAGTTCCAACTACATGTATCCATATAGGAGAAAACAGAATGAAACCTAAAAATTAAAACTGTTAATGCCAACGAACGGTTTAACCTAGAAGAACGAAATTTGGTGAGCCAAGTGGGATTGCAGTACTGATCATTACCTGAAAGTGTCATCAAGATTGGGTGAAAAATTGTGTGCTGAGATTTCAGGAAGCTCGTAGATTTTGGAAGCTTGGAAACCCCATTCCCTGAAAGTGATTTGCACCAGTCTCTGCTTAGGGCTACATCAATAGGAAACAAACTTTAGAGATAGAACTGGGAACTGCTGTTTTGAGTCAAGTTTCAAATAGCTAGCACAAACCGTGTTTTATTTAGAGATAAAAATACACGTATCCATATAGGAGAAAACAGAGTGAAACCTAAAAATTAAAACTGTTACTGCCAACAAACGGTTTAACATAGAAGAACGAAATTTGGTGAGCCAAGTGGGATTTGGGTACTGATCATTTCCTGAAAGTGTCATCAAGTTTGGGTGAAAAAATGTGTGCTGGGATTTCAGTAACCATATAGTTTTTTGGAAGCTTGGCAACCCCTTTCCATTAAAGTGATTTGTGCCAGTCTCTGCTTAGGGCTACATCATTAGGAAACAAATAATAGAAACAGAACTTGGAACTACTTTATTGCGTCAAGTTTCAAAGTGCTAGCACAAACGATGTTTGATTTAGAGTTCCAACTACATGTATGCATATAGGAGAAAACAGAGTGAAACATAAACATTAAAACTGTTACTGCCAACGAACGGTTTAACCTAAAAGAACGAAATTTGGTGAGCCAAGTGGGATTTGGGTACTGATCATTTCCTGAAAGTGTCATCAAGTTTGGGTGAAAAAATGTGTGCTGGGATTTCAGTAACCATATAGTTTTTTGGAAGCTTGGCAACCCCTTTCCATTAAAGTGATTTGTGCCAGTCTCTGCTTAGGGCTACATCATTAGGAAACAAATAATAGAAACAGAACTTGGAACTACTTTATTGCGTCAAGTTTCAAAGTGCTAGCACAAACGGTGTTTGATTTAGAGTTCCAACTACATGTATGCATATAGGAGAAAACAGAGTGAATCCAAAAAATTAAAAATGTTACAGCCAATGAACGATTTAACCTACAAGAAGAAATTTTGGCGAGAAAGGTGGGATTGGGTTAATGATCATTACCTGAAAGTGTCATCAAGATTGGCTGAAAAAATGTGTGCTGAGATTTCAGGAAATTCGTAGTTTTTCGGAAGCTTGGCAACGCCTTTCCATGAAAGTGATTTTTGCCACTCTCTGCTTAGGTCTACATCATTAGGAAACAAATCATAGAGACAGAACGTGGAACTACTTTATTGTGTCGAGTTTCAAAGTGCTAGCACAAACCGTGTTTGATTTCGAGTTCCAACCACATATATCCATATAAAAGAAAACAGACTGAAACCTAAAAATTAAAACTGTTACTGCCAACCAACGGTTTAACCTAGAAGAACGAAATTTGTTAAGCCAAGGGCGATTGGGGTACTGATCATTACCTGAAGGTGTCATCAAGTTTGGTTTAAAAAATGTGTGCTGAGATTTCAGGAAACTCGTAGTTTTTCAAAAGCTTGGCAACCGCATTCCATGAAAGTGATTGGAGCCAGTCTCTGCTTAGGGCTACATCAATAGGAAACAAACCATAGATATAGAACTGGGAACTGCTTTATTTTGTCAAGTTTCAAGGAGCTAGCACAAACCGTGTTTGATTTAGAATTCCAAATACACGTATCCATATAGGAGAAAACAGAGTGAAACCTAAAAATTAAAACTGTTACTGCCAACAACGGTTTAAACAAGAAGAACGAAATTTGGTGAGCCAAGTGGGACTGGGGTACTGATCATTACCTGAAAGTGTCATCAAGATTGGTTGAAAAAAATGTAGACTGAGATTTCAGGAAGCTCGTAGTTTTTTGGAAGCTTGGCAACCCCTTTCCATGAAAGTGATTTGTGCCAGTCTCTGCTTAGGGCTACATCATTAAGAAAAAAATCATAAACACAAAACTTGGAACTCCTTTATTGTGTCAAGTTTCAAAGTGCTAGCACAAACCGTGTTTGATTTAGAGTTCCAACTACATGTATCCATATAGGAGAAAACAGAGTGAAACATAAACATTAAAACTGTTACAGCCAACGAACGGTTTAACCTAAAAGAACGAAATTTGGTGAGCCAAGTGGGATTTGGGTACTGATCATTTCCTGAAAGTGTCATCAAGTTTGGGTGAAAAAATGTGTGCTGGGATTTCAGTAACCATATAGTTTTTTGGAAGCTTGGCAACCCCTTTCCATTAAAGAGATTTGTGCCAGTCTCTGCTTAGGGCTACATCATTAGGAAACAAATCATAGAGACAGAACTTGGAACTACTTTATTGCGTCAAGTTTCAAAGTGCTAGCACAAACCATGTTTGATTTAGAGTTCCAACTACATGTATGCATATAGGAGAAAACAGAGTGAATCCCAAAAATTAAAACTGTTACACCCAATGAACGATTTAACCTACAAGAAGAAATTTTGGTGAGAAAGGTGGGATTGGGTTAATGATCATTACCTGAAAGTGTCATCAAGATTGGGTGAAAAAATGTGTGCTGAGATTTCAGGAAAGTCATAGTTTTTCAGAAGCTTGGCAACCCTTTTCCATGAAAGTGATTTTTGCCACTCTCTTCTTAGGGCTACATCATTAGGAAACAAATCATAGAGACAGAACTTGGAACTACTTTATTGTGTCAAGTTTCAAAGTGCTAGCACAAACCGTGTTTGATTTTGAGTTTCAACCACATATATCCATATAGGAGAAAACAGAGTGAAACCTAAAAATTAAAACTGTTACTGGCAACGAACGGTTTAACCTAGGAGAACGAAATTTGTTAAGGCAAGGTCGATTGGGGTACTGATCATTACCTGAAAGTGTCATCAAGTTTGGTTTAAAAAATGTGTGCTGAGATTTCAGTAAACTCATAGTTTTTCGGAAGCTTGTCAACCTCTTTCCATGAAATTGATTTGCACCAGTCTCTGCATAGGGCTACATCAATAGAAAACAAACCATAGAGACAGACACTTGGAACTACCTTTTGTGTCAAGTTTCAAAGAGCTAGCACAAACCGTGTTTGATTTAGAGTTCCAAATACATGTATCCATATAGGAGAAAACAGAGTGAAACATAAAAATTAAAACTGTTACTGCCAACAAACGGTTTAACCTAAAAGAACGAAATTTTGAGCCAAGTGGGATTCGGGTACCGATCATTACCTGAAAGTGTCATCAAGTTTGTGTGAAAAAATTTGTGCTGAGATTTCAGTAAACATATACTTTTTTGGAAGTTTGGCAACCCCTTTCCATAAAAGTGATTTGTGCCAGTCTCTGCTTAGGGCTACATCATTAGGAAACAAATCATAGAGACTGAACTTGGAACTACTTTTTTGTGTCAAGTTTCAAAGTGCTAGAACACACCGTGTTTGATTCAGAGTTCCAACTACATGTATCCATTTAGGAGAAAACAGAGTGAATCCGAAAATTAAAACTGTTACAGCCAAAAAACGATTTAACCTACAAGAAAAAAATTTGGTGAGAAAGGTGGGATTGGGGTAATGATCATTACCTGAAAGTGTCATCAAGATTGGGTGAAAAAATGTGTGCTGAGATTTCAGGAAGCTCGTAGTTTTTTGGAAGCTTGGCAACCTCTTTCTATGAAAGTGATTTCCGCCAGTCTCTGCTTAGGGCTACATCAATATGAAACAAACCATAGAGATAGAACTGGGAACTGCTTTATTGTGTCAAGTTTCAAATAGCTAGCACAAACTGTGTTTGATTTAGAGTTCCAACCACATGTATTGATATAGGAGAAAACAGAATGAAACCTGAAAATTAAAACTATTTCTCCCAACGAACGGTTTACCCTAGAAGAACGAAATTTGGTGAGCCAAGTGCGATTGGGGTACTGATCTTTACCTCAAAGTGTCATCAAGATTCGGTGAAAAATTGTGTGCTGAGATTTCAGGAAACTCGTAGTTTTTTGAAAGCTTGGCAACCCCTTTCCATGAAAGTGATTTGCGCCAGTCTCTGCTTAGGGCTACATCAATAGGAAGCAAACCATACAAATAGAACTTTGAACTACTTTATTGTGTCAAGATAAAAAGAGCTAGCACAAACCGTGTTTGATTTAGAGTTCCAACTACATGTATCCTTATAGGAGAAAACAGAATGTAACCTAAAAATTAAAACTGTTACTGCCAACGAATGGTTTAACCTAGAAGAACAAAATTTGGTGGTCCCAGTGGGATTGTCGTACTGATCATTACCTGAAAGTGTCATCCAGATTGGGTGAAAAATTGTGTGCTGATATTTCAGGAAGCTCGTAGTTTTATGGAAGCTTGGCAACCCCATTCCCTGAAAGTGATTTGCGCCAGTCTCTGCTTAGGGCTACATCAATAGGAAACAAACCATAGAGATAATACTTGGAACTACTTTATTGTGTCCAGTTTCAAAGAGCTAGCACAAACCATGTTTGATTTAGAGTTCCAACTACATGTATCCATATAGGAGAAAACAGAGTGAAACCTAAAAATTAAAACTCTTACTGCCAACGAAGGGTTTAACTTAAAAGAATGAAATTTGGTGAGCCAAGTGGGTTTCGGGTACTGATCATTATCTGAAAGTGTCATCAACATTGGGTGAAAAAATGTGTGCTGAGATTTCAGGAAGCTCGTAGTTTTTTGGAAGCTTGGCAACCTCTTTCCATGAAAGTGATTTCCGCCAGTCTCTGCTTAGGGCTACATCAATATGAAACAAACCATAGAGATAGTACTGGGAACTGCTTT
The DNA here is from genome assembly GCF_964194105.1 of Spermophilus citellus. NCBI lineage: Eukaryota > Metazoa > Chordata > Mammalia > Rodentia > Sciuridae > Spermophilus > Spermophilus citellus. Next base: position 83,978,036 of record NC_138185.1, on the reverse strand, counting down.
ATTGTGTCAAGTTTCAAAGAGCTAGCACAAACCGTGTTTGATTTAGAGTTCCAACTACACGTATCCATATAGGAGAAAAAAGAGTGAAACCGAAAAATTTAAACTGTTACTGCCAACGAACGGTTTAAAATAGAAGAACGAAATTTGGTGAGCCAAGTGGGATTGGGGTACTGATCATTACCTGAAGGTGTCATCAACATTGGGTGAAAAAATGTGTGCTGAGATTTCAGGAAGCTCGTAGTTTATTGGAAGCTTGGCAACCGCTTTCCATGAAAGTGATTTGCGCCAGTCTCTGCTTAGGGATACATCAATAGGAAACAAACCATAGAGATAGAACTTGGAACTGCTTCATTGTGTCAAGTTTCAAAGAGCTAGTACAAACCGTGTTTGATTTAGAGTTACAAATACATGTATCCATATAGGAGAAAACAGAGTGAAACCGAAAAATTTAAACTGTTACTGCCAACGAACGGTTTAAAATAGAAGAACTAAATTTGGTGAGCCAAGTCGGATTGGGGTACTGATCGTTACCTGAAAGTGTCATCAAGGTTTGGTGAAAAAATATGTGCTGATATATCAGGAAACTCATAGTTTTTTGGAAGCTTGGCAACTCCTTTCCCTGAAAGTGATTTCTGCCAGTCGCTGCTTAGGGCTAAGTCAATAGGAAACAAACCATAGAGATAGAACTTGGAACTACTTTATTGTGTCAAGTTTCAAAGTGCTAGCACAAACCGTGTTTGTTTTAGAGTTCCAACTACATGTATCCATATAGGAGAAAACAGAGTGAAACCTAAAAATTAACACTGTTACTGCCAACGAACGGTTTAACCTACAAAAACAAAATTTGGTGAGCCAAGTGGGATTGGGGTACTGATCATTACCTGAAAGTGTCATCAAGATTTGGTGAAAAAATGTGTGCTGAGATTTCAGGAAACTCGTAGTTTTTTGGATGCTTCGCAACTCCTTTCCATGAAAGTGATTTCCGCCAGTCTCTGCTTCGGCCTACATCAATAGGAAACAAACCATAGAGATAGAACTTGGAACTACTTTATTGTGTCAAGTTTCAAAGACCTAGCACAAACCGTGTTTGATTTAGAGTCCAACTACATGTATCCATATAGGAGAAAACAGAGTGAAACCTAAAAATTAAAACTGTTACTGCCAGAATCAATAACCTAGACTTAGCTGACATATATAGAATATATCAACCATCATCAAATGGATATACTTTTTTCTCAGCAGCACATGGCTCCTTCTCAAAAATAGACCATATATTATGCCATAGGGCAACCCTCAGTAAGTATAAAGGGGTGGAGATAATACCATGCATTTTATCTGATCATAATGGAATGAAACTGGAAATCAATGATAAAAGAAGGAAGGAAAAATCCTACATCACATGGAAAATGAACAATATGTTACTGAATGATCAATGGGTTACAGAAGACATAAAGGAGAAACCAAAAAATTCTTAGAGATAAATGAAAATACAGACACAACATATCGGTCTATGGGACACAATGAAAGCAGTTTTACGAGGAAAATTCATCGCCTGGTGGTCATTCCTCAAAAAAAGAAAAAACCAACAAATAAATGAGCTCACACTTCATCTCAAAGCCCTAGTAAAGGAAGAGCAAAACAACAGCAAATGTAGCAGAAGGCTAGAAATAATTAAAATCAGAGCGGAAATCAATGAAATTGAAACAAAAGAAACTATTGAAAAAAATTAACAAAACTAAAAGTTGGTTCTTCGAAAAAATAAATAAGATCGACAGACCTTTAGCCATGCAAACGAAGAGAAGAAGAGAGAGAACTCAAATTACTAACATACGGGAAGAAAAAGACAATATCACAACAGATGCTACAGAAATGCAGAAGACAATTAGAAATTATTTTGAAAACCTATATTCCAACAAAATAGAAGATAGTGAAGACATTGATAAATTTCTTAAGTCATATGATTTACCCAGACTGAGTCAGGAGGATACACACAATTTGAACAGACCAATATCAATGGATGAAATTGAAGAATGCATCAAAAGACTACCAACCAAGAAAAGCCCCGGACCGGATGGGTATACAGCGGAGTTTTACAAAACCTTTAAAGAAGAATTAAAACCAATATTTTTCAAGTTATTTCAGGAAATAGAAAAAGAGGGAGCTCTTCCAAATTCATTCTACAAGGCCAACATCACCGTGATTCCGAAACCAGACAAAGACACCTCAGAGAAAAAAAACTACAGACCAATATCTCTAATGAACCTAATTGCAAAAATCCTCAATAAAATTCTGGCGAATCGAATACAAAAATCACATCAAAAAAATTGTGCACCATGATCAAGTAGGATTCATCCCTAGGATGCAAGGATGGTTCAATATACGGAAATCAATAAATGTTATTCTCCACATCAATAGACTTAAAGACAAGAACCATATGTGTGGGGAGCCATTCTGACACGTGATTGGGTGACTCCCGTTAAGGGCCTGAGGCGCTCTGGCTGTGTCGGAGCTATCCCGACCCTTTCGTGATGAGAGAGCCCATCCGTGTGGGGGTGTGCATGACCACTGACCCCGGAGACCCAATCACTGACCCTGACCTTGGAGTGCAGCCCCCCTCAATCTTCATTGGATGGAATTCTCCCCTGAATCTCTTGTCCCCCAAATAAAAGGCTACTCCCCGGCGTGTTCGCTCTCTCTCTCTCTCCTGCTAGCTCAGAGTAATCCTCGCTGCCCTGCTGGGCGGCTAGAGGCGGGAACCAGGGAGGCGAGCCGTCTCGGACCTAGCAATGTAAAATAAGGTACTGGTTTGTGTGTTTTATTTTGATCTCTTCTAACTAACTTAATGCCTAGAACCTCATTAATGAAACCACTGCGCAGGCCGCATGGTAGAATTGGCGCCCACGAGGGGGGCATTCTGAATTAGTTAGATTGAGTGGGAGCGTGCGCTAAAAAGATAAGGGAAAGAATAAAAAGGAAGATAAGGAAAAAGAAATAAAGATAAAGGAAAATAAGGAATAAAGATAAAGATAAGGAAGAGGTGACATTTGGGTCACAAAAGTACCGGGAGATATTGAAGGAAAGAGACATTAAATTACTTAAAATGGGAAATTCTACTTCTTTGGATAAGGAAATGTATCTGACTATTTTAGACAGTATAATTAATCAGAAAGGAAAACAGATAAAGAAAACTCAGTTATTACAATTCTTAAAGATTGTAGGTGAATATTGTCCTTGGTTTTGTGACCAAGAGTCTCCAAATTTACTTACTTGGGAGAAATTAAGAAGGAAAAAAGTTTGTCTTTTTAAAAATATGGGCCAGAGTTCGCAGCCCCCTGAAGACCTTTTAAAAGCCATTCAAGGAGCTGTTAAGTCTATTCAAATGGAAAATCGGCCTGAGGCTAAGTTAATTTCCTTTCCCTTGAGCCGTTTAAGAACAAAAGCACTAGGGACCAAAGTTAGAAATGTGAACTTAGACTTGCAGCCCCATGCGGAGAATTCAGATGGCACGGCCCGCTTTCTCGCCGCCACCGGCATTTCCTGCTAGCGGGAGCCCGGGAATTCCAGGGGAGGTCGCACAGTGTGACGTCATCACGCCGGCCATGGGGGCCGCCATCTTTAGATTTACCGAAACAAAACAAACAGTTTCCATGCCAACCATGGGGGCCGCCATCTTTAATTTTACCGGAGCAGAACCACAGTTTCCGTACAAACGCCTAATGAATTTCAAGGCTTTTAAGAGAGATATTTTAGCCAGAATGGGACTGTTATTAGTTACTTCAAATTCTATAAGATCAGTTGAAGAAGTTAATCAGAGGTATTTTCCTGGAGATGATAAGGAGACCTTTCAGGAAGAATATCTGTTTACAAGCCAGTCTCCACGACAAAGATTAGTAAATACTCCAGACCAAAATTTTTACTAGGGGCCCTGAGTACTTCCCCGATCCTTAAGACAGCTGAAAAAATCACGTGGCTCACAGAAGAGCCTATATGGATTTCTCAGTGGCCCATCTAAGGGGAAAAGCTTAAAATAATTCATAGATTAGTTGAGGAACAACTTCAGGCTGGTCATATTGAACCAACACTTAGTCCTTGGAATACACCTATTTTTGTTATTAAGAAAAAGTCAGGAAATTGGAGATTACTACAGGATTTAAGGGCGATAAATCATGCAATTCAGCCTATGGGATCATTACAGCCAGGACTTCCCTCCCCCACAGCCATTCCTTTAGATTATAGCTTGATGGTAATAGCTTTAAAAGACTGTTTTTTCTCTATAAGGTTACATCCTGAAGATTGTGAAAGATTTGCTTTCACTGTCCCAGCAATTAATTTTAAGGAACCTGTTAAAAGATTCTGCTGGAAGGTGCTTCCTCAGGGAATGCGTAATAGCCCTACACTGTGCCAAAAATATGTTGACCAGACAATAGATCCCATTAGAAATAGCTTCCCTGATGCCTATATTATTCATTTTATGGATGATATACTATTGGCTCATGCTAATCCAGAAGTACTTTCAGAAATTTTTACTCAGTTAGAGACTTCACTTACAGCAATGGGTTTATGTATAGCTCCTCAAAAAATTCAAAAGGTATCTCCTTTTCAATATCTAGGTCAGATAATTCAAGGGAGTACAATCCGTCCTCAAAATCTTCAGATAAGAGTTAAGGAGTTACGTACCCTTAATGATTTTCAAAAACTATTAGGAGATATTAACTGGCTAAGACCATCCTTAAAGTTAACTATTTCTGAGTTAAGTCCTTTATTTCAGATATTACAAGGAAATCCTTCTCCAACCTCTCCACGTCAGCTAACTTTGGAAGCTAAAACAGCCTTAAAAAAAGTTGAAATTGCAATTAAAAATGCACTGCTCACTAGAATGGATCCTAAAGAAATAGTGTATTTATTAATATTTCCTCCTGAGCATACCCCAACAGGAGCCATATGGCAAAATTAGGAGTTATTGAGTGGATTTATTTATCCCACTCCCCTCAAAAAACATTAATTCCTTTTCATTATTCTATAGCTCAATTTGTAATTAAAGGTAGAACTAGGATTTTAAAATTAATTGGATCTGAGCCTGATATCATAATTATTCCATTTTCTGTTCGACAGACTAATTGGCTTTTTCAAACTTCTAGCTCATGGCAGATAGCTTTTGCAGATTTTCCTGGGCAGATAGATAGCCATTATACTCATGATAAGATTGTACAATTTGCATCATTAACGTCACTTATCTTTCCAAAGTTTGTACGAGCTTATCCAATAGAGAAAGCTTTATCGGTGTTCACGGATGCTTCACACTCCAGTAAGGCAGGTTTCTTCAGCCGTGTTCACACAGAGGTAATACAAACTTCTTATACTCCTGCCCAAAGAGCAGAGCTCCAAGCTCTGATTTGTGCCTTAGATTATTTTTCAAATGAGCCTATTAATATCTATTCTGACAGCTTATATGCAGTCGGAGTTACCAAAAATATTGAAACCTCAGTTACTGGGTTTACTTCATCACAGGAGTTATTTAAATTTATTTCATAATTTACAAAAGACAGTGCTAATGCGAAAGTTCCCATGTTTCATTGGACACATCCGTGCGCATACTAACCTTCCCGGACCCCTAGTTATAGGTAATGATAAAATTGATAAATTAGTAGCTTTTTGTCAACAGATGTCTTCATATGACTGTGCACTAGCTTCCCATTCCTTACATCATCAAAATGCTTCTAGCTTACGTAAAAAATTTAATATTACCAGAGAACAAGCTCGTCAGATTGTACGCCAATGTCCTAACTGTGTTATTCACACTCCATCTCTGCCATCAAGGGTAAATCCCCGTGGATTAAAACCAAATCAGATATGGCAAATGGATGTAACTCATATTCCTCAATTTGGTAAGCAATGTTATGTGCATGTCATAGTGGACACTTATTCTAGATTTATTTTTGCTACAGCATGTACTAAGGAAAATACTCAACATGTAATTTCTCATTGCTTAGCAGCTTTTTCCGTTTTAGGGTGCCCTATGCAGATTAAAACAGATAATGCTTTAGCTTATGTAAGCTCTTCTTTTCAACAATTTTGCCAAGAGTTTCAAATTAATCATAAAACAGGAATTCCTTATAATCCCCAAGGTCAAGCCATTGTAGAATGAGCTCATTTATCTATTAAGCTTCAATTACAAAAATTACAAAAATTGAAAAGGGGGAATAAGATAGTGACTCCCCAAAATAGCCTTAATCATGCCTTGTTTTTTTTAAATTATTTAAACTGTGATGCAGAAGGTCACATTGCTGCTGAGAGGCAAATGTCTCCCTCAGTGACAGGCCCTTTAGGCAGAGTTCTGTGGAAAGATTTACAGACTGGTCAATGGAAGGGGCCGGATCCGGTAATAACATGGGGCCGAGGGCATGCCTGTATTTTTCCAGAAGGTGCTTTCCATCCTATTTGGGTGCCTGAACGTGCTATCAGACATGGAGGAGATAGAACCCAGGCTCAAGTGACTGAGGATCGACCCGGAGGAGCCACAACCCAGAAGGAGGAGATATCGGAAAAAGATGAAGAAAGACCAGATTGAACCAGCCGAGAAGCTGATTTCGTGGAAAGATGTGAAGAAATTGACAACCCAGGCTTCCCAAATACTTCGACGCCTAGGAAAGAACAGGACCCCAGTCTTGATGGTAGTGACAGTAATTGCCCTACTGGGCTGTCAGGTAAAAGGGAATCAAGTAGACACTTATTGGACATATTTCCCAGATCCACCCCTGGTACACCCAGCTGTGTGGACTGGAGAATCTATTCCAGTATTTACTAATGACTCATTCATGATGGGAGGATTTACAGATACTCATATTACTCCCAATCATGTGACTAGATTAAATTATTCTGGCTACAGTGCCCAATTACCTTTATGTTGATCACATGATAAACATGCTGGCTGCCTGAAAGTATCATTTGAAGAAAAGACAGTGATTGGTAAACCTAAACTGACAAATAATTCTATTTATGGAGACTTAAAACCTAATACTAGATCAATAATTAAGATGGAACTTTCCCATAACAAGCCAGTCATTTCTGCAAAACCTCCACAGATACCCCACTATCCAAATAGTTCTACAATTGAAATTGGCACCTTTCCTAAATGGATGGATTGTGTAAATACATTTCCTGTACAACATAAGGTGTCTAAAGCTAGTGGGTATATTTTAGACTGGTCTCCAAAAATTGATAAGAGACAATTACGAAGAAATTCTGCTATGACACCTGCAGGATTTGTTAGTAATATTTTGACTTATAGTGAAGGAGGTATTCAAAAAGATATTTGGCATTTAATTGCTGCCTCAGAATATTTACATTTTACAGATAAATCTTTACCAAAATTTGTCGGCAAGAACTGTAAGAGGGATCTTGCTATGGCCTAAGAGCCTGTGTCCAATCTCCTTATGTTTTAATTATTGGAAATGTAAAAGTTAAATGGATAGATGATAGATATTTTGTTACTTGTAATAAGTGCAACCTAACCAATTGTATTTCTAGGTATAATCGAGGAAAAAGGAGCGCTGATACTTCATCAGCCCTCTTTTGTTTTATTACCTGCTAATATTTCAGAGCCATGGTATGCTGATGCTGGTTTACAAGTCCTGCAGCAAATTCATGCCCAGGTAACAAGACCTAAATGTGCTATTGGAGTCATAATTGTTGGTGTCTTAGCACTGGTCTCATTTATTGCCTCAACTGTCTCTGCATCTCTGACATTGTCTCAGAATATTCAGCATGAAAAATTTCTTAATAATTTAGCTCAAAATACTTCCAAGGCTCTGCGTAATCAAGTAAATGTTGATGAAAGGATTGAGACTAAATTAAACGCCTTAGAGGCGACCGTTATAAACATTGGTAATGAACTTTCAGCCTTAAAATTTAAGAAAAGGCTTAAATGCCATGCTAATTATAAGTATATATGTGTTACAGCTGCCAAGTACAATGCTTCTCTCTGGGATTGGGAGAAGGTTAAAAAACATTTATTAGGTATTTGGCAAAATAGTAATAATAGCTTGGATATTCTGGAACTTCATCACCATATCCAAGACATTCAAAATAATAGAGCTGATTTTTCAGATCCTTCTTCCTTGGCTAACCAAATATTGAAGGAGTTAAATGGATTCAACCCTGGAAATATTCTTAAACACTCCACTTGGTACATTATTGGATTATTCTCTTTGCTGTTAATTCTCTTTTGTATTGTAACTATAGGATGCCGATTCTTCCAATCAAGAATCCAAGAACTTCAGAGAGTGAACCGCCGCCTCATTGTTAAGAAAAGAAAGGGGGAATATGTGGGGAGCCATTCTGACATGTGATTGGGTGACTCCCGTTAAGGGCCTGAGGCGCTCTGGCTGTGTCAGAGCTATCCCGACCCTTTCCTGATAAGAGAGCCCATCCATGTGGGGGTGTGCGTGACCACTGACCCCGGAGACCCAATCACTGACCCTGACCTTGGAGTGTAGCCCCCCTCAACCTTCATTGGATGGAATTCTCCCCTGAATCTCTTGTCCCCCAAATAAAAGGCTACTCCCCGGCGTGTTCGCTCTCTCTCTCTCCTGCTAGCCCAGAGTAATCCTCGCTGCCCTGCTGGGCGGCTAGAGGCAGGAACCAGGGAGGCGAGCCATCTCGGACCTAGCAATGTAAAATAAGGTACTGGTTTGTGTGTTTTATTTTGATCTCTTCTAACTAACTTAATGCCTAGAACCTCATTAATGAAACCACTGCGCAGGCCGCGTGGTAGACATATGATCATCTCAATAGATGCAGAGAAAGCATTCGACAAAGTACAGCATCCCTTTATGTTCAAAACATTAGAAAAATTAGGGATAACAGGAACTTACCTTGACATTGTAAAAGCTATCTATGCTAAGCCTCAGGCTAGCATCATTCTGAATGGACAAAAGTTGAAGGTATTCCCTCTAAAATCTGGAACAAGACAGGGATGCCCTCTATCTCCACTTCTATTCAATATAGTTCTCGAAACACTGGCCAGAGCAATTAGACAGATGAAAGAAATTAAAGGCATAAAAATTGGAAAAGGAGAACTTAAATTATCACTATGTGCAGATGACATGATCCTATACCTAGAAGACCCAAAAGGGTCTACAAAGAAACTACTAGAACTAATAAATGAATTCAGCAAAGTGGCAGGATATAAAATCAACACGCATAAATCAAAGGCATTTCTGTATATCAGTGACAAAACTTCTGAAACGGAAGTGAGGAAAAACACTCCATCCACGATATCCTCAAAAAAATAAAATAAAATAAAATACTTGGGAATCAACCTAACAAAAGAGGTCAAAGATTTATATAATGAAAACTACAGAACCCTAAAGAGAGAAGTTGATGAAGATCTTAGAAGATGGAAAAACATACCCTGTTCATGGATATGCAGAACTAACATCATCAAAATGGCGATATTACCAAAAGTTCTCTATAGGTTTAATGCAATGCCAATCAAAATCCCAACGGCATTTCTTGTAGAAATTGACAAAGCAATCATGAAATTCATATGGAAAAATAAAAGACCCAGAATAGCAAAAGCAGTTCTAAACAGGAAGTGTGAATCAGGTGGTATAGCGATACCAGATTTCAAACTATATTACAAAGCAATAGTGACAAAAACAGCATGGTACTGGTACCAAAACAGGCAGGCGGACCAATGGTTTAGAATAGAGGACATAGAGACTAATCCACAAAGCTACAACTATCTTATATTTGATAAAGGGGCTAAAAGCATGCAATGGAGGAAGGATAGCATCTTCAACAAATGGTGTTGGGAAAACTGGAAATCCATATGCAACAAAATGAAACTGAATCCCTTTCTCTCACCATGCACAAAAGTTAACTCAAAATGGATCAAGGAACTTGATATCAAACCAGAGACTCTGCATCTGATAGAAGAAAAAGTTGGCTCCGATCTACAGATTGTGGGGTTGGGCTCCAAATTCCTTAATAGGACACCCATAGCACAAGAGTTAACAACAAGAATCAACAAATGGGACTTAATTAAACTTAAAAGTTTTTTTTTTTCTCAGCAAGAGAAACAATAAGAGAGGTAAATAGGGAGCCTACATCCTGGGAACAAATCTTTACTCCTCACACTTCAGATAGAGCCCTAATATCCGGAGTATACAAAGAACTCAAAAAATTAGACAATAAGATAACCAATAACCTAATCAACAAATGGGCCAAGGACCTGAACAGACACTTCTCAGAGGAGGATATACAATCAATCAACAAGTACATGAAAAAATGCTCTCCATCTCTAGCAGTCAGAGAAATGCAAATCAAAACCACCCAAAGATACCATTTCACTCCAGTAAGATTGGCAGCCACTATGAAGTCAAACAACAAGTGCTAGAGAGGTTGTGGAGAAAAGGGTACAATTGTACATTGCTGGTGGGACTGCAAATTGGTGCGGCCAATTTGGAAAGCAGTTTGGAGATTCCTGGGAAAGATGGGAATGGAACCACCATTTGACCCTGCTATTGCCTTTCTTGGACTATACCCTGAAGACCTTAAAAGAGCATGCTACAGGGATACTGCCACATCGATGTTCATAGCAGCACAATTCACAATTGCTAGACTGTGGAACCAACCCAGATGCCCCTCAGTAGATGAATGGATAAAAAAAATGTGGCATCTATACACAATGGAGTACTATGCAGCAATAAAAAATGACAAAATCATAGAATTTGCAGGGAAATGGACGGCACTAGAGTATATTATGCTTAGTGAAGGTAGCCAATCCCTAAAAAACAAATGTCAAATGTCTTCTTTAATATAATGAGACCAAATATGAACAGAGCATAAAGGAAGAGTAGGAAGAAAAGAGTAACATTAATCAGTGACATGAGATGGGAGGGAAAGGGAGAGATGAGGAAAATTGCGTGGAAATGAAGGGAGACCCTCATTGATATACAAAATTACATATAAGAGGTTGGGAGGGGAATGGGAAAATAAACAAGGAGAGAAATGAATTAAATTAGATGGGGTAGAGAGAGAAGAAGGGAGGGGAGAGGAGGGGGGATAGTAGGGGATAGGAAAGGTACCAGAATACAACAATTACTAATAGGGCATTACGTAAAATTGTGGATGTGTAACTGACATGATTCTGCAATCTGCATTTGGGGAAAATTGGGGGTTCATAACCACTTCAATCTAATGTATGAAGCATGATATGTCAAGAGCTTTGTAAAGTTGTGAAAAACCAATAAAAAAAAGGAAAAGAAAAAAAACTGTTACTGCCAACGAACGGTTTAACCTAGAAGAATGAAATTTGGTGAGCCAACTGGGATTGGGGTACTGATCATTACCTGAAACTGTCATCAAGATTGGGTGAAAAAATATGTGCTGGGATTTCAGGAAACTCGTAGTTTTTTGGAAGCTTGGCCACCCCTTTCCCTGAAAGGGATTTGCGCCACTCTCTTCTTAGGGCTACCTCAATATAAAACAAACCATAGAGATAGAATATGGAACTACATTATTGTGTCAAGTTTCAAAGAGCTAGCACAAACCGTGTTTGATTTAGAGTGCCAACTACATGTATCCATAGAGGAGAAAACAGAGTGAAACCTAAAAATTAAAACTGTTACTGCCAACGAATGGTTTAACATAGAAGAACGAAATTTGGTGAGCCAAGTTCGATTGGGGTACTGATAAGTGTCACCAAGATTGGGTGAAATAATGTATGCTGAGATTGCAGGAAACTCGTAGTATTTGGAAGCATCGCAACCCCATTCCATGAAAGTGATGTGCGCAAGGCTCTGCTAAGGACTACATCAATAGGAAACAAACCAAAGAGACAGAACTTGGAACTACTTTATTGTGTCAAGTTTCAACGATTTAGCACAAACCGTGTTTGATTTAGAGTCCCAAATACATGTATCTATATAGGAGAAAACAGAGTGAAACCTAAAAATTAAAACTGTTACTGCCAACGAACGGTTTAAACTAGAAGAACGAAATTTGGTGATTCAAGTGGGATTGGGGTAGTGATCATTACCTGAAAGTGTCATCAAGATTGGTGAAAAAATGTGTGCTGAGATTTCAGGAAACTCATATTTTTTGGAAGCTTGACAACTCCTTTCCATGAAAGTGATTTGCACAAGGCTCTGCTTAGGGCTACATCAAATAGAAAGAAACCATAGAGACAGAACTTGGAACTACTATATTGTGTCAAGTTTCAAACAGCTAGCACAACTGTGTTTGATTTAGAGGTCCAAAATCATGTATCCATATAGGAGAAAACAGAGTCAAACCTACAAATGTGTGCTGAGATTTCAGGAAACTCATAGTTTTTTGGAAGCTTGGCAACCCCTTTCCATTAAAGTGATTTTCGCCAGTTCTGCCTAGGGCTACATCAATAGAAAGCACACCATAAAGACAGAACTAGCACTACTTTATTGTGTCAAATTTCAAAGAGCTAGCACAAACCATGTTTGATTTAGAGTTCCAAATACATGTATCCATATAGGAGAAAACAGAGTGAATCCTAAAAATTAAAACTGTTACTGCCAACGAATGGTTTAACCTAGAAGAATGAAATTTGGTGAGCCAAATGGAATTGGGGAACTGATCATTAGCTGAAAGTGCCTTCAAGATTCGGTGAAAAAATGTGTGCTGAGATTTCAGGAAACTCGTAGTTTTTTGGAAGCTTGGCAACCCCTTTCCATGAAAGGGATTTGCGCCAGTCTCTGCTTAGGGCTACATCAATAGGAAACAAACCATAGATACAGAACTTGCAACTACGTTATTGTGTCAAGTATCAGAGACCTAGGACAAACCGTGTTTGATTTAGAGTTCAACTACATGTATCCATATAGGAGAAAACAGAGAGAAATCAAAAATTAAAACTCTTACTGCCAACAAACGGTTTAAACTAGAAGAACAAAATTTGGTGAGCCAAGTGGTATTGGGGTACTGATCATTACCTGAAAGTGTCATCAAGATTGGTTGAAAAAATGTGTGCTGAGATTTCAGGAAACTCATAGTTTTTTGGAAGCTTGGCAACCCCTTTCCCTGAAAGTGATTTGCGCCAGGCTCTGCTTAGGGCTACATTGATAGTAAAGAAAGCATAGAGATAGAAGTTGGAACTACATTATTGTGTCAAGTTTCAAAGAGCTAGCACAAACCGTGTTTGATTTAGAGTTCCAAATACATGTATCCTTATAGGAGAGAACAGAGTGAAACCTAAAAATTAAAACTGTTACTGCCAACGAACGGTTTAAATTAGAAGAACGAAATTTGGTGAGCCAAGTGGGATTGGGGTACTCATCATTACCTGAAAGTGTCATCAAGATTGTTGAAAAATATGTGCTGAGATTTCAGGAAACTCGTAGTTTTTTGGAAGCTTGGCAACCCCTTTCCATGAAAGTGATTTCTGCCAGGCTCTGCTTAGGTCTACATCAATAGGAAACAAACCATAGAGATAGAACTTGGAAATACTTTATTGTGTCAAGTTTCATAGAGCTAGCACAAACTGTGTTTGATTTAGAGTTCCAACTACATGTATCTATATAGGAGAAAACAGAGTGAAACCTAAAAATTAAAACTGTTACTGCCAACGACAGTTTAACCTAGAAGAACGAAATTTGGTGAGCCAAGTGGGATTGGGGCAATGATCATTGCCTGAAAGTGTCATCAAGATTGGGTGGGGCTGGGGATGTGGCTCAAGTGGTAGCGCGCTCGCCGGGCATGCGTGCGGCCCGGGTTCGATCCTCAGCACCACATACCAACAAAGATGTTGTGTCCACCGAGAACTAAAAAATAAATATTAAAAATTCTCTCTCTCTCTCTCTCTCTCTCTCTCTCTCCTCTCTCACTCTCTTTAAAAAAAATAAAAAAAGATTAGGTGCAAAAATGTGTGCTGAAATTTCAGGAAACTCGTAGTTTTCTGGAAGCTTGGCAACCCCTTCCATGAATGTGATTTGCGCCAGTCTCTGCTTAGGGCTACATCAAAAAGAAACAAACCATAGAGTTTGAACTTGGAACTACTGTATTGTGTCAAGTTTAAAAGAGCTAGCACAAACCGTGTTTGATTTAGAGTGCCAACTACATGTATCCATATAGGAGAAAACAGAGTGAAACCTAAAAATTAAAACTGTTACTCCCAACGAACGGTTTAACATAGAAGAACGAAATTTGGTGAGCCAAGTTCGATTGGGGTACTGATAAGTGTCACCAAGATTGGGTGAAATAATGTATGCTGAGATTGCAGGAAACTCGTAGTTTTTGGAAGCATTGCAACCCCATTCCATGAAAGTGATTTGCGCCAGGCTCTGCTAAGGACTACATCAATAGGAAACAAACCAAAGAGACAGAACTTGGAACTACTTTATTGTGTCAAGTTTCAACGATTTAGCACAAACCGTGTTTGATTTAGAGTCCCAAATACATGTATCTATATAGGAGAAAACAGAGTGAAACCTAAAAATTAAAACTGTTACTGCCAACGAACGGTTTAAACTAGAAGAACGAAATTTGGTGATTCAAGTGGGATTGGGGTAGTGATCATTACCTGAAAGTGTCATCAAGATTGGTGAAAAAATGTGTGCTGAGATTTCAGGAAACTCGTAGTTTTTTGGAAGCTTGGCGACCCCTTTCCATGAAAGTGATTTGCGCAAGTCTCTGCTCAGGGCTACATCAATAGGAGACAAACCATAGAATTAGATGTTGGAACTACTTTTTTGTGTCAATTATCAAAAAGCTAGCAGAAACCATGTTGGATTTAGAGTTCCAACTACATATATCCATATAGCAGAAAACAGAGTGAAACCTAAAAATTAAAACTGTTAGTGCCAACGAACGGTAGAACCTACAAGAACAAAATTTGGTGAGCCAAGTGGGATTGGCATTCTCATCATTACCTGAAAGTGTCATCAAGATTGGTTGAAAAAAATGTATGCTGAAATTTCAGGAAACTCGTAGTATTTTGGAAGCTTGGCAACCCATTTCCATGAAAGTGATTTGCGCCAGTCTCTGCTTAGGGCTACATCAATAAGAAACAAATCCTAGAGATAGAACTTGGAACTACTTTATTGTGTCAAGTTTCAAAGGTCTAGCACAAACCGTGTTTGATTTAGAGTGCCAACTACATGTATCCATACAGGAGAAAACAGAGTGAAACCTAAAAATTCAAACTGTTACTGCCAATGAAAAGTTTAACCTAGAAGAACAAATTTGGTGAGCCAACTGGGATTGGGGTACTGATCATTACCTGAAAGTGTCATCAAGATTGGGTGAAAAAATGTGTGGTGAGATTTCAGGAAACTCGTAGTTTTTTGGAAGCTTGGCAACCCCTTTCCATGAAAGTGGTTTGCGCCAGGCTCTGCTTAGGGCTACATCAATAGGAAACAAACCATAGAGACAGAACTTGGAACTACATTATATTGTCAAGTTTCAAAGATTTAGCACAAACCGAGTTTGATTTAGAGTCCCAAATACATGTATCCATAGAGGAGAAATCAGAGTGAAACCTAAAAATTAAAACTGTTACTGCCAACGAATGGTTTAACCTAGAAGGACAAAATTTGGTGAGCCAATTGGGATAGGAGTACTGTTCATTAGCTGAAAGTGTCACCAATTTTGGGTGAAAAAATATGTGCTGACATTTCAGGAAACTCGTAGTTTTTTTGAAGCTTGGCAACCCCTTTCCATGAAAGTGATTTGTGCCAATCTCTGCTTTGGGCTACATCAATAGGAAACAAACCATAGCGATAGAACTTGGAACTACTTTATTGTGTCAAGTTTGAAAGAGCTAGCACAAACCGTGTTTGATTTAGAGTTCTAAATATATGTATACTGAGAGGAGAAAACAGAGTGAAACCTAAAAATTAAAATTGTTACTGCCAACGAACGGTTTAACCTACAAGAAAGAATTTCGGTGAGCCAACTGAAATTAGGATACTGACCTTTACCTGAAAGTCTCATCAAGACTGGGTGAAAAAAATGTGTGCTGAGATTTCAGGAAACTCATACTTTTTGGAAGCTTGGCAACCCCTTTCCATGAAAGTGATTTGTGCCAGGCTCTGCTTAGGGCTACATCAATAGGAAACAAGCCATAGAGACAGAACATGGAACTACATTATTGTGTCAAGTTTCAACGAATTAGCACAAACCGTGTTTGTTTTAGAGTTCCAACTACATGTATCCATATAGGAGAAAACAGAGTGAAACCTAAAATTAAAACTGTTACTGCCAAAGAACGGTTTAACCTAGAAGAACAAAATTTGATGAGCCAACTGGGATTGGGGTCCTGATCATTACCTCAAAGTGTCATCAAGATTGGGTGAAAAAATATGTGCTGAGATTTCAGGAAACTCGTAGTTTTTTGGAAGCTTGGCAACCCCTTTCCATGAAAGTGATTTGCGCCAGTCTCTGCTTAGGGCTACATCAAAAGGAAACAAACCACAGAGATAGAACTTGGAACTACTTTATTGTGTCAACTTTCAAGGATCTAGCACAAACCGTGTTTGATTTAGAGTGCCAACTACATGTATACATATACGAGAAAACAGAGTGAAACCTAAAAATTTAAACTGTTACTGACAACTAACGGTTTAACCCAGAAGAACGAAATTTGATGAGCCAAGTGGGACTGGGGAAATGATCATTACCTGAAAGTGACATCAAGATTGGGTGAAAAAATGTGTGCTGAGATTGCAGGAAACTCATAGTTTTTTGGAAGGTTTGCAGCCCCTTTCCGTGAAAGTGATTTGCGCCAATCTCTGCGTAGGGCTACATCAATAGAAAAAAAACCATAGAGACAGAACTTGGAACTACTTTATTCTGTCAAGTTTCAAAGAGCTAGTACAAACCAGGTTTGATTTAGAGTTCCAACTGCATGTATCCATATAGGAGAAAACCGAGTGAAATGTAAAAATTAAAACTGTTATTGCCATCGAACGGTTTAACCTAGAAGAACGAAATCTGGTGAGCTAAGTGGGAATGGGGTACTGATCATTACCTGAAAGTGTCATCAAGATTGGGTGAAAAAATGTGTGCTGAGATTTCAGGAAACTCGTAGTTTTTTGGAAGGTGCAACCCCTTTCCATGTAAATGATTTGCGCCAGTCTCTGCTTAGGGCTACATCAATAGGAAACATACCATGGAGATAGAACTTGGAACTACTTAATTGTGTCAAATTTCAGAGGGCTAGAACAAACCGTGTTTGATTTAGAGTTCCAACTACATGTATCCATATAGGAGAAAACAGAGTGAAACCGAAAAATTAAAACTGTTAGTGCCAACAAATGGTTTAACCTAGAAGAACGAAATTTGGTGAAAGAGGGATTGGGGTACTGATCATTACCTGAAAGTGTCATCAAGATTGGGTGAAAAAATGTGTGCTGAGATTTCAGGAAACTCGTAGTTTTTGCGAAGCTTGGCAACCCCTTTCAATGAGTGTGATTTGTGCCAGTCTCTGGTTAGGGCTACATCAATTGGAAACAAACCATAGAGTTAGAACTTGGAACTCGATTATTGTGTCAAGTTTCAAAGAGCTAGCACAAACCGTGTTTGATTTAGAGTTCCAACTATAGGTATCCATATAGGAGAAAACAGAGTGAAACTTAAAATTAAAAATGTTACTGTCAAGGAATTGTTTAACCTAGAAGAACGAAATTTGGTGAGCCAAGAGGGATCGGGGTACTGATCATTACGTGAAAGTGTCATCACGATTGGGTGAAAAAATGTTTGCTGAGATTTCAGGAAACTCGTAGTTTTTTGGAAGCTTGGCAACCCCTTTCCATGAAAGTGATTTGCGCCAGTCTCTGCTTAGGGCTACATCAAAAGGAAACAAACCACAGAGATAGAACTTGGAACTACTTTATTGTGTCAACTTTCAAGGATCTAGCACAAACCGTGTTTGATTTAGAGTGCCAACTACATGTATACATATACGAGAAAACAGAGTGAAACCTAAAAATTTAAACTGTTACTGACAACTAACGGTTTAACCCAGAAGAACGAAATTTGATGAGCCAAGTGGGACTGGGGAAATGATCATTACCTGAAAGTGACATCAAGATTGGGTGAAAAAATGTGTGCTGAGATTGCAGGAAACTCATAGTTTTTTGGAAGGTTTGCAGCCCCTTTCCGTGAAAGTGATTTGCGCCAATCTCTGCGTAGGGCTACATCAATAGAAAAAAAACCATAGAGACAGAACTTGGAACTACTTTATTCTGTCAAGTTTCAAAGAGCTAGTACAAACCAGGTTTGATTTAGAGTTCCAACTGCATGTATCCATATAGGAGAAAACCGAGTGAAATGTAAAAATTAAAACTGTTATTGCCATCGAACGGTTTAACCTAGAAGAACGAAATCTGGTGAGCTAAGTGGGAATGGGGTACTGATCATTACCTGAAAGTGTCATCAAGATTGGGTGAAAAAATGTGTGCTGAGATTTCAGGAAACTCGTAGTTTTTTGGAAGGTGCAACCCCTTTCCATGTAAATGATTTGCGCCAGTCTCTGCTTAGGGCTACATCAATAGGAAACATACCATGGAGATAGAACTTGGAACTACTTAATTGTGTCAAATTTCAGAGGGCTAGAACAAACCGTGTTTGATTTAGAGTTCCAACTACATGTATCCATATAGGAGAAAACAGAGTGAAACCGAAAAATTAAAACTGTTAGTGCCAACAAATGGTTTAACCTAGAAGAACGAAATTTGGTGAAAGAGGGATTGGGGTACTGATCATTACCTGAAAGTGTCATCAAGATTGGGTGAAAAAATGTGTGCTGAGATTTCAGGAAACTCGTAGTTTTTGCGAAGCTTGGCAACCCCTTTCAATGAGTGTGATTTGTGCCAGTCTCTGGTTAGGGCTACATCAATTGGAAACAAACCATAGAGTTAGAACTTGGAACTCGATTATTGTGTCAAGTTTCAAAGAGCTAGCACAAACCGTGTTTGATTTAGAGTTCCAACTATAGGTATCCATATAGGAGAAAACAGAGTGAAACTTAAAATTAAAAATGTTACTGTCAAGGAATTGTTTAACCTAGAAGAACGAAATTTGGTGAGCCAAGAGGGATCGGGGTACTGATCATTACGTGAAAGTGTCATCACGATTGGGTGAAAAAATGTTTGCTGAGATTTCAGGAAACTCGTAGTTTTTTGGAAGCTGGCAAAACCTTTCCATGAAAGTGATTTGTGCCAGTGTCTGCTTAGGGCTACATCAATTGGAAAGAAACCATAGAGACATAACTTGGAACTAGTTTATTGTGTCACGTTTCACAGAACTAGCACAAACCGTGTTTGATTTAGAGTCCCAACTACAGGTATCTATATAGGAGAAAACAGAGTGAAACCTAAAAATTAAAACTGTGACTAACAATGAACACTTTAACCTAGAAGAACGAAATTTGGTTTGCCAAGTGGGATTGGGGTACTGATCATTACCTGAAAGTGTCATAAAAATTGGGTGAAAAAGTATGTGCTGAGATTTCAGGAAACTCGTAGTTCATTGGAAGTTTGGCAACCCCTTCCCATGAAAGTGATTTGTGCCAGACTCTGCTTAGAGCTACATCAATAGGAAACAAACCATAGAGATAGAACTTGGAACTACTTTATTGTGTCAAGTTTCAAAGAGCTAGCACAAACCGTGTTTGATTTAGAGTTCCAACTACATGTATCCATATAGAAAAAAACAGAGTGAAACCTAAAAATTAAAACTGTTACTGACAACGAATGGCTTAACTTAGAAGAACGAAATTTGGTGAGCCAATTGGAATAGGGGTACTGTTCATTAGCTGAAAGTGTCATCAAGATTGGGTGAAAAAATGTGTGCTGAGATGTCAGGAAACTAGTAGTTTCTTTGGAAGCTTGGCAACCCCTTTCCATGAAAGTGATTTGAACCAGGCTCTGCTTAGGGCTACATCAATAGGAAACAAACCATTGAGATACAACTTGGAACTACTTTATTGTTTTCAAGATTCAAAGAGCTAGCACAAACCGTGTTTGATTTAGAGTTCCAACTACATTTATACATATAGGAGAAAACAGAGTGAAACCTAAAATTTAAAACTGTTACTGCCAATGAGCGGCTTCACTTATAAGAACGAAATTTGGTGAGCCAAGTGGGATTGGGGTTCTGATCATTACCTGAAAGTGTCATCAAGATTGGGTGAAAAAATGTGTGCTGAGATGTCAGGAAACTCGTAGTTTTTTGGAATCTTGGCAACCCCTTTCCATGAAAGTGATCTGAGCCATTCTCTCCTTATGGCTACATCAATAGGAAACAAACCATAGAGATAGAACTTGGAACTACTTTATTCTGGCCAGTTTTAAAGAACTAGCAAAAACCGTGTTTGATTTAGAGTTCCAACTACATGTATCCATATAGGAGAAAACGGAGTGAAACCTAAAAATTAAAACTGTTACTGCCAACGAACGGTTTAACCTAGAAGAACGAAATTTGGTGAGCCAAGTGGGATTTGGTTACTGATCATTTCCTGAAAGTGTCATCAAGATTGGTAAAAAAATGTGTGCTGAGATTTCAGGAAACTTGTAGTTTTTTTCAAGCTTGGCAAACCATTTCCATGAAAGTAATTTGCTCCAGTCTCGGATTAGGCCTACATCAATAGGAAACAAACCATAGAATACAACTGGGAACTACTTTATTGTGTCAAGTTTCAAAGAGCTAGCACAAACCGTGTTTGATTTAGAGTTCCAAATACATGTATCCATATAGGATAGAACAGAGTGAAACCTAAAAATTAAAACTGTTACTGCCAATGAACGGTTTAAACTAGAAGAACAAAATTTGGTTAGCCAAGTGGGATTGGGGTACTGATCATTACCTGAAAGTGTCATCAAGATTGGTGAAAAATATGTGCTGAGATTTCAGGAAAGTCGTAGTTTTTTGGAAGCTTGGCAACCCCTTTCCATGAAACTGATTTGCGCAAGGCTCTGCTTAGGTCTACATCAATAGGAAACAAACCATAGAGATAGAACTTGGAACTACATTATTGTGTCAAGTTTCATAGAGGTAGCACAAACCGTGTTTGGTTTAGAGTTCCAACTACATGTATCCATATAGGAGAAAACAGAGTTAAACCTAAAAATTAAAACTGTTACTGCCAATGAACGATTGAACCTAGAAGAACGAAATTTGGTGAGCCAAGTGGGATTGGTGTTCTGATCATTACCGGAAAGTGTCGCCAAGATTGGGTGAAAAAATATGTGCTGAGATTTCAGGAAACTCCTACTTTTTTGGAAGCTTGGCAACCCCTTTCCAAGAAAGTGATTTGTGCCATTCTCTGCTTAGGGCTACATCAATAGGCAACAAACCATAGTGACAGAACTTGGAAGAACTTTATTGTGTCAAGTTTCAAAGAGCTAGCACAAACTGTGGTTGATTTAGAGTTCCAACTACATGTATGTATATAGGAGAAAACAGAGTGAAACCTAAAAATTAAAACTGTTACTGCCAACGAACGGTTTAAACTAGAAGAACGAAATTTGGTGATTCAAGTGGGATTGGGGTAGTGATCATTACCTGAAAGTGTCATCAAGATTGGTGAAAAAATGTGTGCTGAGATTTCAGGAAACTCATATTTTTTGGAAGCTTGACAACTCCTTTCCATGAAAGTGATTTGCACAAGGCTCTGCTTAGGGCTACATCAAATAGAAAGAAACCATAGAGACAGAACTTGGAACTACTATATTGTGTCAAGTTTCAAACAGCTAGCACAACCGTGTTTGATTTAGAGGTCCAAAATCATGTATCCATATAGGAGAAAACAGAGTCAAACCTAAAAATGTGTGCTGAGATTTCAGGAAACTCATAGTTTTTTGGAAGCTTGGCAACCCCTTTCCATTAAAGTGATTTTCGCCAGTTCTGCCTAGGGCTACATCAATAGAAAGCACACCATAAAGACAGAACTAGCACTACTTTATTGTGTCAAATTTCAAAGAGCTAGCACAAACCATGTTTGATTTAGAGTTCCAAATACATGTATCCATATAGGAGAAAACAGAGTGAAACCTAAAAATTAAAACTGTTACTGCCAACGAACGGTTTAACCTAGAAGAATGAAATTTGGTGAGCCAAATGGAATTGGGGAACTGATCATTAGCTGAAAGTGCCTTCAAGATTCGGTGAAAAAATGTGTGCTGAGATTTCAGGAAACTCGTAGATTTTGGAAGCTTGGCAACCCCTTTCCATGAAAGGGATTTGCGCCAGTCTCTGCTTAGGGCTACATCAATAGGAAACAAACCATAGATACAGAACTTGCAACTACGTTATTGTGTCAAGTATCAGAGACCTAGGACAAACCGTGTTTGATTTAGAGTTCAACTACATGTATCCATATAGGAGAAAACAGAGAGAAATCAAAAATTAAAACTCTTACTGCCAACAAACGGTTTAAACTAGAAGAACAAAATTTGGTGAGCCAAGTGGTATTGGGGTACTGATCATTACCTGAAAGTGTCATCAAGATTGGTTGAAAAAATGTGTGCTGAGATTTCAGGAAACTCATAGTTTTTGGAAGCTTGGCAACCCCTTTCCCTGAAAGTGATTTGCGCCAGGCTCTGCTTAGGGCTACATTGATAGTAAAGAAAGCATAGAGATAGAAGTTGGAACTACATTATTGTGTCAAGTTTCAAAGAGCTAGCACAAACCGTGTTTGATTTAGAGTTCCAAATACATGTATCCTTATAGGAGAGAACAGAGTGAAACCTAAAATTTAAAACTGTTACTGCCAACGAACGGTTTAAATTAGAAGAACGAAATTTGGTGAGCCAAGTGGGATTGGGGTACTCATCATTACCTGAAAGTGTCATCAAGATTGTTGAAAAATATGTGCTGAGATTTCAGGAAACTCGTAGTTTTTTGGAAGCTTGGCAACCCCTTTCCATGAAAGTGATTTCTGCCAGGCTCTGCTTAGGTCTACATCAATAGGAAACAAACCATAGAGATAGAACTTGGAAATACTTTATTGTGTCAAGTTTCATAGAGCTAGCACAAACTGTGTTTGATTTAGAGTTCCAACTACATGTATCTATATAGGAGAAAACAGAGTGAAACCTAAAAATTAAAACTGTTACTGCCAACGACAGTTTAACCTAGAAGAACGAAATTTGGTGAGCCAAGTGGGATTGGGGCAATGATCATTGCCTGAAAGTGTCATCAAGATTGGGTGGGGCTGGGGATGTGGCTCAAGTGGTAGCGCGCTCGCCTGGCATGCGTGCGGCCCGGGTTCGATCCTCAGCACCACATACCAACAAAGATGTTGTGTCCACCGAGAACTAAAAAATAAATATTAAAAATTCTCTCTCTCTCTCTCTCTCTCTCTCTCTCTCTCTCTCTCTCTCTCCTCTCTCACTCTCTTTAAAAAAAATAAAAAAAAGATTAGGTGCAAAAATGTGTGCTGAAATTTCAGGAAACTCGTAGTTTTCTGGAAGCTTGGCAACCCCTTCCATGAATGTGATTTGCGCCAGTCTCTGCTTAGGGCTACATCAAAAAGAAACAAACCATAGAGTTAGAACTTGGAACTACTGTATTGTGTCAAGTTTAAAAGAGCTACCACAAACCGTGTTTGATTTAGAGTGCCAACTACATGTATCCATATAGGAGAAAACAGAGTGAAAGCTAAAAATTAAAACTGTTACTGCCAACGAACAGTTTAACCTAGAAGAACGTAATTTAGTGAGCCAAGAGGGATCGGGGTACTGATCATTACCTGAAAGTATCATCAAGATTGGGTGAAAAAATGTGTGCTGAGATTTCAGGAATCTCGAAGTTTTTTAGATGCTTGGCAACCCCTTTCCATGAAAGTGATTTGCGCCAGTCTCTGCTTAGGGCTACATCAATAGGAAACAAACCATAGAGATAGAAATTGGAACTACTTTATTGTGCCAACTTTCAAAGAGCTTCCATAAACCGGGTTTGATTTAGAGTGCCAACTACATGAATCCAAATACGAGAAAACAGAGTGAAACCTAAAAATTAAAACTGTTACTGCCAACGAATGGTTTAACCTAGAAGAAAGAAATTTGGTGACCCAAGAGGGATCGGGGTACTGATCATTACCTGAAAGTATCATCAAGATTGGGTGAAAAAATGTGTGCTGAGATTTCAGGAAACTCGTCGTTTTTTGGAAGCTTGGCAACCCCTTTCCATGAAAGTGTTTTGCGCAAGTCTCAGCTTAGGGCTACATCAATAGGAAAAAATCCATAGAGATAGAACTTGGAACTACTTTATTGTGTCAAGTTTCAAAGAGCTAGCAGAAACCGTGTTTGATTTAGAGTTCCAACTATAGGTATCCATATAGGAGAAAACAGAGTGAAACCTAAAAATTAAAAATGTTACTGCCAACGAATTCTTTAACCTAGAAGAACGAAATTTGGTGAGCCAAGAGGGATCGGGGTACTGATCATTACCTGAAAGTGTCATAAAGATTGGTTGAAAAAGTATGTGCTGAGATTTCAGGAAACTCGTAGTTTATTGGAAGCTTGGCAACCCCTTCCCATGAAAGTGATTTGTGCCAGACTCTGCTTAGAGCTACATCAATAGGAAACAAACCATAGAGACAGAACATGGAACTACTGTATTGTGTCACGTTTCAAAGAGCTAGCACAAACCGTGTTTGGTTTAGAGTTCCAACTACATGTATACATATAGGAAAAAACAGAGTGAAACCTAAAAAATAAAACTGTTACTGCCAACGAATGGCTTAACTTAGAAGAACGAAATTTGGTGAGCCAATTGGGATAGGAGTACTGTTCATTAGCTGAAAGTGTCACCAATTTTGGGTGAAAAAATGTGTGCTGAGATTTCAGGAAACTAGTAGTTTTTTGGAATCTTGGCAACCCCTTTCCATTAAAGTGATTTGAACCAGGCTCTCCTTAGGGCTACATCAATAGGAAACAAACCATTGAGATAGAACTTGGAACTACTTTATTGTGTCAAGATTCAAAGAGCTAGCACAAACCGTGTTTGATTTAGAGTTCCAAATACATTTATCAATATAGGAGAAAACAGAGTGAACCCTAAAAATTAAAACTGTTATTGCCAATGAACGGTTGAACCTAGAAGAACGATATTTGGTGAGCCAAGTGGGATTGGGGTACTGATCATTAGCTGAAAGTGTCATCAAGTTTGGGTGAAAAAATGTGTGCTGATATTTCAGGAAACTCGTAGTTTTTTGGAAGCTTGGCAACCCCTTTCCATGAAAGTGATTTGCGCCAGTCTCTGCTTAGTGTACATCAATGGCAAACAAACCATAGAGATAGAACTTGGATCTAGTTTATTGTGTCAATTTCAAAGAGCTAGCACAAACCGTCTTTGATTTAGCGTGCCAACTACATGTATCCATTCAGGAGGAAACAGAGTGAAACCTAAAAATTAAAACTGTTACTGCCAACGAACGTTTGAACTTAGAAGAACGAAATTTGGTGCACCAAGTGGGATTGGGGCAATGATCATTGCCTGAAAGTGTCATCAATATTCGATGAAAAAATGTGTCCTGAGATTTCTGGAAACTCATAGTTTTTCGGAAGCTTGGCAACAACTTCCATGAAAGTGATTTGCGCCAGTCCCTGCTTAGGTCTACATCAATTGGAAACAAACGATAGAGTTAGAACTTGGAACTACTTTATTGTGTCAAGTTTCAAAGAGCTAGCACAAACCGTGTTTGATTTAGAGTTCCAACTACATGTATACATATAGGAGAAAACAGAGTGAAACCTAAAAATTAAAACTGTTACTGCCAACGAACGGTTTAACCTAGAAGAACGAAATTTGGTGAGCCAAGTGGGATTGGGGTACTGATCATTACCTGAAAGTGTCATCAAGTTTGCGTGAAATAATGTGTGCTGCGATTTCAGGAAACTCGTAGTTTTTTGGAAGCTTTGCAACCCCTTTCCATGAAAGTGATTTGTGCCAGTCTCTGCTTAGGGCTACATCAATAGGAAACAAACCATAGAGACAGAACTTGGAACTACTTTATTGTGTCAAGTTTTAAATTGCTAGCACAAACCGTGTTTGATTTAGAGTTCAAAGTACATGTATCCACATAGGAGAAAACAGAGTGAAACCTAAAAATTAAAATTGTTATTGCCAATGAACGGTTTAACCTAGAAGAACGAAATTTGGTGAGCCAAGTGGGATTGGGGTACTGATCATTACCTGAAAGTGTCATCAAGTTTGGGTAAAAAAATGTGTTCTGAGATTTCACGAAACTCGTAGTTTTTTGGAAGCTTGGCAACCCCTTTCAATAAAAGTGATTTCCGCCAGTCTTTTCTTAGGGTACATCAATAGGAAACACACCATAGAGATAGAACTTGGATCTAGTATATTGTGTCAATTTCAAAGAGCTAGCACAAACCGTGTTTGATTTAGAGTGCCAACTACATGTATCCATAGAGGAGGAAACAGAGTGAAACCTAAAAATTAAAACTGTTACTGCCAACGAACATTTGAACTTAGAATAACGAAATTTGGTGAGCCAAGTGGGATTGGGGCAATGATCATTGCCGGAAAGTGTCATCAAGATTGGATGAAAAAATGTGTCCTGAGATCTGGAAACTCATAGTTTTTCGGAAGCTTGGCAACAACTTCCATGAAAGTGATTTGCGCCAGTCCCTGCTTAGGTCTACATCAATAGGAAACAAACCATAGGAGGGAACATGGCCGCCGAGGAGGAAGCAGTGACTCTGATGTCTCCGCACTAACGGGATCAAAAAGACCCTTTGGAACAGCGGCAGTCTTCACACTGAGGAACTTCTAGCAGAATTCCATGAAGAGGGGTCCTGCAGGGATCTGTTCCTATTTCTTTCTTCTTTTGTCTTTTCATTTTTCTTATCCCCCCTTCCTTGAATTCTACCTGCCTACTCTCATTCTCCTTAGTGACTTCTTCCCTTCCCTTCTAATACCTTTCCTCCCTAGCATCAAATAAATTTATAGGAAAATAACAGTATCCCAGCAGTCAACCAGAACAAGAAGCAACAGAGCAGCTTCAAGAAGCAAGGAAGAAGAGGAGTACAAGCAATGCAGGACAGCCTAAATATTCAGGAGGACCTAGAGTCATCAGAAAAATGGTCATATAAAGACCTCAAGGAACTCCTTAGACAGATGGAATGGAACCTCAAAGAGGATACGAGACAGCAAATTCAAGCAGCGAAAGAACACATTGAGAATGAGTTACATAAACAGCTAAAAGAAGAATTTAAGAATCTTTATAAGGAGATAGAGATTATAAAAAAAAAATCAAACAATAATTCTAGAAATGAAGGAAATGATAAACCAAATTAAAAACTCAATCGAGAGTATCACTAACAGAGTGGAGCAAGTAGAAGCCAGAACGTCAGATAATGAAGACAAAATATATCAACTTGAAAAGAGTCTAGCCAACTCAGATAGGCTGGTTAAAAATCACGAGAAAAACATCCAAGAGATTTTGGATAACTTAAAAAAACCAAACTTACGAGTCATCGGGATAGAGGAAGGCACAGAGATTCATGCCAAGGGAATGAATAACCTGCTGAATGAGATAATTACAGAAAACTTTCCAGAAATAAAAAAGGAAACAGATATACAAATTGTAGATGCATACAGGACACCGAGCACACAAAATCACAGTACACCAACGCCAAGACACATTGTTATGAAGCTATCCAATATACAGAACAAGGAGAAAATATTAAAAGCTACAAGAGAAAAGAGTCAGATTACATTTAGGGGTAAACCAATAAGGTTGACAACGGATTTTTCATCACAGACGCTGAAAGCGAGAATATCCTGGAAAAGATAATCACGGAGAAACAAACTAAATATTAAAAAAAAAGGATAAACATTCAAACATGGATGGAAGTTCAAACCATATATCAATAGTAACTCTGAATGTTAACGGCCTAAACTCTCCAATAAAGCGACATAGGCTGGTATCATGGATTAAAAAAACAAATCCAACAATATGCTGCCTCCAGGAGACACATCTGATTGGAAGAGACATACACAGGCTGAAGGTGAAAGGATGGGAAAAAATATACCACGCACACAGTTCTCGTAAGCAAGCAGGAGTGGCCATCCTCATATCGAATAAAATCGACTTCAAGACTAAGTTAATCAAAAGGGATAAAGAAGGTCATTATATACTGTTAAAAGGAACCATTCACCAACAAGACATAACAATTATCAATATTTATGCACCAAACAATGGTGCTGCGACATAAATAAAACAAACTCTCCTCAAGTTCAAGAATCAAATAGACCACAACACAATAATTATGGGTGACTTCAACACACCTCTTTCACCGTTGGACAGATCCTCCAAACAAAAATTGAATAAAGAAACTATAGAACTCAATATCACAATCAACAACGTAGACTTAACTGACATATATAGAATATATCAACCATCATCAAATGGATATACTTTTTTCTCAGCAGCACATGGATCCTTCTCAAAAATAGACCATATATTATGCCATAGGGCAACCCTCAGTAAATATAAAGGGGTGGAGATAATACCATGCATTTTATCTGATCATAATGGAATGAAACTGGAAATCAATGATAAAAGAAGGAAGGAAAAATCCTACATCACATGGAAAATGAACAATATGTTACTGAATGATCAATGGGTTACAGAAGACATAAAGGAGAAACCAAAAAATTCTTAGAGATAAATGAAAATACAGACACAACATATCGGAATCTATGGGACACAATGAAAGCAGTTTTAAGAGGAAAATTCATCGCCTGGTGGTCATTCCTCAAAAAAAGAAAAAACCAACAAATAAATGAGCTCACACTTCACCTCAAAGCCCTAGAAAAGGAAGAGCAAAACAACAGCAAATGTAGCAGAAGGCTAGAAATAATTAAAATTAGAGCGGAAATCAATGAAATTGAAACAAAAGAAACTATTGAAAAAATTAACAAAACTAAAAGTTGGTTCTTCGAAAAAATAAATAAGATCGACAGACCTTTAGCCATGCTAACGAAGAGAAGAAGAGAGAGAACTCAAATTACTAACATATGGGATGAAAAAGGCAATATTACAACAGATCCTACAGAAATACAGAAGACAATTAGAAATTATTTTGAAAACCTATATTCCAACAAAATAGAAGATAGTGAAGACATCGATAAATTTCTTAAGTCATATGATTTGCCCAGACTGAGTCAGGAGGATACACACAATTTGAACAGACCAATATCAATGGATGAAATTGAAGAAGCCATCAAAAGACTACCAACCAAGAAAAGCCCAGGACCGGATGGATATACAGCGGAGTTTTACAAAACCTTTAAAGAAGAATTAAAACCAATACTTTTCAAGTTATTTCAGGAAATAGAAAAAGAGGGAGCTCTTCCAAACTCATTCTATGAGGCCAACTTCACCCTGATTCCGAACCCAGACAAAGACACCTCAAAGAAAGAACACTACAGACCAATATCTCTAATGAACCTAGATGCAAAAATCCTCAATAAAATTCTGGCGAATCGAATACAAAAACACATCAAAAAAATTGTGCACCATGACCAAGTAGGATTCATCCCTGGGATGCAAGGATGGTTCAACATACGGAAATCAATAAATGTTATTCACCACATCAATAGACTAAAAGATAAGAACCATATGATCATCTCGATAGATGCAGAGAAAGCATTTGACAAAGTACAGCATCCCTTTATGTTCAAAACATTAGAAAAATTAGGGATAACAGGAACCTACCTTGACATTGTAAAAGCTATCTATGCTAAGCCTCAGGCCAGCATCATTCTGAATGGACAAAAGTTGAAGGCATTCCCTCTAAAATCCGGAACAAGACAGGGATGCCCTCTATCTCCACTTCTATTCAATGTAGTTCTCGAAACACTGGCCAGAGCAATTAGACAGACGAAAGAAATTAAAGGCATAAAAATTAGAAAAGAAGAACTTAAATTATCACTATTTGAAGATGACATGATTCTATACCTAGAAGACCCAAAAGAGTCTACAAAGAAACGACTAGAACTAATAAATGAATTCAGCAAAGTGGCAGGATATAAAATCAACACGCATAAATCAAAGGCATTTCTGTATATCAGCGACAAATCTTCGGAAACGGAAATGAGGAAAAACACTCCATTCAAGATATCCTCAAAAAAAAATAAAATACTTGGGAATTAACCTAACAAAAGAGGTGAAAGATTTATACAATGAAAACTACAGAACCCTAAAGAGAGAAGTTGATGAAGATCTTAGAAGATGGAAAAACATACCCTGTTCATGGATAGGCAGAACTAACATCATCAAAATGGCGATATTACCAAAAGTTCTCTATAGGTTTAATGCAATGCCCATCAAAATCCCAACGGCATATCTTGGAGAAATTGACAAAGCAATCATGAAATTCATATGGAAAAATAAAAGACCCAGAATAGCAAAAGCAATTCTAAACAGGAAGTGTGAATCAGGCAGTATAGCGATACCAGATTTCAAACTATATTACAAAGCAATAGTGACAAAAACAGCATGGTACTGGTACCAAAACAGGCGGGTGGACCAATGGTTTAGAATAGAGGACACAGAGACTGATCCACAAAGTTACAACTATCTTATATTTGATAAAGGGGCTAAAAGCATGCAATGGAGGAAGGATAGCATCTTCAACAAATGGTGTTGGGAAAACTGGAAATCCATATGCAACAAAATGAAACTGAACCCCTTTCTCTCGCCATGCACAAAAGTTAACTCAAAATGGATCAAGGAACTTGATATCAAACCAGAGACTATGCATCTGATAGAAGACAAAGTTGGATCCGATCTACAAATTGTGGGGTCGGGATCCAAATTCCTTAATAGGACACCCATAGCACAAGAGTTAACAACAAGAATCAACAAATGAGACTTAATTAAACTTAAAAGTTTTTTCTCAGCAAGAGAAACAATAAGAGAGGTAAACAGGGAGCCTACATCCTGGGAAAAAATCTTTACTCCTCACACTTCAGATAGAGCCCTAATATCCAGAGTATACAAAGAACTCAAAAAATTAGACAATAAGACAACAAATAACCCAATCAACAAATGGGCCAAGGACCTGAACAGACACTTCTCAGAGGAGGATATACAATCAATCAATAAGTACATGAAAAAATGCTCACCATCTCTAGCAGTCAGAGAAATGCAAATCAAAACCACCCAAAGATACCATTTCACTCCAGTAAGATTGGCCTCCACTATGAAGTCAAACAACAATAAGTGCTGGAGAGGTTGTGGAGAAAAGGGTACACTTGTACATTGCTGGTGGGACTGCAAATTGGTGCGGCCAATTTGGAAAGCAGTTTGGAGATTCCTGGGAAAGATGGGAATGGAACCACCATTTGACCCTGCTATTGCCCTTCTTGGACTATTCCCTGAAGACCTTAAAAGAGCATGCTACAGGGATACTGCCACATCGATGTTCATAGCAGCACAATTCACAATTGCTAGACTGTGGAACCAACCCAGATGCCCCTCAGTAGATGAATGGATAAAAAAAATGTGGCATCTATACAAAATGGAGTACTATGCAGCAATAAAAAATGACAAAATCATAGAATTTGCAGGGAAATGGATGGCAATAGAGCAGATTATGCTTAGTGAAGCTAGCCAATCCCTAAAAAACAAATACCAAATGTCATCTTTGATATAATGAGAGCAACTATGAACAGAGCAGGGAGGAAGAGTAGGAAGAAAAGATTAACATTAAACAGAGACATGAGATGGGAGGGAAAGGGTGAGAAAAGGGAAATTGCATGGAAATGAAGGGAGACCCTCATTGCTATACAAAATTACATACAAGAGGTAGTGAGGGAATGGGAAAATAAACAAGGAGAGAAATGAATTACAGTAGATGGGGTAGAGACAGAAGTTGAGAGGGGAGGGGAGGGGGAATAGTAGGGGATAGGAAAGGTAGCAGAATACAACAATTACGAATAGGACATTATGTAAAAATGTGGAAGTGTAACCGATGTGACTCTGCAAGCTGCATTTGGGGTAAAATTGGGGGTTCATAACCCACTTCAGTCCAATGTATGAAGTGGGTTATGTCAAGAGCTTTGTAATGTTGTGAACAACCAATAAAAAAAAAAAAACTCAAAAAAAAAAAAGAAACAAACCATAGAGTTAGAACTTGGAACTACTTTATTGTGTCAAGTTTCAAAGAGCTAGCACAAACCGTGTTTGATTTAGAATTTGAACTATATGGATCCATATAGGAGAAAACAGAGTGAAACCTAAAAATTAAAACTGTTACTGACAACGAACGGGTTAACATAAAAGAACCAAATTTGGTGAACCAAGTGGGATTGGGCACTGATCATTACCTGCAAGTGTCATCAAGATTGGGTGAAAAAATGTGTGCTGAGATTTCAGAAAACTCGTATTTTTTTGGAAGCTTGGCAACCCCTTTCCATGAAGGTGATTTGCGCAAGTCTCTGCTTAGGACTACACCAATAGGAAACAAACCCTAGAGATAGAATTTGGAACTACTTTATTGTGTCAAGTTTCAAAGCGCTAGCACAAACCGTGTTTGATTTAGAGTTCCAACTACATTTATCCATATAGGAGAAAACAGAGTGAAACCTAAAATTTTAAACTGTTACTGCCAAAGAACGATCTAACCTAGAAGAATGAAATTTGGTGAGCCAAGTGGGATTGGGGTACTGATCATTACCTGCAAGTGTCATCAAGACTGGGTGAAAAAATGTGTGCTGAGATTTCAGGAAACTCATAGTTTTTTGGAAGCTTGGCATCCCCTTTCCAATAAAGTGATTTGCCCCAGTCTCTGCTTAGGGCTACTTCAATAGGAAACAAACCATAGAGACAGACCTTGGAACTACTTTATTGTGTCAAGCTTAAAGTTCTAGCACAAACCGTGTTTGATTTAGAGTTCCAACTACATGTATCCATATAGGAGAAAACAGAGTGAAACGTAAAATTTAAAACTGTTACTGCCAACGAATGATCTAACCTAGAAGAACAAAATTGAGTGAGCCAATTGGGATTGGGGTACTGATCATTACCTTCAATTGTCATCAAAATTGGGTCAAAAAATGTGTGCTGAGATTTCAGGAAACTCATAGTTTTTTGGAAGCTTGGCAACCCCTTTCCATGAAAGTGATTTGCGCCAGTCTCTGCTTAGTGCTACTTCAATAGGAAACAAACCATAGAGATAGAACTTGGAATTAGTTTATTTTGTCAAGTTTCAAAGAGCTAGCACAAACCGTGTTTGATTTAGAGTGACAACTACATGTATGCATATAGGAGAAAACAGAGTGAAACACAAAAAATAAAAATGTTACAGCCAACGAAGTTTTAACATAGAAGAACGAAATTTGGTGAGCCAAGTGGGATTGGGGTACTGATCATTACCTGAACGTGTCATCAAGATTGGGTGAAAAAATGATTGCTGAGATTTCAGGAAACTCGTAGTTTTTTGGAAGCTTGGCAACACCTTTCCATGAAAGAGATTCACGCCAGTCTCTGCTCAGGGCTACATCAATAGGAAACAAAGCTAGGAAATAGAACTTGGAACTACTTTATTGTGTCAAGTTTCAAAGAGCTAGCACATACCATGTTTGATTTAGAGTTGCAACAACATGTATCCGTATAGGAGAAGATAGAGTGAAACCTAAAAATTAAAACTGTTATTGCCAACGAACGGTTTAACCTAGAAGAACGAAATTTGGTGAGCCAAGTGGAATTGGGGTACTGATCATTACCTGAAAGTGTCATCAAGATTGGGTGAAAAAACGGGTGCTGAGATTTCAGGAAACTCGTAGTATTTTGGAAGCTTGGAAACCCCTTTCCATGAAAGTGATTTGCGCCAGTCTCTGCTTAGGGCTACATCAATAGGAAACAAACCATAGAGATAGAAGTTGGAACTACTTTAGTGTGTCAAGTTTCAAAGAGCTAGCACAAACCTTGTTTGATTTAGAGTTTCAACTACATGTATCCATATAGGAGAATAAAGAGTGAAACCAAAAATTTAAACTCTTACTGCCAACGAGCAGTTTAACATAGAAGAACGAAATTTGGTGAGCCAAGTGGGATTGGGGTACTGATCATTAGTTGAAAGTATCATCAAGATTTGCTGAAAAAAATGTGTGCTGTGATTTCAAGAAACTCCTAGTTTTTTGGAAGCTTGGCAACCCCTTTCCATAAAAGTGATTTGCGTCAGGCTCTGCTTAGAGCTACATCAATAGGAAACAAACCATAGAGATAGAATTTGGAACTACTTTATTGTGTCAAGTTTCAAAGTGCTATCACAGATCGTGTTTGATTTAGAGTTCCAACTACATGTATCCATATAGGAGAAAACAGAGTGAAACCTAAAAATTAACACTGTTACTGCCAACGAACAGTTTAACCTAGAAGAATGAAATTTGGTGAGCCAAGTGGGATTCGGGTACTGATCATTACCTGAAAGTGTCATCAAGATTTGGTGAAAAAATATGTGCTGAGATTTCAGGAAACTCGTAGTTTTTTGGAAGCTTGGCAACCCCTTTCCAATAATGTGATTTGCGCCAGTCTCTGCTTATGGCTACATCAATGGGAAACAAACCATAGAGATAGAACGTGTAACTAATTTATTGTGTCAAGTTTCAAAAAGCTAGGAAAAACCATGTTTGATTTAGAGTTCTAAATACATGTATCCATATAGGAGAAAACAGAGTGAAACCTAAAAATTAAAACTGTTACTGCCAATGAACGGTTTAATCTAACAGAACGAAATTTGGTGAGCCAAGTGGGATTGGGGTACTGATCATTACCTAAAAGTGTCATCAAGGTTGGGTGAAAAAATGTGTGCTGAAATTTCAGGAAACACATAGTTTTTTGGAAGCTTGGCAACCCCTTTCCATGAAAGTGATTTGCTCCAGTCTCTGCTTAGGGCTACATCATTAGGAAACAAATCATAGAGACAGACCTTGTAACTACTTTATTCTATCAAGTTCCAAAGGGCTAGCACAAACCGTGTTTGTTTTAGAGTCCATCTACTTGTATCCATATAGGAGAAAACAGAGTGAAACCTAAAAATTTACACTGTTACTGCCAACGAACGGTTTAAACTACAAGAACAAAATTTGGTGAGCCAAGTGGGATTGGTGTACTGATCATTACCTGAAAGTGTCATCAATATTGGGTGAAAAAATGTGTGCTGAGATTTCAGGAAACTCGTAGTTTTTTTGAAGTTTGGCAACCCCTTTCCATGAAAGTGATTTGCGCCAGTCTCTGATTAGGGCTACATCAATAGGAAGCAAACCACAGAGATAGCACTTCGGACTACTTTAATGTGTCAAGTTTTAAAGAGCTAGCAAAAAACGTGTTTGACTTAGAGGTCCAACTACATGTATCCATGTAGGAGAAAACAGAGTGAAACCTAATATTTTAAACTGTCACTGCCCACGAACGGTTTAAACTAGAAGAACAAAATTTGGTGAGCCAAGTGGGATTGGTATACTGATCATTACCTGAAAGTGTCATCAAGATTGGGTGAAAAAATGTGTGCTGAGATTTCAGGAAACTCGTAGTTTTTTGGAAGCTTGGAAACCCCTTTCCATGAAAGTAATTCACGCCATTCTCTGCTTAGGACTACATCAATACGAAACAAACCATAGAGATAGCACTTTGAACTACTTTACTGTGTCAAGTTTCAATGAGCGAGCACAAACCGTGTTTGATTTAGGGTTCCAAATATATGTATCCATATAGGAGAAAACAGAGTGAAACCTAAAAATTAAAACTGTTACTGCAAACGATCGGTTTAAACTGGAAGAACGAAATTTGGTGAGCCAAGTGGGATTGGGGTACTGATCTTTACCTGAAAGTGTCATCAAGATTGGGTGAAAAAATGAGTGCTGTGATTTGAGGAAACTCGTAGTTTTTCGGAAGCTTGGCAACCCCTTTTCATGAAAGGGATTTTCGCCAGTCTCTCCTTAGGGCTACATTAATAGGAAACAAACCATAGAGATAGAACTTGGAACTTCTTTATTGTGTCAAGTTTCAAAGAGCTAGCACAAACCATGTTTGATTTGGAGTTCCAAATACATGTACCCATATAGGAAAAAACGGAGTGAAACCTAAAAATTAAAACCGTTACTACAAACGAACGGTTTAACCTAGAAGAACGACATTTGGTGAGCCAAGTGGGATTGGGGTACTGATCATTACTTGAAAGTGTCATCAAGATTGGGTGAAAAAATGTGTGCTGAGATTTCAAAAAACTCGTAGTATTTTTTAAGCGTGGTAACCAATTTCCATAAAAGTGATTTGTGCCAGTCTCTGCTTAGGGATACATCAATAGGAAACAAACCATAGAGATAGAACTTGGAACTACTTTATTGTGTCAAGTTTCAAAGAGCTAGCACAAACCGTGTTTGATTTAGAATTCCAACTACATGTATCCTATAGGAGAAAACAGAGTGAAACCTAACATTTAAAACTGTTGCTGCAAACGAACGGTTGAACCTAGAAGAACGAAATTTGGTGAGCGAAGTGGGATTGGGGCACTGATCATTTCCTGAAAGTGTCATCAAGATTGGGTGAAAAAATGTGTGCTGATATTTCAGGAAACTCGTAGTTTTTTGAAAGCGTGGAAACCCCTTTCCATGAAGGTGATTTATGCCAGTCTCCTCTTCGGGCTACATCAATAGGAAACAAACCATAGAGATAGAACTTGGAACTACTTTATTGTGTCAAGTTTGAAAGAGTTAGCATAAACCGTGTTTGATTTAGACTTCCAACTACATGTATCCATATAGGAGAAAACAGAGTTAAACCTAAAAATAAAGCTGTTACTGCAAACGAACGGTTTAATCTAGAGGAACGAAATTTGGTGAGCCAAGTGGGAGTATGGTACTGATCATTACCTGAAAGTATCATCACGATTGGGTGAAAAAACGTGTGCAGAGATTTCAGGCAACTCGTAGTTTTTTACAAGCTTGGAAACCCCTTTCCATGAAAGTGATTTGCGCCAGTCTCTGCTTAGGGCTACATTAATAGGAAACAAACCATAGAGATAGAACTTGGAACTTCTTTATTGTGTCAAGTTTCAAAAAGCTAGCACAAACCGTGTTTGATTTAGAGTGCCAACTACGTGTATCCTTATAGGAAAAAACAGAGTGAAACCCAGATATTAAAAATTTTTCTGCCAATGAATGGTTTAACCTAGAAGAACGAATTTTGGTGAGGCAAGTGGGATTGGGGTACTGATCATTACCTGAAAGAGTCATCAAGTTTGGGTGAAAAAATGTGTGCAGAGATTTCAGGAAACTCGTAGTTTTTTGGAAGCTTGGCAACCCCTTTCAATGAAAGTGTTATGCGCCAGTCTCTCCTTAGGGTTACATCAATAGGAAACAAACCATAGAGATAGAAGTTGGAACTAGTTTATTCTGTCAAGTTTCAAAGAGCTAGCACAAACCGTGTTACATTTAGAGTTCCAACTACATGTATCCATATATAAGAAAACAGAGTGAAACTTAAAAATTAAAACTGTTACTGCAAATGAACGGTATACCTAGAAGAATGAATTTTGGTGAGCCAAGTGGGATTGGAGTACTGATCATTACCTGAAGTGTCATCAAGATTGGATGAAAAAATATGTGCTGAGATTTCAGGAAACTCGAGGTTTTTGGAAGCTTGGCAACACCTTTCCGTGAAAGTGATTTGCGCCAGTCTCTGCTTAGGGTTACATCAGTAGGAAACAAACCATAGAGATAGAACTGTGAACTACATTATTGTGTCAAGTTTCAAAGAGCTAGCACAAACCGTGTTTGAATTAGAGTTCCAACTACATGTATCCATATAGGAGAAAACAGACAGAAATCTAAAAATTAAAACAGTTACTGCAAACGAACGGTTTAACCTACAAGAACGAAATTTAGTGAGCCAAGTGGGAGTGGGGTACTGGTCATTACCTGAAAGTGTCATCAAATTTGGGTGAAAAAATGTGTGCTGTGATTTCAGGAAACTCGTAGTTTTTTGGAAGCTTGGCAACCCCTTTCCATGAAAGTGATTCGTGCCAGTCTCTGCTTAGGGCTACATCAATAGGAAACAAACCATAGAGATAAAACCTGGAACTACATTATTGTTTCATGTTTTAAAGAGCTAGCACTAACCGTGTTTGATTTAGAGTTCCAACTACATGTACCATATAGGAGAAAACAGAGTGAAACCTAAAATATAAAACTGATACTGCCAAAGAACGGATTAACCTAAAAGAACGAAATATGGTGAGCCAAGTGCGATTGGGGTACTGATCATTACGTGACAGTGTCATCAAGATTCCGTGAAAAAATGTTTGCTGGGATTTCAGGAAACTCGTAGTTTTTTGGAAGTTTGTCAACCCCTTTCCATGGAAGTGATTTGTGCCAGTCTCTGCTTAGGGCTACGTCAATAGGAAACAAACCATAGAGATAGAACTTAGAATTACTTTATTGTGTCACGTTTCAAAGAGCTAGCACAAACCATGTTTCATTTAGAGTTCCTACTACATGTATACATACAGGAGAAAACAGAGTGAAACCTACAAATTAAAACTGCTACTGCCAACGCACAGTTTAACCTAGAAGAACGAAATTTGGTGAGCCAAGTTGGATTGGGGTACTGAGAATTACCTGAAAGTGTCATCAAGATTAGGTGAAAAAATGTGTGCTGAGATTTCAAGAAACTGGTATTTTTTTTGGAAGATTGGCAACCCCATTCCATGAAAGTGATTTGCGCCAGTCTCTGATTAGGGCTACATCAATAGGAAACAAACCATAGAGATAGAATTTGGAACTACTTTATTGTGTCAAGTTTCAAAGAGCTAACAAAAACCGTGTTTTTTTAGAGTTCAAACTACACATATCCATATAGGAGAAAACAGACTGAAACCTAAAAATTAAAACTCTTACTGCAAACGAACGCTTTAATATAGAAGAAGGAAATTTGGTGAGCCAAGTGGGATTGGGGAATTGATCATTATCTGAAGTGTCATCAAGATTGGGTGAAAAAATGTGTTCTGATATTTCAGGAAATTCGTAGCTTTTTGGAAGCTTGGCAACCCCTTTCCATGAAAGTGATTTGCGCCAGTCTCTGCTTAGGGCTACATAAATAGGAAACAAACCATAGAGATAGATCTTGGAACTACTTTATTGTGTCAAGTTCATAGTGCTTGCACAAACCGTGTTTGATTTAGAGTTCTAACTACGTATATCCATATGGGAGAAAACAGAGTGAAACCAAAAAATTGAACTTGTTACTGCCAATGAATGTTTTAAATTACAGGAATGAAATTTGGTGAGCCAAGTGGGACTGGGGTACTGATCATTACCTGAAAGTGTCATCAAGATGGGGTGAAAAAATGTGTGCTGAGATTTCAGGAAACTCGTAGTTTTTTGAAGCTTGGCAACCCCTTTCCTGTAAAGTGATTTGCCCCAGTCTCTGCTTAGGCCTACATCAATAGGAAACAAACCATAGAGATAGATC
This sequence comes from Spermophilus citellus, assembly GCF_964194105.1. Lineage (NCBI taxonomy): Eukaryota > Metazoa > Chordata > Mammalia > Rodentia > Sciuridae > Spermophilus > Spermophilus citellus. The sequence goes on along the minus strand of NC_138185.1, from coordinate 83,938,552 downwards.
TTGGAACTACTTTATTGTGTCAAGTTTCAAGGAGCTAGCACAAAACGTTTTTGATTTAGAGTTCCAACTACATGTATCCATATAGGAGACAACAGAGTGAAACCTAAAAATTAAAACTGCTACTGCCAAAGAATGGTTTAACCTAGAAGAACGAAATTTGGAGAGCCAAGTTGGATTGGGGTACTGATCATTACCTGAAATTGTCATCAAGATTGGGTGAAAAAATGTGTGCTGGTATTTCAGGAAACTGGCAGTTTTTTGGAAGATTGGCAACCCCTTTCCATGAAAGTGATTTGCGCCAGTCTCTTCTTAGGGCGATATCAATAGGAAACAAAGCATAGAGATAGAACTTGGAACTACTTTATTGTGTCAAGTTTCAAAGAGCTAGCATGAACCGTGTTTGATTTAGAGTCCCAACTACATGTATACATATAGGAGAAAACAGAGTGAAACATAAAAATTAAAACTGTTACTGTAAAAGAACGGTTTAACTTAGAAGAACAAAATTTAGTGATCCACGTGGGATTGGGGTACTGATCTTTACCTGAAAGTGTCATCAAGATTGGCTGAAAAAAATGTGTGCTGAGATTTCAGGAAACTCGTAGTTTTTTGAAAGTTTGGCAACTTCTTTATATGACAGTGATTTGTGCCAGTCTTTGCTTAGGGCTACAACAATAGGAAACAAACCATACAGATAGAACTTGGAACTACTTTATTTTGTCCAGTTTCAACTAGCAAGAACAAACCGTGATTGATTTAGAGTTCCAACTACATGAATCCATATAGGAGAAAACAGAGTGAAACCTAAAAATTAAAACTGTTACTGCAAAGGAACGGTTTAATCTAGAAGAACAAAATTTGGTGAGCCAAGTGGGATTGGGGTACTGATCATTACTTGAAAGTGTCATCAAGATTGGGTGAAAAAATGTCTCCTGAAATTTCAGGAAACTCGTAGTTTTTTTGGAAGCTTGGGAACCCCTTTCCATGAAAGTGATTTGCGCCAGTCGCTGCTTAGGGCTACATCAATAGGAAACAAGTCATAGAGATAGAACTTGGAACTACATTATTGTGTCAAGTTTCAAAGAGCCAGTACTAACTGTGTTTGATTTAGATTTCCAACTACATGTATCCATATAGGAGAAAACAGAGTGAAACCAAAAAATTAAAACTGTTACTGCCAACGAACATTTTAAATTAGAAGAACGAAATTTGGTGAGCCAAGTGGGATTGGGGTACTGATCATTACCTGAAAGTGTCATCAAGATAGGGTGAATAAATGTGTGCTGAGATTTCAGGAAACTCGTATTTTTTTAGAAGCTTGGCAACGCCTTTCCATGAATGTGATTTGTGCCAGTCTCTGCTTAGGGCTACATCAATAGGAAACAACCCATAGAGATAGAACTTGGAACTAGTTTATTGTGTCAAGTTTCAGAGAGCTAGCACAAACCGTGTTTGATTTAGAGTTCCAAATACATGTATCCATACAGGAGAAAACAGAGTGAAACCTAAAAATTAAAACTGTTACTGCAAACGAACGGTTTAACCTAGAAGAACGAAATTTGGTGAGACAAGTGGGGTTGGCGTACTGATCATTACCAGAAAGTGTCATGAAGATTGGATGAGAAAATGTGTGCTAAGATTCAGGAAACTCGTAGATTTTAGGAAGCTTGGCAACCCGTTTCCTTGAAAGTGATTTGCACCAGTCTCTGCTTAGGGCTTCATCAACAGGAAAAAACCATAGAAATAGAACTTGGAACTACTTTATTGTGTCAAGTTTCAAAGAGCTAGCACAAACCGTGTTTGATTCAGTGTTCCAACTACATGTATCCATATAGGAGAAAAAACAGTAAATCCTTAAAAATAAAACTGTTCCTACCAATGAACGGTTTAACCTAGAAGAACGAAATTTGGTGAGCCTAGTGGGATTGGGGTACTGATCATTACCTGAAAGTGTCATCAAGATTGGGTGAAAAAATGTGTGCTGAGATTTCAGGATACTCATAGTTTTTGGGAAGCTTGGCAACCAGTTTCCATGAAAGTCATTTGCCCAGTCTCTGCTTAGGGCTACATCAATAGGAAAAAATACATAGAGATAGAACTTGGAACTACTTTATTTTGTCAAGTTTCAAAGAGCTAGCAAAAACCGTGTTTGATTTAGAATTCCAACTACATGTATCCATATAGGATAAAACAGAGTGAAACCTAAAAATTAAAACTGTTACTGCAAACAAACGGTTTAACCTAGAAGAACGAAATTTGGTGAGACAAGTGGGATTGGGGTACTGATCATTACCTGAAAGTGTCATCAAGATTGAGCGAAAAAATGTGTGTTGAGATTTCAGGAAACTCGTAGTTTTTTGGAAGCTTGGGAAACCCTTTCCATAAAAGTAATTTGCGCCAGTCTCTGCTTAGGGCTACATCAATAGGAAAAAAACCATAGAGATAGAACTTGTAACTACTTTATTGTGTGAAGTTTCAAAGAGCTAGCACAAACCGTGTTTGATTTAGAGTTCCAACTACATGTATCCATATAGGAGAAAACACGAGTGAAACCTAAAAATTAAAACTGTTACTGCCAACGAACGGTTTAACCTAGAAGAATGAAATTTGGTGAGCCAACTGGGGTTGGGGTAATGATCATTACCAGAAAGTGTCATGAAGATTGGATGAGAAAATGTGTGCTTAGATTTCAGGAAACTCGAAGTTTTTTGGAAGCTTGGCAACCCCTTTCCTTGAAAGTGATTTGCGCCAGTCTCTGCTTAGTGCTACACCAATAGGAAACAAACCATAGAAACAGAACTTGGAACTACTTTACTGTGTCAAGTTTCAAGGAGCTAGCACAAACCGTGTTTGATTTAGTGTTCCAACAACCTGTATCCATATAGGAGAAAACAGAGTGAAACCTAAAAATTTAAACTGTTACTGCCAACGAATGGTTTAATCTAGAAGAACGAAATTTGGTGATCCAAGTGGAAGTGGGGTACTGATCATTACTTGAAAGTGTCATCAAGATTGGATGAGAAAATGTGTACTGAGATTTCAGGAAACTCGTAGTTTGGAAGCTTGGCATCCCCTTTCCATGAACATGATTTGCACAAGTCTCTGCTTAGGGCAACATCAATAGGAAACAGCCCATAGAGATAGAACTTGGAACTACTTTATTGTGTCAAGTTTTAAAGAACTAGCACAAACCGTGTTTGATTTACAGTTCCAAATACATGTATCCATATAGGAGAAAACAGAGTGAAACCTAAAAATTAAAACTGTTACTGCCAACGAACGGTTTAAACTAAAAAAACGAAATTTGGTGAGCCAAGTGGGATTGGCGTACTGATCATTACCTGAAACTGTCAACAAGTGTGGGTGAAAAAAATGTGTGCTGCTATTTCAGGAAACTCGTAGTTTTTTGGAAGCTTAACAACCCCTTTCCATGAAAGTAATTTGTGCCACGCTCTGCTTAGGGCTACATCAATAGGAAGCAAACCATAGAGATAGAACTTGGAACTACTTTACTGTGTCACGTTTCAAAGAGCTAGCACAAACCGTGTTTGATTTGAATTCCAAGTACATGTATCCATATAGGAGAAAACAGAGTAAAACCTAAAAATCATTAGGTTACTGCAAATGAACGGTTTAACCAAGAATAACGAAATTTGGTGAGCCAAGTGGGATTGGGGAACTGATCATTAACTGAAATTGTCATCAAGATTGGGTGAAAAAATGTGTGCTGAGATTTCAGGAAACTCGTAGTTTTTTCAAAGCTTGGCAATCCCTTTCATTGAAAGTAATTTGCGCCAGTCTCTGCTTAGGGCTACATCAATAGGAAACAAAACATAGAAATAGAACTTGGAACTACTTTATTGTGTCAAGTTTCAAAGAGTGAGCACAAACCGTGTTTGATTTAGAGTTCCAATACATGTATCCATATAGGAGAAAAGAGAGAGAAACCTAAAAATTAAAACTGTTACTGACAATGAACGGTTTAACCTAGAAGAACTAAATTTTGTGGGCAAAGTGAGATTGGGGTACTGATCATGACCTGAAAGTGTCATCAAGATTGAGTGAAAAAATGTGTGCTGAGTTTTCAGGAAACTCGTAATATGGAAGCTTGGCAACCGCTTTCCAGGAACGTGATTTGCGCCAGTCTCTGCTTAGGGCTACATCCATAGGAAACAAACCATAGAGATGGAACTTGGAACTAATTTATTTGGTCAAGTTTCAAAGAGATAGCACAAACCGTGTTTGATTTAGTGTTCCAACTATATGTATCCATATAGGAGAAAACAAAGTAAAACCTTAAAAATAAAACTGTTCCTACCAACGAACCGTTTAACCTAGAAGAAAGAAATTTGGTGAGCCAAGTAGGATTGGGGTACACATCATTACCTGAAAGTGTCATCAAGATTGGGTGAAAAAATGTGTGCTGAGATTTCAGGAAACTTATAGTTATTTGGAAGCCTGGCAACCCCTTTCCATGAAAGTGATTTCCACCAGTCTGCTTAGGGCTACATCAATAGGTAACAAACCATAGAGATAGAAGATGGAACTTCTTTATTGTGTCACGTTTCAAACAGCTAGCACAAACGTTGTTTGATTTAGAGTTCCAACTACGTGAATCCATACAGGAGAAAACAAAGTGAAACCTAAAAATTAATACTGTTACTGCCAACGAATGTTTTAAACTAGAAGAACGAAATTTGGTGAGCCAAATGGGATTGGGGTACTGATCTTTACCTGAAAGTGTCATCAAGTTTGGGAGAAAAAATGTGTGCTGAGATTTCAGGAAACTCGTAGTTTTTTTGAAGTTTGGAAACCCCTTTCCATGAAAGTGATATTCGCCAGTGTCTGCTTAGGGCTACATCAATAGGAAACAGCCCATAGAGATAGAACTTGGAACTACTTTATTTTGTCAAGTTTCAAAGAGCTAGCACAAATCGTGTTTGATTTAGAGTTCCAAATACGTGTATCCATATAGGAGAAAACAGAGTGTAACCTAAAAATTAAAACTGTTACTGCAAACGAACGGTTAAACGTAGAAGAAAGAAATTTAGTGAGCCAAGTGGGATTGGGGTACTGATCATTACCTGAAGGTGTCATCAAGATTGGGAGAAAAAATGTGTGCTGAGATTTCAGGAAACTCGTAGTTTTTTGGAAGCTTGGCAACCCCTTTCAATTAAAGTGATTTGCGCCAGTCTCTGCTTAGGGCTACATAAATAGGAAACAAACCATAGAGACAGAAAATGGAACTACTTTATTGTGTCAAGTTTCAAAGAGCTAGCACAAACCGTGTTTGATTTTGAGTTCCAACTACGTGTATCCATATAGGAGAAAACAGAGTGAAACCTAAAAATTAAAACTGTTACTGCCAACGAATGGTTTAAGCTAGAAGAACGAAATTTGGTTAGCCAAGTGGGATTGGGGTACTGATCATTAACTGAAACTGTCATCAAGATTGGGAGAAAAAATGTGTGCTGAGATTTCAAGAAACTCGTAGATTTTTGGAAGCTTGGCAACCCCTTTCCATGAAAGTGATTTATGCCAGTCTCTGCTAAGGGCTAAATCAATAGGAAACACACCATTGAGATAGAACTTGGAGATACAATATTGTGTCAAGTTTCAAAGAGCTAGCACAAACCGTGTTTGATTTAGAGTTCCAACTACATGTATCCATCCAGGAGAAAACAGAGTGAAACCTAAAAATTAAAACTGTTACTGCAAACGAACGGTTGAACCAAGAAGAACGAAATTTAGTGAGCCAAGTGGGATTGGGATAAAAATCATTACCTGAAAGTGTCATCAAGATTGGGTGAAAAAATGTGTGCTGAGATTTCAGGAAACTCCTAGTTTTTTGTAAGCTTGGCAACCCCTTTCCATGAAAGTGATTTGCACCAGTCTCTGCTTAGGGCAACATCAATAGGAAACAGCCCATAGAGATAGAACTTGGAACTACTTTATTGTGTCAAGTTTTAAAGAACTAGCACAAACCGTGTTTGATTTACAGTTCCAAATACATGTATCCATATAGGAGAAAACAGAGTGAAACCTAAAAATTAAAACTGTTACTGCCAACGAACGGTTTAACTTAAAAAAACGAAATTTGGTGAGCCAAGTGGGATTGGGGTACTGATCATTACCTGAAAGTGTCAACAAGTGTGGGTGAAAAAATGTGTGCTGATATTTCAGGAAAATTGTAGTTTTTTGGAAGCTTAACAACCCCTTTCCATGAAAGTAATTTGTGCCAGGCTCTGCTTAGCGCTACATCAATAGGAAGCAAACCATAGAGATAGAACTTGGAACTACTTTACTGTGTCACGTTTCAAAGAGCTAGCACAAACCGTGTTTGATTTGAATTCCAACTACATGTATCCATATAGGAGAAAACAGAATAAAACCTAAAAATCATTAGGTTACTGCAAATGAACGCTTTAACCAAGAATAACGAAATTTGGTGAGCCAAGTGGGATTGGGGAACTGATCATTAACTGAAATTGTCATCAAGATTGGGTGAAAAAATGTGTGCTGAGATTTCAGGAAACTCGTAGTTTTTTCGAAGCTTGGCAATCCCTTTCATTGAAAGTAATTTGCGCCAGTCTCCGCTTAGGGCTACATCAATAGGAAACAAAACATAGAAATAGAACTTGGAACTACTTTATTGTGTCAAGTTTCAAAGAGTGAGCACAAACCGTATTTGATTTAGAGTTCCAATACATGTATCCATATAGGAGAAAAGAGAGAGAAACCTAAAAATTAAAACTGTTACTGACAACGAACGGTTTAACCTAGAAGAACGAAATTTTGTGAGCAAAGTGAGATTGGGTACTGATCATGACCTGAAAGTGTCATCAAGATTGAGTGAAAAAATGTGTGCTGAGTTTTCAGGAAACTCGTAATATGGAAGCTTGGCAACCGCTTTCTAGGAACGTGATTTGCGCCACTCTCTGCTTAGGGCTACATCCATAGGAAACAAAACATAGGGATGGAACTTGGAACTAATTTATTTTGTCAAGTTTCAAAGAGATAGCAAAAACCGTGTTTGATTTAGTGTTCCAACTACATGTATCCATATAGGAGAAAACACAGTAAAACCTTAAAAATAAAACTGTTCCTACCAACGAACCGTTTAACTTAGAAGAAAGAAATTTGGTGAGCCAAGTGGGATTAGTGTACTGATCATTACCTGAAAGTGTCATCAAGATTGGGTGAAAAACTGTGTGCTGAGATTTCAGGTAACATATAGTTTATTGGAAGCTTGGCAACCAGTTTCCATGAAAGTAATTTGCCCAGTCTCTGCTTAGGGCTACATCAATAGGAAATAAAACATAGAGATAGAACTTGTAACTACTTTATTGTGTCAAGTTTCAAAGAGCTAGCACAAACCGTGTTTGATTTAGAGTTCCAACTATATGTATCCATATAGGAGAAAACAGAGTGAAACCTAAAAATTAAAACTGATACTACCATGGAACGGTTTAACCTAGAAGAACAAAATTTGGTGAGCCAAGTGGGATTGGGGTACTGATCATTACCTGAAAGTGTCATCAAGATTCATGACAAAATGTGTGCTGAGATTTCAGGAAACTCGTAGTTTTTGGAAGATTTGCAACCCCTTCCATGAAAGTGATTTGCACCAATCTCTGCTTAGGGATACATCAATAGGAAACTAACCATAGAGACAGAACTTGGAAGTACTTTATTGTGTCAAGTTTCAAAGAGCTAACACAAACCGTGTTTGATTTTGAGTTCCAACTACATGTATCCATATAGGAGAAAACAGAGTAAAACCTAAAAATTAAAACTGTTACTGTAAATGAACGGTTGAACATAGAAGAATGAAATTTGGTGAGCCAAGTAGGATTGCGGTACAGATCATTACCTGAAAGTGTCATCAAGATTGGGTGAAAAAATGTGTGCTGAGATTTCAGGAAACTTGTAGTATTTTGGAAGCCTGGCAACACCTTTCCATGAAAGTGATTTCCACCAGTCTGCTTAGGGCTACATCAATAGGTAACAAACCATAGAGATAGAAGATGGAACTACTTTATTGTGTCACGTTTCAAACAGCTAGCACAAACGTTGTTTGATTTAGAGTTCCAACTACGTGAATCCATACAGGAGAAAACAGAGTGAAACCTAAAAATTAATACTGTTACTGCCAACGAATGTTTTAACCTAGAAGAACGAAATTTGGTGAGCCAAGTGGGATTGGGGTACTGATCATTACCTGAAAGTGTCCTCAAGATTGGGTGAAAAAATGTGTGCTGAGATTTCGGGAAACTCCTAGTTTTTTGGAAGCTTGGCAACCCCTTTTAATTACAGTGATTTGCGGCAGTCTCTGCTTAGGGCTACATCAATAGAAAACAAACCATAGAGATAGAACTTGGAACTATTTTATTTTGTCAAGTTTCAAAGATCTAGCACAAACCGTGTTTGATTTAGAGTTCCAACTACATATATCCATATAGGAATAAACAGAGTGAAACCTAAAAATTAAAACTGTTACTGCAAATGAATGGTTGAACCTAGAAAAATAAAATTTGGGGAGCCAAGTAAGACTGGGGTACTCATCATTACCTGAAAGTTTCATCAAGATTGGGTGAAAAAATGTGTGCTGAGATTTCAGGAAACTCGTAGTTTTAAGGAAGCTTGGCAACCCCTTTCCATGAAAGTGATTTGTGCCAGTGTCTGCTTAGGGCTACATCAATAGGAAACAAACCATAGAGATAGAACTTGGAGATGCTATATTGTGTCAAGTTTCAAAGAGCTAGCGCAAACCGTGTTTGATTTAGAGTTCCAACTACATGTATCCATATAGGAGAAAACAGATTGTAACCTAAAAATTAAAACTGTCACTGCAAACGAACGGTTTAACCTAGAAGAACGAAACTTGGTGAGCCTAGTGGGATTGGGAAACTGATCATTACCTGTAAGTGTCATCAAGATTGGGTGAAAAAAAATGTGCTGAGATTTCAGGAAACACGTAGTTTTTTGGAAGCTTGGATACACCTTTCCATGTAAATGATTTGCGCCAGTCTCTACTTAGGGCTACATCAATAGGAAACAAACCATAGAGATAGAACTTGGAAATACTTTATTGTGTCAAGTTTCAAAGAGCTAGCATAAACCGAGTTTGATTTAGAGTTCCAACTTCACGTATCCATATAGGAGAAAACAGAGTGAAACCTAAAAATTTAAACTGTTACTGCAAATGAACGGATTAATCTAGAAGAACGAAATTTGGTGAGCCAAGTGGGATTGGGGTACTGATAATTACCTGAAAGTGTCATCAAGATTGGGTGAAAAATGTGTGCTGAGATTTCAGGAAACTCGTAATGTTTTGGAAGCTTGGCAACCCCTTTCCATGAAAGTGATTTGCGCCAGTCTCTGCTTAAAGCTACATCAATAGGAAACAAACCATAGAGAGAGAACATGGAACTACTTTATTGTGTCAACTTTCAAAGAGCTAGCACAAACCGTGTTTGATTTAGAGTGCCAACTACGTGAATCCATATAGGAGAAAACAGAGTGAAACCTAAAAATTAAATCTATTACTGCCAACGAATGGTTTAACTTGAAGAACGAAATTTGGTGAGCCAAGTGGGATTGGGGTACTGATCATTACCTGAAACTGTCAACAAGATTGGGAGAAAAAAATGTGTGCTGAGATTTCAGAAAACACGTAGTTTTTTCGAAGCTTGGCAACCCCTTTCAATGAAAGTGATTTGTGCCAGTCTCTGCTTAGGGCTACATTAATACGAAACAAACCATAGAGAGAGAACTTGGAACTACATTATTGTGTCAAGATTCAAAGAGCTAGCACAAACCGTGTTTGATTTAGAGTTCCAACTACATGTATCCATATAGGAGAAAACAGAGTGAAACCTAAAAATTAAAACTGTTACTGCAAACGAACGCTTGAACCTAGAAGAACAAAATTTGGTGAGCCAAGTGGGATTGGGGTACTGATCATTACCTGAAAGTGTCATCAATATTGGGTGAAAAAATGTGTGCTGAGATTTCATGAAACTCGTAGATTTTTGGAAGCTTGGCAACCCCTTTCCATGAAAGTGATTTGTGCCAGTGTCTGCTTAGGGCTACATCAATAGGTAAAAAACCATAGAGATAGAACTTGGAACTAATTTATTTTCTCAAGTTTCAAAGAGCTAGCACAAATCGTGTTTAATTTAGAGTTCCAACTACGTGAATAAATATAGGAGAAAACAGAGTGAAACCTAAAAATTAAAACTCTTACTACCAACGAATGGTTGAACATAGAAGAACAAAATTTGGTGAGCCAAGTGGGATTGGGGTACTGATCATTACCTGAAAGTGTCATCAAGATTGGTTTAAAAAATATGTGTTGAGATTTCAGGAAACTCGTAGTTTTTTGGAAGCTTGGCAACCCCTTTCCATGAAAGTGATTTGCGCCACTGTCTGCTTAGGGCTACATCAATAGGAAAAAACCATAGACATAGAACATGGAACTACATTATTGTGTCAAATTTCAAATAGCTAGCAGAAACCGTGTTTGATTTAGAGTTCCAACTACATGTATCCATATAGGAGAAAACAGAGTGACACTTAAAAATTAAAACTGTTACTGCAAACGAACGGTTGAACCTAGAAAAATGAACTTTGGAGAGCCAAGTAAGACTGGGGTACTCATCATTACCTGAAAGTTTCATCAAGATTGGGTGAAAAAATGTGTGCTGAGATTTCAGGAAACTCGTAGTTTTAAGGAAGCTTGGCAACCCCTTTCCATGAAAGTGATTTTCGCCAGTCTCTGCTTAGGGCCACATCAATAGGAAACAAACCATACAGATATAACTTTGAACTTCTTTATTGTGTCAATTTTCAAAGAGCTAGCACAAACCGTGTTTGATTTAGAGATCCAAATACATGTATCCATATAGGAGAAAACAGAGTGAAACCTAAAATTTAAAACTGTTACTGCAAACGAACGGTTAAACCTAGAAGAATGAAATTTGGTGAGCCAAGTGGGATTGGGGTACTGATCATTACCTGAAAGTGTCATCAAGATTGGGTGAAAAAAATGTGTGCTGAGATTTCAGGAAACTCGTATTTTTTTGGAAACTTGGCAACCCCTTTCCATGAAAGTGATTTGCGTTAGTCTCTGCTTAGGGCTACATCAATAGGAAACAAAACCTACAGATAGAACATGGACCTACTTTATTGTGTCAAGTTTCAAAGAGCTAGCACAAACCGTCTTTGATTTAGAGTTCCAACTACATGTATCCATATAGAAGAAAACAGAGTGAAACATAAAAATTACAACTGTTACTGCAAATGAACGGTTGAACCTAGAAGAACGAAATATGGTGAGCCAAGTGGGATTGGGGTATTGATCATTACCTGAAAGTGTCATCAAGATTGGGTGAAAAAATGTGTGCTGAGGTTTCAGGAAACTCGTAGTTTTTTGGAAGCTTGGCAACACCTTTCCATGAAAGTTATTTTCGTTAGTCTCTGCTTAGTGCTACATCAATAGGAAAGAATCCATAGAGAGAGAACATGGAACTACTTTATTTTTCAAGTTTCAAAAAGCTAGCACAAACCGTGTTTGATTTAGAGTTCCAACTACATGTATCCATATAGGAGAAAACAGAGTGAAACCTAAAAATTAAAACTGTTACTGCAAACGAACGGTTTAACCTAGAAGAACGAAATTTGGTGAGCCAAGTGGGATTGGGGTACTGATCATTACCTGAAAGTGTCATCAAATTGGTTGAAAAAATGTGTGCTGAGATTTCAGGAGACTCATAGTTTTTTGGAAGCTTGGCAACCCCTTTTCATGAAAGTGGTTTGCGCCAGTCTCTGCTTAGGGCTACATCAATAGGAAACAAACCATGGAGATAGCACTTGGAACTACTTTACGGTGTAAAGTTTCAAAGAGCTAGAACAAACCGTGTTTGATTTAGAGATCCAACTAAATATAACCATATAGGATAAAACAGAATGAATCCTAAAAATTAAAACTGTTACTGCCCAGGAATGGTTTAACATAGAAGAACGAAATTTGGTGAGCCAAGTGGGATTCGGGTACTGATCATTACCTGAAATGTCATCAATATTGGGTGAAAAAACGTGTGCTGAGATTTCAGGAAACTCGTAGTTTTTTGGAATCTTGGCAACCCTTTTCCATGAAAGTGATTTGTGCCAGTCTCTGCTTAGGGCTACATCAATAGGAAACAAACCATAGAGATAGAACTCTGAACTACTTTATTGTGTCAAGTTTCAAAGAGCTAGCAAAAACCGTGTTTGATTTAGAGTTCCAACTAAAATATCCATATAGGAGAAAACAGAGTGAAACCTTAAAATTAAAACTGTTACTGCAAAATAACTGTTTATCACAGAAGAACGAAATTTGGTGAGCCAAGTGATTTTGGGGTACTGATCATTACTTGAAAGTGTCATGAAGATTGGGTGAAAACATGTGTGCTGAGAGTTTAGGAAACTCGTAATTTTTTGGAAGCATGGCAACCCCTTTCCATGAAAGTGATTTGCGCGAGTGTCTGCTTAGGGCTACATCAATGGGGAACAAACCATAGAGATAGCACTTGGAACTAATTTATTGTGTCAAGTTTCAAAGAGCTACCACAAACCGTGTTTGATTTAGAGTTCCAACTACATGTATCCATATAGGAGAAAACAGAGTGAAACATAAAATTTAAAACTGTTACTGCAAACGAACGGTTGAACCTAGAAGAACGAAATTTGGTGACCCAAGTGAAATCGGGGTACTTATCATCACTTGAAAGTGTCATCAAGATTGGGTGAAAAAATGTGTGCTGAGATTTCAGGAAACTCGTAATTTTTTGGAAGCCTGGCAACCCCTTTCCATGAAAGTGATTTGTGCCAATCTCTGCTTAGGTCTACATCAATAGGAAACAAACCATAGATATACAACTTGGAACTACTTTGTTGTGTCAAGTTTCAAACAGGTAGCACAAACCGTGTTTGATTTAGAGTCCAACTACGTGAATCCATATAGGAGAAAACAGAGTGAAACCTAAAAATTAAAACTGTTACTGCAAACGAACTGTTGAACCTAGAAAAACGAAATTTCGAGAGACAAGTGGGATTGGGGTACTGATCATTACCTGCAAGTGTCATCAAGATTGGGTGAAAAAATATGTGCTGAGATTTAAGGAATCTCGTAGTTTTAAGGAAGCTTGTCAACCCCTTTCCATGAAAGTGATTTGTGCCAGTCCTGCTTAGAACTACATCAATAGGAAACAAACCATAGATATAAAACTTGGAACAACTTTTTTGTGTCAAGTTTCAAACAGGTACCACAAACCGTGTTTGATTTAGAGTTCCAAATACATGTATCCATATAGGAGAAAACAGAGTGAAACCTAAAAATTAAAACTGTTACTGCAAAAGAAGTATTGAACCTAGAAGAACAAAATTTGGTGAGCCAAGTGGAATTGGGGTAGTGCTCATTAGCTGAAAGTGTCATCACGATTGGGTGAAAAAATATGTGCTGAGATTTCAGGAAACTCGTAGTTTTTTGGAAGCTTGGCATCCCCTTTATCTGAAATCGATTTATGCCAGTCTCTTCTTAGGGATACATCAATAGAATACAAACTATAGAGAAAGAACATGGAACTACATTATTGTGTCAAGTTTCAAAGAGCTAGCACAAACCGTGTTTGATTTAGAGTTCCAAATACATGTATCCATATAGGAGAAAACAGAGTGAAACCTAAAATTTAAAACTGTTACTGCAAATGAACGGATGAACCTAGAAAACGAAATTTGGTTAGCCAAGTGGGATGGGGGTACTGATCATTACCTGAAAGTGTCATCAAGATTGGGTGAAAAAATGTGTGCTGAGATTTCAGGAAACTCATAGTTTTCTCGAAGCTTGGCAACCCCTTTCCATGAAAGTGATTTGCGCCAGTGTCTGCTTAGGGCTACATCAATAGGAAACAAACCGTAGAGATAGCACTTGGAACTACTTTATTGTGTCAAGTTTCAAAGAGCTAGCACAAACCGTGTTTGATTTAGAGTTCCAAATATATGTATACATAATGGAGAAAACAGATTGAAACCTAAACATTAAAACTCTCACTGCAAATGAACGGTTAAACGTAGAAGAACGAAATTTGGTGAGCCTCGTGGGATTGGGGGACTGATCATTACCTGAAAGTGTCATCAAGATTGGGGGAAAAAATATGTGCTGACATTTCAGGAAACTCGTAGTTTTCTGGAAGCTTGGCAACCCCTTTTTATGAAAGTGATTTGCGCCAGTTTCTGCTTAGAGCTACATCAATAGGAAACAAACCATAGAGAGAGAACTTGGAACTACTTTATTGTGTCAAGTTTCAATGATCTAGCACAAACCGTGTTTGATTTGGAGTTCCAACTACATGTATCTGTATAGGAGAAAACAGAGTGAAACCTAAAAATTTAAACTGTTACTGCCAACGAATGGTTTAACCTAGAAGCACGAAACTTGTTGAGCCAAGTGGGATTGGGATTCTGCTCATTACCTGAAAGTGTCATCAAGATTGAGGGAAAAAATGTGTGCTGACATTTCAGGAAACTCGTAGTTTTCTGGAAGCTTGGCAACCCCTTTCCATGAAAGTGATTTGCGCCAGTCTCTGCTTAGGGCTACATCAATAGGAAGCAATCCATTGAGATAGCACTTGGATCTACTTTATTGTGTCAAGTTTCAAAGAACTAGCACAAACCGTGTTTGATTTAGAGTTCCAACTACATGTATCCATATAGGAGAAACAGAGTGAAACCTAAAAATTAAAACAGTTACTGGAAACGAACGGTTTAACCCAGAAGAACGTTATTTAGTGAGCCAAGTGGGATTCTGGTACTGATCATTACCTGAAACTGTCATCAAGTTTGGGTGAAAAAATGTGTGCTGAGATTTCAGGAAACTCATTTTTTTTTGGAAGCTTGGCAACGCCTTTCCATGAAACTGATTTGTGCCAGTCTCTGCTTAGGGCTACATCAATAGGAAACAAACCATGGAGATAGAACTTGGAATTACTGTATTGTGTAAAGTTTCAAAAAGCTAGCACAAACCCTGTTTCATTTAGAGTTCCAACTACATGTATGCATATAGGAGAAACAGAGTGAAACCTAAAAATTAAAACAGTTACTGCCAACGCACGGTTTAACATAGAAGAATGAAATTTGGTGAGCCAAGTGGGATTCAGGTACTGATCATCACCTGAACGTGTCATGAATATTGGGAGAAAATGTGTGCTGAGATTTCAGGAGACTCGTAGTTTTTTGCAAGCTTGGCAAGCCCTTTCCATGAAAGTGATTTGCCCCAATCTCTGCTTAGGGCTACATCAATAGGAAAAATTCATATGGAAAAATAAAAGACCCAGAATAGCAAAAACAATGCTAAGCAGGAAGTGTGAATCAGGCGGTATAGCGATACCAGATTTCAAACATAAAAATTAAAACTCCTACTGCCACCGAACGGTTTAACCTAGAAGAAGGAAATTTGGTGAACCAAGTGGGATTGGGGTACTGATCATTACCTGAAAGTGTCATCAAGATTTGGCGAAAAAATATGTGCTGAAATTTCAGGAAACTCGTAGTTTTTTGGAACCTTGGCAACCCCTTTCCCTGAAAGTGATTTGCGCCACTCTCTGCTTAGGGCTACAACAATAGGAAACAAACCACAGAGATAGAACTTGGAACTACTATATTGTGTCAAGTTTCAAAGAGCTAGCACAAACCGTGTTTGATTTAGAGTTCCAACTACATGTATCCGTACAGGAGAAAACTGAGTGAAACCTAAAAATTAAAACTGTTACTGTATAAGAACAGTTGAACCTAGAAGAATGAAATTTGGTGAGCCAAGTGGGATTGGGGTAGTGATCAGTACCTGAAAGTGTCATCAATATTGGGTGAAAGAATGTGTGCTGAGATTTCAGGAAACTCGTAGTTTTTTGGAACCTTGGCAACCCCTTTACATGAAAGTGATTTGCGCCAGTCTCTGCTTAGGGCTACATCAATAGGAAACAAACTTAGAGAAAGAACATGGAACTACTTTATTGTGTCAAGTTTCAAAGAGCTAGCACAAACCGTGTTTGATTTAGAGTTCCAACTACATGTATCCATATAGCAGAAAAAAGAGTGAAACCTAAAAATTAAAACTATTACTGCCAACGAACGATTTAAGCTAGAAAAACGAAATTTGGTGAGCCAAGTGGGAATGAGGTACTGATCACTACCGTAAAGTGTCATCAGGAATGGGTGAAAAAATGTGTGCTAATATTTCAGGAAACTCGTACTTTTTTGGAAGCTAGGCAAACCCTTTTTATGAAAGTGATTTGCGCCAGTCTCTGCTTAGGGCTACATCAATAGAAAACAATCTATAGAGATAGAACTTGGAACTACTATATTGTGTCAAGTTTCAAAGAGCTAGCACAAACCGTGTTTTATTTAGAGTTCCAACTACATGTATGCATATAGGAGAAAACAGAGTGAAACCTAAAATTAAAACTGTTACTGCAAACGAACAGTTTAACCCAGAAGAACGTTATTTCGTGAGCCAAGTGGGATTCGGGTACTGATCATTACCTGAAAGGGTCATCAAGATTTGGTGAAAAAATTTGTGCTGAGATTTCAGGAAACTCGTAGTTTTTTGGAAGCTTGTCAACCCCTTTCCATGAAAGTGATTTATGCCAGTCTCTGCTTAGGGCTACATCAATAGGAAACAAACCATAGAGATTACACTTGGAACTAATTTATTGTGTCAAGTTTCAAAGAGCTAGCACAAACCTTGTTAGATTTAGTGTTCCAACTACATGTAGTCTTATAGGAGAAAACAGAGTGAAACCTAAAAATTAAAACTGTTACTGCAAATGAACGGTTTAACCTAGAAGAATGAAATTTGGTGAGCCAAGTCGTTTTGGGGTACTCATCATTACCTGAAAGTGTCATCAAGATTGGGTGAAAAAATGTGTGCTGAGATTTCAGGAAACTCATAGTTTTTTGGAAGCTAGTCAACCCCTTTCCATGAAAGTGATTTGCGCCAGTCTCTGCTTAGGGCTACATCAATAGAAAACAATCCGTACAGATAGAACTTGGAACTACTATATTGTGTCAAGTTTCAAAGAGCTAGCACAAACCTTGTTAGATTTAGTGTTCCAACTACATGTAGTCTTATAGGAGAAAACAGAGTGAAACCTAAAAATTAAAACTGTTACTGCAAACGACCAGTTTAACCTAGAAGAACAAAATTTGGTGAGCCAAGTGAATTGGTGTTACTGATCATTACTTGAAACTGTCATCAAGATTGGGTGTAAAAATATTTGCTGAGATTTCAGGAAACTCTTAGTTTTTTGGAAGCCTGGCAACACCTTTCAATGAAAATGATTTTCACCAATTTTGCTTAGGGCTACATCAATAGGAAACAAATCACAGATATAGAACTTGGATCTGTTTTATTGTGTCATGTTTCAAAGAGCTAGCCCAAACCGTGTTTGATTTACAGTTCCAAATACATCAGAGAAAACAGAGTGAAACCTGCAAATTAAAACTGTTACTGCAAATGATCGGTTTAACCTAGAAGAACGAAATTTGGTGAGCCAAGTGGGATTGGTGTACTGATCATTACCTGAAATTATCATCAAGATTGGGTGAAAAAATATTTGCTGATTGGATGCTTGATGATGTCGGCGAAGGGAGTGCTTCACCCCTGTGCACCGCGTTTTTGCGCGGGAGAAAGACGAAGTGAAACAACTGAAGGCTATCTTTTTGGGAATTTCCAGTGAAATTGAGGTGCTCCAGAATGTAGTGAACGGATTTCCATCACGCAAGGTTCACCTGTGGGGGCTCGGACATGGGCGATTTCTCTGCACGGAGAGTCGCATCGCCTGATCGGCGGATTGCCTCGCAGCTGGAGTCTGTGGCATGTGCAGGGAAGCGGCGAGGTGCCAGAGCGGGGGTGCAGCGATGTGGATTCTGAGGGCTCCTGCCAGTGGTGCAATGGCCGTTCTTAGTGCTGAGTTCTGGCTTTGAGACAGAGGAGAGAAGCGGTCCAGTTCGGTTCTCGACACCGGTCGGACCACGGAGGAGGACAGCGGCCGCCATCTTGGAGAGCTGATGTAATCATCCCTGTTTTCTACTGATCTCAGCTCATTCAGCTACAGAACAGGTGATTTCAGGCTTGTATTTTCCTGCGTCTCACAGACAGATCGCTCAGGCTCGGGGCTGGAGAACCAGTGCAGAATACTCCTAGGAGCTCGCTCCTTGCAAGGCATGCGCCGGGTTCTGAGCGGCCGGATTCTGGTTCTGGGGGCTGCTTTGGCCTAGGGCTGGGGAACCTGTGGAGACTGCATGTAGAGGCCAGCTTCAAGTGGAGCGTGTGCTGAGCTTGGGGCCGCTGGGTTCTGACTCCCAGAACAGTTTTGGCCCGGGGCTGGGGAGCCTGCAGGTACTGCGTCTTTGAGCCTGCTCCCAGCAGAGCATGCACCGAGCTTGGAGAGCTTGTAGTGGCCAGGCTCTGGCTCCCGGAGCTGCTTTGGCCTGGGGCAGGGGAACCCACGGGGGTCATTCCTTGGAGCCTGCTCCTAGCGGAGTGTGAGCTGTGATCGGAGAGGCCTGGGTTCTGCCTCCTGAAGCTGCTTTGGCCCAGGGTTGGGGAACCTGCGGTGACTGCTTCTCAGTCTGGGTCCTGCTGGGTGCTCTGGGGGCCAGGGGGGGCAAAGTGGAGCTGCCACCTGTGCCCAGAGCAGGCCAAGTGACCCGCTGGTTTGGTATCACGACTCCCCAACTGCAGCTGGGGCCGAACAGAGTAGCCGCCCATGCCTAGAACAGGACCAGCAACCCAACGGCCCGTTAGCCAAGTCACCCCATTTGGAGTAGGGGCTGTGTAGAGCCACCATCTGAGCCTGCAAGGGAGGCAGACCTGTGACCGACTGGCAGGACAGGCCCGGTAGCCTGCCAGCATGGTGGACACGTAGCACCGAGGCAATCACATCACACTGGTTGGAGTGGGGGTGGAGCAGAGCCACCGCCTGTGTCCAGAAAAGGCCCAGCGACCCGGTGGAGAGGTAGTCAGGTACCCCCATTGGGGAGTGGGGGCTGAGTAGAACTGCCGCCCGAGCCCGCAAGGTAGGCAGACCTGTGACCCACCGGCGGAACAGGCCTAGAGGCCTGCCAGCGTGGTAGACACGTCACACCAATTGGAGTAGGGGCCGAGCAGAGCTGCCGCCCACATCTGGATCAGGACCAACGACCCGAGGGCGTGGTAGTTACGTCACCACAATTGGAGTGCGGGCAGAGCAGATTCGCCACCCGCACCCGCAGGGTGGGAAGACCTGCGACCGACCAGTGTGGTAGACAGATCACCCTAATTAGAGGAGGAGCACAGACACTACCCACCCTGCAAGGGAGATTTTCCAACTCTACAAGAGCAATATAAATAAATAGGGGGGAAATTTCAAAAACACAACAGTTTCACCAAGCAGAAAGAAATGCGAGCAGTGTGAAAAGACAAGGCAAGAAAGGACCACAAGCAATGCAGGTCAACTCAACTTTAGAAGAGGTAATAGCTGTAACAGATGGAATGTCAGATAAAGAGTTCAGGCTATACATGCTTCAGATGATCTGGAGTCTCAAGGAAGACATGAGACAGCAAAATCAGACAATGAAAGATCACTGTGACAAGGAACTACATAAATAAATCCAGGAAATAAAAGATCAATTACACAGGGAGATAGAGGTAATAAAAAACAAATAGAAGTCCTAAAAATGCAGGAAGGAATAAACCAACTTAAAAACTCAATTGAGAATACTACCAGCAGAGTAGATCACTTAGAAGATAGAACATCAGACAATGAGGACAAAGTATTTCAACTTGAAAAGAACATAGACAGCTCAGCAAGACTGCTAAGAAACCATGAGCAGAACATCCAAGAAATATGGGATAACATTAAAAGACCAAACTTAAGAGTCATTGGGATACAGGAAGGCACAGAGCTCCAAACCAAAGGAATAAACAATCTATTCAATGAAATAATATGAGAAAACTTCCCAGACTTGAAGAATGAGACAGAATCCCAAATCCTAGAAGCCTACAGGATGCCGAATGTGCAAAATCATGAGAGATCCACACCTAGACATTATAATGAAGATGCCCAACATACAGAATAAGGAGAGAATTTTAAAAGCTACAAGAGAAAGGAAGCAGATTACATTTAGGGGTAAACCAATCAGGATAACAGCTGATCTCTCAACACAGACTCTGAAAGCTAGAAGATCCTGGAATAGCATATTTCAAACACTGAAAGAAAATGGGTTCTAACCAAGAATCGTGTATCCAGCGAAATTAAGCTTCAGGATGGAAGATGAAATTAAAACCTTCCACGATAAACAAAAGTTAAAAGAATTTGCAGCTAGAAAATCATCTCTTCAAAAATCATTGGCAAAACATTACAGGAAGAGGAAATGGAAAATAACAATGAAAACCAACAGTGGGAGGTAGGACAGTAAAGGGGGGAAAGTAATCAAAGAGGAAAACAAATCAGGTTTAGTAACATTAATAAACAAATATGGCTGGAAGAACAAACCATATCTCAATAATAACCCTAAATGTTAATGGCTTAAACTCACCAATTAAGAGACAGAGGCTAGTTGAATGGATCACAAAACAAGACCCAACAATATGCTGCCTACAGGAGACGCATTTGATAGGAAAAGATATACATAGACTGAAGGTGAAAGGTTGGGAAAAATCGTACCACTCATATGGACTGCGGAAACAAGCAGGAGTGTCCATACTCATATCTAATAAAATAGATTTCAAGCAAAGTTAATCAAAAGGGATAAAGAGGGACACTACATACTGCTCAAGGGAACCATACACCAACAAGACATAACAATCATAAATATATATGCCCCAAACAATGGTGCAGCTATGTTCATCAAGCAAACTCTTATCAAGCTCAAGAGTCTAATAGACCACCATACAATAATCATGGGAGACTTCAACACACCTCTCTCACCACTGGATAGATCTTCCAAACAAAAGTTAAATAAGTAAACTATAGAACTCAATAACATAATAAACAACCTAGACTTAATTGACATATATAGAATATACCACCCAACATCAAGCAGTTACATATTTTTCTCAGCAGCACATGGGTCCTTCTCAAAAATAGACCATATATTATGTCACAGGGCAACTCTTAGACAATATAAAGGAGTAGAGATAATACCATGCATCTTATCTGATCATAATGGAATGAAACTGAAAATCAACGATAAAAGAAGGAAGAAAAAATCATGCATCACTTGGAGAATGAACAATAGGTTACAGAATGATCAATGGGTTTTAGAAGACATCAAGGAGGAAATTAAAAACTTCTTAGAGTTAAATGAAAACACAGACACAACGTATCGGAATCTATGGGACACATTGAAAGCAGTTCTAAGAGGAAAATTCATGGCTTGGAGTTCATTCCTTAAAAAAAGAAAAAAACAACAAATAAATGATCTCATACTTCATCTCAAAATCCTAGAAAAAGAAGAGCAAAACAACAGCAAAAGAAGTAGAAGGCAAGAAATAATTAAAATCAGAGCTGAAATTAATGAAATTGAAACAAAGGAAACAACTGAAAAATTTAACAAAACTAAAAGTTGGTTCTTTGAAAAAATAAATAAAATCGACAGACCCTTAGCCGTGCTAATGAAGAGTAGAAGAGAGAGAACTCAAATTACTAGCATACGGGATGAAAAAGGCAATATCACAACAGACACTTCAGAAATACAGAAGATAATCAGAAATTATTTTGAATCCTTATACTCCAATAAAATAGAAGATAGTGAAGGCATAGATAAATTTCTTAAGTCATATGATCTGCTCAGATTGATTCAGGAGGATATAGACAACCTAAACAGACCAATAACAATAGAGGATATAGAAGAAACCATCAAAAGACTACTAACTAAGAAAAGCCCAGGACTGGATAGGTATACAGCAGAGTTTTACAAAACCTTTAAACAGGAACTAACACCAATACTTTTCAAGCTATTTCAGGAAATAGAAAAAGAGGGAGAACTTCCAAATACATTCTATGAGGCCAACATCACCCTGATGCCTAAACCAGAGAAAGACACTTCAAAGAAAGAAAACTACAGACCAATATCTCTAATGAACCTAGATGCAAAAATCCTCAATAAAATTCTGGTGAATCAGATTCAAAAACATATCAAAAAAATTATACACCATGATCAAGTAGGATTCATCCCTGGGATGCAAGGCTGGTTCAATATATGGAAATCAATAAATGTTATTCACCACATCAATAGACTTAAAAATAAGAACCATATGATCATCTCGATAGATGCAGAAAAAGCATTTGACAAAGTACAGCATCCCTTTATGTTCAAAACTCTAGAAAAATTAGGGATAACAGGATCATACCTCAATATTGTAAAAGCAATCTATGATAAGTCACAGGCCAGCATCATTCTGAATGGATAAAAATTGAAGGCATTCCCTCTAAGATCTGGTACAAGACAGGGATGCACTCTCTCACCACTTCTGTTCAACATAGTCATCGAAACACTGGCCAGAGCAATTAGACAGACGAAAGAAATTAAAGGCATAAAAATAGGAAAAGAAGAACTTAAATTATCACTATTTGCAGATGACATGATTCAATACCTAGCAGACCCAAAAGGGTCTACAAAGAAACTATTAGAGCTAATAAATAAATTCAGCAAAGTGGCAGGATATAAAATGAACACACATAAAGCAAATGCATTCCTGTATATCAGCAACAAATCCTCTGAAATGGAAATGAGGACAACTACTCCATTCACAATATCTCCACAAAAAATAAAATACTTGGGAATCAACCTAACAAAGAGGTGAAAGACTTATACAATGAAAACTACAGAATCCTAAAGAGAGAAGTAGAAGCAGAGCTTACAAGATGGAAAAATATACACTGTCCATGGATAGGCAGAACTAACATCATCAAAATGGCGAAATTACCAAAAGTTCTCTATAAGTTCAATGCAATGCCAATCAAAATCCCAACAGCATTCCTTGTAGAAATAGATAAAACAATCATGAAATTCTTATGGAATAAAAAAGACCAAGAATAGCAAAAACAATGCTAAGCAGGAAGTGTGAAACAGGCGGTATACCGATACCAGACTTCAAACTATACTACAGAGCAATAGTAACAAAAACAGCATGGTACTGGTACCAAAACAGGCGGGTGGAACAATGGTACAGAATAGAGGACACAGTAACCAATCCACAAAACTACAACTGTCTTATATTTGATAAAGGGGCTAAAAGAATGCAATGGAGGAAGGATATCATCTTCAACAAATGGTGCTGGGAAACATGGAAATCCATTTGCATCAAAATGAAACTGAATCCCTTTCTCTCGCCATGCACAAAAGTTAACTCAAAATGGATCAAGGAGCTAGATATTAAATCAGAGACACGGCATCTAATAGAAGAAAAAGTTGGCTATGATCTACATACTGTGGGGTCGGGCTCCAAATTCCTCAATAGGACGCCCATAGTGCAGTAGTTAACAACTAGAATCAACAAATGAGACTTACTCAAACTAAAAAGTTCTTTTCTCAGCAAAAGAAACAATAAGAGAGGTAAACAGGGAACATACATCCTGGGAACAAATCTTCACTCCACACACTTCCGATAGAGCCCTAATATCCAGGGTATACAAAGAACTCAAAAAATTAGACAATAAGATAACAAACAACCCAATCAACAAATGGGCCAAGGACCTGAACAGACACTTCTCAGAGGAGGAAAAACAATCAATCAATAAGTACATGAAAAAATGCTCACCATCGCTAGCAGTCAGAGAAATGCATATCAAAACCACCCTAAGATACCATCTCACTCCAGTAAGATTGGCAGCCATTATGAAGTCCAACAACAACAAGTGCTGGAGTGGATGAGGGGAAAAGGGTACACTTGTTCATTGTTGGTGGGACTGCAAATTGGTGCAGCCAATTTGGAAAGCAGTATGGAGATTTCTTGGAAAGCTGGGAATGGAAAAACCATTTGACCCAGCTACTCCTCTTCTCGGTCTATTCCCTAAAGACCTAATAAGAGCATGCTACAGGGACACTGCTACATCGATGTCCATAGCAGCACAATTCACAATAGCAAGATTGTGGAACCAACCTAGATGCCCTTCAATAGATGAATGGATAAAAAAAATGTGGCATTTATACACAATGGAGTATTACTCTGCATTAAAAAATGACAAAATCATAGAATTTGGAGGGAAATGGATGGCATTAGAGCAGATTATGCTAAGTAAAGCTAACCAATCCTTAAAAAACAAATGACAAATGACTGTTTTGATATAAGGGGAGTAACCAAGGACAGGGTAGGGACGAAGAGCTTGAGAAGAAGATTAACATTAAAGGTGGGAGGGAAAGGGAGTGAGAAGGGAAATCGCATGGAAATGGAAGGTGATCCTCAGGGTTTTACAAAATAACATATAAGAGGAAATGAGGGGTAAGAGAAGAATAATACAAGTGGAAGAAAAGATTTACAGTAGAGGGGGTAGAGAGAGAAAAGGGGAGGGGAGGGGAGGAAAGGGCAGGGTGGATACTAGAGAATAGGATAGACAGCAGAATACATCAGACACTAAAATGGCAATATGTAAATCAATGAAAGTGTAACTGATGTGATATAGCAATCTGTATACGGGGTAAAAATGGGAGTTCATAACCCACTTGAATCAAACTTGAATCAAACTGTGAAATATAATATATTAAGAACAATGTAATGATTTGAACAACCAACAATAAAAAAAGAAAAGAAAACAAATAATATTTGCTGAGATTTCAGGAAACTCGTAGTTTTTGGGAAGCTTGGCAAACGCTTTCAATGAAAGTGATTTTTGCCAGTCTCTGTTTAGGGCTATATCAATAGGAAACAAACAATAAACGTACATCTTGGAACTACTTTATTATGTCAAGTTTCAAAGAGCTAGCACAAACCGTGTTTGATTTAGAGTTCCAAATAGATGTATCCATATAGGAGAAAACAGAGTGAACCCTAAAAATTAAAACAGTTACTGCAAACGAATGGTTAAACCTAGAAGAAGTAAATTTGGTGAGCCAAGTGGGATTGGCGTAGTGATCATTACCTGAAACTATCATAAAGATTGGGTGAAAAAATATTTGCTGAGATCTCATTAAACACGTAGTTTTAGGGAAGCTTGGCAACCCCTTTCAATAAAAGGGATTTTTTCCAGTCTCTGCTTAGGGCTTCATCAATAGGAAACAAACCATAGATATACAACTTGGACCTACTATATTCTGTCAAGTTATAAAGAACTAGGGCAAACCGTGTTTGATTTAGAGTTCCAAATACAAGTATCCATATAGGAGAAAACAGACTGTAACCTAAAAATTAAAATTGTTACTCCAAACGAACGATTTAACCGAGAAGAATGAAATTTGGTAAGCTAAGTGGGATTGGTGTACTGATCATCACCTGAAAGAATCATCAAGTTTGGGTGAAAAAAATTTTGCTGAGATTTCAGGAAACTCGTAGTTTTTGAGAAGCTTGGCAACCCCTTTGCATGAAAGTGATATTCGCCAGTCTCTGCTTAGGGCTACATCATCATGAAACAAAACATAGACATAGATCTTGGAACTACTATATTGTGTCAAGTTTCAAAGAGCTAGAACAAACTGTGTTTGATTTAGAGTTCCAAATACATGTATCCATAGTGGAGAAAATAGAGTGAAACCTAAAAATTAAAACTGTTACTGCGAACGAACGGTTTAACTCACAAGAATAAAATTTGGTGAGCCAAGTGGGATTGGTGTACTGATCATTAGCTGAAACTATCATCAAGATTGGGTGAAAAAATATTCGCTGAAATTTCAGAAAACTAGTACTCTTGGGAAGCTTGGCAACCCCTTTCAATGAAAGTGATTTTCGCCAGTCTCTGCTTAGGGCTACAAAAAGAGGAAACAAACCATAGATATACAACTTGGAACTACTTTATTGTGTAAACTTTCAAAGAGCTAGCACACACCATGTTTGATTTAGAATTCGAAATGCATGTATCCATATAGGAGAAAACACAGTGAAAACTAAAAATTAAAACTGTTACTGCAAACGAACGGTTTAACCTAGAAGAACGAAATTTGGTGAGCCAAGTGGGATTGGTGTAGTGATCATTACCTGAAACTATCATCAAGATTGAGTGAAAGTATATTTGCTGAGATTTCAGAAAACTATTAGTTTTGGGGAAGCTTGGCAACCCCTTTCAATGAAGGTGATTTTCGCAAGTCTCTGCTTAGGGCTACATCAAAAGGAAACAAACCATAGACATAGAACTTGGAACTACTTTATTTTGTCAAGTTTCAAAGACCTAGCATAAACCGTGTTTGATTTAGACTTCCAAATACAAGTATCCATACAAGAGAAAAGAGAATGAAACCTAAAATTAAAACTGTCACTGCAAATGAACGGTATAACCTAGAAGAACAAAATTTGGTGATCCAAGTGGGATTGGAGTATTGATCATTACCTGAAACTATCATCAAGATTAGGGGAAAAAATATTTTCTGAGATTTCAGAAAACTCGTAGTCTTTAGGAAGCTTGGCAACCCCTTTCAATGAAAGTGATTTTAGCCAGTCTCTTCTTAGGGATACATCAATAGGAAACAAACCATAGATATAGATCTTGGAACTATTTTATTGTGTCAAGTTCAAAGACCTAGCACAAACCGTGTTTGATTTAGAGTTTAAATACATGTATCCATATAGGAGAAAACAGAGTGAAACCTAAAAATTAAAACTGTTACTGCAAACAAACGGTTTAACCTAGAAGAACGAAATTTGGTGAGCCAACTGGGATTGGTGTCCTGATCATCACCTGAAACTATCATAAAGATTGGGTGAAAATATAATTGCTGAAATTTCAGGAAACTTCTGGTTTTAAGAAGCTATGCATCCCCTTTCAATGGAAGTGATTTTCGCCAGTCTGTGCTTAGGGCTACATCAATAGGAAACAAACCATCGATATAGATCTTGGAAGTACTTTATTGTGTCAATTTCAAACACCTAGCACAAACCGTGTTTGATTTAGAGTTCCAAATACATGTATACATATAGGAGGAAACAGAGTGAAACCTAAATATTAAAACTGTTACTGCAAACAAACGGTTTGGGCTAGAAGAAAGAAATTTGGTGAGCCAAGTGGGATTGGTGTACTGATCATTACCTGGAAGTATCATCAAGATTGGGTAAAAAAATATTTGCTGAGATTTCAAGAAACTTGTAGTTTTTGAGAAGCTTGGCAACCCCTTTCCATGAAAGTGATTTTGGCCAGTCTCTGCTTAGGTTTACATCAATATGTAACAAACCATAGACATAGAACTTGGAACTACATTACTGTTTCAAGTTTGAAAAAGTTGGAACAAACCGTGTTTCATTTAGAGTTCCAAATACATGTATCCATATAGGGGAAACAGAGTGAAACCTAAAAATTAAAAAAGTTACTGCAAACGAACGGTTAAAGCTAGAAGAAAGATTTTTGGTGAGCCAAGTGGGATTGGTGTAGTTATCATTACCTGAAACAATCATCGAGATTGGGTGAAAATATATTTGCTGAGATTTCAGGAAACTGGTAATTTTGGGGAAGCTTGGCAACCCCTTTCAATGAAAGTGATTTTCGCAAGTCTCTGCTTAGGGCTACACCAATACAAAACAAACCATAGTCATAGACCTTGGAACTACTTTATTTTGTCAAGTTTCAAAGAGCTAGCACAAACTGTGTTTGATTTAGAGTTCCAAATACATGTATCCATATAAAAGAAAACAGAATGAAACCTAAAAGTTAAAACTGTTACTACGAACGAACGGTTAAAGCTAGAAAAAAGATTTTTGGTGAGCTAAGTGGGATTGGTGTACTGATCATTACCTGAAAGTATCATCAAGATTGGGTGAAAAAATATTTGCTGAGATTTCAGGAAACTGGTAGTTTTTGAGAAGCTTGGCAACCCCTTTGAATAAAAGTGATTTTTGCCTGTCTCTGCTTAGGGCTACATCAATATGAAACAAACCATAGACATGGAACTTGGAAATTCTTTATTGTGTCAAGTTTCAAAGAGGTAGAACAAACTGTGTTTGATTTAGAGTTCCAACTACATGTATCCATATAGGAGAAAACAGAGTAAAACCTAAAAATGAAAACTGTCACTGCAAACGAACAGTTTAAACTAGAAGAACGAAATTTGGTGAGCTAAGTGGGATTGGTGTACTGAACATTACCTGAAACTATCATCAAGATTTGGTGAAAAAATATTCACTGAAATTTCAGGAAATTCATAGTCTTGGGAAGCTTGGCAACCCTTTCAATGAAAGTGATTTTCGCCAGTCTCTGCTTGGGGATACATAAATAGGAAACAAACCATAGATATAGATCTTGGAACTACTTTATTGTGTCAAGTTTCAAAGCCCTTGAACAAACCGTGTTTGACTTAGAGTTCAAATACATGTATCCGTATAGGAGAAAACAGAGTGAAACCTAAAAATTATAACTATTACTGCAAACAAACGGTTCAACCTAGAAGAACGAAATTTGGTGAGCCAACTGGGATTGGTGTACTGATCATCACCTGAAACTATCATAAAGATTGGGTGCAAAATATTTGTTGAAATTTCAGGAAACTTGTAGTCTTTGGGACGCTTGGCTTCCCCTTTCAATGAAAGTGATTTTCGCCAGTCTGTGCTTAGGGCTACATCAAAAGGAAACAAACCATCAATATAGATCTTGAAACTACTTTATTGTTTCAAGTTTCAAAGAGCTAGCACAAACCGTGTTTGATTTAGAGTTCCAAATACATGTATCCCTATAGGAGAAAATGGAATGAAACCTAAAAATTAAAACTGTTACTGCAAATGAACGGTTTCAGCTAAAAGAAAGAAATTTGGTGAGCCAAGTGGAATTGGTGTACTGATCATTACCTGAAAGTATCATCAAGATTGGGTGAAAAAATATTTGCTGAGATTTCAGGAAACTGGTAGTTTTTCAGAAGCTTGGCAACCACTTAAAATTAAAGTGATTTTCGCCAGTCTCTGCTTAGGGCTACATCAATATGAAAGAAACCATAGACATAGAACTTGGAACTTCTTTATTGTGTCAAGTTTGAAAGAGGTAGAACAAACGGTGTTTGATTAAGAGTTCCAAATACATGTATCCATATAGGAGAAAACAGAGTGAAACCTAAAAGTTAAAACTGTCACCGCAAACGAACGGTTTAATCTAGAAGAACGAAATTTGGTGAGCCAAGTGGGACTTGTGTACTTATCATTACCTGAAACTATCATCAATTTGGGTGAAAGAATATTCACTGAAATTTCAGGAAAATCGAAGTCTTGGGAAGCTTGGCAACCCCTTTCAATGAAAGTGATTTTCGCCAGTCTGTGCTTAGGGCTACATCAATAGGAAACAAACCATCGATATAGATCTTGGAAGTACTTTATTGTGTCAATTTCAAACACCTAGCACAAACCGTGTTTGATTTAGAGTTCCAAATACATGTATACATATAGGAGGAAACAGAGTGAAACCTAAATATTAAAACTGTTACTGCAAACAAACGGTTTGGGCTAGAAGAAAGTAATTTGGTGAGCCAAGTGGGATTGGTGTACTGATCATTACCTGGAAGTATCAT
This sequence comes from Spermophilus citellus, assembly GCF_964194105.1. NCBI lineage: Eukaryota > Metazoa > Chordata > Mammalia > Rodentia > Sciuridae > Spermophilus > Spermophilus citellus. Next base: position 83,908,843 of record NC_138185.1, on the reverse strand, counting down.
CAAGATTGGGTAAAAAAATATTTGCTGAGATTTCAAGAAACTTGTAGTTTTTGAGAAGCTTGGCAACCCCTTTCCATGAAAGTGATTTTGGCCAGTCTCTGCTTAGGTTTACATCAATATGTAACAAACCATAGACATAGAACTTGGAACTACATTACTGTTTCAAGTTTGAAAAAGTTGGAACAAACCGTGTTTCATTTAGAGTTCCAAATACATGTATCCATATAGGAGAAACAGAGTGAAACCTAAAAATTAAAAAAGTTACTGCAAACGAACGGTTAAAGCTAGAAGAAAGATTTTTGGTGAGCCAAGTGGGATTGGTGTAGTTATCATTACCTGAAACAATCATCGAGATTGGGTGAAAATATATTTGCTGAGATTTCAGGAAACTGGTAATTTTGGGGAAGCTTGGCAACCCCTTTCAATGAAAGTGATTTTCGCAAGTCTCTGCTTAGGGCTACACCAATACAAAACAAACCATAGTCATAGACCTTGGAACTACTTTATTTTGTCAAGTTTCAAAGAGCTAGCACAAACTGTGTTTGATTTAGAGTTCCAAATACATGTATCCATATAAAAGAAAACAGAATGAAACCTAAAAGTTAAAACTGTTACTACGAACGAACGGTTAAAGCTAGAAAAAAGATTTTTGGTGAGCTAAGTGGGATTGGTGTACTGATCATTACCTGAAAGTATCATCAAGATTGGGTGAAAAAATATTTGCTGAGATTTCAGGAAACTGGTAGTTTTTGAGAAGCTTGGCAACCCCTTTGAATAAAAGTGATTTTTGCCTGTCTCTGCTTAGGGCTACATCAATATGAAACAAACCATAGACATGGAACTTGGAAATTCTTTATTGTGTCAAGTTTCAAAGAGGTAGAACAAACTGTGTTTGATTTAGAGTTCCAACTACATGTATCCATATAGGAGAAAACAGAGTAAAACCTAAAAATGAAAACTGTCACTGCAAACGAACAGTTTAAACTAGAAGAACGAAATTTGGTGAGCTAAGTGGGATTGGTGTACTGAACATTACCTGAAACTATCATCAAGATTTGGTGAAAAAATATTCACTGAAATTTCAGGAAATTCATAGTCTTGGGAAGCTTGGCAACCCTTTCAATGAAAGTGATTTTCGCCAGTCTCTGCTTGGGGATACATAAATAGGAAACAAACCATAGATATAGATCTTGGAACTACTTTATTGTGTCAAGTTTCAAAGCCCTTGAACAAACCGTGTTTGACTTAGAGTTCAAATACATGTATCCGTATAGGAGAAAACAGAGTGAAACCTAAAAATTATAACTATTACTGCAAACAAACGGTTCAACCTAGAAGAACGAAATTTGGTGAGCCAACTGGGATTGGTGTACTGATCATCACCTGAAACTATCATAAAGATTGGGTGCAAAATATTTGTTGAAATTTCAGGAAACTTGTAGTCTTTGGGACGCTTGGCTTCCCCTTTCAATGAAAGTGATTTTCGCCAGTCTGTGCTTAGGGCTACATCAAAAGGAAACAAACCATCAATATAGATCTTGAAACTACTTTATTGTTTCAAGTTTCAAAGAGCTAGCACAAACCGTGTTTGATTTAGAGTTCCAAATACATGTATCCCTATAGGAGAAAATGGAATGAAACCTAAAAATTAAAACTGTTACTGCAAATGAACGGTTTCAGCTAAAAGAAAGAAATTTGGTGAGCCAAGTGGAATTGGTGTACTGATCATTACCTGAAAGTATCATCAAGATTGGGTGAAAAAATATTTGCTGAGATTTCAGGAAACTGGTAGTTTTTCAGAAGCTTGGCAACCACTTAAAATTAAAGTGATTTTCGCCAGTCTCTGCTTAGGGCTACATCAATATGAAAGAAACCATAGACATAGAACTTGGAACTTCTTTATTGTGTCAAGTTTGAAAGAGGTAGAACAAACGGTGTTTGATTAAGAGTTCCAAATACATGTATCCATATAGGAGAAAACAGAGTGAAACCTAAAAGTTAAAACTGTCACCGCAAACGAACGGTTTAATCTAGAAGAACGAAATTTGGTGAGCCAAGTGGGACTTGTGTACTTATCATTACCTGAAACTATCATCAATTTGGGTGAAAGAATATTCACTGAAATTTCAGGAAAATCGAAGTCTTGGGAAGCTTGGCAACCCCTTTCAATGAAAGTGATTTTCGCCAGTCTGTGCTTAGGGCTACATCAATAGGAAACAAACCATCGATATAGATCTTGGAAGTACTTTATTGTGTCAATTTCAAACACCTAGCACAAACCGTGTTTGATTTAGAGTTCCAAATACATGTATACATATAGGAGGAAACAGAGTGAAACCTAAATATTAAAACTGTTACTGCAAACAAACGGTTTGGGCTAGAAGAAAGTAATTTGGTGAGCCAAGTGGGATTGGTGTACTGATCATTACCTGGAAGTATCATCAAGATTGGGTAAAAAAATATTTGCTGAGATTTCAAGAAACTTGTAGTTTTTGAGAAGCTTGGCAACCCCTTTCCATGAAAGTGATTTTGGCCAGTCTCTGCTTAGGTTTACATCAATATGTAACAAACCATAGACATAGAACTTGGAACTACATTACTGTTTCAAGTTTGAAAAAGTTGGAACAAACCGTGTTTCATTTAGAGTTCCAAATACATGTATCCATATAGGAGAAACAGAGTGAAACCTAAAAATTAAAAAAGTTACTGCAAACGAACGGTTAAAGCTAGAAGAAAGATTTTTGGTGAGCCAAGTGGAATTGGTGTAGTTATCATTACCTGAAACAATCATCGAGATTGGGTGAAAATATATTTGCTGAGATTTCAGGAAACTGGTAATTTTGGGGAAGCTTGGCAACCCCTTTCAATGAAAGTGATTTTCGCAAGTCTCTGCTTAGGGCTACACCAATACAAAACAAACCATAGTCATAGACCTTGGAACTACTTTATTTTGTCAAGTTTCAAAGAGCTAGCACAAACTGTGTTTGATTTAGAGTTCCAAATACATGTATCCATATAAAAGAAAACAGAATGAAACCTAAAAGTTAAAACTGTTACTACGAACGAACGGTTAAAGCTAGAAAAAAGATTTTTGGTGAGCTAAGTGGGATTGGTGTACTGATCATTACCTGAAAGTATCATCAAGATTGGGTGAAAAAATATTTGCTGAGATTTCAGGAAACTGGTAGTTTTTGAGAAGCTTGGCAACCCCTTTGAATAAAAGTGATTTTTGCCTGTCTCTGCTTAGGGCTACATCAATATGAAACAAACCATAGACATGGAACTTGGAAATTCTTTATTGTGTCAAGTTTCAAAGAGGTAGAACAAACTGTGTTTGATTTAGAGTTCCAACTACATGTATCCATATAGGAGAAAACAGAGTAAAACCTAAAAATGAAAACTGTCACTGCAAACGAACAGTTTAAACTAGAAGAACGAAATTTGGTGAGCTAAGTGGGATTGGTGTACTGAACATTACCTGAAACTATCATCAAGATTTGGTGAAAAAATATTCACTGAAATTTCAGGAAACTCATAGTCTTGGGAAGCTTGGCAACCCTTTCAATGAAAGTGATTTTCGCCAGTCTCTGCTTGGGGATACATAAATAGGAAACAAACCATAGATATAGATCTTGGAACTACTTTATTGTGTCAAGTTTCAAAGCCCTTGAACAAACCGTGTTTGACTTAGAGTTCAAATACATGTATCCGTATAGGAGAAAACAGAGTGAAACCTAAAAATTATAACTATTACTGCAAACAAACGGTTCAACCTAGAAGAACGAAATTTGGTGAGCCAACTGGGATTGGTGTACTGATCATCACCTGAAACTATCATAAAGATTGGGTGCAAAATATTTGTTGAAATTTCAGGAAACTTGTAGTCTTTGGGACGCTTGGCTTCCCCTTTCAATGAAAGTGATTTTCGCCAGTCTGTGCTTAGGGCTACATCAAAAGGAAACAAACCATCAATATAGATCTTGAAACTACTTTATTGTTTCAAGTTTCAAAGAGCTAGCACAAACCGTGTTTGATTTAGAGTTCCAAATACATGTATCCCTATAGGAGAAAATGGAATGAAACCTAAAAATTAAAACTGTTACTGCAAATGAACGGTTTCAGCTAAAAGAAAGAAATTTGGTGAGCCAAGTGGAATTGGTGTACTGATCATTACCTGAAAGTATCATCAAGATTGGGTGAAAAAATATTTGCTGAGATTTCAGGAAACTGGTAGTTTTTCAGAAGCTTGGCAACCACTTAAAATTAAAGTGATTTTCGCCAGTCTCTGCTTAGGGCTACATCAATATGAAAGAAACCATAGACATAGAACTTGGAACTTCTTTATTGTGTCAAGTTTGAAAGAGGTAGAACAAACGGTGTTTGATTAAGAGTTCCAAATACATGTATCCATATAGGAGAAAACAGAGTGAAACCTAAAAGTTAAAACTGTCACCGCAAACGAACGGTTTAATCTAGAAGAACGAAATTTGGTGAGCCAAGTGGGACTTGTGTACTTATCATTACCTGAAACTATCATCAATTTGGGTGAAAGAATATTCACTGAAATTTCAGGAAAATTGAAGTCTTGGGAAGCTTGGCAACCCCTTTCAATGAAAGTGATTTTCGCCAGTCTCTTCTTAGGGCTACATCAATAGGAAAGGAACCATGGATATAGAACTTGGAACTACTTTATTGTGTCAAGTTTCAAAGAGCTAGCACAAACCGTGTTTGATTTAGAACTCCAACTACATGTGTCCATATAGGAGAAAACAGAGTGAAACCTAAAAATTAAAACAGTTACTGCAAACGAACGGTTTAACCGAGAAGAATGAAACTTAGTGAGCCAAGTGGGATTGGTGTACTGATCATTTCCTGAAAGTATCATCAAGATTGGGTTAAAGTATATTTGCTGAGATTTCACGAAACTCATACTTTTTGGGAAGTTTGGCAATGCTCTTCAATGAAAGTGATTTTCGCCAGTCTTTGCTTAGGGCTATATCCATAGGAAACAAACCATAGAAATGTAATTGGAACTACTTTATTATGTCAAGTTTCAAAGAGCTAGCACAAACTGTGTTTGATTTAGAGTTCCAAATACATGTATCCATATATGAGAAAACAGAGTGAAAACTAAAAATTAAAACTGTTACTGCAAACGAACGGTTTAACCTAGAAGAATGAAATTTGGTGAGCCAAGTGGGATTGGCGTACTGATCATTACCTGAAAGAGTCATCAAGATTGATTTAAAATACATTTGCTGAGATTTGAGGACACTCGTAGTTTGGGGGAAGCTTGGCAACCCCTTTCAATGAAAGGGATTTTCACCAGTCTCTGCTTAGGGATAAATCAATAGTAACAAACCATAGATATAGAATTAGAGCAACATTATTGAGTCAAGATTCAAAGAGCTAGCACAAAAAGGGTTTGATTAAGAGTTCCAAATACATGTATTGATATAGGAGAAAACAGAGTGAAACCTAAAAATTAAAAGTTACTGCAAATGAACAGTTTAACCTAGAAGAATGAAATTTGGTGAGCCAGGTGGGATTGTTGTACTGATCATTACCTGAAAGTATCATCAAGATTGGGTGAAAAAATATTTGCTTAGACTTCAGGAAACTCGTAGTTTTGGGGAATCTTGGCAAACCCTTTCAATGAAAATATTTTTTGCCAGTCTCTGCTTAGGGCTACATCAATAAGAAAGAATCCATAGATGTAGATGTTTGAACTACTTTTTTGGGTCAAGTTTCAAAGAGATAGCACAAAACGTGTTTGATTTAGAGTTCCAACTACATGTATCCATATAGGAGAAAACAGAGTGAAACCTAAAAATAAAAACTCTTACTGCAAACGAACAGTTTAACGTAGAAGAAGGAAATTTGGTGAGCCAAGTGCGAATAGTGTACTGATCATCACCTGAAGGTATCATCAAGATTGGGTGAAAAAATATTTGCTCAGATCCAGGAAACTCGTAGTTTTTGGGAAGCTTGGCAACCACTTTCAATGAAAGGTATTTTCACCAGTCTCTTCTTAGGGCTACATCAATAGGAAAGGAACTATGGATATAGAACTTGGAACTACTTTATAGTGTCAAGTTTCAAAGAGCTAGCACAAACCGTGTTTGATATAGAGTTGCAACTACATGTATCCATATAAGAGAAAACAGAGTGAAACTAAAAATTAAAACTCTTACTGCAAACGAACGTTTTAATGTAGAAGTAGGAAATTTGGTGAGCCAAGTGCAATAGGTGTACTGATCATTACCTGAAAGTATCATTAAGATTGGGTTAAAAATTATTTGAGAAAATTTCTGGAAACTCGTAGTTTTTTGGAAGCTTGGGAACCCCTTTCAATGAAAGTAATTTTAGCGAGTTTCTCTTTAGGGCTACATAAATAGTAAACAAACCGTAGAGATAGAACTTGAAACTACTTTATTGTGTCAAGTTTCAAAGAGCTAGCACAAACCGTGTTCGATTTAGAGTTTAAAATACATGTATCTATATAGCAGAAAACAGAGTGAAACCTAATAATTTTAACTGTTACTGAAAACAAACGGTTTAACCTAGAAGAACAAAACTTGGTGAGTCAAATAGGATTGGTGTACTGATCATCACCTGAATGTATCATCAAGATTGGGTGAAAAAATATTTGCTGAGATTTCAGGAAACTTAGGGTTTTGGGGAAGCTTGGCAACCCATTTCAATGAAAGTGATTTTAGCCAGTCTCTGCTTAGGGGTACATGAAAAGGAAACAAACGACAGATATAGAACTTAGAACTACTTCATTGTATCAAGTTTCAAAGAGCTAGCACAAACCGTGTTTGATTTATAATTCCAAAAAATGTGTCCATAAAGGAGTAAACACAGTGAAACTTAAATTTAAAACAGTTACTTCAAACGAACGGTTTAACCTAGAAGAATGTAATTTGATGAGCCAAGTGGGATTCGTGTACTGCTCATTACCTGAAACAATCATCAAGATTGGGTGAAAAAATATTTGCTGAGATTTCAGGACACTCGTAGTTTAGGGGAAGATTATCAATCCCTTTCAATGAAAGTGATTGTCGCCAGTCTCTGCTTAGGGCTACATCAATTGGAAACAGACTTAGAGACAGTACTTGGATCTAATTTTTGTGTCAAGTTTCAAAGAGCTAGCACAAACTGTCTTTGATTTAGAGTTCCAACTATGTCTATCCATATAGGAGAAAAGAGAGTGAAACCTAAAAGTTCAAACTGTTACTGCAAATTAAAATTTAACCTAGAGGAACGAAATTTGGTGAGCCAAGTGGGATTCGTGTACTGATCATTACCTGAAAGTATCATCAAGATGGGGTGAAAAAAATGTGCTGCGATTTCGGGAAAATCAATGTTTTCAGAAAGCTTGGCAACCCCTTTCAATGAAAGTGATTTTCACCAGTCTCTGCTTAGTTATACATCAATAGGAAACAAACCATAGAGAGAGAACTTGGACCTACTGTATTTTGTCAAGTTTCTAAGAGCTAGCACAAACCGTCTCAGATATAGAGTGCCAAATACATGTATCCATAAAGAAAAAACAAAGTGAAACCTAAAAATTCAAACTGTTACTGCAAACAAACGCTTCAACCTAGAAGAACAAAAGTTGGTGAGCCAAGTGGGATTTGTGTACTGATCTTTACCTGAAAGTATCATCAAGACTGGGCGAAAAAATATTTGCTGAGATTTCGGGAAACTCGTAGTTTTGAGAAGCTTGGCAACCCCTTTCAATTAAAGTGATTTTTGTGAGTCTTTGCTTAGTGCTACATCAATAGGAAACAAACCATAGAGATAGAACTTGGACCTACTTTATTGTGTCAAGTTTCAAAGAGCTAGCAAAAACCGTCTTTGATTTATAGTTCCAAATATATCTATACATATAGGAGAAAGAGTGAAACCTAAAAATTCAAACTGTTACTGCAAACGAACGCTTCATCTTCGAAGAATGAAAGGTGGTGAGCTAAGTGGGATTCGTGTACTGATTATTACCTGAAAGTATCATCAAGATTCGATGAAAAAACATATGCTGCGATTTCGGAAAATCGTAGTTTTGGGGAAGCTTGGCAACCCCTTTCAATGAATGTTTTTTTTAGCCAGTCTCTGCATAGGTCTACTTCAAGAGGAAACAAACCATAGTGACAAAACTGAGAACTCCTTTATTTTGTCAAGTTTCAAAGAAGTAATACAAACCATGATTGATTTTGATTTCTATATTCATCTATCTATATAGAAAAAAACAGAGTGAAACCTAAAATTTCAAACTGTTACTGAAAATGAACGCTTCAACCTACAGGAACAAAATTTGGTGGCCCATGTGGGCTTAGGGTCCCCTTCATTACCACCAAGGTTAGTCAAGATTTAGTGAAAAAATATTTGCTGTTATTTCAGGAAACTCATAGTTTTTTGGAAGCCTGGAAACCCCTTTCAGTGAAAGTGTTTTTCACCATCTCTGCTTAGGTCTATTTCAAGAGGAATAAAACCATAGAGAAAAAAATGAGAACTTCTTTATTTACTCAAGTTTTAAAGAGCTACTACAAACCATGTTGTATTTAGAGTTCCATATTCATCTATCTATATAGGAGAAAACAGAGTGAAACGTAAAAATTCAAACTGTTACTGAAAACGAACGCTTCAATGTACAAGAACAAAATTTTGTCAACCCAGTGGGTTTAGGGTCCTCATATTATGCCCAAGTATCAGCAAGATTGGGTGAAAAAATATTTGCTGATATTTCAGGAATCTTGTACATTTTTTGAAGGTTGGCAAACCGTTTAAATGAAAGTGTTTTTTGCCAGTCTCTGCTTAGGGCTACATCAACAGGAAACAATCCATAGAGACAAAACTGAGAACTGCTTTATTTTGTCAAGTTTAAAAGAGCTACTGCAAACCATGTTGGATTTAGAGTTTTAAATTCTTCTATCCGTATAGGAGAAAACAGAGTGAAACTTAAAAATTCAAACTGTTACTGAAAACGAACACTTCAAACTAGAGGAATGAAATTTGGTGGACCTAGTGGGCTTAGGGACCTCATCATTACCACCAACTGTCATCAAGATTGGGTGAAAAAATATTTGCTGATATTTCAGGAAACTCGTAGTTTTTTAGAAGCTTGGCAACCCCTTTCAATGAAAGTGTTTTTCGCCAGTCTCTGCTTAGGGCTACATCAAGAGGAAAAAATCCATAGAGAGAAAACTAAGAACTGCTTTATTTTGTCAAGTTTCAAAGACCTACTACAAACCATGTTGGATTTAGAGTTTTAAATTCTTCTATCTCTATTCAAGAAAACAGAGTGAAACCTAAAATTTCAAACTCTTACTGAAAACGAACCCTTCAATCTAGAGGAACCAAATTTGGTGGACCAAGTGGGCTTAGGGTCCTCATCATTACCACCAAGTTTCATCAAGATTGGGTGTAAAATTTTTCTGATATTTCAGGAAACTCGTAGTTTTTTAGAAGCTTGGCAACCCCTTTCAATGAAAGTGTTTTTTGCCAGTCTCTGCTTAGGGCTACATCAAGAGGAAACAATCCATAGAGACAAAACTGAGAACTGCTTGATTTTTTCGAGATTGAAAGAGCTATTACAAACCATGTTGGATTTAGAGTTCCAAATTCATCTATCAATGAATGTTTTTTTAGCCAGTCTCTGCATAGGTGTACTTCAAGAGGAAACAAACAGGGTGAAACCTAAAATTTCAAATTGTTACTGAAAACAAATGCTTAAACCTACAGGAACAAAATTTGGTCAACCATGTGGGCTTAGAGTCCTAGTCATTACCACCAAGGATCATCAAGATTGGGTGAAAAAAATATTTGCTGATATTTCAGAAAATTTGCAGTTTTTTTGAAGCTTGGACACCCATTTCAATGACATTGTTTGTAGCCAGGCTCTGCTTAGGGCTAATTCAAGAGGAAACAAACCCTAGAGACAAAACTGAGAACTGTTTTATTTTGTCAAGTTTCAAAGAGCTACTACAAACCTTGTTGGATTTAGAGTTCATATTCATCTGTCTATATAGGAGAAAACAGAGTGAAACCTAAATTTTCAAAGTGTTACTGAAAACGAACACTTCAATATAGAGGAACGAAATTTGGTTGATCAAGTAGGTTTAGGGTCCTCATCATTTCCAACATGTATCATCAAGATTTGGATAAAAAAATATTTGCTGATATTTCAGAAAGCTCGCAGTTTTTTGAAGCTTGGCAACCCCCTCAGTTAAAGTGTTTTTCGCCAGTATATGCTTAGGGCTACTTCAAGAAGAAACAAACCGATTCCAACATGGCGGCAGGCGTGGAGAGATCACGTCTCTGACCTCTTCAGCTGTGCAGGCATAGGGAGTCGTAAACAATCTAAATTCTGTTTGCTCAGGATCACTAGGCAATGCTGAACTGTCGTGGATCTGGCACGAACAGTCTGGGCCTCTCAGAACACACCCTGAGCCCAAATCAGCTGAATTCCAGCTCCCATTCACCCGCTTCCTGCAGACAAACAGCTGTGACTCAGCTCTAATCCATCCGGATGAAACAAGTGGTCGGTTCTTCTGTTCCTACAGAGGAAAATGCCAACCGAGACTTCATAGGTAGTGGCCACAGGTTTGAAACGAGGCTTGGGAGAGACAGTAAGGACCCACCTGTTGCATTGGTCACCCGGCAAAGGGAAACAAACTGTCGCCATTTGCAAGAGATACCACCATGGCAGAGAACTGACGTCACCAGACTGTAGCAGAAGAGATAACTTCATTGAAACCTGTGGCTACAGGTGTGTAATTCCCTAGCCTTCCCTCGCCACACATCGGGGAAACATTAAGGGCCCCTCCCAGCTCTCACGTAAGGGCCCCCCCCAACTCTCCCCTGAGCGCGATAGCCAGACCAAGGGAATCAGATGTGGTGTGGGACCTGCGGCGCGGAACTCCCGGTTACTGCTCTCACCAGTGCTGACAACTGAGGTCTCTTTTGCACCAGCTACCATGAACGTGGCTATGGGAGGGCAAGTAAAATTCGCTGAGGATTCTCAGCCCCAAGCTCTACAAACTTAGGGTATGAGGGAATGGCAAACTGGGAGAGTGTGCCCAGTCATTTATGAAAACAGGGCTACCGGGAACAGCAGACATGGTGGGTAGCCAGTATTGTGTTGAGTGGCACCCGTGAGAGGGACCTGGCTAGAGGAAAAGTGGGGAAGTGACTAGACACAGGAGGAGGCCCCAGGCACTCAGGATTGGAGACTCACCCAGTCTGGGAGGAGGAGCTGCTGCACAGTGATTCGTTTCCATATATTGACAGGAGAAACTTGGCCTGGTGGGCACAGCGCCACCTACTGGAAGAGAAATTAATCAAACTCTAAGAGTGCATTTATTAGTTTTTTTCTTTTTTTTATTTGGTTTTTTCTTTCATTTTCATTTTTCTTTCTTGTTGTTTTTAAATTTTTTTACAATTTTTTTCTTAAATTTTTTTTCTTCTAATTTTAATTTTATTTTATTATTATTTTTTTAATTTTTTTCTTTTTTATTTCCTATTTTTTTATTCTTTTGTCTTTTCATTTATTTTCAATTTTCTTATTCACCCTTCCTTGAATTCTACCTGCTTACTCTCATTCTCTTTAGGGACTTCTTCCCTTCCCTTCTAATACCTTTCCTCCCAAGCATCAAATAAATTTATAAAAGTAAAGAGTAACTCAGCAGTCAAATAGAACAAGAAGTAACATGAGCAACTTGAAAAAGCAAGGAAGAAAAGGAGTACAAACAATGCAGGACAGCCTAAATATTCAGGAGGACCTAGAGTCATCAGAAAAATGGTCATATAAAGAACTCAAGGAACACCTTATACAGATGGAATGGAACCTTAAAGAGGATACAAGACAGCAAATTCAAGCACCAAAAGAACACATTGAGAATGAATTACATAAACGGATAAAAGAAGAAGTTAAGCATCTTTATCAGGAGATAGAGATTATAAAAAATAATCATACAATAATTCTAGAAATGAAGGAAATGATAAACCAAATTAAAAACTCAATTGAGAGTATCACTAACAGAGTGGAGCAAGTAGAAGCCAGAATGTCAGATAATGAAGACAAAATATATCATCTTGAAAAGAGTCTAGCCAACTCAGAAAGGCTGGTAAAAAATCATGAGAAAAACATCCAAGAGTTATGGGATAACATAAAAAAACCAAACTTATGAGACATCGGGATAGAAGAAGGTACAGAGATTCAAACCAAGGGAATGAGTAACCTACTGAATGAAATAATTACAGAAAACTTCCCAGAAATAAAAAGGAAACAGATATACAAATTGAAGATGCATACAGGACACCGAGCACAAAAAATCACAGTAGACCAACACCAAGACACATTGTTATGAAGATATCCAATATACAGAACAAATAAAAATATTAAAAGCTACAAGACAAAGGAGACAGATTACATTCAGGGGTAAACCAATAAGTTTAACAACGATTTTTTTTATCACAGAGGCTGAAAGCAAGAAGGTCATGGAACAATGTATTTCAAACACTGAAAGACAATGGATGCCAACCAAGAATTCTGTATCCAGCAAAATTAAGCTTCAGGTATAACAATTAAATAAAAATCTTTCATGCTAAACAAAAGTTAAAAGAATTTGCAGGCAGAAAACCAGCATTGCAAAGCATTTTGAGCAAAACACTACATGAAGAAGAAATGAAAAACAATAACCAAAACCATCAGTGGGAAGTGCCTCGGTAAAGACACAGGGCGAGGGAAAAGATAATCACGAAGAAACAAACTAAATTAAAAAAAAAAAAGATAAATAATCAAACATGGCTGGAAGTACAAACCATATATCAATAGTAACTCTGAATGTCAATGGCTTAAACTCTCCAATAAAGTGACATAGGCTGGTATCATGGATTAAAAAAACAAATCCAACAATATTCTGCCTCCAGGAGACACATCTGATTGGAAAAGAAATACACAGGCTGAAGGTGAAAGGATGGGAAAAAATATACCACGCACACGGTCCTCGTAAGCAAGCAGGGGTGGCCATCCTCATATCGAATAAAAACGACTTCAAGACTAAGTTAATCAAAAGGGATAAAGAAGGTCATTATATACTGTTAAAAGGAACCATTCACCAATAAGACATAACAATTATCAATATTTATGCACCAAATAATGGTGCTGCGAATTCATAAAACAAATTCTCCTCAAGTTCAAGAATCAAATAGACCACAACACAATAATTATGGGTGACTTCAACACACCTCTCTCACCATTGGACAGATCCTCCAAACAAAAGTTGAATAAAGAAACTATAGAACTCAATATCACAATCAATAACCTAGACTTAACTGACATATATAGAATATATCAGCCATCATCAAATGGTTATACTTTTTTTCTCAGCAGCACATGGATCCTTCTCAAAAATAGACCATATATTATGCCATAGGGCAACCCTCAGTAAATATAAAGGGGTGGAGATAATACCTTACATTTTATCTGATCATAATGGAATGAAACTGGAAATCAATGATAAAAGAAGGAAGGAAAAATGCTACATCACATGGAAAATTAACAATATGTTACTGAATGATCAATGGGTTACAGAAGACATAAAGGAGGAAATCAAAAAATTCTTAGAAATAAATGAAAATACAGACACAACATATCGGAATCTATGGGACACAATGAAAGCAGTTTTAAGAGGAAAATTCATTCCTTGGTGGCCATTCCTCAAAAAAAGAAAAAACCAACAAATAAATGAGCTCACACTTTATCTTAAAGCCTGTGAAAAGGAAGAGCAAAACAACAGCAAATGTAGCAGAAGGCAAGAAATAATTAAAATCAGAGCGGAAATCAATGAAATTGAAACAAAAGAAACTATTGAAAAAATTAACAAAACTAAAAGTTGGTTCTTCGAAAACATAAATAAGGTTGACAGACCTTTAGCCATGCTAATGAACAGAAGAAGAGAGAGAACTCAAATTACTAACATACGGGATGAAAAAGGCAATATCACAACAGATGCTACAGAAATACAGAAGACAATTAGAAATTATTTGAAAACCTATATTCCAATAAAATAGAAGATAGTGAAGACATCGTTAAATTTCTTTTTTTTTTTTAAAGAGAGAGTGAGAGAGGAGAGAGAGTGAGAGAGAGAGAGAGAGAATTTTTAATATTTATTTTTTAGTTCTCGGCTGACACAACATCTTTGTTTGTATGTGGTGCTGAGGATCGAACCCGGGCCACACGCATGCCAGGCAAGCGCGCTACCGCTTGAGCCACATCCCCAGCCCCGTTAAATTTCTTAAGTCATATGATTTGCCCAGACTGAGTCAGGAGGATACACACAATTTGAACAGACCAATATCAATGGATGAAATTGAAGAAGCCATCAAAAGACTACAAACCAAGAAAAGCCCAGGACGGGATGGGTATACAGTGAGGTTTTACAAAACCTTTAAAGAAGAATTAATACCAATACTTTTCAAGTTATTTCAGGAAATAGAAAAAGAGGGAGCTCTTCCAAATTCATTCTATGAGGCCAACATCACCCTGATTCCGAAACCAAAGACACCTCAAAGAAAGAAATCTACAGACCAATATCTCTAATGAACCTAGATGCAAAAATCCTCAATAAAATTCTGGCGAATCGAATACAAAAACACATCAAAAAAATTGTGCACCATGATCAAGTAGGATTCATCCCTGGGATGCAAGGATGGTTCAATATACGGAAATCAATAAATGTTATTCACCACATCAATAGACTTAAAGATAAGAACCATATGATCATCTCGATAGACGCAGAGAAAGCATTCAACAAAGTACAGCATCCCTTTATGTTCAAAACATTAGGAAAACTAGGGATAACAGGAACTTACCTTGACATTGCAAAAGCTATCTATGCTAAGCCTCAGGCTAGCATCATTCTGAATGGACAAAAGTTAAAGGCATTCCCTCTAAAATCTGGAAAAACACAGGGATGCCCTCTATCACCACTTCTATTCAATATAGTTCTCGAAACACTGGCCAGAGCAATTAGACAGACGAAAGAAATTAAAGGCATAAAAATAGGAAAAGAAGAACTTAAATTATCACTATTTGCAGATTACATGATTCTATACCTAGAAGACCCAAAAGGGTCTACAAAGAAACTACTAGAACTAATAAATGAATTCAGCAAAGTGGCAGGATATAAAATCAACACGCATAAATCAAAGGCATTTCTGTATATCAGTGACAAAACTTCTGAAATGGAAATGAGGAAAAACACTCCATTCACAATATCCAAAAAAATAAATAAATAAAATGCTTTGGAATCAACCTAACAAAAGAGGTGAAAGATTTATACAATGAAAACTACAGAACCCTCAAGAGAGAAGTAGAAGAAGATCTTAGAAGATGGAAAAATATACCCTGTTCATGGATAGGCAGAACTAACATCATCAAAATGGAGATATTACCAAAAGTTCTCTATAGGTTTAATGCAATGCCAATCAAAATCCCAACGGCATTTCTTGTAGAAATAGATAAAGCAATCATGAAATTCATATGGAAAAATAAAAGACCCAGAATAGCAAAAGCAATTCTAAACAGGAAGTGTGAATCAGGCGGTATAGCGATACCAGATTTCAAACTATATTACAGAGCAATAGTGACAAAAACAGCATGGTACTGATACCAAAACAGGCGGGTGGACCAATGGTATAGAATAGAAAACACAGAGACTAGTCCACAAAGTTACAACTATCTTATATTTGATAAAGGGGCTAAAAGCATGCAATGGAGGAAGGATAGCATCTTCAACAAATGGTGTTGGGAAAACTGGAAATCCATATGCAACAAAATGAAACTGAATCCCTTTCTCTCACCATGCACAAAAGTTAACTCTAAATGGATCAAGGAGCTTGATATCAAATCAGAGACTCTGCGTCTGACAGAAGAAGAAGTTGGCTCTGATCTACATATTGTGCGGTCGGGCTACAAATTCTTTAATAGGGCACCCATAGCACAAGAGTTAATCACAAGAATCAACAAATGGGTCTTACTTAAACTAAAAAGTTTTTTCTCAGCAAGAGAAACAATAAGATAGGTAAATAGGGAGCCTACATCCTGGGAACAAATTTTTACTCCTCACACTTCAGATAGAGCCCTAATATCCAGAGTATACAAATAACTTAAAAAATTAGACAGTAAGGTAACAAATAACCCAATCAAAAAATGGGCCAAGGAGCTGAACAGACACTTCTCACAGGAGGATATACAATCTATCAAAAATTACATGAAAATGCTCACCATCTCTAGCAGACAGAGAAATGCAAATCAAAACCACACTAAGATACCATCTCACTCCAGTAAGATTGGCAGGCACTATGAAGTCAAACAACAAAAAGTGCTGGCGAGAATGTGGAGAAAAGGGTACACTTGTACATTGCTGGTGGGACTGCAAATTGGTGCGGCCAATTTGGAAAGCAGTTTGGAGATTCCTGGGAAAGATGGGAATGGAACCACCATTTGACCCTGCTTTTGCCCTTCTCGGATTGTTCCCTGAAGACCTTAAAAGAGCATGCTACAGGGATACTGCCACATCGATGTTCATAGCAGCAAAATTTACAAAAGCTAGACTGTGGAACCAACACAGATGCCCTTCAATAGATGAATTGATTAAAAAAAATGTGGCATCTATACACAATGAAGTACTATGCAGCAATAAAAAATGACAAAATCATAGAATTTACAGGGAAATGGATGGCACTAGAGCAGATTATGCTTAGTGAAGATAGCCAAACCCTAAAAAACAAATACCAAATGTCTTCTTTGATATAATGAGAGCAACTATGAACAGAGCAGGTAAGAAGAGCAAGAAGAAAGATTAACATTAAAGATAGACATGAGATGGGAGGAAAAGGGAGAGAAAAGGAAAATTGCATGGAAATGAAGGGAGACACTCATTGCTATACAAAATTACATATAAGAGGTTGTGAGGGAAATGGGAAGATAAACAAGGAGAGAATTGAATTAAAGTAGATGGGGTAGAGAGAGAAGATGGGAGGGGAGGGGTGGGGCAGAGTAGGGGATAGGAAATGTAGCAGAATACAACAATTACTAATAGGGCATTATGTAAAATTGTGGATGTGTAACCGACGTGATTCTGCAATCTGCATTTGGGGTAAAATTGCGGGTTCATAATCCACTTCATTCCAATGTAAGAAATATGATATGTCAAGAGCTTTGTAATGTTGTGAACAAGCAATAAAAAAATAAAATAAAATAAAATAAAATAAAGACCTTAAAAAAAATAAAAGAAAGGGGTTGCCAAGCTTCCAAAAAAGTATGATTTTCTGAAATATCAGAAAATATTTTTTCACCCAATCTTGATGATACTGGGCAGTAATGATCAGTATACTAAGCTAACTTGGCTGCCCAAATTTGGTTCTTCTAGGTTGAAGCGTTCATTTCCAGTAACACTTTGAGTTTTTAGGTTTCACTCTGTTTTCTCCTATATCGAGAGATGTAGTTGGAACTGTAAATCAAACACGGTTTGTGCTAGCTCCATGAAACTTGACACAATAAAGTAGTTCTAAGTTCTGTCTCTATGGTATGTTTCTTCTTGGAGAAGCCCTTACCATAGACTGGCAAAAAACACTTTCATAGAAAGGAGTTTCCGAGATTCCAAAAACTACGAGTTTCCTGAAATCTCAGCAAATAGCTTTTCACCCAATCTTGATGACACTTGGAGTTATTGATCAGTACACTAAGGCCACTTGGCTCCCCAAATTTCGTTCTTCTAGGTTGAAGCATTCCTTTCCAGTAACAGTTTAAATTTTTAGGTTTCACTCTGTGTTCTCCGATATTCACAGATGTAGTTGGAACTGTAAATCAAACACAGTTTGTGCTCGCTTCATGAAACTTGACATAATAAAGTAGTTTCAAGTTCTATCTCTACGTTTTTTTCCTATTGATGTAGCCCTCAGCAGTGACTGGCAAGAAACACTGTCATTGAAAGCGGTTGCCAAGCTTCCAAAAAACTACGAGTTTCCTGAAATCTCAGCAAATATTTTTTCACCCAAACTTAATGATACTTTCAGGTAATGATCAGTATACTAAGCCAACTTGGATGCCCAAATTTCATTGTTCTAGGTTGAAGCATTCGTTTCCAGTAACACTTAGAGTTTTTAGGTTTCAATCTGTTTTCTACTATTTTCATAGATGTAGTTGGAACTGTAAGTCATACACGGTTTGTGCTAGCTCCATGAAACGCGACACAATATAGTAGTTCTAAGTTCTGTCTCTACGTTTTGTTTCCTCTTGAAGTAGCCCTTTGCATAGATGGCGAAAAACACTTTCATTGAAACTAGTTGCCAAGCTTCCAAAAACCTACGAGTTTCGTGAAATCTCAGCAAATATCTTTTCACCCAATTTTGATGATACTTTCAGGTAATAATCAGTACACTAAGCCAACATGGCTGCCCAAATTTAGTTCGTCTAGTTTTAAGAGTTCGTTTTCAGTAACACTTTGTGTTTTTAGGTTTCACTCTGTTTTCTCCTATATTCATAGATGTAGTTGGAACTGTAAATCATGCACGGTGCGTGCTAGGTTCATGAAACTTAAAACAATAAAGTAGCTCTATGTTCTCCCTCTATGGTTTGTTTCCTCTTCAAGTAGCCCTTAGCATAGAGTGGTGAAACACACTTTCATTGAAAGGGGTTGCCAAGCTTCCAAAAATTACGAATTTAGGGAAATATCAGGAAATATTTTTTCAACCAATCTTAATGATACTTGGCTGTAATGATCACTATATGAAGCCCACTTGGCACCCCAAATTTCATTCATCTAGGTTGAAGTGCTGGTTGGCAGTAACAGTTTGAATTTTTAGGTTTCAATATTTCTCCTCTATAGATAGTAGAGTACGGAACTATAAATCCAAATGGTTGGTAGTAGCTCTTTGAACCTTGACAAAATAAGCAGTTCTCAGTTTTGTCTCTATGGGTTTTTTCTTCTTAATATAGCCCTAAGCAGAGACTGGCGAAAAACGCTTACATTGACAGAGGTTGCAGAGCTTCCAAAAAACTACGAGTTTCCTGAAATATCAGCAAATATTTTTTCACCCAATCTTGATGATACTTGGCGACAATGATCGGTACAATAACCCAACTTGACTCGCCAAATTTTGTTCTTCTAGGTTGAAGCATTCGTTTCCAGTAACAGTTTAATTTTTAGGTTTCACTCTGTTTTCTCATATATTGGTAGATGTAGTTGGAACTGCAAAACATTCACCGTTTGTGCTAGCTCCATGAAACTTGACACAATAATACAAGTTCTAAGGTCTATCTCTATGGTTTGTTTCCTCTTGAACTACCCCTTACCACAGACTGGCGAAAACCACTTTCATTGAAAAGAGATTTCAAGATTGCAAAAAACTATGAGTTTCCTGTAATATCAGCAAATATTTTTTCACCCAATTGTCATGATACTTGGCATTAATGATAAGTACACTAAACCAACTTGGCTCCCCAAATTTCGTTCTTCTAGGTTGAAGCGTTCGTTTCAAGTAACAGTTTCAATTCTTAGGTTTCACTCTGTTTTCTCCTATATTGATAGATGTAGTTGGAACTGGAAGTAATACATGGTTTGTGCTAGCTCCATGCAACATGGCACAATAAAGTAGTTCAAAGTTCTATCTCTATGGTTTGTTTCCTCTTGAAGTAGTCCTTAGCATAGACTGCCAAAAAACACTTTCATTCAAAGGACTTTCTGAGTTTCCTGAAATCTCAGCAAATATTTTTTCACCCAATCGTCATGATACTTTCAGGTAATGATCAGTACACTAAGCCAACTTGGCTGCCCAAATTTCGTTATTCTAGGTTGAAGCGTTCGTTTCCAGCCATTTTTACGTTTCACTCTGTTTTCTCCTATATTGATAGATGTAGTTGGAACTGTAAATCAAACACAGTTTGTGCTAGCTCCATAAAACTTGACACAATAAATTAGTTCTATGTTCCATCTCTATAGTTTCTTTCCTCTTGAAGTAGCCCATAGCATAGATTGGCGAAAAACACTTTCATTGAAAGTGGTTGCCAAGTTCCCGAAAAATTACGAGTTTCCTATAATCTCACCACATATTTTTTCACACAAACGTCATGATACTTTCAGGTAATGATCAGTATTCTAAGACAACTTGGCTGCCAAAATTTCGTTCTTTTAGGATGAAGCATTCGTTTCCAGTAACAGGTTCAATTTTTAGGTTTTACTCTGTTTCTCCTATAGTGATAGATGTATTTGCAACTGTAAATCATGCAGGGTTTCTGCTAGCTTCATGAAACTTGATGCAACAAAGTAGTTTTATGTTCTCTCTCTATTGTTTCTTTCCTCTTAAAGAAGCCCTTAGCATAGACTGGCAAAAAACACTTTCATTGAAAGGAGTTTCCAAGATTCCAAAAAAACTACGAGTTTCCTGAGATCTCAGGAAATATTTATTCACCCAATCTTGATGATACTTGGCATTAATGATCAGTACACTAAGCCAACTTGGCTCCCCAAACTTCGTTCTTCTAGGTTGAAGCGTTCGTTTCCAGTAAAAGTTTCAATTTTTAGGTTTCACTCTGTGTTCTACTATAATCATAGATGCAGTTGGAACTGTAAATCACACAAGGTTTGTGCTAGCTACTTGAAACATGACACAACAAAGTAGTTCTAAGTTCTATCTCTATGGTGTGTTTCCTCTTGCAGTAGCCCTTAGCATACACTGGCGAAAAACACTTTCATTGAAATTCGTTGCCAAGCTTCCAAAAAACTTTGAGTTTCCTGTAATTTCAGAAAATATTTTCACCCAATCTTGATGATACTTTCAGGTAATGATCAGTATTCTAAGGCAACTTGGCTGCCCAAATTTCGTTCTTCTAGGTTGAAGCGTTCGTTTCCAGTAACAGTTTGAATTTTTAGCTTTCACTCTGTTTTCTCCTGTATTGATAGATGAAGTTGGAACTGTAAATCTAACACGGTTTGTGCTAGCTCCATGAAACTTGACACAATAAAGTAGTTCTAAGTTCTATCTCTACAGTTTGTTTCCTCTTGAAGTAGCCCTTACCATAGACTGGCGAAAAACACTTTTATTGAAAGTGGTTGCCAAGCTTCCAAAAAACTAGGAGTTTCCTGTAATTTCACCACATATTTTTTCTCCCAATCTTGATGATACTTTCAGGTAATGATCAGTATGCTAAGACAACCTGGCTGCCAAAATTTCATTCTTTTAGGTTGAAGCATTCGTTTCCAGTAACAGGTTCAATTTTTAGGTTTCACTCTGTTTCTCCTATATTGATAGATGTATTTGGAACTCTAAATCATGCAGGGTTTGTGCTAGCTTCATGAAACTTGATGCAACAAAGTAGTTCTATATTCTCTCTCTATTGTCTCTTTCCTCTTGATGTAGCCCTTAGCATAGACTGGCAAAAAACACTTTCATTGAAAAAAGTTTCCAAGATTCCAAAAAAACTACGAATTTCCTGAAATCTCAGCAAATATTTATTCACCCAATCTTGATGATACTTGGCGTTAATGATCAGTACACTAAGCCAACTTGGCTCCCCAAACTTCGTTCTTCTAGGTTGAAGCGTTCATTTCCAGTAAAAGTTTAAATATTTAGGTTTCACTCTGTGTTCTCCTATAATCATAGATGCAGTTGGAACTGTAAATCACACAAGGTTTGTGCTAGCTACTTGAAACTTGACACAACAAAGTAGTTCTAAGTTCTCTCTCTATACTTTTTTCCTCCTGCAGTACCCTTAGCATAGACTGGCAAAAAACACTTTCATTGAAAGTCGTTGCCAAGCTTCCATAAACTACGAGTTTCCTATAATCACACCACATATTTTTTTTTCCCCAATCTTGGTGATACTTTCGGGTAATGATCAGTATTCTAAGACAACTTGGCTGCCAAAAATTCTTTCTTTTAGGTTGAAGCATTTGTTTCCAGTAAAAGTTTCAATATTTAGGTTTCACTCTGTTTTCTCCTATATTCATAGATGTAGTTGGAACTGTAAATCAAACACGGTTTGGGCTAGCTCCATGAAACGTGACCCAATGAAGTAGTTATAAGTTCTATCTCTATAGTTTGTTTCCTCTTGATGTAGCCCTAAGCAGTGACTGGCGAGAAACACTTTCATTGAAAGGGGTTGCCCAGTTTCCAAAAATTACGAGTCTCCAGATATCTCAGCAAATATTTTTCACCCAAACTTGATCATACTTTCACGTAATCATCAGTACACTAAGCCCACTTGGTTCTCCAAATTTCGTTCTTCTATGTTGAAGCATTTGTTTCCAGTAACAGTTTGAATTTTGATCTTTCACTCTGTTTTCTCCTATATGGATAGATGTATTTGGAACTCCAAATCAAAAACGGTTTGTGCTAGCTTCTTGAAACTTCACACAATAAAGTAGTCTCAAGTTCTATCTCTATGTTCTGTTTCCTCTTGATGTAGCACTAAGCAGTGACTGGCGAGAAACACTTTTATTAAAAGAGGTTGCCAAGCTTCCAAAAATTACGAGTCTCCAGAAATCTCAGGAAATATTTTTTCTCCCAAACTGCATGATACTCTCAGGTAATGATCAGTACACAAAGCCCACTTGATTCCCCAAATTTCGTTTGTCTATGTTGAAGCGTTCGTTTCCAGTAACAGTTTACATTTTGGCGTTTCACTCTGTTTTCTCCTATATTG
This sequence comes from Spermophilus citellus, assembly GCF_964194105.1. NCBI lineage: Eukaryota > Metazoa > Chordata > Mammalia > Rodentia > Sciuridae > Spermophilus > Spermophilus citellus. The sequence continues at coordinate 83,886,132 of NC_138185.1, read as the reverse complement.
ATAGATGTATTGGGAACTCTAAATCAAACACGGTTTGTGCTAGCTTCTTGGAACTTCAGACAGTAAAGCACTTTCACTTCCTATCTCTACGTTTTGTATCCTCTTGATGTAGCCCTAATCAGTGACTGGCGAGAAACACTTTCATGAAAAGGGGTTACCAAGCTTCCAAAAATTAGGAGTCTCCAGAAATCTCAGCAAATATTCTTTCACGCAAACTGGATGATACTTTCACGTAATGATCAGTACACTAAGCCCACTTGGTTCCCCAAATTTCGTTCTTCTATGGTGAAGCGTTCGTTTCCAGTAACAGTTTGAATTTTGGCATTACACTCTGTTTTCTCCTATATTGAACAATGTATTTGGAACCCTAAAACAAACACGGTTTGTGCTAGCTTCTTGAAACTTGACACAGTAAAGCAGTTTCACGTTCTATCTCTATGTTTTTTTCCTCTTGATGTAGCCCTAAGCAGTGACTGGCGAGAAACCCTTTCATTGAAAGGGGTTTCCAAGCTTCCAAAAATTACGTGTCTCCAGAAATCTCAGCAAATATTTCTTCACCCAAACTGGATGATACTTTCAGGTAATGATCACTACACTAAGCCCACTTGGTTCCCCAAATTTTGTTCTTCTATGTTGAAGCGTTAGTTTCCAGAAACAGTTTGCATTTTGGCGTTTCACTCTGTTTTCTCCTATATTGAGAGATGTATTCGGAACTCTAAATCAAACACGGTTTGTGCTAGCTTCTTGAAACTTGACACAGTAAAGCACTTTCACGTTCTATCTCAGTGTGTTGTTTCCTCTTGATGTAGCCCAAAGCAGTGAATGGTGAGAAACCCTTTCATTGAAAGGGGTTGCCAAGCTTCCAAAAATTACGAGTCTCCAGAAATCTCATCAAATATTTTTCACCCAAACTGGATGATACTTTCAGGTAATGATCAGTGCACTAAGCCCACTTGGTTCCCCAAATTTCGTTTTTCTATGTTGAAGTGTTCGTTTCCAGTAACAGTTTGAATTTTGGCGTTTCACTCTATTTTCTCCTATATTGATAGATGTATTTGGAACACTAAAACAAACACAGTTTGTGCTAGCTTCTTGAAACTTGACACAGTAAAGCAGTTTCACGTTCTACCTCTGTTTTGTTTTCTCTTGATGTAGCCCTAAGCAGTGACTGGCGAGAAACACTTTCAATCAAAGGGGTTGCCAAGCTTAAAAATTAGGAGTCTCCAGAAATCTCGGCAAATATTTTTTAACCCAAACTGGATTATACTTTCAGTTAATGATCAGTACACTAAGCCCACTTGGTTCCCCAAAATTCGTTCTTCTATCTTGAAGTGTTCGTTTCCAGTAACAATTTGCATTTTGGCGTTTCACTCTGTTTTCTCATATATTGATAGATGTTTTTGGAACACTAAAACAAACAGGGTTGGTGCTAGCTTCTTGAAAATTGACACAGGAAAGCAGTTTCACGTTCTATCTCTGTTTTGATTTTTCTTGATGTAGCCTTAAGCAGTGACTGGCGAGAAACACTTTCATTGAAAGAGGTTGCCAAGCTTCCAAAAATTACGTGACTCCAGAAATCACAGCAAATATTTTTTCACCCAAACTGGATGATACTTTCAGGCAATAATCAGTACACTAAGCCCACTTGGTTTCCCCAATTTCGTTCTTCTATGTTGAAGCTTCCGTTTCCAGTAACAGTGTGAATTTCGGTGTTTCACTCTGTATTCTCCTGTATTGATAGATGTATTTGGAACTCTAAATCAACACGATTTCTGCTAGCTTATTGAAACTTGACACCATAAAGCATTTTCACGTTCTATATCTATGTTTTGTTTCCTCCTGATGTAGCCCTAAGCAGTGACCGGCAAGAAACACTTTCATGGAAAGGGGTTGCCAAGCTTCCAAAAATTAGGAGTCTCCAGAAATCTCAGCAAATATTTTTTCACCCAAACTGGATGACACTTTCAGGTAATGACCAGTACACTAAGCCCATTTGGTTCTCCAAATTTCGTTCTATGTTGAAGCGTTCGTTTCCAGTAACAGTTTGCATTTTGGCGTTTCACTCTCTTTTCTCCTATTTTGATAGATGTATTTGGAACTCTAAATCAACACGGTTTGTGCTAGCTTCTTGAAACTTGTCACAGTAAACCACTTTCACGTTCTATCTCTATGTTTTGTTTCCTCTTGATGTAGCCCTAAGCAGTGAATGGTGAGAAACCCTTTCATTGAAAGGGGTTGCCAAGCTTCCAGAAATTACAAGTCTCCAGAAATCTCAGCAACTATTTTTTCACCCAAACTGGATGGTACTTTCAAGTAATGATCAGTACACTAAGCCCACTTGGTTCCCCAAATGTTGTTCTCCTATGTTGAAGCGTTCGTTTCCCGTAACAGTTTGAATTTTGGCGTTTCACTCTGTTTTCTCCTATATTGTTAGATGTATTTGGAACTCTAAATCAAACACGGTTTGTGCTAGCTTCTTGAAACTTGACACAGTAAAGCACTTTGACATTCTATCTCTGTTTTGTTTCGTCTTGATGTAGCCCTAAGCAGTGACTGGCGAGAAACACTTTCATGGAAAGGGGTTGCCAAGCTGCCAAAAATTAGGAGTCTCCAGAATCTCAGCAAATATTTTTTCACCCAAACTGGATGATACTTTCAGGTAATGACCAATACACTAAGCCCACGTGATTCCCCAATTTTCGTTCTTCTATGTTGAAGCGTTCGTTTCCAGTAACAGTTTGAATTTTAGCGTTTCACTCTGTTTTCTCCTATATTGATAGATGTATTTGGAACTCTAAATCAAACACTCTTTGTGCTACCTTCTTGAAACTTGACACAGTCAAGCAGTTTAACGTTCTATCACAATGTTTTGTTTCCTCTTGATGTAGCCCTAAGCAGTGAGTGGCGAGAAACACTTTCATGGAAAGAGGTTCCAAATTTTCCAAAAATTACGTGTCTCCAGAAATCTCAGCAAATATTTTTTCACCCAAACTGGATGATACTTTCAGGTAATGATCAGTACACTAACTCCACTTGGTTCCCCAAATTTCGTTCTTCTGTGTTGAAGCGTTCATTTCCAGTAACAGTTTGAATTTTGGCCTTTCTCTGTGTTTTCTACTATATTGATAGATGTATTTGGAACTCTAAGTCAAACACGGTTTGTGCTAGCTTCTTAAAACTTGACCCAGTAAAGCAGATTCACGGTCTATCTCTATGTTTTGTTTCCTCTTGATATAGCCCTAAGCAGTGACTGGCGAGAAACACTTTCATTGAAAGAGGTTGCCAAGCTTCCAAAAAATACGAGTCCCCAGAAATCTCAGCAAATATTTTTTCAACCAAACTGGACGATACTTTTAGGTAATGATCAGTACACTAAACCCACTTGGTTCCCCAAATTTCGTTCTTCTATGTTGAAGCGTTCGTTTCCAGTAACAGTTTGAATTGTGGCGTTTCACTCTGTTTTCTCCTATATTGGTAGATGTATTTGGAACTCTAAATCAAACACGGTTTGTGCTAGCTTCTTGAAACTTGACACAGTAAAGCAGTTTCACGTTCTATCTCTATTTTTTCTTTCCTCCTGATGTAGCCCTAACCAGTGAGGGGCGAGAAACACTTTCATTGAAAGGGGTTGCCAAGCTTCCAAAAATTAGGAGTCTCCAGAAATCTCGGCCAATATTTTTTCACCCAAACTTGAAGATACTTTCAGGTAATGATCAGTACACTAAGCCCACTTGGTTCCCCAAATGTCGTCTTCTATGTTGAAGCGTTCCTTTCCAGTAACAGTTTGCATTTTGGCATTTCACTCTATTTTCTACTATATTAATAGATGTATTCGGAACTCTAAATCAAACACGGTTTGTGCTAGCTTCTTGAAACTTGACACAGCAAAGCACTTTCAAGTTCTATCTCAGTATTTTGTTTCCTCTTGATGTAGCCCAAAGCAGTGAATGGTGAGAAACCCTTTGATTGAAAGGGGTTGCCAAGCTTCCAAAAATTACGAGTCTCCAGAAATCTCTGCAAATATTTTTTCACCCAAACTGGATGATACTTTCAGGTAATGATCAGTGCACTAAGCCCACTTGGTTCCCCAAATTTCGTTCTTCTATGTTGAAGCGTTCGTTTCCAGTAGCAGTTTAATTTTGGCATTTCACTCTATTTTCTCCTATATTGATAGATGTATTTGGAACACTAAAACAAACACAGTTTGTGCTAGCTTCTTGAAACTTGACACATTAAAGCAGTTTCACGTTCTACCTCTGTTTTGTTTTCTCTTGATGTAGCACTAAGCAGTGACTGGCGAGAAACACTTTCATTCAAAGGGGTTGCCAAGTTAAAAATTAGGAGTCTCCAGAAATCTCGGCAAATATTTTTTAACCCAAACTGGATGATACTTTCAGGTAATGATCAGTACACTAAGCCCACTTGGTTGTCCAAAATTCGTTCTTCTATCTTGAAGTGTTCGTTTCCAGTAACAATTTGCATTTTGGCGTTTCACTCTGTTTTCTCCTATATTGATAGATGTTTTTGGAACACTAAAACAAACAGGGTTGGTGCTAGCTTCTTGAAAATTGACACAGGAAAGCAGTTTCACGTTCTATCTCTGTTTTGATTTTTCTTGATGTAGCCCTAAGCAGTGACTGGCGAGAAACCCTTTCATTGAAAGGGGTTGCCAAGCTTCCAAAAATTACGTGACTCCAGAAATCACAGCAAATATTTTTTCACCCAAACTGGATGATACTTTCATGCAATAATCAGTACACTAAGCCAACTTGGTTTCCCCAATTTTTTTCTTCTATGTTGAATCTTCCGTTTCCAGTAACAGTGTGAATTTTGGTGTTTCACTCTGTTTTCTCCTATATTGATAGATGTATTTGGAACTCTAAATCGACACGATTTCTGCTAGCTTATTGAAACTTGACACAATAAAGCATTTTCACGTTCTATATCTATGTTTTGTTTCCTCCTGATGTAGACCTAAGCAGTGACCGGCAAGAAACACTTTCATGGAAAGGGGTTGCCAAGCTTCCAAAAATTAGGAGTCTCCAGAAATCTCAGCAAATATTTTTTCACCCAAACTGGATGATACTTTCAGGTAATGACCAGTACACTAAGCCCATTTGGTTCCCCAATTTTCGTTCTTCTATGTTGAAGCGTTCGTTTCCAGTAACAGTTTGCATTTTGGCGTTTCACTCTCTTTTCTCCTATTTTGATAGATGTATTTGGAACTCTAAATCAACACGGTTTGTGCTAGCTTCTTGAAACTTGTCACAGTAAAGCACTTTCACGTTCTATCTCTATGTTTTGTTTCCTCTTGATGTAGCCCTAAGCAGTGACTAGCGAGAAACACTTTCATGGAAAGGGGTTGCCAAGCTGCCAAAAATTACAAGTCTCCAGAAATCTCAGCAACTAGTTTTTCACCCAAACTGGATGGTACTTTCAGGTAATGATCAGTACACTAAGCCCACTTGGTTCCCCAAATGTTGTTCTCCTATGTTGAAGCGTTCGTTTCCAGTAACAGTTTGAATTTTGGCGTTTCACTCTGTTTTCTCCTATATTGTTAGATGTATTTGGAACTCTAAATCAAACACGGTTTGTGCTAGCATCTTGAAACTTGACACAGTAAAGCACTTTGACATTCTATCTCTGTTTTGTTTCGTCTTGATGTAGCCCTAAGCAGTGACTGGCGAGAAACACTTTCATGGAAAGGGGTTGCCAACCTGCCAAAAATTAGGAGTCTCCAGAAATCTCAGCAAATATTTTTTCACCCAAACTGGATGATACTTTCAGGTAATGACCAATACACTAAGCCCACGTGATTCCCCAATTTTCGTTCTTCTATGTTGAAGCGTTTGTTTCCAGTAACAGTTTGAATTTTGGCGTTTCACTCTGTTTTCTCCTATATTGATAGATGTATTTGGAACTCTAAATCAAACACTCTTTGTGCTACCTTCTTGAAACTTGACACAGTCAAGCAGTTTCACGTTCTATCACTATGTTTTGTTTCCTCTTGATGTAGCCCTAAGCAGTGAGTGGCAAGAAACACTTTCATGGAAAGAGGTTCCAAATTTTCCAAAAATTACGTGTCTCCAGATATCTCTGCAAATATTTTTTCACCCAAACTGGATGATACTTTCAGGTAATGATCAGTACACTAAGCCCACTTGGTTCCCCAAATTTCGTTCTTCTATGTTGAAGCGTTCGTTTCAGTAACAGTTTGAATTGTGGCGTTTCACTCTGTTTTCTCCTATATTGGTAGATGTATTTGGAACTCTAAATCAAACACGGTTTGTGCTAGCTTCTTGAAACTTGACACAGTAAAGCACTTTCAAGTTCTATCTCAGTATTTTGTTTCCTCTTGATGTAGCCCTAAGCAGTGACTGGCGAGAAACACTTTCATTGAAAGGGGTTGCCAAGCTTCCAAAAATTACGAGTCTTCAGAAATCTCATCAAATATTTTTTCACCCAAACTGGATGATACTTTCAGGTAATGATCAGTGCACTAAGCCCACTTGGTTCCTCAAATTTCGTTCTTCTATGTTGAAGCGTTCGTTTCCAGTAGCAGTTTGAATTTTGGCGTTTCACTCTATTTTCTCCTATATTCATAGATGTATTTGGAACACTAAAACAAACACAGTTTGTGCTAGCTTCTTGAAACTTGACACAGTAAAGCAGTTTCACGTTCTTCCTCTGTTTTGTTTTCTCTTGATGTAGCACTAAGCAGTGACTGGCGAGAAACACTTTTATTCAAAGGGGTTGCCAAGCTTAAAAATTAGGAGTCTCCAGAAATCTCGGCAAATATTTTTTAACCCAAATTGGATGATACTTTCAGGTAATGATCAGTACACTAAGCCCACTTGGTTCCCCAAAATTCGTTCTTCTATCTTGAAGTGTTCGTTTCCAGTAACAATTTGCATTTTGGCGTTTCACTCTGTTTTCTCCTATATTGATAGATGTTTTTGGAACACTAAAACAAACAGGGTTGGTGCTAGCTTCTTGAAAATTGACACAGGAAAGCAGTTTCACGTTCTATCTCTGTTTTGTTTTTTCTTGATGTAGCCCTAAGCAGTGAGTGGCGAGAAACCCTTTCATTGAAAGGGGTTGCCAAGCTTCCAAAAATTACGTGACTCCAGAAATCACAGCAAATATTTTTTCACCCAAACTGGATGATACTTTCAGGCAATAAAAAGTACACTAAGACCACTTGGTTTCCCCAATTTCGTTCTTCTATGTTGAAGCTTCCGTTTCCAGTAACAGTGTGAATTTTGGCGTTTCACTCTGTTTTCTCCTATATTGATAGATGTATTTGGAACTCTAAATCAACACGATTTCTGCTAGCTTATTGAAACTTGACACAATAAACATTTTCATGTTCTATATCTATGTTTTGTTTCCTCCTGATGTAGCCCTAAGCAGTGACTGGCAAAAACACTTTCATGGAAAGGGGTTGCCAAGCTTCCAAAAATTACGTGTCTCCAGAAATCTCACCAAATATTTTTTCACCCAAATTGGATGATACTTTCAGGTAATGATCAGTATACTAAGCCCACTTGGTTCCCCAAATTTCGTTCTTCTATGTTGAAGTGTTCGTTTCCAGTAACAGTTTGCATTTTGGCATTTCACTCTGTTTTCTCCTATATTGATAGATGTTTTTGGATCTCTAAATCAAACACGGTTTGTGCTAGCTTCTTGGAACTTTACACAGCAAAGCAGTTTCACGTTCTCTCTTTATTTTTTTTTTCCTCTTGATGTAGCCCTAAGCATTGACTTTCGAGAAACACTTCCAAGGAAAGGGGTTGCCAAGCTTCCAAAAATTACCAGTCTACACAAATCTCAACAAATATTTTTTCACCCAAACTTGATGATACTTTCAGGTAATGATCAGTACACTAAGCCCACTTGCTTCCCCAAATTTCTTTCTTCTGTGTTGAAGCGTTCGTTTCCACTAACAGTTTGAATTTTGGCCTTTCTCTCTGTTTTCTCCTATATTGGTAGGTGTATTTGGAACTCCAAATTAAACACGGTTTGTGCAAGTTTATTTAAACTTGACACAGTAAAGCAGTTTCACGTTCTATCTCTATGTTTTGTTTCCTCTTGATATAGCCCTAAGCAGTGAGTGGCGAGAAACACTTTCATTGAAAGGGGTTGCCAAGCTTCCAAAAATTACGTGTCTCCAGAAATCTGAGCAAATATTTTTTCACCCAAAATGGATGATACTTTCAGGTAATTTTCAGTACACTTAGCCCACTTGGTTCCCCAAATTTCGTTCTTCTATGTTGAAGTGTTCGTTTCCAGTAACAGTTTCCATTTTGGCATTTCACTCTGTTGTCTCCTATATTGATAGATGTATTTGGAACCCTAAATCACACACGGTTTGTGCTACCTTCTTGAAACTTGACACAATAAAGCACTCTGACATTCTATCTCTATGTTTTGTTTCTTCTTGATGTAGCCCTAAGCAGTGACTGTCGAGAAACACTTTCATGGAAAGGGGTTGTAAAGCTTTCAAAAATTACGTGCCTCCAGAAATATCCGCAAATATTTTTTCACCCAAACTGGATGACACTTTCAGGTAATGATCAGTACACTAAGCCCACTTGGTTCCCCAAATTTCGTTCTTCTAGTGACGCGTTCGTTTCCAGTAACACTTTGCATTTTGGCGTTTCACTCTGTTTTCTCCTATATTGATACATGTATTTGGAACTCTAAATCAAACACGCTTTGTGCTAGCTTCTTGAAACTTGACACAGTAAAGCATTTTCAGGATCTCTCTTTATGTTTTGTTTCCTCCTGAGGTAGCCCTAAGCAGTGACTGGCGAGAAACACTTTCATTGAAAGGGGTTGCTTAGCTTCCAAAAATTACGAGTCTCCAGAAATCTCGGCAAATATTTTTTCACCCAACCTGGATACATTCAGGTAATGATAAGTACTATAAGCCAACTTGGTTCCCCAAATTTCGTTCTTCTGCGTTGAAGCGTTCATTTCCAGTAACAGTTTGAATTTTGGCCTTTCTCTGTGTTTTCTCCTATATTGATAGATGTATTTGGAACTCTAAGTCAAACACGGTTTGTGCTAGCTTCTTGAAACTTGACACAGTAAAGCAGTTTCATGTACTATCTCTATGTTTTTTTCCTCTTGATGTAGCCCTAAGCAGTGACTGGCGAGAAACCCTTTCATTGAAAGGGGTTTCCAAGCTTCCAAAAATTACCTGTCTCCAGAAATCTCAGCAAATATTTCTTCACCCAAACTGGATGATACTTTCAGGTAATGATCACTACACTAAGCCCACTTGGTTCCCCAAATTTTGTTCTTGTATGTTGAAGCGTTAGTTTCCAGAAACAGTTTGCATTTTGGCGTTTCACTCTGTTTTCTCCTATATTGATAGATGTATTCAGAACTCTAAATCAAACACGGTTTGTGCTAGCTTCTTGAAACTTGACACAGTAAAGCACTTTCACGTTCTATCTCAGTGTCTTGTTTCCTCTTGATGTAGCCCAAAGCAGTGAATGGTGAGAAACCCTTTCATTGAAAGGGGTTGCCAAGCTTCCAAAAATTACGAGTCTCCAGAAATCTCATCACATATTTTCTCACCCAAACTGGATGATACTTTCAGGTAATGATCAGTGCACTAAGGCCACTTGGTTCCCCAAATTTCGTTCTTCTATGTGGAAGCGTTCGTTTCCAGTAACAGTTTGAATTTTGGAGTTTCACTCTATTTTCTCCTATATTGATAGATGTATTTGGAACAGTAAAACAAACACAGTTTGTGCTAGCTTCTTGAAACTTGACAGAGTAAAGCAGTTTCACGTTCTACCTCTGTTTTGTTTTCTCTTGATGTAGCCCTAAGCAGTGACTGGCGAGAAACACTTTCAAGGAAAGGGGTTGCCAAGCTGCCAAAAATTAGGAGTCTCCAGAAATCTCAGCAAATATTTTTTCACCCAAACTGGATGATACTTTCAGGTAATGACCAATACACTAAGCCCACGTGGTTCCCCAACTTTCGTTCTTCTATGTTGAAGCGTTCCTTTCCAGTAACAGTTTGAATCTTGGCGTTTCACTCTGTTTTCTCCTATATTGATAGATGTATTTGGAACTCTAAATCAAACACTCTTTGTGCTACCTTCTTGAAACTTGACACAGTCAACCAGTTTCACGTTCTCTCACTATGTTTTGTTTCCTCTTGATGTACCCTAAGCAGTGAGTGGGGAGAAACACTTTCATGGAAAGAGGTTCCAAATTTTCCAAAAATTACGTTTCTCCAGAAATCTCAGCAAATATTTTTTCACCCAAACTGGATGATACTTTCAGGTAATGATCAGTACACTAAGACCACTTGGTTCCCCAAATTTCGTTCTTCTGTGTTGAAGCGTTCATTTCCAGTAACAGTTTGAATTTTGGCCTTTCTCTGTGTTTTCTACTATAGTGATAGATGTATTTGGAACTCTAAGTCAAACACGGTTTGTGCTAGCTTCTTAAAACTTGACAAAGTAAAGCAGTTTCACGGTCTATCTCTATGTTTTGTTTCCTCTTGATATAGCCCTAAGCAGTGACTGGCGAGAAACACTTTCATTGAAAGGGGTTGCCAAGCTTCCAAAAATTACGAGTCTCCAGAAATCTCAGGAAATATTTTTTCACCCAAACTGGATGATATTTTCAGGTAATGATTAGTACACTAAGCCCACTTGGTTCCCCGAATTTCGTTCTTCTGTATTGAAGCGTTCGTTTCCAGTAACAGTTTGAATTTTGTCGTTTCACTCTGTTTTCTCCTATATTGATAGATGTATTTGGAACTCTAAATCAAACACGGTTTGTGCTAGCTTCTTGAAACTTGACACAGTAAACCAGTTTCACATTCTAACTCTATGTTTTGTTTCCATTTCATGTAGCCCTAAGCAGTGACTGGCGAGAAACACTTTCATTGAAAGTGGTTGCAAGCTTCCAAAAATTACGAGTCCCCAGAAATCTCAGCAAATATTTTTTCAACCAAACTGGATGATACTTTCAGGTAATGATCAGTACACTAAGACCACTTGGTTCCCCAAATTCCGTTCTTCTAGTTGAAGCGATCGTTTCCAGTAACAGTTTGAATTGTGGCATTTCACTCTGTTTTCTTCTATTGTTAGATGTATTTGGAACTCTAAATCAACACGGTTTCTGCTAGCTTATTGAAACTTGACACAGGAAAGCATTTTCACGATATATCTTTATGTTTTGTTTCCTCCTGATGTAGCCCTAAGCGGTGACTGGCGAGAAATACTTTCATTGAAAGGGGTTGTGAAGCTTCAAAAAATTAGAAGTGTCCAGAAATCTCGGCAAACATTTTTTCACCCAAATTGGATGATACTTTCAGGTAATGATAAGTACACTAAGCCCACTTGGTTCCCCAAATTTCGTTCTTCTATGTTGAAGTGTTCGTTTCCAGTAACAGTTTGAATTTTGGCGTTTCACTCTGTTTTCTCCTATATTGATAGATGTTTTTGGATCTCTAAATCAAACACGGTTTGTGCTAGCTTCTTGGAACTTTACACAGCAAAGCAGTTTCACATTCTCTCTCTATTTATTGTTTCCTCTTGATGTAGACATAAGCAGTGACTGTCGAGAAACACTTTCATGGAAAGGGGTTGCCAAGCTTCCAAAAATTACCAGTCTACAGAAATCTCAACATATGTTTTTTCACCCAAACTGGATGATACTTTCAGGTAATGATCAGTACCCTAAGCCCACTTGGTTCCCCAAATTTCGTTCATCTATGTTGAAGCGTTCGTTTCCAGTAACAGTTTGAATTTTGGAGTTTCACTCTGTTTTCTCCTATATTGTTAGATGTATTTGGAACCCTAAATCAAACACGGTTTGTGCTAGCTTCTTGAAACTTGACACAGTAAAGCACGTTGACATTCTATCTCTGTTTTGTTTCGTCTTGATGTAGCCCTAAGCAGTGACTGGCGAGGAACACTTTCATGGAATGGGGTTGCCAAGCTTCAAAAAATTAGGAGTCTCCAGAAATCTCAGCAAATATTTTTTCACCCAAACTGGATGATACTTTCAGGTAATGACCAGTACACTAAGCCCACTTGGTTCCCCAATTTTCGTTCTTCTATGTTGAAGTGTTCGTTTCCAGTAACAGTTTGAATTTTGGTGTTTCACTCTCTTTTCTCCTATATTGATAGATGTATTTGGAACTCTAAATCAAACATGGTTTGTGCTAGCTTCTTGAAACTTGACACAGGAAAGCAGTTTCACGTTCTATCTCTACATTCTGTTTCCTCTTGACGTAGCCCTAAGCAGTGACTGTCGAGAAACACTTTCATGGAAAGGGGTTGTCAAGCTTCCAAAAATTAGGAGTCTCCAGAAATCTCAGCAAATATTTTTTCACCCAAACTGGATGATACTTTCAGGTAATGATCAGTATACTAAGCCCACTTGGTTCCCCAAATTTCGTTCTTCTAGTTGAAGCGTTCGTTTCCAGTAACAGTTTGAATTTTGGCATTTCACTCTGTTTTCTCCTATTGTTAGATGTGTTTGGAACTCTAAATCAACACGGTTTGTGCTAGCTTATTGAAACTTGACACAATAAAGCACTTTCACGTTCTATCTCTATGTTTTGTTTCCTCTTGATGTAGCCCTAAGCAGTGAATGGTGAGAAACCCTTTCATTGAAAGGGGTTGCCAAGCTTCCAAAAATTACGTGTCTCCAGAAATCTCAGCAACTATTTTTTCACCCAAACTGGATGGTACTTTCAGGTAATGATCAGTACACTAAGCCCACTTGGTTCCCCAAATTTCGTTCTTCTGTGTTGAAGCGTTCATTTCCAGTAACAGTTTGAATTTTGGCCTTTCTCTGTGTTTTCTCCTATATTGATAGATATATTTGGAACTCTAAGTCAAACACGGTTTGTGCTAGCTTCTTAAAACTAGACACAGTAAAGCAGTTTCACGGTCTATCTCTAAGTTTTGTTTCCTCTTGATATACCCCTAAGCAGTGACAGGCGAGAAACACTTTCATTGAAAGGGGTTGCCAAGCTTCCAAAAATTACGTGTCTCCAGAAATCTCAGCAAATATTTTTTCACCCAAACTGGATGATATTTTCAGTTAATGATCAGTAAACTAAGCCCACTTGGTTCCCTTAATTTCGTTCTTCTGTGTTGAAGCATTCGTTTCCAGTAACAGTTTGAATTTTGGCCTTTCTCTCTGTTTTCTCCTATATTGATAGATGTATTTGGAACACTAAATCAAACACGGTTTGTGCTAGCTTCTTGAAACTTGACACAGTAAACCAGTTTCACATTCTAACTCTACGTTTTGTTTCCTTTTCATGTAGCCCTAAGTAGTGACTGGCGAGAAACACTTTCATTGAAAGTGGTTGCAAGCTTCCAAAAATTACGAGTCCCCAGAAATCTCAGCAAATATTTTTTCAACCAAACTGGACGATACTTTTAGGTAATGATCAGTACACTAAACCCACTTGGTTCCCCAAATTTCGTTCTTCTATGTTGAAGCGTTCGTTTCCAGTAACAGTTTGAATTTTGGCGTTTCACTCTGTTTTCTCCTATATTGGTAGATGTATTTGGAACTCTAAATCAAACACGGTTTGTGCTAGCTTCTTGAAACTTGACACAGTAAAGCAGTTTCACGTTCTATCTCTGTTTTGTTTTCTCTTCATGTAGCCCTAAGCAGTGACTGGGAAGAAACCCTTTCATTGAAAGGGGTTGCCAAGCTTCCAAAAATTACGAGTCTCCAGAAATCTCAGCAACTATTTTTTCACCCAAACTGGATGGTACTTTCAGGTAATGATCAGTACACTAAGCCCACTTGGTTCCCCAAATGTCGTTCTTCTATGTTGAAGCATTCGTTTCCAGTAACAGTTTGAATTTTGGCGTTTCACTCTGTTTTCTCCTATATTGTTAGATGTATTTGGAACTCTAAATCAAACACGGTTTGTGCTAGCTTCTTGAAACTTGACACAGTAATGCAGTTTCAGATTCTAACTCTATGTTTTGTTTCCTTTTCATGTAGCTTTAAGCAGTGACTGGCGAGAAACACTTTCATTGAAAGGGGTTGCAAGCTTCCAAAAATTACGAGTCTCCAGAAATCTCAGCAAATATTTTTTCACCCAAACTGGATGATACTTTCAGGTAATGACCAGTACACTAAGCCCACTTGGTTCCCCAAATTTCGTTCTTCTGTGTTGAAGCGTTCATTTCCAGTAACAGTTTGAATTTTGGCCTTTCTCTGTGTTTTCTCCTATATTGATAGATGTATTTGGAACTCTAAGTCAAACACGGTTTGTGCTAGCTTCTTGAAACTTGACACAGTAAAGCAGTTTCACGTTCTATCTCTGTTTTGTTTTCTCCTCATGTAGAGCTAAGCAGTGACTGGCAAGAAACCCTTTCATTGAAAGGGGTTGCCAAGCTTCCAAAAATTACGTGTCTCCAGAAATCTCAGCAAATATTTTTTCACCCAAACTGGATGATACATTCAGGTAATGATCAGTACACTAAGCCCACTTGGTTCCCCAAATTTCGTTCTTCTATGATGAAGCGTCCGTTTCCAGTAACACTGTGAATTTTGGCGTTTCACTCTATTTTCTCCTATATTGATAGATGTATTTGGAACTCTAAATCAACACGGTTTGTGCTGGGTTATTGAAACTTGACACAATAAAGCTTTTTCACGTTCTATCACTATGTTTTGTTTCCTTTTGATGTAGCCATAAACAGTGACTGGCGAGAAAAACTTTCATGGAAAGGGGTTGCCAAGCTTCCAAAAATTACGAGTCTCCAGAAATCTCAGCAAATATTTTTTCACCCACAATGGATGATACTTTCAGGTACTCATCAGAACACTAATCCCACTTGGTTCCCCAAATTTCGTTCTTCTATGTTGAAGCGTTCGTTTCCAATAACAGTTTGCTTCTGGCATTTCACTCTGTTTTCTCCTATATTGATAGATGTATTTGGAACTCTAAATCAAACACGGTTTATGCTAGCTTCTTGAAACTTGACACAGTAAAGAAGTTTCACGTTCTATCTTTATGTTTTGTTTCCTCTTGATGTAGCCCTAAGCAGTGACTGGCGAGAAACACTTTCATTGAAACGGGTTGCCAATCTTCCAAAAATTACGAGTCTCCAGAAATCTCAGCAAATATTTTTTCACCCAAACTGGATGATACTTTCAGGTAATGATCAGTACACTAAGCCCACTTGGTTCCCCAAATTTCGTTCTTCTATGTTGAACAGTTCGTTTCCACTATCAGTTTGCATTTTGGCGTTTCTCTCTGTTTTCTCCTACATTGATAGACGTATTAGGAACTCTAAATCAAACACGGTTTGTGCTAGTTTCTTGAAACTTGACACAGTAAAGCAGATTCATATTCTAACTCTATGTTTTGTTTCCTTTACATGTAGCCCTAAGCGGTGAATGGCGAGAAACACTTTAATGGAAAGGGGTTGGAAGCTTCCAAAAATTACGAGTCTCCAGAAATCTCAGCAAATATTTTTTCACCCAAACTGGATGATACTTTCAGGTAATGATCAGAACACTAAGCCCATTTGGTTCCCCAAATTTCGTTCTTCTATGTTGAAGCGTTCGTTTCCAGTAACAGTTTGCATTCTGGCATTTCACACTGTTTTCTCCTTATTGATAGATGTATTTGGAACTCTAAATCAAACACGGTTTTTGATAGCTTCTTGAAACTTGACACAGTAAAGCAGTTTCACGTTCCATCTCTATGTTGTGTTTCCTCTTGATGTAGCCCTAAGCAGTGACTAGCGAGAAACACTTTCATGGAAAGAGGTTGCCAATTTTCCAAAAATTACGTATCTCCAGAAATCTCAGCAAATATTTTTTCACCCAAACTGGATGATACTTTCAGGTAATGATCAGAACACTAAGCCCACTTGGTTCCCAAAATTTCGTTCTTCTATGTTGAAGCGTTCGTTTCCACTACCAGTTTGCATTTTGGCGTTTCACTCTGTTTTCTCCTATATTGATAGATGTATTTGGAACTCTAAATCAAACACGGTTTGTGCTAGCTTCTTGAAACTTGACACAGTAAAGCAGTTTCACGTTCTATCTCTATGTTTTGTTTCCTCTTGATGTAGCCCTAAGCAGTGACTGGCGAGAAACACTTTCATGGAAAGGGGTTGCCAAGCTTCCAAAAATTCCGAGTCTCCAGAAATCTCAGCAAATATTTTTTAACCCAAACTGGATGATACATTCAGGTAATGATCAGAAAACTAAGCCCACTTGGTTCTCCATATTTCGTTCTTCTATGTTGAAGCGTTCGTTTACACTAACAGTTTCCACTCTGGCATTTCACTCTGTTTTCTCCTATATTGATAGATGTATTTGGAACTCTAAATCAAACACGGTTTGTGCTAGCTTCTTGAAACTTGACACAGTAAAGCAGTTTCACATTCTAATTCTATGTTTTGTTTCCTTTTCATGTAGCCCTAAGCAGTGACTGGCGAGAAACACTTTCATTGAAAGAGGTTACAAGCTTCCAATATTACGTGTCTCCAGAAATCTCAGCAAATATTTTTTCACCCAAACTGGATGATACTTTCAGGTAATGATCAGTACACTAAGCCCACTTGGTTCTCCAAATTTCGTTCTTCTATGTTGAAGCGTTCGTTTCCAGTAACAGTTTCCATTCTGGCATTTCACTCTGTTTTCTCCTATATTGATAGACGTATTTGGAACTCTAAATCAAACACGGTTTGTGCTAGTTATTGAAACTTGACACAGTAAAGCAGTTTCACGTTCTATCTTTACGTTTTGTTTCCTCAAGATGTAGCCCTAAGCAATGACTGGCGAGAAACCCTTTCATTGAAAGGGGTTGCCAGCATCCAAAAATTACGGGCCTCCAGAAATCTCAGCAAATATTTTTTCACCCAAACTGGATGATACATTCAGGTAATGATCAGTACACTAAGCCCACGTTGTTCCACGAATTTTGTTCTTCTATGTTGAAGTGTCCATTTCCAGTAACAGTGTGAATTTTGGTGTTGCACTCTGTTTTCTCCTATATTGATAGATGTATTCGGAACTCTAAATCAAACACGGTTTCTGCTAGCTTCTTGAAACTTGTCACAGTAAAGCAGTTTCACGTTCTATCTCTATGTCTGTTTCCTCTTGATGTAGCCCTAAGCAGTGAATGGTGAGAAACCCTTTCATTGAAAAGGGTTGCCAAGCTTCCAAAAATTACGAGTGTCCAGAAATCTCAGCAAATATTTTTTCACCCAAACTGGATGATACTTTCAGGTAATGATCAGTACACTAAGCCCACTTGGTTCCCCAAATTTCGTTCTTCTATTTTGAAGTGTTCGTTTCTAGTAACCGTTTGAATTTTCGCGTTTCACTCTGTTTTCTCCTATATTGATAGATGTATTTGGAACACTAAAACAAACACGGTTGGTGCTATCTTTTTTAAAAGTGACACAGTAAAGCAGTTTCACATTCTATCTCTGTTTTGTTTTCTCTTCATGTAGCCCTAAGCAGTAACTGGCGAGAAACCCTTTCATTGAAAGGTGTTGCCAAGCTTCCAAAAATTACGTGTCGCCAGAAATCTCAGCAAATATTTTTTCACCCAAACTGTATGATACATTCAGGTAATGATCAGTACACTAAGCCCACTTGGTTCCCCAAATTTCGTTCTTCTATTTGGAAGCGTCCGTTTCCAGTAACACTGTGCATTTTGGCGTTTCACTCCATTTTCTCCTATACTGATAGATGTATTTGGAACTCTAAATCAAACACGGTTTGTGCTAGCTTCTTGAAACTTGACACAGTAAAGCAGTTTCACGTTCTATCTCTATGTTTTGTTTCCTCTTGATGTAGCCATAAGCAGTGACTGGCGAGAAACACTTTCATTAAAAGGGGTTGCAAGCTTCCAAAAATTACGAGTCGCCAGAAATCTCAGAAAAAATTTTTTCAACCAAACTGGATGATACTTTCAGGTAATGATCACAACACTAAGCCCACTTGGTTCCCCAAATTTCGTTCTTCTATGTTGAAGCGTTCTTTTCCAGTAACAGTTTGAATTTTGGCCTTTCTCTCTCTTTTCTCCTATATTGATAGATGTATTTGGAACTCTAAATCAAACACGGTTTGTGCTAACTTCATGAAACTTGACACAGTAAAGCAGTTTCACATTCTAACTCGATGATTTGTTTCCTTTCATGTAGCCCTAAGCAGTGACTAGCGAGAAACACTTTCATTGCAAGGGGTTGCAAGCTTCCAAAAATTACGAGTCTCCAGAAATCTCAGCAAATATTTTTTCACCCAAACTGCATGATACTTTCAGGTAATGATCAGTACACTAAGCCCACTTGGTTCCCCAAATTTCGTTCTTCTATGTTGAAGCGTTCGTTTCCAGTAACAGTTAGAATTTTGGCGTTTCACTCTATTTTCTCCTATATTGATAGATGTATTTGGAACTCTAAATCAAACACGGTTTGTGCTAGCTTCTTGAAACTTGACACAGTAAAGCAGTTTCACATTCTAAGTTTTGTTTCCTTTTCATGTAGCCCTAAGCAATGACTGGCGAGAAACACTTTCATTGAAAGGGGTTGCAAGCTTCCAAAAATTGCGAGTCTCCAGAAATCTCAGCAAATATTTTTTCACACAAACTGGATGATACTTTCAGGTAATGATCAGTACACTAAGCCCACTTGCTTCCCCAAATTTCTTTCTTCTATGTTGAAGCCTTCGTTTCCAGTAACAGTTTGAATTTTGTCATTTCACTCTGTTTTCTCCTATACTGATAGATGTATTTGGAACTCTAAATCAAACACGGTTTGTGCTAGCTACTTGAAGCTTGACACAGTAAAGCAGTTTCACATTCTAACTCTATGTTTTGTTTCCTTTTCATGTAGCCCTAAGCAGTGACTGGCGAGAAACACTTTCATTGAAAGGGGTTGCAAGCTTCCAAAAATTACGAGTCTCCAGAAATCTCAGCAAATATTTTTTCACCCAAACTGGATGATACTTTCAGGTAATTATCAGTACACTAAGCCCACTTGGTTTCCCAAATTTCGATCTTCTATGTTGAAGTGTTCGTTTCCAGTAACGGTTTCCATTCTGGCATTTCACTCTTTTTTCTCCTATATTGATAGATGTATTTGGAACTCTAAATCAAACACGGTTTGTGCTAGCTTCTTGAAACTTGACACAGTAAAGCAGTTTCACATTCTAACAATATGTTTTGTTTCCTTTTCATGTAGCCCTAAGCAGTGACTGGCGAGAAACACCTTCATTGAAAGGGGTTGCAAGCTTCTAAAAATTACGAGTCTCCAGAAATCTCAGCAAATATTTTTTCACCCAAACTGGATGATACTTTCAGGTAATGATCAGTACACTTGGCCCACTTGGTTCTCCAAATTTCGTTCTTCTATGTTGAAGCGTTCGTTTCCAGTAACAGTTTCCATTCTGGCATTTCACTCTGTTTTCTCCTATATTGATAGATGTATTGGGAACTCTAAATCAAACACGGTTTGTGCTAGCTTCTTGAAACTTGACACAGTAAAGCAGTTTCACGTTTGAACTCTATGTTTTGTTTCCTTTTCTTTTAGCCCTAAGCAGAGACTGGCGAGAAACACTTTCATTGAAAGGGGTTGCAAGCTTCTAAAAATTACGAGTCTCCAGAAATCTCAGCAAATATTTTTTCACCCAAACTGGATGATACTTTCAGGTAATGATCAGTACACTTGGCCCACTTGGTTCTCCATATTTCGTTCTTCTATGTTGAAGCGTTCGTTTACACTAACAGTTTCCACTCTGGCATTTCACTCTGTTTTCTCCTATATTGATAGATGTATTTGGAACTCTAAATCAAACACGGTTTGTGCTAGCTTCCTGAAACTTGACACAGTAAAGCAGTTTCACATTCTAATTCTATGTTTTGTTTCCTTTTCATGTAGCCCTAAGCAGTGACTGGCGAGAAACACTTTCATTGAAAGAGGTTACAAGCTTCCAATATTACGAGTCTCCAGAAATCTCAGCAAATATTTTTTCACCCAAACTGGATGATACTTTCAGGTAATGATCAGTACACTAAGCCCACTTGGTTCTCCAAATTTCGTTCTTCTATGTTGAAGCGTTCGTTTCCAGTAACAGTTTCCATTCTGGCATTTCACTCTGTTTTCTCCTATATTGATAGATGTATTTGGAACTCTAAATCAAACACGGTTTGTGCTAGCTTCTTGAAGCTTGACACAGTAAAGTAGTTTCACGTTCTGTCTCTATGTTTTGTTTCCTCTTGATGTAGCCCTAAGCAGTGACTGGCGAGAGACACTTTCATGGAAAGGGGTTGCCAAGCTTCCAAAAATTACTAGTCTCCAGAAATCTCAGCAAATATTTTTTCACCCAAACTGGATGATACTTTCAGGTAATGATCAGAACACTAAGACTACTTGGTTCTTCAAATTTCGTTCTTCTGTGTTGAAGCGTTCATTTCCAGTAACAGGTTGAATTTTGGCCTTCCTCTCTGTTTTCTCCTACATTGATAGACGTATTTGGAACTCTAAATCAAACACGGTCTGTGCTAGTTATTGAAACTTGACACAGTAAAGCAGTTTCACGTTCTATCTTTACGTTTTGTTTCCTCAAGATGTAGCCCTAAGCAGTGACTGGCGAGAAACCCTTTCATTGAAAGGGGTTGCAAGCATCCAAAAATTACGGGTCTCCAGAAATCTCAGCAAATATTTTTTCACCCAAACTGGATGATACATTCAGGTAATGATCAGTACACTAAGCCCACGTTGTTCCACGAATTTCGTTCTTCTATGTTGAAGCGTCCGTTTCCAGTAACAGTGTGAATTTTGGTGTTGCACTCTGTTTTCTCCTATATTGATAGATGTATTCGGAACTCTAAATCAAACACGGTTTCTGCTAGCTTCTTGAAACTTGTCACAGTAAAGCAGTTTCACGTTCTATCTCTATGTCTGTTTCCTCTTGATTTAGCCCTAAGCAGTGAATGGTGAGAAACCCTTTCATTGAAAAGGGTTGCCAAGCTTCCAAAAATTACGAGTGTCCAGAAATTTCAGCAAATATTTTTTCACCCAAACTGGATGATACTTTCAGGTAATGATCAGTACACTAAGCCCACTTGGTTCCCCAAATTTCGTTCTTCTATTTTGAAGTGTTCGTTTCTAGTAACCGTTTGAATTTTGGCGTTTCACTCTGTTTTCTCCTATATTGATAGATGTATTTGGAACACGAAAACAAACACGGTTGGTGCTATCTTTTTTAAAAGTGACACAGTAAAGCAGTTTCACGTTTTATCTCTGTTTTGTTTTCTCTTCATGTAGCCCTAAGCAGTAACTGGCGAGAAACCCTTTCATTGAAAGGTGTTGCCAAGCTTCCAAAAATTACGTGTCGCCAGAAATCTCAGCAAATATTTTTTCACCCAAACTGTATGATACATTCAGGTAATGATCAGTACACTAAGCCCACTTGGTTCCCCAAATTTCGTTCTTCTATGTTGAAGCGTTCGTTTCCAGTAACAGTTTCCACTCTGGCATTACACTCTGTTTTCTCCTATATTGATAGATGTATTTGGAACTCTAAATCAAACACGGTTTGTGCTAGCTTCTTGAAACTTGACACAGTAAAGCAGTTTCACATTCTAACAATATGTTTTGTTTCCTTTTCATGTAGCCCTAAGCAGTGACTGGCGAGAAACACTTTCATTAAAAGGGGTTGCAAGCTTCCAAAAATTACGAGTCGCCAGAAATCTCAGAAAAAATTTTTTCAACCAAACTGGATGATACTTTCAGGTAATGATCACAACACTAAGCCCACTTGGTTCCCCAAATTTCGTTCTTCTATGTTGAAGCGTTCGTTTCCAGTAACAGTTTGAATTTTGGCCTTTCTCTCTCTTTTCTCCTATATTGATAGATGTATTTGGAACTCTAAATCAAACACGGATTGTGCTAGCTTCTTGAAATTTGACACAGTAAAGCAGTTTCACATTCTAACTCTATGTTTTGTTTCCTTTTCTTGTAGCCCTAAGCAGTGACTGGCGAGAAACACTTTCATTGAAAGGGGTTGCAAGCTTCCAAAAATTACGAGTCTCCAGAAATCTCAGCAAATATATTTTCACCCAAACTGGATGATACTTTCAGGTAATTATCAGTACACTAAGCCCACTTTGTTCCCCAAAATTCGATCTTCTATGTTGAAGCGTTCGTTTCCAGTAACAGTTTCCATTCTGGCATTTCACTCTGTTTTCTCCTATATTGATAGATGTATTTGGAACTCTAAATCAAACACGGTTTGTGCTAGCTTCTTGAAACTTGACACAGTAAAGCAGTTTCACATTCTAACTCTATGTTTTGTTTTCTTTTCTTGTAGCCCTATGCAGAGACTGGCGAGAAACACTTTCATTGAAAGGGGTTGCAAGCTTCCAAAAATTACGAGTCTCCAGAAATCTCAGCAAATATTTTTTCACCCAAACTGGATGATACTTTCAGGTAATGATCAGTACACTTGGCCCACTTGGTTCTCCAAATTTCGTTCTTCTATGTTGAAGCGTTCGTTTCCAGTAACAGTTTCCATTCTGGCATTTCACTCTGTTTTCTCCTATATTGATAGATGTATTTGGAACTCTAAATCAAACACGGTTTGTGCTAGCTTCTTGAAACTTGACACAGTAAAGCAGTTTCACATTCTAACTCTATGTTTTGTTTTCTTTTCTTGTAGCCCTATGCAGAGACTGGCGAGAAACACTTTCATTGAAAGGGGTTGCAAGCTTCCAAAAATTACGAGTCTCCAGAAATCTCAGCAAATATTTTTTCACCCAAACTGCATGATACTTTCAGGTAATGATCAGTACACTAAGCCCACTTGGTTCCCCAAATTTCGTTCTTCTATGTTGAAGCGTTCGTTTCCAGTAACAGTTAGAATTTTGGCGTTTCACTCTGTTTTCTCCTATATTGATAGATGTATTTGGAACTCTAAATCAAACACGGTTTGTGCTAGCTTCTTGAAACTTGACACAGTAAAGCAGTTTCACATTCTAACTCTATGTTTTGTTTCATTTTCATGTAGCCCTAAGCAGTGACTGGCGAGAAACACTTTCATTGAAAGGGGTTGCAAGCTTCCAAAAATTACGAGTCTCCAGAAATCTCAGCAAATATTTTTTCACCCAAACTGGATGATACTTTCAGGTAATGATCAGTACACTAAGCCCACTTGCTTCCCCAAATTTCGTTCTTCTATGTTGAAGCGTTCGTTTCCAGTAACAGTTTCCATTCTGGCATTTCACTCTGTTTTCTCGTATGTTGATAGATGTATTTGGAACTCTAAATCAAACACGGTTTTTGCTAACTTCTTGAAACTTGACACAGTAAAGCAGTTTCACATTCTAACTCGATGTTTTGTTTCCTTTTCATGTAGCCCTAAGCAGTGACTGGGGAGAAACACTTTCATTGAAAGGGGTTGCAAGCTTCCAAAAATTACGAGTCTCCAGAAATCTCAGCAAATATTTTTTCACCCAAACTGCATGATACTTTCAGGTAATGATCAGTACACTAAGCCCACTTGGTTCCCCAAATTTCGTTCTTCTATGTTGAAGCGTTCGTTTCCAGTAACAGTTAGAATTTTGGCGTTTCACTCTATTTTCTCCTATATTGATAGATGTATTTGGAACTCTAAATCAAACACGGTTTGTGCTAGCTTCTTGAAACTTGACACAGTAAAGCAGTTTCACATTCTAAGTTTTGTTTCTTTTTCATGTAGCCCTAAGCAATGACTGGCGAGAAACACTTTCATTGAAAGGGATTGCAAGCTTCCAAAAATTACGAGTCTCCAGAAATCTCAGCAAATATTTTTTCACCCAAACTGGATGATACTTTCAGGTAATGATCAGTACACTAAGCCCACTTGCTTCCCCAAATTTCGTTCTTCTATGTTGAAGCCTTCGTTTCCAGTAACAGTTTGAATTTTGTCATTTCACTCTGTTTTCTCCTATATTGATATATGTATTTGGAACTCTAAATCAAACACGGTTTGTGCTAGCTTCTTGAAGCTTGAGACAGTAAAGCAGTTTCACATTCTAACTCTATGTTTTGTTTCCTTTTCATGTAGCCCTAAGCAGTGACTGGCGAGAAACACTTTCATTGAAAGGGGTTGCAAGCTTCCAAAAATTACGAGTCTCCAGAAATCTCAGCAAATATTTTTTCACCCAAACTGGATGATACTTTCAGGTAATTATCAGTACACTAAGCCCACTTGGTTTCCCAAATTTCGATCTTCTATGTTGAAGTGTTCGTTTCCAGTAACAGTTTCCATTCTGGCATTTCACTCTTTTTTCTCCTATATTGATAGATGTATTTGGAATTCTAAATCAAACACGGTTTGTGCTAGCTTCTTGAAACTTGACACAGTAAAGCAGTTTCACATTCTAACAATATGTTTTGTTTCCTTTTCATGTAGCCCTAAGCAGTGACTGGCGAGAAACACTTTCATTGAAAGGGGTTGCAAGCTTCTAAAAATTACGAGTCTCCAGAAATCTCAGCAAATATTTTTTCACCCAAACTGGATGATACTTTCAGGTAATGATCAGTACACTTGGCCCACTTGGTTCTCCAAATTTCGTTCTTCTATGTTGAAGCGTTCGTTTCCAGTAACAGTTTCCATTCTGGCATTTCACTCTGTTTTCTCCTATATTGATAGATGTATTTGGAACTCTAAATCAAACACGGTTTGTGCTAGCTTCTTGAAACTTGACACAGTAAAGCAGTTTCACATTCTAACTCTATGTTTTGTTTTCTTTTCTTGTAGCCCTATGCAGAGACTGGCGAGAAACGCTTTCATTGAAAGGGGTTGCAAGCTTCTAAAAATTACGAGTCTCCAGAAATCTCAGCAAATATTTTTTCACCCAAACTGGATGATACTTTCAGGTAATGATCAGTACACTTGGCCCACTTGGTTCTCCATATTTCGTTCTTCTATGTTGAAGCGTTCGTTTCCAGTAACAGTTTGAATTTTGTCGTTTCACTCTGTTTTCTCCTATATTGATAGATGTATTTGGAACACTAAATCAAACATGGTTTGTGCTAGCTTCTTGAAACTTGACACAGTAAAGCAGTTTCACATTGTAACTCTATGTTTTGTTTCCTTTTCATGTAGCTTTAAGCAGTGACTGGCGAGAAACACTTTCATTGAAAGGGGTTGCAAGCTTCCAAAAATTACGAGTCTCCAGAAATCTCAGCAAATATTTTTTCACCCAAACTGGATGATACTTTCAGGTAATGATCAGTACACTAAGCCCACTTGGTTTCCCAAATTTCGATCTTCTATGTTGAAGTGTTCGTTTCCAGTAACAGTTTCCATTCTGGCATTTCACTCTTTTTTCTCCTATATTGATAGATGTATTTGGAATTCTAAATCAAACACGGTTTGTGCTAGCTTCTTGAAACTTGACACAGTAAAGCAGTTTCACATTCTAACAATATGTTTTGTTTCCTTTTCATGTAGCCCTAAGCAGTGACTGGCGAGAAACACTTTCATTGAAAGGGGTTGCAAGCTTCTAAAAATTACGAGTCTCCAGAAATCTCAGCAAATATTTTTTCACCCAAACTGGATGATACTTTCAGGTAATGATCAGTACACTTGGCCCACTTGGTTCTCCAAATTTCGTTCTTCTATGTTGAAGCGTTCGTTTCCAGTAACAGTTTCCATTCTGGCATTTCACTCTGTTTTCTCCTATATTGATAGATGTATTTGGAACTCTAAATCAAACACGGTTTGTGCTAGCTTCTTGAAACTTGACACAGTAAAGCAGTTTCAAATTCTAACTCTATGTTTTGTTTTCTTTTCTTGTAGCCCTATGCAGAGACTGGCGAGAAACGCTTTCATTGAAAGGGGTTGCAAGCTTCTAAAAATTACGAGTCTCCAGAAATCTCAGCAAATATTTTTTCACCCAAACTGGATGATACTTTCAGGTAATGATCAGTACACTTGGCCCACTTGGTTCTCCATATTTCGTTCTTCTATGTTGAAGCGTTCGTTTCCAGTAACAGTTTGAATTTTGTCGTTTCACTCTGTTTTCTCCTATATTGATAGATGTATTTGGAACACTAAATCAAACACGGTTTGTGCTAGCTTCTTGAAACTTGACACAGTAAAGCAGTTTCACATTCTAACTCTATGTTTTGTTTCCTTTTCATGTAGCTTTAAGCAGTGACTGGCGAGAAACACTTTCATTGAAAGGGGTTGCAAGCTTCCAAAAATTACGAGTCTCCAGAAATCTCAGCAAATATTTTTTCACCCAAACTGGATGATACTTTCAGGTAATGATCAGTACACTAAGCCCACTTGGTTCTCCAAATTTCATTCTTCTATGTTGAAGCGTTCGTTTCCAGTAACAGTTTCCATTCTGACATTTCACTCTGTTTTCTCCTATATTGATAGATGTATTTGGAACTCTAAATCAAACACGGTTTGTGCTAGCTTCTTGAAACTTGACACAGTAAAGCAGTTTCACATTGTAACTCTATGTTTTGTTTCCTTTTCATGTTACCCTAAGCAGTGACTGGCGAGAAACACTTTCATTGAAAGGGGTTGCAAGCTTCCAAAAATTACGAGTCTCCAGAAATCTCAGCAAATATTTTTTCACCCAAACTGGATGATACTTTCAGGTAATGATCAGTACACTTGGCCCACTTGGTTCTCCATATTTCGTTCTTCTATGTTGAAGCGTTCGTTTCCAGTAACAGTTTGAATTTTGTCGTTTCACTCTGTTTTCTAATATATTGATAGATGTATTTGGAACACTAAATCAAACACGGTTTGTGCTAGCTTCTTGAAACTTGACACAGTAAAGCAGTTTCACATTCTAACTCTATGTTTTGTTTCCTTTTCATGTAGCTTTAAGCAGTGACTGGCGAGAAACACCTTCATTGAAAGGGGTTGCAAGCTTCCAAAAATCACGAGTCTCCAGAAATCTCAGCAAATATTTTTTCACCCAAACTGGATGATACTTTCAGGTAATGATCAGTACACTAAGCCCTCTTGGTTCCCCAAATTTCGTTCTTCTATGTTGAAGCGTTCGTTTCCAGTAACAGTTTGAATTTTGTCGTTTCACTCTGTTTTCTCCTATATTGATAGATGTATTTGGAACTCTAAATCAAACACGGCTTGTGCTAGCTTCTTGAAACTTGACACAGTAAATCAGTTTCACATTCTAACTCTATGTTTTGTTTCCTTTTCTTGTAGCCCTAAGCAGAGACTGGCGAGAAACACTTTCATTGAAAGGGGTTGCAAGCTTCTAAAAATTACGAGTCTCCAGAAATCTCAGCAAATATTTTTTCACCCAAACTGGATGATACTTTCAGGTAATGATCAGTACACTTGGCCCACTTGGTTCTCCATATTTCGTTCTTCTATGTTGAAGCGTTCGTTTACAGTAACAGTTTCCACTCTGGCATTACACTCTGTTTTCTCCTATATTGATAGATGTATTTGGAACTCTAAATCAAACATGGTTTGTGATAGCTTCTTGAAACTTGACACAGTAAAGCAGTTTCACATTCTAACTCTATGTTTTGTTTCTTTTTCATGTAGCTTTAAGCAGTGACTGGCGAGAAACACTTTCATTGAAAGGGGTTGCAAGCTTCCAAAAATTACGAGTCTCCAGAAATCTCAGCAAATATTTTTTCACCCAAACTGGATGATACTTTCAGGTAATGATTAGTACACTAAGCCCACTTGGTTCTCCAAATTTCGTTCTTCTATGTTGAAGCATTCGTTTCTAGTAACAGTTTGAATGTTGTCGTTTCACTCTGTTTTCTCCTATATTGATAGATGTATTTGGAACTCTAAATCAAACTCGGTTTGTGCTAGCTTCTTGAAACTTGACACAGTAAAGCAGTTTCACATTCTAACAATATGTTTTGTTTCCTTTTCATGTAGCCCTAAGCAGTGACTGGCGAGAAACACTTTCATTGAAAGGGGTTGCAAGCTTCTAAAAATTACGAATCTCCAGAAATCTCAGCAAATATTTTTTCACCCAAACTGGATGATACTTTCAGGTAATGATCAGTACACTAAGCTCACTTGGTTCTCCAAATTTCGTTCTTCTATGTTGAAGCGTTCTTTTCCAGTAACAGTTTCCATTCTGGCATTTCACTCTGTTTTCTCCTATATTGATAGATGTATTTGGAACTCTAAATCAAACACGGTTTGTGCTAGCTTCTTGAAGCTTGACACAGTAATGCAGTTTCACATTCTAACAATATGTTTTGTTTCCTTTTCATGTAGCCCTAAGCAGTGACTGGCGAGAAACACTTTCATTGAAAGGGGTTGCAAGCTTCCAAAAATTACGAGTCTCCAGAAATCTCACCAAATATTTTTTCACCCAAGCTGCATGATACTTTCAGGTAATGATCAGTACACTAAGCCCACTTGGTTCCCCAAATTTCGTTCTTCTATGTTGAAGCGTTCGTTTCCAGTAACAGTTAGAATTTTGGCGTTTCACTCTGTTTTCTCCTATATTGATAGATGTATTTGGAACTCTAAATCAAACACGGTTTGTGCTAGCTTCTTGAAACTTGACACAGTAAAGCAGTTTCACATTCTAACTCTAAGTTTTGTTTCCTTTTCATGTAGCCCTAAGCAGTGACTGGCGAGAAACCGTTTCATTGAAAGGGGTTGCAAGCATCCAAAAATTACGAGTCTCCAGAAATCTCAGCAAATATTTTTTCACCCAAACTGGATGATACTTTCAGGTAATGATCAGTACACTAAGCCCACTTGGTTCTCCAAATTTCGTTCTTCTATGTTGAAGCGTTCGTTTCCAGTAACAGTTTGAATTTTGTCGTTTCACTCTTTTTTCTCCTACATTGATAGATGTATTTGGAACTCTAAATCAAACACGGTTTGTGCTAGCTTCTTGAAACTTGACACAGTAAAGCAGTTTCAGATTGTAACTCTATGTTTTGTTTCCTTTTCATGTAGCTTTAAGCAGTGACTGGCGAGAAACACTTTCATTGAAAGGGGTTGCAAGCTTCCAAAAATTACGAGTCTCCAGAAATCTCAGCAAATATTTTTTCACCCAAACTGGATGATACTTTCAGGTAATGATCAGTACACTTGGCCCACTTGGTTCTCCATATTTCGTTCTTCTATGTTGAAGCGTTCGTTTACAGTAACAGTTTCCACTCTGGCATTACACTCTGTTTTCTCCTATATTGATAGATGTATTTGGAACTCTAAATCAAACATGGTTTGTGCTAGCTTCTTGAAACTTGACACAGTAAAGCAGTTTCACATTCTAACTCTATGTTTTGTTTCTTTTTCATGTAGCTTTAAGCAGTGACTGGCGAGAAACACTTTCATTGAAAGGGGTTGCAAGCTTCCAAAAATTACGAGTCTCCAGAAATCTCAGCAAATATTTTTTCACCCAAACTGGATGATACTTTCAGGTGATGATTAGTACACTAAGCCCACTTGGTTCTCCAAATTTCGTTCTTCTATGTTGAAGCGTTCGTTTCTAGTAACAGTTTGAATGTTGTCGTTTCACTCTGTTTTCTCCTATATTGATAGAATTATTTGGAACTCTAAATCAAACACGGTTTGTGCTAGCTTCTTGAAACTTGACACAGTAAAGCAGTTTCACATTCTAACAATATGTTTTGTTTCCTTTTCATGTAGCCCTAAGCAGTGACTGGCGAGAAACACTTTCATTGAAAGGGGTTGCAAGCTTCCAAAAATTACGAGTCTCCAGAAATCTCAGCAAATATTTTTTCACCCAAACTAGATGATACGTTCAGGTAATGATCAGTACACTAAGCCCTCTTGGTTCCCCAAATTTCGTTCTTCTATGTTGAAGCGTTCGTTTCCAGTAACAGTTTGAATTTTGTCGTTTCACTCTGTTTTCTCCTATATTGATAGATGTATTTGGAACACTAAATCAAACACGGTTTGTGCTAGCTTCTTGAAACTTGACACAGTAAAGCAGTTTTACATTGTAACTCTATGTTTTGTTTCCTTTTCATGTAGCTTTAAGCAGTGACTGGCGAGAAACACTTTCATTGAAAGGGGTTGCAAGCTTCCAAAAATTACGAGTCTCCAGAAATCTCAGCAAATATTTTTTCACCCAAACTGGATGATACTTTCAGGTAATGATCAGTACACTAAGCCCACTTGGTTCTCCAAATTTCATTCTTCTATGTTGAAGCCTTCGTTTCCAGTAACAGTTTCCATTCTGGCATTTCACTCTGTTTTCTCCTATATTGATAGATGTATTTGGAACTCTAAATCAAACACGGTTTGTGCTAGCTTCTTGAAACTTGACACAGTAAAGCAGTTTCACATTCTAACTCTATGTTTTGTTTCCTTTTCATGTTACCCTAAGCAGTGACTGGCGAGAAACACTTTCATTGAAAGGGGTTGCAAGCTTCCAAAAATTACGAGTCTCCAGAAATCTCAGCAAATATTTTTTCACCCAAACTGGATGATACTTTCAGGTAATGATCAGTACACTAAGCCCACTTGGGTTCCCAAATTTCGTTCTTCTATGTTGAAGCGTTCGTTTCCAGTAACAGTTTGAATTTTGTCGTTTCACTCTGTTTTCTAATATATTGATAGATGTATTTGGAACACTAAATCAAACACGGTTTGTGCTAGCTTCTTGAAACTTGACACAGTAAAGCAGTTTCACATTCTAACTCTATGTTTTGTTTCCTTTTCATGTAGCTTTAAGCAGTGACTGGCGAGAAACACCTTCATTGAAAGGGGTTGCAAGCTTCCAAAAATCACGAGACTCCAGAAATCTCAGCAAATATTTTTTCACCCAAACTGGATGATACTTTCAGGTAATGATCAGTACACTAAGCCCTCTTGGTTCCCCAAATTTCGTTCTTCTATGTTGAAGCGTTCGTTTACAGTAACAGTTTCCACTCTGGCATTACACTCTGTTTTCTCCTATATTGATAGATGTATTTGGAACTCTAAATCAAACATGGTTTGTGCTAGCTTCTTGAAACTTGACACAGTAAAGCAGTTTTACATTGTAACTCTATGTTTTGTTTCCTTTTCATGTAGCTTTAAGCAGTGACTGGCGAGAAACACTTTCATTGAAAGGGGTTGCAAGCTTCCAAAAATTACGAGTCTCCAGAAATCTCAGCAAATATTTTTTCACCCAAACTGGATGATACTTTCAGGTAATGATCAGTACACTAAGCCCACTTGGTTTCCCAAATTTCGATCTTCTATGTTGAAGTGTTCGTTTCCAGTAACAGTTTCCATTCTGGCATTTCACTCTTTTTTCTCCTATATTGATAGATGTATTTGGAATTCTAAATCAAACACGGTTTGTGCTAGCTTCTTGAAACTTGACACAGTAAAGCAGTTTCACATTCTAACAATATGTTTTGTTTCCTTTTCATGTAGCCCTAAGCAGTGACTGGCGAGAAACACTTTCATTGAAAGGGGTTGCAAGCTTCTAAAAATTAAGAGTCTCCAGAAATCTCAGCAAATATTTTTTCACCCAAACTGGATGATACTTTCAGGTAATGATCAGTACACTTGGCCCACTTGGTTCTCCAAATTTCGTTCTTCTATGTTGAAGCGTTCGTTTCCAGTAACAGTTTCCATTCTGGCATTTCACTCTGTTTTCTCCTATATTGATAGATGTATTTGGAACTCTAAATCAAACACGGTTTGTGCTAGCTTCTTGAAACTTGACACAGTAAAGCAGTTTCACATTCTAACTCTATGTTTTGTTTTCTTTTCTTGTAGCCCTATGCAGAGACTGGCGAGAAACGCTTTCATTGAAAGGGGTTGCAAGCTTCTAAAAATTACGAGTCTCCAGAAATCTCAGCAAATATTTTTTCACCCAAACTGGATGATACTTTCAGGTAATGATCAGTACACTTGGCCCACTTGGTTCTCCATATTTCGTTCTTCTATGTTGAAGCGTTCGTTTCCAGTAACAGTTTGAATTTTGTCGTTTCACTCTGTTTTCTCCTATATTGATAGATGTATTTGGAACACTAAATCAAACACGGTTTGTGCTAGCTTCTTGAAACTTGACACAGTAAAGCAGTTTCACATTGTAACTCTATGTTTTGTTTCCTTTTCATGTAGCTTTAAGCAGTGACTGGCGAGAAACACTTTCATTGAAAGGGGTTGCAAGTTTCCAAAAATTACGAGTCTCCAGAAATCTCAGCAAATATTTTTTCACCCAAACTGGATGATACTTTCAGGTAATGATCAGTACACTAAGCCCACTTGGTTCTCCAAATTTCATTCTTCTATGTTGAAGCGTTCGTTTCCAGTAACAGTTTCCATTCTGACATTTCACTCTGTTTTCTCCTATATTGATAGATGTATTTGGAACTCTAAATCAAACACGGTTTGTGCTAGCTTCTTGAAACTTGACACAGTAAAGCAGTTTCACATTGTAACTCTATGTTTTGTTTCCTTTTCATGTAGCCCTAAGCAGTGACTGGCGAGAAACACTTTCATTGAAAGGGGTTGCAAGCTTCCAAAAATTACGAGTCTCCAGAAATCTCAGCAAATATTTTTTCACCCAAACTGGATGATACTTTCAGGTAATGATCAGTACACTTGGCCCACTTG
The DNA here is from genome assembly GCF_964194105.1 of Spermophilus citellus. NCBI lineage: Eukaryota > Metazoa > Chordata > Mammalia > Rodentia > Sciuridae > Spermophilus > Spermophilus citellus. The sequence continues at coordinate 83,853,549 of NC_138185.1, read as the reverse complement.
GTTCTCCATATTTCGTTCTTCTATGTTGAAGCGTTCGTTTCCAGTAACAGTTTGAATTTTGTCGTTTCACTCTGTTTTCTAATATACTGATAGATGTATTTGGAACACTAAATCAAACACGGTTTGTGCGAGCTTCTTGAAACTTGACACAGTAAAGCAGTTTCACATTCTAACTCTATGTTTTGTTTCCTTTTCATGTAGCTTTAAGCAGTGACTGGCGAGAAACACCTTCATTGAAAGGGGTTGCAAGCTTCCAAAAATCACGAGTCTCCAGAAATCTCAGCAAATATTTTTTCACCCAAACTGGATGATACTTTCAGGTAATGATCAGTACACTAAGCCCTCTTGGTTCCCCAAATTTCGTTCTTCTATGTTGAAGCGTTCGTTTCCAGTAACAGTTTGAATTTTGTCGTTTCACTCTGTTTTCTCCTATATTGATAGATGTATTTGGAACTCTAAATCAAACACGGCTTGTGCTAGCGTCTTGAAACTTGACACAGTAAATCAGTTTCACATTCTAACTCTATGTTTTGTTTCCTTTTCTTGTAGCCCTAAGCAGAGACTGGCGAGAAACACTTTCATTGAAAGGGGTTGCAAGCTTCTAAAAATTACGAGTCTCCAGAAATCTCAGCAAATATTTTTTCACCCAAACTGGATGATACTTTCAGGTAATGATCAGTACACTTGGCCCACTTGGTTCTCCATATTTCGTTCTTCTATGTTGAAGCGTTCGTTTACAGTAACAGTTTCCACTCTGGCATTACACTCTGTTTTCTCCTATATTGATAGATGTATTTGGAACTCTAAATCAAACATGGTTTGTGCTAGCTTCTTGAAACTTGACACAGTAAAGCAGTTTCACATTCTAACTCTATGTTTTGTTTCTTTTTCATGTAGCTTTAAGCAGTGACTGGCGAGAAACACTTTCATTGAAAGGGGTTGCAAGCTTCCAAAAATTACGAGTCTCCAGAAATCTCAGCAAATATTTTTTCACCCAAACTGGATGATACTTTCAGGTAATGATTAGTACACTAAGCCCACTTGGTTCTCCAAATTTCGTTCTTCTATGTTGAAGCGTTCGTTTCTAGTAACAGTTTGAATGTTGTCGTTTCACTCTGTTTTCTCCTATATTGATAGATGTATTTGGAACTCTAAATCAAACTCGGTTTGTGCTAGCTTCTTGAAACTTGACACAGTAAAGCAGTTTCACATTCTAACAATATGTTTTGTTTCCTTTTCATGTAGCCCTAAGCAGTGACTGGCGAGAAACACTTTCATTGAAAGGGGTTGCAAGCTTCTAAAAATTACGAGTCTCCAGAAATCTCAGCAAATATTTTTTCACCCAAACTGGATGATACTTTCAGGTAATGATCAGTACACTAAGCTCACTTGGTTCTCCAAATTTCGTTCTTCTATGTTGAAGCGTTCTTTTCCAGTAACAGTTTCCATTCTGGCATTTCACTCTGTTTTCTCCTATATTGATAGATGTATTTGGAACTCTAAATCAAACACGGTTTGTGCTAGCTTCTTGAAGCTTGACACAGTAATGCAGTTTCACATTCTAACAATATGTTTTGTTTCCTTTTCATGTAGCCCTAAGCAGTGACTGGCGAGAAACACTTTCATTGAAAGGGGTTGCAAGCTTCCAAAAATTACGAGTCTCCAGAAATCTCACCAAATATTTTTTCACCCAAGCTGCATGATACTTTCAGGTAATGATCAGTACACTAAGCCCACTTGGTTCCCCAAAATTCGTTCTTCTATGTTGAAGCGATCGTTTCCAGTAACAGTTAGAATTTTGGCGTTTCACTCTGTTTTCTCCTATATTGATAGATGTATTTGGAACTCTAAATCAAACACGGTTTGTGCTAGATTCTTGAAACTTGACACAGTAAAGCAGTTTCACATTCTAACTCTAAGTTTTGTTTCCTTTTCATGTAGCCCTAAGCAGTGACTGGCAAGAAACCCTTTCATTGAAAGGGGTTGCAAGCATCCAAAAATTACGAGTCTCCAGAAATCTCAGCAAATATTTTTTCACCCAAACTGGATGATACTTTCAGGTAATGATCAGTACACTAAGCCCACTTGGTTCTCCAAATTTCGTTCTTCTATGTTGAAGCGTTCGTTTCCAGTAACAGTTTGAATTTTGTCGTTTCACTCTTTTTTCTCCTACATTGATAGATGTATTTGGAACTCTAAATCAAACACGGTTTGTGCTAGCTTCTTGAAACTTGACACAGTAAAGCAGTTTCAGATTGTAACTCTATGTTTTGTTTCCTTTTCATGTAGCTTTAAGCAGTGACTGGCGAGAAACACTTTCATTGAAAGGGGTTGCAAGCTTCCAAAAATTACGAGTCTCCAGAAATCTCAGCAAATATTTTTTCACCCAAACTGGATGATACTTTCAGGTAATGATCAGTACACTTGGCCCACTTGGTTCTCCATATTTCGTTCTTCTATGTTGAAGCGTTCGTTTACAGTAACAGTTTCCACTCTGGCATTACACTCTGTTTTCTCCTATATTGATAGATGTATTTGGAACTCTAAATCAAACATGGTTTGTGCTAGCTTCTTGAAACTTGACACAGTAAAGCAGTTTCACATTCTAACTCTATGTTTTGTTTCTTTTTCATGTAGCTTTAAGCAGTGACTGGCGAGAAACACTTTCATTGAAAGGGGTTGCAAGCTTCCAAAAATTACGAGTCTCCAGAAATCTCAGCAAATATTATTTCACCCAAACTGGATGATACTTTCAGGTGATGATTAGTACACTAAGCCCACTTGGTTCTCCAAATTTCGTTCTTCTATGTTGAAGCGTTCGTTTCTACTAACAGTTTGAATGTTGTCGTTTCACTCTGTTTTCTCCTATATTGATAGAATTATTTGGAACTCTAAATCAAACACGGTTTGTGCTAGCTTCTTGAAACTTGACACAGTAAAGCAGTTTCACATTCTAACAATATGTTTTGTTTCCTTTTCATGTAGCCCTAAGCAGTGACTGGCGAGAAACACTTTCATTGAAAGGGGTTGCAAGCTTCCAAAAATTACGAGTCTCCAGAAATCTCAGCAAATATTTTTTCACCCAAACTAGATGATACGTTCAGGTAATGATCAGTACACTAAGCCCTCTTGGTTCCCCAAATTTCGTTCTTCTATGTTGAAGCGTTCGTTTCCAGTAACAGTTTGAATTTTGTCGTTTCACTCTGTTTTCTCCTATATTGATAGATGTATTTGGAACACTAAATCAAACACGGTTTGTGCTAGCTTCTTGAAACTTGACACAGTAAAGCAGTTTTACATTGTAACTCTATGTTTTGTTTCCTTTTCATGTAGCTTTAAGCAGTGACTGGCGAGAAACACTTTCATTGAAAGGGGTTGCAAGCTTCCAAAAATTACGAGTCTCCAGAAATCTCAGCAAATATTTTTTCACCCAAACTGGATGATACTTTCAGGTAATGATCAGTACACTAAGCCCACTTGGTTCTCCAAATTTCATTCTTCTATGTTGAAGCCTTCGTTTCCAGTAACAGTTTCCATTCTGGCATTTCACTCTGTTTTCTCCTATATTGATAGATGTATTTGGAACTCTAAATAAAACACGGTTTGTGCTAGCTTCTTGAAACTTGACACAGTAAAGCAGTTTCACATTCTAACTCTATGTTTTGTTTCCTTTTCATGTTACCCTAAGCAGTGACTGGCGAGAAACACTTTCATTGAAAGGGGTTGCAAGCTTCCAAAAATTACGAGTCTCCAGAAATCTCAGCAATATTTTTTCACCCAAACTGGATGATACTTTCAGGTAATGATCAGTACACTAAGCCCACTTGGGTCCCCAAATTTCGTTCTTCTATGTTGAAGCGTTCGTTTCCAGTAACAGTTTGAATTTTGTCGTTTCACTCTGTTTTCTAATATATTGATAGATGTATTTGGAACACTAAATCAAACACGGTTTGTGCTAGCTTCTTGAAACTTGACACAGTAAAGCAGTTTCACATTCTAACTCTATGTTTTGTTTCCTTTTCATGTAGCTTTAAGCAGTGACTGGCGAGAAACACCTTCATTGAAAGGGGTTGCAAGCTTCCAAAAATCACGAGACTCCAGAAATCTCAGCAAATATTTTTTCACCCAAACTGGATGATACTTTCAGGTAATGATCAGTACACTAAGCCCTCTTGGTTCCCCAAATTTCGTTCTTCTATGTTGAAGCGTTCGTTTACAGTAACAGTTTCCACTCTGGCATTACACTCTGTTTTCTCCTATATTGATAGATGTATTTGGAACTCTAAATCAAACATGGTTTGTGCTAGCTTCTTGAAACTTGACACAGTAAAGCAGTTTCACATTCTAACTCTATGTTTTGTTTCTTTTTCATGTAGCTTTAAGCAGTGACTGGCGAGAAACACTTTCATTGAAAGGGGTTGCAAGCTTCCAAAAATTACGAGTCTCCAGAAATCTCAGCAAATATTTTTTCACCCAAACTGGATGATACTTTCAGGTAATGATCAGTACACTAAGCCCACTTGGTTCCCCTAATTTCGTTCTTCTATGTTGAAGCGTTCGTTTCCAGTAACAGTTTGAATTTTGTCGTTTCACTCTGTTTTCTCCTATATTGATAGATGTATTTGGAACACTAAATCAAACACGGTTTGTGCTAGCTTCTTGAAACTTGACACAGTAAAGCAGTTTCACATTCTAACTCTATGTTTTGTTTCCTTTTCATGTAGCTTTAAGCAGTGACTGGCGAGAAACCCCTTCATTGAAAGGGGTTGCAAGCTTCCAAAAATTACGAGTCTCCAGAAATCTCAGCAAATACTTTTTCACCCAAACTGGATGATACTTTCAGGTAATGATCAGTACACTAAGCCCACTCAGTTCTCCAAATTTCATTCTTCTATGTTGAAGCGTTCGTTTCCAGTAACAGTTTCCATTCTGGCATTTCACTCTGTTTTCACCTATATTGATAGATGTATTTGGAACTCTAAATCAAACACGGTTTGTGCTAGCTTCTTGAAACTTGACACAGTCAAGCAGTTTCACATTCTAACTCTATGTTTTGTTTCTTTTTCATGTAGCCCTAAGCAGTGACTGGCGAGAAACACTTTCATTGAAAGGTGTTGCAAGCTTCCAAAAATTACGAGTCTCCAGAAATCTCAGCAAATATTTTTTCACCCAAACTGGATGATACTTTCAGGTAATGATCAGTACACTAAGCCCACTTGGTTCCCCAAATTTCGTTCTTCTATGTTGAAGCGTTCGTTTCCAGTAACAGTTTGAATTTTTGCGTTTCACTCTGTTGTCTCCTATATTGATAGATGTATTTGGAACTCTAAATCAAACACGGTTTGTGCTAGCTTCTTGAAACTTGACACAGTAAAGCAGTTTCACATTCTAACTCTATGTTTTGTTTCCTTTTCATGTAGCCCTAAGCAGTGACTGGCGAGGAACACTTTCATTGAAAGGGGTTGCAAGCTTCCAAAAATTACGAGTCTCCAGAAATCTCAGCAAATATTTTTTCACCCAAACTAGATGATACTTTCAGGTAATGATCAGTACACTAAGCCCTCTTGGTTCCCCAAATTTCGTTCTTCTATGTTGAAGCGTTCGTTTCCAGTAACAGTTTGAATTTTTGCGTTTCACTCTGTTGTCTCCTATATTGATAGATGTATTTGGAACTCTAAATCAAACACGGTTTGTGCTAGCTTCTTGAAACTTGACACAGTAAAGCAGTTTCACATTCTAACAATATGTTTTGTTTCCTTTTCATGTAGCCCTAAGCAGTGACTGGCGAGAAACACTTTCATTGAAAGGGGTTGCAAGCTTCTAAAAATTACGAGTCTCCAGAAATCTCAGCAAATATTTTTTCACCCAAACTGGATGATACTTTCAGGTAATGATCAGTACACTTGGCCCACTTGGTTCTCCAAATTTCGTTCTTCTATGTTGAAGCGTTCGTTTCCAGTAACAGTTTCCATTCTGGCATTTCACTCTGTTTTCTTCTATATTGATAGATGTATTTGGAACTCTAAATCAAACACGGTTTGTGCTAGCTTCTTGAAACTTGACACAGTAAAGCAGTTTCACGTTCGAACTCTATGTTTTGTTTCCTTTTCTTTTAGCCCTAAGCAGAGACTGGCGAGAAACACTTTCATTGAAAGGGGTTGCAAGCTTCCAAAAATTACGAGTCTCCAGAAATCTCAGCAAATATTTTTTCACCCAAACTGGATGATACTTTCAGGTAATGATCAGTACACTAAGCCCACTTGGTTCTCCATATTTCGTTCTTCTATGTTGAAGCGTTCGTTTACACTAACAGTTTCCACTCTGGCATTTCACTCTGTTTTCACCTATATTGATAGATGTATTTGGAACTCTAAATCAAACACGGTTTGTGCTAGCTTCTTGAAACTTGACACAGTAAAGCAGTTTCACATTCTAATTCTATGTTTTGTTTCCTTTTCATGTAGCCCTAAGCAGTGACTGGCGAGAAACACTTTCATTGAAAGAGGTTACAAGCTTCCAATATTACGAGTCTCCAGAAATCTCAGCAAATATTTTTTCACCCAAACTGGATGATACTTTCAGGTAATGATCAGTACACTAAGCCCACTTGGTTCTCCAAATTTCGTTCTTCTATGTTGAAGCGTTCGTTTCCAGTAACAGTTTACATTCTGGCATTTCACTCTGTTTTCTCCTATATTGATAGATGTATTTGGAACTCTAAATCAAACATGGTTTGTGCTAGCTTCTTGAAACTTGACACAGTAAAGCAGTTTCACATTCTAACTCTATGTTTTGTTTCTTTTTCATGTAGCTTTAAGCAGTGACTGGCGAGAAACACTTTCATGGAAAGGGGTTGCAAGCTTCCAAAAATTACGAGTCTCCAGAAATCTCAGCAAATATTTTTTCACGCAAACTGGATGATACTTTCAGGGAATTATCAGTACACTAAGCCTACTTGGGTTCCCAAATTTCGATCTTCTATGTTGAAGTGTTCGTTTCCAGTAACAGTTTCCATTCTGGCATTTCACTCTGTTTTCTCCTATATTGATAGATGTATTTGGAACTCTAAATCAAACACGGTTTGTGCTAGCTTCTTGAAACTTGACACAGTAAAGCAGTTTCACATTCTAACTCTATGTTTTGTTTCCTTTTCATGTAGCCCTAAGCAGTGACTGGCGAGAAACACTTCCATTGAAAGGGGTTGCAAGCTTCCAAAAATTACGAGTCTTCAGAAATCTCAGCAAATATTTTTTCACCCAAACTAGATGATACTTTCAGGTAATGATCAGTACACTAAGCCCTCTTGGTTCCCCAAATTTCGTTCTTCTATGTTGAAGCGTTCGTTTCCACTAACAGTTTCCACTCTGGTATTTCACTCTGTTTTCTCCTATGTTGATAGATGTATTTGGAACTCTAAATCAAACATGGTTTGTGCTAGCTTCTTGAAACTTGACACAGTAAAGCAGTTTCACATTCTAACTCTATGTTTTGTTTCCTTTTCATGTAGCCCTAAGCAGTGACTGGCGAGAAACACTTTCATTGAAAGGGGTTGCAAGCTTCCAAAAATTACGAGTCTCCAGAAATGTCAGCAAATATTTTTTCACCCAAACTGGATGATACTTTCAGGTAATGATCAGTACACTAAGCCCACTTGGTTCCCCAAATTTCGTTCTTCTATGTTGAAGCGTTCGTTTCCAGTAACAGTTTGAATTTTGTCGTTTCACTCTGTTTTCTCCTATATTGATAGATGTATTTGGAACACTAAATCAAACACGATTTGTGCTAGCTTCTTGAAACTTGACACAGTAAAGCAGTTTCACATTCTAACTCTATGTTTTGTTTCCTTTTCATGTAGCTTTAAGCAGTGACTGGCGAGAAACACCTTCATTGAAAGGGGTTGCAAGCTTCCAAAAATTACGAGTCTCCAGAAATCTCAGCAAATATTTTTTCACGCAAACTGGATGATACTTTCAGGGAATTATCAGTACACTAAGCCTACTTGGGTTCCCAAATTTCGATCTTCTATGTTGAAGTGTTCGTTTCCAGTAACAGTTTCCATTCTGGCATTTCACTCTGTTTTCTCCTATATTGATAGATGTATTTGGAACTCTAAATCAAACACGGTTTGTGCTAGCTTCTTGAAACTTGACACAGTAAAGCAGTTTCACATTCTAACTCTATGTTTTGTTTCCTTTTCATGTAGCCCTAAGCAGTGACTGGCGAGAAACACTTCCATTGAAAGGGGTTGCAAGCTTCCAAAAATTACGAGTCTTCAGAAATCTCAGCAAATATTTTTTCACCCAAACTAGATGATACTTTCAGGTAATGATCAGTACACTAAGCCCTCTTGGTTCCCCAAATTTCGTTCTTCTATGTTGAAGCGTTCGTTTCCACTAACAGTTTCCACTCTGGCATTTCACTCTGTTTTCTCCTATATTGATAGATGTATTTGGAACTCTAAATCAAACATGGTTTGTGCTAGCTTCTTGAAACTTGACACAGTAAAGCAGTTTCACATTCTAACTCTATGTTTTGTTTCCTTTTCATGTAGCCCTAAGCAGTGACTGGCGAGAAACACTTTCATTGAAAGGGGTTGCAAGCTTCCAAAAATTACGAGTCTCCAGAAATGTCAGCAAATATTTTTTCACCCAAACTGGATGATACTTTCAGGTAATGATCAGTACACTAAGCCCACTTGGTTCCCCAAATTTCGTTCTTATGTTGAAGCGTTCGTTTCCAGTAACAGTTTGAATTTTGTCGTTTCACTCTGTTTTCTCCTATATTGATAGATGTATTTGGAACACTAAATCAAACACGATTTGTGCTAGCTTCTTGAAACTTGACACAGTAAAGCAGTTTCACATTCTAACTCTATGTTTTGTTTCCTTTTCATGTAGCTTTAAGCAGTGACTGGCGAGAAACACCTTCATTGAAAGGGGTTGCAAGCTTCCAAAAATTACGAGTCTCCAGAAATCTCAGCAAATACTTTTTCACCCAAACTGGATGATACTTTCAGGTAATGATCAGTACACTAAGCCCACTCGGTTCTCCAAATTTCATTCTTCTATGTTGAAGCGTTCGTTTCCAGTAACAGTTTCCATTCTGGCATTTCACTCTGTTTTCTCCTATATTGATAGATGTATTTGGAACTCTAAATCAAACACGGTTTGTGCTAGCTTCTTGAAGCTTGAGACAGTAAAGCAGTTTCACATTCTAACTCTATGTTTTGTTTCCTTTTCATGTAGCCCTAAGCAGTGAGTGGCGAGAAACACTTTCATTGAAAGGGGTTGCAAGCTTCCAAAAATTACGAGTCTCCAGAAATCTCAGCAAATATTTTTTCACCCAAACTGGATGATACTTTCAGGTAATTATCAGTACACTAAGCCCACTTGGTTTCCCAAATTTCGATCTTCTATGTTGAAGTTTTCGTTTCCAGTAACAGTTTCCATTCTGGCATTTCACTCTTTTTTCTCCTATATTGATAGATGTATTTGGAACTCTAAATCAAACACGGTTTGTGCTAGCTTCTTGAAACTTGACACAGTAAAGCTGTTTCACATTCTAACAATATGTTTTGTTTCCTTTTCATGTAGCCCTAAGCAGTGACTGGCGAGAAACACTTTCATTGAAAGGGGTTGCAAGCTTCTAAAAATTACGAGTCTCCAGAAATCTCAGCAAATATTTTTTCACCCAAACTGGATGATACTTTCAGGTAATGATCAGTACACTTGGCCCACTTGGTTCTCCAAATTTCGTTCTTCTATGTTGAAGCGTTCGTTTCCAGTAACAGTTTCCATTCTGGCATTTCACTCTGTTTTCTCCTATATTGATAGATGTATTTGGAACTCTAAATCAAACACGGTTTGTGCTAGCTTCTTGAAACTTGACACAGTAAAGCAGTTTCACATTCTAAGTTTTGTTTCTTTTTCATGTAGCCCTAAGCAATGACTGGCGAGAAACACTTTCATTGAAAGGGGTTGCAAGCTTCCAAAAATTACGAGTCTCCAGAAATCTCAGCAAATATTTTTTCACCCAAACTGGATGATACTTTCAGGTAATGATCAGTACACTAAGCCCACTTGCTTCCCCAAATTTCGTTCTTCTATGTTGAAGCCTTCGTTTCCAGAAACAGTTTGAATTTTGTCATTTCACTCTGTTTTCTCCTATATTGATATATGTATTTGGAACTCTAAATCAAACACGGTTTGTGCTAGCTTCTTGAAGCTTGAGACAGTAAAGCAGTTTCACATTCTAACTCTATGTTTTGTTTCCTTTTCATGTAGCCCTAAGCAGTGACTGGCGAGAAACACTTTCATTGAAAGGGGTTGCAAGCTTCCAAAAATTACGAGTCTCCAGAAATCTCAGCAAATATTTTTTCACCCAAACTGGATGATACTTTCAGGTAATGATCAGTACACTAAGCCCACTTGGTTCTCCAAATTTCATTCTTCTATGTTGAAGCGTTCGTTTCCAGTAACAGTTTCCATTCTGGCATTTCACTCTGTTTTCTCCTATATTGATAGATGTATTTGGAACTCTAAATCAAACACGGTTTGTGCTAGCTTCTTGAAACTTGACACAGTAAAGCAGTTTCACATTCTAACTCTATGTTTTGTTTCCTTTTCATGTTACCCTAAGCAGTGACTGGCGAGAAACACTTTCATTGAAAGGGGTTGCAAGCTTCCAAAAATTACGAGTCTCCAGAAATCTCAGCAAATATTTTTTCACCCAAACTGGATGATACTTTCAGGTAATGATCAGTACACTTGGCCCACTTGGTTCTCCATATTTCGTTCTTCTATGTTGAAGCGTTCGTTTCCAGTAACAGTTTGAATTTTGTCGTTTCACTCTGTTTTCTAATATATTGATAGATGTATTTGGAACACTAAATCAAACACGGTTTGTGCTAGCTTCTTGAAACTTGACACAGTAAAGCAGTTTCACATTCTAACTCTATGTTTTGTTTCCTTTTCATGTAGCTTTAAGCAGTGACTGGCGAGAAACACCTTCATTGAAAGGGGTTGCAAGCTTCCAAAAATCACGAGTCTCCAGAAATCTCAGCAAATATTTTTTCACCCAAACTGGATGATACTTTCAGGTAATGATCAGTACACTAAGCCCTCTAGGTTCCCCAAATTTCGTTCTTCTATGTTGAAGCGTTCGTTTCCAGTAACAGTTTGAATTTTGTCGTTTCACTCTGTTTTCTCCTATATTGATAGATGTATTTGGAACTCTAAATCAAACACGGCTTGTGCTAGCTTCTTGAAACTTGACACAGTAAATCAGTTTCACATTCTAACTCTATGTTTTGTTTCCTTTTCTTGTAGCCCTAAGCAGAGACTGGCCAGAAACACTTTCATTGAAAGGGGTTGCAAGCTTCTAAAAATTACGAGTCTCCAGAAATCTCAGCAAATATTTTTTCACCCAAACTGGATGATACTTTCAGGTAATGATCAGTACACTTGGCCCACTTGGTTCTCCATATTTCGTTCTTCTATGTTGAAGCGTTCGTTTACAGTAACAGTTTCCACTCTGGCATTACACTCTGTTTTCTCCTATATTGATAGATGTATTTGGAACTCTAAATCAAACATGGTTTGTGCTAGCTTCTTGAAACTTGACACAGTAAAGCAGTTTCACATTCTAACTCTATGTTTTGTTTCTTTTTCATGTAGCTTTAAGCAGTGACTGGCGAGAAACACTTTCATTGAAAGGGGTTGCAAGCTTCCAAAAATTACGAGTCTCCAGAAATCTCAGCAAATATTTTTTCACCCAAACTGGATGATACTTTCAGGTAATGATTAGTACACTAAGCCCACTTGGTTCTCCAAATTTCGTTCTTCTATGTTGAAGCGTTCGTTTCTAGTAACAGTTTGAATGTTGTCGTTTCACTCTGTTTTCTCCTATATTGATAGATGTATTTGGAACTCTAAATCAAACACGGTTTGTGCTAGCTTCTTGAAACTTGACACAGTAAAGCAGTTTCACATTCCAACAATATGTTTTGTTTCCTTTTCATGTAGCCCTAAGCAGTGACTGGCGAGAAACACTTTCATTGAAAGGGGTTGCAAGCTTCCAAAAATTACGAGTCTCCAGAAATCTCAGCAAATATTTTTTCACCCAAACTAGATGATACTTTCAGGTAATGACCAGTACACTAAGCCCTCTTGGTTCCCCAAATTTCGTTCTTCTATGTTGAAGCGTTCGTTTACAGTAACAGTTTCCACTCTGGCATTACACTCTGTTTTCTCCTATATTGATAGATGTATTTGGAACTCTAAATCAAACATGGTTTGTGCTAGCTTCTTGAAACTTGACACAGTAAAGCAGTTTCACATTCTAACTCTATGTTTTGTTTCTTTTTCATGTAGCTTTAAGCAGTGACTGGCGAGAAACACTTTCATTGAAAGGGGTTGCAAGCTTCCAAAAATTACGAGTCTCCAGAAATCTCAGCAAATATTTTTTCACCCAAACTGGATGATACTTTCAGGTAATGATTAGTACACTAAGCCCACTTGGTTCTCCAAATTTCGTTCTTCTATGTTGAAGCGTTCGTTTCTAGTAACAGTTTGAATGTTGTCGTTTCACTCTGTTTTCTCCTATATTGATAGATGTATTTGGAACTCTAAATCAAACACGGTTTGTGCTAGCTTCTTGAAACTTGACACAGTAAAGCAGTTTCACATTCCAACAATATGTTTTGTTTCCTTTTCATGTAGCCCTAAGCAGTGACTGGCGAGAAACACTTTCATTGAAAGGGGCTGCAAGCTTCTAAAAATTACGAGTCTCCAGAAATCTCAGCAAATATTTTTTCACCCAAACTGGATGATACTTTCAGGTAATGATCAGTAACTAAGCCCACTTGGTTCTCCAAATTTCGTTCTTCTATGTTGAAGCGTTCTTTTCCAGTAACAGTTTCCATTCTGGCATTTCACTCTGTTTTCTCCTATATTGATAGATGTATTTGGAACTCTAAATCAAACACGGTTTGTGCTAGCTTCTTGAAACTTGACACAGTAATGCAGTTTCACATTCTAATAATATGTTTTGTTTCCTTTTCATGTAGCCCTAAGCAGTGACTGGCGAGAAACACTTTCATTGAAAGGGGTTGCAAGCTTCCAAAAATTACGAGTCTCCAGAAATCTCACCAAATATTTTTTCACCCAAGCTGCATGACACTTTCAGGTAATGATCAGTACACTAAGCCCACTTGGTTCCCCAAATTTCGTTCTTCTATGTTGAAGCGTTCGTTTCCAGTAACAGTTTGAATTTTGTCGTTTCACTCTGTTTTCTCCTATATTGATAGATGTATTTGGAACTCTAAATCAAACACGGTTTGTGCTAGCTTCTTGAAACTTGACACAGTAAAGCAGTTTCACATTCTAACTCTATGTTTTGTTTCCTTTTCATGTAGTCCTAAGCAGTGCCTGGCGAGAAACACTTTCATTGAAAGGGGTTGCAAGCTTCCAAAAATTACGAGTCTCCAGAAATCTCAGCAAATATTTTTTCACCCAAACTAGATGATACTTTCAGGTAATGACCAGTACACTAAGCCCTCTTGGTTCCCCAAATTTCGTTCTTCTATGTTGAAGCGTTCGTTTCCAGTAACAGTTTGAATTTTGTCGTTTCACTCTGTTTTCTCCTATATTGATAGATGTATTTGGAACACTAAATCAAACACGGTTTGTGCTAGCTTCTTGAAACTTGACACAGTAAAGCAGTTTCACATTCTAACTCTATGTTTTGTTTCCTTTTCATGTAGCTTTAAGCAGTGACTGGCGAGAAACACTTTCATTGAAAGGGGTTGCAAGCTTCCAAAAATTACGAGTCTCCAGAAATCTCAGCAAATATTTTTTCACCCAAACTGGATGATACTTTCAGGTAATGATCAGTACACTAAGCCCACTTGGTTCTCCAAATTTCATTCTTCTATGTTGAAGCGTTCGTTTCCAGTAACAGTTTCCATTCTGGCATTTCACTCTGTTTTCTCCTATATTGATAGATGTATTTGGAACTCTAAATCAAACACGGTTTGTGCTAGCTTCTTGAAACTTGACACAGTAAAGCAGTTTCACATTCTAACTCTATGGTTTGTTTCCTTTTCATGTAGCTTTAAGCAGTGACTGGGGAGAAACACTTTCATTGAAAGGGGTTGCAAGCTTCCAAAAATTACGAGTCTCCAGAAATCTCAGCAAATATTTTTTCACCCAAACTGGATGATACTTTCAGGTAATGATTAGTACACTTGGCCCACTTGGTTCTCCATATTTCGTTCTTCTATGTTGAAGCGTTCGTTTCCAGTAACAGTTTGAATTTTGTCGTTTCACTCTGTTTTCTAATATATTGATAGATGTATTTGGAACACTAAATCAAACACGGTTTGTGCTAGCTTCTTGAAACTTGACACAGTAAAGCAGTTTCACATTCTAACTCTATGTTTTGTTTCCTTTTCATGTAGCTTTAAGCAGTGACTGGCGAGAAACACCTTCATTGAAAGGGGTTGCAAGCTTCCAAAAATCACGAGTCTCCAGAAATCTCAGCAAATATTTTTTCACCCAAACTGGATGATACTTTCAGGTAATGATCAGTACACTAAGCCCTCTTGGTTCCCCAAATTTCATTCTTCTATGTTGAAGCGTTCGTTTCCAGTAACAGTTTGAATTTTGTCGTTTCACTCTGTTTTCTCCTATATTGATAGATGTATTTGGAACTCTAAATCAAACACGGCTTGTGCTAGCTTCTTGAAACTTGACACAGTAAAGCAGTTTCACATTCTAACTCTATGTTTTGTTTCTTTTTCATGTAGCTTTAAGCAGTGACTGGCGAGAAACACTTTCATTGAAAGGGGATGCAAGCTTCCAAAAATTACGAGTCTCCAGAAATCTCAGCAAATATTTTTTCACCCAAACTGGATGATACTTTCAGGTAATGATTAGTACACTAAGCCCACTTGGTTCTCCAAATTTCGTTCTTCTATGTTGAAGCGTTCGTTTCTAGTAACAGTTTGAATGTTGTCGTTTCACTCTGTTTTCTCCTATATTGATAGATGTATTTGGAACTCTAAATCAAACACGGTTTGTGCTAGCTTCTTGAAACTTGACACAGTAAAGCAGTTTCACATTCTAACAATATGTTTTGTTTCCTTTTCATGTAGCCCTAAGCAGTGACTGGCGAGAAACACTTTCATTGAAAGGGGTTGCAAGCTTCCAAAAATTACGAGTCTCCAGAAATCTCAGCAAATATTTTTTCACCCAAACTAGATGATACGTTCAGGTAATGATCAGTACACTAAGCCCTCTTGGTTCCCCAAATTTCGTTCTTCTATGTTGAAGCGTTCGTTTCCAGTAACAGTTTGAATTTTGTCGTTTCACTCTGTTTTCTCCTATATTGATAGATGTATTTGGAACACTAAATCAAACACGGTTTGTGCTAGCTTCTTGAAACTTGACACAGTAAAGCAGTTTCACATTGTAACTCTATGTTTTGTTTCCTTTTCATGTAGCTTTAAGCAGTGACTGGCGAGAAACACTTTCATTGAAAGGGGTTGCAAGCTTCCAAAAATTACGAGTCTCCAGAAATCTCAGCAAATATTTTTTCACCCAAACTGGATGATACTTTCAGGTAATGATCAGTACACTAAGCCCACTTGGTTCTCCAAATTTCATTCTTCTATGTTGAAGCGTTCGTTTACAGTAACAGTTTCCACTCTGGCATTACACTCTCTTTTCTCCTATATTGATAGATGTATTTGGAACTCTAAATCAAACACGGTTTGTGCTAGCTTCTTGAAACTTGACACAGTAAAGCAGTCTCACATTCTAACTCTAAGTTTTGTTTCCTTTTCATGTAGCCCTAAGCAGTGACTGGCGAGAAACACTTTCATTGAAAGGGGTTGCAAGCTTCCAAAAATTACGAGTCTCCAGAAATCTCAGCAAATATTTTTTCACCCAAACTGGATGATACTTTCAGGTAATGATCAGTACACTTAGCCCACTTGGTTCTCCATATTTCGTTCTTCTATGTTGAAGCGTTCCTTTACAGTAACAGTTTCCACTCTGGCATTACACTCTGTTTTCTCCTATATTGATAGATGTATTTGGAACTCTAAATCAAACATGGTTTGTGCTAGCTTCTTGAAACTTGACACAGTAAAGCAGTTTCACATTCTAACTCTATGTTTTGTTTCTTTTTCATGTAGCTTTAAGCAGTGACTGGCGAGAAACACTTTCATTGAAAAGGGTTGCAAGCTTCCAAAAATTACGAGTCTCCAGAAATCTCAGCAAATATTTTTTCACCCAAACTGGATGATACTTTCAGGTAATGATTAGTACACTAAGCCCACTTGGTTCTCCAAATTTCGTTCTTCTATGTTGAAGCGTTCGTTTCTAGTAACAGTTTGAATGTTGTCGTTTCACTCTGTTTTCTCCTATATTGATAGATGTATTTGGAACTCTAAATCAAACACGGTTTGTGCTAGCTTCTTGAAACTTGTCACAGTAAAGCAGTTTCACATTCTAACAATATGTTTTGTTTCCTTTTCATGTAGCCCTAAGCAGTGACTGGCGAGAAACACTTTCATTGAAAGGGGTTGCAAGCTTCTAAAAATTACGAGTCTCCAGAAATCTCAGCAAATATTTTTTCACCCAAACTGGATGATACTTTCAGGTAATGATCAGTACACTAAGCCCACTTGGTTCCCCAAATTTCGTTCTTCTATGTTGAAGCGTTCGTTTCCAGTAACAGTTAGAATTTTGGCGTTTCACTCTGTTTTCTCCTATATTGATAGATGTATTTGGAACTCTAAATCAAACACGGTTTGTGCTAGCTTCTTGAAACTTGACACAGTAAAGCAGTTTCACATTCTAACTCTAAGTTTTGTTTCCTTTTCATGTAGCCCTAAGCAGTGACTGGCGAGAAACACTTTCATTGAAAGGGGTTGCAAGCTTCCAAAAATTACGAGTCTCCAGAAATCTCAGCAAATATTTTTTCACCCAAACTGGATGATACTTTCAGGTAATGATCAGTACACTTGGCCCACTTGGTTCTCCATATTTCGTTCTTCTATGTTGAAGCGTTCGTTTACAGTAACAGTTTCCACTCTAGCATTACACTCTGTTTTCTCCTATATTGATAGATGTATTTGGAACTCTAAATCAAACATAGTTTGTGCTAGCTTCTTGAAACTTGACACAGTAAAGCAGTTTCACATTCTAACTCTATGTTTTGTTTCTTTTTCATGTAGCTTTAAGCAGTGACTGGCGAGAAACACTTTCATTGAAAGGGGTTGCAAGCTTCCAAAAATTACGAGTCTCCAGAAATCTCAGCAAATATTTTTTCACCCAAACTGCATGATACTTTCAGGTAATGATCAGTACACTAAGCCCACTTGGTTCCCCAAATTTCGTTCTTCTATGTTGAAGCGTTCGTTTCCAGTAACAGTTTGAATTTTTGCGTTTCACTCTGTTTTCTCCTATATTGATAGATGTATTTGGAACTCTAAATCAAACACGGTTTGGGCTAGCTTCTTGAAACTTGAAACAGTAAAGCAGTTTCACATTGTAACTCTATGTTTTGTTTCCTTTTCATGTAGCCCTAAGCAGTGACTGGCGAGAAACACTTTCATTGAAAGGGGTTGCAAGCTTCCAAAAATTACGAGTCTTCAGAAATCTCAGGAAATATTTTTTCACCCAAACTAGATGATACTTTCAGGTAATGATCAGTACACTAAGCCCTCTTGGTTCCCCAAATTTCGTTCTTCTATGTTGAAGTGTTCGTTTACACTAACAGTTTCCACTCTGGCATTTCACTCTGTTTTCTCCTATATTGATAGATGTATTTGGAACTCTAAATCAAACACGGTTTGTGCTAGCTTCTTGA
This sequence comes from Spermophilus citellus, assembly GCF_964194105.1. Classification (NCBI taxonomy): domain Eukaryota; kingdom Metazoa; phylum Chordata; class Mammalia; order Rodentia; family Sciuridae; genus Spermophilus; species Spermophilus citellus. Next base: position 83,835,672 of record NC_138185.1, on the reverse strand, counting down.
AACTTGACACAGTAAAGCAGTTTCACATTCTAACTCTATGTTTTGTTTCCTTTTCATGTAGCTTTAAGCAGTGACTGGCGAGAAACACTTTCATTGAAAGGGGTTGCAAGCTTCCAAAAATTACGAGTCTCCAGAAATCTCAGCAAATATTTTTTCACCCAAACTGGATGATACTTTCAGGTAATGATTATTACACTAAGCCCACTTGGTTCTCCAAATTTCGTTCTTCTATGTTGAAGCGTTCGTTTCTAGTAACAGTTTGAATGTTGTCGTTTCACTCTGTTTTCTCCTATATTGATAGATGTATTTGGAACTCTAAATCAAACACGGTTTGTGCTAGCTTCTTGAAACTTGACACAGTAAAGCAGTTTCACATTCTAACAATATGATTTGTTTCCTTTTCATGTAGCCCTAAGCAGTGACTGGCGAGAAACACTTTCATTGAAAGGGGTTGCAAGCTTCCAAAAATTACGAGTCTCCAGAAATCTCAGCAAATATTTTTTCACCCAAACTGGATGATACTTTCAGGTAATGATCAGTACACTAAGCCCACTTGGTTCCCCAAATTTCGTTCTTCTATGTTGAAGCGTTCGTTTCCAGTAACAGTTAGAATTTTGGCGTTTCACTCTGTTTTCTCCTATATTGATAGATGTATTTGGAACTCTAAATCAAACACGGTTTGTGCTAGCTTCTTGAAACTTGACACAGTAAAGCAGTTTCACATTCTAACTCTAAGTTTTGTTTCCTTTTCATGTAGCCCTAAGCAGTGACTGGCGAGAAACACTTTCATTGAAAGGGGTTGCAAGCTTCCAAAAATTACGAGTCTCCAGAAATCTCAGCAAATATTTTTTCACCCAAACTGGATGATACTTTCAGGTAATGATCAGTACACTTGGCCCACTTGGTTCTCCATATTTCGTTCTTCTATGTTGAAGCGTTCGTTTACAGTAACAGTTTCCACTCTGGCATTACACTCTGTTTTCTCCTATATTGATAGATGTATTTGGAACTCTAAATCAAACATAGTTTGTGCTAGCTTCTTGAAACTTGACACAGTAAAGCAGTTTCACATTCTAACTCTATGTTTTGTTTCTTTTTCATGTAGCTTTAAGCAGTGACTGGCGAGAAACACTTTCATTGAAAGGGGTTGCAAGCTTCCAAAAATTACGAGTCTCCAGAAATCTCACCAAATATTTTTTCACCCAAACTGCATGATACTTTCAGGTAATGATCAGTACACTAAGCCCACTTGGTTCCCCAAATTTCGTTCTTCTATGTTGAAGCGTTCGTTTCCAGTAACAGTTTGAATTTTTGCGTTTCACTCTGTTTTCTCCTATATTGATAGATGTATTTGGAACTCTAAATCAAACACGGTTTGGGCTAGCTTCTTGAAACTTGAAACAGTAAAGCAGTTTCACATTGTAACTCTATGTTTTGTTTCCTTTTCATGTAGCCCTAAGCAGTGACTGGCGAGAAACACTTTCATTGAAAGGGGTTGCAAGCTTCCAAAAATTACGAGTCTTCAGAAATCTCAGGAAATATTTTTTCACCCAAACTAGATGATACTTTCAGGTAATGATCAGTACACTAAGCCCTCTTGGTTCCCCAAATTTCGTTCTTCTATGTTGAAGTGTTCGTTTACACTAACAGTTTCCACTCTGGCATTTCACTCTGTTTTCTCCTATATTGATAGATGTATTTGGAACTCTAAATCAAACACGGTTTGTGCTAGCTTCTTGAAACTTGACACAGTAAAGCAGTTTCACATTCTAACTCTATGTTTTGTTTCCTTTTCATGTTACCCTAAGCAGTGACTGGCGAGAAACACTTTCATTGAAAGGGGTTGCAAGCTTCCAAATTTACGAGTCTCCAGAAATCTCAGCAAATATTTTTTCACCCAAACTGGATGATACTTTCAGGTAATGATCAGTACACTAAGCCCACTTGGTTCTCCAAATCTCATTCTTCTATGTTGAAGCGTTCGTTTCCAGTAACAGTTTCCATTCTGGCATTTCACTCTGTTTTCTCCTATATTGATAGATGTATTTGGAACTCTAAATCAAACACGGTTTGTGCTAGCTTCTTGAAACTTGACACAGTAAAGCAGTTTCACATTCTAACTCTATGTTTTGTTTCCTTTTCATGTTACCCTAAGCAGTGACTGGCGAGAAACACTTTCATTGAAAGGGGTTGCAAGCTTCCAAATTTACGAGTCTCCAGAAATCTCAGCAAATATTTTTTCACCCAAACTGGATGATACTTTCAGGTAATGATCAGTACACTAAGCCCACTTGGGTCCCCAAATTTCGTTCTTCTATGTTGAAACGTTCGTTTCCAGTAACAGTTTGAATTTTGTCGTTTCAGTCTGTTTTCTAATATATTGATAGATGTATTTGGAACACTAAATCAAACACGGCTTGTGCTAGCTTCTTGAAACTTGACACAGTAAATCAGTTTCACATTCTAACTCTATGTTTTGTTTCCTTTTCTTGTAGCCCTAAGCAGAGACTGGCGAGAAACACTTTCATTGAAAGGGGTTGCAAGCTTCTAAAAATTACGAGTCTCCAGAAATCTCAGCAAATATTTTTTCACCCAAACTGGATGATACTTTCAGGTAATGATCAGTACACTTGGCCCACTTGGTTCTCCATATTTCGTTCTTCTATGTTGAAGCGTTCGTTTACAGTAACAGTTTCCACTCTGGCATTACACTCTGTTTTCTCCTATATTGATAGATGTATTTGGAACTCTAAATCAAACATGGTTTGTGCTAGCTTCTTGAAACTTGACACAGTAATGCAGTTTCACATTCTAACAATATGTTTTGTTTCCTTTTCATGTAGCCCTAAGCAGTGACTGGCGAGAAACACTTTCATTGAAAGGGGTTGCAAGCTTCCAAAAATTACGAGTCTCAAGAAATCTCACCAAATATTTTTTCACCCAAGCTGCATGATACTTTCAGGTAATGATCAGTACACTAAGCCCACTTGGTTCCCCAAATTTCGTTCTTCTATGTTGAAGCGTTCGTTTCCAGTAACAGTTAGAATTTTGGCGTTTCACTCTGTTTTCTCCTATATTGATAGATGTATTTGGAACTCTAAATCAAACACGGTTTGTGCTAGCTTCTTGAAACTTGACACAGTAAAGCAGTTTCACATTCTAACTCTAAGTTTTGTTTCCTTTTCATGTAGCCCTAAGCAGTGACTGGCGAGAAACACTTTCATTGAAAGGGGTTGCAAGCTTCCAAAAATTACGAGTCTCCAGAAATCTCACCAAATATTTTTTCACCCAAACTGGATGATACTTTCAGGTAATGATCAGTACACTTGGCCCACTTGGTTCTCCATATTTCGTTCTTCTATGTTGAAGCGTTCGTTTACAGTAACAGTTTCCACTCTGGCATTACACTCTGTTTTCTCCTATATTGATAGATGTATTTGGAACTCTAAATCAAACATGGTTTGTGCTAGCTTGTTGAAACTTGACACAGTAAAGCAGTTTCACATTCTAACTCTATGTTTTGTTTCTTTTTCATGTAGCTTTAAGCAGTGACTGGTAAGAAACACTTTCATTGAAAGGGGTTGCAAGCTTCCAAAAATTACGAGTCTCCAGAAATCTCAGCAAATATTTTTTCACCCAAACTGGATGATACTTTCAGGTAATGATTAGTACACTAAGCCCACTTGGTTCTCCAAATTTCGTTCTTCTATGTTGAAGCGTTCGTTTCTAGTAACAGTTTGAATGTTGTCGTTTCACTCTGTTTTCTCCTATATTGATAGATGTATTTGGAACTCTAAATCAAACACGGTTTGTGCTAGCTTCTTGAAACTTGACACAGTAAAGCAGTTTCACATTCTAACAATATGTTTTGTTTCCTTTTCATGTAGCCCTAAGCAGTGACTGGCGAGAAACACTTTCATTGAAAGGGGTTGCAAGCTTCTAAAAATTACGAGTCTCCAGAAATCTCAGCAAATATTTTTTCACCCAAACTGGATGATACTTTCAGGTAATGATCAGTACACTAAGCCCACTTGATTCTCCAAATTTCCTTCTTCTATGTTGAAGCGTTCTTTTCCAGTAACAGTTTCCATTCTGGCATTTCACTCTGTTTTCTCCTATATTGATAGATGTATTTGGAACTCTAAATCAAACACGGTTTGTGCTAGCTTCTTGAAACTTGACACAGTAATGCAGTTTCACATTCTAACAATATGTTTTGTTTCCTTTTCATGTAGCCCTAAGCAGTGACTGGCGAGAAACACTTTCATTGAAAGGGGTTGCAAGCTTCCAAAAATTACGAGTCTCCAGAAATCTCACCAAATATTTTTTCACCCAAGCTGCATGATACTTTCAGGTAATGATCAGTACACTAAGCCCACTTGGTTCTCCAAATTTCGTTCTTCTATGTTGAAGCGTTCGTTTCCAGTAACAGTTTGAATTTTGTCGTTTCACTCTTTTTTCTCCTATATTGATAGATGTATTTGGAACTCTAAATCAAACACGGTTTGTGCTAGCTTCTTGAAACTTGACACAGTAAATCAGTTTCACATTCTAACTCTATGTTTTGTTTCCTTTTCTTGTAGCCCTAAGCAGAGACTGGCGAGAAACACTTTCATTGAAAGGGGTTGCAAGCTTCTAAAAATTACGAGTCTCCAGAAATCTCAGCAAATATTTTTTCACCCAAACTGGATGATACTTTCAGGTAATGATCAGTACACTTAGCCCACTTGGTTCTCCATATTTCGTTCTTCTATGTTGAAGCGTTCGTTTACAGTAACAGTTTCCACTCTGGCATTACACTCTGTTTTCTCCTATATTGATAGATGTATTTGGAACTCTAAATCAAACATGGTTTGTGCTAGCTTCTTGAAACTTGACACAGTAAAGCAGTTTCACATTCTAACTCTATGTTTTGTTTCTTTTTCATGTAGCTTTAAGCAGTGACTGGCGAGAAACACTTTCATTGAAAGGGGTTGCAAGCTTCCAAAAATTACGAGTCTCCAGAAATCTCAGCAAATATTTTTTCACCCAAACTGGATGATACTTTCAGGTAATGATTAGTACACTAAGCCCACTTGGTTCTCCAAATTTCGTTCTTCTATGTTGAAGCGTTCGTTTCTAGTAACAGTTTGAATGTTGTCGTTTCACTCTGTTTTCTCCTATATTGATAGATGTATTTGGAACTCTAAATCAAACACGGTTTGTGCTAGCTTCTTGAAACTTGTCACAGTAAAGCAGTTTCACATTCTAACAATATGTTTTGTTTCCTTTTCATGTAGCCCTAAGCAGTGACTGGCGAGAAACACTTTCATTGAAAGGGGTTGCAAGCTTCTAAAAATTACGAGTCTCCAGAAATCTCAGCAAATATTTTTTCACCCAAACTGGATGATACTTTCAGGTAATGATCAGTACACTAAGCCCACTTGGTTCCCCAAATTTCGTTCTTCTATGTTGAAGCGTTCGTTTCCAGTAACAGTTAGAATTTTTGCGTTTCACTCTGTTTTCTCCTATATTGATAGATGTATTTGGAACTCTAAATCAAACACGGTTTGTGCTAGCTTCTTGAAACTTGACACAGTAAAGCAGTTTCACATTCTAACTCTAAGATTTGTTTCCTTTTCATGTAGCCCTAAGCAGTGACTGGCGAGAAACACTTTCATTGAAAAGGGTTGCAAGCTTCCAAAAATTACGAGTCTCCAGAAATCTCAGCAAATATTTTTTCACCCAAACTGGATGATACTTTCAGGTAATGATCAGTACACTTGGCCCACTTGGTTCTCCATATTTCGTTCTTCTATGTTGAAGCGTTCGTTTACAGTAACAGTTTCCACTCTGGCATTACACTCTGTTTTCTCCTATATTGATAGATGTATTTGGAACTCTAAATCAAACATGGTTTGTGCTAGCTTCTTGAAACTTGACACAGTAAAGCAGTTTCACATTCTAACTCTATGTTTTGTTTCTTTTTCATGTAGCTTTAAGCAGTGACTGGCGAGAAACACTTTCATTGAAAGGGGTTGCAAGCTTCCAAAAATTACGAGTCTCCAGAAATCTCAGCAAATATTTTTTCACCCAAACTGGATGATACTTTCAGGTAATGATTAGTACACTAAGCCCACTTGGTTCTCCAAATTTCGTTCTTCTATGTTGAAGCATTCGTTTCTAGTAACAGTTTGAATGTTGTCGTTTCACTCTGTTTTCTCCTATATTGATAGATGTATTTGGAACTCTAAATCAAACACGGTTTGTGCTAGCTTCTTGAAACTTGACACAGTAAAGCAGTTTCACATTCTAACAATATGTTTTGTTTCCTTTTCATGTAGCCCTAAGCAGTGACTGGCGAGAAACACTTTCATTGAAAGGGGTTGCAAGCTTCCAAAAATTACGAGTCTCCAGAAATCTCAGCAAATATTTTTTCACCCAAACTGGATGATACTTTCAGGTAATGATCAGTACACTAAGCCCACTTGGTTCCCCAAATTTCGTTCTTCTATGTTGAAGCGTTCGTTTCCAGTAACAGTTTGAATTTTTGCGTTTCACTCTGTTTTCTCCTATATTGATAGATGTATTTGGAACTCTAAATCAAACACGGTTTGTGCTAGCTTCTTGAAACTTGACACAGTAATGCAGTTTCACATTCTAACAGTATGTTTTGTTTCCTTTTCATGTAGCCCTAAGCAGTGACTGGCGAGAAACACTTTCATTGAAAGGGGTTGCAAGATTCCAAAAATTACGAGTCTCCAGAAATCTCACCAAATATTTTTTCACCCAAGCTGCATGATACTTTCAGGTAATGATCAGTACACTAAGCCCACTTGGTTCCCCAAATTTCGTTCTTCTATGTTGAAGCGTTCGTTTCCAGTAACAGTTAGAATTTTGGCGTTTCACTCTGTTTTCTCCTATATTGATAGATGTATTTGGAACTCTAAATCAAACACGGTTTGTGCTAGCTTCTTGAAACTTGACACAGTAAAGCAGTTTCACATTCTAACTCTAAGTTTTGTTTCCTTTTCATGTAGCCCTAAGCAGTGACTGGCGAGAAACACTTTCATTGAAAGGGGTTGCAAGCTTCCAAAAATTACGCGTCTCCAGAAATCTCAGCAAATATTTTTTCACCCAAACTGGATGATACTTTCAGGTAATGATCAGTACACTAAGCCCACTTGGTTCCCCAAATGTCGTTCTTCTATGTTGAAGCGTTCGTTTCCAGTAACAGTTCGAATTTTGTCGTTTCACTCTGTTTTCTCCTATATTGATAGATGTATTTGGAACTCTAAATCAAACACGGTTTGTGCTAGCTTCTTGAAACTTGACACAGTAAAGCAGTTTCACATTCTAACTCTAAGTTTTGTTTCCTTTTCATGTAGCCCTAAGCAGTGACTGGCGAGAAACACTTTCATTGAAAGGGGTTGCAAGCTTCCAAAAATTACGAGTCTCCAGAAATCTCAGCAAATATTTTTTCACCCAAACTGGATGATACTTTCAGATAATGATCAGTACACTAAGCCCACTTGGTTCCCCAAATTTCGATCTTCTATGTTGAAGCGTTCGTTTCCAGTAACAGTTTCCATTCTGGCATTTCACTCTGTTTTCTCCTATATTGATAGATGTATTTGGAACTCTAAATCAAACACGGTTTGTGCTAGCTTCTTGAAACTTGACACAGTAAAGCAGTTTCACATTCTAACTCTATGTTTTGTTTCCTTTTCTTGTAGCCCTAAGCAGAGACTGGCGAGAAACACTTTCATTGAAAGGGGTTGCAAGCTTCCAAAAATTACGAGTCTCCAGAAATCTCAGCAAATATTTTTTCACCCAAACTGGATGATACTTTCAGGTAATGATTAGTACACTAAGCCCACTTGGTTCTCCAAATTTCGTTCTTCTATGTTGAAGCGTTCGTTTCTAGTAACAGTTTGAATTTTGTCGTTTCACTCTGTTTTCTCCTATATTGATAGATGTATTTGGAACTCTAAATCAAACACGGTTGGTGCTAGCTTCTTGAAACTTGACACAGTAAAGCAGTTTCACATTCTAACAATATGTTTTGTTTCCTTTTCATGTAGCCCTAAGCAGTTACTGGCGAGAAACACTTTCATTGAAAGGGGTTGCAAGCTTCTAAAAATTACGAGTCTCCAGAAATCTCAGCAAATATTTTTTCACCCAAACTGGATGATACTTTCACGTAATGATCAGTACACTTGGCCCACTTGGTTCTCCAAATTTCGTTCTTCTATTTTGACGCGTTCGTTTCCAGTAACAGTTTCCATATTGGCATTTCACTCTGTTTTCTCCTATATTGATAGATGTATTTGGAACTCTAAATCAAACACGGTTTGTGCTAGCTTCTTGAAACTTGACACAGTAATGCAGTTTCAGATTCTAACTCTATGTTTTGTTTCCTTTTCATGTAGCTTTAAGCAGTGACTGGCGAGAAACACTTTCATTGAAAGGGGTTGCAAGCTTCCAAAAATTACGAGTCTCCAGAAATCTCAGCAAATATTTTTTCACCCAAACTTGATGATACTTTCAGGTAATGATCAGTACACTAAGCCCACTCGGTTCTCCAAATTTCATTCTTCTATGTTGAAGCGTTCGTTTCCAGTAACAGTTTCCATTCTGGCATTTCACTCTGTTTTCTCCTATATTGATAGATGTATTTGGAACTCTAAATCAAACACGGTTTGTGCTAGCTTCTTGAAACTTGACACAGTAAAGCAGTTTCACATTCTAACTCTATGTTTTGTTTCCTTTTCTTGTAGCCCTAAGCAGAGACTGGCGAGAAACACTTTAATTGAAAGGGGTTGCAAGCTTCTAAAAATTACGAGTCTCCAGAAATCTCAGCAAATATTTTTTCACCCAAACTGGATGATACTTTCAGGTAATGATCAGTACACTTGGCCCACTTGGTTCTCAATATTTCATTCTTCTATGTTGAAGCGTTCGTTTACACTAACAGTTTCCACTCTGGCATTTCACTCTGTTTTCTCCTATATTGATAGATGTATTTGGAACTCTAAATCAAACACGGTTTGTGCTAGCTTCTTGAAACTTGACACAGTAAATCAGTTTCACATTCTAACTCTATGTTTTGTTTCCTTTTCATGTAGCTTTAAGCAGTGACTGGCGAGAAACACTTTCATTGAAAGGGGTTGCAAGCTTCCAAAAATTACGAGTCTCCAGAAATCTCAGCAAATATTTTTTCACCCAAACTGCATGATACTTTCAGGTAATGATCAGTACACTAAGCCCACTTGATTCCCCAAATTTCGATCTTCTATGTTGAAGCGTTCGTTTCCAGTAACAGTTTGAATTTTTGCGTTTCACTCTGTTTTCTCCTATATTGATAGATGTATTTGGAACTCTAAATCAAACACGGTTTGTGCTAGCTTCTTGAAACTTGACACAGTAAAGCAGTTTCACATTCTAACTCTATATTTTGTTTCCTTTTCATGTAGCCCTAAGCAGTGACTGGCGAGAAACACTTTCATTGAAAGGGGTTGCAAGCTTCCAAAAATTAAGAGTCTCCAGAAATCTCAGCAAATATTTTTTCACCCAAACTAGATGATACTTTCAGGTAATGATCAGTACACTAAGCCCTCTTGGTTCCCCAAATTTCGTTCTTCTATGTTGAAGCGTTCGTTTTCAGTAACAGTTTGAATTTTGTCGTTTCACTCTGTTTTCTCCTATATTGATAGATGTATTTGGAACTCTAAATCAAACACGGTTTGTGCTAGCTTCTTGAAACTTGACACAGTAAAGCAGTTTCACATTCTAACTCTATGTTTTGTTTCCTTTTCATGTAGCCCTAAGCAGTGACTGGCGAGAAACACTTTCATTGAAAGGGGTTGCAAGCTTCCAAAAATTACGAGTCTCCAGAAATCTCAGCAAATATTTTTTCACCCAAACTGCATGATACTTTCAGGTAATGATCAGTACACTAAGCCCACTTGGTTCCCCAAATTTCGTTCTTCTATGTTGAAGCGTTCGTTTCCAGTAACAGTTTGAATTTTGTCGTTTCACTCTGTTTTCTCCTATATTGATAGATGTATTTGGAACACTAAATCAAACACGGTTTGTGCTAGCTTCTTGAAACTTGACACAGTAAAGCAGTTTCACATTCTAACTCTATGTTTTGTTTCCTTTTCATGTAGCTTTAAGCAGTGACTGGCGAGAAACACCTTCATTGAAAGGGGTTGCAAGCTTCCAAAAATCACGAGTCTCCAGAAATCTCAGCAAATATTTTTTCACCCAAACTGGATGATACTTTCAGGTAATGATCAGTACACTAAGCCCACTCGGTTCTCCAAATTTCATTCTTCTATGTTGAAGCGTTCGTTTCCAGTAACAGTTTCCATTCTGGCATTTCACTCTGTTTTCTCCTATATTGATAGATGTATTTGGAACTCTAAATCAAACATGGTTTGTGCTAGCTTCTTGAAACTTGACACAGTAAAGCAGTTTCACATTCTAACTCTATGTTTTGTTTCCTTTTCTTGTAGCCCTAAGCAGAGACTGGCGAGAAACACTTTCATTGAAAGGGGTTGCAAGCTTCTAAAAATTACGAGTCTCCAGAAATCTCAGCAAATATTTTTTCACCCAAACTGGATGATACTTTCAGGTAATGATCAGTACACTAAGCCCACTTGGTTCCCCAAATTTCTATCTTCTATGTTGAAGCGTTCGTTTCCAGTAACAGTTTCCATTCTGGCATTTCACTCTGTTTTCTCCTATATTGATAGATGTATTTGGAACTCTAAATCAAACACGGTTTGTGCTAGCTTCTTAAAACTTGACACAGTAATGCAGTTTCACATTCTAACAATATGTTTTGTTTCCTTTTCATGTAGCCCTAAGCAGTGACTGGCGAGAAACACTTTCATTGAAAGGGGTTGCAAGCTTCCAAAAATTACGAGTCTCCAGAAATTTCAGCAAATATTTTTTCACCCAAACTGGATGATACTTTCAGGTAATTATCAGTACACTAAGCCCACTTGGTTTCCCAAATTTCGATCTTCTATGTTGAAGTGTTCGTTTCCAGTAACAGTTTCCATTCTGGCATTTCACTCTGTTTTCTCCTATATTGATAGATGTATTTGGAACTCTAAATCAAACATGGTTTGTGCTAGCTTCTTGAAACTTGACACAGTAAAGCAGTTTCACATTCTAACTCTATGTTTTGTTTCCTTTTCATGTAGCCCTAAGCAGTGACTGGCGAGAAACACTTTCATTGAAAGGGGTTGCAAGCTTCTAAAAATTACGAGTCTCCAGAAATCTCAGCAAATATTTTTTCACCCAAACTGGATGATACTTTCAGGTAATGATCAGTACACTAAGCCCACTTGGTTCTCCAAATTTCGTTCTTCTATGTTGAAGCGTTCGTTTCCAGTAACAGTTTGAATTTTGTCGTTTCACTCTTTTTTCTCCTATATTGACAGATGTATTTGGAACTCTAAATCAAACACGGTTTGTGCTAGCTTCTTGAAACTTGACACAGTAAAGCAGTTTCAGATTGTAACTCTATGCTTTGTTTCCTTTTCATGTAGCTTTAAGGAGTGACTGGCAAGAAACCCTTTCATTGAAAGGGGTTGCAAGCTTCCAAAAATTACGAGTCTCCAGAAATCTCAGCAAATATTTTTTCACCCAAACTGGATGATACTTTCAGGTAATGATCAGTACACTTGGCCCACTTGGTTCTCCATATTTCGTTCTTCTATGTTGAAGCGTTCGTTTACAGTAACAGTTTCCACTCTGGCATTACAGTCTGTTTTCTCCTATATTGATAGATGTATTTTGAACTCTAAATCAAACACGGTTTGTGCTAGCTTCTTGAAACTTGACACAGTAATGCAGTTTCACATTCTAACAATATGTTTTGTTTCCTTTTCATGTAGCCCTAAGCAGTGACTGGCGAGAAACACTTTCATTGAAAGGGGTTGCAAGCTTCCAAAAATTACGAGTCTCCAGAAATCTCAGCAAATATTTGTTCACCCAAGCTGCATGATACTTTCAGGTAATGATCAGTACACTAAGCCCACTTGGTTCCCCAAATTTCGTTCTTCTATGTTGAAGCGTTCGTTTCCAGTAACAGTTAGAATTTTGGCGTTTCACTCTGTTTCCTTCTATATTGATAGATGTATTTGGAACTCTAAATCAAACACGGTTTGTGCTAGCTTCTTGAAACTTGACACAGTAAAGCAGTTTCACATTCTAACCCTAAGTTTTGTTTCCTTTTCATGTAGCCCTAAGCAGTGACTGGCGAGAAACACTTTCATTGAAAGGGGTTGCAAGCTTCCAAAAATTACGAGTCTCCAGAAATCTCAGCAAATATTTTTTCACCCAAACTGGATGAAACTTTCAGGTAATGATAAGTACACTAAGCCCACTTGGTTCTCCAAATTTCGTTCTTCTATGTTGAAGCGTTCGTTTCCAGTAACAGTTAGAATTTTGTCGTTTCACTCTTTTTTCTCCTATATTGACAGATGTATTTGGAACTCTAAATCAAACACGGTTTGTGCTAGCTTCTTGAAACTTGACAGAGTAAAGCAGTTTCAGATTGTAACTCTATGTTTTGTTTCCTTTTCATGTAGCTTTAAGCAGTGACTGGCGAGAAACACTTTCATTGAAAGGGGTTGCAAGCTTCCAAAAATTACAAGTCTCCAGAAATCTCAGCAAATATTTTTTCACCCAAACTGCATGATACTTTCAGGGAATGATCAGTACACTAAGCCCACTTGGTTCCCCAAATTTCGATCTTCTATGTTGAAGCGTTCGTTTCCAGTAACAGTTTGAATTTTGTCGTTTCACTCTTTTTTCTCCTATATTGACAGATGTATTTGGAACTCTAAATCAAACACGGTTTGTGCTAGCTTCTTGAAACTTGACACAGTAAAGCAGTTTCAGATTGTAACTCTATGTTTTGTTTCCTTTTCATGTAGCTTTAAGCAGTGACTGGCGAGAAACACTTTCATTGAAAGGGGTTGCAAGCTTCCAAAAATTACGAGTCTCCAGAAATCTCAGCAAATATTTTTTCACCCAAACTGGATGACACTTTCAGGTAATGATCAGTACACTAAGCCCACTTGGTTCCCCAAATTTCTATCTTCTATGTTGAAGCGTTCGTTTCCAGTAACAGTTTCCATTCTGGCATTTCACTCTGTTTTCTCCTATATTGATAGATGTATTTGGAACTCTAAATCAAACACGGTTTGTGCTAGCTTCTTAAAACTTGACACAGTAATGCAGTTTCACATTCTAACAATATGTTTTGTTTCCTTTTCATGTAGCCCTAAGCAGTGACTGGCGAGAAACACTTTCATTGAAAGGGGTTGCAAGCTTCCAAAAATTACGAGTCTCCAGAAATTTCAGCAAATATTTTTTCACCCAAACTGGATGATACTTTCAGGTAATTATCAGTACACTAAGCCCACTTGGTTTCCCAAATTTCGATCTTCTATGTTGAAGTGTTCGTTTCCAGTAACAGTTTCCATTCTGGCATTTCACTCTGTTTTCTCCTATATTGATAGATGTATTTGGAACTCTAAATCAAACATGGTTTGTGCTAGCTTCTTGAAACTTGACACAGTAAAGCAGTTTCACATTCTAACTCTATGTTTTGTTTCCTTTTCATGTAGCCCTAAGCAGTGACTGGCGAGAAACACTTTCATTGAAAGGGGTTGCAAGCTTCTAAATATTACGAGTCTCCAGAAATCTCAGCAAATATTTTTTCACCCAAACTGGATGATACTTTCAGGTAATGATCAGTACACTAAGCCCACTTGGTTCTCCAAATTTCGTTCTTCTATGTTGAAGCGTTCGTTTCCAGTAACAGTTTGAATTTTGTCGTTTCACTCTTTTTTCTCCTATATTGACAGATGTATTTGGAACTCTAAATCAAACACGGTTTGTGCTAGCTTCTTGAAACTTGACACAGTAAAGCAGTTTCAGATTGTAACTGTATGCTTTGTTTCCCTTTCATGTAGCTTTAAGGAGTGACTGGCAAGAAACACTTTCATTGAAAGGGGTTGCAAGCTTCCAAAAATTACGAGTCTCCAGAAATCTCAGCAAATATTTTTTCACCCAAACTGGATGATACTTTCAGGTAATGATCAGTACACTTGGCCCACTTGGTTCTCCATATTTCGTTCTTCTATGTTGAAGCGTTCGTTTACAGTAACAGTTTCCACTCTGGCATTACAGTCTGTTTTCTCCTATATTGATAGATGTATTTTGAACTCTAAATCAAACACGGTTTGTGCTAGCTTCTTGAAACTTGACACAGTAATGCAGTTTCACATTCTAACAATATGTTTTGTTTCCTTTTCATGTAGCCCTAAGCAGTGACTGGCGAGAAACACTTTCATTGAAAGGGGTTGCAAGCTTCCAAAAATTACGAGTCTCCAGAAATCTCAGCAAATATTTGTTCACCCAAGCTGCATGATACTTTCAGGTAATGATCAGTACACTAAGCCCACTTGGTTCCCCAAATTTCGTTCTTCTATGTTGAAGCGTTCGTTTCCAGTAACAGTTAGAATTTTGGCGTTTCACTCTGTTTCCTTCTATATTGATAGATGTATTTGGAACTCTAAATCAAACACGGTTTGTGCTAGCTTCTTGAAACTTGACACAGTAAAGCAGTTTCACATTCTAACCCTAAGTTTTGTTTCCTTTTCATGTAGCCCTAAGCAGTGACTGGCGAGAAACACTTTCATTGAAAGGGGTTGCAAGCTTCCAAAAATTACGAGTCTCCAGAAATCTCAGCAAATATTTTTTCACCCAAACTGGATGAAACTTTCAGGTAATGATAAGTACACTAAGCCCACTTGGTTCTCCAAATTTCGTTCTTCTATGTTGAAGCGTTCGTTTCCAGTAACAGTTAGAATTTTGTCGTTTCACTCTTTTTTCTCCTATATTGACAGATGTATTTGGAACTCTAAATCAAACACGGTTTGTGCTAGCTTCTTGAAACTTGACAGAGTAAAGCAGTTTCAGATTGTAACTCTATGTTTTGTTTCCTTTTCATGTAGCTTTAAGCAGTGACTGGCGAGAAACACTTTCATTGAAAGGGGTTGCAAGCTTCCAAAAATTACGAGTCTCCAGAAATCTCAGCAAATATTTTTTCACCCAAACTGCATGATACTTTCAGGGAATGATCAGTACACTAAGCCCACTTGGTTCCCCAAATTTCGATCTTCTATGTTGAAGCGTTCGTTTCCAGTAACAGTTTGAATTTTGTCGTTTCACTCTTTTTTCTCCTATATTGACAGATGTATTTGGAACTCTAAATCAAACACGGTTTGTGCTAGCTTCTTGAAACTTGACACAGTAAAGCAGTTTCAGATTGTAACTCTATGTTTTGTTTCCTTTTCATGTAGCTTTAAGCAGTGACTGGCGAGAAACACTTTCATTGAAAGGGGTTGCAAGCTTCCAAAAATTACGAGTCTCCAGAAATCTCAGCAAATATTTTTTCACCCAAACTGGATGATACTTTCAGGTAATGATAAGTACACTAAGCCCACTTGGTTCTCCAAATTTCGTTCTTCTATGTTGAAGCGTTCGTTTCCAGTAACAGTTAGAATTTTGTCGTTTCACTCTTTTTTCTCCTATATTGACAGATGTATTTGGAACTCAAAATCAAACACGGTTTGTGCTAGCTTCTTGAAACTTGACAGAGTAAAGCAGTTTCAGATTGTAACTCTATGTTTTGTTTCCTTTTCATGTAGCTTTAAGCAGTGACTGGCGAGAAACACTTTCATTGAAAGGGGTTGCAAGCTTCCAAAAATTACGAGTCTCCAGAAATCTCAGCAAATATTTTTTCACCCAAACTGGATGATACTTTCAGGTAATGATCAGAACACTAAGCCCACTTGGTTCTCCAAATTTCGTTCTTCTATGTTGAAGCGTTCGTTTCCAGTAACAGTTTCCATTCTGGCATTTCACTCTGTTTTCTCCTATATTGATAGATGTATTTGAAACTCTAAATCAAACACGGTTTGTGCTAGCTTCTTGAAACTTGACACAGTAAAGCAGTTTCACATTCTAACTCTATGTTTTGTTTCCTTTTCTTGTAGCCCTAAGCAGTGACGGGCGAGAAACACTTTCATTGAAAGGGGTTGCAAGCTTCCAAAAATTACGAGTCTCCAGAAATCTCAGCAAATATTTTTTCACCCAAACTGCATGATACTTTCAGGGAATGATCAGTACACTAAGCCCACTTGGTTCCCCAAATTTCGATCTTCTATGTTGAAGCGTTCGTTTCCAGTAACAGTTTCCATTCTGCATTTCACTCTGTTTTCTCCTATATTGATAGATGTATTTGGAACTCTAAATCAAACACGGTTTGTGCTAGCTTCTTGAAACTTGACACAGTAATGCAGTTTCACATTCTAACAATATGTTTTGTTTCCTTTTCATGTAGCCCTAAGCAGTGACTGGAGAGAAACACTTTCATTGAAAGGGGTTGCAAGCTTCCAAAAATTACGAGTCTCCAGAAATCTCAGCAAATATTTTTTCACCCAAACTGCATGATACTTTCTGGTAATGATCAGTACACTAAGCCCACTTGGTTCCCCAAATTTCGTTCTTCTATGTTGAAGCGTTCGTTTCCAGTAACAGTTTGAATTTTGGTGTTTCACTCTCTTTTCTCCTATATTGATAGATGTATTTGGAACTCTAAATCAAACGCGGTTTGTGCTAGCTTCTTGAAACTTGACACAGTAAATCAGTTTCACATTCTAACTCTATGTTTTGTTTCCTTTTCTTGTAGCCCTAAGCAGTGACTGGCGAGAAACACTTTCATTGAAAGGGGTTGCAAGCTTCCAAAAATTACGAGTCTCCAGAAATCTCAGCAAATATTTTTTCACCCAAACTGGATGATACTTTCAGGTAATGATCAGTACACTAAGCCCACTTGGTTCCCCAAATTTCGATCTTCTATGTTGAAGCGTTCGTTTCCAGTAACAGTTTCCATTCTGGCATTTCACTCTGTTTTCTCCTATATTGATAGATGTATTTGGAACTCTAAATCAAACACGGTTTGTGCTAGCTTCTTAAAACTTGACACAGTAATGCAGTTTCACATTCTAACAATATGTTTTGTTTCCTTTTCATGTAGCCCTAAGCAGTGACTGGCGAGAAACACTTTCATTGAAAGGGGTTGCAAGCTTCCAAAAATTACGAGTCTCCAGAAATTTCAGCAAATATTTTTTCACCCAAACTGGATGATACTTTCAGGTAATTATCAGTACACTAAGCCCACTTGGTTTCCCAAATTTTGATCTTCTATGTTGAAGTGTTCGTTTCCAGTAACAGTTTCCATTCTGGCATTTCACTCTGTTTTCTCCTATATTGATAGATGTATTTGGAACTCTAAATCAAACATGGTTTGTGCTAGCTTCTTGAAACTTGACACAGTAAAGCAGTTTCACATTCTAACTCTATTTTTTGTTTCCTTTTCATGTAGCCCTAAGCAGTGACTGGCGAGAAACACTTTCATTGAAAGGGGTTACAAGCTTCTAAAAATTACGAGTCTCCAGAAATCTCAGCAAATATTTTTTCACCCAAACTGGATGATACTTTCACGTAATGATCAGTACACTTGGCCCACTTGGTTCTCCAAATTTCGTTCTTCTATGTTGAAGCGTTCGTTTCCAGTAACAGTTTCCATTCTGGCATTTCACTCTGTTTTCTCCTATATTGATAGATGTATTTGGAACTCTAAATCAAACACGGTTTGTGCTAGCTTCTTGAAACTTGACACAGTAATGCAGTTTCAGATTCTAACTCTATGTTTTGTTTCCTTTTCATGTAGCTTTAAGCAGTGACTGGCGAGAAACACTTTCATTGAAAGGGGTTGCAAGCTTCCAAAAATTACGAGTCTCCAGAAATCTCAGCAAATATTTGTTCACCCAAGCTGCATGATACTTTCAGGTAATGATCAGTACACTAAGCCCACTCGGTTCTCCAAATTTCATTCTTCTATGTTGAAGCGTTCGTTTCCAGTAACAGTTAGAATTTTGGCGTTTCACTCTGTTTTCTTCTATATTGATAGATGTATTTGGAACTCTAAATCAAACACGGTTTGTGCTAGCTTCTTGAAACTTGACAGAGTAAAGCAGTTTCACATTCTAACTCTAAGTTTTGTTTCCTTTTCATGTAGCCCTAAGCAGTGACTGGCGAGAAACACTTTCATTGAAAGGGGTTGCAAGCTTCCAAAAATTATGAGTCTCCAGAAATCTCAGCAAATATTTTTTCACCCAAACTGGATGATACTTTCAGGGAATGATCAGTACACTAAGCCCACTTGGTTCCCCAAATTTCGATCTTCTATGTTGAAGCGTTCGTTTCCAGTAACAGTTTGAATTTTGTCGTTTCACTCTTTTTTCTCCTATATTGACAGATGTATTTGGAACTCTAAATCAAACACGGTTTGTGCTAGCTTCTTGAAACTTGACACAGTAAAGCAGTTTCAGATTGTAACTCTATGTTTTGTTTCCTTTTCATGTAGCTTTAAGGAGTGACTGGCAAGAAACACTTTCATTGAAAGGGGTTGCAAGCTTCCAAAAATTACGAGTCTCCAGAAATCTCAGCAAATATTTTTTCACCCAAACTGGATGATACTTTCAGGTAATGATCAGTACACTTGGCCCACTTGGTTCTCCATATTTCGTTCTTCTATGTTGAAGCGTTCGTTTCCAGTAACAGTTTCCACTCTGGCATTACACTCTGTTTCTCCTATATTGATAGATGTATTTGGAACTCTAAATCAAACACGGTTTGTGCTAGCTTCTTGAAACTTGACACAGTAATGCAGTTTCACATTCTAACAATATGTTTTGTTTCCTTTTCATGTAGCCCTAAGCAGTGACTGGCGAGAAACACTTTCATTGAAAGGGGTTGCAAGCTTCCAAATTTACGAGTCTCCAGAAATCTCAGCAAATATTTGTTCACCCAACCTGCATGATACTTTCAGGTAATGATCAGTACACTAAGCCCACTTGGTTCCCCAAATTTCGTTCTTCTATGTTGAAGCGTTCGTTTCCAGTAACAGTTAGAATTTTGGCGTTTCACTCTGTTTCCTTCTATATTGATAGATGTATTTGGAACTCTAAATCAAACACAGTTTGTGCTAGCTTCTTGAAACTTGACACAGTAAAGCAGTTTCACATTCTAACCCTAAGTTTTGTTTCCTTTTCATGTAGCCCTAAGCAGTGACTGGCGAGAAACACTTTCATTGAAAGGGGTTGCAAGCTTCCAAAAATTACGAGTCTCCAGAAATCTCAGCAAATATTTTTTCACCCAAACTGGATGATACTTTCAGGTAATGATAAGTACACTAAGCCCACTTGGTTCTCCAAATTTCGTTCTTCTATGTTGAAGCGTTCGTTTCCAGTAACAGTTAGAATTTTGTCGTTTCACTCTTTTTTCTCCTATATTGACAGATGTATTTGGAACTCAAAATCAAACACGGTTTGTGCTAGCTTCTTGAAACTTGACAGAGTAAAGCAGTTTCAGATTGTAACTCTATGTTTTGTTTCCTTTTCATGTAGTTTAAGCAGTGACTGGCGAGAAACACTTTCATTGAAAGGGGTTGCAAGCTTCCAAAAATTACGAGTCTCCAGAAATCTCAGCAAATATTTTTTCACCCAAACTGGATGATACTTTCAGGTAATGATCAGAACACTAAGCCCACTTGGTTCTCCAAATTTCGTTCTTCTATGTTGAAGCGTTCGTTTCCAGTAACAGTTTCCATTCTGGCATTTCACTCTGTTTTCTCCTATATTGATAGATGTATTTGAAACTCTAAATCAAACACGGTTTGTGCTAGCTTCTTGAAACTTGACACAGTAAAGCAGTTTCACATTCTAACTCTATGTTTTGTTTCCTTTTCTTGTAGCCCTAAGCAGTGACGGGCGAGAAACACTTTCATTGAAAGGGGTTGCAAGCTTCCAAAAATTACGAGTCTCCAGAAATCTCAGCAAATATTTTTTCACCCAAACTGCATGATACTTTCAGGGAATGATCAGTACACTAAGCCCACTTGGTTCCCCAAATTTCGATCTTCTATGTTGAAGCGTTCGTTTCCAGTAACAGTTTCCATTCTGGCATTTCACTCTGTTTTCTCCTATATTGATAGATGTATTTGGAACTCTAAGTCAAACACGGTTTGTGCTAGCTTCTTGAAACTTGACACAGTAATGCAGTTTCACATTCTAACAATATGTTTTGTTTCCTTTTCATGTAGCCCTAAGCAGTGACTGGAGAGAAACACTTTCATTGAAAGGGGTTGCAAGCTTCCAAAAATTACGAGTCTCCAGAAATCTCAGCAAATATTTTTTCACCCAAACTGCATGATACTTTCTGGTAATGATCAGTACACTAAGCCCACTTGGTTCCCCAAATTTCGTTCTTCTATGTTGAAGCGTTCGTTTCCAGTAACAGTTTGAATTTTGGTGTTTCACTCTCTTTTCTCCTATATTGATAGATGTATTTGGAACTCTAAATCAAACACGGTTTGTGCTAGCTTCTTGAAACTTGACACAGTAAATCAGTTTCACATTCTAACTCTATGTTTTGTTTCCTTTTCTTGTAGCCCTAAGCAGTGACTGGCGAGAAACACTTTCATTGAAAGGGGTTGCAAGCTTCCAAAAATTACGAGTCTCCAGAAATCTCAGCAAATATTTTTTCACCCAAACTGGATGATACTTTCAGGTAATGATCAGTACACTAAGCCCACTTGGTTCCCCAAATTTCGATCTTCTATGTTGAAGCGTTCGTTTCCAGTAACAGTTTCCATTCTGGCATTTCACTCTGTTTTCTCCTATATTGATAGATGTATTTGGAACTCTAAATCAAACACGGTTTGTGCTAGCTTCTTAAAACTTGACACAGTAATGCAGTTTCACATTCTAACAATATGTTTTGTTTCCTTTTCATGTAGCCCTAAGCAGTGACTGGCGAGAAACACTTTCATTGAAAGGGGTTGCAAGCTTCCAAAAATTACGAGTCTCCAGAAATTTCAGCAAATATTTTTTCACCCAAACTGGATGATACTTTCAGGTAATGATCAGTACACTAAGCCCACTTGGTTTCCCAAATTTCGATCTTCTATGTTGAAGTGTTCGTTTCCAGTAACAGTTTCCATTCTGGCATTTCACTCTGTTTTCTCCTATATTGATAGATGTATTTGGAACTCTAAATCAAACACGGTTTGTGCTAGCTTCTTGAAACTTGACACAATAATGCAGTTTCAGATTCTAACTCTATGTTTTGTTTCCTTTTCATGTAGCTTTAAGCAGTGACTGGCGAGAAACACTTTCATTGAAAGGGGTTGCAAGCTTCCAAAAATTACGAGTCTCCAGAAATCTCAGCAAATATTTGTTCACCCAAGCTGCATGATACTTTCAGGTAATGATCAGTACACTAAGCCCACTCGGTTCTCCAAATTTCATTCTTCTATGTTGAAGCGTTCGTTTCCAGTAACAGTTTGAATTTTGGTGTTTCACTCTGTTTTCTTCTATATTGATAGATGTATTTGGAACTCTAAATCAAACACGGTTTGTGCTAGCTTCTTGAAACTTGACACAGTAAAGCAGTTTCACATTCTAACTCTAAGTTTTGTTTCCTTTTCATGTAGCCCTAAGCAGTGACTGGCGAGAAACACTTTCATTGAAAGGGGTTGCAAGCTTCCAAAAATTACGAGTCTCCAGAAATCTCAGCAAATATTTTTTCACCCAAACGGGATGATACTTTCAGGTAATGATCAGTACACTAAGCCCACTTGGTTCTCCAAATTTCGTTCTTCTATGTTGAAGCGTTCGTTTCCAGTAACAGTTTGAATTTTGTCGTTTCACTCTTTTTTCTCCTATATTGACAGATGTATTTGGAACTCTAAATCAAACACGGTTTGTGCTAGCTTCTTGAAACTTGACACAGTAAAGCAGTTTCAGATTGTAACTCTATGTTTTGTTTCCTTTTCATGTAGCTTTAAGCAGTGACTGGCGAGAAACACTTTCATTGAAAGGGGTTGCAAGCTTCCAAAAATTACAAGTCTCCAGAAATCTCAGCAAATATTTTTTCACCCAAACTGGATGATACTTTCAGGTAATGATAAGTACACTAAGCCCACTTGGTTCTCCAAATTTCGTTCTTCTATGTTGAAGCGTTCGTTTCCAGTAACAGTTAGAATTTTGTCGTTTCACTCTTTTTTCTCCTATATTGACAGATGTATTTGGAACTCAAAATCAAACACGGTTTGTGCTAGCTTCTTGAAACTTGACAGAGTAAAGCAGTTTCAGATTGTAACTCTATGTTTTGTTTCCTTTTCATGTAGCTTTAAGCAGTGACTGGCGAGAAACACTTTCATTGAAAGGGGTTGCAAGCTTCCAAAAATTACGAGTCTCCAGAAATCTCAGCAAATATTTTTTCACCCAAACTGGATGATACTTTCAGGTAATGATCAGAACACTAAGCCCACTTGGTTCTCCAAATTTCGTTCTTCTATGTTGAAGCGTTCGTTTCCAGTAACAGTTTCCATTCTGGCATTTCACTCTGTTTTCTCCTATATTGATAGATGTATTTGAAACTCTAAATCAAACACGGTTTGTGCTAGCTTCTTGAAACTTGACACAGTAAAGCAGTTTCACATTCTAACTCTATGTTTTGTTTCCTTTTCTTGTAGCCCTAAGCAGTGACGGGCGAGAAACACTTTCATTGAAAGGGGTTGCAAGCTTCCAAAAATTACGAGTCTCCAGAAATCTCAGCAAATATTTTTTCACCCAAACTGCATGATACTTTCAGGGAATGATCAGTACACTAAGCCCACTTGGTTCCCCAAATTTCGATCTTCTATGTTGAAGCGTTCATTTCCAGTAACAGTTTCCATTCTGGCATTTCACTCTGTTTTCTCCTATATT
The DNA here is from genome assembly GCF_964194105.1 of Spermophilus citellus. NCBI lineage: Eukaryota > Metazoa > Chordata > Mammalia > Rodentia > Sciuridae > Spermophilus > Spermophilus citellus. The sequence goes on along the minus strand of NC_138185.1, from coordinate 83,812,762 downwards.
GATAGATGTATTTGGAACTCTAAGTCAAACACGGTTTGTGCTAGCTTCTTGAAACTTGACACAGTAATGCAGTTTCACATTCTAACAATATGTTTTGTTTCCTTTTCATGTAGCCCTAAGCAGTGACTGGAGAGAAACACTTTCATTGAAAGGGGTTGCAAGCTTCCAAAAATTACGAGTCTCCAGAAATCTCAGCAAATATTTTTTCACCCAAACTGCATGATACTTTCTGGTAATGATCAGTACACTAAGCCCACTTGGTTCCCCAAATTTCGTTCTTCTATGTTGAAGCGTTCGTTTCCAGTAACAGTTTGAATTTTGGTGTTTCACTCTCTTTTCTCCTATATTGATAGATGTATTTGGAACTCTAAATCAAACACGGTTTGTGCTAGCTTCTTGAAACTTGACACAGTAAATCAGTTTCACATTCTAACTCTATGTTTTGTTTCCTTTTCTTGTAGCCCTAAGCAGTGACTGGCGAGAAACACTTTCATTGAAAGGGGTTGCAAGCTTCCAAAAATTACGAGTCTCCAGAAATCTCAGCAAATATTTTTTCACCCAAACTGGATGATACTTTCAGGTAATGATCAGTACACTAAGCCCACTTGGTTCCCCAAATTTCGATCTTCTATGTTGAAGCGTTCGTTTCCAGTAACAGTTTCCATTCTGGCATTTCACTCTGTTTTCTCCTATATTGATAGATGTATTTGGAACTCTAAATCAAACACGGTTTGTGCTAGCTTCTTAAAACTTGACACAGTAATGCAGTTTCACATTCTAACAATATGTTTTGTTTCCTTTTCATGTAGCCCTAAGCAGTGACTGGCGAGAAACACTTTCATTGAAAGGGGTTGCAAGCTTCCAAAAATTACGAGTCTCCAGAAATTTCAGCCAATATTTTTTCACCCAAACTGGATGATACTTTCAGGTAATGATCAGTACACTAAGCCCACTTGGTTTCCCAAATTTCGATCTTCTATGTTGAAGTGTTCGTTTCCAGTAACAGTTTCCATTCTGGCATTTCACTCTGTTTTCTCCTATATTGATAGATGTATTTGGAACTCTAAATCAAACACGGTTTGTGCTAGCTTCTTGAAACTTGACACAGTAATGCAGTTTCAGATTCTAACTCTATGTTTTGTTTCCTTTTCATGTAGCTTTAAGCAGTGACTGGCGAGAAACACTTTCATTGAAAGGGGTTGCAAGCTTCCAAAAATTACGAGTCTCCAGAAATCTCAGCAAATATTTGTTCACCCAAGCTGCATGATACTTTCAGGTAATGATCAGTACACTAAGCCCACTCGGTTCTCCAAATTTCATTCTTCTATGTTGAAGCGTTCGTTTCCAGTAACAGTTTGAATTTTGGCGTTTCACTCTGTTTTCTTCTATATTGATAGATGTATTTGGAACTCTAAATCAAACACGGTTTGTGCTAGCTTCTTGAAACTTGACACAGTAAAGCAGTTTCACATTCTAACTCTAAGTTTTGTTTCCTTTTCATGTAGCCCTAAGCAGTGACTGGCGAGAAACACTTTCATTGAAAGGGGTTGCAAGCTTCCAAAAATTACGAGTCTCCAGAAATCTCAGCAAATATTTTTTCACCCAAACGGGATGATACTTTCAGGTAATGATGAGTACACTAAGCCCACTTGGTTCTCCAAATTTCGTTCTTCTATGTTGAAGCGTTCGTTTCCAGTAACAGTTTGAATTTTGTCGTTTCACTCTTTTTTCTCCTATATTGACAGATGTATTTGGAACTCTAAATCAAACACGGTTTGTGCTAGCTTCTTGAAACTTGACACAGTAAAGCAGTTTCAGATTGTAACTCTATGTTTTGTTTCCTTTTCATGTAGCTTTAAGCAGTGACGGGCGAGAAACACTTTCATTGAAAGGGGTTGCAAGCTTCCAAAAATTACAAGTCTCCAGAAATCTCAGCAAATATTTTTTCACCCAAACTGGATGATACTTTCAGGTAATGATAAGTACACTAAGCCCACTTGGTTCTCCAAATTTCGTTCTTCTATGTTGAAGCGTTCGTTTCCAGTAACAGTTAGAATTTTGTCGTTTCACTCTTTTTTCTCCTATATTGACAGATGTATTTGGAACTCAAAATCAAACACGGTTTGTGCTAGCTTCTTGAAACTTGACAGAGTAAAGCAGTTTCAGATTGTAACTCTATGTTTTGTTTCTTTTTCATGTAGCTTTAAGCAGTGACTGGCGAGAAACACTTTCATTGAAAGGGGTTGCAAGCTTCCAAAAATTACGAGTCTCCAGAAATCTCAGCAAATATTTTTTCACCCAAACTGGATGATACTTTCAGGTAATGATCAGAACACTAAGCCCACTTGGTTCTCCAAATTTCGTTCTTCTATGTTGAAGCGTTCGTTTCCAGTAACAGTTTCCATTCTGGCATTTCACTCTGTTTTCTCCTATATTGATAGATGTATTTGAAACTCTAAATCAAACACGGTTTGTGCTAGCTTCTTGAAACTTGACACAGTAAAGCAGTTTCACATTCTAACTCTATGTTTTGTTTCCTTTTCTTGTAGCCCTAAGCAGTGACGGGCGAGAAACACTTTCATTGAAAGGGGTTGCAAGCTTCCAAAAATTACGAGTCTCCAGAAATCTCACCAAATATTTTTTCACCCAAACTGCATGATACTTTCAGGGAATGATCAGTACACTAAGCCCACTTGGTTCCCCAAATTTCGATCTTCTATTTTGAAGCGTTCGTTTCCAGTAACAGTTTCCATTCTGGCATTTCACTCTGTTTTCTCCTATATTGATAGATGTATTTGGAACTCTAAATCAAACACGGTTTGTGCTAGCTTCTTGAAACTTGACACAGTAATGCAGTTTCACATTCTAACAATATGTTTTGTTTCATTTTCATGTAGCCCTAAGCAGTGACTGGAGAGAAACACTTTCATTGAAAGGGGTTGCAAGCTTCCAAAAATTACGAGTCTCCAGAAATCTCAGCAAATATTTTTTCACCCAAACTGCATGATACTTTCTGGTAATGATCAGTACACTAAGCCCACTTGGTTCCCCAAATTTCGTTCTTCTATGTTGAAGCGTTCGTTTCCAGTAACAGTTTGAATTTTGGTGTTTCACTCTCTTTTCTCCTATATTGATAGATGTATTTGGAACTCTAAATCAAACACGGTTTGTGCTAGCTTCTTGAAACTTGACACAGTAAATCAGTTTCACATTTTAACTCTATGTTTTGTTTCCTTTTCTTGTAGCCCTAAGCAGTGACTGGCGAGAAACACTTTCATTGAAAGGGGTTGCAAGCTTCCAAAAATTACGAGTCTCCAGAAATCTCAGCAAATATTTTTTCACCCAAACTGGATGATACTTTCAGGTAATGATCAGTACACTAAGCCCACTTGGTTCCCCAAATTTCGATCTTCTATGTTGAAGCGTTCGTTTCCAGTAACAGTTTCCATTCTGGCATTTCACTCTGTTTTCTCCTATATTGATAGATGTATTTGGAACTCTAAATCAAACACGGTTTGTGCTAGCTTCTTAAAACTTGACACAGTAATGCAGTTTCACATTCTAACAATATGTTTTGTTTCCTTTTCATGTAGCCCTAAGCAGTGACTGGCGAGAAACACTTTCATTGAAAGGGGTTGCAAGCTTCCAAAAATTACGAGTCTCCAGAAATTTCAGCAAATATTTTTTCACCCAAACTGGATGATACTTTCAGGTAATTATCAGTACACTAAGCCCACTTGGTTTCCCAAATTTCGATCTTCTATGTTGAAGTGTTCGTTTCCAGTAACAGTTTCCATTCTGGCATTTCACTCTGTTTTCTCCTATATTGATAGATGTATTTGGAACTCTAAATCAAACATGGTTTGTGCTAGCTTCTTGAAACTTGACACAGTAAAGCAGTTTCACATTCTAACTCTATGTTTTGTTTCCTTTTCATGTAGCCCTAAGCAGTGACTGGCGAGAAACACTTTCATTGAAAGGGGTTGCAAGCTTCTAAAAATTACGAGTCTCCAGAAATCTCAGCAAATATTTTTTCACCCAAACTGGATGATACTTTCACGTAATGATCAGTACACTTGGCCCACTTGGTTCTCCAAATTTCGTTCTTCTATGTTGAAGCGTTCGTTTCCAGTAACAGTTTCCATTCTGGCATTTCACTCTGTTTTCTCCTATATTGATAGATGTATTTGGAACTCTAAATCAAACACGGTTTGTGCTAGCTTCTTGAAACTTGACACAGTAATGCAGTTTCAGATTCTAACTCTATGTTTTGTTTCCTTTTCATGTAGCTTTAAGCAGTGACTGGCGAGAAACACTTTCATTGAAAGGGGTTGCAAGCTTCCAAAAATTACGAGTCTCCAGAAATCTCAGCAAATATTTGTTCACCCAAGCTGCATGATACTTTCAGGTAATGATCAGTACACTAAGCCCACTCGGTTCTCCAAATTTCATTCTTCTATGTTGAAGCGTTCGTTTCCAGTAACAGTTAGAATTTTGGCGTTTCACTCTGTTTTCTTCTATATTGATAGATGTATTTGGAACTCTAAATCAAACACGGTTTGTGCTAGCTTCTTGAAACTTGACACAGTAAAGCAGTTTCACATTCTAACTCTAAGTTTTGTTTCCTTTTCATGTAGCCCTAAGCAGTGACTGGCGAGAAACACTTTCATTGAAAGGGGTTGCAAGCTTCCAAAAATTACGAGTCTCCAGAAATCTCAGCAAATATTTTTTCACCCAAACTGGATGATACTTTCAGGTAATGATCAGTACACTAAGCCCACTTGGTTCTCCAAATTTCGTTCTTCTATGTTGAAGCGTTCGTTTCCAGTAACAGTTTGAATTTTGTCGTTTCACTCTTTTTTCTCCTATATTGACAGATGTATTTGGAACTCTAAATCAAACACGGTTTGTGCTAGCTTCTTGAAACTTGACACAGTAAAGCAGTTTCAGATTGTAACTCTATGTTTTGTTTCCTTTTCATGTAGCTTTAAGGAGTGACTGGCAAGAAACACTTTCATTGAAAGGGGTTGCAAGCTTCCAAAAATTACGAGTCTCCAGAAATCTCAGCAAATATTTTTTCACCCAAACTGGATGATACTTTCAGGTAATGATCAGTACACTTGGCCCACTTGGTTCTCCATATTTCGTTCTTCTATGTTGAAGCGTTCGTTTACAGTAACAGTTTCCACTCTGGCATTACACTCTGTTTCTCCTATATTGATAGATGTATTTGGAACTCTAAATCAAACACGGTTTGTGCTAGCTTCTTGAAACTTGACACAGTAATGCAGTTTCACATTCTAACAATATGTTTTGTTTCCTTTTCATGTAGCCCTAAGCAGTGACTGGCGAGAAACACTTTCATTGAAAGGGGTTGCAAGCTTCCAAAAATTACGAGTCTCCAGAAATCTCAGCAAATATTTTTTCACCCAAACTGCATGATACTTTCAGGGAATGATCAGTACACTAAGCCCACTTGGTTCCCCAAATTTCGATCTTCTATGTTGAAGCGTTCGTTTCCAGTAACAGTTTCCATTCTGGCATTTCACTCTGTTTTCTCCTATATTGATAGATGTATTTGGAACTCTAAATCAAACACGGTTTGTGCTAGCTTCTTGAAACTTGACACAGTAATGCAGTTTCACATTCTAACAATATGTTTTGTTTCCTTTTCATGTAGCCCTAAGGAGTGACTGGAGAGAAACACTTTCATTGAAAGGGGTTGCAAGCTTCCAAAAATTACGAGTCTCCAGAAATCTCAGCAAATATTTTTTCACCCAAACTGCATGATACTTTCAGGTAATGATCAGTACACTTGGCCCACTTGGTTCTCCATATTTCGTTCTTCTATGTTGAAGCGTTCGTTTCCAGTAACAGTTTCCATTCTGGCATTTCACTCTGTTTTCTCCTATATTGATAGATGTATTTGGAACTCTAAATCAAACACGGTTTGTGCTAGCTTCTTGAAACTTGACACAGTAATGCAGTTTCAGATTCTAACTCTATGTTTTGTTTCCTTTTCATGTAGCTTTAAGCAGTGACTGGCGAGAAACACTTTCATTGAAAGGGGTTGCAAGCTTCCAAAAATTACGAGTCTCCAGAAATCTCAGCAAATATTTGTTCACCCAAGCTGCATGATACTTTCAGGTAATGATCAGTACACTAAGCCCACTCGGTTCTCCAAATTTCATTCTTCTATGTTGAAGCGTTCGTTTCCAGTAACAGTTAGAATTTTGGCGTTTCACTCTGTTTTCTTCTATATTGATAGATGTATTTGGAACTCTAAATCAAACACGGTTTGTGCTAGCTTCTTGAAACTTGACACAGTAAAGCAGTTTCACATTCTAACTCTAAGTTTTGTTTCCTTTTCATGTAGCCCTAAGCAGTGACTGGCGAGAAACACTTTCATTGAAAGGGGTTGCAAGCTTCCAAAAATTACGAGTCTCCAGAAATCTCAGCAAATATTTTTTCACCCAAACTGGATGATACTTTCAGGTAATGATCAGTACACTAAGCCCACTTGGTTCTCCAAATTTCGTTCTTCTATGTTGAAGCGTTCGTTTCCAGTAACAGTTTGAATTTTGTCGTTTCACTCTTTTTTCTCCTATATTGACAGATGTATTTGGAACTCTAAATCAAACACGGTTTGTGCTAGCTTCTTGAAACTTGACACAGTAAAGCAGTTTCAGATTGTAACTCTATGTTTTGTTTCCTTTTCATGTAGCTTTAAGCAGTGACTGGCGAGAAACACTTTCATTGAAAGGGGTTGCAAGCTTCCAAAAATTACGAGTCTCCAGAAATCTCAGCAAATATTTTTTCACCCAAACTGGATGATACTTTCACGTAATGATCAGTACACTTGGCCCACTTGGTTCTCCAAATTTCGTTCTTCTATGTTGAAGCGTTCGTTTCCAGTAACAGTTTCCATTCTGGCATTTCACTCTGTTTTCTCCTATATTGATAGATGTATTTGGAACTCTAAATCAAACACGGTTTGTGCTAGCTTCTTGAAAGTTGACACAGTAATGCAGTTTCAGATTCTAACTCTATGTTTTGTTTCCTTTTCATGTAGCTTTAAGCAGTGACTGGCGAGAAACACTTTCATTGAAAGGGGTTGCAAGCTTCCAAAAATTACGAGTCTCCAGAAATCTCAGCAAATATTTGTTCACCCAAGCTGCATGATACTTTCAGGTAATGATCAGTACACTAAGCCCACTCGGTTCTCCAAATTTCATTCTTCTATGTTGAAGCGTTCGTTTCCAGTAACAGTTAGAATTTTGGCGTTTCACTCTGTTTTCTTCTATATTGATAGATGTATTTGGAACTCTAAATCAAACACGGTTTGTGCTAGCTTCTTGAAACTTGACACAGTAAAGCAGTTTCACATTCTAACTCTAAGTTTTGTTTCCTTTTCTTGTAGCCCTAAGCAGTGACTGGCGAGAAACACTTTCATTGAAAGGGGTTGCAAGCTTCCAAAAATTACGAGTCTCCAGAAATCTCAGCAAATATTTTTTCACCCAAACTGGATGATACTTTCAGGTAATGATCAGTACACTAAGCCCACTTGGTTCTCCAAATTTCGTTCTTCTATGTTGAAGCGTTCGTTTCCAGTAACAGTTTGAATTTTGTCGTTTCACTCTTTTTTCTCCTATATTGACAGATGTATTTGGAACTCTAAATCAAACACGGTTTGTGCTAGCTTCTTGAAACTTGACACAGTAAAGCAGTTTCAGATTGTAACTCTATGTTTTGTTTCCTTTTCATGTAGCTTTAAGCAGTGACTGGCGAGAAACACTTTCATTGAAAGGGGTTGCAAGCTTCCAAAAATTACGAGTCTCCAGAAATCTCAGCAAATATTTTTTCACCCAAACTGGATGATACTTTCAGGAAATGATCAGTACACTTGGCCCACTTGGTTCTCCATATTTCGTTCTTCTATGTTGAAGCGTTCGTTTCCAGTAACAGTTTCCATTCTGGCATTTCACTCTGTTTTCTCCTATATTGATAGATGTATTTGGAACTCTAAATCAAACACGGTTTGTGCTAGCTTCTTGAAACTTGACACAGTAATGCAGTTTCAGATTCTAACTCTATGTTTTGTTTCCTTTTCATGTAGCTTTAAGCAGTGACTGGCGAGAAACACTTTCATTGAAAGGGGTTGCAAGCTTCCAAAAATTACGAGTCTCCAGAAATCTCAGCAAATATTTGTTCACCCAAGCTGCATGATACTTTCAGGTAATGATCAGTACTCTAAGCCCACTCGGTTCTCCAAATTTCATTCTTCTATGTTGAAGCGTTCGTTTCCAGTAACAGTTAGAATTTTGGCGTTTCACTCTGTTTTCTTCTATATTGATAGATGTATTTGGAACTCTAAATCAAACACGGTTTGTGCTAGCTTCTTGAAACTTGACACAGTAAAGCAGTTTCACATTCTAACTCTAAGTTTTGTTTCCTTTTCATGTAGCCCTAAGCAGTGACTGGCGAGAAACACTTTCATTGAAAGGGGTTGCAAGCTTCCAAAAATTACGAGTCTCCAGAAATCTCAGCAAATATTTTTTCACCCAAACTGGATGATACTTTCAGGTAATGATCAGTACACTAAGCCCACTTGGTTCTCCAAATTTCGTTCTTCTATGTTGAAGCGTTCGTTTCCAGTAACAGTTTGAATTTTGTCGTTTCACTCTTTTTTCTCCTATATTGACAGATGTATTTGGAACTCTAAATCAAACACGGTTTGTGCTAGCTTCTTGAAACTTGACACAGTAAAGCAGTTTCAGATTGTAACTCTATGTTTTGTTTCCTTTTCATGTAGCTTTAAGCAGTGACTGGCGAGAAACACTTTCATTGAAAGGGGTTGCAAGCTTCCAAAAATTACGAGTCTCCAGAAATCTCAGCAAATATTTTTTCACCCAAACTGGATGATACTTTCAGGTAATGATCAGTACACTTGGCCCACTTGGTTCTCCATATTTCGTTCTTCTATGTTGAAGCGTTCGTTTCCAGTAACAGTTTCCATTCTGGCATTTCACTCTGTTTTCTCCTATATTGATAGATGTATTTGGAACTCTAAATCAAACACGGTTTGTGCTAGCTTCTTGAAACTTGACACAGTAATGCAGTTTCAGATTCTAACTCTATGTTTTGTTTCCTTTTCATGTAGCTTTAAGCAGTGACTGGCGAGAAACACTTTCATTGAAAGGGGTTGCAAGCTTCCAAAAATTACGAGTCTCCAGAAATCTCAGCAAATATTTGTTCACCCAAGCTGCATGATACTTTCAGGTAATGATCAGTACACTAAGCCCACTCGGTTCTCCAAATTTCATTCTTCTATGTTGAAGCGTTCGTTTCCAGTAACAGTTAGAATTTTGGCGTTTCACTCTGTTTTCTTCTATATTGATAGATGTATTTGGAACTCTAAATCAAACACGGTTTGTGCTAGCTTCTTGAAACTTGACACAGTAAAGCAGTTTCACATTCTAACTCTAAGTTTTGTTTCCTTTTCATGTAGCCCTAAGCAGTGACTGGCGAGAAACACTTTCATTGAAAGGGGTTGCAAGCTTCCAAAAATTACGAGTCTCCAGAAATCTCAGCAAATATTTTTTCACCCAAACTGGATGATACTTTCAGGTAATGATCAGTACACTAAGCCCACTTGGTTCTCCAAATTTCGTTCTTCTATGTTGAAGCGTTCGTTTCCAGTAACAGTTTGAATTTTGTCGTTTCACTCTTTTTTCTCCTATATTGACAGATGTATTTGGAACTCTAAATCAAACACGGTTTGTGCTAGCTTCTTGAAACTTGACACAGTAAAGCAGTTTCAGATTGTAACTCTATGTTTTGTTTCCTTTTCATGTAGCTTTAAGGAGTGACTGGCAAGAAACACTTTCATTGAAAGGGGTTGCAAGCTTCCAAAAATTACGAGTCTCCAGAAATCTCAGCAAATATTTTTTCACCCAAACTGGATGATACTTTCAGGTAATGATCAGTACACTTGGCCCACTTGGTTCTCCATATTTCGTTCTTCTATGTTGAAGCGTTCGTTTACAGTAACAGTTTCCACTCTGGCATTACACTCTGTTTCTCCTATATTGATAGATGTATTTGGAACTCTAAATCAAACACGGTTTGTGCTAGCTTCTTGAAACTTGACACAGTAATGCAGTTTCACATTCTAACAATATGTTTTGTTTCCTTTTCATGTAGCCCTAAGCAGTGACTGGCGAGAAACACTTTCATTGAAAGGGGTTGCAAGCTTCCAAAAATTACGAGTCTCCAGAAATCTCAGCAAATATTTTTTCACCCAAACTGCATGATACTTTCAGGGAATGATCAGTACACTAAGCCCACTTGGTTCCCCAAATTTCGATCTTCTATGTTGAAGCGTTCGTTTCCAGTAACAGTTTCCATTCTGGCATTTCACTCTGTTTTCTCCTATATTGATAGATGTATTTGGAACTCTAAATCAAACACGGTTTGTGCTAGCTTCTTGAAACTTGACACAGTAATGCAGTTTCACATTCTAACAATATGTTTTGTTTCCTTTTCATGTAGCCCTAAGCAGTGACTGGAGAGAAACACTTTCATTGAAAGGGGTTGCAAGCTTCCAAAAATTACGAGTCTCCAGAAATCTCAGCAAATATTTTTTCACCCAAACTGCATGATACTTTCTGGTAATGATCAGTACACTAAGCCCACTTGGTTCCCCAAATTTCGTTCTTCTATGTTGAAGCGTTCGTTTCCAGTAACAGTTTGAATTTTGGTGTTTCACTCTCTTTTCTCCTATATTGATAGATGTATTTGGAACTCTAAATCAAACACGGTTTGTGCTAGCTTCTTGAAACTTGACACAGTAAATCAGTTTCACATTCTAACTCTATGTTTTGTTTCCTTTTCTTGTAGCCCTAAGCAGTGACTGGCGAGAAACACTTTCATTGAAAGGGGTTGCAAGCTTCCAAAAATTACGAGTCTCCAGAAATCTCAGCAAATATTTTTTCACCCAAACTGGATGATACTTTCAGGTAATGATCAGTACACTAAGCCCACTTGGTTCCCCAAATTTCGATCTTCTATGTTGAAGCGTTCGTTTCCAGTAACAGTTTCCATTCTGGCATTTCACTCTGTTTTCTCCTATATTGATAGATGTATTTGGAACTCTAAATCAAACACGGTTTGTGCTAGCTTCTTAAAACTTGACACAGTAATGCAGTTTCACATTCTAACAATATGTTTTGTTTCCTTTTCATGTAGCCCTAAGCAGTGACTGGCGAGAAACACTTTCATTGAAAGGGGTTGCAAGCTTCCAAAAATTACGAGTCTCCAGAAATTTCAGCAAATATTTTTTCACCCAAACTGGATGATACTTTCAGGTAATTATCAGTACACTAAGCCCACTTGGTTTCCCAAATTTCGATCTTCTATGTTGAAGTGTTCGTTTCCAGTAACAGTTTCCATTCTGGCATTTCACTCTGTTTTCTCCTATATTGATAGATGTATTTGGAACTCTAAATCAAACATGGTTTGTGCTAGCTTCTTGAAACTTGACACAGTAAAGCAGTTTCACATTCTAACTCTATGTTTTGTTTCCTTTTCATGTAGCCCTAAGCAGTGACTGGCGAGAAACACTTTCATTGAAAGGGGTTGCAAGCTTCTAAAAATTACGAGTCTCCAGAAATCTCAGCAAATATTTTTTCACCCAAACTGGATGATACTTTCACGTAATGATCAGTACACTTGGCCCACTTGGTTCTCCAAATTTCGTTCTTCTATGTTGAAGTGTTCGTTTCCAGTAACAGTTTCCATTCTGGCATTTCACTCTGTTTTCTCCTATATTGATAGATGTATTTGGAACTCTAAATCAAACACGGTTTGTGCTAGCTTCTTGAAACTTGACACAGTAATGCAGTTTCAGATTCTAACTCTATGTTTTGTTTCCTTTTCATGTAGCTTTAAGCAGTGACTGGCGAGAAACACTTTCATTGAAAGGGGTTGCAAGCTTCCAAAAATTACGAGTCTCCAGAAATCTCAGCAAATATTTGTTCACCCAAGCTGCATGATACTTTCAGGTAATGATCAGTACACTAAGCCCACTCGGTTCTCCAAATTTCATTCTTCTATGTTGAAGCGTTCGTTTCCAGTAACAGTTAGAATTTTGGCGTTTCACTCTGTTTTCTTCTATATTGATAGATGTATTTGGAACTCTAAATCAAACACGGTTTGTGCTAGCTTCTTGAAACTTGACACAGTAATGCAGTTTCACATTCTAACTCTAAGTTTTGTTTCCTTTTCATGTAGCCCTAAGCAGTGACTGGCGAGAAACACTTTCATTGAAAGGGGTTGCAAGCTTCCAAAAATTACGAGTCTCCAGAAATCTCAGCAAATATTTTTTCACCCAAACTGGATGATACTTTCAGGTAATGATCAGTACACTAAGCCCACTTGGTTCTCCAAATTTCGTTCTTCTATGTTGAAGCGTTCGTTTCCAGTAACAGTTTGAATTTTGTCGTTTCACTCTTTTTTCTCCTATATTGACAGATGTATTTGGAACTCTAAATCAAACACGGTTTGTGCTAGCTTCTTGAAACTTGACACAGTAAAGCAGTTTCAGATTGTAACTCTATGTTTTGTTTCCTTTTCATGTAGCTTTAAGCAGTGACTGGCGAGAAACACTTTCATTGAAAGGGGTTGCAAGCTTCCAAAAATTACGAGTCTCCAGAAATCTCAGCAAATATTTTTTCACCCAAACTGGATGATACTTTCAGGTAATGATCAGTACACTTGGCCCACTTGGTTCTCCATATTTCGTTCTTCTATGTTGAAGCGTTCGTTTACAGTAACAGTTTCCACTCTGGCATTACACTCTGTTTTCTCCTATATTGATAGATGTATTTGGAACTCTAAATCAAACACGGTTTGTGCTAGCTTCTTGAAACTTGACACAGTAATGCAGTTTCACATTCTAACAATATGTTTTGTTTCCTTTTCATGTAGCCCTAAGCAGTGACTGGCGAGAAACACTTTCATTGAAAGGGGTTGCAAGCTTCCAAAAATTACGAGTCTCCAGAAATCTCAGCAAATATTTGTTCACCCAAGCTGCATGATACTTTCAGGTAATGATCAGTACACTAAGCCCACTTGGTTCCCCAAATTTCGTTCTTCTATGTTGAAGCGTTCGTTTCCAGTAACAGTTAGAATTTTGGCGTTTCACTCTGTTTTCTCCTATATTGATAGATGTATTTGGAACTCTAAATCAAACACGGTTTGTGCTAGCTTCTTGAAACTTGACAGAGTAAAGCAGTTTCAGATTGTAACTCTATGTTTTGTTTCCTTTTCATGTAGCTTTAAGCAGTGACTGGCGAGAAACACTTTCATTGAAAGGGGTTGCAAGCTTCCAAAAATTACGAGTCTCCAGAAATCTCAGCAAATATTTTTTCACCCAAACTGGATGATACTTTCAGGTAATGATCAGTACACTAAGCCCACTTGGTTCTCCAAATTTCGTTCTTCTATGTTGAAGCGTTCGTTTCCAGTAACAGTTTGAATTTTGTCGTTTCACTCTTTTTTCTCCTATATTGACAGATGTATTTGGAACTCTAAATCAAACACGGTTTGTGCTAGCTTCTTGAAACTTGACACAGTAAAGCAGTTTCAGATTGTAACTCTATGCTTTGTTTCCTTTTCATGTAGCTTTAAGGAGTGACTGGCAAGAAACACTTTCATTGAAAGGGGTTGCAAGCTTCCAAAAATTACGAGTCTCCAGAAATCTCAGCAAATATTTTTTCACCCAAACTGGATGATACTTTCAGGTAATGATCAGTACACTTGGCCCACTTGGTTCTCCATATTTCGTTCTTCTATGTTGAAGCGTTCGTTTACAGTAACAGTTTCCACTCTGGCATTACAGTCTGTTTTCTCCTATATTGATAGATGTATTTTGAACTCTAAATCAAACACGGTTTGTGCTAGCTTCTTGAAACTTGACACAGTAATGCAGTTTCACATTCTAACAATATGTTTTGTTTCCTTTTCATGTAGCCCTAAGCAGTGACTGGCGAGAAACACTTTCATTGAAAGGGGTTGCAAGCTTCCAAAAATTACGAGTCTCCAGAAATCTCAGCAAATATTTGTTCACCCAAGCTGCATGATACTTTCAGGTAATGATCAGTACACTAAGCCCACTTGGTTCCCCAAATTTCGTTCTTCTATGTTGAAGCGTTCGTTTCCAGTAACAGTTAGAATTTTGGCGTTTCACTCTGTTTCCTTCTATATTGATAGATGTATTTGGAACTCTAAATCAAACACGGTTTGTGCTAGCTTCTTGAAACTTGACACAGTAAAGCAGTTTCACATTCTAACCCTAAGTTTTGTTTCCTTTTCATGTAGCCCTAAGCAGTGACTGGCGAGAAACACTTTCATTGAAAGGGGTTGCAAGCTTCCAAAAATTACGAGTCTCCAGAAATCTCAGCAAATATTTTTTCACCCAAACTGGATGATACTTTCAGGTAATGATAAGTACACTAAGCCCACTTGGTTCTCCAAATTTCGTTCTTCTATGTTGAAGCGTTCGTTTCCAGTAACAGTTAGAATTTTGTCGTTTCACTCTTTTTTCTCCTATATTGACAGATGTATTTGGAACTCTAAATCAAACACGGTTTGTGCTAGCTTCTTGAAACTTGACAGAGTAAAGCAGTTTCAGATTGTAACTCTATGTTTTGTTTCCTTTTCATGTAGCTTTAAGCAGTGACTGGCGAGAAACACTTTCATTGAAAGGGGTTGCAAGCTTCCAAAAATTACGAGTCTCCAGAAATCTCAGCAAATATTTTTTCACCCAAACTGCATGATACTTTCAGGGAATGATCAGTACACTAAGCCCACTTGGTTCCCCAAATTTCGATCTTCTATGTTGAAGCGTTCGTTTCCAGTAACAGTTTGAATTTTGTCGTTTCACTCTTTTTTCTCCTATATTGACAGATGTATTTGGAACTCTAAATCAAACACGGTTTGTGCTAGCTTCTTGAAACTTGACACAGTAAAGCAGTTTCAGATTGTAACTCTATGTTTTGTTTCCTTTTCATGTAGCTTTAAGCAGTGACTGGCGAGAAACACTTTCATTGAAAGGGGTTGCAAGCTTCCAAAAATTACGAGTCTCCAGAAATCTCAGCAAATATTTTTTCACCCAAACTGGATGATACTTTCAGGTAATGATAAGTACACTAAGCCCACTTGGTTCTCCAAATTTCGTTCTTCTATGTTGAAGCGTTCGTTTCCAGTAACAGTTAGAATTTTGTCGTTTCACTCTTTTTTCTCCTATATTGACAGATGTATTTGGAACTCAAAATCAAACACGGTTTGTGCTAGCTTCTTGAAACTTGACAGAGTAAAGCAGTTTCAGATTGTAACTCTATGTTTTGTTTCCTTTTCATGTAGCTTTAAGCAGTGACTGGCGAGAAACACTTTCATTGAAAGGGGTTGCAAGCTTCCAAAAATTACGAGTCTCCAGAAATCTCAGCAAATATTTTTTCACCCAAACTGGATGATACTTTCAGGTAATGATCAGAACACTAAGCCCACTTGGTTCTCCAAATTTCGTTCTTCTATGTTGAAGCGTTCGTTTCCAGTAACAGTTTCCATTCTGGTTTTTCACTCTGTTTTCTCCTATATTGATAGATGTATTTGAAACTCTAAATCAAACACGGTTTGTGCTAGCTTCTTGAAACTTGACACAGTAAAGCAGTTTCACATTCTAACTCTATGTTTTGTTTCCTTTTCTTGTAGCCCTAAGCAGTGACGGGCGAGAAACACTTTCATTGAAAGGGGTTGCAAGCTTCCAAAAATTACGAGTCTCCAGAAATCTCAGCAAATATTTTTTCACCCAAACTGCATAATACTTTCAGGGAATGATCAGTACACTAAGCCCACTTGGTTCCCCAAATTTCGATCTTCTATGTTGAAGCGTTCGTTTCCAGTAACAGTTAGAATTTTGGCGTTTCACTCTGTTTTCTCCTATATTGATAGATGTATTTGGAACTCTAAATCAAACACGGTTTGTGCTAGCTTCTTGAAACTTGACACAGTAATGCAGTTTCACATTCTAACAATATGTTTTGTTTCCTTTTCATGTAGCCCTAAGCAGTGACTGGCGAGAAACACTTTCATTGAAAGGGGTTGCAAGCTTCCAAAAATTACGAGTCTCCAGAAATCTCAGCAAATATTTTTTCACCCAAACTGCATGATACTTTCTGGTAATGATCAGTACACTAAGCCCACTTGGTTCCCCAAATTTCGTTCTTCTATGTTGAAGCGTTCGTTTCCAGTAACAGTTTGAATTTTGGTGTTTCACTCTCTTTTCTCCTATATTGATAGATGTATTTGGAACTCTAAATCAAACACGGTTTGTGCTAGCTTCTTGAAACTTGACACAGTAAATCGGTTTCACATTCTAACTCTATGTTTTGTTTCCTTTTCTTGTAGCCCTAAGCAGTGACTGGCGAGAAACACTTTCATTGAAAGGGGTTGCAAGCTTCCAAAAATTACGAGTCTCCAGAAATCTCAGCAAATATTTTTTCACCCAAACTGGATGATACTTTCAGGTAATGATCAGTACACTAAGCCCACTTGGTTCCCCAAATTTCGATCTTCTATGTTGAAGCGTTCGTTTCCAGTAACAGTTTCCATTCTGGCATTTCACTCTGTTTTCTCCTATATTGATAGATGTATTTGGAACTCTAAATCAAACACGGTTTGTGCTAGCTTCTTAAAACTAGACACAGTAATGCAGTTTCACATTCTAACAATATGTTTTGTTTCCTTTTCATGTAGCCCTAAGCAGTGACTGGCGAGAAACACTTTCATTGAAAGGGGTTGCAAGCTTCCAAAAATTACGAGTCTCCAGAAATTTCAGCAAATATTTTTTCACCCAAACTGGATGATACTTTCAGGTAATTATCAGTACACTAAGCCCACTTGGTTTCCCAAATTTCGATCTTCTATGTTGAAGTGTTCGTTTCCAGTAACAGTTTCCATTCTGGCATTTCACTCTGTTTTCTCCTATATTGATAGATGTATTTGGAACTCTAAATCAAACATGGTTTGTGCTAGCTTCTTGAAACTTGACACAGTAAAGCAGTTTCACATTCTAACTCTATGTTTTGTTTCCTTTTCATGTAGCCCTAAGCAGTGACTGGCGAGAAACACTTTCATTGAAAGGGGTTGCAAGCTTCTAAAAATTACGAGTCTCCAGAAATCTCAGCAAATATTTTTTCACCCAAACTGGATGATACTTTCAGGTAATGATCAGTACACTAAGCCCACTTGGTTCTCCAAATTTCGTTCTTCTATGTTGAAGCGTTCGTTTCCAGTAACAGTTTGAATTTTGTCGTTTCACTCTTTTTTCTCCTATATTGACAGATGTATTTGGAACTCTAAATCAAACACGGTTTGTGCTAGCTTCTTGAAACTTGACACAGTAAAGCAGTTTCAGATTGTAACTCTATGCTTTGTTTCCTTTTCATGTAGCTTTAAGGAGTGACTGGCAAGAAACACTTTCATTGAAAGGGGTTGCAAGCTTCCAAAAATTACGAGTCTCCAGAAATCTCAGCAAATATTTTTTCACCCAAACTGGATGATACTTTCAGGTAATGATCAGTACACTTGGCCCACTTGGTTCTCCATATTTCGTTCTTCTATGTTGAAGCGTTCGTTTACAGTAACAGTTTCCACTCTGGCATTACAGTCTGTTTTCTCCTATATTGATAGATGTATTTTGAACTCTAAATCAAACACGGTTTGTGCTAGCTTCTTGAAACTTGACACAGTAATGCAGTTTCACATTCTAACAATATGTTTTGTTTCCTTTTCATGTAGCCCTAAGCAGTGACTGGCGAGAAACACTTTCATTGAAAGGGGTTGCAAGCTTCCAAAAATTACGAGTCTCCAGAAATCTCAGCAAATATTTGTTCACCCAAGCTGCATGATACTTTCAGGTAATGATCAGTACACTAAGCCCACTTGGTTCCCCAAATTTCGTTCTTCTATGTTGAAGCGTTCGTTTCCAGTAACAGTTAGAATTTTGGCGTTTCACTCTGTTTCCTTCTATATTGATAGATGTATTTGGAACTCTAAATCAAACACGGTTTGTGCTAGCTTCTTGAAACTTGACACAGTAAAGCAGTTTCACATTCTAACCCTAAGTTTTGTTTCCTTTTCATGTAGCCCTAAGCAGTGACTGGCGAGAAACACTTTCATTGAAAGGGGTTGCAAGCTTCCAAAAATTACGAGTCTCCAGAAATCTCAGCAAATATTTTTTCACCCAAACTGGATGATACTTTCAGGTAATGATAAGTACACTAAGCCCACTTGGTTCTCCAAATTTCGTTCTTCTATGTTGAAGCGTTCGTTTCCAGTAACAGTTAGAATTTTGTCGTTTCACTCTTTTTTCTCCTATATTGACAGATGTATTTGGAACTCTAAATCAAACACGGTTTGTGCTAGCTTCTTGAAACTTGACAGAGTAAAGCAGTTTCAGATTGTAACTCTATGTTTTGTTTCCTTTTCATGTAGCTTTAAGCAGTGACTGGCGAGAAACACTTTCATTGAAAGGGGTTGCAAGCTTCCAAAAATTACGAGTCTCCAGAAATCTCAGCAAATATTTTTTCACCCAAACTGCATGATACTTTCAGGGAATGATCAGTACACTAAGCCCACTTGGTTCCCCAAATTTCGATCTTCTATGTTGAAGCGTTCGTTTCCAGTAACAGTTTGAATTTTGTCGTTTCACTCTTTTTTCTCCTATATTGACAGATGTATTTGGAACTCTAAATCAAACACGGTTTGTGCTAGCTTCTTGAAACTTGACACAGTAAAGCAGTTTCAGATTGTAACTCTATGTTTTGTTTCCTTTTCATGTAGCTTTAAGCAGTGACTGGCGAGAAACACTTTCATTGAAAGGGGTTGCAAGCTTCCAAAAATTACGAGTCTCCAGAAATCTCAGCAAATATTTTTTCACCCAAACTGGATGATACTTTCAGGTAATGATAAGTACACTAAGCCCACTTGGTTCTCCAAATTTCGTTCTTCTATGTTGAAGCGTTCGTTTCCAGTAACAGTTAGAATTTTGTCGTTTCACTCTTTTTTCTCCTATATTGACAGATGTATTTGGAACTCAAAATCAAACACGGTTTGTGCTAGCTTCTTGAAACTTGACAGAGTAAAGCAGTTTCAGATTGTAACTCTATGTTTTGTTTCCTTTTCATGTAGCTTTAAGCAGTGACTGGCGAGAAACACTTTCATTGAAAGGGGTTGCAAGCTTCCAAAAATTACGAGTCTCCAGAAATCTCAGCAAATATTTTTTCACCCAAACTGGATGATACTTTCAGGTAATGATCAGTACACTTGGCCCACTTGGTTCTCCATATTTCGTTCTTCTATGTTGAAGCGTTCGTTTCCAGTAACAGTTTCCATTCTGGCATTTCACTCTGTTTTCTCCTATATTGATAGATGTATTTGGAACTCTAAATCAAACACGGTTTGTGCTAGCTTCTTGAAACTTGACACAGTAATGCAGTTTCAGACTCTAACTCTATGTTTTGTTTCCTTTTCATGTAGCTTTAAGCAGTGACTGGCGAGAAACACTTTCACTGAAAGGGGTTGCAAGCTTCCAAAAATTACGAGTCTCCAGAAATCTCAGCAAATATTTGTTCACCCAAGCTGCATGATACTTTCAGGTAATGATCAGTACACTAAGCCCACTCGGTTCTCCAAATTTCATTCTTCTATGTTGAAGCGTTCGTTTCCAGTAACAGTTAGAATTTTGGCGTTTCACTCTGTTTTCTTCTATATTGATAGATGTATTTGGAACTCTAAATCAAACACGGTTTGTGCTAGCTTCTTGAAACTTGACACAGTAAAGCAGTTTCACATTCTAACTCTAAGTTTTGTTTCCTTTTCATGTAGCCCTAAGCAGTGACTGGCGAGAAACACTTTCATTGAAAGGGGTTGCAAGCTTCCAAAAATTACGAGTCTCCAGAAATCTCAGCAAATATTTTTTCACCCAAACTGGATGATACTTTCAGGTAATGATCAGTACACTAAGCCCACTTGGTTCTCCAAATTTCGTTCTTCTATGTTGAAGCGTTCGTTTCCAGTAACAGTTTGAATTTTGTCGTTTCACTCTTTTTTCTCCTATATTGACAGATGTATTTGGAACTCTAAATCAAACACGGTTTGTGCTAGCTTCTTGAAACTTGACACAGTAAAGCAGTTTCAGATTGTAACTCTATGTTTTGTTTCCTTTTCATGTAGCTTTAAGGAGTGACTGGCAAGAAACACTTTCATTGAAAGGGGTTGCAAGCTTCCAAAAATTACGAGTCTCCAGAAATCTCAGCAAATATTTTTTCACCCAAACTGGATGATACTTTCAGGTAATGATCAGTACACTTGGCCCACTTGGTTCTCCATATTTCGTTCTTCTATGTTGAAGCGTTCGTTTACAGTAACAGTTTCCACTCTGGCATTACACTCTGTTTCTCCTATATTGATAGATGTATTTGGAACTCTAAATCAAACACGGTTTGTGCTAGCTTCTTGAAACTTGACACAGTAATGCAGTTTCACATTCTAACAATATGTTTTGTTTCCTTTTCATGTAGCCCTAAGCAGTGACTGGCGAGAAACACTTTCATTGAAAGGGGTTGCAAGCTTCCAAAAATTACGAGTCTCCAGAAATCTCAGCAAATATTTTTTCACCCAAACTGCATGATACTTTCAGGGAATGATCAGTACACTAAGCCCACTTGGTTCCCCAAATTTCGATCTTCTATGTTGAAGCGTTCGTTTCCAGTAACAGTTTCCATTCTGGCATTTCACTCTGTTTTCTCCTATATTGATAGATGTATTTGGAACTCTAAATCAAACACGGTTTGTGCTAGCTTCTTGAAACTTGACACAGTAATGCAGTTTCACATTCTAACAATATGTTTTGTTTCCTTTTCATGTAGCCCTAAGCAGTGACTGGAGAGAAACACTTTCATTGAAAGGGGTTGCAAGCTTCCAAAAATTACGAGTCTCCAGAAATCTCAGCAAATATTTTTTCACCCAAACTGCATGATACTTTCTGGTAATGATCAGTACACTAAGCCCACTTGGTTCCCCAAATTTCGTTCTTCTATGTTGAAGCGTTCGTTTCCAGTAACAGTTTGAATTTTGGTGTTTCACTCTCTTTTCTCCTATATTGATAGATGTATTTGGAACTCTAAATCAAACACGGTTTGTGCTAGCTTCTTGAAACTTGACACAGTAAATCAGTTTCACATTCTAACTCTATGTTTTGTTTCCTTTTCTTGTAGCCCTAAGCAGTGACTGGCGAGAAACACTTTCATTGAAAGGGGTTGCAAGCTTCCAAAAATTACGAGTCTCCAGAAATCTCAGCAAATATTTTTTCACCCAAACTGGATGATACTTTCAGGTAATGATCAGTACACTAAGCCCACTTGGTTCCCCAAATTTCGATCTTCTATGTTGAAGCGTTCGTTTCCAGTAACAGTTTCCATTCTGGCATTTCACTCTGTTTTCTCCTATATTGATAGATGTATTTGGAACTCTAAATCAAACACGGTTTGTGCTAGCTTCTTAAAACTTGACACAGTAATGCAGTTTCACATTCTAACAATATGTTTTGTTTCCTTTTCATGTAGCCCTAAGCAGTGACTGGCGAGAAACACTTTCATTGAAAGGGGTTGCAAGCTTCCAAAAATTACGAGTCTCCAGAAATTTCAGCAAATATTTTTTCACCCAAACTGGATGATACTTTCAGGTAATTATCAGTACACTAAGCCCACTTGGTTTCCCAAATTTCGATCTTCTATGTTGAAGTGTTCGTTTCCAGTAACAGTTTCCATTCTGGCATTTCACTCTGTTTTCTCCTATATTGATAGATGTATTTGGAACTCTAAATCAAACATGGTTTGTGCTAGCTTCTTGAAACTTGACACAGTAAAGCAGTTTCACATTCTAACTCTATGTTTTGTTTCCTTTTCATGTAGCCCTAAGCAGTGACTGGCGAGAAACACTTTCATTGAAAGGGGTTGCAAGCTTCTAAAAATTACGAGTCTCCAGAAATCTCAGCAAATATTTTTTCACCCAAACTGGATGATACTTTCACGTAATGATCAGTACACTTGGCCCACTTGGTTCTCCAAATTTCGTTCTTCTATGTTGAAGCGTTCGTTTCCAGTAACAGTTTCCATTCTGGCATTTCACTCTGTTTTCTCCTATATTGATAGATGTATTTGGAACTCTAAATCAAACACGGTTCGTGCTAGCTTCTTGAAACTTGACACAGTAATGCAGTTTCAGATTCTAACTCTATGTTTTGTTTCCTTTTCATGTAGCTTTAAGCAGTGACTGGCGAGAAACACTTTCATTGAAAGGGGTTGCAAGCTTCCAAAAATTACGAGTCTCCAGAAATCTCAGCAAATATTTGTTCACCCAAGCTGCATGATACTTTCAGGTAATGATCAGTACACTAAGCCCACTCGGTTCTCCAAATTTCATTCTTCTATGTTGAAGCGTTCGTTTCCAGTAACAGTTAGAATTTTGGCGTTTCACTCTGTTTTCTTCTATATTGATAGATGTATTTGGAACTCTAAATCAAACACGGTTTGTGCTAGCTTCTTGAAACTTGACACAGTAAAGCAGTTTCAGATTGTAACTCTATGTTTTGTTTCCTTTTCATGTAGCTTTAAGCAGTGACTGGCGAGAAACACTTTCATTGAAAGGGGTTGCAAGCTTCCAAAAATTACGAGTCTCCAGAAATCTCAGCAAATATTTTTTCACCCAAACTGGATGATACTTTCAGGTAATGATAAGTACACTAAGCCCACTTGGTTCTCCAAATTTCGTTCTTCTATGTTGAAGCGTTCGTTTCCAGTAACAGTTAGAATTTTGTCGTTTCACTCTTTTTTCTCCTATATTGACAGATGTATTTGGAACTCAAAATCAAACACGGTTTGTGCTAGCTTCTTGAAACTTGACAGAGTAAAGCAGTTTCAGATTGTAACTCTATGTTTTGTTTCCTTTTCATGTAGCTTTAAGCAGTGACTGGCGAGAAACACTTTCATTGAAAGGGGTTGCAAGCTTCCAAAAATTACGAGTCTCCAGAAATCTCAGCAAATATTTTTTCACCCAAACTGGATGATACTTTCAGGTAATGATCAGTACACTTGGCCCACTTGGTTCTCCATATTTCGTTCTTCTATGTTGAAGCGTTCGTTTCCAGTAACAGTTTCCATTCTGGCATTTCACTCTGTTTTCTCCTATATTGATAGATGTATTTGGAACTCTAAATCAAACACGGTTTGTGCTAGCTTCTTGAAACTTGACACAGTAATGCAGTTTCAGACTCTAACTCTATGTTTTGTTTCCTTTTCATGTAGCTTTAAGCAGTGACTGGCGAGAAACACTTTCACTGAAAGGGGTTGCAAGCTTCCAAAAATTACGAGTCTCCAGAAATCTCAGCAAATATTTGTTCACCCAAGCTGCATGATACTTTCAGGTAATGATCAGTACACTAAGCCCACTCGGTTCTCCAAATTTCATTCTTCTATGTTGAAGCGTTCGTTTCCAGTAACAGTTAGAATTTTGGCGTTTCACTCTGTTTTCTTCTATATTGATAGATGTATTTGGAACTCTAAATCAAACACGGTTTGTGCTAGCTTCTTGAAACTTGACACAGTAAAGCAGTTTCACATTCTAACTCTAAGTTTTGTTTCCTTTTCATGTAGCCCTAAGCAGTGACTGGCAAGAAACACTTTCATTGAAAGGGGTTGCAAGCTTCCAAAAATTACGAGTCTCCAGAAATCTCAGCAAATATTTTTTCACCCAAACTGGATGATACTTTCAGGTAATGATCAGTACACTTGGCCCACTTGGTTCTCCATATTTCGTTCTTCTATGTTGAAGCGTTCGTTTACAGTAACAGTTTCCACTCTGGCATTACACTCTGTTTCTCCTATATTGATAGATGTATTTGGAACTCTAAATCAAACACGGTTTGTGCTAGCTTCTTGAAACTTGACACAGTAATGCAGTTTCACATTCTAACAATATGTTTTGTTTCCTTTTCATGTAGCCCTAAGCAGTGACTGGCGAGAAACACTTTCATTGAAAGGGGTTGCAAGCTTCCAAAAATTACGAGTCTCCAGAAATCTCAGCAAATATTTTTTCACCCAAACTGCATGATACTTTCAGGGAATGATCAGTACACTAAGCCCACTTGGTTCCCCAAATTTCGATCTTCTATGTTGAAGCGTTCGTTTCCAGTAACAGTTTCCATTCTGGCATTTCACTCTGTTTTCTCCTATATTGATAGATGTATTTGGAACTCTAAATCAAACACGGTTTGTGCTAGCTTCTTGAAACTTGACACAGTAATGCAGTTTCACATTCTAACAATATGTTTTGTTTCCTTTTCATGTAGCCCTAAGCAGTGACTGGAGAGAAACACTTTCATTGAAAGGGGTTGCAAGCTTCCAAAAATTACGAGTCTCCAGAAATCTCAGCAAATATTTTTTCACCCAAACTGCATGATACTTTCTGGTAATGATCAGTACACTAAGCCCACTTGGTTCCCCAAATTTCGTTCTTCTATGTTGAAGCGTTCGTTTCCAGTAACAGTTTGAATTTTGGTGTTTCACTCTCTTTTCTCCTATATTGATAGATGTATTTGGAACTCTAAATCAAACACGGTTTGTGCTAGCTTCTTGAAACTTGACACAGTAAATCAGTTTCACATTCTAACTCTATGTTTTGTTTCCTTTTCTTGTAGCCCTAAGCAGTGACTGGCGAGAAACACTTTCATTGAAAGGGGTTGCAAGCTTCCAAAAATTACGAGTCTCCAGAAATCTCAGCAAATATTTTTTCACCCAAACTGGATGATACTTTCAGGTAATGATCAGTACACTAAGCCCACTTGGTTCCCCAAATTTCGATCTTCTATGTTGAAGCGTTCGTTTCCAGTAACAGTTTCCATTCTGGCATTTCACTCTGTTTTCTCCTATATTGATAGATGTATTTGGAACTCTAAATCAAACACGGTTTGTGCTAGCTTCTTAAAACTTGACACAGTAATGCAGTTTCACATTCTAACAATATGTTTTGTTTCCTTTTCATGTAGCCCTAAGCAGTGACTGGCGAGAAACACTTTCATTGAAAGGGGTTGCAAGCTTCCAAAAATTACGAGTCTCCAGAAATTTCAGCAAATATTTTTTCACCCAAACTGGATGATACTTTCAGGTAATTATCAGTACACTAAGCCCACTTGGTTTCCCAAATTTCGATCTTCTATGTTGAAGTGTTCGTTTCCAGTAACAGTTTCCATTCTGGCATTTCACTCTGTTTTCTCCTATATTGATAGATGTATTTGGAACTCTAAATCAAACATGGTTTGTGCTAGCTTCTTGAAACTTGACACAGTAAAGCAGTTTCACATTCTAACTCTATGTTTTGTTTCCTTTTCATGTAGCCCTAAGCAGTGACTGGCGAGAAACACTTTCATTGAAAGGGGTTGCAAGCTTCTAAAAATTACGAGTCTCCAGAAATCTCAGCAAATATTTTTTCACCCAAACTGGATGATACTTTCACGTAATGATCAGTACACTTGGCCCACTTGGTTCTCCAAATTTCGTTCTTCTATGTTGAAGCGTTCGTTTCCAGTAACAGTTTCCATTCTGGCATTTCACTCTGTTTTCTCCTATATTGATAGATGTATTTGGAACTCTAAATCAAACACGGTTCGTGCTAGCTTCTTGAAACTTGACACAGTAATGCAGTTTCAGATTCTAACTCTATGTTTTGTTTCCTTTTCATGTAGCTTTAAGCAGTGACTGGCGAGAAACACTTTCATTGAAAGGGGTTGCAAGCTTCCAAAAATTACGAGTCTCCAGAAATCTCAGCAAATATTTGTTCACCCAAGCTGCATGATACTTTCAGGTAATGATCAGTACACTAAGCCCACTCGGTTCTCCAAATTTCATTCTTCTATGTTGAAGCGTTCGTTTCCAGTAACAGTTAGAATTTTGGCGTTTCACTCTGTTTTCTTCTATATTGATAGATGTATTTGGAACTCTAAATCAAACACGGTTTGTGCTAGCTTCTTGAAACTTGACACAGTAATGCAGTTTCACATTCTAACTCTAAGTTTTGTTTCCTTTTCATGTAGCCCTAAGCAGTGACTGGCGAGAAACACTTTCATTGAAAGGGGTTGCAAGCTTCCAAAAATTACGAGTCTCCAGAAATCTCAGCAAATATTTTTTCACCCAAACTGGATGATACTTTCAGGTAATGATCAGTACACTAAGCCCACTTGGTTCTCCAAATTTCGTTCTTCTATGTTGAAGCGATCGTTTCCAGTAACAGTTTGAATTTTGTCGTTTCACTCTTTTTTCTCCTATATTGACAGATGTATTTGGAACTCTAAATCAAACACGGTTTGTGCTAGCTTCTTGAAACTTGACACAGTAAAGCAGTTTCAGATTGTAACTCTATGTTTTGTTTCCTTTTCATGTAGCTTTAAGCAGTGACTGGCGAGAAACACTTTCATTGAAAGGGGTTGCAAGCTTCCAAAAATTACGAGTCTCCAGAAATCTCAGCAAATATTTTTTCACCCAAACTGGATGATACTTTCAGGTAATGATCAGTACACTTGGCCCACTTGGTTCTCCATATTTCGTTCTTCTATGTTGAAGCGTTCGTTTACAGTAACAGTTTCCACTCTGGCATTACACTCTGTTTTCTCCTATATTGATAGATGTATTTGGAACTCTAAATCAAACACGGTTTGTGCTAGCTTCTTGAAACTTGACACAGTAATGCAGTTTCACATTCTAACAATATGTTTTGTTTCCTTTTCATGTAGCCCTAAGCAGTGACTGGCGAGAAACACTTTCATTGAAAGGGGTTGCAAGCTTCCAAAAATTACGAGTCTCCAGAAATCTCAGCAAATATTTGTTCACCCAAGCTGCATGATACTTTCAGGTAATGATCAGTACACTAAGCCCACTTGGTTCCCCAAATTTCGTTCTTCTATGTTGAAGCGTTCGTTTCCAGTAACAGTTAGAATTTTGGCGTTTCACTCTGTTTTCTCCTATATTGATAGATGTATTTGGAACTCTAAATCAAACACGGTTTGTGCTAGCTTCTTGAAACTTGACAGAGTAAAGCAGTTTCAGATTGTAACTCTATGTTTTGTTTCCTTTTCATGTAGCTTTAAGCAGTGACTGGCGAGAAACACTTTCATTGAAAGGGGTTGCAAGCTTCCAAAAATTACGAGTCTCCAGAAATCTCAGCAAATATTTTTTCACCCAAACTGGATGATACTTTCAGGTAATGATCAGTACACTTGGCCCACTTGGTTCTCCATATTTCGTTCTTCTATGTTGAAGCGTTCGTTTACAGTAACAGTTTCCACTCTGGCATTACAGTCTGTTTTCTCCTATATTGATAGATGTATTTTGAACTCTAAATCAAACACGGTTTGTGCTAGCTTCTTGAAACTTGACACAGTAATGCAGTTTCACATTCTAACAATATGTTTTGTTTCCTTTTCATGTAGCCCTAAGCAGTGACTGGCGAGAAACACTTTCATTGAAAGGGGTTGCAAGCTTCCAAAAATTACGAGTCTCCAGAAATCTCAGCAAATATTTGTTCACCCAAGCTGCATGATACTTTCAGGTAATGATCAGTACACTAAGCCCACTTGGTTCCCCAAATTTCGTTCTTCTATGTTGAAGCGTTCGTTTCCAGTAACAGTTAGAATTTTGGCGTTTCACTCTGTTTCCTTCTATATTGATAGATGTATTTGGAACTCTAAATCAAACACGGTTTGTGCTAGCTTCTTGAAACTTGACACAGTAAAGCAGTTTCACATTCTAACCCTAAGTTTTGTTTCCTTTTCATGTAGCCCTAAGCAGTGACTGGCGAGAAACACTTTCATTGAAAGGGGTTGCAAGCTTCCAAAAATTACGAGTCTCCAGAAATCTCAGCAAATATTTTTTCACCCAAACTGGATGATACTTTCAGGTAATGATAAGTACACTAAGCCCACTTGGTTCTCCAAATTTCGTTCTTCTATGTTGAAGCGTTCGTTTCCAGTAACAGTTAGAATTTTGTCGTTTCACTCTTTTTTCTCCTATATTGACAGATGTATTTGGAACTCTAAATCAAACACGGTTTGTGCTAGCTTCTTGAAACTTGACAGAGTAAAGCAGTTTCAGATTGTAACTCTATGTTTTGTTTCCTTTTCATGTAGCTTTAAGCAGTGACTGGCGAGAAACACTTTCATTGAAAGGGGTTGCAAGCTTCCAAAAATTACGAGTCTCCAGAAATCTCAGCAAATATTTTTTCACCCAAACTGCATGATACTTTCAGGGAATGATCAGTACACTAAGCCCACTTGGTTCCCCAAATTTCGATCTTCTATGTTGAAGCGTTCGTTTCCAGTAACAGTTTGAATTTTGTCGTTTCACTCTTTTTTCTCCTATATTGACAGATGTATTTGGAACTCTAAATCAAACACGGTTTGTGCTAGCTTCTTGAAACTTGACACAGTAAAGCAGTTTCAGATTGTAACTCTATGTTTTGTTTCCTTTTCATGTAGCTTTAAGCAGTGACTGGCGAGAAACACTTTCATTGAAAGGGGTTGCAAGCTTCCAAAAATTACGAGTCTCCAGAAATCTCAGCAAATATTTTTTCACCCAAACTGGATGATACTTTCAGGTAATGATAAGTACACTAAGCCCACTTGGTTCTCCAAATTTCGTTCTTCTATGTTGAAGCGTTCGTTTCCAGTAACAGTTAGAATTTTGTCGTTTCACTCTTTTTTCTCCTATATTGACAGATGTATTTGGAACTCAAAATCAAACACGGTTTGTGCTAGCTTCTTGAAACTTGACAGAGTAAAGCAGTTTCAGATTGTAACTCTATGTTTTGTTTCCTTTTCATGTAGCTTTAAGCAGTGACTGGCGAGAAACACTTTCATTGAAAGGGGTTGCAAGCTTCCAAAAATTACGAGTCTCCAGAAATCTCAGCAAATATTTTTTCACCCAAACTGGATGATACTTTCAGGTAATGATCAGAACACTAAGCCCACTTGGTTCTCCAAATTTCGTTCTTCTATGTTGAAGCGTTCGTTTCCAGTAACAGTTTCCATTCTGGCATTTCACTCTGTTTTCTCCTATATTGATAGATGTATTTGAAACTCTAAATCAAACACGGTTTGTGCTAGCTTCTTGAAACTTGACACAGTAAAGCAGTTTCACATTCTAACTCTATGTTTTGTTTCCTTTTCTTGTAGACCTAAGCAGTGACGGGCGAGAAACACTTTCATTGAAAGGGGTTGCAAGCTTCCAAAAATTACGAGTCTCCAGAAATCTCAGCAAATATTTTTTCACCCAAACTGCATAATACTTTCAGGGAATGATCAGTACACTAAGCCCACTTGGTTCCCCAAATTTCGATCTTCTATGTTGAAGCGTTCGTTTCCAGTAACAGTTAGAATTTTGGCGTTTCACTCTGTTTTCTCCTATATTGATAGATGTATTTGGAACTCTAAATCAAACACGGTTTGTGCTAGCTTCTTGAAACTTGACACAGTAATGCAGTTTCACATTCTAACAATATGTTTTGTTTCCTTTTCATGTAGCCCTAAGCAGTGACTGGCGAGAAACACTTTCATTGAAAGGGGTTGCAAGCTTCCAAAAATTACGAGTCTCCAGAAATCTCAGCAAATATTTTTTCACCCAAACTGCATGATACTTTCTGGTAATGATCAGTACACTAAGCCCACTTGGTTCCCCAAATTTCGTTCTTCTATGTTGAAGCGTTCGTTTCCAGTAACAGTTTGAATTTTGGTGTTTCACTCTCTTTTCTCCTATATTGATAGATGTATTTGGAACTCTAAATCAAACACGGTTTGTGCTAGCTTCTTGAAACTTGACACAGTAAATCAGTTTCACATTCTAACTCTATGTTTTGTTTCCTTTTCTTGTAGCCCTAAGCAGTGACTGGCGAGAAACACTTTCATTGAAAGGGGTTGCAAGCTTCCAAAAATTACGAGTCTCCAGAAATCTCAGCAAATATTTTTTCACCCAAACTGGATGATACTTTCAGGTAATGATCAGTACACTAAGCCCACTTGGTTCCCCAAATTTCGATCTTCTATGTTGAAGCGTTCGTTTCCAGTAACAGTTTCCATTCTGGCATTTCACTCTGTTTTCTCCTATATTGATAGATGTATTTGGAACTCTAAATCAAACACGGTTTGTGCTAGCTTCTTAAAACTAGACACAGTAATGCAGTTTCACATTCTAACAATATGTTTTGTTTCCTTTTCATGTAGCCCTAAGCAGTGACTGGCGAGAAACACTTTCATTGAAAGGGGTTGCAAGCTTCCAAAAATTACGAGTCTCCAGAAATTTCAGCAAATATTTTTTCACCCAAACTGGATGATACTTTCAGGTAATTATCAGTACACTAAGCCCACTTGGTTTCCCAAATTTCGATCTTCTATGTTGAAGTGTTCGTTTCCAGTAACAGTTTCCATTCTGGCATTTCACTCTGTTTTCTCCTATATTGATAGATGTATTTGGAACTCTAAATCAAACATGGTTTGTGCTAGCTTCTTGAAACTTGACACAGTAAAGCAGTTTCACATTCTAACTCTATGTTTTGTTTCCTTTTCATGTAGCCCTAAGCAGTGACTGGCGAGAAACACTTTCATTGAAAGGGGTTGCAAGCTTCTAAAAATTACGAGTCTCCAGAAATCTCAGCAAATATTTTTTCACCCAAACTGGATGATACTTTCAGGTAATGATCAGTACACTAAGCCCACTTGGTTCTCCAAATTTCGTTCTTCTATGTTGAAGCGTTCGTTTCCAGTAACAGTTTGAATTTTGTCGTTTCACTCTTTTTTCTCCTATATTGACAGATGTATTTGGAACTCTAAATCAAACACGGTTTGTGCTAGCTTCTTGAAACTTGACACAGTAAAGCAGTTTCAGATTGTAACTCTATGCTTTGTTTCCTTTTCATGTAGCTTTAAGGAGTGACTGGCAAGAAACACTTTCATTGAAAGGGGTTGCAAGCTTCCAAAAATTACGAGTCTCCAGAAATCTCAGCAAATATTTTTTCACCCAAACTGGATGATACTTTCAGGTAATGATCAGTACACTTGGCCCACTTGGTTCTCCATATTTCGTTCTTCTATGTTGAAGCGTTCGTTTACAGTAACAGTTTCCACTCTGGCATTACAGTCTGTTTTCTCCTATATTGATAGATGTATTTTGAACTCTAAATCAAACACGGTTTGTGCTAGCTTCTTGAAACTTGACACAGTAATGCAGTTTCACATTCTAACAATATGTTTTGTTTCCTTTTCATGTAGCCCTAAGCAGTGACTGGCGAGAAACACTTTCATTGAAAGGGGTTGCAAGCTTCCAAAAATTACGAGTCTCCAGAAATCTCAGCAAATATTTGTTCACCCAAGCTGCATGATACTTTCAGGTAATGATCAGTACACTAAGCCCACTTGGTTCCCCAAATTTCGTTCTTCTATGTTGAAGCGTTCGTTTCCAGTAACAGTTAGAATTTTGGCGTTTCACTCTGTTTCCTTCTATATTGATAGATGTATTTGGAACTCTAAATCAAACACGGTTTGTGCTAGCTTCTTGAAACTTGACACAGTAAAGCAGTTTCACATTCTAACCCTAAGTTTTGTTTCCTTTTCATGTAGCCCTAAGCAGTGACTGGCGAGAAACACTTTCATTGAAAGGGGTTGCAAGCTTCCAAAAATTACGAGTCTCCAGAAATCTCAGCAAATATTTTTTCACCCAAACTGGATGATACTTTCAGGTAATGATAAGTACACTAAGCCCACTTGGTTCTCCAAATTTCGTTCTTCTATGTTGAAGCGTTCGTTTCCAGTAACAGTTAGAATTTTGTCGTTTCACTCTTTTTTCTCCTATATTGACAGATGTATTTGGAACTCTAAATCAAACACGGTTTGTGCTAGCTTCTTGAAACTTGACAGAGTAAAGCAGTTTCAGATTGTAACTCTATGTTTTGTTTCCTTTTCATGTAGCTTTAAGCAGTGACTGGCGAGAAACACTTTCATTGAAAGGGGTTGCAAGCTTCCAAAAATTACGAGTCTCCAGAAATCTCAGCAAATATTTTTTCACCCAAACTGCATGATACTTTCAGGGAATGATCAGTACACTAAGCCCACTTGGTTCCCCAAATTTCGATCTTCTATGTTGAAGCGTTCGTTTCCAGTAACAGTTTGAATTTTGTCGTTTCACTCTTTTTTCTCCTATATTGACAGATGTATTTGGAACTCTAAATCAAACACGGTTTGTGCTAGCTTCTTGAAACTTGACACAGTAAAGCAGTTTCAGATTGTAACTCTATGTTTTGTTTCCTTTTCATGTAGCTTTAAGCAGTGACTGGCGAGAAACACTTTCATTGAAAGGGGTTGCAAGCTTCCAAAAATTACGAGTCTCCAGAAATCTCAGCAAATATTTTTTCACCCAAACTGGATGATACTTTCAGGTAATGATAAGTACACTAAGCCCACTTGGTTCTCCAAATTTCGTTCTTCTATGTTGAAGCGTTCGTTTCCAGTAACAGTTAGAATTTTGTCGTTTCACTCTTTTTTCTCCTATATTGACAGATGTATTTGGAACTCAAAATCAAACACGGTTTGTGCTAGCTTCTTGAAACTTGACAGAGTAAAGCAGTTTCAGATTGTAACTCTATGTTTTGTTTCCTTTTCATGTAGCTTTAAGCAGTGACTGGCGAGAAACACTTTCATTGAAAGGGGTTGCAAGCTTCCAAAAATTACGAGTCTCCAGAAATCTCAGCAAATATTTTTTCACCCAAACTGGATGATACTTTCAGGTAATGATCAGAACACTAAGCCCACTTGGTTCTCCAAATTTCGTTCTTCTATGTTGAAGCGTTCGTTTCCAGTAACAGTTTCCATTCTGGCATTTCACTCTGTTTTCTCCTATATTGATAGATGTATTTGAAACTCTAAATCAAACACGGTTTGTGCTAGCTTCTTGAAACTTGACACAGTAAAGCAGTTTCACATTCTAACTCTATGTTTTGTTTCCTTTTCTTGTAGCCCTAAGCAGTGACGGGCGAGAAACACTTTCATTGAAAGGGGTTGCAAGCTTCCAAAAATTACGAGTCTCCAGAAATCTCAGCAAATATTTTTTCACCCAAACTGCATGATACTTTCAGGGAATGATCAGTACACTAAGCCAACTTGGTTCCCCAAATTTCGATCTTCTATGTTGAAGCGTTCGTTTCCAGTAACAGTTTCCATTCTGGCATTTCACTCTGTTTTCTCCTATATTGATAGATGTATTTGGAACTCTAAATCAAACACGGTTTGTGCTAGCTTCTTGAAACTTGACACAGTAATGCAGTTTCACATTCTAACAATATGTTTTGTTTCCTTTTCATGTAGCCCTAAGCAGTGACTGGAGAGAAACACTTTCATTGAAAGGGGTTGCAAGCTTCCAAAAATTACGAGTCTCCAGAAATCTCAGCAAATATTTTTTCACCCAAACTGCATGATACTTTCTGGTAATGATCAGTACACTAAGCCCACTTGGTTCCCCAAATTTCGTTCTTCTATGTTGAAGCGTTCGTTTCCAGTAACAGTTTGAATTTTGGTGTTTCACTCTCTTTTCTCCTATATTGATAGATGTATTTGGAACTCTAAATCAAACACGGTTTGTGCTAGCTTCTTGCAACTTGACACAGTAATGCAGTTTCACATTCTAACAATATGTTTTGTTTCCTTTTCATGTAGCCCTAAGCAGTGACTGGCGAGAAACACTTTCATTGAAAGGGGTTGCAAGCTTCCAAAAATTACGAGTCTCCAGAAATTTCAGCAAATATTTTTTCACCCAAACTGGATGATACTTTCAGGTAATTATCAGTACACTAAGCCCACTTGGTTTCCCAAATTTCGATCTTCTATGGTGAAGTGTTCGTTTCCAGTAACAGTTTCCATTCTGGCATTTCACTCTGTTTTCTCCTATATTGATAGATGTATTTGGAACTCTAAATCAAACACGGTTTGTGCTAGCTTCTTGAAACTTGACACAGTAAAGCAGTTTCACATTCTAACTCTAAGTTTTGTTTCCTTTTCATGTAGCCCTAAGCAGTGACTGGCGAGAAACACTTTCATTGAAAGGGGTTGCAAGCTTCCAAAAATTACGAGTCTCCAGAAATCTCAGCAAATATTTTTTCACCCAAACTGGATGATACTTTCAGGTAATGATCAGTACACTAAGCCCACTTGGTTCTCCAAATTTCGTTCTTCTATGTTGAAGCGTTCGTTTCCAGTAACAGTTTGAATTTTGTCGTTTCACTCTTTTTTCTCCTATATTGACAGATGTATTTGGAACTCTAAATCAAACACGGTTTGTGCTAGCTTCTTGAAACTTGACACAGTAAAGCAGTTTCAGATTGTAACTCTATGTTTTGTTTCCTTTTCATGTAGCTTTAAGCAGTGACTGGCGAGAAACACTTTCATTGAAAGGGGTTGCAAGCTTCCAAAAATTACGAGTCTCCAGAAATCTCAGCAAATATTTTTTCACCCAAACTGGATGATACTTTCAGGTAATGATCAGTACACTTGGCCCACTTGGTTCTCCATATTTCGTTCTTCTATGTTGAAGCGTTCGTTTACAGTAACAGTTTCCACTCTGGCATTACACTCTGTTTTCTCCTATATTGATAGATGTATTTGGAACTCTAAATCAAACACGGTTTGTGCTAGCTTCTTGAAACTTGACACAGTAATGCAGTTTCACATTCTAACAATATGTTTTGTTTCCTTTTCATGTAGCCCTAAGCAGTGACTGGCGAGAAACACTTTCATTGAAAGGGGTTGCAAGCTTCCAAAAATTACGAGTCTCCAGAAATCTCAGCAAATATTTGTTCACCCAAGCTGCATGATACTTTCAGGTAATGATCAGTACACTAAGCCCACTTGGTTCCCCAAATTTCGTTCTTCTATGTTGAAGCGTTCGTTTCCAGTAACAGTTAGAATTTTGGCGTTTCACTCTGTTTTCTCCTATATTGATAGATGTATTTGGAACTCTAAATCAAACACGGTTTGTGCTAGCTTCTTGAAACTTGACAGAGTAAAGCAGTTTCAGATTGTAACTCTATGTTTTGTTTCCTTTTCATGTAGCTTTAAGCAGTGACTGGCGAGAAACACTTTCATTGAAAGGGGTTGCAAGCTTCCAAAAATTACGAGTCTCCAGAAATCTCAGCAAATATTTTTTCACCCAAACTGGATGATACTTTCAGGTAATGATCAGTACACTAAGCCCACTTGGTTCTCCAAATTTCGTTCTTCTATGTTGAAGCGTTCGTTTCCAGTAACAGTTTGAATTTTGT
This sequence comes from Spermophilus citellus, assembly GCF_964194105.1. Classification (NCBI taxonomy): domain Eukaryota; kingdom Metazoa; phylum Chordata; class Mammalia; order Rodentia; family Sciuridae; genus Spermophilus; species Spermophilus citellus. The sequence goes on along the minus strand of NC_138185.1, from coordinate 83,777,296 downwards.
CGTTTCACTCTTTTTTCTCCTATATTGACAGATGTATTTGGAACTCTAAATCAAACACGGTTTGTGCTAGCTTCTTGAAACTTGACACAGTAAAGCAGTTTCAGATTGTAACTCTATGTTTTGTTTCCTTTTCATGTAGCTTTAAGCAGTGACTGGCGAGAAACACTTTCATTGAAAGGGGTTGCAAGCTTCCAAAAATTACGAGTCTCCAGAAATCTCAGCAAATATTTTTTCACCCAAACTGGATGATACTTTCAGGTAATGATCAGTACACTTGGCCCACTTGGTTCTCCATATTTCGTTCTTCTATGTTGAAGCGTTCGTTTACAGTAACAGTTTCCACTCTGGCATTACACTCTGTTTTCTCCTATATTGATAGATGTATTTGGAACTCTAAATCAAACACGGTTTGTGCTAGCTTCTTGAAACTTGACACAGTAATGCAGTTTCACATTCTAACAATATGTTTTGTTTCCTTTTCATGTAGCCCTAAGCAGTGACTGGCGAGAAACACTTTCATTGAAAGGGGTTGCAAGCTTCCAAAAATTACGAGTCTCCAGAAATCTCAGCAAATATTTGTTCACCCAAGCTGCATGATACTTTCAGGTAATGATCAGTACACTAAGCCCACTTGGTTCCCCAAATTTCGTTCTTCTATGTTGAAGCGTTCGTTTCCAGTAACAGTTAGAATTTTGGCGTTTCACTCTGTTTTCTCCTATATTGATAGATGTATTTGGAACTCTAAATCAAACACGGTTTGTGCTAGCTTCTTGAAACTTGACAGAGTAAAGCAGTTTCAGATTGTAACTCTATGTTTTGTTTCCTTTTCATGTAGCTTTAAGCAGTGACTGGCGAGAAACACTTTCATTGAAAGGGGTTGCAAGCTTCCAAAAATTACGAGTCTCCAGAAATCTCAGCAAATATTTTTTCACCCAAACTGGATGATACTTTCAGGTAATGATCAGTACACTAAGCCCACTTGGTTCTCCAAATTTCGTTCTTCTATGTTGAAGCGTTCGTTTCCAGTAACAGTTAGAATTTTGGCGTTTCACTCTGTTTTCTTCTATATTGATAGATGTATTTGGAACTCTAAATCAAACACGGTTTGTGCTAGCTTCTTGAAACTTGACACAGTAAAGCAGTTTCAGATTGTAACTCTATGTTTTGTTTCCTTTTCATGTAGCTTTAAGGAGTGACTGGCAAGAAACACTTTCATTGAAAGGGGTTGCAAGCTTCCAAAAATTACGAGTCTCCAGAAATCTCAGCAAATATTTTTTCACCCAAACTGGATGATACTTTCAGGTAATGATCAGTAAACTTGGCCCACTTGGTTCTCCATATTTCGTTCTTCTATGTTGAAGCGTTCGTTTACAGTAACAGTTTCCACTCTGGCATTACATTCTGTTTTCTCTTATATTGATAGATGTATTTTGAACTCTAAATCAAACACGGTTTGTGCTAGCTTCTTGAAACTTGACACAGTAATGCAGTTTCACATTCTAACAATATGTTTTGTTTTCTTTTCATGTAGCCCTAAGCAGTGACTGGCGAGAAACACTTTCATTGAAAGGGGTTGCAAGCTTCCAAAAATTACGAGTCTCCAGAAATCTCAGCAAATATTTGTTCACCCAAGCTGCATGATACTTTCAGGTAATGATCAGTACACTAAGCCCACTTGGTTCCCCAAATTTCGTTCTTCTATGTTGAAGCGTTCGTTTCCAGTAACAGTTAGAATTTTGGCGTTTCACTCTGTTTCCTTCTATATTGATAGATGTATTTGGAACTCTAAATCAAACACGGTTTGTGCTAGCTTCTTGAAACTTGACACAGTAAAGCAGTTTCACATTCTAACCCTAAGTTTTGTTTCCTTTTCATGTAGCCCTAAGCAGTGACTGGCGAGAAACACTTTCATTGAAAGGGGTTGCAAGCTTCCAAAAATTACGAGTCTCCAGAAATCTCAGCAAATATTTTTTCACCCAAACTGCATGATACTTTCAGGGAATGATCAGTACACTCAGCCCACTTGGTTCCCCAAATTTCGATCTTCTATGTTGAAGCGTTCGTTTCCAGTAACAGTTTCCATTCTGGCATTTCACTCTGTTTTCTCCTATATTGATAGATGTATTTGGAACTCTAAATCAAACACGGTTTGTGCTAGCTTCTTGAAACTTGACACAGTAACGCAGTTTCACATTCTAACAATATGTTTTGTTTCCTTTTCATGTAGCCCTAAGCAGTGACTGGAGAGAAACACTTTCATTGAAAGGGGTTGCAAGCTTCCAAAAATTACGAGTCTCCAGAAATCTCAGCAAATATTTTTTCACCCAAACTGCATGATACTTTCTGGTAATGATCAGTACACTAAGCGCACTTGGTTCCCCAAATTTCGTTCTTCTATGTTGAAGCGTTCGTTTCCAGTAACAGTTTGAATTTTGGTGTTTCACTCTCTTTCTCCTATATTGATAGATGTATTTGGAACTCTAAATCAAACACGGTTTGTGCTAGCTTCTTGAAACTTGACACAGTAAATCAGTTTCACATTCTAACTCTATGTTTTGTTTCCTTTTCTTGTAGCCCTAAGCAGTGACTGGCGAGAAACACTTTCATTGAAAGGGGTTGCAAGCTTCCAAAAATTACGAGTCTCCAGAAATCTCAGCAAATATTTTTTCACCCAAACTGGATGATACTTTCAGGTAATGATCAGTACACTAAGCCCACTTGGTTCCCCAAATTTCGATCTTCTATGTTGAAGCGTTCGTTTCCAGTAACAGTTTCCATTCTGGCATTTCACTCTGTTTTCTCCTATATTGATAGATGTATTTGGAACTCTAAATCAAACACGGTTTGTGCTAGCTTCTTGAAACTTGACAGAGTAATTCAGTTTCACATTCTAACAATATGTTTTGTTTCCTTTTCATGTAGCCCTAAGCAGTGACTGGCGAGAAACACTTTCATTGAAAGGGGTTGCAAGCTTCCAAAAATTATGAGTCTCCAGAAATTTCAGCAAATATTTTTTCACCCAAACTGGATGATACTTTCAGGTAATTATCAGTACACTAAGCCCACTTGGTTTCCCAAATTTCGATCTTCTATGTTGAAGTGTTCGTTTCCAGTAACAGTTTCCATTCTGGCATTTCACTCTGTTTTCTCCTATATTGATAGATGTATTTGGAACTCTAAATCAAACATGGTTTGTGCTAGCTTCTTGAAACTTGACACAGTAAAGCAGTTTCACATTCTAACTGTATGTTTTGTTTCCTTTTCATGTAGCCCTAAGCAGTGACTGGCGAGAAACACTTTCATTGAAAGGGGTTGCAAGCTTCTAAAAATTACGAGTCTCCAGAAATCTCAGCAAATATTTTTTCACCCAAACTGGATGATACTTTCACGTAATGATCAGTACACTTGGCCCACTTGGTTCTCCAAATTTCGTTCTTCTATGTTGAAGCGTTAGTTTCCAGTAACAGTTTCCATTCTGGCATTTCACTCTGTTTTCTCCTATATTGATAGATGTATTTGGAACTCTAAATCAAACACGGTTTGTGCTAGCTTCTTGAAACTTGACACAGTAATGCAGTTTCAGATTCTAACTCTATGTTTTGTTTCCTTTTCATGTAGCTTTAAGCAGTGACTGGCGAGAAACACTTTCATTGAAAGGGGTTGCAAGCTTCAAAAAATTACGAGTCTCCAGAAATCTCAGCAAATATTTGTTCACCCAAGCTGCATGATACTTTCAGGTAATGATCAGTACACTAAGCCCACTCGGTTCTCCAAATTTCATTCTTCTATGTTGAAGCGTTCGTTTCCAGTAACAGTTAGAATTTTGGCGTTTCACTCTGTTTTCTTCTATATTGATAGATGTATTTGGAACTCTAAATCAAACACGGTTTGTGCTAGCTTCTTGAAACTTGACACAGTAAAGCAGTTTCACATTCTAACTCTAAGTTTTGTTTCCTTTTCATGTAGCCCTAAGCAGTGACTGGCGAGAAACACTTTCATTGAAAGGGGTTGCAAGCTTCCAAAAATTACGAGTCTCCAGAAATCTCAGCAAATATTTTTTCACCCAAACTGGATGATACTTTCAGGTAATGATCAGTACACTAAGCCCACTTGGTTCTCCAAATTTCGTTCTTCTATGTTGAAGCGTTCGTTTCCAGTAACAGTTTGAATTTTGTCGTTTCACTCTTTTTTCTCCTATATTGACAGATGTATTTGGAACTCTAAATCAAACACGGTTTGTGCTAGCTTCTTGAAACTTGACACAGTAAAGCAGTTTCAGATTGTAACTCTATGTTTTGTTTCCTTTTCATGTAGCTTTAAGCAGTGACTGACGAGAAACACTTTCATTGAAAGGGGTTGCAAGCTTCCAAAAATTACGAGTCTCCAGAAATCTCAGCAAATATTTGTTCACCCAAGCTGCATGATACTTTCAGGTAATGATCAGTACACAAAGCCCACTTGGTACCCAAATTTCGTTCTTCTATGTTGAAGCGTTCGTTTCCAGTAACAGTTAGAATTTTGGCGTTTCACTCTGTTTTCTCCTATATTGATAGATGTATTTGGAACTCTAAATCAAACACGGTTTGTGCTAGCTTCTTGAAACTTGACACAGTAAAGCAGTTTCACATTCTAACCCTAAGTTTTGTTTCCTTTTCATGTAGCCCTAAGCAGTGAATGGCGAGAAACACTTTCATTGAAAAGGGTTGCAAGCTTCCAAAAATCACGAGTCTCCAGAAATCTCAGCAAATATTTTTTCACCCAAACTGGATGATACTTTCAGGTAATGATCAGTACACTAAGCCCACTTGGTTCTCCAAATTTCGTTCTTCTATGTTGAAGCGTTCGTTTCCAGTAACAGTTAGAATTTTGTCGTTTCACTCTTTTTTCTCCTATATTGACAGATGTATTTGGAACTCTAAATCAAACACGGTTTGTGCTAGCTCTTGAAACTTGACAGAGTAAAGCAGTTTCAGATTGTAATTCTATGTTTTGTTTCCTTTTCATGTAGCTTTAAGCAGTGACTGGCGAGAAACACTTTCATTGAAAGGGGTTGCAAGCTTCCAAAAATTACGAGTCTCCAGAAATCTCAGCAAATATTTTTTCACCCAAACTGGATGATACTTTCAGGTAATGATCAGAACACTAAGCCCACTTGGTTCTCCAAATTTCGTTCTTCTATGTTGAAGCGTTCGTTTCCAGTAACAGTTTCCATTCTGGCATTTCACTTTGTTTTCTCCTATATTGATAGATGTATTTGAAACTCTAAATCAAACACGGTTTGTGCTAGCTTCTTGAAACTTGACACAGTAAAGCAGTTTCACATTCTAACTCTATGTTTTGTTTCCTTTTCTTGTAGCCCTAAGCAGTGACGGGCGAGAAACACTTTCATTGAAAGGGGTTGCAAGCTTCCAAAAATTACGAGTCTCCAGAAATCTCAGCAAATATTTTTTCACCCAAACTGGATGATACTTTCAGGTAATGATCAGTACACTTGGCCCACTTGGTTCTCCATATTTCGTTCTTCTATGTTGAAGCGTTCGTTTACAGTAACAGTTTCCACTCTGGCATTACACTCTGTTTTCTCCTATATTGATAGATGTATTTGGAACTCTAAATCAAACACGGTTTGTGCTAGCTTCTTGAAACTTGACACAGTAATGCAGTTTCACATTCTAACAATATGTTTTGTTTCCTTTTCATGTAGCCCTAAGCAGTGACTGGCGAGAAACACTTTCATTGAAAGGGGTTGCAAGCTTCCAAAAATTACGAGTCTCCAGAAATCTCAGCAAATATTTGTTCACCCAAGCTGCATGATACTTTCAGGTAATGATCAGTACACTAAGCCCACTTGGTTCCCCAAATTTCGTTCTTCTATGTTGAAGCGTTCGTTTCCAGTAACAGTTAGAATTTTGGCGTTTCACTCTGTTTTCTCCTATATTGATAGATGTATTTGGAACTCTAAATCAAACACGGTTTGTGCTAGCTTCTTGAAACTTGACAGAGTAAAGCAGTTTCAGATTGTAACTCTATGTTTTGTTTCCTTTTCATGTAGCTTTAAGCAGTGACTGGCGAGAAACACTTTCATTGAAAGGGGTTGCAAGCTTCCAAAAATTACGAGTCTCCAGAAATCTCAGCAAATATTTTTTCACCCAAACTGGATGATACTTTCAGGTAATGATCAGTACACTAAGCCCACTTGGTTCTCCAAATTTCGTTCTTCTATGTTGAAGCGTTCGTTTCCAGTAACAGTTAGAATTTTGGCGTTTCACTCTGTTTTCTTCTATATTGATAGATGTATTTGGAACTCTAAATCAAACACGGTTTGTGCTAGCTTCTTGAAACTTGACACAGTAAAGCAGTTTCAGATTGTAACTCTATGTTTTGTTTCCTTTTCATGTAGCTTTAAGGAGTGACTGGCAAGAAACACTTTCATTGAAAGGGGTTGCAAGCTTCCAAAAATTACGAGTCTCCAGAAATCTCAGCAAATATTTTTTCACCCAAACTGGATGATACTTTCAGGTAATGATCAGTAAACTTGGCCCACTTGGTTCTCCATATTTCGTTCTTCTATGTTGAAGCGTTCGTTTACAGTAACAGTTTCCACTCTGGCATTACATTCTGTTTTCTCTTATATTGATAGATGTATTTTGAACTCTAAATCAAACACGGTTTGTGCTAGCTTCTTGAAACTTGACACAGTAATGCAGTTTCACATTCTAACAATATGTTTTGTTTTCTTTTCATGTAGCCCTAAGCAGTGACTGGCGAGAAACACTTTCATTGAAAGGGGTTGCAAGCTTCCAAAAATTACGAGTCTCCAGAAATCTCAGCAAATATTTGTTCACCCAAGCTGCATGATACTTTCAGGTAATGATCAGTACACTAAGCCCACTTGGTTCCCCAAATTTCGTTCTTCTATGTTGAAGCGTTCGTTTCCAGTAACAGTTAGAATTTTGGCGTTTCACTCTGTTTCCTTCTATATTGATAGATGTATTTGGAACTCTAAATCAAACACGGTTTGTGCTAGCTTCTTGAAACTTGACACAGTAAAGCAGTTTCACATTCTAACCCTAAGTTTTGTTTCCTTTTCATGTAGCCCTAAGCAGTGACTGGCGAGAAACACTTTCATTGAAAGGGGTTGCAAGCTTCCAAAAATTACGAGTCTCCAGAAATCTCAGCAAATATTTTTTCACCCAAACTGCATGATACTTTCAGGGAATGATCAGTACACTCAGCCCACTTGGTTCCCCAAATTTCGATCTTCTATGTTGAAGCGTTCGTTTCCAGTAACAGTTTCCATTCTGGCATTTCACTCTGTTTTCTCCTATATTGATAGATGTATTTGGAACTCTAAATCAAACACGGTTTGTGCTAGCTTCTTGAAACTTGACACAGTAACGCAGTTTCACATTCTAACAATATGTTTTGTTTCCTTTTCATGTAGCCCTAAGCAGTGACTGGAGAGAAACACTTTCATTGAAAGGGGTTGCAAGCTTCCAAAAATTACGAGTCTCCAGAAATCTCAGCAAATATTTTTTCACCCAAACTGCATGATACTTTCTGGTAATGATCAGTACACTAAGCGCACTTGGTTCCCCAAATTTCGTTCTTCTATGTTGAAGCGTTCGTTTCCAGTAACAGTTTGAATTTTGGTGTTTCACTCTCTTTCTCCTATATTGATAGATGTATTTGGAACTCTAAATCAAACACGGTTTGTGCTAGCTTCTTGAAACTTGACACAGTAAATCAGTTTCACATTCTAACTCTATGTTTTGTTTCCTTTTCTTGTAGCCCTAAGCAGTGACTGGCGAGAAACACTTTCATTGAAAGGGGTTGCAAGCTTCCAAAAATTACGAGTCTCCAGAAATCTCAGCAAATATTTTTTCACCCAAACTGGATGATACTTTCAGGTAATGATCAGTACACTAAGCCCACTTGGTTCCCCAAATTTCGATCTTCTATGTTGAAGCGTTCGTTTCCAGTAACAGTTTCCATTCTGGCATTTCACTCTGTTTTCTCCTATATTGATAGATGTATTTGGAACTCTAAATCAAACACGGTTTGTGCTAGCTTCTTGAAACTTGACAGAGTAATTCAGTTTCACATTCTAACAATATGTTTTGTTTCCTTTTCATGTAGCCCTAAGCAGTGACTGGCGAGAAACACTTTCATTGAAAGGGGTTGCAAGCTTCCAAAAATTATGAGTCTCCAGAAATTTCAGCAAATATTTTTTCACCCAAACTGGATGATACTTTCAGGTAATTATCAGTACACTAAGCCCACTTGGTTTCCCAAATTTCGATCTTCTATGTTGAAGTGTTCGTTTCCAGTAACAGTTTCCATTCTGGCATTTCACTCTGTTTTCTCCTATATTGATAGATGTATTTGGAACTCTAAATCAAACATGGTTTGTGCTAGCTTCTTGAAACTTGACACAGTAAAGCAGTTTCACATTCTAACTGTATGTTTTGTTTCCTTTTCATGTAGCCCTAAGCAGTGACTGGCGAGAAACACTTTCATTGAAAGGGGTTGCAAGCTTCTAAAAATTACGAGTCTCCAGAAATCTCAGCAAATATTTTTTCACCCAAACTGGATGATACTTTCACGTAATGATCAGTACACTTGGCCCACTTGGTTCTCCAAATTTCGTTCTTCTATGTTGAAGCGTTAGTTTCCAGTAACAGTTTCCATTCTGGCATTTCACTCTGTTTTCTCCTATATTGATAGATGTATTTGGAACTCTAAATCAAACACGGTTTGTGCTAGCTTCTTGAAACTTGACACAGTAATGCAGTTTCAGATTCTAACTCTATGTTTTGTTTCCTTTTCATGTAGCTTTAAGCAGTGACTGGCGAGAAACACTTTCATTGAAAGGGGTTGCAAGCTTCAAAAAATTACGAGTCTCCAGAAATCTCAGCAAATATTTGTTCACCCAAGCTGCATGATACTTTCAGGTAATGATCAGTACACTAAGCCCACTCGGTTCTCCAAATTTCATTCTTCTATGTTGAAGCGTTCGTTTCCAGTAACAGTTAGAATTTTGGCGTTTCACTCTGTTTTCTTCTATATTGATAGATGTATTTGGAACTCTAAATCAAACACGGTTTGTGCTAGCTTCTTGAAACTTGACACAGTAAAGCAGTTTCACATTCTAACTCTAAGTTTTGTTTCCTTTTCATGTAGCCCTAAGCAGTGACTGGCGAGAAACACTTTCATTGAAAGGGGTTGCAAGCTTCCAAAAATTACGAGTCTCCAGAAATCTCAGCAAATATTTTTTCACCCAAACTGGATGATACTTTCAGGTAATGATCAGTACACTAAGCCCACTTGGTTCTCCAAATTTCGTTCTTCTATGTTGAAGCGTTCGTTTCCAGTAACAGTTTGAATTTTGTCGTTTCACTCTTTTTTCTCCTATATTGACAGATGTATTTGGAACTCTAAATCAAACACGGTTTGTGCTAGCTTCTTGAAACTTGACACAGTAAAGCAGTTTCAGATTGTAACTCTATGTTTTGTTTCCTTTTCATGTAGCTTTAAGCAGTGACTGACGAGAAACACTTTCATTGAAAGGGGTTGCAAGCTTCCAAAAATTACGAGTCTCCAGAAATCTCAGCAAATATTTGTTCACCCAAGCTGCATGATACTTTCAGGTAATGATCAGTACACAAAGCCCACTTGGTACCCAAATTTCGTTCTTCTATGTTGAAGCGTTCGTTTCCAGTAACAGTTAGAATTTTGGCGTTTCACTCTGTTTTCTCCTATATTGATAGATGTATTTGGAACTCTAAATCAAACACGGTTTGTGCTAGCTTCTTGAAACTTGACACAGTAAAGCAGTTTCACATTCTAACCCTAAGTTTTGTTTCCTTTTCATGTAGCCCTAAGCAGTGAATGGCGAGAAACACTTTCATTGAAAAGGGTTGCAAGCTTCCAAAAATCACGAGTCTCCAGAAATCTCAGCAAATATTTTTTCACCCAAACTGGATGATACTTTCAGGTAATGATCAGTACACTAAGCCCACTTGGTTCTCCAAATTTCGTTCTTCTATGTTGAAGCGTTCGTTTCCAGTAACAGTTAGAATTTTGTCGTTTCACTCTTTTTTCTCCTATATTGACAGATGTATTTGGAACTCTAAATCAAACACGGTTTGTGCTAGCTCTTGAAACTTGACAGAGTAAAGCAGTTTCAGATTGTAATTCTATGTTTTGTTTCCTTTTCATGTAGCTTTAAGCAGTGACTGGCGAGAAACACTTTCATTGAAAGGGGTTGCAAGCTTCCAAAAATTACGAGTCTCCAGAAATCTCAGCAAATATTTTTTCACCCAAACTGGATGATACTTTCAGGTAATGATCAGAACACTAAGCCCACTTGGTTCTCCAAATTTCGTTCTTCTATGTTGAAGCGTTCGTTTCCAGTAACAGTTTCCATTCTGGCATTTCACTTTGTTTTCTCCTATATTGATAGATGTATTTGAAACTCTAAATCAAACACGGTTTGTGCTAGCTTCTTGAAACTTGACACAGTAAAGCAGTTTCACATTCTAACTCTATGTTTTGTTTCCTTTTCTTGTAGCCCTAAGCAGTGACGGGCGAGAAACACTTTCATTGAAAGGGGTTGCAAGCTTCCAAAAATTACGAGTCTCCAGAAATCTCAGCAAATATTTTTTCACCCAAACTGCATGATACTTTCAGGTAATGATCAGTACACTAAGCCCACTTGGTTCTCCAAATTTCGATCTTCTATGTTGAAGCGTTCGTTTCCAGTAACAGTTTCCATTCTGGCATTTCACTCTGTTTTCTCCTATATTGATAGATGTATTTGGAACTCTAAATCAAACACGGTTTGTGCTAGCTTCTTGAAACTTGACACAGTAATGCAGTTTCACATTCTAACAATATGTTTTGTTTCCTTTTCATGTAGCCCTAAGCAGTGACTGGCGAGAAACACTTTCATTGAAAGGGGTTGCAAGCTTCCAAAAATTACGAGTCTCCAGAAATCTCAGCAAATATTTTTTCACCCAAACTGCATGATACTTTCTGGTAATGATCAGTACACTAAGCCCACTTGGTTCCCCAAATTTCGTTCTTCTATGTTGAAGCGTTCGTTTCCAGTAACAGTTTGAATTTTGGTGTTTCACTCTCTTTTCTCCTATATTGATAGATGTATTTGGAACTCTAAATCAAACACGGTTTGTGCTAGCTTCTTGAAACTTGACACAGTAAATCAGTTTCACATTCTAACTCTATGTTTTGTTTCCTTTTCTTGTAGCCCTAAGCAGTGACTGGCGAGAAACACCTTCATTGAAAGGGGTTGCAAGCTTCCAAAAATCACGAGTCTCCAGAAATCTCAGCAAATATTTTTTCACCCAAACTGGATGATACTTTCAGGTAATGATCAGTACACTAAGCCCACTTGGTTCCCCAAATTTCGATCTTCTATGTTGAAGCGTTCGTTTCCAGTAACAGTTTCCATTCTGGCCTTTCACTCTGTTTTCTCCTATATTGATAGATGTATTTGGAACTCTAAATCAAACACGGTTTGTGCTAGCTTCTTGAAACTTGACACAGTAAAGCAGTTTCACATTCTAACTCTATGTTTTGTTTCCTTTTCATGTAGCCCTAAGCAGTGACTGGCGAGAAACACTTTCATTGAAAGGGGTTGCAAGCTTCTAAAAATTACGAGTCTCCAGAAATCTCAGCAAATATTTTTTCACCCAAACTGGATGATACTTTCACGTAATGATCAGTACACTTGGCCCACTTGGTTCTCCAAATTTCGTTCTTCTATGTTGAAGCGTTAGTTTCCAGTAACAGTTTCCATTCTGGCATTTCACTCTGTTTTCTCCTATATTGATAGATGTATTTGGAACTCTAAATCAAACACGGTTTGTGCTAGCTTCTTGAAACTTGACACAGTTGTGCAGTTTCAGATTCTAACTCTATGTTTTGTTTCCTTTTCATGTAGCTTTAAGCAGTGACTGGCGAGAAACACTTTCATTGAAAGGGGTTGCAAGCTTCCAAAAATTACGAGTCTCCAGAAATCTCAGCAAATATTTTTTCACCCAAACTGGATGATACTTTCAGGTAATGATCAGTACACTAAGCCCACTCGGTTCTCCAAATTTCATTCTTCTATGTTGAAGCGTTCGTTTCCAGTAACAGTTTCCATTCTGGCATTTCACTCTGTTTTCTCCTATATTGATAGATGTATTTGGAACTCTAAATCAAACACGGTTTGTGCTAGCTTCTTGAAACTTGACACAGTAAAGCAGTTTCACATTCTAACTCTATGTTTTGTTTCCTTTTCTTGTAGCCCTAAGCAGAGACTGGCGAGAAACACTTTCATTTAAAGGGGTTGCAAGCTTCTAAAAATTACGAGTCTCCAGAAATCTCAGCAAATATTTTTTCACCCAAACTGGATGATACTTTCAGGTAATGATCAGTACACTAAGCCCACTTGGTTCTCCAAATTTCGTTCTTCTATGTTGAAGCGTTCTTTTCCAGTAACAGTTTCCATTCTGGCATTTCACTCTGTTTTCTCCTATATTGATAGATGTATTTGGAACTCTAAATCAAACACGGTTTGTGCTAGCTTCTTGAAACTTGACACAGTAAAGCAGTTTCACATTCTAACAATATGTTTTGTTTCCTTTTCATGTAGCCCTAAGCAGTGACTGGCGAGAAACACTTTCATTGAAAGGGGTTGCAAGCTTCCAAAAATTACGAGTCTCCAGAAATCTCAACAAATATTTTTTCACCCAAGCTGCATGATACTTTCAGGTAATGATCAGTACACTAAGCCCACTTGGTTCCCCAAATTTCGTTCTTCTATGTTGAAGCGTTCGTTTCCAGTAACAGTTAGAATTTTGGCGTTTCACTCTGTTTTCTCCTATATTGATAGATGTATTTGGAACTCTAAATCAAACACGGTTTGTGCTAGCTTCTTGAAACTTGACACAGTAAAGCAGTTTCACATTCTAACTCTAAGTTTTGTTTCCTTTTCATGTAGCCCTAAGCAGTGACTGGCGAGAAACACTTTCATTGAAAGGGGTTGCAAGCTTCCAAAAATTACGAGTCTCCAGAAATCTCAGCAAATATTTTTTCACCCAAACTGGATGATACTTTCAGGTAATGATCAGTACACTAAGCCCACTTGGTTCTCCAAATTTCGTTCTTCTATGTTGAAGCGTTCGTTTCCAGTAACAGTTTGAATTTTGTCGTTTCACTCTTTTTTCTCCTATATTGATAGATGTATTTGGAACTCTAAATCAAACACGGTTTGTGCTAGCTTCTTGAAACTTGACACAGTAAAGCAGTTTCAGATTGTAACTCTATGTTTTGTTTCCTTTTCATGTAGCCCTAAGCAGTGACTGGCGAGAAACACTTTCATTGAAAGGGGTTGCAAGCTTCCAAAAATTACGAGTCTCCAGAAATCTCAGCAAATATTTTTTCACCCAAACTGGATGATACTTTCAGGTAATGATCAGTACACTAAGCCCACTTGGTTCTCCAAATTTCGTTCTTCTATGTTGAAGCGTTCTTTTCCAGTAACAGTTTCCATTCTGGCATTTCACTCTGTTTTCTCCTATATTGATAGATGTATTTGGAACTCTAAATCAAACACGGTTTGTGCTAGCTTCTTGAAACTTGACACAGTAAAGCAGTTTCACATTCTAACAATATGTTTTGTTTCCTTTTCATGTAGCCCTAAGCAGTGACTGGCGAGAAACACTTTCATTGAAAGGGGTTGCAAGCTTCCAAAAATTACGAGTCTCCAGAAATCTCACCAAATATTTTTTCACCCAAGCTGCATGATACTTTCAGGTAATGATCAGTACACTAAGCCCACTTGGTTCCCCAAATTTCGTTCTTCTATGTTGAAGCGTTCGTTTCCAGTAACAGTTAGAATTTTGGCGTTTCACTCTGTTTTCTCCTATATTGATAGATGTATTTGGAACTCTAAATCAAACACGGTATGTGCTAGCTTCTTGAAACTTGACACAGTAAAGCAGTTTCACATTCTAACTCTTAGTTTTGTTTCCTTTTCATGTAGCCCTAAGCAGTGACTGGCGAGAAACACTTTCATTGAAAGGGGTTGCAAGCTTCCAAAAATTACGAGTCTCCAGAAATCTCAGCAAATATTTTTTCACCCAAACTGGATGATACTTTCAGGTAATGATCAGTACACTAAGCCCACTTGGTTCTCCAAATTTCGTTCTTCTATGTTGAAGCGTTCGTTTCCAGTAACAGTTTGAATTTTGTCGTTTCACTCTTTTTTCTCCTATATTGATAGATGTATTTGGAACTCTAAATCAAACACGGTTTGTGCTAGCTTCTTGAAACTTGACACAGTAAAGCAGTTTCAGATTGTAACTCTATGTTTTGTTTCCTTTTCATGTAGCTTTAAGCAGTGACTGGCGAGAAACACTTTCATTGAAAGGGGTTGCAAGCTTCCAAAAATTACGAGTCTCCAGAAATCTCAGCAAATATTTTTTCACCCAAACTGGATGATACTTTCAGGTAATGATTAGTACACTAAGCCCACTTGGTTCTCCAAATTTCGTTCTTCTATGTTGAAGCGTTCGTTTCTAGTAACAGTTTGAATTTTGTCGTTTCACTCTGTTTTCTCCTATATTGATAGATGTATTTGGAACTCTAAATCAAACACGGTTTGTGCTAGCTTCTTGAAACTTGACACAGTAAAGCAGTTTCACATTCTAACTCTAAGTTTTGTTTCCTTTTCATGTAGCCCTAAGCAGTGACTGGCGAGAAACACTTTCATTGAAAGGGGTTGCAAGCTTCCAAAAATTACGAGTCTCCAGAAATCTCAGCAAATATTTTTTCACCCAAACTGGATGATACTTTCAGGTAATTATCAGTACACTAAGCCCACTTGGTTTCCCAAATTTCGATCTTCTATGTTGAAGTGTTCGTTTCCAGTAACAGTTTCCATTCTGGCATTTCACTCTGTTTTCTCCTATATTGATAGATGTATTTGGAACTCTAAATCAAACATGGTTTGTGCTAGCTTCTTGAAACTTGACACAGTAAAGCAGTTTCACATTCTAACTCTATGTTTTGTTTCCTTTTCATGTAGCCCTAAGCAGTGACTGGCGAGAAACACTTTCATTGAAAGGGGTTGCAAGCTTCTAAAAATTACGAGTCTCCAGAAATCTCAGCAAATATTTTTTCACCCAAACTGGATGATACTTTCACGTAATGATCAGTACACTTGGCCCACTTGGTTCTCCAAATTTCGTTCTTCTATGTTGAAGCGTTCGTTTCCAGTAACAGTTTCCATTCTGGCATTTCACTCTGTTTTCTCCTATATTGATAGATGTATTTGGAACTCTAAATCAAACACGGTTTGTGCTAGCTTCTTGAAACTTGACACAGTAATGCAGTTTCAGATTCTAACTCTATGTTTTGTTTCCTTTTCATGTAGCTTTAAGCAGTGACTGGCGAGAAACACTTTCATTGAAAGGGGTTGCAAGCTTCCAAAAATTACGAGTCTCCAGAAATCTCAGCAAATATTTGTTCACCCAAGCTGCATGATACTTTCAGGTAATGATCAGTACACTAAGCCCACTCGGTTCTCCAAATTTCATTCTTCTATGTTGAAGCGTTCGTTTCCAGTAACAGTTAGAATTTTGGCGTTTCACTCTGTTTTCTTCTATATTGATAGATGTATTTGGAACTCTAAATCAAACACGGTTTGTGCTAGCTTCTTGAAACTTGACACAGTAAAGCAGTTTCACATTCTAACTCTAAGTTTTGTTTCCTTTTCATGTAGCCCTAAGCAGTGACTGGCGAGAAACACTTTCATTGAAAGGGGTTGCAAGCTTCCAAAAATTACGAGTCTCCAGAAATCTCAGCAAATATTTTTTCACCCAAACTGGATGATACTTTCAGGTAATGATCAGTACACTAAGCCCACTTGGTTCTCCAAATTTCGTTCTTCTATGTTGAAGCGTTCGTTTCCAGTAACAGTTTGAATTTTGTCGTTTCACTCTTTTTTCTCCTATATTGACAGATGTATTTGGAACTCTAAATCAAACACGGTTTGTGCTAGCTTCTTGAAACTTGACAGAGTAAAGCAGTTTCAGATTGTAACTCTATGTTTTGTTTCCTTTTCATGTAGCTTTAAGCAGTGACTGGCGAGAAACACTTTCATTGAAAGGGGTTGCAAGCTTCCAAAAATTACGAGTCTCCAGAAATCTCAGCAAATATTTTTTCACCCAAACTGGATGATACTTTCAGGTAATGATCAGAACACTAAGCCCACTTGGTTCTCCAAATTTCGTTCTTCTATGTTGAAGCGTTCGTTTCCAGTAACAGTTTCCATTCTGGCATTTCACTTTGTTTTCTCCTATATTGATAGATGTATTTGAAACTCTAAATCAAACACGGTTTGTGCTAGCTTCTTGAAACTTGACACAGTAAAGCAGTTTCACATTCTAACTCTATGTTTTGTTTCCTTTTCTTGTAGCCCTAAGCAGTGACTGGCGAGAAACACTTTCATTGAAAGGGGTTGCAAGCTTCCAAAAATTACGAGTCTCCAGAAATCTCAGCAAATATTTTTTCACCCAAACTGCATGATACTTTCAGGTAATGATCAGTACACTAAGCCCACTTGGTTCTCCAAATTTCGATCTTCTATGTTGAAGCGTTCGTTTCCAGTAACAGTTTCCATTCTGGCATTTCACTCTGTTTTCTCCTATATTGATAGATGTATTTGGAACTCTAAATCAAACACGGTTTGTGCTAGCTTCTTGAAACTTGACACAGTAATGCAGTTTCACATTCTAACAATATGTTTTGTTTCCTTTTCATGTAGCCCTAAGCAGTGACTGGCGAGAAACACTTTCATTGAAAGGGGTTGCAAGCTTCCAAAAATTACGAGTCTCCAGAAATCTCAGCAAATATTTTTTCACCCAAACTGCATGATACTTTCTGGTAATGATCAGTACACTAAGCCCACTTGGTTCCCCAAATTTCGTTCTTCTATGTTGAAGCGTTCGTTTCCAGTAACAGTTTGAATTTTGGTGTTTCACTCTCTTTTCTCCTATATTGATAGATGTATTTGGAACTCTAAATCAAACACGGTTTGTGCTAGCTTCTTGAAACTTGACACAGTAAATCAGTTTCACATTCTAACTCTATGTTTTGTTTCCTTTTCTTGTAGCCCTAAGCAGTGACTGGCGAGAAACACCTTCATTGAAAGGGGTTGCAAGCTTCCAAAAATCACGAGTCTCCAGAAATCTCAGCAAATATTTTTTCACCCAAACTGGATGATACTTTCAGGTAATGATCAGTACACTAAGCCCACTTGGTTCCCCAAATTTCGATCTTCTATGTTGAAGCGTTCGTTTCCAGTAACAGTTTCCATTCTGGCATTTCACTCTGTTTTCTCCTATATTGATAGATGTATTTGGAACTCTAAATCAAACACGGTTTGTGCTAGCTTCTTGAAACTTGACACAGTAAAGCAGTTTCACATTCTAACTCTATGTTTTGTTTCCTTTTCATGTAGCCCTAAGCAGTGACTGGCGAGAAACACTTTCATTGAAAGGGGTTGCAAGCTTCTAAAAATTACGAGTCTCCAGAAATCTCAGCAAATATTTTTTCACCCAAACTGGATGATACTTTCACGTAATGATCAGTACACTTGGCCCACTTGGTTCTCCAAATTTCGTTCTTCTATGTTGAAGCGTTAGTTTCCAGTAACAGTTTCCATTCTGGCATTTCACTCTGTTTTCTCCTATATTGATAGATGTATTTGGAACTCTAAATCAAACACGGTTTGTGCTAGCTTCTTGAAACTTGACACAGTAATGCAGTTTCAGATTCTAACTCTATGTTTTGTTTCCTTTTCATGTAGCTTTAAGCAGTGACTGGCGAGAAACACTTTCATTGAAAGGGGTTGCAAGCTTCCAAAAATTACGAGTCTCCAGAAATCTCAGCAAATATTTTTTCACCCAAACTGGATGATACTTTCAGGTAATGATCAGTACACTAAGCCCACTCGGTTCTCCAAATTTCATTCTTCTATGTTGAAGCGTTCGTTTCCAGTAACAGTTTCCATTCTGGCATTTCACTCTGTTTTCTCCTATATTGATAGATGTATTTGGAACTCTAAATCAAACATGGTTTGTGCTAGCTTCTTGAAACTTGACACAGTAAAGCAGTTTCACATTCTAACTCTATGTTTTGTTTCCTTTTCATGTAGCCCTAAGCAGTGACTGGCGAGAAACACTTTCATTGAAAGGGGTTGCAAGCTTCTAAAAATTACGAGTCTCCAGAAATCTCAGCAAATATTTTTTCACCTAAACTGGATGATACTTTCACGTAATGATCAGTACACTTGGCCCACTTGGTTCTCCAAATTTCGTTCTTCAATGTTGAAGCGTTCGTTTCCAGTAACAGTTTCCATTCTGGCATTTCACTCTGTTTTCTCCTATATTGATAGATGTATTTGGAACTCTAAATCAAACACGGTTTGTGCTAGCTTCTTGAAACTTGACACAGTAATGCAGTTTCAGATTCTAACTCTATGTTTTGTTTCCTTTTCATGTAGCTTTAAGCAGTGACTGGCGAGAAACACTTTCATTGAAAGGGGTTGCAAGCTTCAAAAAATTACGAGTCTCCAGAAATCTCAGCAAATATTTGTTCACCCAAGCTGCATGATACTTTCAGGTAATGATCAGTACACTAAGCCCACTCGGTTCTCCAAATTTCATTCTTCTATGTTGAAGCGTTCGTTTCCAGTAACAGTTAGAATTTTGGCGTTTCACTCTGTTTTCTTCTATATTGATAGATGTATTTGGAACTCTAAATCAAACACGGTTTGTGCTAGCTTCTTGAAACTTGACACAGTAAAGCAGTTTCACATTCTAACTCTAAGTTTTGTTTCCTTTTCATGTAGCCCTAAGCAGTGACTGGCGAGAAACACTTTCATTGAAAGGGGTTGCAAGCTTCCAAAAATTACGAGTCTCAAGAAATCTCAGCAAATATTTTTTCACCCAAACTGGATGATACTTTCAGGTAATGATCAGTACACTAAGCCCACTTGGTTCTCCAAATTTCGTTCTTCTATGTTGAAGCGTTCGTTTCCAGTAACAGTTTGAATTTTGTCGTTTCACTCTTTTTTCTCCTATATTGACAGATGTATTTGGAACTCTAAATCAAACACGGTTTGTGCTAGCTTCTTGAAACTTGACACAGTAAAGCAGTTTCAGATTGTAACTCTATGTTTTGTTTCCTTTTCATGTAGCTTTAAGCAGTGACTGGCGAGAAACACTTTCATTGAAAGGGGTTGCAAGCTTCCAAAAATTACGAGTCTCCAGAAATCTCAGCAAATATTTGTTCACCCAAGCTGCATGATACTTTCAGGTAATGATCAGTACACTAAGCCCACTTGGTTCCCCAAATTTCGTTCTTCTATGTTGAAGCGTTCGTTTCCAGTAACAGTTAGAATTTTGGCGTTTCACTCTGTTTTCTCCTATATTGATAGATGTATTTGGAACTCTAAATCAAACACGGTTTGTGCTAGCTTCTTGAAACTTGACACAGTAAAGCAGTTTCACATTCTAACCCTAAGTTTTGTTTCCTTTTCATGTAGCCCTAAGCAGTGACTGGCGAGAAACACTTTCATTGAAAGGGGTTGCAAGCTTCCAAAAATCACGAGTCTCCAGAAATCTCAGCAAATATTTTTTCACCCAAACTGGATGATACTTTCAGGTAATGATCAGTACACTAAGCCCACTTGGTTCTCCAAATTTCGTTCTTCTATGTTGAAGCGTTCGTTTCCAGTAACAGTTAGAATTTTGTCGTTTCACTCTTTTTTCTCCTATATTGACAGATGTATTTGGAACTCTAAATCAAACACGGTTTGTGCTAGCTTCTTGAAACTTGACAGAGTAAAGCAGTTTCAGATTGTAACTCTATGTTTTGTTTCCTTTTCATGTAGCTTTAAGCAGTGACTGGCGAGAAACACTTTCATTGAAAGGGGTTGCAAGCTTCCAAAAATTACGAGTCTCCAGAAATCTCAGCAAATATTTTTTCACCCAAACTGGATGATACTTTCAGGTAATGATCAGAACACTAAGCCCACTTGGTTCTCCAAATTTCGTTCTTCTATGTTGAAGCGTTCGTTTCCAGTAACAGTTTCCATTCTGGCATTTCACTTTGTTTTCTCCTATATTGATAGATGTATTTGAAACTCTAAATCAAACACGGTTTGTGCTAGCTTCTTGAAACTTGACACAGTAAAGCAGTTTCACATTCTAACTCTATGTTTTGTTTCCTTTTCTTGTAGCCCTAAGCAGTGACGGGCGAGAAACACTTTCATTGAAAGGGGTTGCAAGCTTCCAAAAATTACGAGTCTCCAGAAATCTCAGCAAATATTTTTTCACCCAAACTGCATGATACTTTCAGGTAATGATCAGTACACTAAGCCCACTTGGTTCTCCAAATTTCGATCTTCTATGTTGAAGCGTTCGTTTCCAGTAACAGTTTCCATTCTGGCATTTCACTCTGTTTTCTCCTATATTGATAGATGTATTTGGAACTCTAAATCAAACACGGTTTGTGCTAGCTTCTTGAAACTTGACACAGTAATGCAGTTTCACATTCTAACAATATGTTTTGTTTCCTTTTCATGTAGCCCTAAGCAGTGACTGGCGAGAAACACTTTCATTGAAAGGGGTTGCAAGCTTCCAAAAATTACGAGTCTCCAGAAATCTCAGCAAATATTTTTTCACCCAAACTGCATGATACTTTCTGGTAATGATCAGTACACTAAGCCCACTTGGTTCCCCAAATTTCGTTCTTCTATGTTGAAGCGTTCGTTTCCAGTAACAGTTTGAATTTTGGTGTTTCACTCTCTTTTCTCCTATATTGATAGATGTATTTGGAACTCTAAATCAAACACGGTTTGTGCTAGCTTCTTGAAACTTGACACAGTAAAGCAGTTTCACATTCTAACTCTATGTTTTGTTTCCTTTTCATGTAGCCCTAAGCAGTGACTGGCGAGAAACACTTTCATTGAAAGGGGTTGCAAGCTTCTAAAAATTACGAGTCTCCAGAAATCTCAGCAAATATTTTTTCACCCAAACTGGATGATACTTTCACGTAATGATCAGTACACTTGGCCCACTTGGTTCTCCAAATTTCGTTCTTCTATGTTGAAGCGTTAGTTTCCAGTAACAGTTTCCATTCTGGCATTTCACTCTGTTTTCTCCTATATTGATAGATGTATTTGGAACTCTAAATCAAACACGGTTTGTGCTAGCTTCTTGAAACTTGACACAGTAAAGCAGTTTCACATTCTAACTCTATGTTTTGTTTCCTTTTCTTGTAGCCCTAAGCAGTGACTGGCGAGAAACACTTTCATTGAAAGGGGTTGCAAGCTTCCAAAAATTACGAGTCTCCAGAAATCTCAGCAAATATTTTTTCACCCAAACTAGATGATACTTTCAGGTAATGATCAGTACACTAAGCCCACTTGGTTCTCCAAATTTCGTTCTTCTATGTTGAAGCGTTCGTTTCCAGTAACAGTTTGAATTTTGTCGTTTCACTCTTTTTTCTCCTATATTGACAGATGTATTTGGAACTCTAAATCAAACACGGTTTGTGCTAGCTTCTTGAAACTTGACACAGTAAAGCAGTTTCAGATTGTAACTCTATGTTTTGTTTCCTTTTCATGTAGCTTTAAGCAGTGACTGGCGAGAAACACTTTCATTGAAAGGGGTTGCAAGCTTCCAAAAATTACGAGTCTCCAGAAATCTCAGCAAATATTTGTTCACCCAAGCTGCATGATACTTTCAGGTAATGATCAGCACACTAAGCCCACTTGGTTCCCCAAATTTCGTTCTTCTATGTTGAAGCGTTCGTTTCCAGTAACAGTTAGAATTTTGGCGTTTCACTCTGTTTTCTCCTATATTGATAGATGTATTTGGAACTCTAAATCAAACACGGTTTGTGCTAGCTTCTTGAAACTTGACACAGTAAAGCAGTTTCACATTCTAACCCTAAGTTTTGTTTCCTTTTCATGTAGCCCTAAGCAGTGACTGGCGAGAAACACTTTCATTGAAAGGGGTTGCAAGCTTCCAAAAATCACGAGTCTCCAGAAATCTCAGCAAATATTTTTTCACCCAAACTGGATGATACTTTCAGGTAATGATCAGTACACTAAGCCCACTTGGTTCTCCAAATTTCGTTCTTCTATGTTGAAGCGTTCGTTTCCAGTAACAGTTAGAATTTTGTCGTTTCACTCTTTTTTCTCCTATATTGACAGATGTATTTGGAACTCTAAATCAAACACGGTTTGTGCTAGCTTCTTGAAACTTGACAGAGTAAAGCAGTTTCAGATTGTAACTCTATGTTTTGTTTCCTTTTCATGTAGCTTTAAGCAGTGACTGGCGAGAAACACTTTCATTGAAAGGGGTTGCAAGCTTCCAAAAATTACGAGTCTCCAGAAATCTCAGCAAATATTTTTTCACCCAAACTGCATGATACTTTCAGGTAATGATCAGTACACTAAGCCCACTTGGTTCTCCAAATTTCGATCTTCTATGTTGAAGCGTTCGTTTCCAGTAACAGTTTCCATTCTGGCATTTCACTCTGTTTTCTCCTATATTGATAGATGTATTTGGAACTCTAAATCAAACACGGTTTGTGCTAGCTTCTTGAAACTTGACACAGTAATGCAGTTTCACATTCTAACAATATGTTTTGTTTCCTTTTCATGTAGCCCTAAGCAGTGACTGGCGAGAAACACTTTCATTGAAAGGGGTTGCAAGCTTCCAAAAATTACGAGTCTCCAGAAATCTCAGCAAATATTTTTTCACCCAAACTGCATGATACTTTCTGGTAATGATCAGTACACTAAGCCCACTTGGTTCCCCAAATTTCGTTCTTCTATGTTGAAGCGTTCGTTTCCAGTAACAGTTTGAATTTTGGTGTTTCACTCTCTTTTCTCCTATATTGATAGATGTATTTGGAACTCTAAATCAAACACGGTTTGTGCTAGCTTCTTGAAACTTGACACAGTAAATCAGTTTCACATTCTAACTCTATGTTTTGTTTCCTTTTCTTGTAGCCCTAAGCAGTGACTGGCGAGAAACACCTTCATTGAAAGGGGTTGCAAGCTTCCAAAAATCACGAGTCTCCAGAAATCTCAGCAAATATTTTTTCACCCAAACTGGATGATACTTTCAGGTAATGATCAGTACACTAAGCCCACTTGGTTCCCCAAATTTCGATCTTCTATGTTGAAGCGTTCGTTTCCAGTAACAGTTTCCATTCTGGCATTTCACTCTGTTTTCTCCTATATTGATAGATGTATTTGGAACTCTAAATCAAACACGGTTTGTGCTAGCTTCTTGAAACTTGACACAGTAAAGCAGTTTCACATTCTAACTCTATGTTTTGTTTCCTTTTCATGTAGCCCTAAGCAGTGACTGGCGAGAAACACTTTCATTGAAAGGGGTTGCAAGCTTCTAAAAATTACGAGTCTCCAGAAATCTCAGCAAATATTTTTTCACCCAAACTGGATGATACTTTCACGTAATGATCAGTACACTTGGCCCACTTGGTTCTCCAAATTTCGTTCTTCTATGTTGAAGCGTTAGTTTCCAGTAACAGTTTCCATTCTGGCATTTCACTCTGTTTTCTCCTATATTGATAGATGTATTTGGAACTCTAAATCAAACACGGTTTGTGCTAGCTTCTTGAAACTTGACACAGTAATGCAGTTTCAGATTCTAACTCTATGTTTTGTTTCCTTTTCATGTAGCTTTAAGCAGTGACTGGCGAGAAACACTTTCATTGAAAGGGGTTGCAAGCTTCCAAAAATTACGAGTCTCCAGAAATCTCAGCAAATATTTTTTCACCCAAACTGGATGATACTTTCAGGTAATGATCAGTACACTAAGCCCACTCGGTTCTCCAAATTTCATTCTTCTATGTTGAAGCGTTCGTTTCCAGTAACAGTTTCCATTCTGGCATTTCACTCTGTTTTCTCCTATATTGATAGATGTATTTGGAACTCTAAATCAAACATGGTTTGTGCTAGCTTCTTGAAACTTGACACAGTAAAGCAGTTTCACATTCTAACTCTATGTTTTGTTTCCTTTTCATGTAGCCCTAAGCAGTGACTGGCGAGAAACACTTTCATTGAAAGGGGTTGCAAGCTTCTAAAAATTACGAGTCTCCAGAAATCTCAGCAAATATTTTTTCACCTAAACTGGATGATACTTTCACGTAATGATCAGTACACTTGGCCCACTTGGTTCTCCAAATTTCGTTCTTCAATGTTGAAGCGTTCGTTTCCAGTAACAGTTTCCATTCTGGCATTTCACTCTGTTTTCTCCTATATTGATAGATGTATTTGGAACTCTAAATCAAACACGGTTTGTGCTAGCTTCTTGAAACTTGACACAGTAATGCAGTTTCAGATTCTAACTCTATGTTTTGTTTCCTTTTCATGTAGCTTTAAGCAGTGACTGGCGAGAAACACTTTCATTGAAAGGGGTTGCAAGCTTCAAAAAATTACGAGTCTCCAGAAATCTCAGAAAATATTTGTTCACCCAAGCTGCATGATACTTTCAGGTAATGATCAGTACACTAAGCCCACTCGGTTCTCCAAATTTCATTCTTCTATGTTGAAGCGTTCGTTTCCAGTAACAGTTAGAATTTTGGCGTTTCACTCTGTTTTCTTCTATATTGATAGATGTATTTGGAACTCTAAATCAAACACGGTTTGTGCTAGCTTCTTGAAACTTGACACAGTAAAGCAGTTTCACATTCTAACTCTAAGTTTTGTTTCCTTTTCATGTAGCCCTAAGCAGTGACTGGCGAGAAACACTTTCATTGAAAGGGGTTGCAAGCTTCCAAAAATTACGAGTCTCCAGAAATCTCAGCAAATATTTTTTCACCCAAACTGGATGATACTTTCAGGTAATGATCAGTACACTAAGCCCACTTGGTTCTCCAAATTTCGTTCTTCTATGTTGAAGCGTTCGTTTCCAGTAACAGTTTGAATTTTGTCGTTTCACTCTTTTTTCTCCTATATTGACAGATGTATTTGGAACTCTAAATCAAACACGGTTTGTGCTAGCTTCTTGAAACTTGACACAGTAAAGCAGTTTCAGATTGTAACTCTATGTTTTGTTTCCTTTTCATGTAGCTTTAAGCAGTGACTGGCGAGAAACACTTTCATTGAAAGGGGTTGCAAGCTTCCAAAAATTACGAGTCTCCAGAAATCTCAGCAAATATTTGTTCACCCAAGCTGCATGATACTTTCAGGTAATGATCAGTACACTAAGCCCACTTGGTTCCCCAAATTTCGTTCTTCTATGTTGAAGCGTTCGTTTCCAGTAACAGTTAGAATTTTGGCGTTTCACTCTGTTTTCTCCTATATTGATAGATGTATTTGGAACTCTAAATCAAACACGGTTTGTGCTAGCTTCTTGAAACTTGACACAGTAAAGCAGTTTCACATTCTAACCCTAAGTTTTGTTTCCTTTTCATGTAGCCCTAAGCAGTGACTGGCGAGAAACACTTTCATTGAAAGGGGTTGCAAGCTTCCAAAAATCACGAGTCTCCAGAAATCTCAGCAAATATTTTTTCACCCAAACTGGATGATACTTTCAGGTAATGATCAGTACACTAAGCCCACTTGGTTCTCCAAATTTCGTTCTTCTATGTTGAAGCGTTCGTTTCCAGTAACAGTTAGAATTTTGTCGTTTCACTCTTTTTTCTCCTATATTGACAGATGTATTTGGAACTCTAAATCAAACACGGTTTGTGCTAGCTTCTTGAAACTTGACAGAGTAAAGCAGTTTCAGATTGTAACTCTATGTTTTGTTTCCTTTTCATGTAGCTTTAAGCAGTGACTGGCGAGAAACACTTTCATTGAAAGGGGTTGCAAGCTTCCAAAAATTACGAGTCTCCAGAAATCTCAGCAAATATTTTTTCACCCAAACTGGATGATACTTTCAGGTAATGATCAGAACACTAAGCCCACTTGGTTCTCCAAATTTCGTTCTTCTATGTTGAAGCGTTCGTTTCCAGTAACAGTTTCCATTCTGGCATTTCACTTTGTTTTCTCCTATATTGATAGATGTATTTGAAACTCTAAATCAAACACGGTTTGTGCTAGCTTCTTGAAACTTGACACAGTAAAGCAGTTTCACATTCTAACTCTATGTTTTGTTTCCTTTTCTTGTAGCCCTAAGCAGTGACGGGCGAGAAACACTTTCATTGAAAGGGGTTGCAAGCTTCCAAAAATTACGAGTCTCCAGAAATCTCAGCAAATATTTTTTCACCCAAACTGCATGATACTTTCAGGTAATGATCAGTACACTAAGCCCACTTGGTTCTCCAAATTTCGATCTTCTATGTTGAAGCGTTCGTTTCCAGTAACAGTTTCCATTCTGGCATTTCACTCTGTTTTCTCCTATATTGATAGATGTATTTGGAACTCTAAATCAAACACGGTTTGTGCTAGCTTCTTGAAACTTGACACAGTAATGCAGTTTCACATTCTAACAATATGTTTTGTTTCCTTTTCATGTAGCCCTAAGCAGTGACTGGCGAGAAACACTTTCATTGAAAGGGGTTGCAAGCTTCCAAAAA
This sequence comes from Spermophilus citellus, assembly GCF_964194105.1. Taxonomy (NCBI): domain Eukaryota; kingdom Metazoa; phylum Chordata; class Mammalia; order Rodentia; family Sciuridae; genus Spermophilus; species Spermophilus citellus. Next base: position 83,750,656 of record NC_138185.1, on the reverse strand, counting down.
TTACGAGTCTCCAGAAATCTCAGCAAATATTTTTTCACCCAAACTGCATGATACTTTCTGGTAATGATCAGTACACTAAGCCCACTTGGTTCCCCAAATTTCGTTCTTCTATGTTGAAGCGTTCGTTTCCAGTAACAGTTTGAATTTTGGTGTTTCACTCTCTTTTCTCCTATATTGATAGATGTATTTGGAACTCTAAATCAAACACGGTTTGTGCTAGCTTCTTGAAACTTGACACAGTAAAGCAGTTTCACATTCTAACTCTATGTTTTGTTTCCTTTTCATGTAGCCCTAAGCAGTGACTGGCGAGAAACACTTTCATTGAAAGGGGTTGCAAGCTTCTAAAAATTACGAGTCTCCAGAAATCTCAGCAAATATTTTTTCACCCAAACTGGATGATACTTTCACGTAATGATCAGTACACTTGGCCCACTTGGTTCTCCAAATTTCGTTCTTCTATGTTGAAGCGTTAGTTTCCAGTAACAGTTTCCATTCTGGCATTTCACTCTGTTTTCTCCTATATTGATAGATGTATTTGGAACTCTAAATCAAACACGGTTTGTGCTAGCTTCTTGAAACTTGACACAGTAAAGCAGTTTCACATTCTAACTCTATGTTTTGTTTCCTTTTCTTGTAGCCCTAAGCAGTGACTGGCGAGAAACACTTTCATTGAAAGGGGTTGCAAGCTTCCAAAAATTACGAGTCTCCAGAAATCTCAGCAAATATTTTTTCACCCAAACTGGATGATACTTTCAGGTAATGATCAGTACACTAAGCCCACTTGGTTCTCCAAATTTCGTTCTTCTATGTTGAAGCGTTCGTTTCCAGTAACAGTTTGAATTTTGTCGTTTCACTCTTTTTTCTCCTATATTGACAGATGTATTTGGAACTCTAAATCAAACACGGTTTGTGCTAGCTTCTTGAAACTTGACACAGTAAAGCAGTTTCAGATTGTAACTCTATGTTTTGTTTCCTTTTCATGTAGCTTTAAGCAGTGACTGGCGAGAAACACTTTCATTGAAAGGGGTTGCAAGCTTCCAAAAATTACGAGTCTCCAGAAATCTCAGCAAATATTTGTTCACCCAAGGTGCATGATACTTTCAGGTAATGATCAGCACACTAAGCCCACTTGGTTCCCCAAATTTCGTTCTTCTATGTTGAAGCGTTCGTTTCCAGTAACAGTTAGAATTTTGGCGTTTCACTCTGTTTTCTCCTATATTGATAGATGTATTTGGAACTCTAAATCAAACACGGTTTGTGCTAGCTTCTTGAAACTTGACACAGTAAAGCAGTTTCACATTCTAACCCTAAGTTTTGTTTCCTTTTCATGTAGCCCTAAGCAGTGACTGGCGAGAAACACTTTCATTGAAAGGGGTTGCAAGCTTCCAAAAATCACGAGTCTCCAGAAATCTCAGCAAATATTTTTTCACCCAAACTGGATGATACTTTCAGGTAATGATCAGTACACTAAGCCCACTTGGTTCTCCAAATTTCGTTCTTCTATGTTGAAGCGTTCGTTTCCAGTAACAGTTAGAATTTTGTCGTTTCACTCTTTTTTCTCCTATATTGACAGATGTATTTGGAACTCTAAATCAAACACGGTTTGTGCTAGCTTCTTGAAACTTGACAGAGTAAAGCAGTTTCAGATTGTAACTCTATGTTTTGTTTCCTTTTCATGTAGCTTTAAGCAGTGACTGGCGAGAAACACTTTCATTGAAAGGGGTTGCAAGCTTCCAAAAATTACGAGTCTCCAGAAATCTCAGCAAATATTTTTTCACCCAAATGGATGATACTTTCAGGTAATGATCAGAACACTAAGCCCACTTGGTTCTCCAAATTTCGTTCTTCTATGTTGAAGCGTTCGTTTCCAGTAACAGTTTCCATTCTGGCATTTCACTTTGTTTTCTCCTATATTGATAGATGTATTTGAAACTCTAAATCAAACACGGTTTGTGCTAGCTTCTTGAAACTTGACACAGTAAAGCAGTTTCACATTCTAACTCTATGTTTTGTTTCCTTTTCTTGTAGCCCTAAGCAGTGACGGGCGAGAAACACTTTCATTGAAAGGGGTTGCAAGCTTCCAAAAATTACGAGTCTCCAGAAATCTCAGCAAATATTTTTTCACCCAAACTGCATGATACTTTCAGGTAATGATCAGTACACTAAGCCCACTTGGTTCTCCAAATTTCGATCTTCTATGTTGAAGCGTTCGTTTCCAGTAACAGTTTCCATTCTGGCATTTCACTCTGTTTTCTCCTATATTGATAGATGTATTTGGAACTCTAAATCAAACACGGTTTGTGCTAGCTTCTTGAAACTTGACACAGTAATGCAGTTTCACATTCTAACAATATGTTTTGTTTCCTTTTCATGTAGCCCTAAGCAGTGACTGGCGAGAAACACTTTCATTGAAAGGGGTTGCAAGCTTCCAAAAATCACGAGTCTCCAGAAATCTCAGCAAATATTTTTTCACCCAAACTGCATGATACTTTCTGGTAATGATCAGTACACTAAGCCCACTTGGTTCCCCAAATTTCGTTCTTCTATGTTGACGCGTTCGTTTCCAGTAACAGTTTGAATTTTGGTGTTTCACTCTCTTTTCTCCTATATTGATAGATGTATTTGGAACTCTAAATCAAACACGGTTTGTGCTAGCTTCTTGAAACTTGACACAGTAAATCAGTTTCACATTCTAACTCTATGTTTTGTTTCCTTTTCTTGTAGCCCTAAGCAGTGACTGGCGAGAAACACCTTCATTGAAAGGGGTTGCAAGCTTCCAAAAATCACGAGTCTCCAGAAATCTCAGCAAATATTTTTTCACCCAAACTGGATGATACTTTCAGGTAATGATCAGTACACTAAGCCCACTTGGTTCCCCAAATTTCAATCTTCTATGTTGAAGCGTTCGTTTCCAGTAACAGTTTCCATTCTGGCATTTCACTCTGTTTTCTCCTATATTGATAGATGTATTTGGAACTCTAAATCAAACACGGTTTGTGCTAGCTTCTTGAAACTTGACACAGTAAAGCAGTTTCACATTCTAACTCTATGTTTTGTTTCCTTTTCATGTAGCCCTAAGCAGTGACTGGCGAGAAACACTTTCATTGAAAGGGGTTGCAAGCTTCTAAAAATTACGAGTCTCCAGAAATCTCAGCAAATATTTTTTCACCCAAACTGGATGATACTTTCACGTAATGATCAGTACACTTGGCCCACTTGGTTCCCCAAATTTCGTTCTTCTATGTTGAAGCGTTAGTTTCCAGTAACAGTTTCCATTCTGGCATTTCACTCTGTTTTCTCCTATATTGATAGATGTATTTGGAACTCTAAATCAAACACGGTTTGTGCTAGCTTCTTGAAACTTGACACAGTAATGCAGTTTCAGATTCTAACTCTATGTTTTGTTTCCTTTTCATGTAGCTTTAAGCAGTGACTGGCGAGAAACACTTTCATTGAAAGGGGTTGCAAGCTTCCAAAAATTACGAGTCTCCAGAAATCTCAGCAAATATTTTTTCACCCAAACTGGATGATACTTTCAGGTAATGATCAGTACACTAAGCCCACTCGGTTCTCCAAATTTCATTCTTCTATGTTGAAGCGTTCGTTTCCAGTAACAGTTTCCATTCTGGCATTTCACTCTGTTTTCTCCTATATTGATAGATGTATTTGGAACTCTAAATCAAACACGGTTTGTGCTAGCTTCTTGAAACTTGACACAGTAAAGCAGTTTCACATTCTAACTCTATGTTTTGTTTCCTTTTCTTGTAGCCCTAAGCAGAGACTGGCGAGAAACACTTTCATTTAAAGGGGTTGCAAGCTTCTAAAAATTACGAGTCTCCAGAAATCTCAGCAAATATTTTTTCACCCAAACTGGATGATACTTTCAGGTAATGATCAGTACACTAAGCCCACTTGGTTCTCCAAATTTCGTTCTTCTATGTTGAAGCGTTCTTTTCCAGTAACAGTTTCCATTCTGGCATTTCACTCTGTTTTCTCCAATATTGATAGATGTATTTGGAACTCTAAATCAAACACGGTTTGTGCTAGCTTCTTGAAACTTGACACAGTAAAGCAGTTTCACATTCTAACAATATGTTTTGTTTCCTTTTCATGTAGCCCTAAGCAGTGACTGGCGAGAAACACTTTCATTGAAAGGGGTTGCAAGCTTCCAAAAATTACGAGTCTCCAGAAATCTCACCAAATATTTTTTCACCCAAGCTGCATGATACTTTCAGGTAATGATCAGTACACTAAGCCCACTTGGTTCCCCAAATTTCGTTCTTCTATGTTGAAGCGTTCGTTTCCAGTAACAGTTAGAATTTTGGCGTTTCACTCTGTTTTCTCCTATATTGATAGATGTATTTGGAACTCTAAATCAAACACGGTTTGTGCTAGCTTCTTGAAACTTGACACAGTAAAGCAGTTTCACATTCTAACTCTAAGTTTTGTTTCCTTTTCATGTAGCCCTAAGCAGTGACTGGCGAGAAACACTTTCATTGAAAGGGGTTGCAAGCTTCCAAAAATTACGAGTCTCCAGAAATCTCAGCAAATATTTTTTCACCCAAACTGGATGATACTTTCAGGTAATGATCAGTACACTAAGCCCACTTGGTTCTCCAAATTTCGTTCTTCTATGTTGAAGCGTTCGTTTCCAGTAACAGTTTGAATTTTGTCGTTTCACTCTTTTTTCTCTTATATTGATAGATGTATTTGGAACTCTAAATCAAACACGGTTTGTGCTAGCTTCTTGAAACTTGACACAGTAAAGCAGTTTCAGATTGTAACTCTATGTTTTGTTTCCTTTTCATGTAGCTTTAAGCAGTGACTGGCGAGAAACACTTTCATTGAAAGGGGTTGCAAGCTTCCAAAAATTACGAGTCTCCAGAAATCTCAGCAAATATTTTTTCACCCAAACTGGATGATACTTTCAGGTAATGATTAGTACACTAAGCCCACTTGGTTCTCCAAATTTCGTTCTTCTATGTTGAAGCGTTCGTTTCTAGTAACAGTTTGAATTTTGTCGTTTCACTCTGTTTTCTCCTATATTGATAGATGTATTTGGAACTCTAAATCAAACACGGTTTGTGCTAGCTTCTTGAAACTTGACACAGTAAAGCAGTTTCACATTCTAACTCTAAGTTTTGTTTCCTTTTCATGTAGCCCTAAGCAGTGACTGGCGAGAAACACTTTCATTGAAAGGGGTTGCAAGCTTCCAAAAATTACGAGTCTCCAGAAATCTCAGCAAATATTTTTTCACCCAAACTGGATGATACTTTCAGGTAATGATCAGTACACTAAGCCCACTTGGTTCCCCAAATTTCGATCTTCTATGTTGAAGCGTTCGTTTCCAGTAACAGTTTCCATTCTGGCATTTCACTCTGTTTTCTCCTATATTGATAGATGTATTTGGAACTCTAAATCAAACACGGTTTGTGCTAGCTTCTTGAAACTTGACACAGTAAAGCAGTTTCAGATTGTAACTCTATGTTTTGTTTCCTTTTCATGTAGCTTTAAGCAGTGACTGGCGAGAAACACTTTCATTGAAAGGGGTTGCAAGCTTCCAAAAATTACGAGTCTCCAGAAATCTCAGCAAATATTTTTTCACCCAAACTGGATGATACTTTCAGGTAATGATTAGTACACTAAGCCCACTTGGTTCTCCAAATTTCGTTCTTCTATGTTGAAGCGTTCGTTTCTAGTAACAGTTTGAATTTTGTCGTTTCACTCTGTTTTCTCCTATATTGATAGATGTATTTGGAACTCTAAATCAAACACGGTTTGTGCTAGCTTCTTGAAACTTGACACAGTAAAGCAGTTTCACATTCTAACAATATGTTTTGTTTCCTTTTCATGTAGCCCTAAGCAGTGACTGGCGAGAAACACTTTCATTGAAAGGGGTTGCAAGCTTCTAAAAATTACGAGTCTCCAGAAATCTCAGCAAATATTTTTTCACCCAAACTGGATGATACTTTCACGTAATGATCAGTACACTTGGCCCACTTGGTTCTCCAAATTTCGTTCTTCTATGTTGACGCGTTCGTTTCCAGTAACAGTTTCCATTCTGGCATTTCACTCTGTTTTCTCCTATATTGATAGATGTATTTGGAACTCTAAATCAAACACGGTTTGTGCTAGCTTCTTGAAACTTGACACAGTAATGCAGTTTCAGATTCTAACTCTATGTTTTTTTCCTTTTCATGTAGCTTTAAGCAGTGACTGGCGAGAAACACTTTCATTGAAAGGGGTTGCAAGCTTCCAAAAATTACGAGTCTCCAGAAATCTCAGCAAATATTTTTTCACCCAAACTTGATGATACTTTCAGGTAATGATCAGTACACTAAGCCCACTCGGTTCTCCAAATTTCATTCTTCTATGTTGAAGCGTTCGTTTCCAGTAACAGTTTCCATTCTGGCATTTCACTCTGTTTTCTCCTATATTGATAGATGTATTTGGAACTCTAAATCAAACACGGTTTGTGCTAGCTTCTTGAAACTTGACACAGTAAAGCAGTTTCACATTCTAACTCTATGTTTTGTTTCCTTTTCATGTAGCTTTAAGCAGTGACTGGCGAGAAACACTTTCATTGAAAGGGGTTGCAAGCTTCCAAAAATTACGAGTCTCCAGAAATCTCAGCAAATATTTTTTCACCCAAACTGCATGATACTTTCAGGTAATGATCAGTACACTAAGCCCACTTGATTCCCCAAATTTCGATCTTCTATGTTGAAGCGATCGTTTCCAGTAACAGTTTGAATTTTTGCGTTTCACTCTGTTTTCTCCTATATTGATAGATGTATTTGGAACTCTAAATCAAACACGGTTTGTGCTAGCTTCTTGAAACTTGACACAGTAAAGCAGTTTCACATTCTAACTCTATGTTTTGTTTCCTTTTCATGTAGCTTTAAGCAGTGACTGGCGAGAAACACCTTCATTGAAAGGGGTTGCAAGCTTCCAAAAATCACGAGTCTCCAGAAATCTCAGCAAATATTTTTTCACCCAAACTGGATGATACTTTCAGGTAATGATCAGTACACTAAGCCCACTCGGTTCTCCAAATTTCATTCTTCTATGTTGAAGCGTTCGTTTCCAGTAACAGTTTCCATTCTGGCATTTCACTCTGTATTCTCCAATATTGATAGATGTATTTGGAACTCTAAATCAAACACGGTTTGTGCTAGCTTCCTGAAACTTGACACAGTAAAGCAGTTTCACATTCTAACTCTAAGTTTTGTTTCCTTTTCTTGTAGCCCTAAGCAGAGACTGGCGAGAAACACTTTCATTGAAAGGGGTTGCAAGCTTCTAAAAATTACGAGTCTCCAGAAATCTCAGCAAATATTTTTTCACCCAAACTGGATGATACTTTCAGGTAATGATCAGTACACTTGGCCCACTTGGTTCTCCATATTTCGTTCTTCTATGTTGAAGCGTTCGTTTCCAGTAACAGTTTCCATTCTGGCATTACACTCTGTTTTCTCCTATATTGATAGATGTATTTGGAACTCTAAATCAAACACGATTTGTGCTAGCTTCTTGAAACTTGACACAGTAATGCAGTTTCACATTCTAACAATATGTTTTGTTTCCTTTTCATGTAGCCCTAAGCAGTGACTGGCGAGAAACACTTTCATTGAAAGGGGTTGCAAGCTTCCAAAAATTACGAGTCTCCAGAAATCTCACCAAATATTTTTTCACCCAAGCTGCATGATACTTTCAGGTAATGATCAGTACACTAAGCCCACTTGGTTCCCCAAATTTCGTTCTTCTATGTTGAAGCGTTCGTTTCCAGTAACAGTTAGAATTTTGGCGTTTCACTCTGTTTTCTTCTATATTGATAGATGTATTTGGAACTCTAAATCAAACACGGTTTGTGCTAGCTTCTTGAAACTTGACACAGTAAAGCAGTTTCACATTCTAACTCTAAGTTTTGTTTCCTTTTCATGTAGCCCTAAGCAGTGACTGGCGAGAAACACTTTCATTGAAAGGGGTTGCAAGCTTCCAAAAATTACGAGTCTCCAGAAATCTCAGCAAATATTTTTTCACCCAAACTGGATGATACTTTCAGGTAATGATCAGTACACTAAGCCCACTTGGTTCTCCAAATTTCGTTCTTCTATGTTGAAGCGTTCGTTTCCAGTAACAGTTTGAATTTTGTCGTTTCACTCTTTTTTCTCCTATATTGACAGATGTATTTGGAACTCTAAATCAAACACGGTTTGTGCTAGCTTCTTGAAACTTGACACAGTAAAGCAGTTTCAGATTGTAACTCTATGTTTTGTTTCCTTTTCATGTAGCTTTAAGGAGTGACTGGCAAGAAGCACTTTCATTGAAAGGGGTTGCAAGCTTCCAAAAATTACGAGTCTCCAGAAATCTCAGCAAATATTTTTTCACCCAAACTGGATGATACTTTCAGGTAATGATCAGTACACTTGGCCCACTTGGTTCTCCATATTTCGTTCTTCTATGTTGAAGCGTTCGTTTACAGTAACAGTTTCCACTCTGGCATTACACTCTGTTTTCTCCTATATTGATAGATGTATTTGGAACTCTAAATCAAACACGGTTTGTGCTAGCTTCTTAAAACTTGAGACAGTAATGCAGTTTCACATTCTAACAATATGTTTTGTTTCCTTTTCATGTAGCCCTAAGCAGTGACTGGCGAGAAACACTTTCATTGAAAGGGGTTGCAAGCTTCCAAAAATTACGAGTCTCCAGAAATCTCAGCAAATATTTGTTCACCCAAGCTGCATGATACTTTCAGGTAATGATCAGTACACTAAGCCCACTTGGTTCCCCAAATTTCGTTCTTCTATGTTGAAGCGTTCGTTTCCAGTAACAGTTAGAATTTTGGCGTTTCACTCTGTTTCCTTCTATATTGATAGATGTATTTGGAACTCTAAATCAAACACGGTTTGTGCTAGCTTCTTGAAACTTGACACAGTAAAGCAGTTTCACATTCTAACCCTAAGTTTTGTTTCCTTTTCATGTAGCCCTAAGCAGTGACTGGCGAGAAACACTTTCATTGAAAGGGGTTGCAAGCTTCCAAAAATTACGAGTCTCCAGAAATATCAGCAAATATTTTTTCACCCAAACTGGATGATACTTTCAGGTAATGATCAGTACACTAAGCCCACTTGGTTCTCCAAATTTCGTTCTTCTATGTTGAAGCGTTCGTTTCCAGTAACAGTTTCCATTCTGGCATTTCACTCTGTTTTCTCCTATATTGATAGATGTATTTGGAACTCTAAATCAAACACGGTTTGTGCTAGCTTCTTGAAACTTGACACAGTAATGCAGTTTCACATTCTAACAATATGTTTTGTTTCCTTTTCATGTAGCCCTAAGCAGTGACTGGCGAGAAACACTTTCATTGAAAGGGGTTGCAAGCTTCCAAAAATTACGAGTCTTCAGAAATCTCACCAAATATTTTTTCACCCAAACTAGATGATACTTTCAGGTAATGATCAGTACACTAAGCCCTCTTGGTTCCCCAAATTTCGTTCTTCTATGTTGAAGCGTTCGTTTCCACTAACAGTTTCCACTCTGGCATTTCACTCTGTTTTCTCCTATATTGATAGATGTATTTGGAACTCTAAATCAAACACGGTTTGTGCTAGCTTCTTGAAACTTGACACAGTAAAGCAGTTTCACATTCTAACTCTATGTTTTGTTTCCTTTTCATGTAGCTTTAAGCAGTGACTGGCGAGAAACACCTTCATTGAAAGGGGTTGCAAGCTTCCAAAAATTACGAGTCTCCAGAAATCTCAGCAAATATTTTTTCACCCAAACTGGATGATAATTTCAGGTAATGATCAGTACACTAAGCCCACTCGGTTCTCCAAATTTCATTCTTCTATGTTGAAGCGTTCGTTTCCAGTAACAGTTTCCATTCTGGCATTTCACTCTGTATTCTCCAATATTGATAGATGTATTTGGAACTCTAAATCAAACACGGTTTGTGCTAGCTTCCTGAAACTTGACACAGTAAAGCAGTTTCACATTCTAACTCTAAGTTTTGTTTCCTTTTCTTGTAGCCCTAAGCAGAGACTGGCGAGAAACACTTTCATTGAAAGGGGTTGCAAGCTTCTAAAAATTACGAGTCTCCAGAAATCTCAGCAAATATTTTTTCACCCAAACTGGATGATACTTTCAGGTAATGATCAGTACACTTGGCCCACTTGGTTCTCCATATTTCGTTCTTCTATGTTGAAGCGTTCGTTTCCAGTAACAGTTTCCATTCTGGCATTACACTCTGTTTTCTCCTATATTGATAGATGTATTTGGAACTCTAAATCAAACACGATTTGTGCTAGCTTCTTGAAACTTGACACAGTAATGCAGTTTCACATTCTAACAATATGTTTTGTTTCCTTTTCATGTAGCCCTAAGCAGTGACTGGCGAGAAACACTTTCATTGAAAGGGGTTGCAAGCTTCCAAAAATTACGAGTCTCCAGAAATCTCACCAAATATTTTTTCACCCAAGCTGCATGATACTTTCAGGTAATGATCAGTACACTAAGCCCACTTGGTTCCCCAAATTTCGTTCTTCTATGTTGAAGCGTTCGTTTCCAGTAACAGTTAGAATTTTGGCGTTTCACTCTGTTTTCTTCTATATTGATAGATGTATTTGGAACTCTAAATCAAACACGGTTTGTGCTAGCTTCTTGAAACTTGACACAGTAAAGCAGTTTCACATTCTAACTCTAAGTTTTGTTTCCTTTTCATGTAGCCCTAAGCAGTGACTGGCGAGAAACACTTTCATTGAAAGGGGTTGCAAGCTTCCAAAAATTACGAGTCTCCAGAAATCTCAGCAAATATTTTTTCACCCAAACTGGATGATACTTTCAGGTAATGATCAGTACACTAAGCCCACTTGGTTCTCCAAATTTCGTTCTTCTATGTTGAAGCGTTCGTTTCCAGTAACAGTTTGAATTTTGTCGTTTCACTCTTTTTTCTCCTATATTGACAGATGTATTTGGAACTCTAAATCAAACACGGTTTGTGCTAGCTTCTTGAAACTTGACACAGTAAAGCAGTTTCAGATTGTAACTCTATGTTTTGTTTCCTTTTCATGTAGCTTTAAGGAGTGACTGGCAAGAAGCACTTTCATTGAAAGGGGTTGCAAGCTTCCAAAAATTACGAGTCTCCAGAAATCTCAGCAAATATTTTTTCACCCAAACTGGATGATACTTTCAGGTAATGATCAGTACACTTGGCCCACTTGGTTCTCCATATTTCGTTCTTCTATGTTGAAGCGTTCGTTTACAGTAACAGTTTCCACTCTGGCATTACACTCTGTTTTCTCCTATATTGATAGATGTATTTGGAACTCTAAATCAAACACGGTTTGTGCTAGCTTCTTAAAACTTGAGACAGTAATGCAGTTTCACATTCTAACAATATGTTTTGTTTCCTTTTCATGTAGCCCTAAGCAGTGACTGGCGAGAAACACTTTCATTGAAAGGGGTTGCAAGCTTCCAAAAATTACGAGTCTCCAGAAATCTCAGCAAATATTTGTTCACCCAAGCTGCATGATACTTTCAGGTAATGATCAGTACACTAAGCCCACTTGGTTCCCCAAATTTCGTTCTTCTATGTTGAAGCGTTCGTTTCCAGTAACAGTTAGAATTTTGGCGTTTCACTCTGTTTCCTTCTATATTGATAGATGTATTTGGAACTCTAAATCAAACACGGTTTGTGCTAGCTTCTTGAAACTTGACACAGTAAAGCAGTTTCACATTCTAACCCTAAGTTTTGTTTCCTTTTCATGTAGCCCTAAGCAGTGACTGGCGAGAAACACTTTCATTGAAAGGGGTTGCAAGCTTCCAAAAATTACGAGTCTCCAGAAATATCAGCAAATATTTTTTCACCCAAACTGGATGATACTTTCAGGTAATGATCAGTACACTAAGCCCACTTGGTTCTCCAAATTTCGTTCTTCTATGTTGAAGCGTTCGTTTCCAGTAACAGTTTCCATTCTGGCATTTCACTCTGTTTTCTCCTATATTGATAGATGTATTTGGAACTCTAAATCAAACACGGTTTGTGCTAGCTTCTTGAAACTTGACACAGTAATGCAGTTTCACATTCTAACAATATGTTTTGTTTCCTTTTCATGTAGCCCTAAGCAGTGACTGGCGAGAAACACTTTCATTGAAAGGGGTTGCAAGCTTCCAAAAATTACGAGTCTTCAGAAATCTCACCAAATATTTTTTCACCCAAACTAGATGATACTTTCAGGTAATGATCAGTACACTAAGCCCTCTTGGTTCCCCAAATTTCGTTCTTCTATGTTGAAGCGTTCGTTTCCACTAACAGTTTCCACTCTGGCATTTCACTCTGTTTTCTCCTATATTGATAGATGTATTTGGAACTCTAAATCAAACACGGTTTGTGCTAGCTTCTTGAAACTTGACACAGTAAAGCAGTTTCACATTCTAACTCTATGTTTTGTTTCCTTTTCATGTAGCTTTAAGCAGTGACTGGCGAGAAACACCTTCATTGAAAGGGGTTGCAAGCTTCCAAAAATTACGAGTCTCCAGAAATCTCAGCAAATATTTTTTCACCCAAACTGGATGATAATTTCAGGTAATGATCAGTACACTAAGCCCACTCGGTTCTCCAAATTTCATTCTTCTATGTTGAAGCGTTCGTTTCCACTAACAGTTTCCATTCTGGCATTTCACTCTGTTTTCTCCTATATTGATAGATGTATTTGGAACTCTAAATCAAACACGGTTTGTGCTAGCTTCTTGAAACTTGACACAGTAAAGCAGTTTCACATTCTAACTCTATGTTTTGTTTCCTTTTCATGTAGCCCTAAGCAGTGACTGGCGAGAAACACTTTCATTGAAAGGGGTTGCAAGCTTCCAAAAATTACGAGTCTCCAGAAATCTCAGCAAATATTTTTTCACCCAAACTGGATGATACTTTCAGGTAATGATCAGTACACTAAGCCCACTTGGTTCCCCAAATTTCGTTCTTCTATGTTGAAGCGTTCGTTTCCAGTAACAGTTTGAATTTTGTCGTTTCACTCTGTTTTCTCCTATATTGATAGATGTATTTGGAACACTAAATCAAACACGGTTTGTGCTAGCTTCTTGAAACTTGACACAGTAAAGCAGTTTCACATTCTAAGTTTTGTTTCCTTTTCATGTAGCTTTAAGCAGTGACTGGCGAGAAACACTTTCATTGAAAGGGGTTGCAAGCTTCCAAAAATTGCGAGTCTCCAGAAATCTCAGCAAATATTTTTTCACCCAAACTGGATGATACTTTCAGGTAATGATCAGTACACTAAGCCCACTTGGTTCCCCAAATTTCGTTCTTCTATGTTGAAGCGTTCGTTTCCAGTAACAGTTTGAATTTTGTCGTTTCATTCTGTTTTCTCCTATATTGATAGATGTATTTGGAACACTAAATCAAACACGGTTTGTGCTAGCTTCTTGAAACTTGACACAGTAAAGTAGTTTCACATTCTAACTCTATGTTTTGTTTCCTTTTCATGTAGCTTTAAGCAGTGACTGGCGAGAAACACCTTCATTGAAAGGGGTTGCAAGCTTCCAAAAACCACGAGTCTCCAGAAATCTCAGCAAATATTTTTTCACCCAAACTGGATGATACTTTCAGGTAATGATCAGTACACTTGGCCCACTTGGTTCTCCATATTTCGTTCTTCTATGTTGAAGCGTTCGTTTACAGTAACAGTTTCCACTCTGGCATTACACTCTGTTTTCTCCTATATTGATAGATGTATTTGGAATTCTAAATCAAACACGGTTTGTGCTAGCTTCTTGAAACTTGACACAGTAATGCAGTTTCAGATTCTAACCCTATGTTTTGTTTCCTTTTCATGTAGCTTTAAGCAGTGACTGGCGAGAAACACTTTCATTGAAAGGGGTTGCAAGCTTCCAAAAATTACGAGTCTCCAGAAATCTCAGCAAATATTTTTTCACCCAAACTGGATGATACTTTCAGGTAATGATCAGTACACTAAGCCCACTTGGTTCTCCAAATTTCATTCTTCTATGTTGAAGCGTTCGTTTCCATTAACAGTTTCCATTCTGGCATTTCACTCTGTTTTCTCCTATATTGATAGATGTATTTGGAACTCTAAATCAAACACGGTTTGTGCTAGCTTCTTGAAACTTGACACAGTAAAGCAGTTTCACATTCTAAATTTTGTTTCCTTTTCATGTAGCCCTAAGCAATGACTGGCGAGAAACACTTTCATTGAAAGGGGTTGCAAGCTTCCAAAAATTGCGAGTCTCCAGAAATCTCAGCAAATATTTTTTCACCCAAACTGGATGATACTTTCAGGTAATGATCAGTACACTAAGCCCACTTGGTTCCCCAAATTTCGATCTTCTATGTTGAAGCGTTCGTTTCCAGTAACAGTTTGAATTTTTGCGTTTCACTCTGTTTTCTCCTATATTGATAGATGTATTTGGAACTCTAAATCAAACACGGTTTGTGCTAGCTTCTTGAAACTTGACACAGTAATGCAGTTTCACATTCTAACAATATGTTTTGTTTCCTTTTCATGTAGCCCTAAGCAGTGACTGGCGAGAAACACTTTCATTGAAAGGGGTTGCAAGCTTCCAAAAATTACGAGTCTCCAGAAATCTCAGCAAATATTTTTTCACCCAAACTGGATGATACTTTCAGGTAATGATCAGTACACTAAGCCCACTTGGTTTCCCAAATTTCGATCTTCTATGTTGAAGCGTTCGTTTCCAGTAACAGTTTGAATGTTGTCGTTTCACTCTTTTTTCTCCTATATTGACAGATGTATTTGGAACTCTAAATCAAACACGGTTTGTGCTAGCTTCTTGAAACTTGACACAGTAAAGCAGTTTCAGATTGTAACTCTATGTTTTGTTTCCTTTTCATGTAGCTTTAAGGAGTGACTGGCGAGAAACACTTTCATTGAAAGGGGTTGCAAGCTTCCAAAAATTACGAGTCTCCAGAAATCTCAGCAAATATTTTTTCACCCAAACTGGATGATACTTTCAGGTAATGATCAGTACACTTGGCCCACTTGGTTCTCCATATTTCGTTCTTCTATGTTGAAGCGTTCGTTTACAGTAACAGTTTCCACTCTGGCATTACACTCTGTTTTCTCCTATATTGATAGATGTATTTGGAACTCTAAATCAAACACGGTTTGTGCTAGCTTCTTGAAACTTGACACAGTAATGCAGTTTCACATTCTAACAATATGTTTTGTTTCCTTTTCATGTAGCCCTAAGCAGTGACTGGCGAGAAACACTTTCATTGAAAGGGGTTGCAAGCTTCCAAAAATTACGAGTCTCCAGAAATCTCAGCAAATATTTGTTCACCCAAGCTGCATGATACTTTCAGGTAATGATCAGTACACTAAGCCCACTTGGTTCCCCAAATTTCGTTCTTCTATGTTGAAGCGTTCGTTTCCAGTAACAGTTAGAATTTTGGCGTTTCACTCTGTTTTCTCCTATATTGATAGATGTATTTGGAACTCTAAATCAAACACGGTTTGTGCTAGCTTCTTGAAACTTGACACAGTAAAGCAGTTTCACATTCTAACCCTAAGTTTTGTTTCCTTTTCATGTAGCCCTAAGCAGTGACTGGCGAGAAACACTTTCATTGAAAGGGGTTGCAAGCTTCCAAAAATTACGAGTCTCCAGAAATCTCAGCAAATATTTTTTCACCCAAACTGGATGATACTTTCAGGTAATGATCAGTACACTAAGCCCACTTGGTTCCCCAAATTTCGATCTTCTATGTTGAAGCGTTCGTTTCCAGTAACAGTTTCCATTCTGGCATTTCACTCTGTTTTCTCCTATATTGATAGATGTATTTGGAACTCTAAATCAAACACGGTTTGTGCTAGCTTCTTGAAACTTGACACAGTAATGCAGTTTCACTTTCTAACAATATGTTTTGTTTCCTTTTCATGTAGCCCTAAGCAGTGACTGGCGAGAAACACTTTCATTGAAAGGGGTTGCAAGCTTCCAAAAATTACGAGTCTTCAGAAATCTCACCAAATATTTTTTCACCCAAACTAGATGATACTTTCAGGTAATGATCAGTACACTAAGCCCTCTTGGTTCCCCAAATTTCGTTCTTCTATGTTGAAGCGTTCGTTTCCACTAACAGTTTCCACTCTGGCATTTCACTCTGTTTTCTCCTATATTGATAGATGTATTTGGAACTCTAAATCAAACACGGTTTGTGCTAGCTTCTTGAAACTTGACACAGTAAAGCAGTTTCACATTCTAACTCTATGTTTTGTTTCCTTTTCATGTAGCTTTAAGCAGTGACTGGCGAGAAACACCTTCATTGAAAGGGGTTGCAAGCTTCCAAAAATTACGAGTCTCCAGAAATCTCAGCAAATATTTTTTCACCCAAACTGGATGATAATTTCAGGTAATGATCAGTACACTAAGCCCACTCGGTTCTCCAAATTTCATTCTTCTATGTTGAAGCGTTCGTTTCCACTAACAGTTTCCATTCTGGCATTTCACTCTGTTTTCTCCTATATTGATAGATGTATTTGGAACTCTAAATCAAACACGGTTTGTGCTAGCTTCTTGAAACTTGACACAGTAAAGCAGTTTCACATTCTAACTCTATGTTTTGTTTCCTTTTCATGTAGCCCTAAGCAGTGACTGGCGAGAAACACTTTCATTGAAAGGGGTTGCAAGCTTCCAAAAATTACGAGTCTCCAGAAATCTCAGCAAATATTTTTTCACCCAAACTGGATGATACTTTCAGGTAATGATCAGTACACTAAGCCGACTTGGTTCCCCAAATTTCGTTCTTCTATGTTGAAGCGTTCGTTTCCAGTAACAGTTTGAATTTTGTCGTTTCACTCTGTTTTCTCCTATATTGATAGATGTATTTGGAACACTAAATCAAACACGGTTTGTGCTAGCTTCTTGAAACTTGACACAGTAAAGCAGTTTCACATTCTAAGTTTTGTTTCCTTTTCATGTAGCCCTAAGCAATGACTGGCGAGAAACACTTTCATTGAAAGGGGTTGCAAGCTTCCAAAAATTGCGAGTCTCCAGAAATCTCAGCAAATATTTTTTAAACCCAAACTGGATGATACTTTCAGGTAATGATCAGTACACTAAGCCCACTTGGTTCCCCAAATTTCGTTCTTCTATGTTGAAGCGTTCGTTTCCAGTAACAGTTTGAATTTTGTCGTTTCACTCTGTTTTCTCCTATATTGATAGATGTATTTGGAACACTAAATCAAACACGGTTTGTGCTAGCTTCTTGAAACTTGACAGGGTAAAGCAGTTTCACATTCTAACTCTATGTTTTGTTTCCTTTTCATGTAGCTTTAAGCAGTGACTGGCGAGAAACACCTTCATTGAAAGGGGTTGCAAGCTTCCAAAAACCACGAGTCTCCAGAAATCTCAGCAAATATTTTTTCACCCAAACTGGATGATACTTTCAGGTAATGATCAGTACACTTGGCCCACTTGGTTCTCCATATTTCGTTCTTCTATGTTGAAGCGTTCGTTTACAATAACAGTTTCCACTCTGGCATTACACTCTGTTTTCTCCTATATTGATAGATGTATTTGGAACTCTAAATCAAACACGGTTTGTGCTAGCTTCTTGAAACTTGACACAGTAATGCAGTTTCAGATTCTAACTCTATGTTTTGTTTCCTTTTCATGTAGCTTTAAGCAGTGACTGGCGAGAAACACTTTCATTGAAAGGGGTTGCAAGCTTCCAAAAATTACGAGTCTCCAGAAATCTCAGCAAATATTTTTTCACCCAAACTGGATGATACTTTCAGGTAATGATCAGTACACTAAGCCCACTTGGTTCTCCAAATTTCATTCTTCAATGTTGAAGCGTTCGTTTCCATTAACACTTTCCATTCTGGCATTTCACTCTGTTTTCTCCTATATTGATAGATGTATTTGGAACTCTAAATCAAACACGGTTTGTGCTAGCTTCTTGAAACTTGACACAGTAAAGAAGTTTCACATTCTAAGTTTTGTTTCCTTTTCATGTAGCCCTAAGCAATGACTGGCGAGAAACACTTTCATTGAAAGGGGTTGCAAGCTTCCAAAAATTGCGAGTCTCCAGAAATCTCAGCAAATATTTTTTAAACCCAAACTCGATGATACTTTCAGGTAATGATCAGTACACTAAGCCCACTTGGTTCCCCAAATTTCGATCTTCTATGTTGAAGCGTTCGTTTCCAGTAACAGTTTGAATTTTTGCGTTTCACTCTGTTTTCTCCTATATTGATAGATGTATTTGGAACTCTAAATCAAACACGGTTTGTGCTAGCTTCTTGAAACTTGACACAGTAAAGCAGTTTCACATTCTAAATCTATGTTTTGTTTCCTTTTCATGTAGCTTTAAGCAGTGACTGGCGAGAAACACTTTCATTGAAAGGGGTTGCAAGCTTCCAAAAATTACGAGTCTCCAGAAATCTCAGCAAATATTTTTTCACCCAAACTGGATGATACTTTCAGGTAATGATCAGTACACTAAGCCCACTTGGTTCTCCATATTTCGTTCTTCTATGTTGAAGCGTTCGTTTACAGTAACAGTTTCCACTCTGGCATTACACTCTGTTTTCTCCTATATTGATAGATGTATTTGGAACTCTAAATCAAACACGGTTTGTGCTAGCTTCTTGAAACTTGACACAGTAATGCAGTTTCACATTCTAACAATATGTTTTGTTTCCTTTTCATGTAGCCCTAAGCAGTGACTGGCGAGAAACACTTTCATTGAAAGGGGTTGCAAGCTTCCAAAAATTACGAGTCTCCAGAAATCTCAGCAAATATTTTTTCACCCAAACTGGATGATACTTTCAAGTAATGATTAGTACACTAAGCCCACTTGGTTCTCCAAATTTCGTTCTTCTATGTTGAAGCGTTCGTTTCTAGTAACAATTTGAATTTTGTCGTTTCACTCTGTTTTCTCCTATATTGATAGATGTATTTGGAACTCTAAATCAAACACGGTTTGTGCTAGCTTCTTGAAACTTGACACAGTAAAGCAGTTTCACATTCTAACTCTATGTTTTGTTTCCTTTTCATGTAGCCCTAAGCAGTGACTGGCGAGAAACACTTTCATTGAAAGGGGTTGCAAGCTTCCAAAAATTACGAGTCTTCAGAAATCTCAGCAAATATTTTTTCACCCAAACTAGAGGATACTTTCAGGTTATGATCAGTACACTAAGCCCTCTCGGTTCCCCAAATTTCGTTCTTCTATGTTGAAGCGTTCGTTTCCACTAACAGTTTCCACTCTGGCATTTCACTCTGTTTTCTCCTATATTGATAGATGTATTTGGAACTCTAAATCAAACACGGTTTGTGCTAGCTTCTTGAAACTTGACACAGTAAAGCAGTTTCACATTCTAACTCTATGTTTTGTTTCCTTTTCATGTAGCCCTAAGCAGTGACTGGCGAGAAACACCTTCATTGAAAGGGGTTGCAAGCTTCCAAAAATTACGAGTCTCCAGAAATCTCAGCAAATATTTTTTCACCCAAACTGGATGATACTTTCAGGTAATGATCAGTACACTAAGCCCACTCGGTTCTCCAAATTTCATTCTTCTATGTTGAAGCGTTCGTTTCCAGTAACAGTTTCCATTCTGGCATTTCACTCTGTTTTCTCCTATATTGATAGATGTATTTGGAACTCTAAATCAAACACGGTTTGTGCTAGCTTCTTGAAACTTGACACAGTAAAGCAGTTTCACATTCTAACTCTATGTTTTGTTTCCTTTTCATGTAGCCCTAAGCAGTGACTGGCGAGAAACACTTTCATTGAAAGGGGTTGCAAGCTTCCAAAAATTACGAGTCTCCAGAAATCTCAGCAAATATTTTTTCACCCAAACTGGATGATACTTTCAGGTAATGATCAGTACACTAAGCCCACTTGGTTCCCCAAATTTCGTTCTTCTATGTTGAAGCGTTCGTTTCCAGTAACAGTTTGAATTTTGTCGTTTCACTCTGTTTTCTCCTATATTGATAGATGTATTTGGAACACTAAATCAAACACGGTTTGTGCTAGCTTCTTGAAACTTGACACAGTAATGCAGTTTCACATTCTAACTCTATGTTTTGTTTCCTTTTCATGTAGCCCTAAGCAGTGACTGGCGAGAAACACTTTCATTGAAAGGTGTTGCAAGCTTCCAAAAATTACGAGTCTCCAGAAAACTCAGCAAATATTTTTTCACCCAAACTGGATGATACTTTCAGGTAATGATCAGTACACTAAGCCCACTTGGTTCCCCAAATTTCGTTCTTCTATGTTGAAGCGTTCGTTTCCAGTAACAGTTTGAATTTTGTCGTTTCACTCTGTTTTCTCCTATATTGATAGATGTATTTGGAACACTAAATCAAACACGGATTGTGCTAGCTTCTTGAAACTTGACACAGTAAAGCAATTTCACATTCTAACTCTATGTTTTGTTTCCTTTTCATGTAGCTTTAAGCAGTGACTGGCGAGAAACACCTTCATTGAAAGGGATTGCAAGCTTCCAAAAATCACGAGTCTCCAGAAATCTCAGCAAATATTTTTTCACCCAAACTGGATGATACTTTCAGGTAATGATCAGTACACTTGGCCCACTTGGTTCTCCATATTTCGTTCTTCTATGTTGAAGCGTTCGTTTACAGTAACAGTTTCCACTCTGGCATTACACTCTGTTTTCTCCTATATTGATAGATGTATTTGGAACTCTAAATCAAACACGGTTTGTGCTAGCTTCTTGAAACTTGACACAGTAATGCAGTTTCACATTCTAACAATATGTTTTGTTTCCTTTTCATGTAGCCCTAAGCAGTGACTGGCGAGAAACACTTTCATTGAAAGGGGTTGCAAGCTTCCAAAAATTACGAGTCTCCAGAAATCTCAGCAAATATTTTTTCACCCAAACTGGATGATACTTTCAGGTAATTATCAGTACACTAAGCCTACTTGGGTTCCCAAATTTCGATCTTCTATGTTGAAGTGTTCGTTTCCAGTAACAGTTTCCATTCTGGCATTTCACTCTGTTTTCTCCTATATTGATAGATGTATTTGGAACTCTAAATCAAACACGGTTTGTGCTAGCTTCTTGAAACTTGACACAGTAAAGCAGTTTCACATTCTAACTCTATGTTTTGTTTCCTTTTCATGTAGCTTTAAGCAGTGACTGGCGAGAAACACCTTCATTGAAAGGGGTTGCAAGCTTCCAAAAACCACGAGTCTCCAGAAATCTCAGCAAATATTTTTTCACCCAAACTGGATGATACTTTCAGGTAATGATCAGTACACTTGGCCCACTTGGTTCTCCATATTTCGTTCTTCTATGTTGAAGCGTTCGTTTCCAGTAACAGTTTCCACTCTGGCATTACACTCTGTTTTCTCCTATATTGATAGATGTATTTGGAACTCTAAATCAAACACGGTTTGTGCTAGCTTCTTGAAACTTGACACAGTAATGCAGTTTCACATTCTAACAATATGTTTTGTTTCCTTTTCATGTAGCCCTAAGCAGTGACTGGCGAGAAACACTTTCATTGAAAGGGGTTGCAAGCTTCCAAAAATTACGAGTCTCCAGAAATCTCAGCAAATATTTTTTCACCCAAACTGGATGATACTTTCAGGTAATGATCAGTACACTAAGCCCACTTGGTTTCCCAAATTTCGATCTTCTATGTTGAAGCGTTCGTTTCCAGTAACAGTTTGAATTTTTGCGTTTCACTCTGTTTTCTCCTATATTGATAGATGTATTTGGAACTCTAAATCAAACACGGTTTGTGCTAGCTTCTTGAAACTTGACACAGTAAAGCAGTTTCACATTCTAACAATATGTTTTGTTTCCTTTTCATGTAGCCCTAAGCAGTGACTGGCGAGAAACACTTTCATTGAAAGGGGTTGCAAGCTTCCAAAAATTACGAGTCTCCAGAAATCTCAGCAAATATTTTTTCACCCAAACTGGATGATACTTTCAGGTAATGATCAGTACACTAAGCCCACTTGGTTCTCCATATTTCGTTCTTCTATGTTGAAGCGTTCGTTTACAGTAACAGTTTCCACTCTGGCATTACACTCTGTTTTCTCCTATATTGATAGATGTATTTGGAACTCTAAATCAAACACGGTTTGTGCTAGCTTCTTGAAACTTGACACAGTAAAGCAGTTTCACATTCTAACTCTATGTTTTGTTTCCTTTTCATGTAGCCCTAAGCAGTGACTGGCGAGAAAGACTTTCATTGAAAGGGGTTGCAAGCTTCCAAAAATTACGAGTCTTCAGAAATCTCAGCAAATATTTTTTCACCCAAACTAGATGATACTTTCAGGTAATGATCAGTACACTAAGCCCTCTTGGTTCCCCAAATTTCGTTCTTCTATGTTGAAGCGTTCATTTCCACTAACAGTTTCCACTCTGGCATTTCACTCTGTTTTCTCCTATATTGATAGATGTATTTGGAACTCTAAATCAAACACGGTTTGTGCTAGCTTCTTGAAACTTGACACAGTAAACAGTTTCACATTCTAACTCTATGTTTTGTTTCCCTTTCATGTAGCTTTAAGCAGTGACTGGCGAGAAACACCTTCATTGAAAGGGGTTGCAAGCTTCCCAAAATTACGAGTCTCCAGAAATCTCAGCAAATATTTTTTCACCCAAACTGGATGATACTTTCAGGTAATGATCAGTACACTAAGCCCACTCGGTTCTCCAAATTTCATTCTTCTATGTTGAAGCGTTCATTTCCAGTAACAGTTTCCATTATGGCATTTCACTCTGTTTTCTCCTATATTGATAGATGTATTTGGAACTCTAAATCAAACACGGTTTGTGCTAGCTTCTTGAAACTTGACACAGTAAAGCATTTTCACATTCTAACTCTATGTTTTGTTTCCTTTTCATGTAGCCCTAAGCAGTGACTGGCGAGAAACACTTTCATTGAAAGGGGTTGCAAGCTTCCAAAAATTACGAGTCTCCAGAAATCTCAGCAAATATTTTTTCACCCAAACTGGATGATACTTTCAGGTAATGATCAGTACACTAAGCCCACTTGGTTCCCCAAATTTCGTTCTTCTATGTTGAAGCGTTCGTTTCCAGTAACAGTTTGAATTTTGTCGTTTCACTCTGTTTTCTCCTATATTGATAGATGTATTTGGAACACTAAATCAAACACGGTTTGTGCTAGCTTCTTGAAACGTGACACAGTAAAGCAATTTCACATTCTAACTCTATGTTTTGTTTCCTTTTCATGTAGCTTTAAGCAGTGACTGGCGAGAAACACCTTCATTGAAAGGGGTTGCAAGCTTCCAAAAATCACGAGTCTCCAGAAATCTCAGCAAATATTTTTTCACCCAAACTGGATGATACTTTCAGGTAATGATCAGTACACTTGGCCCACTTGGTTCTCCATATTTCGTTCTTCTATGTTGAAACGTTCGTTTACAGTAACAGTTTCCACTCTGGCATTACACTCTGTTTTCTCCTATATTGATAGATGTATTTGGAACTCTAAATCAAACACGGTTTGTGCTAGCTTCTTGAAACTTGACACAGTAATGCAGTTTCACATTCTAACAATATGTTTTGTTTCCTTTTCATGTAGCCCTAAGCAGTGACTGGCGAGAAACACTTTCATTGAAAGGGGTTGCAAGCTTCCAAAAATTACGAGTCTCCAGAAATCTCAGCAAATATTTTTTCACCCAAACTGGATGATACTTTCAGGTAATTATCAGTACACTAAGCCTACTTGGGTTCCCAAATTTCGATCTTCTATGTTGAAGTGTTCGTTTCCAGTAACAGTTTCCATTCTGGCATTTCACTCTGTTTTCTCCTATATTGATAGATGTATTTGGAACTCTAAATCAAACACGGTTTGTGCTAGCTTCTTGAAACTTGACACAGTAAAGCAGTTTCACATTCTAACTCTATGTTTTGTTTCCTTTTCATGTAGCTTTAAGCAGTGACTGGCGAGAAACACCTTCATTGAAAGGGGTTGCAAGCTTCCAAAAACCACGAGTCTCCAGAAATCTCAGCAAATATTTTTTCACCCAAACTGGATGATACTTTCAGGTAATGATCAGTACACTTGGCCCACTTGGTTCTCCATATTTCGTTCTTCTATGTTGAAGCGTTCGTTTACAGTAACAGTTTCCACTCTGGCATTACACTCTGTTTTCTCCTATATTGATGGATGTATTTGGAATTCTAAATCAAACATGGTTTGTGCTAGCTTTTTGAAACTTGACACAGTAATGCAGTTTCAGATTCTAACTCTATGTTTTGTTTCCTTTTCATGTAGCTTTAAGCAGTGACTGGCGAGAAACACTTTCATTGAAAGGGGTTTCAAGCTTCCAAAAATTACGAGTCTCCAGAAATCTCAGCAAATATTTTTTCACCCAAACTGGATGATACTTTCAGGTAATGATCAGTACACTAAGCCCACTTGGTTCTCCAAATTTCATTCTTCTATGTTGAAGCGTTCGTTTCCAGTAACAGTTTCCATTCTGGCATTTCACTCTGTTTTCTCCTATATTGATAGATGTATTTGGAACTCTAAATCAAACACGGTTTGTGCTAGCTTCTTGAAAGTTGACACAGTAAAGCAGTTTCACATTCTAAGTTTTGTTTCCTTTTCATGTAGCCCTAAGCAATGACTGGCGAGAAACACTTTCATTGAAATGGGTTGCAAGCTTCCAAAAATTGCGAGTCTCCAGAAATCTCAGCAAATATTTTTTCACCCAAACTGGATGATACTTTCAGGTAATGATCAGTACACTAAGCCCACATGGTTCCCCAAATTTCGTTCTTCTATGTTGAAGCGTTCGTTTCCAGTAACAGTTTGAATTTTGTCGTTTCACTCTGTTTTCTCGTATATTGATAGATGTATTTGGAACACTAAATCAAACACGGTTTGTGCTAGCTTCTTGAAACTTGACACAGTAAAGCAGTTTCACATTCTAACTCTATGTTTTGTTTCCTTTTCATGTAGCTTTAAGCAGTGACTGGCGAGAAACACCTTCATTGAAAGGGGTTGCAAGCTTCCAAAAACCACGAGTCTCCAGAAATCTCAGCAAATATTTTTTCACCCAAACTGGATGATACTTTCAGGTAATGATCAGTACACTTGGCCCACTTGGTTCTCCATATTTCGTTCTTCTATGTTGAAGCGTTCGTTTACAGTAACAGTTTCCACTCTGGCATTACACTCTGTTTTCTCCTATATTGATAGATGTATTTGGAATTCTAAATCAAACACGGTTTGTGCTAGCTTCTTGAAACTTGACACAGTAATGCAGTTTCAGATTCTAACTCTATGTTTTGTTTCCTTTTCATGTAGCCCTAAGCAGTGAATTGGCGAGAAACACTTTCATTGAAAGGGGTTGCAAGCTTCCAAAAATTACGAGTCTCCAGAAATCTCAGCAAATATTTTTTCACCCAAACTGGATGATACTTTCAGGTAATGATCAGTACACTAAGCCCACTTGGTTCTCCATATTTCGTTCTTCTATGTTGAAGCGTTCGTTTACAGTAACAGTTTCCACTCTGGCATTACACTCTGTTTTCTCCTATATTGATAGATGTATTTGGAACTCTAAATCAAACACGGTTTGTGCTAGCTTCTTGAAACTTGACACAGTAATGCAGTTTCACATTCTAACAATATGTTTTGTTTCCTTTTCATGTAGCCCTAAGCAGTGACTGGCGAGAAACACTTTCATTGAAAGGGGTTGCAAGCTTCCAAAAATTACGAGTCTCCAGAAATCTCAGCAAATATTTTTTCACCCAAACTGGATGATACTTTCAGGTAATGATTAGTACACTAAGCCCACTTGGTTCTCCAAATTTCGTTCTTCTATGTTGAAGCGTTCGTTTCTAGTAACAATTTGAATTTTGTCGTTTCACTCTGTTTTCTCCTATATTGATAGATGTATTTGGAACTCTAAATCAAACACGGTTTGTGCTAGCTTCTTGAAACTTGACACAGTAAAGCAGTTTCACATTCTAACTCTATGTTTTGTTTCCTTTTCATGTAGCTCTAAGCAGTGACTGGCGAGAAACACTTTCATTGAAAGGGGTTGCAAGCTTCCAAAAATTACGAGTCTCCAGAAATCTCAGCAAATATTTTTTCACCCAAACTGGATGATACTTTCAGGTAATGATCAGTACACTAAGCCCACTTGGTTCCCCAAATTTCGTTCTTCTATGTTGAAGCGTTCGTTTCCAGTAACAGTTTGAATTTTGTCGTTTCACTCTGTTTTCTCCTATATTGATAGATGTATTTGGAACACTAAATCAAACACGGTTTGTGCTAGCTTCTTGAAACTTGACACAGTAAAGCAATTTCACATTCTAACTCTATGTTTTGTTTCCTTTTCATGTAGCTTTAAGCAGTGACTGGCGAGAAAAACCTTCATTGAAAGGGGTTGCAAGCTTCCAAAAATCACGAGTCTCCAGAAATCTCAGCAAATATTTTTTCACCCAAACTGGATGATACTTTCAGGTAATGTACAGTACACTTGGCCCACTTGGTTCTCCATATTTCGTTCTTCTATGTTGAAGCGTTCGTTTACAGTAACAGTTTCCACTCTGGCATTACACTCTGTTTTCTCCTATATTGATAGATGTATTTGGAACTCTAAATCAAACACGGTTTGTGCTAGCTTCTTAAAACTTGAGACAGTAATGCAGTTTCACATTCTAACAATATGTTTTGTTTCCTTTTCATGTAGCCCTAAGCAGTGACTGGCGAGAAACACTTTCATTGAAAGGGGTTGCAAGCTTCCAAAAATTACGAGTCTCCAGAAATCTCAGCAAATATTTGTTCACCCAAGCTGCATGATACTTTCAGGTAATGATCAGTACACTAAGCCCACTTGGTTCCCCAAATTTCGTTCTTCTATGTTGAAGCGTTCGTTTCCAGTAACAGTTAGAATTTTGGCGTTTCACTCTGTTTCCTTCTATATTGATAGATGTATTTGGAACTCTAAATCAAACACGGTTTGTGCTAGCTTCTTGAAACTTGACACAGTAAAGCAGTTTCACATTCTAACCCTAAGTTTTGTTTCCTTTTCATGTAGCCCTAAGCAGTGACTGGCGAGAAACACTTTCATTGAAAGGGGTTGCAAGCTTCCAAAAATTACGAGTCTCCAGAAATATCAGCAAATATTTTTTCACCCAAACTGGATGATACTTTCAGGTAATGATCAGTACACTAAGCCCACTTGGTTCTCCAAATTTCGTTCTTCTATGTTGAAGCGTTCGTTTCCAGTAACAGTTTCCATTCTGGCATTTCACTCTGTTTTCTCCTATATTGATAGATGTATTTGGAACTCTAAATCAAACACGGTTTGTGCTAGCTTCTTGAAACTTGACACAGTAATGCAGTTTCACATTCTAACAATATGTTTTGTTTCCTTTTCATGTAGCCCTAAGCAGTGACTGGCGAGAAACACTTTCATTGAAAGGGGTTGCAAGCTTCCAAAAATTACGAGTCTTCAGAAATCTCACCAAATATTTTTTCACCCAAACTAGATGATACTTTCAGGTAATGATCAGTACACTAAGCCCTCTTGGTTCCCCAAATTTCGTTCTTCTATGTTGAAGCGTTCGTTTCCACTAACAGTTTCCACTCTGGCATTTCACTCTGTTTTCTCCTATATTGATAGATGTATTTGGAACTCTAAATCAAACACGGTTTGTGCTAGCTTCTTGAAACTTGACACAGTAAAGCAGTTTCACATTCTAACTCTATGTTTTGTTTCCTTTTCATGTAGCTTTAAGCAGTGACTGGCGAGAAACACCTTCATTGAAAGGGGTTGCAAGCTTCCAAAAATTACGAGTCTCCAGAAATCTCAGCAAATATTTTTTCACCCAAACTGGATGATAATTTCAGGTAATGATCAGTACACTAAGCCCACTCGGTTCTCCAAATTTCATTCTTCTATGTTGAAGCGTTCGTTTCCACTAACAGTTTCCATTCTGGCATTTCACTCTGTTTTCTCCTATATTGATAGATGTATTTGGAACTCTAAATCAAACACGGTTTGTGCTAGCTTCTTGAAACTTGACACAGTAAAGCAGTTTCACATTCTAACTCTATGTTTTGTTTCCTTTTCATGTAGCCCTAAGCAGTGACTGGCGAGAAACACTTTCATTGAAAGGGGTTGCAAGCTTCCAAAAATTACGAGTCTCCAGAAATCTCAGCAAATATTTTTTCACCCAAACTGGATGATACTTTCAGGTAATGATCAGTACACTAAGCCCACTTGGTTCCCCAAATTTCGTTCTTCTATGTTGAAGCGTTCGTTTCCAGTAACAGTTTGAATTTTGTCGTTTCACTCTGTTTTCTCCTATATTGATAGATGTATTTGGAACACTAAATCAAACACGGTTTGTGCTAGCTTCTTGAAACTTGACACAGTAAAGCAGTTTCACATTCTAAGTTTTGTTTCCTTTTCATGTAGCTTTAAGCAGTGACTGGCGAGAAACACTTTCATTGAAAGGGGTTGCAAGCTTCCAAAAATTGCGAGTCTCCAGAAATCTCAGCAAATATTTTTTCACCCAAACTGGATGATACTTTCAGGTAATGATCAGTACACTAAGCCCACTTGGTTCCCCAAATTTCGTTCTTCTATGTTGAAGCGTTCGTTTCCAGTAACAGTTTGAATTTTGTCGTTTCATTCTGTTTTCTCCTATATTGATAGATGTATTTGGAACACTAAATCAAACACGGTTTGTGCTAGCTTCTTGAAACTTGACACAGTAAAGTAGTTTCACATTCTAACTCTATGTTTTGTTTCCTTTTCATGTAGCTTTAAGCAGTGACTGGCGAGAAACACCTTCATTGAAAGGGGTTGCAAGCTTCCAAAAACCACGAGTCTCCAGAAATCTCAGCAAATATTTTTTCACCCAAACTGGATGATACTTTCAGGTAATGATCAGTACACTTGGCCCACTTGGTTCTCCATATTTCGTTCTTCTATGTTGAAGCGTTCGTTTACAGTAACAGTTTCCACTCTGGCATTACACTCTGTTTTCTCCTATATTGATAGATGTATTTGGAATTCTAAATCAAACACGGTTTGTGCTAGCTTCTTGAAACTTGACACAGTAATGCAGTTTCAGATTCTAACCCTATGTTTTGTTTCCTTTTCATGTAGCTTTAAGCAGTGACTGGCGAGAAACACTTTCATTGAAAGGGGTTGCAAGCTTCCAAAAATTACGAGTCTCCAGAAATCTCAGCAAATATTTTTTCACCCAAACTGGATGATACTTTCAGGTAATGATCAGTACACTAAGCCCACTTGGTTCTCCAAATTTCATTCTTCTATGTTGAAGCGTTCGTTTCCATTAACAGTTTCCATTCTGGCATTTCACTCTGTTTTCTCCTATATTGATAGATGTATTTGGAACTCTAAATCAAACACGGTTTGTGCTAGCTTCTTGAAACTTGACACAGTAAAGCAGTTTCACATTCTAAATTTTGTTTCCTTTTCATGTAGCCCTAAGCAATGACTGGCGAGAAACACTTTCATTGAAAGGGGTTGCAAGCTTCCAAAAATTGCGAGTCTCCAGAAATCTCAGCAAATATTTTTTCACCCAAACTGGATGATACTTTCAGGTAATGATCAGTACACTAAGCCCACTTGGTTCCCCAAATTTCGATCTTCTATGTTGAAGCGTTCGTTTCCAGTAACAGTTTGAATTTTTGCGTTTCACTCTGTTTTCTCCTATATTGATAGATGTATTTGGAACTCTAAATCAAACACGGTTTGTGCTAGCTTCTTGAAACTTGACACAGTAATGCAGTTTCACATTCTAACAATATGTTTTGTTTCCTTTTCATGTAGCCCTAAGCAGTGACTGGCGAGAAACACTTTCATTGAAAGGGGTTGCAAGCTTCCAAAAATTACGAGTCTCCAGAAATCTCAGCAAATATTTTTTCACCCAAACTGGATGATACTTTCAGGTAATGATCAGTACACTAAGCCCACTTGGTTTCCCAAATTTCGATCTTCTATGTTGAAGCGTTCGTTTCCAGTAACAGTTTGAATGTTGTCGTTTCACTCTTTTTTCTCCTATATTGACAGATGTATTTGGAACTCTAAATCAAACACGGTTTGTGCTAGCTTCTTGAAACTTGACACAGTAAAGCAGTTTCAGATTGTAACTCTATGTTTTGTTTCCTTTTCATGTAGCTTTAAGGAGTGACTGGCGAGAAACACTTTCATTGAAAGGGGTTGCAAGCTTCCAAAAATTACGAGTCTCCAGAAATCTCAGCAAATATTTTTTCACCCAAACTGGATGATACTTTCAGGTAATGATCAGTACACTTGGCCCACTTGGTTCTCCATATTTCGTTCTTCTATGTTGAAGCGTTCGTTTACAGTAACAGTTTCCACTCTGGCATTACACTCTGTTTTCTCCTATATTGATAGATGTATTTGGAACTCTAAATCAAACACGGTTTGTGCTAGCTTCTTGAAACTTGACACAGTAATGCAGTTTCACATTCTAACAATATGTTTTGTTTCCTTTTCATGTAGCCCTAAGCAGTGACTGGCGAGAAACACTTTCATTGAAAGGGGTTGCAAGCTTCCAAAAATTACGAGTCTCCAGAAATCTCAGCAAATATTTGTTCACCCAAGCTGCATGATACTTTCAGGTAATGATCAGTACACTAAGCCCACTTGGTTCCCCAAATTTCGTTCTTCTATGTTGAAGCGTTCATTTCCAGTAACAGTTAGAATTTTGGCGTTTCACTCTGTTTTCTCCTATATTGATAGATGTATTTGGAACTCTAAATCAAACACGGTTTGTGCTAGCTTCTTGAAACTTGACACAGTAAAGCAGTTTCACATTCTAACCCTAAGTTTTGTTTCCTTTTCATGTAGCCCTAAGCAGTGACTGGCGAGAAACACTTTCATTGAAAGGGGTTGCAAGCTTCCAAAAATTACGAGTCTCCAGAAATCTCAGCAAATATTTTTTCACCCAAACTGGATGATACTTTCAGGTAATGATCAGTACACTAAGCCCACTTGGTTCCCCAAATTTCGATCTTCTATGTTGAAGCGTTCGTTTCCAGTAACAGTTTCCATTCTGGCATTTCACTCTGTTTTCTCCTATATTGATAGATGTATTTGGAACTCTAAATCAAACACGGTTTGTGCTAGCTTCTTGAAACTTGACACAGTAATGCAGTTTCACTTTCTAACAATATGTTTTGTTTCCTTTTCATGTAGCCCTAAGCAGTGACTGGCGAGAAACACTTTCATTGAAAGGGGTTGCAAGCTTCCAAAAATTACGAGTCTTCAGAAATCTCACCAAATATTTTTTCACCCAAACTAGATGATACTTTCAGGTAATGATCAGTACACTAAGCCCTCTTGGTTCCCCAAATTTCGTTCTTCTATGTTGAAGCGTTCGTTTCCACTAACAGTTTCCACTCTGGCATTTCACTCTGTTTTCTCCTATATTGATAGATGTATTTGGAACTCTAAATCAAACACGGTTTGTGCTAGCTTCTTGAAACTTGACACAGTAAAGCAGTTTCACATTCTAACTCTATGTTTTGTTTCCTTTTCATGTAGCTTTAAGCAGTGACTGGCGAGAAACACCTTCATTGAAAGGGGTTGCAAGCTTCCAAAAATTACGAGTCTCCAGAAATCTCAGCAAATATTTTTTCACCCAAACTGGATGATAATTTCAGGTAATGATCAGTACACTAAGCCCACTCGGTTCTCCAAATTTCATTCTTCTATGTTGAAGCGTTCGTTTCCACTAACAGTTTCCATTCTGGCATTTCACTCTGTTTTCTCCTATATTGATAGATGTATTTGGAACTCTAAATCAAACACGGTTTGTGCTAGCTTCTTGAAACTTGACACAGTAAAGCAGTTTCACATTCTAACTCTATGTTTTGTTTCCTTTTCATGTAGCCCTAAGCAGTGACTGGCGAGAAACACTTTCATTGAAAGGGGTTGCAAGCTTCCAAAAATTACGAGTCTCCAGAAATCTCAGCAAATATTTTTTCACCCAAACTGGATGATACTTTCAGGTAATGATCAGTACACTAAGCCGACTTGGTTCCCCAAATTTCGTTCTTCTATGTTGAAGCGTTCGTTTCCAGTAACAGTTTGAATTTTGTCGTTTCACTCTGTTTTCTCCTATATTGATAGATGTATTTGGAACACTAAATCAAACACGGTTTGTGCTAGCTTCTTGAAACTTGACACAGTAAAGCAGTTTCACATTCTAAGTTTTGTTTCCTTTTCATGTAGCCCTAAGCAATGACTGGCGAGAAACACTTTCATTGAAAGGGGTTGCAAGCTTCCAAAAATTGCGAGTCTCCAGAAATCTCAGCAAATATTTTTTAAACCCAAACTGGATGATACTTTCAGGTAATGATCAGTACACTAAGCCCACTTGGTTCCCCAAATTTCGTTCTTCTATGTTGAAGCGTTCGTTTCCAGTAACAGTTTGAATTTTGTCGTTTCACTCTGTTTTCTCCTATATTGATAGATGTATTTGGAACACTAAATCAAACACGGTTTGTGCTAGCTTCTTGAAACTTGACAGGGTAAAGCAGTTTCACATTCTAACTCTATGTTTTGTTTCCTTTTCATGTAGCTTTAAGCAGTGACTGGCGAGAAACACCTTCATTGAAAGGGGTTGCAAGCTTCCAAAAACCACGAGTCTCCAGAAATCTCAGCAAATATTTTTTCACCCAAACTGGATGATACTTTCAGGTAATGATCAGTACACTTGGCCCACTTGGTTCTCCATATTTCGTTCTTCTATGTTGAAGCGTTCGTTTACAATAACAGTTTCCACTCTGGCATTACACTCTGTTTTCTCCTATATTGATAGATGTATTTGGAACTCTAAATCAAACACGGTTTGTGCTAGCTTCTTGAAACTTGACACAGTAATGCAGTTTCAGATTCTAACTCTATGTTTTGTTTCCTTTTCATGTAGCTTTAAGCAGTGACTGGCGAGAAACACTTTCATTGAAAGGGGTTGCAAGCTTCCAAAAATTACGAGTCTCCAGAAATCTCAGCAAATATTTTTTCACCCAAACTGGATGATACTTTCAGGTAATGATCAGTACACTAAGCCCACTTGGTTCTCCAAATTTCATTCTTCAATGTTGAAGCGTTCGTTTCCATTAACACTTTCCATTCTGGCATTTCACTCTGTTTTCTCCTATATTGATAGATGTATTTGGAACTCTAAATCAAACACGGTTTGTGCTAGCTTCTTGAAACTTGACACAGTAAAGAAGTTTCACATTCTAAGTTTTGTTTCCTTTTCATGTAGCCCTAAGCAATGACTGGCGAGAAACACTTTCATTGAAAGGGGTTGCAAGCTTCCAAAAATTGCGAGTCTCCAGAAATCTCAGCAAATATTTTTTAAACCCAAACTCGATGATACTTTCAGGTAATGATCAGTACACTAAGCCCACTTGGTTCCCCAAATTTCGATCTTCTATGTTGAAGCGTTCGTTTCCAGTAACAGTTTGAATTTTTGCGTTTCACTCTGTTTTCTCCTATATTGATAGATGTATTTGGAACTCTAAATCAAACACGGTTTGTGCTAGCTTCTTGAAACTTGACACAGTAAAGCAGTTTCACATTCTAACTCTATGTTTTGTTTCCTTTTCATGTAGCTTTAAGCAGTGACTGGCGAGAAACACTTTCATTGAAAGGGGTTGCAAGCTTCCAAAAATTACGAGTCTCCAGAAATCTCAGCAAATATTTTTTCACCCAAACTGGATGATACTTTCAGGTAATGATCAGTACACTAAGCCCACTTGGTTCTCCATATTTCGTTCTTCTATGTTGAAGCGTTCGTTTACAGTAACAGTTTCCACTCTGGCATTACACTCTGTTTTCTCCTATATTGATAGATGTATTTGGAACTCTAAATCAAACACGGTTTGTGCTAGCTTCTTGAAACTTGACACAGTAATGCAGTTTCACATTCTAACAATATGTTTTGTTTCCTTTTCATGTAGCCCTAAGCAGTGACTGGCGAGAAACACTTTCATTGAAAGGGGTTGCAAGCTTCCAAAAATTACGAGTCTCCAGAAATCTCAGCAAATATTTTTTCACCCAAACTGGATGATACTTTCAAGTAATGATTAGTACACTAAGCCCACTTGGTTCTCCAAATTTCGTTCTTCTATGTTGAAGCGTTCGTTTCTAGTAACAATTTGAATTTTGTCGTTTCACTCTGTTTTCTCCTATATTGATAGATGTATTTGGAACTCTAAATCAAACACGGTTTGTGCTAGCTTCTTGAAACTTGACACAGTAAAGCAGTTTCACATTCTAACTCTATGTTTTGTTTCCTTTTCATGTAGCCCTAAGCAGTGACTGGCGAGAAACACTTTCATTGAAAGGGGTTGCAAGCTTCCAAAAATTACGAGTCTTCAGAAATCTCAGCAAATATTTTTTCACCCAAACTAGAGGATACTTTCAGGTTATGATCAGTACACTAAGCCCTCTCGGTTCCCCAAATTTCGTTCTTCTATGTTGAAGCGTTCGTTTCCACTAACAGTTTCCACTCTGGCATTTCACTCTGTTTTCTCCTATATTGATAGATGTATTTGGAACTCTAAATCAAACACGGTTTGTGCTAGCTTCTTGAAACTTGACACAGTAAAGCAGTTTCACATTCTAACTCTATGTTTTGTTTCCTTTTCATGTAGCCCTAAGCAGTGACTGGCGAGAAACACCTTCATTGAAAGGGGTTGCAAGCTTCCAAAAATTACGAGTCTCCAGAAATCTCAGCAAATATTTTTTCACCCAAACTGGATGATACTTTCAGGTAATGATCAGTACACTAAGCCCACTCGGTTCTCCAAATTTCATTCTTCTATGTTGAAGCGTTCGTTTCCAGTAACAGTTTCCATTCTGGCATTTCACTCTGTTTTCTCCTATATTGATAGATGTATTTGGAACTCTAAATCAAACACGGTTTGTGCTAGCTTCTTGAAACTTGACACAGTAAAGCAGTTTCACATTCTAACTCTATGTTTTGTTTCCTTTTCATGTAGCCCTAAGCAGTGACTGGCGAGAAACACTTTCATTGAAAGGGGTTGCAAGCTTCCAAAAATTACGAGTCTCCAGAAATCTCAGCAAATATTTTTTCACCCAAACTGGATGATACTTTCAGGTAATGATCAGTACACTAAGCCCACTTGGTTCCCCAAATTTCGTTCTTCTATGTTGAAGCGTTCGTTTCCAGTAACAGTTTGAATTTTGTCGTTTCACTCTGTTTTCTCCTATATTGATAGATGTATTTGGAACACTAAATCAAACACGGTTTGTGCTAGCTTCTTGAAACTTGACACAGTAATGCAGTTTCACATTCTAACTCTATGTTTTGTTTCCTTTTCATGTAGCCCTAAGCAGTGACTGGCGAGAAACACTTTCATTGAAAGGTGTTGCAAGCTTCCAAAAATTACGAGTCTCCAGAAAACTCAGCAAATATTTTTTCACCCAAACTGGATGATACTTTCAGGTAATGATCAGTACACTAAGCCCACTTGGTTCCCCAAATTTCGTTCTTCTATGTTGAAGCGTTCGTTTCCAGTAACAGTTTGAATTTTGTCGTTTCACTCTGTTTTCTCCTATATTGATAGATGTATTTGGAACACTAAATCAAACACGGATTGTGCTAGCTTCTTGAAACTTGACACAGTAAAGCAATTTCACATTCTAACTCTATGTTTTGTTTCCTTTTCATGTAGCTTTAAGCAGTGACTGGCGAGAAACACCTTCATTGAAAGGGATTGCAAGCTTCCAAAAATCACGAGTCTCCAGAAATCTCAGCAAATATTTTTTCACCCAAACTGGATGATACTTTCAGGTAATGATCAGTACACTTGGCCCACTTGGTTCTCCATATTTCGTTCTTCTATGTTGAAGCGTTCGTTTACAGTAACAGTTTCCACTCTGGCATTACACTCTGTTTTCTCCTATATTGATAGATGTATTTGGAACTCTAAATCAAACACGGTTTGTGCTAGCTTCTTGAAACTTGACACAGTAATGCAGTTTCACATTCTAACAATATGTTTTGTTTCCTTTTCATGTAGCCCTAAGCAGTGACTGGCGAGAAACACTTTCATTGAAAGGGGTTGCAAGCTTCCAAAAATTACGAGTCTCCAGAAATCTCAGCAAATATTTTTTCACCCAAACTGGATGATACTTTCAGGTAATTATCAGTACACTAAGCCTACTTGGGTTCCCAAATTTCGATCTTCTATGTTGAAGTGTTCGTTTCCAGTAACAGTTTCCATTCTGGCATTTCACTCTGTTTTCTCCTATATTGATAGATGTATTTGGAACTCTAAATCAAACACGGTTTGTGCTAGCTTCTTGAAACTTGACACAGTAAAGCAGTTTCACATTCTAACTCTATGTTTTGTTTCCTTTTCATGTAGCTTTAAGCAGTGACTGGCGAGAAACACCTTCATTGAAAGGGGTTGCAAGCTTCCAAAAACCACGAGTCTCCAGAAATCTCAGCAAATATTTTTTCACCCAAACTGGATGATACTTTCAGGTAATGATCAGTACACTTGGCCCACTTGGTTCTCCATATTTCGTTCTTCTATGTTGAAGCGTTCGTTTCCAGTAACAGTTTCCACTCTGGCATTACACTCTGTTTTCTCCTATATTGATAGATGTATTTGGAACTCTAAATCAAACACGGTTTGTGCTAGCTTCTTGAAACTTGACACAGTAATGCAGTTTCACATTCTAACAATATGTTTTGTTTCCTTTTCATGTAGCCCTAAGCAGTGACTGGCGAGAAACACTTTCATTGAAAGGGGTTGCAAGCTTCCAAAAATTACGAGTCTCCAGAAATCTCAGCAAATATTTTTTCACCCAAACTGGATGATACTTTCAGGTAATGATCAGTACACTAAGCCCACTTGGTTTCCCAAATTTCGATCTTCTATGTTGAAGCGTTCGTTTCCAGTAACAGTTTGAATTTTTGCGTTTCACTCTGTTTTCTCCTATATTGATAGATGTATTTGGAACTCTAAATCAAACACGGTTTGTGCTAGCTTCTTGAAACTTGACACAGTAAAGCAGTTTCACATTCTAACAATATGTTTTGTTTCCTTTTCATGTAGCCCTAAGCAGTGACTGGCGAGAAACACTTTCATTGAAAGGGGTTGCAAGCTTCCAAAAATTACGAGTCTCCAGAAATCTCAGCAAATATTTTTTCACCCAAACTGGATGATACTTTCAGGTAATGATCAGTACACTAAGCCCACTTGGTTCTCCATATTTCGTTCTTCTATGTTGAAGCGTTCGTTTACAGTAACAGTTTCCACTCTGGCATTACACTCTGTTTTCTCCTATATTGATAGATGTATTTGGAACTCTAAATCAAACACGGTTTGTGCTAGCTTCTTGAAACTTGACACAGTAAAGCAGTTTCACATTCTAACTCTATGTTTTGTTTCCTTTTCATGTAGCCCTAAGCAGTGACTGGCGAGAAAGACTTTCATTGAAAGGGGTTGCAAGCTTCCAAAAATTACGAGTCTTCAGAAATCTCAGCAAATATTTTTTCACCCAAACTAGATGATACTTTCAGGTAATGATCAGTACACTAAGCCCTCTTGGTTCCCCAAATTTCGTTCTTCTATGTTGAAGCGTTCATTTCCACTAACAGTTTCCACTCTGGCATTTCACTCTGTTTTCTCCTATATTGATAGATGTATTTGGAACTCTAAATCAAACACGGTTTGTGCTAGCTTCTTGAAACTTGACACAGTAAACAGTTTCACATTCTAACTCTATGTTTTGTTTCCCTTTCATGTAGCTTTAAGCAGTGACTGGCGAGAAACACCTTCATTGAAAGGGGTTGCAAGCTTCCCAAAATTACGAGTCTCCAGAAATCTCAGCAAATATTTTTTCACCCAAACTGGATGATACTTTCAGGTAATGATCAGTACACTAAGCCCACTCGGTTCTCCAAATTTCATTCTTCTATGTTGAAGCGTTCATTTCCAGTAACAGTTTCCATTATGGCATTTCACTCTGTTTTCTCCTATATTGATAGATGTATTTGGAACTCTAAATCAAACACGGTTTGTGCTAGCTTCTTGAAACTTGACACAGTAAAGCATTTTCACATTCTAACTCTATGTTTTGTTTCCTTTTCATGTAGCCCTAAGCAGTGACTGGCGAGAAACACTTTCATTGAAAGGGGTTGCAAGCTTCCAAAAATTACGAGTCTCCAGAAATCTCAGCAAATATTTTTTCACCCAAACTGGATGATACTTTCAGGTAATGATCAGTACACTAAGCCCACTTGGTTCCCCAAATTTCGTTCTTCTATGTTGAAGCGTTCGTTTCCAGTAACAGTTTGAATTTTGTCGTTTCACTCTGTTTTCTCCTATATTGATAGATGTATTTGGAACACTAAATCAAACACGGTTTGTGCTAGCTTCTTGAAACGTGACACAGTAAAGCAATTTCACATTCTAACTCTATGTTTTGTTTCCTTTTCATGTAGCTTTAAGCAGTGACTGGCGAGAAACACCTTCATTGAAAGGGGTTGCAAGCTTCCAAAAATCACGAGTCTCCAGAAATCTCAGCAAATATTTTTTCACCCAAACTGGATGATACTTTCAGGTAATGATCAGTACACTTGGCCCACTTGGTTCTCCATATTTCGTTCTTCTATGTTGAAACGTTCGTTTACAGTAACAGTTTCCACTCTGGCATTACACTCTGTTTTCTCCTATATTGATAGATGTATTTGGAACTCTAAATCAAACACGGTTTGTGCTAGCTTCTTGAAACTTGACACAGTAATGCAGTTTCACATTCTAACAATATGTTTTGTTTCCTTTTCATGTAGCCCTAAGCAGTGACTGGCGAGAAACACTTTCATTGAAAGGGGTTGCAAGCTTCCAAAAATTACGAGTCTCCAGAAATCTCAGCAAATATTTTTTCACCCAAACTGGATGATACTTTCAGGTAATTATCAGTACACTAAGCCTACTTGGGTTCCCAAATTTCGATCTTCTATGTTGAAGTGTTCGTTTCCAGTAACAGTTTCCATTCTGGCATTTCACTCTGTTTTCTCCTATATTGATAGATGTATTTGGAACTCTAAATCAAACACGGTTTGTGCTAGCTTCTTGAAACTTGACACAGTAAAGCAGTTTCACATTCTAACTCTATGTTTTGTTTCCTTTTCATGTAGCTTTAAGCAGTGACTGGCGAGAAACACCTTCATTGAAAGGGGTTGCAAGCTTCCAAAAACCACGAGTCTCCAGAAATCTCAGCAAATATTTTTTCACCCAAACTGGATGATACTTTCAGGTAATGATCAGTACACTTGGCCCACTTGGTTCTCCATATTTCGTTCTTCTATGTTGAAGCGTTCGTTTACAGTAACAGTTTCCACTCTGGCATTACACTCTGTTTTCTCCTATATTGATGGATGTATTTGGAATTCTAAATCAAACATGGTTTGTGCTAGCTTTTTGAAACTTGACACAGTAATGCAGTTTCAGATTCTAACTCTATGTTTTGTTTCCTTTTCATGTAGCTTTAAGCAGTGACTGGCGAGAAACACTTTCATTGAAAGGGGTTGCAAGCTTCCAAAAATTACGAGTCTCCAGAAATCTCAGCAAATATTTTTTCACCCAAACTGGATGATACTTTCAGGTAATGATCAGTACACTAAGCCCACTTGGTTCTCCAAATTTCATTCTTCTATGTTGAAGCGTTCGTTTCCAGTAACAGTTTCCATTCTGGCATTTCACTCTGTTTTCTCCTATATTGATAGATGTATTTGGAACTCTAAATCAAACACGGTTTGTGCTAGCTTCTTGAAAGTTGACACAGTAAAGCAGTTTCACATTCTAAGTTTTGTTTCCTTTTCATGTAGCCCTAAGCAATGACTGGCGAGAAACACTTTCATTGAAATGGGTTGCAAGCTTCCAAAAATTGCGAGTCTCCAGAAATCTCAGCAAATATTTTTTCACCCAAACTGGATGATACTTTCAGGTAATGATCAGTACACTAAGCCCACATGGTTCCCCAAATTTCGTTCTTCTATGTTGAAGCGTTCGTTTCCAGTAACAGTTTGAATTTTGTCGTTTCACTCTGTTTTCTCGTATATTGATAGATGTATTTGGAACACTAAATCAAACACGGTTTGTGCTAGCTTCTTGAAACTTGACACAGTAAAGCAGTTTCACATTCTAACTCTATGTTTTGTTTCCTTTTCATGTAGCTTTAAGCAGTGACTGGCGAGAAACACCTTCATTGAAAGGGGTTGCAAGCTTCCAAAAACCACGAGTCTCCAGAAATCTCAGCAAATATTTTTTCACCCAAACTGGATGATACTTTCAGGTAATGATCAGTACACTTGGCCCACTTGGTTCTCCATATTTCGTTCTTCTATGTTGAAGCGTTCGTTTACAGTAACAGTTTCCACTCTGGCATTACACTCTGTTTTCTCCTATATTGATAGATGTATTTGGAACTCTAAATCAAACACGGTTTGTGCTAGCTTCTTGAAACTTGACACAGTAAAGCAGTTTCACATTCTAACTCTATGTTTTGTTTCCTTTTCATGTAGCCCTAAGCAGTGACTGGCGAGAAAGACTTTCATTGAAAGGGGTTGCAAGCTTCCAAAAATTACGAGTCTTCAGAAATCTCAGCAAATATTTTTTCACCCAAACTAGATGATACTTTCAGGTAATGATCAGTACACTAAGCCCTCTTGGTTCCCCAAATTTCGTTCTTCTATGTTGAAGCGTTCATTTCCACTAACAGTTTCCACTCTGGCATTTCACTCTGTTTTCTCCTATATTGATAGATGTATTTGGAACTCTAAATCAAACACGGTTTGTGCTAGCTTCTTGAAACTTGACACAGTAAACAGTTTCACATTCTAACTCTATGTTTTGTTTCCCTTTCATGTAGCTTTAAGCAGTGACTGGCGAGAAACACCTTCATTGAAAGGGGTTGCAAGCTTCCCAAAATTACGAGTCTCCAGAAATCTCAGCAAATATTTTTTCACCCAAACTGGATGATACTTTCAGGTAATGATCAGTACACTAAGCCCACTCGGTTCTCCAAATTTCATTCTTCTATGTTGAAGCGTTCATTTCCAGTAACAGTTTCCATTATGGCATTTCACTCTGTTTTCTCCTATATTGATAGATGTATTTGGAACTCTAAATCAAACACGGTTTGTGCTAGCTTCTTGAAACTTGACACAGTAAAGCATTTTCACATTCTAACTCTATGTTTTGTTTCCTTTTCATGTAGCCCTAAGCAGTGACTGGCGAGAAACACTTTCATTGAAAGGGGTTGCAAGCTTCCAAAAATTACGAGTCTCCAGAAATCTCAGCAAATATTTTTTCACCCAAACTGGATGATACTTTCAGGTAATGATCAGTACACTAAGCCCACTTGGTTCCCCAAATTTCGTTCTTCTATGTTGAAGCGTTCGTTTCCAGTAACAGTTTGAATTTTGTCGTTTCACTCTGTTTTCTCCTATATTGATAGATGTATTTGGAACACTAAATCAAACACGGTTTGTGCTAGCTTCTTGAAACGTGACACAGTAAAGCAATTTCACATTCTAACTCTATGTTTTGTTTCCTTTTCATGTAGCTTTAAGCAGTGACTGGCGAGAAACACCTTCATTGAAAGGGGTTGCAAGCTTCCAAAAATCACGAGTCTCCAGAAATCTCAGCAAATATTTTTTCACCCAAACTGGATGATACTTTCAGGTAATGATCAGTACACTTGGCCCACTTGGTTCTCCATATTTCGTTCTTCTATGTTGAAACGTTCGTTTACAGTAACAGTTTCCACTCTGGCATTACACTCTGTTTTCTCCTATATTGATAGATGTATTTGGAACTCTAAATCAAACACGGTTTGTGCTAGCTTCTTGAAACTTGACACAGTAATGCAGTTTCACATTCTAACAATATGTTTTGTTTCCTTTTCATGTAGCCCTAAGCAGTGACTGGCGAGAAACACTTTCATTGAAAGGGGTTGCAAGCTTCCAAAAATTACGAGTCTCCAGAAATCTCAGCAAATATTTTTTCACCCAAACTGGATGATACTTTCAGGTAATTATCAGTACACTAAGCCTACTTGGGTTCCCAAATTTCGATCTTCTATGTTGAAGTGTTCGTTTCCAGTAACAGTTTCCATTCTGGCATTTCACTCTGTTTTCTCCTATATTGATAGATGTATTTGGAACTCTAAATCAAACACGGTTTGTGCTAGCTTCTTGAAACTTGACACAGTAAAGCAGTTTCACATTCTAACTCTATGTTTTGTTTCCTTTTCATGTAGCTTTAAGCAGTGACTGGCGAGAAACACCTTCATTGAAAGGGGTTGCAAGCTTCCAAAAACCACGAGTCTCCAGAAATCTCAGCAAATATTTTTTCACCCAAACTGGATGATACTTTCAGGTAATGATCAGTACACTTGGCCCACTTGGTTCTCCATATTTCGTTCTTCTATGTTGAAGCGTTCGTTTACAGTAACAGTTTCCACTCTGGCATTACACTCTGTTTTCTCCTATATTGATGGATGTATTTGGAATTCTAAATCAAACATGGTTTGTGCTAGCTTTTTGAAACTTGACACAGTAATGCAGTTTCAGATTCTAACTCTATGTTTTGTTTCCTTTTCATGTAGCTTTAAGCAGTGACTGGCGAGAAACACTTTCATTGAAAGGGGTTGCAAGCTTCCAAAAATTACGAGTCTCCAGAAATCTCAGCAAATATTTTTTCACCCAAACTGGATGATACTTTCAGGTAATGATCAGTACACTAAGCCCACTTGGTTCTCCAAATTTCATTCTTCTATGTTGAAGCGTTCGTTTCCAGTAACAGTTTCCATTCTGGCATTTCACTCTGTTTTCTCCTATATTGATAGATGTATTTGGAACTCTAAATCAAACACGGTTTGTGCTAGCTTCTTGAAAGTTGACACAGTAAAGCAGTTTCACATTCTAAGTTTTGTTTCCTTTTCATGTAGCCCTAAGCAATGACTGGCGAGAAACACTTTCATTGAAATGGGTTGCAAGCTTCCAAAAATTGCGAGTCTCCAGAAATCTCAGCAAATATTTTTTCACCCAAACTGGATGATACTTTCAGGTAATGATCAGTACACTAAGCCCACATGGTTCCCCAAATTTCGTTCTTCTATGTTGAAGCGTTCGTTTCCAGTAACAGTTTGAATTTTGTCGTTTCACTCTGTTTTCTCGTATATTGATAGATGTATTTGGAACACTAAATCAAACACGGTTTGTGCTAGCTTCTTGAAACTTGACACAGTAAAGCAGTTTCACATTCTAACTCTATGTTTTGTTTCCTTTTCATGTAGCTTTAAGCAGTGACTGGCGAGAAACACCTTCATTGAAAGGGGTTGCAAGCTTCCAAAAACCACGAGTCTCCAGAAATCTCAGCAAATATTTTTTCACCCAAACTGGATGATACTTTCAGGTAATGATCAGTACACTTGGCCCACTTGGTTCTCCATATTTCGTTCTTCTATGTTGAAGCGTTCGTTTACAGTAACAGTTTCCACTCTGGCATTACACTCTGTTTTCTCCTATATTGATAGATGTATTTGGAATTCTAAATCAAACACGGTTTGTGCTAGCTTCTTGAAACTTGACACAGTAATGCAGTTTCAGATTCTAACTCTATGTTTTGTTTCCTTTTCATGTAGCCCTAAGCAGTGAATTGGCGAGAAACACTTTCATTGAAAGGGGTTGCAAGCTTCCAAAAATTACGAGTCTCCAGAAATCTCAGCAAATATTTTTTCACCCAAACTGGATGATACTTTCAGGTAATGATCAGTACACTAAGCCCACTTGGTTCTCCATATTTCGTTCTTCTATGTTGAAGCGTTCGTTTACAGTAACAGTTTCCACTCTGGCATTACACTCTGTTTTCTCCTATATTGATAGATGTATTTGGAACTCTAAATCAAACACGGTTTGTGCTAGCTTCTTGAAACTTGACACAGTAATGCAGTTTCACATTCTAACAAT
This sequence comes from Spermophilus citellus, assembly GCF_964194105.1. Classification (NCBI taxonomy): domain Eukaryota; kingdom Metazoa; phylum Chordata; class Mammalia; order Rodentia; family Sciuridae; genus Spermophilus; species Spermophilus citellus. The sequence goes on along the minus strand of NC_138185.1, from coordinate 83,706,608 downwards.
ATGTTTTGTTTCCTTTTCATGTAGCCCTAAGCAGTGACTGGCGAGAAACACTTTCATTGAAAGGGGTTGCAAGCTTCCAAAAATTACGAGTCTCCAGAAATCTCAGCAAATATTTTTTCACCCAAACTGGATGATACTTTCAGGTAATGATTAGTACACTAAGCCCACTTGGTTCTCCAAATTTCGTTCTTCTATGTTGAAGCGTTCGTTTCTAGTAACAATTTGAATTTTGTCGTTTCACTCTGTTTTCTCCTATATTGATAGATGTATTTGGAACTCTAAATCAAACACGGTTTGTGCTAGCTTCTTGAAACTTGACACAGTAAAGCAGTTTCACATTCTAACTCTATGTTTTGTTTCCTTTTCATGTAGCTCTAAGCAGTGACTGGCGAGAAACACTTTCATTGAAAGGGGTTGCAAGCTTCCAAAAATTACGAGTCTCCAGAAATCTCAGCAAATATTTTTTCACCCAAACTGGATGATACTTTCAGGTAATGATCAGTACACTAAGCCCACTTGGTTCCCCAAATTTCGTTCTTCTATGTTGAAGCGTTCGTTTCCAGTAACAGTTTGAATTTTGTCGTTTCACTCTGTTTTCTCCTATATTGATAGATGTATTTGGAACACTAAATCAAACACGGTTTGTGCTAGCTTCTTGAAACTTGACACAGTAAAGCAATTTCACATTCTAACTCTATGTTTTGTTTCCTTTTCATGTAGCTTTAAGCAGTGACTGGCGAGAAAAACCTTCATTGAAAGGGGTTGCAAGCTTCCAAAAATCACGAGTCTCCAGAAATCTCAGCAAATATTTTTTCACCCAAACTGGATGATACTTTCAGGTAATGTACAGTACACTTGGCCCACTTGGTTCTCCATATTTCGTTCTTCTATGTTGAAGCGTTCGTTTACAGTAACAGTTTCCACTCTGGCATTACACTCTGTTTTCTCCTATATTGATAGATGTATTTGGAACTCTAAATCAAACACGGTTTGTGCTAGCTTCTTGAAACTTGACACAGTAATGCAGTTTCACATTCTAACAATATGTTTTGTTTCCTTTTCATGTAGCCCTAAGCAGTGACTGGCGAGAAACACTTTCATTGAAAGGGGTTGCAAGCTTCCAAAAATTACGAGTCTCCAGAAATCTCAGCAAATATTTTTTCACCCAAACTGGATGATACTTTCAGGTAATGATTAGTACACTAAGCCCACTTGGTTCTCCAAATTTCGTTCTTCTATGTTGAAGCGTTCGTTTCTAGTAACAATTTGAATTTTGTCATTTCACTCTGTTTTCTCCTATATTGATAGATGTGTTTGGAACTCTAAATCAAACACGGTTTGTGCTAGCTTCTTGAAACTTGACACAGTAAAGCAGTTTCACATTCTAACTCTATGTTTTGTTTCCTTTTCATGTAGCCCTAAGCAGTGACTGGCGAGAAAGACTTTCATTGAAAGGGGTTGCAAGCTTCCAAAAATTACGAGTCTTCAGAAATCTCAGCAAATATTTTTTCACCCAAACTAGATGATACTTTCAGGTAATGATCAGTACACTAAGCCCTCTTGGTTCCCCAAATTTCGTTCTTCTATGTTGAAGCGTTCATTTCCACTAACAGTTTCCACTCTGGCATTTCACTCTGTTTTCTCCTATATTGATAGATGTATTTGGAACTCTAAATCAAACACGGTTTGTGCTAGCTTCTTGAAACTTGACACAGTAAAGCAGTTTCACATTCTAACTCTATGTTTTGTTTCCTTTTCATGTAGCTTTAAGCAGTGACTGGCGAGAAACACCTTCATTGAAAGGGGTTGCAAGCTTCCAAAAATTACGAGTCTCCAGAAATCTCAGCAAATATTTTTTCACCCAAACTGGATGATACTTTCAGGTAATGATCAGTACACTAAGCCCACTCGGTTCTCCAAATTTCATTCTTCTATGTTGAAGCGTTCATTTCCAGTAACAGTTTCCATTATGGCATTTCACTCTGTTTTCTCCTATATTGATAGATGTATTTGGAACTCTAAATCAAACACGGTTTGTGCTAGCTTCTTGAAACTTGACACAGTAAAGCAGTTTCACATTCTAACTCTATGTTTTGTTTCCTTTTCATGTAGCCCTAAGCAGTGACTGGCGAGAAACACTTTCATTGAAAGGGGTTGCAAGCTTCCAAAAATTACGAGTCTCCAGAAATCTCAGCAAATATTTTTTCACCCAAACTGGATGATACTTTCAGGTAATGATCAGTACACTAAGCCCACTTGGTTCCCCAAATTTCGTTCTTCTATGTTGAAGCGTTCGTTTCCAGTAACAGTTTGAATTTTGTCGTTTCACTCTGTTTTCTCCTATATTGATAGATGTATTTGGAACACTAAATCAAACACGGTTTGTGCTAGCTTCTTGAAACTTGACACAGTAAAGCAGTTTCACATTCTAACTCTATGTTTTGTTTCCTTTTCATGTAGGTTTAAGCAGTGACTGGCGAGAAACACCTTCATTGAAAGGCGTTGCAAGCTTCCAAAAACCACGAGTCTCCAGAAATCTCAGCAAATATTTTTTCACCCAAACTGGATGATACTTTCAGGTAATGATCAGTACACTTGGCCCACTTGGTTCTCCATATTTCGTTCTTCTATGTTGAAGCGTTCGTTTACAGTAACAGTTTCCACTCTGGCATTACACTCTGTTTTCTCCTATATTGATAGATGTATTTGGAATTCTAAATCAAACACGGTTTGTGCTAGCTTCTTGAAACTTGACACAGTAATGCAGTTTCAGATTCTAACTCTATGTTTTGTTTCCTTTTCATGTAGCCCTAAGCAGTGAATTGGCGAGAAACACTTTCATTGAAAGGGGTTGCAAGCTTCCAAAAATTACGAGTCTCCAGAAATCTCAGCAAATATTTTTTCACCCAAACTGGATGATACTTTCAGGTAATGATCAGTACACTAAGCCCACTTGGTTCTCCATATTTCGTTCTTCTATGTTGAAGCGTTCGTTTACAGTAACAGTTTCCACTCTGGCATTACACTCTGTTTTCTCCTATATTGATAGATGTATTTGGAACTCTAAATCAAACACGGTTTGTGCTAGCTTCTTGAAACTTGACACAGTAATGCAGTTTCACATTCTAACAATATGTTTTGTTTCCTTTTCATGTAGCCCTAAGCAGTGACTGGCGAGAAACACTTTCATTGAAAGGGGTTGCAAGCTTCCAAAAATTACGAGTCTCCAGAAATCTCAGCAAATATTTTTTCACCCAAACTGGATGATACTTTCAGGTAATGATTAGTACACTAAGCCCACTTGGTTCTCCAAATTTCGTTCTTCTATGTTGAAGCGTTCGTTTCTAGTAACAATTTGAATTTTGTCGTTTCACTCTGTTTTCTCCTATATTGATAGATGTATTTGGAACTCTAAATCAAACACGGTTTGTGCTAGCTTCTTGAAACTTGACACAGTAAAGCAGTTTCACATTCTAACTCTATGTTTTGTTTCCTTTTCATGTAGCCCTAAGCAGTGACTGGCGAGAAACACTTTCATTGAAAGGGGTTGCAAGCTTCCAAAAATTACGAGTCTCCAGAAATCTCAGCAAATATTTTTTCACCCAAACTGGATGATACTTTCAGGTAATGATCAGTACACTAAGCCCACTTGGTTCCCCAAATTTCGTTCTTCTATGTTGAAGCGTTCGTTTCCAGTAACAGTTTGAATTTTGTCGTTTCACTCTGTTTTCTCCTATATTGATAGATGTATTTGGAACACTAAATCAAACACGGTTTGTGCTAGCTTCTTGAAACTTGACACAGTAAAGCAATTTCACATTCTAACTCTATGTTTTGTTTCCTTTTCATGTAGCTTTAAGCAGTGACTGGCGAGAAAAACCTTCATTGAAAGGGGTTGCAAGCTTCCAAAAATCACGAGTCTCCAGAAATCTCAGCAAATATTTTTTCACCCAAACTGGATGATACTTTCAGGTAATGTACAGTACACTTGGCCCACTTGGTTCTCCATATTTCGTTCTTCTATGTTGAAGCGTTCGTTTACAGTAACAGTTTCCACTCTGGCATTACACTCTGTTTTCTCCTATATTGATAGATGTATTTGGAACTCTAAATCAAACACGGTTTGTGCTAGCTTCTTGAAACTTGACACAGTAATGCAGTTTCACATTCTAACAATATGTTTTGTTTCCTTTTCATGTAGCCCTAAGCAGTGACTGGCGAGAAACACTTTCATTGAAAGGGGTTGCAAGCTTCCAAAAATTACGAGTCTCCAGAAATCTCAGCAAATATTTTTTCACCCAAACTGGATGATACTTTCAGGTAATGATTAGTACACTAAGCCCACTTGGTTCTCCAAATTTCGTTCTTCTATGTTGAAGCGTTCGTTTCTAGTAACAATTTGAATTTTGTCGTTTCACTCTGTTTTCTCCTATATTGATAGATGTATTTGGAACTCTAAATCAAACACGGTTTGTGCTAGCTTCTTGAAACTTGACACAGTAAAGCAGTTTCACATTCTAACTCTATGTTTTGTTTCCTTTTCATGTAGCCCTAAGCAGTGACTGGCGAGAAACACTTTCATTGAAAGGGGTTGCAAGCTTCCAAAAATTACGAGTCTTCAGAAATCTCAGCAAATATTTTTTCACCCAAACTAGATGATACTTTCAGGTAATGATCAGTACACTAAGCCCTCTTGGTTCCCCAAATTTCGTTCTTCTATGTTGAAGCGTTCATTTCCACTAACAGTTTCCACTCTGGCATTTCACTCTGTTTTCTCCTATATTGATAGATGTATTTGGAACTCTAAATCAAACACGGTTTGTGCTAGCTTCTTGAAACTTGACACAGTAAAGCAGTTTCACATTCTAACTCTATGTTTTGTTTCCTTTTCATGTAGCTTTAAGCAGTGACTGGCGAGAAACACCTTCATTGAAAGGGGTTGCAAGCTTCCAAAAATTACGAGTCTCCAGAAATCTCAGCAAATATTTTTTCACCCAAACTGGATGATACTTTCAGGTAATGATCAGTACACTAAGCCCACTCGGTTCTCCAAATTTCATTCTTCTATGTTGAAGCGTTCATTTCCAGTAACAGTTTCCATTATGGCATTTCACTCTGTTTTCTCCTATATTGATAGATGTATTTGGAACTCTAAATCAAACACGGTTTGTGCTAGCTTCTTGAAACTTGACACAGTAAAGCAGTTTCACATTCTAACTCTATGTTTTGTTTCCTTTTCATGTAGCCCTAAGCAGTGACTGGCGAGAAACACTTTCATTGAAAGGGGTTGCAAGCTTCCAAAAATTACGAGTCTCCAGAAATCTCAGCAAATATTTTTTCACCCAAACTGGATGATACTTTCAGGTAATGATCAGTACACTAAGCCCACTTGGTTCCCCAAATTTCGTTCTTCTATGTTGAAGCGTTCGTTTCCAGTAACAGTTTGAATTTTGTCGTTTCACTCTGTTTTCTCCTATATTGATAGATGTATTTGGAACACTAAATCAAACACGGTTTGTGCTAGCTTCTTGAAATGTGACACAGTAAAGCAATTTCACATTCTAACTCTATGTTTTGTTTCCTTTTCATGTAGCTTTAAGCAGTGACTGGCGAGAAACACCTTCATTGAAAGGGGTTGCAAGCTTCCAAAAATCACGAGTCTCCAGAAATCTCAGCAAATATTTTTTCACCCAAACTGGATGATACTTTCAGGTAATGATCAGTACACTTGGCCCACTTGGTTCTCCATATTTCGTTCTTCTATGTTGAAACGTTCGTTTACAGTAACAGTTTCCACTCTGGCATTACACTCTGTTTTCTCCTATATTGATAGATGTATTTGGAACTCTAAATCAAACACGGTTTGTGCTAGCTTCTTGAAACTTGACACAGTAATGCAGTTTCACATTCTAACAATATGTTTTGTTTCCTTTTCATGTAGCCCTAAGCAGTGACTGGCGAGAAACACTTTCATTGAAAGGGGTTGCAAGCTTCCAAAAATTACATGTCTCCAGAAATCTCAGCAAATATTTTTCCACCCAAACTGGATGATACTTTCAGGTAATTATCAGTACACTAAGCCTACTTGGGTTCCCAAATTTCGATCTTCTATGTTGAAGTGTTGGTTTCCAGTAACAGTTTCCATTCTGGCATTTCACTCTGTTTTCTCCTATATTGATAGATGTATTTGGAACTCTAAATCAAACACGGTTTGTGCTAGCTTCTTGAAACTTGACACAGTAAAGCAGTTTCACATTCTAACTCTATGTTTTGTTTCCTTTTCATGTAGCTTTAAGCAGTGACTGGCGAGAAACACCTTCATTGAAAGGGGTTGCAAGCTTCCAAAAACCACGAGTCTCCAGAAATCTCAGCAAATATTTTTTCACCCAAACTGGATGATACTTTCAGGTAATGATCAGTACACTTGGCCCACTTGGTTCTCCGTATTTCGTTCTTCTATGTTGAAGCGTTCGTTTACAGTAACAGTTTCCACTCTGGCATTACACTCTGTTTTCTCCTATATTGATAGATGTATTTGGAATTCTAAATCAAACACGGTTTGTGCTAGCTTCTTGAAACTTGACACAGTAATGCAGTTTCAGATTCTAACTCTATGTTTTGTTTCCTTTTCATGTAGCTTTAAGCAGTGACTGGCGAGAAACACTTTCATTGAAAGGGGTTGCAAGCTTCCAAAAATTACGAGTCTCCAGAAATCTCAGCAAATATTTTTTCACCCAAACTGGATGATACTTTCAGGTAATGATCAGTACACTAAGCCCACTTGGTTCTCCAAATTTCATTCTTCTATGTTGAAGCGTTCGTTTCCAGTAACAGTTTCCATTCTGGCATTTCACTCTGTTTTCTCCTATATTGATAGATGTATTTGGAACTCTAAATCAAACACGGTTTGTGCTAGCTTCTTGAAACTTGACACAGTAAAGCAGTTTCACATTCTAAGTTTTGTTTCCTTTTCATGTAGCCCTAAGCAATGACTGGCGAGAAACACTTTCATTGAAAGGGGTTGCAAGCTTCCAAAAATTGCGAGTCTCCAGAAATCTCAGCAAATATTTTTTCACCCAAACTGGATGATACTTTCAGGTAATGATCAGTACACTAAGCCCACTTGGTTCCCCAAATTTCGTTCTTCTATGTTGAAGCGTTCGTTTCCAGTAACAGTTTGAATTTTGTCGTTTCACTCTGTTTTCTCCTATATTGATAGATGTATTTGGAACACTAAATCAAACACGGTTTGTGCTAGCTTCTTGAAACGTGACACAGTAAAGCAGTTTCACATTCTAACTCTATGTTTTGTTTCCTTTTCATGTAGCTTTAAGCAGTGACTGGCGAGAAACACCTTCATTGAAAGGGGTTGCAAGCTTCCAAAAACCACGAGTCTCCAGAAATCTCAGCAAATATTTTTTCACCCAAACTGGATGATACTTTCAGGTAATGATCAGTACACTTGGCCCACTTGGTTCTCCATATTTCGTTCTTCTATGTTGAAGCGTTCGTTTACAGTAACAGTTTCCACTCTGGCATTACACTCTGTTTTCTCCTATATTGATAGATGTATTTGGAATTCTAAATCAAACACGGTTTGTGCTAGCTTCTTGAAACTTGACACAGTAATGCAGTTTCAGATTGTAACTCTACGTTTTGTTTCCTTTTCATGTAGCCCTAAGCAGTGAATTGGCGAGAAACACTTTCATTGAAAGGGGTTGCAAGCTTCCAAAAATTACGAGTCTCCAGAAATCTCAGCAAATATTTTTTCACCCAAACTGGATGATACTTTCAGGTAATGATCAGTACACTAAGCCCACTTGGTTCTCCATATTTCGTTCTTCTATGTTGAAGCGTTCGTTTACAGTAACAGTTTCCACTCTGGCATTACACTCTGTTTTCTCCTATATTGATAGATGTATTTGGAATTCTAAATCAAACACGGTTTGTGCTAGCTTCTTGAAACTTGACACAGTAATGCAGTTTCAGATTCTAACTCTATGTTTTGTTTCCTTTTCATGTAGCTTTAAGCAGTGACTGGCGAGAAACACTTTCATTGAAAGGGGTTGCAAGCTTCCAAAAATTACGAGTCTCCAGAAATCTCAGCAAATATTTTTTCACCCAAACTGGATGATACTTTCAGGTAATGATCAGTACACTAAGCCCACTTGGTTCTCCAAATTTCATTCTTCTATGTTGAAGCGTTCGTTTCCAGTAACAGTTTCCATTCTGGCATTTCACTCTGTTTTCTCCTATATTGATAGATGTATTTGGAACTCTAAATCAAACACGGTTTGTGCTAGCTTCTTGAAACTTGACACAGTAAAGCAGTTTCACATTCTAAGTTTTGTTTCCTTTTCATGTAGCCCTAAGCAATGACTGGCGAGAAACACTTTCATTGAAAGGGGTTGCAAGCTTCCAAAAATTGCGAGTCTCCAGAAATCTCAGCAAATATTTTTTCACCCAAACTGGATGATACTTTCAGGTAATGATCAGTACACTAAGCCCACTTGGTTCCCCAAATTTCGTTCTTCTATGTTGAAGCGTTCGTTTCCAGTAACAGTTTGAATTTTGTCGTTTCACTCTGTTTTCTCCTATATTGATAGATGTATTTGGAACACTAAATCAAACACGGTTTGTGCTAGCTTCTTGAAACTTGACACAGTAAAGCAGTTTCACATTCTAACTCTATGTTTTGTTTCCTTTTCATGTAGCTTTAAGCAGTGACTGGCGAGAAACACCTTCATTGAAAGGGGTTGCAAGCTTCCAAAAACCACGAGTCTCCAGAAATCTCAGCAAATATTTTTTCACCCAAACTGGATGATACTTTCAGGTAATGATCAGTACACTTGGCCCACTTGGTTCTCCATATTTCGTTCTTCTATGTTGAAGCGTTCGTTTACAGTAACAGTTTCCACTCTGGCATTACACTCTGTTTTCTCCTATATTGATAGATGTATTTGGAATTCTAAATCAAACACGGTTTGTGCTAGCTTCTTGAAACTTGACACAGTAATGCAGTTTCAGATTGTAACTCTATGTTTTGTTTCCTTTTCATGTAGCCCTAAGCAGTGAATTGGCGAGAAACACTTTCATTGAAAGGGGTTGCAAGCTTCCAAAAATTACGAGTCTCCAGAAATCTCAGCAAATATTTTTTCACCCAAACTGGATGATACTTTCAGGTAATTATCAGTACACTAAGCCTACTTGGGTTCCCAAATTTCGATCTTCTATGTTGAAGTGTTCGTTTCCAGTAACAGTTTCCATTCTGGCATTTCACTCTCTTTTCTCCTATATTGATAGATGTATTTGGAACTCTAAATCAAACACGGTTTGTGCTAGCTTCTTGAAACTTGACACAGTAAAGCAGTTTCACATTCTAACTCTATGTTTTGTTTCCATTTCATGTAGCTTTAAGCAGTGACTGGCGAGAAAAACCTTCATTGAAAGGGGTTGCAAGCTTCCAAAAACCACGAGTCTCCAGAAATCTCAGCAAATATTTTTTCACCCAAACTGGATGATACTTTCAGGTAATGATCAGTACACTTGGCCCACTTGGTTCTCCATATTTCGTTCTTCTATGTTGAAGCGTTCGTTTACAGTAACAGTTTCCACTCTGGCATTACACTCTGTTTTCTCCTATATTGATAGATGTATTTGGAATTCTAAATCAAACACGGTTTGTGCTAGCTTCTTGAAACTTGACACAGTAATGCAGTTTCACATTCTAACTCTATGTTTTGTTTCCTTTTCATGTAGCTTTAAGCAGTGACTGGCGAGAAACACTTTCATTGAAAGGGGTTGCAAGCTTCCAAAAATTACGAGTCTCCAGAAATCTCAGCAAATATTTTTTCACCCAAACTGGATGATACTTTCAGGTAATGATCAGTACACTAAGCCCACTTGGTTCTCCAAATTTCATTCTTCTATGTTGAAGCGTTCGTTTCCAGTAACAGTTTCCATTCTGGCATTTCACTCTGTTTTCTCCTATATTGATAGATGTATTTGGAACTCTAAATCAAACACGGTTTGTGCTAGCTTCTTGAAACTTGACACAGTAAAGCAGTTTCACATTCTAACTCTATGTTTTGTTTCCTTTTCATGTAGCCCTAAGCAGTGACTGGCGAGAAACACTTTCATTGAAAGGGGTTGCAAGCTTCCAAAAATTACGAGTCTCCAGAAATCTCAGCAAATATTTTTTCACCCAAACTAGATGATACTTTCAGGTAATGATCAGTACACTAAGCCCTCTTGGTTCCCCAAATTTCGTTCTTCTATGTTGAAGCGTTCGTTTCCAGTAACAGTTTGAATTTTGTCGTTTCACTCTGTTTTCTCCTATATTGATAGATGTATTTGGAACTCTAAATCAAACACGGTTTGTGCTAGCTTCTTGAAACTTGACACAGTAAAGCAGTTTCACATTGTAACTCTATGTTTTGTTTCCTTTTCATGTAGCTTTAAGCAGTGACTGGCGAGAAACACTTTCATTGAAAGGGGTTGCAAGCTTCCAAAAATTACGAGTCTCCAGAAATCTCAGCAAATATTTTTTCACCCAAACTGGATGATACTTTCAGGTAATGATCAGTACACTAAGCCCACTTGGTTCTCCATATTTCGTTCTTCTATGTTGAAGCGTTCGTTTACAGTAACAGTTTCCACTCTGGCATTACACTCTGTTTTCTCCTATATTGATAGATGTATTTGGAACTCTAAATCAAACACGGTTTGTGCTAGCTTCTTGAAACTTGACACAGTAATGCAGTTTCACATTCTAACAATATGTTTTGTTTCCTTTTCATGTAGCCCTAAGCAGTGACTGGCGAGAAACACTTTCATTGAAAGGGGTTGCAAGCTTCCAAAAATTACGAGTCTCCAGAAATCTCAGCAAATATTTTTTCACCCAAACTGGATGATACTTTCAGGTAATGATTAGTACACTAAGCCCACTTGGTTCTCCAAATTTCGTTCTTCTATGTTGAAGCGTTCGTTTCTAGTAACAATTTGAATTTTGTCGTTTCACTCTGTTTTCTCCTATATTGATAGATGTATTTGGAACTCTAAATCAAACACGGTTTGTGCTAGCTTCTTGAAACTTGACACAGTAAAGCAGTTTCACATTCTAACTCTATGTTTTGTTTCCTTTTCATGTAGCCCTAAGCAGTGACTGGCGAGAAACACTTTCATTGAAAGGGGTTGCAAGCTTCCAAAAATTACGAGTCTTCAGAAATCTCAGCAAATATTTTTTCACCCAAACTAGATGATACTTTCAGGTAATGATCAGTACACTAAGCCCACTGGGTTCCCCAAATTTCGTTCTTCTATGTTGAAGCGTTCGTTTCCACTAACAGTTTCCACTCTGGCATTTCACTCTGTTTTCTCCTATATTGATAGATGTATTTGGAACTCTAAATCAAACACGGTTTGTGCTAGCTTCTTGAAACTTGACACAGTAAAGCAGTTTCACATTCTAACTCTATGTTTTGTTTCCTTTTCATGTAGCTTTAAGCAGTGACTGGCGAGAAACACCTTCATTGAAAGGGGTTGCAAGCTTCCAAAAATTACGAGTCTCCAGAAATCTCAGCAAATATTTTTTCACCCAAACTGGATGATACTTTCAGGTAATGATCAGTACACTAAGCCCACTCGGTTCTCCAAATTTCATTCTTCTATGTTGAAGCGTTCGTTTCCAGTAACAGTTTCCATTCTGGCATTTCACTCTGTTTTCTCCTATATTGATAGATGTATTTGGAACTCTAAATCAAACACGGTTTGTGCTAGCTTCTTGAAACTTGACACAGTAAAGCAGTTTCACATTCTAACTCTATGTTTTGTTTCCTTTTCATGTAGCCCTAAGCAGTGACTGGCGAGAAACACCTTCATTGAAAGGGGTGGCAAGCTTCCAAAAATCACGAGTCTCCAGAAATCTCAGCAAATATTTTTTCACCCAAACTGGATGATACTTTCAGGTAATGATCAGTACACTTGGCCCACTTGGTTCTTCATATTTCGTTCTTCTATGTTGAAGCGTTCGTTTACAGTAACAGTTTCCACTCTGGCATTACACTCTGTTTTCTCCTATATTGATAGATGTATTTGGAACTCTAAATCAAACACGGTTTGTGCTAGCTTCTTGAAACTTGACACAGTAATGCAGTTTCACATTCTAACAATATGTTTTGTTTCCTTTTCATGTAGCCCTAAGCAGTGACTGGTGAGAAACACTTTCATTGAAAGGGGTTGCAAGCTTCCAAAAATTACGAGTCTCCAGAAATCTCAGCAAATATTTTTTCACCCAAACTGGATGATACTTTCAGGTAATTATCAGTACACTAAGCCTACTTGGGTTCCCAAATTTCGATCTTCTATGTTGAAGTGTTCGTTTCCAGTAACAGTTTCCATTCTGGCATTTCACTCTCTTTTCTCCTATATTGATAGATGTATTTGGAACTCTAAATCAAACACGGTTTGTGCTAGCTTCTTGAAACTTGACACAGTAAAGCAGTTTCACATTCTAACTCTATGTTTTGTTTCCTTTTCATGTAGCTTTAAGCAGTGACTGGCGAGAAACACCTTCATTGAAAGGGGTTGCAAGCTTCCAAAAACCACGAGTCTCCAGTAATCTCAGCAAATATTTTTTCACCCAAACTGGATGATACTTTCAGGTAATGATCAGTACACTTGGCCCACTTGGTTCTCCATATTTCGTTCTTCTATGTTGAAGCGTTCGTTTACAGTAACAGTTTCCACTCTGGCATTACACTCTGTTTTCTCCTATATTGATAGATGTATTTGGAATTCTAAATCAAACACGGTTTGTGCTAGCTTCTTGAAACTTGACACAGTAATGCAGTTTCACATTCTAACTCTATGTTTTGTTTCCTTTTCATGTAGCTTTAAGCAGTGACTGGCGAGAAACACTTTCATTGAAAGGGGTTGCAAGCTTCCAAAAATTACGAGTCTCCAGAAATCTCAGCAAATATTTTTTCACCCAAACTGGATGATACTTTCAGGTAATGATCAGTACACTAAGCCCACTTGGTTCTCCAAATTTCATTCTTCTATGTTGAAGCGTTCGTTTCCAGTAACAGTTTCCATTCTGGCATTTCACTCTGTTTTCTCCTATATTGATAGATGTATTTGGAACTCTAAATCAAACACGGTTTGTGCTAGCTTCTTGAAACTTGACACAGTAAAGCAGTTTCACATTCTAAGTTTTGTTTCCTTTTCATGTAGCCCTAAGCAATGACTGGCGAGAAACACTTTCATTGAAAGGGGTTGCAAGCTTCCAAAAATTGCGAGTCTCCAGAAATCTCAGCAAATATTTTTTCACCCAAACTGGATGATACTTTCAGGTAATGATCAGTACACTAAGCCCACTTGGTTCCCCAAATTTCGTTCTTCTATGTTGAAGCGTTCGTTTCCAGTAACAGTTTGAATTTTGTCGTTTCACTCTGTTTTCTCCTATATTGATAGATGTATTTGGAACACTAAATCAAACACGGTTTGTGCTAGCTTCTTGAAACTTGACACAGTAAAGCAGTTTCACATTCTAACTCTATGTTTTGTTTCCTTTTCATGTAGCTTTAAGCAGTGACTGGCGAGAAAAACCTTCATTGAAAGGGGTTGCAAGCTTCCAAAAATCACGAGTCTCCAGAAATCTCAGCAAATATTTTTTCACCCAAACTGGATGATACTTTCAGGTAATGTACAGTACACTTGGCCCACTTGGTTCTCCATATTTCGTTCTTCTATGTTGAAGCGTTCGTTTCCAGTAACAGTTTCCACTCTGGCATTACACTCTGTTTTCTCCTATATTGATAGATGTATTTGGAACTCTAAATCAAACACGGTTTGTGCTAGCTTCTTGAAACTTGACACAGTAATGCAGTTTCACATTCTAACAATATGTTTTGTTTCCTTTTCATGTAGCCCTAAGCAGTGACTGGCGAGAAACACTTTCATTGAAAGGGGTTGCAAGCTTCCAAAAATTACGAGTCTCCAGAAATCTCAGCAAATATTTTTTCACCCAAACTGGATGATACTTTCAGGTAATGATTAGTACACTAAGCCCACTTGGTTCTCCAAATTTCGTTCTTCTATGTTGAAGCGTTCGTTTCTAGTAACAATTTGAATTTTGTCGTTTCACTCTGTTTTCTCCTATATTGATAGATGTATTTGGAACTCTAAATCAAACACGGTTTGTGCTAGCTTCTTGAAACTTGACACAGTAAAGCAGTTTCACATTCTAACTCTATGTTTTGTTTCCTTTTCATGTAGCCCTAAGCAGTGACTGGCGAGAAAGACTTTCATTGAAAGGGGTTGCAAGCTTCCAAAAATTACGAGTCTTCAGAAATCTCAGCAAATATTTTTTCACCCAAACTAGATGATACTTTCAGGTAATGATCAGTACACTAAGCCCTCTTGGTTCCCCAAATTTCGTTCTTCTATGTTGAAGCGTTCATTTCCACTAACAGTTTCCACTCTGGCATTTCACTCTGTTTTCTCCTATATTGATAGATGTATTTGGAACTCTAAATCAAACACGGTTTGTGCTAGCTTCTTGAAACTTGACACAGTAAAGCAGTTTCACATTCTAACTCTATGTTTTGTTTCCTTTTCATGTAGCTTTAAGCAGTGACTGGCGAGAAACACCTTCATTGAAAGGGGTTGCAAGCTTCCAAAAATTACGAGTCTCGAGAAATCTCAGCAAATATTTTTTCACCCAAACTGGATGATACTTTCAGGTAATGATCAGTACACTAAGCCCACTCGGTTCTCCAAATTTCATTCTTCTATGTTGAAGCGTTCATTTCCAGTAACAGTTTCCATTATGGCATTTCACTCTGTTTTCTCCTATATTGATAGATGTATTTGGAACTCTAAATCAAACACGGTTTGTGCTAGCTTCTTGAAACTTGACACAGTAAAGCAGTTTCACATTCTAACTCTATGTTTTGTTTCCTTTTCATGTAGCCCTAAGCAGTGACTGGCGAGAAACACTTTCATTGAAAGGGGTTGCAAGCTTCCAAAAATTACGAGTCTCCAGAAATCTCAGCAAATATTTTTTCACCCAAACTGGATGATACTTTCAGGTAATGATCAGTACACTAAGCCCACTTGGTTCCCCAAATTTCGTTCTTCTATGTTGAAGCGTTCGTTTCCAGTAACAGTTTGAATTTTGTCGTTTCACTCTGTTTTCTCCTATATTGATAGATGTATTTGGAACACTAAATCAAACACGGTTTGTGCTAGCTTCTTGAAACTTGACACAGTAAAGCAGTTTCACATTCTAACTCTATGTTTTGTTTCCTTTTCATGTAGCTTTAAGCAGTGACTGGCGAGAAACACCTTCATTGAAAGGGGTTGCAAGCTTCCAAAAACCACGAGTCTCCAGAAATCTCAGCAAATATTTTTTCACCCAAACTGGATGATACTTTCAGGTAATGATCAGTACACTTGGCCCACTTGGTTCTCCATATTTCGTTCTTCTATGTTGAAGCGTTCGTTTACAGTAACAGTTTCCACTCTGGCATTACACTCTGTTTTCTCCTATATTGATAGATGTATTTGGAATTCTAAATCAAACACGGTTTGTGCTAGCTTCTTGAAACTTGACACAGTAATGCAGTTTCAGATTCTAACTCTATGTTTTGTTTCCTTTTCATGTAGCCCTAAGCAGTGAATTGGCGAGAAACACTTTCATTGAAAGGGGTTGCAAGCTTCCAAAAATTACGAGTCTCCAGAAATCTCAGCAAATATTTTTTCACCCAAACTGGATGATACTTTCAGGTAATGATCAGTACACTAAGCCCACTTGGTTCTCCATATTTCGTTCTTCTATGTTGAAGCGTTCGTTTACAGTAACAGTTTCCACTCTGGCATTACACTCTGTTTTCTCCTATATTGATAGATGTATTTGGAACTCTAAATCAAACACGGTTTGTGCTAGCTTCTTGAAACTTGACACAGTAATGCAGTTTCACATTCTAACAATATGTTTTGTTTCCTTTTCATGTAGCCCTAAGCAGTGACTGGCGAGAAACACTTTCATTGAAAGGGGTTGCAAGCTTCCAAAAATTACGAGTCTCCAGAAATCTCAGCAAATATTTTTTCACCCAAACTGGATGATACTTTCAGGTAATGATTAGTACACTAAGCCCACTTGGTTCTCCAAATTTCGTTCTTCTATGTTGAAGCGTTCGTTTCTAGTAACAATTTGAATTTTGTCGTTTCACTCTGTTTTCTCCTATATTGATAGATGTATTTGGAACTCTAAATCAAACACGGTTTGTGCTAGCTTCTTGAAACTTGACACAGTAAAGCAGTTTCACATTCTAACTCTATGTTTTGTTTCCTTTTCATGTAGCCCTAAGCAGTGACTGGCGAGAAACACTTTCATTGAAAGGGGTTGCAAGCTTCCAAAAATTACGAGTCTCCAGAAATCTCAGCAAATATTTTTTCACCCAAACTGGATGATACTTTCAGGTAATGATCAGTACACTAAGCCCACTTGGTTCCCCAAATTTCGTTCTTCTATGTTGAAGCGTTCGTTTCCAGTAACAGTTTGAATTTTGTCGTTTCACTCTGTTTTCTCCTATATTGATAGATGTATTTGGAACACTAAATCAAACACGGTTTGTGCTAGCTTCTTGAAACTTGACACAGTAAAGCAATTTCACATTCTAACTCTATGTTTTGTTTCCTTTTCATGTAGCTTTAAGCAGTGACTGGCGAGAAAAACCTTCATTGAAAGGGGTTGCAAGCTTCCAAAAATCACGAGTCTCCAGAAATCTCAGCAAATATTTTTTCACCCAAACTGGATGATACTTTCAGGTAATGTACAGTACACTTGGCCCACTTGGTTCTCCATATTTCGTTCTTCTATGTTGAAGCGTTCGTTTACAGTAACAGTTTCCACTCTGGCATTACACTCTGTTTTCTCCTATATTGATAGATGTATTTGGAACTCTAAATCAAACACGGTTTGTGCTAGCTTCTTGAAACTTGACACAGTAATGCAGTTTCACATTCTAACAATATGTTTTGTTTCCTTTTCATGTAGCCCTAAGCAGTGACTGGCGAGAAACACTTTCATTGAAAGGGGTTGCAAGCTTCCAAAAATTACGAGTCTCCAGAAATCTCAGCAAATATTTTTTCACCCAAACTGGATGATACTTTCAGGTAATGATTAGTACACTAAGCCCACTTGGTTCTCCAAATTTCGTTCTTCTATGTTGAAGCGTTCGTTTCTAGTAACAATTTGAATTTTGTCGTTTCACTCTGTTTTCTCCTATATTGATAGATGTATTTGGAACTCTAAATCAAACACGGTTTGTGCTAGCTTCTTGAAACTTGACACAGTAAAGCAGTTTCACATTCTAACTCTATGTTTTGTTTCCTTTTCATGTAGCCCTAAGCAGTGACTGGCGAGAAAGACTTTCATTGAAAGGGGTTGCAAGCTTCCAAAAATTACGAGTCTTCAGAAATCTCAGCAAATATTTTTTCACCCAAACTAGATGATACTTTCAGGTAATGATCAGTACACTAAGCCCTCTTGGTTCCCCAAATTTCGTTCTTCTATGTTGAAGCGTTCATTTCCACTAACAGTTTCCACTCTGGCATTTCACTCTGTTTTCTCCTATATTGATAGATGTATTTGGAACTCTAAATCAAACACGGTTTGTGCTAGCTTCTTGAAACTTGACACAGTAAAGCAGTTTCACATTCTAACTCTATGTTTTGTTTCCTTTTCATGTAGCTTTAAGCAGTGACTGGCGAGAAACACCTTCATTGAAAGGGGTTGCAAGCTTCCAAAAATTACGAGTCTCCAGAAATCTCAGCAAATATTTTTTCACCCAAACTGGATGATACTTTCAGGTAATGATCAGTACACTAAGCCCACTCGGTTCTCCAAATTTCATTCTTCTATGTTGAAGCGTTCATTTCCAGTAACAGTTTCCATTATGGCATTTCACTCTGTTTTCTCCTATATTGATAGATGTATTTGGAACTCTAAATCAAACACGGTTTGTGCTAGCTTCTTGAAACTTGACACAGTAAAGCAGTTTCACATTCTAACTCTATGTTTTGTTTCCTTTTCATGTAGCCCTAAGCAGTGACTGGCGAGAAACACTTTCATTGAAAGGGGTTGCAAGCTTCCAAAAATTACGAGTCTCCAGAAATCTCAGCAAATATTTTTTCACCCAAACTGGATGATACTTTCAGGTAATGATCAGTACACTAAGCCCACTTGGTTCCCCAAATTTCGTTCTTCTATGTTGAAGCGTTCGTTTCCAGTAACAGTTTGAATTTTGTCGTTTCACTCTGTTTTCTCCTATATTGATAGATGTATTTGGAACACTAAATCAAACACGGTTTGTGCTAGCTTCTTGAAATGTGACACAGTAAAGCAATTTCACATTCTAACTCTATGTTTTGTTTCCTTTTCATGTAGCTTTAAGCAGTGACTGGCGAGAAACACCTTCATTGAAAGGGGTTGCAAGCTTCCAAAAATCACGAGTCTCCAGAAATCTCAGCAAATATTTTTTCACCCAAACTGGATGATACTTTCAGGTAATGATCAGTACACTTGGCCCACTTGGTTCTCCATATTTCGTTCTTCTATGTTGAAACGTTCGTTTACAGTAACAGTTTCCACTCTGGCATTACACTCTGTTTTCTCCTATATTGATAGATGTATTTGGAACTCTAAATCAAACACGGTTTGTGCTAGCTTCTTGAAACTTGACACAGTAATGCAGTTTCACATTCTAACAATATGTTTTGTTTCCTTTTCATGTAGCCCTAAGCAGTGACTGGCGAGAAACACTTTCATTGAAAGGGGTTGCAAGCTTCCAAAAATTACATGTCTCCAGAAATCTCAGCAAATATTTTTCCACCCAAACTGGATGATACTTTCAGGTAATTATCAGTACACTAAGCCTACTTGGGTTCCCAAATTTCGATCTTCTATGTTGAAGTGTTGGTTTCCAGTAACAGTTTCCATTCTGGCATTTCACTCTGTTTTCTCCTATATTGATAGATGTATTTGGAACTCTAAATCAAACACGGTTTGTGCTAGCTTCTTGAAACTTGACACAGTAAAGCAGTTTCACATTCTAACTCTATGTTTTGTTTCCTTTTCATGTAGCTTTAAGCAGTGACTGGCGAGAAACACCTTCATTGAAAGGGGTTGCAAGCTTCCAAAAACCACGAGTCTCCAGAAATCTCAGCAAATATTTTTTCACCCAAACTGGATGATACTTTCAGGTAATGATCAGTACACTTGGCCCACTTGGTTCTCCGTATTTCGTTCTTCTATGTTGAAGCGTTCGTTTACAGTAACAGTTTCCACTCTGGCATTACACTCTGTTTTCTCCTATATTGATAGATGTATTTGGAATTCTAAATCAAACACGGTTTGTGCTAGCTTCTTGAAACTTGACACAGTAATGCAGTTTCAGATTCTAACTCTATGTTTTGTTTCCTTTTCATGTAGCTTTAAGCAGTGACTGGCGAGAAACACTTTCATTGAAAGGGGTTGCAAGCTTCCAAAAATTACGAGTCTCCAGAAATCTCAGCAAATATTTTTTCACCCAAACTGGATGATACTTTCAGGTAATGATCAGTACACTAAGCCCACTTGGTTCTCCAAATTTCATTCTTCTATGTTGAAGCGTTCGTTTCCAGTAACAGTTTCCATTCTGGCATTTCACTCTGTTTTCTCCTATATTGATAGATGTATTTGGAACTCTAAATCAAACACGGTTTGTGCTAGCTTCTTGAAACTTGACACAGTAAAGCAGTTTCACATTCTAAGTTTTGTTTCCTTTTCATGTAGCCCTAAGCAATGACTGGCGAGAAACACTTTCATTGAAAGGGGTTGCAAGCTTCCAAAAATTGCGAGTCTCCAGAAATCTCAGCAAATATTTTTTCACCCAAACTGGATGATACTTTCAGGTAATGATCAGTACACTAAGCCCACTTGGTTCCCCAAATTTCGTTCTTCTATGTTGAAGCGTTCGTTTCCAGTAACAGTTTGAATTTTGTCGTTTCACTCTGTTTTCTCCTATATTGATAGATGTATTTGGAACACTAAATCAAACACGGTTTGTGCTAGCTTCTTGAAACTTGACACAGTAAAGCAGTTTCACATTCTAACTCTATGTTTTGTTTCCTTTTCATGTAGCTTTAAGCAGTGACTGGCGAGAAACACCTTCATTGAAAGGGGTTGCAAGCTTCCAAAAACCACGAGTCTCCAGAAATCTCAGCAAATATTTTTTCACCCAAACTGGATGATACTTTCAGGTAATGATCAGTACACTTGGCCCACTTGGTTCTCCATATTTCGTTCTTCTATGTTGAAGCGTTCGTTTACAGTAACAGTTTCCACTCTGGCATTACACTCTGTTTTCTCCTATATTGATAGATGTATTTGGAATTCTAAATCAAACACGGTTTGTGCTAGCTTCTTGAAACTTGACACAGTAATGCAGTTTCAGATTGTAACTCTACGTTTTGTTTCCTTTTCATGTAGCCCTAAGCAGTGAATTGGCGAGAAACACTTTCATTGAAAGGGGTTGCAAGCTTCCAAAAATTACGAGTCTCCAGAAATCTCAGCAAATATTTTTTCACCCAAACTGGATGATACTTTCAGGTAATGATCAGTACACTAAGCCCACTTGGTTCTCCATATTTCGTTCTTCTATGTTGAAGCGTTCGTTTACAGTAACAGTTTCCACTCTGGCATTACACTCTGTTTTCTCCTATATTGATAGATGTATTTGGAATTCTAAATCAAACACGGTTTGTGCTAGCTTCTTGAAACTTGACACAGTAATGCAGTTTCAGATTCTAACTCTATGTTTTGTTTCCTTTTCATGTAGCTTTAAGCAGTGACTGGCGAGAAACACTTTCATTGAAAGGGGTTGCAAGCTTCCAAAAATTACGAGTCTCCAGAAATCTCAGCAAATATTTTTTCACCCAAACTGGATGATACTCTCAGGTAATGATCAGTACACTAAGCCCACTTGGTTCTCCAAATTTCATTCTTCTATGTTGAAGCGTTCGTTTCCAGTAACAGTTTCCATTCTGGCATTTCACTCTGTTTTCTCCTATATTGATAGATGTATTTGGAACTCTAAATCAAACACGGTTTGTGCTAGCTTCTTGAAACTTGACACAGTAAAGCAGTTTCACATTCTAAGTTTTGTTTCCTTTTCATGTAGCCCTAAGCAATGACTGGCGAGAAACACTTTCATTGAAAGGGGTTGCAAGCTTCCAAAAATTGCGAGTCTCCAGAAATCTCAGCAAATATTTTTTCACCCAAACTGGATGATACTTTCAGGTAATGATCAGTACACTAAGCCCACTTGGTTCCCCAAATTTCGTTCTTCTATGTTGAAGCGTTCGTTTCCAGTAACAGTTTGAATTTTGTCGTTTCACTCTGTTTTCTCCTATATTGATAGATGTATTTGGAACACTAAATCAAACACGGTTTGTGCTAGCTTCTTGAAACTTGACACAGTAAAGCAGTTTCACATTCTAACTCTATGTTTTGTTTCCTTTTCATGTAGCTTTAAGCAGTGACTGGCGAGAAACACCTTCATTGAAAGGGGTTGCAAGCTTCCAAAAACCACGAGTCTCCAGAAATCTCAGCAAATATTTTTTCACCCAAACTGGATGATACTTTCAGGTAATGATCAGTACACTTGGCCCACTTGGTTCTCCATATTTCGTTCTTCTATGTTGAAGCGTTCGTTTACAGTAACAGTTTCCACTCTGGCATTACACTCTGTTTTCTCCTATATTGATAGATGTATTTGGAATTCTAAATCAAACACGGTTTGTGCTAGCTTCTTGAAACTTGACACAGTAATGCAGTTTCAGATTGTAACTCTATGTTTTGTTTCCTTTTCATGTAGCCCTAAGCAGTGAATTGGCGAGAAACACTTTCATTGAAAGGGGTTGCAAGCTTCCAAAAATTACGAGTCTCCAGAAATCTCAGCAAATATTTTTTCACCCAAACTGGATGATACTTTCAGGTAATTATCAGTACACTAAGCCTACTTGGGTTCCCAAATTTCGATCTTCTATGTTGAAGTGTTCGTTTCCAGTAACAGTTTCCATTCTGGCATTTCACTCTCTTTTCTCCTATATTGATAGATGTATTTGGAACTCTAAATCAAACACGGTTTGTGCTAGCTTCTTGAAACTTGACACAGTAAAGCAGTTTCACATTCTAACTCTATGTTTTGTTTCCATTTCATGTAGCTTTAAGCAGTGACTGGCGAGAAAAACCTTCATTGAAAGGGGTTGCAAGCTTCCAAAAACCACGAGTCTCCAGAAATCTCAGCAAATATTTTTTCACCCAAACTGGATGATACTTTCAGGTAATGATCAGTACACTTGGCCCACTTGGTTCTCCATATTTCGTTCTTCTATGTTGAAGCGTTCGTTTACAGTAACAGTTTCCACTCTGGCATTACACTCTGTTTTCTCCTATATTGATAGATGTATTTGGAATTCTAAATCAAACACGGTTTGTGCTAGCTTCTTGAAACTTGACACAGTAATGCAGTTTCACATTCTAACTCTATGTTTTGTTTCCTTTTCATGTAGCTTTAAGCAGTGACTGGCGAGAAACACTTTCATTGAAAGGGGTTGCAAGCTTCCAAAAATTACGAGTCTCCAGAAATCTCAGCAAATATTTTTTCACCCAAACTGGATGATACTTTCAGGTAATGATCAGTACACTAAGCCCACTTGGTTCTCCAAATTTCATTCTTCTATGTTGAAGCGTTCGTTTCCAGTAACAGTTTCCATTCTGGCATTTCACTCTGTTTTCTCCTATATTGATAGATGTATTTGGAACTCTAAATCAAACACGGTTTGTGCTAGCTTCTTGAAACTTGACACAGTAAAGCAGTTTCACATTCTAACTCTATGTTTTGTTTCCTTTTCATGTAGCCCTAAGCAGTGACTGGCGAGAAACACTTTCATTGAAAGGGGTTGCAAGCTTCCAAAAATTACGAGTCTCCAGAAATCTCAGCAAATATTTTTTCACCCAAACTAGATGATACTTTCAGGTAATGATCAGTACACTAAGCCCTCTTGGTTCCCCAAATTTCGTTCTTCTATGTTGAAGCGTTCGTTTCCAGTAACAGTTTGAATTTTGTCGTTTCACTCTGTTTTCTCCTATATTGATAGATGTATTTGGAACTCTAAATCAAACACGGTTTGTGCTAGCTTCTTGAAACTTGACACAGTAAAGCAGTTTCACATTGTAACTCTATGTTTTGTTTCCTTTTCATGTAGCTTTAAGCAGTGACTGGCGAGAAACACTTTCATTGAAAGGGGTTGCAAGCTTCCAAAAATTACGAGTCTCCAGAAATCTCAGCAAATATTTTTTCACCCAAACTGGATGATACTTTCAGGTAATGATCAGTACACTAAGCCCACTTGGTTCTCCATATTTCGTTCTTCTATGTTGAAGCGTTCGTTTACAGTAACAGTTTCCACTCTGGCATTACACTCTGTTTTCTCCTATATTGATAGATGTATTTGGAACTCTAAATCAAACACGGTTTGTGCTAGCTTCTTGAAACTTGACACAGTAATGCAGTTTCACATTCTAACAATATGTTTTGTTTCCTTTTCATGTAGCCCTAAGCAGTGACTGGCGAGAAACACTTTCATTGAAAGGGGTTGCAAGCTTCCAAAAATTACGAGTCTCCAGAAATCTCAGCAAATATTTTTTCACCCAAACTGGATGATACTTTCAGGTAATGATTAGTACACTAAGCCCACTTGGTTCTCCAAATTTCGTTCTTCTATGTTGAAGCGTTCGTTTCTAGTAACAATTTGAATTTTGTCGTTTCACTCTGTTTTCTCCTATATTGATAGATGTATTTGGAACTCTAAATCAAACACGGTTTGTGCTAGCTTCTTGAAACTTGACACAGTAAAGCAGTTTCACATTCTAACTCTATGTTTTGTTTCCTTTTCATGTAGCCCTAAGCAGTGACTGGCGAGAAACACTTTCATTGAAAGGGGTTGCAAGCTTCCAAAAATTACGAGTCTTCAGAAATCTCAGCAAATATTTTTTCACCCAAACTAGATGATACTTTCAGGTAATGATCAGTACACTAAGCCCTCTTGGTTCCCCAAATTTCGTTCTTCTATGTTGAAGCGTTCGTTTCCACTAACAGTTTCCACTCTGGCATTTCACTCTGTTTTCTCCTATATTGATAGATGTATTTGGAACTCTAAATCAAACACGGTTTGTGCTAGCTTCTTGAAACTTGACACAGTAAAGCAGTTTCACATTCTAACTCTATGTTTTGTTTCCTTTTCATGTAGCTTTAAGCAGTGACTGGCGAGAAACACCTTCATTGAAAGGGGTTGCAAGCTTCCAAAAATTACGAGTCTCCAGAAATCTCAGCAAATATTTTTTCACCCAAACTGGATGATACTTTCAGGTAATGATCAGTACACTAAGCCCACTCGGTTCTCCAAATTTCATTCTTCTATGTTGAAGCGTTCGTTTCCAGTAACAGTTTCCATTCTGGCATTTCACTCTGTTTTCTCCTATATTGATAGATGTATTTGGAACTCTAAATCAAACACGGTTTGTGCTAGCTTCTTGAAACTTGACACAGTAAAGCAGTTTCACATTCTAACTCTATGTTTTGTTTCCTTTTCATGTAGCCCTAAGCAGTGACTGGCGAGAAACACCTTCATTGAAAGGGGTGGCAAGCTTCCAAAAATCACGAGTCTCCAGAAATCTCAGCAAATATTTTTTCACCCAAACTGGATGATACTTTCAGGTAATGATCAGTACACTTGGCCCACTTGGTTCTTCATATTTCGTTCTTCTATGTTGAAGCGTTCGTTTACAGTAACAGTTTCCACTCTGGCATTACACTCTGTTTTCTCCTATATTGATAGATGTATTTGGAACTCTAAATCAAACACGGTTTGTGCTAGCTTCTTGAAACTTGACACAGTAATGCAGTTTCACATTCTAACAATATGTTTTGTTTCCTTTTCATGTAGCCCTAAGCAGTGACTGGTGAGAAACACTTTCATTGAAAGGGGTTGCAAGCTTCCAAAAATTACGAGTCTCCAGAAATCTCAGCAAATATTTTTTCACCCAAACTGGATGATACTTTCAGGTAATTATCAGTACACTAAGCCTACTTGGGTTCCCAAATTTCGATCTTCTATGTTGAAGTGTTCGTTTCCAGTAACAGTTTCCATTCTGGCATTTCACTCTCTTTTCTCCTATATTGATAGATGTATTTGGAACTCTAAATCAAACACGGTTTGTGCTAGCTTCTTGAAAC
Organism: Spermophilus citellus; assembly: GCF_964194105.1. Lineage (NCBI taxonomy): Eukaryota > Metazoa > Chordata > Mammalia > Rodentia > Sciuridae > Spermophilus > Spermophilus citellus. The sequence goes on along the minus strand of NC_138185.1, from coordinate 83,681,262 downwards.
TTGACACAGTAAAGCAGTTTCACATTCTAACTCTATGTTTTGTTTCCTTTTCATGTAGCTTTAAGCAGTGACTGGCGAGAAACACCTTCATTGAAAGGGGTTGCAAGCTTCCAAAAACCACGAGTCTCCAGTAATCTCAGCAAATATTTTTTCACCCAAACTGGATGATACTTTCAGGTAATGATCAGTACACTTGGCCCACTTGGTTCTCCATATTTCGTTCTTCTATGTTGAAGCGTTCGTTTACAGTAACAGTTTCCACTCTGGCATTACACTCTGTTTTCTCCTATATTGATAGATGTATTTGGAATTCTAAATCAAACACGGTTTGTGCTAGCTTCTTGAAACTTGACACAGTAATGCAGTTTCACATTCTAACTCTATGTTTTGTTTCCTTTTCATGTAGCTTTAAGCAGTGACTGGCGAGAAACACTTTCATTGAAAGGGGTTGCAAGCTTCCAAAAATTACGAGTCTCCAGAAATCTCAGCAAATATTTTTTCACCCAAACTGGATGATACTTTCAGGTAATGATCAGTACACTAAGCCCACTTGGTTCTCCAAATTTCATTCTTCTATGTTGAAGCGTTCGTTTCCAGTAACAGTTTCCATTCTGGCATTTCACTCTGTTTTCTCCTATATTGATAGATGTATTTGGAACTCTAAATCAAACACGGTTTGTGCTAGCTTCTTGAAACTTGACACAGTAAAGCAGTTTCACATTCTAAGTTTTGTTTCCTTTTCATGTAGCCCTAAGCAATGACTGGCGAGAAACACTTTCATTGAAAGGGGTTGCAAGCTTCCAAAAATTGCGAGTCTCCAGAAATCTCAGCAAATATTTTTTCACCCAAACTGGATGATACTTTCAGGTAATGATCAGTACACTAAGCCCACTTGGTTCCCCAAATTTCGTTCTTCTATGTTGAAGCGTTCGTTTCCAGTAACAGTTTGAATTTTGTCGTTTCACTCTGTTTTCTCCTATATTGATAGATGTATTTGGAACACTAAATCAAACACGGTTTGTGCTAGCTTCTTGAAACTTGACACAGTAAAGCAGTTTCACATTCTAACTCTATGTTTTGTTTCCTTTTCATGTAGCTTTAAGCAGTGACTGGCGAGAAACACCTTCATTGAAAGGGGTTGCAAGCTTCCAAAAACCACGAGTCTCCAGAAATCTCAGCAAATATTTTTTCACCCAAACTGGATGATACTTTCAGGTAATGATCAGTACACTTGGCCCACTTGGTTCTCCATATTTCGTTCTTCTATGTTGAAGCGTTCGTTTACAGTAACAGTTTCCACTCTGGCATTAAACTCTGTTTTCTCCTATATTGATAGATGTATTTGGAATTCTAAATCAAACACGGTTTGTGCTAGATTCTTGAAACTTGACACAGTAATGCAGTTTCAGATTCTAACTCTATGTTTTGTTTCCTTTTCATGTAGCCCTAAGCAGTGAATTTGCGAGAAACACTTTCATTGAAAAGGGTTGCAAGCTTCCAAAAATTACGAGTCTCCAGAAATCTCAGCAAATATTTTTTCACCCAAACTGGATGATACTTTCAGGTAATGATCAGTACACTAAGCCCACTTGGTTCTCCATATTTCGTTCTTCTATGTTGAAGCGTTCGTTTACAGTAACAGTTTCCACTCTGGCATTACACTCTGTTTTCTCCTATATTGATAGATGTATTTGGAACTCTAAATCAAACACGGTTTGTGCTAGCTTCTTGAAACTTGACACAGTAATGCAGTTTCACATTCTAACAATATGTTTTGTTTCCTTTTCATGTAGCCCTAAGCAGTGACTGGCGAGAAACACTTTCATTGAAAGGGGTTGCAAGCTTCCAAAAATTACGAGTCTTCAGAAATCTCAGCAAATATTTTTTCACCCAAACTGGATGATACTTTCAGGTAATGATTAGTACACTAAGCCCACTTGGTTCTCCAAATTTCGTTCTTCTATGTTGAAGCGTTCGTTTCTAGTAACAATTTGAATTTTGTCGTTTCACTCTGTTTTCTCCTATATTGATAGATGTATTTGGAACTCTAAATCAAACACGGTTTGTGCTAGCTTCTTGAAACTTGACACAGTAAAGCAGTTTCACATTCTAACTCTATGTTTTGTTTCCTTTTCATGTAGCCCTAAGCAGTGACTGGCGAGAAAGACTTTCATTGAAAGGGGTTGCAAGCTTCCAAAAATTACGAGTCTTCAGAAATCTCAGCAAATATTTTTTCACCCAAACTAGATGATACTTTCAGGTAATGATCAGTACACTAAGCCCTCTTGGTTCCCCAAATTTCGTTCTTCTATGTTGAAGCGTTCGTTTCCACTAACAGTTTCCACTCTGGCATTTCACTCTGTTTTCTCCTATATTGATAGATGTATTTGGAACTCTAAATCAAACACGGTTTGTGCTAGCTTCTTGAAACTTGACACAGTAAAGCAGTTTCACATTCTAACTCTATGTTTTGTTTCCTTTTCATGTAGCTTTAAGCAGTGACTGGCGAGAAACACCTTCATTGAAAGGGGTTGCAAGCTTCCAAAAATTACGAGTCTCCAGAAATCTCAGCAAATATTTTTTCACCCAAACTGGATGATACTTTCAGGTAATGATCAGTACACTAAGCCCACTCGGTTCTCCAAATTTCATTCTTCTATGTTGAAGCGTTCGTTTCCAGTAACAGTTTCCATTCTGGCATTTCACTCTGTTTTCTCCTATATTGATAGATGTATTTGGAACTCTAAATCAAACACGGTTTGTGCTAGCTTCTTGAAACTTGACGCAGTAAAGCAGTTTCACATTCTAACTCTATGTTTTGTTTCCTTTTCATGTAGCCCTAAGCAGTGACTGGCGAGAAACACTTTCATTGAAAGGGGTTGCAAGCTTCCAAAAATTACGAGTCTCCAGAAATCTCAGCAAATATTTTTTCACCCAAACTGGATGATACTCTCAGGTAATGATCAGTACACTAAACCCACTTGGTTCTCCAAATTTCATTCTTCTATGTTGAAGCGTTCGTTTCCAGTAACAGTTTCCATTCTGGCATTTCACTCTGTTTTCTCCTATAGTGATAGATGTATTTGGAACTCTAAATCAAACACGGTTTGTGCTAGCTTCTTGAAACTTGACAGAGTAAAGCAGTTTCACATTCTAACTCTATGTTTTGTTTCCTTTTCATGTAGCCCTAAGCAGTGACTGGCGAGAAACACTTTCATTGAAAGGGGTTGCAAGCTTCCAAAAATTACGAGTCTCCAGAAATCTCAGCAAATATTTTTTCACCCAAACTGGATGATACTTTCAGGTAATGATCAGTACACTAAGCCCACTTGGTTCCCCAAATTTCGTTCTTCTATGTTGAAGCGTTCGTTTCCAGTAACAGTTTGAATTTTGTCGTTTCACTCTGTTTTCTCCTATATTGATAGATGTATTTGGAACACTAAATCAAACACGGTTTGTGCTAGCTTCTTGAAACTTGACACAGTAAAGCAATTTCACATTCTAACTCTATGTTTTGTTTCTTTTTCATGTAGCTTTAAGCAGTGACTGGCGAGAAACACCTTCATTGAAAGGGGTTGCAAGCTTCCAAAAATCACGAGTCTCCAGAAATCTCAGCAAATATTTTTTCACCCAAACTGGATGATACTTTCAGGTAATGATCAGTACACTTGGCCCACTTGGTTCTCCATATTTCGTTCTTCTATGTTGAAGCGTTCGTTTACAGTAACAGTTTCCACTCTGGCATTACACTCTGTTTTCTCCTATATTGATAGATGTATTTGGAACTCTAAATCAAACACGGTTTGTGCTAGCTTCTTGAAACTTGACACAGTAATGCAGTTTCACATTCTAACAATATGTTTTGTTTCCTTTTATGTAGCCCTAAGCAGTGACTGGCGAGAAACACTTTCATTGAAAGGGGTTGCAAGCTTCCAAAAATTACGAGTCTCCAGAAATCTCAGCAAATATTTTTTCACCCAAACTGGATGATACTTTCAGGTAATTATCAGTACACTAAGCCTACTTGGGTTCCCAAATTTCGATCTTCTATGTTGAAGTGTTCGTTTCCAGTAACAGTTTCCATTCTGGCATTTCACTCTCTTTTCTCCTATATTGATAGATGTATTTGGAACTCTAAATCAAACACGGTTTGTGCTAGCTTCTTGAAACTTGACACAGTAAAGCAGTTTCACATTCTAACTCTATGTTTTGTTTCCTTTTCATGTAGCTTTAAGCAGTGACTGGCGAGAAACACCTTCATTGAAAGGGGTTGCAAGCTTCCAAAAACCACGAGTCTCCAGAAATCTCAGCAAATATTTTTTCACCCAAACTGGATGATACTTTCAGGTAATGATCAGTACACTTGGCCCACTTGGTTCTCCATATTTCGTTCTTCTATGTTGAAGCGTTCGTTTACAGTAACAGTTTCCACTCTGGCATTACACTCTGTTTTCTCCTATATTGATAGATGTATTTGGAATTCTAAATCAAACACGGTTTGTGCTAGCTTCTTGAAACTTGACACAGTAATGCAGTTTCACATTCTAACTCTATGTTTTGTTTCCTTTTCATGTAGCTTTAAGCAGTGACTGGCGAGAAACACTTTCATTGAAAGGGGTTGCAAGCTTCCAAAAATTACGAGTCTCCAGAAATCTCAGCAAATATTTTTTCACCCAAACTGGATGATACTTTCAGGTAATGATCAGTACACTAAGCCCACTTGGTTCTCCAAATTTCATTCTTCTATGTTGAAGCGTTCGTTTCCAGTAACAGTTTCCATTCTGGCATTTCACTCTGTTTTCTCCTATATTGATAGATGTATTTGGAACTCTAAATCAAACACGGTTTGTGCTAGCTTCTTGAAACTTGACACAGTAAAGCAGTTTCACATTCTAACTCTATGTTTTGTTTCCTTTTCATGTAGCCCTAAGCAGTGACTGGCGAGAAACACTTTCATTGAAAGGGGTTGCAAGCTTCCAAAAATTACGAGTCTCCAGAAATCTCAGCAAATATTTTTTCACCCAAACTAGATGATACTTTCAGGTAATGATCAGTACACTAAGCCCTCTTGGTTCCCCAAATTTCGTTCTTCTATGTTGAAGCGTTCGTTTCCAGTAACAGTTTGAATTTTGTCGTTTCACTCTGTTTTCTCCTATATTGATAGATGTATTTGGAACTCTAAATCAAACACGGTTTGTGCTAGCTTCTTGAAACTTGACACAGTAAAGCAGTTTCACATTGTAACTCTATGTTTTGTTTCCTTTTCATGTAGCTTTAAGCAGTGACTGGCGAGAAACACTTTCATTGAAAGGGGTTGCAAGCTTCCAAAAATTACGAGTCTCCAGAAATCTCAGCAAATATTTTTTCACCCAAACTGGATGATACTTTCAGGTAATGATCAGTACACTAAGCCCACTTGGTTCTCCATATTTCGTTCTTCTATGTTGAAGCGTTCGTTTACAGTAACAGTTTCCACTCTGGCATTACACTCTGTTTTCTCCTATATTGATAGATGTATTTGGAACTCTAAATCAAACACGGTTTGTGCTAGCTTCTTGAAACTTGACACAGTAATGCAGTTTCACATTCTAACAATATGTTTTGTTTCCTTTTTATGTAGCCCTAAGCAGTGACTGGCGAGAAACACTTTCATTGAAAGGGGTTGCAAGCTTCCAAAAATTACGAGTCTCCAGAAATCTCAGCAAATATTTTTTCACCCAAACTGGATGATACTTTCAGGTAATGATTAGTACACTAAGCCCACTTGGTTCTCCAAATTTCGTTCTTCTATGTTGAAGCGTTCGTTTCTAGTAACAATTTGAATTTTGTCGTTTCACTCTGTTTTCTCCTATATTGATAGATGTATTTGGAACTCTAAATCAAACACGGTTTGTGCTAGCTTCTTGAAACTTGACACAGTAAAGCAGTTTCACATTCTAACTCTATGTTTTGTTTCCTTTTTATGTAGCCCTAAGCAGTGACTGGCGAGAAACACTTTCATTGAAAGGGGTTGCAAGCTTCCAAAAATTACGAGTCTTCAGAAATCTCAGCAAATATTTTTTCACCCAAACTAGATGATACTTTCAGGTAATGATCAGTACACTAAGCCCTCTTGGTTCCCCAAATTTCGTTCTTCTATGTTGAAGCGTTCGTTTCCACTAACAGTTTCCACTCTGGCATTTCACTCTGTTTTCTCCTATATTGATAGATGTATTTGGAACTCTAAATCAAACACGGTTTGTGCTAGCTTCTTGAAACTTGACACAGTAAAGCAGTTTCACATTCTAACTCTATGTTTTGTTTCCTTTTCATGTAGCTTTAAGCAGTGACTGGCGAGAAACACCTTCATTGAAAGGGGTTGCAAGCTTCCAAAAATTACGAGTCTCCAGAAATCTCAGCAAATATTTTTTCACCCAAACTAGATGATACTTTCAGGTAATGATCAGTACACTAAGCCCACTCGGTTCTCCAAATTTCATTCTTCTATGTTGAAGCGTTCGTTTCCAGTAACAGTTTCCATTCTGGCATTTCACTCTGTTTTCTCCTATATTGATAGATGTATTTGGAACTCTAAATCAAACACGGTTTGTGCTAGCTTCTTGAAACTTGACACAGTAAAGCAGTTTCACATTCTAACTCTATGTTTTGTTTCCTTTTCATGTAGCTTTAAGCAGTGACTGGCGAGAAACACCTTCATTGAAAGGGGTTGCAAGCTTCCAAAAATTACGAGTCTTCAGAAATCTCAGCAAATATTTTTTCACCCAAACTAGATGATACTTTCAGGTAATGATCAGTACACTAAGCACTCTTGGTTCCCCAAATTTCGTTCTTCTATGTTGAAGCGTTCGTTTCCACTAACAGTTTCCACTCTGGCATTTCACTCTGTTTTCTCCTATATTGATAGATGTATTTGGAACTCTAAATCAAACACGGTTTGTGCTAGCTTCTTGAAACTTGACACAGTAAAGCAGTTTCACATTGTAACTCTATGTTTTGTTTCCTTTTCATGTAGCTTTAAGCAGTGACTGGCGAGAAACACTTTCATTGAAAGGGGTTGCAAGCTTCCAAAAATTACGAGTCTCCAGAAATCTCAGCAAATATTTTTTCACCCAAACTGGATGATACTTTCAGGTAATGATCAGTACACTAAGCCCACTTGGTTCTCCACATTTCGTTCTTCTATGTTGAAGCGTTCGTTTCCAGTAACAGTTTGAATTTTGTCGTTTCACTCTTTTTTCTCCTATATTGATAGATGTATTTGGAACTCTAAATCAAACACGGTTTGTGCTAGCTTCTTGAAACTTGACACAGTAAAGCAGTTTCAGATTGTAACTCTATGTTTTGTTTCCTTTTCATGTAGCTTTAAGCAGTGACTGGCGAGAAACACTTTCATTGAAAGGGGTTGCAAGCTTCCAAAAAATACGAGTCTCCAGAAATCTCAGCAAATATTTTTTCACCCAAACTGGATGATACTTTCAGGTAATGATCAGTACACTAAGCCAACTTGGTTCCCCAAATTTCGTTCTTCTATGTTGAAGCGTTCGTTTCCAGTAACAGTTTGAATTTTGTCGTTTCACTCTGTTTTCTCCTATATTGATAGATGTATTTGGAACACTAAATCAAACACGGTTTGTGCTAGCTTCTTGAAACTTGACACAGTAAAGCAGTTTCACATTCTAACTCTATGTTTTGTTTCCTTTTCATGTAGCTTTAAGCAGTGACTGGCGAGAAACACCTTCATTGAAAGGGGTTGCAAGCTTCCAAAAATCACGAGTCTCCAGAAATCTCAGCAAATATTTTTTCACCCAAACTGGATGATACTTTCAGGTAATGATCAGTACACTTGGCCCACTTGGTTCTCCATATTTCGTTCTTCTATGTTGAAGCGTTCGTTTACAGTAACAGTTTCCACTCTGGCATTACACTCTGTTTTCTCCTATATTGATAGATGTATTTGGAACTCTAAATCAAACACGGTTTGTGCTAGCTTCTTGAAACTTGACACAGTAATGCAGTTTCACATTCTAACAATATGTTTTGTTTCCTTTTCATGTAGCCCTAAGCAGTGACTGGCGAGAAACACTTTCATTGAAAGGGGTTGCAAGCTTCCAAAAATTACGAGTCTCCAGAAATCTCAGCAAATATTTTTTCACCCAAACTGGATGATACTTTCAGGTAATTATCAGTACACTAAGCCTACTTGGGTTCCCAAATTTCGATCTTCTATGTTGAAGTGTTCGTTTCCAGTAACAGTTTCCATTCTGGCATTTCACTCTGTTTTCTCCTATATTGATAGATGTATTTGGAACTCTAAATCAAACACGGTTTGTGCTAGCTTCTTGAAACTTGACACAGTAAAGCAGTTTCACATTCTAACTCTATGTTTTGTTTCCTTTTCATGTAGCTTTAAGCAGTGACTGGCGAGAAACACCTTCATTGAAAGGGGTTGCAAGCTTCCAAAAACCACGAGTCTCCAGAAATCTCAGCAAATATTTTTTCACCCAAACTGGATGATACTTTCAGGTAATGATCAGTACACTTGGCCCACTTGGTTCTCCATTTTTCGTTCTTCTATGTTGAAGCGTTCGTTTTCAGTAACAGTTTCCACTCTGGCATTACACTCTGTTTTCTCCTATATTGATAGATGTATTTGGAATTCTAAATCAAACACGGTTTGTGCTAGCTTCTTGAAACTTGACACAGTAATGCAGTTTCAGATTCTAACTCTATGTTTTGTTTCCTTTTCATGTAGCTTTAAGCAGTGACTGGCGAGAAACACTTTCATTGAAAGGGGTTGCAAGCTTCCAAAAATTACGAGTCTCCAGAAATCTCAGCAAATATTTTTTCACCCAAACTGCATGATACTTTCAGGTAATGATCAGTTCACTAAGCCCACTTGGTTCCCCAAATTTCGTTCTTCTATGTTGAAGCGTTCGTTTCCAGTAACAGTTTGAATTTTTGCGTTTCACTCTGTTTTCTCCTATATTGATAGATGTATTTGGAACTCTAAATCAAACACGGTTTGTGCTAGCTTCTTGAAACTTGACACAGTAAAGCAGTTTCACATTGTAACTCTATGTTTTGTTTCCTTTTCATGTAGCTTTAAGCAGTGACTGGCGAGAAACACTTTCATTGAAAGGGGTTGCAAGCTTCCAAAAATTACGAGTCTCCAGAAATCTCAGCAAATATTTTTTCACCCAAACTGCATGATACTTTCAGGTAATGATCAGTACACTAAGCCCACTTGGTTCTCCATATTTCGTTCTTCTATGTTGAAGCGTTCGTTTACAGTAACAGTTTCCACTCTGGCATTACACTCTGTTTTCTCCTATATTGATAGATGTATTTGGAACTCTAAATCAAACACGGTTTGTGCTAGCTTCTTGAAACTTGACACAGTAATGCAGTTTCACATTCTAACAATATGTTTTGTTTCCTTTTCATGTAGCCCTAAGCAGTGACTGGCGAGAAACACTTTCATTGAAAGGGGTTGCAAGCTTCCAAAAATTACGAGTCTCCAGAAATCTCAGCAAATATTTTTTCACCCAAACTGGATGATACTTTCAGGTAATGATTAGTACACTAAGCCCACTTGGTTCCCCAAATTTCGTTCTTCTATGTTGAAGCGTTCGTTTCCACTAACAGTTTCCACTCTGGCATTTCACTCTGTTTTCTCCTATATTGATAGATGTATTTGGAACTCTAAATCAAACACGGTTTGTGCTAGCTTCTTGAAACTTGACACAGTAAAGCAGTTTCACATTCTAACTCTATGTTTTGTTTCCTTTTCATGTAGCTTTAAGCAGTGACTGGCGAGAAACACCTTCATTGAAAGGGGTTGCAAGCTTCCAAAAATCACGAGTCTCCAGAAATCTCAGCAAATATTTTTTCACCCAAACTGGATGATACTTTCAGGTAATGATCAGTACACTAAGCCCACTCGGTTCTCCAAATTTCATTCTTCTATGTTGAAGCGTTCGTTTCCAGTAACAGTTTCCATTCTGGCATTTCACTCTGTTTCCTCCTATATTGATAGATGTATTTGGAACTCTAAATCAAACACGGTTTGTGCTAGCTTCTTGAAACTTGACACAGTAAAGCAGTTTCACATTCTAACTCTATGTTTTGTTTCCTTTTCTTGTAGCCCTAAGCAGAGACTGGCGAGAAACACTTTCATTGAAAGGGGTTGCAAGCTTCTAAAAATTACGAGTCTCCAGAAATCTCAGCAAATATTTTTTCACCCAAACTGGATGATACTTTCAGGTAATGATCAGTACACTTGGCCCACTTGGTTCTCCATATTTCGTTCTTCTATGTTGAAGCGTTCGTTTACAATAACAGTTTCCACTCTGGCATTTCACTCTGTTTTCTCCTATATTGATAGATGTATTTGGAACTCTAAATCAAACACGGTTTGTGCTAGCTTCTTGAAACTTGACACAGTAAAGCAGTTTCACATTGTAACTCTATGTTTTGTTTCCTTTTCATGTAGCTTTAAGCAGTGACTGGCGAGGAAACTTTCATTGAAAGGGGTTGCAAGCTTCCAAAAATTACGAGTCTCCAGAAATCTCAGCAAATATTTTTTCACCCAAACTGGATGATACTTTCAGGTAATGATCAGTACACTAAGCCCACTTGGTTCTCCAAATTTCATTCTTCTATGTTGAAGCGTTCGTTTCCAGTAACAGTTTCCATTCTGGCATTTCACTCTGTTTTCTCCTATATTGATAGATGTATTTGGAACTCTAAATCAAACACGGTTTGTGCTAGCTTCTTGAAACTTGACACAGTAAAGCAGTTTCACATTCTAACTCTATGTTTTGTTTCCTTTTCATGTAGCCCTAAGCAGTGACTGGCGAGAAACACTTTCATTGAAAGGGGTTGCAAGCTTCCAAAAATTACGAGTCTCCAGAAATCTCAGCAAATATTTTTTCACCCAAACTGGATGATACTTTCAGGTAATGATCAGTACACTAAGCCTACTTGGGTTCCCAAATTTCGATCTTCTATGTTGAAGTGTTCGTTTCCAGTAACAGTTTCCATTCTGGCATTTCACTCTGTTTTCTCCTATATTGATAGATGTATTTGGAACTCTAAATCAAACACGGTTTGTGCTAGCTTCTTGAAACTTGACACAGTAAAGCAGTTTCACATTCTAACTCTATGTTTTGTTTCCTTTTCATGTAGCTTTAAGCAGTGACTGGAGAGAAACACCTTCATTGAAAGGGGTTGCAAGCTTCCAAAAACCACGAGTCTCCAGAAATCTCAGCAAATATTTTTTCACCCAAACTGGATGATACTTTCAGGTAATGATCAGTACACTTGGCCCACTTGGTTCTCCATATTTCGTTCTTCTATGTTGAAGCGTTCGTTTACAGTAACAGTTTCCACTCTGGCATTACACTCTGTTTTCTCCTATATTGATAGATGTATTTGGAATTCTAAATCAAACACGGTTTGTGCTAGCTTCTTGAAACTTGACACAGTAATGCAGTTTCAGATTCTAACTCTATGTTTTGTTTCCTTTTCATGTAGCTTTAAGCAGTGACTGGCGAGAAACACATTCATTCAAAGGGGTTGCAAGCTTCCAAAAATTACGAGTCTCCAGAAATCTCAGCAAATATTTTTTTCACCCAAACTGCATGATACTTTCAGGTAATGATCAATTCACTAAGCCCACTTGGTTCCCCAAATTTCGTTCTTCTATGTTGAAGCGTTCGTTTCCAGTAACAGTTTGAATTTTTGCGTTTCACTCTGTTTTCTCCTATATTGATAGATGTATTTGGAACTCTAAATCAAACACGGTTTGTGCTAGCTTCTTGAAACTTCACACAGTAAAGCAGTTTCACATTGTAACTCTATGTTTTGTTTCCTTTTCATGTAGCTTTAAGCAGTGACTGGCGAGAAACACTTTCATTGAAAGGGGTTGCAAGCTTCCAAAAATTACGAGTCTCCAGAAATCTCAGCAAATATTTTTTCACCCAAACTGGATGATACTTTCAGGTAATGATCAGTACACTAAGCCCACTTGGTTCTCCATATTTCGTTCTTCTATGTTGAAGCGTTCGTTTACAGTAACAGTTTCCACTCTGGCATTACACTCTGTTTTCTCCTATATTGATAGATGTATTTGGAACTCTAAATCAAACACGGTTTGTGCTAGCTTCTTGAAACTTGACACAGTAATGCAGGTTCACATTCTAACAATATGTTTTGTTTCCTTTTCATGTAGCCCTAAGCAGTGACTGGCGAGAAACACTTTCATTGAAAGGGGTTGCAAGCTTCCAAAAATTACGAGTCTCCAGAAATCTCAGCAAATATTTATTCACCCAAACTGGATGATACTTTCAGGTAATGATTAGTACACTAAGCCCACTTGGTTCTCCAAATTTCGTTCTTCTATGTTGAAGCGTTCGTTTCTAGTAACCATTTGAATTTTGTCGTTTCACTCTGTTTTCTCCTATATTGATAGATGTATTTGGAACTCTAAATCAAACACGGTTTGTGCTAGCTTCTTGAAACTTGACACAGTAAAGCAGTTTCACATTCTAACTCTATGTTTTGTTTCCTTTTCATGTAGCCCTAAGCAGTGACTGGCGAGAAACACTTTAATTGAAAGGGGTTGCAAGCTTCCAAAAATTACGAGTCTTCAGAAATCTCAGCAAATATTTTTTCACCCAAACTAGATGATACTTTCAGGTAATGATCAGTACACTAAGCCCTCTTGGTTCCCCAAATTTCGTTCTTCTATGTTGAAGCGTTCGTTTCCACTAACAGTTTCCACTCTGGCATTTCACTCTGTTTTCTCCTATATTGATAGATGTATTTGGAACTCTAAATCAAACACGGTTTGTGCTAGCTTCTTGAAACTTGACACAGTAAAGCAGTTTCACATTCTAACTCTATGTTTTGTTTCCTTTTCTTGTAGCCCTAAGCAGAGACTGGCGAGAAACACTTTCATTGAAAGGGGTTGCAAGCAACTAAAAATTACGAGTCTCCAGAAATCTCAGCAAATATTTTTTCACCCAAACTGGATGATACTTTCAGGTAATGATCAGTACACTTGGCCCACTTGGTTCTCCATATTTCGTTCTTCTATGTTGAAGCGTTCGTTTACAATAACAGTTTCCACTCTGGCATTTCACTCTGTTTTCTCCTATATTGATAGATGTATTTGGAACTCTAAATCAAACACGGTTTGTGCTAGCTTCTTGAAACTTGACACAGTAAAGCAGTTTCACATTGTAACTCTATGTTTTGTTTCCTTTTCATGTAACTTTAAGCAGTGACTGGCGAGAAACACTTTCATTGAAAGGGGTTGCAAGCTTCCAAAAATTACGAGTCTCCAGAAATCTCAGCAAATATATTTTCACCCAAACTGGATGATACTTTCAGGTAATGATCAGTACACTAAGCCCACTTGGTTCTCCAAATTTCATTATTCTATGTTGAAGCGTTCGTTTCCAGTAACAGTTTCCATTCTGGCATTTCACTCTGTTTTCTCCTATATTGATAGATGTATTTGGAACTCTAAATCAAACACGGTTTGTGCTAGCTTCTTGAAACTTGACACAGTAAAGCAGTTTCACATTGTAACTCTATGTTTTGTTTCCTTTTCATGTAGCCCTAAGCAGTGACTGGCGAGAAACACTTTCATTGAAAGGGGTTGCAAGCTTCCAAAAATTACGAGTCTCCAGAAATCTCAGCAAATATTTTTTCACCCAAACTGGATGATACTTTCAGGTAATGATCAGTACACTAAGCCCACTTGGTTCCCCAAATTTCGTTCTTCTATGTTGAAGCGTTCGTTTCCAGTAACAGTTTGAATTTTGTCGTTTCACTCTGTTTTCTCCTATATTGATAGATGTATTTGGAACACTAAATCAAACACGGTTTGTGCTAGCTTCTTGAAACTTGACACAGTAAAGCAGTTTCACATTCTAACTCTATGTTTTGTTTCCTTTTCATGTAGCTTTAAGCAGTGACTGGCGAGAAACACCTTCATTGAAAGGGGTTGCAAGCTTCCAAAAATCACGAGTCTTCAGAAATCTCAGCAAATATTTTTTCACCCAAACTAGATGATACTTTCAGGTAATGATCAGTACACTAAGCCCTCTTGGTTCCCCAAATTTCGTTCTTCTATGTTGAAGCGTTCGTTTCCACTAACAGTTTCCACTCTGGCATTTCACTCTGTTTCCTCCTATATTGATAGATGTATTTGGAACTCTAAATCAAACACGGTTTGTGCTAGCTTCTTGAAACTTGACACAGTAAAGCAGTTTCACATTCTAACTCTATGTTTTGTTTCCTTTTCATGTAGCCCTAAGCAGTGACTGGCGAGAAACACTTTCATTGAAAGGGGTTGCAAGCTTCCAAAAATTACGAGTCTCCAGAAATCTCAGCAAATATTTTTTCACCCAAACTAGATGATACTTTCAGGTAATGATCAGTACACTAAGCCCTCTTGGTTCCCCAAATTTCGTTCTTCTATGTTGAAGCGTTCGTTTCCAGTAACAGTTTGAATTTTGTCGTTTCACTCTGTTTTCTCCTATATTGATAGATGTATTTGGAACACTAAATCAAACACGGTTTGTGCTAGCTTCTTGAAACTTGACACAGTAAAGCAGTTTCACATTCTAACTCTATGTTTTGTTTCCTTTTCATGTAGCTTTAAGCAGTGACTGGCGAGAAACACCTTCATTGAAAGGGGTTGCAAGCTTCCAAAAATCACGAGTCTCCAGAAATCTCAGCAAATATTTTTTCACCCAAACTGGATGATACTTTCAGGTAATGATCAGTACACTTGGCCCACTTGGTTCTCCATATTTCGTTCTTCTATGTTGAAGCGTTCGTTTACAGTAACAGTTTCCACTCTGGCATTACACTCTGTTTTCTCCTATATTGATAGATGTATTTGGAACTCTAAATCAAACACGGTTTGTGCTAGCTTCTTGAAACTTGACACAGTAATGCAGTTTCACATTCTAACAATATGTTTTGTTTCCTTTTCATGTAGCCCTAAGCAGTGACTGGCGAGAAACACTTTCATTGAAAGGGGTTGCAAGCTTCCAAAAATTACGAGTCTCCAGAAATCTCAGCAAATATTTTTTCACCCAAACTGGATGATACTTTCAGGTAATTATCAGTACACTAAGCCTACTTGGGTTCCCAAATTTCGATCTTCTATGTTGAAGTGTTCGTTTCCAGTAACAGTTTCCATTCTGGCATTTCACTCTGTTTTCTCCTATATTGATAGATGTATTTGGAACTCTAAATCAAACACGGTTTGTGCTAGCTTCTTGAAACTTGACACAGTAAAGCAGTTTCACATTCTAACTCTATGTTTTGTTTCCTTTTCATGTAGCTTTAAGCAGTGACTGGCGAGAAACACCTTCATTGAAAGGGGTTGCAAGCTTCCAAAAACCACGAGTCTCCAAAAATCTCAGCAAATATTTTTTCACCCAAACTGGATGATACTTTCAGGTAATGATCAGTACACTTGGCCCACTTGGTTCTCCATATTTCGTTCTTCTATGTTGAAGCGTTCGTTTACAGTAACAGTTTGAATTTTTGCGTTTCACTCTATTTTCTCCTATATTGATAGATGTATTTGGAACTCTAAATCAAACACGGTTTGTGCTAGCTTCTTGAAACTTGACACAGTAAAGCAGTTTCACATTCTAACTCTATGTTTTGTTTCCTTTTCATGTAGCTTTAAGCAGTGACTGGCGAGAAACACCTTCATTGAAAGGGGTTGCAAGCTTCCAAAAATCACGAGTCTTCAGAAATCTCAGCAAATATTTTTTCACCCAAACTAGATGATACTTTCAGGTAATGATCAGTACACTAAGCCCTCTTGGTTCCCCAAATTTCGTTCTTCTATGTTGAAGCGTTCGTTTCCACTAACAGTTTCCACTCTGGCATTTCACTCTGTTTCCTCCTATATTGATAGATGTATTTGGAACTCTAAATCAAACACGGTTTGTGCTAGCTTCTTGAAACTTGACACAGTAAAGCAGTTTCACATTCTAACTCTATGTTTTGTTTCCTTTTCATGTAGCCCTAAGCAGTGACTGGCGAGAAACACTTTCATTGAAAGGGGTTGCAAGCTTCCAAAAATTACGAGTCTCCAGAAATCTCAGCAAATATTTTTTCACCCAAACTAGATGATACTTTCAGGTAATGATCAGTACACTAAGCCCTCTTGGTTCCCCAAATTTCGTTCTTCTATGTTGAAGCGTTCGTTTCCAGTAACAGTTTGAATTTTGTCGTTTCACTCTGTTTTCTCCTATATTGATAGATGTATTTGGAACACTAAATCAAACACGGTTTGTGCTAGCTTCTTGAAACTTGACACAGTAAAGCAGTTTCACATTCTAACTCTATGTTTTGTTTCCTTTTCATGTAGCTTTAAGCAGTGACTGGCGAGAAACACCTTCATTGAAAGGGGTTGCAAGCTTCCAAAAATCACGAGTCTCCAGAAATCTCAGCAAATATTTTTTCACCCAAACTGGATGATACTTTCAGGTAATGATCAGTACACTTGGCCCACTTGGTTCTCCATATTTCGTTCTTCTATGTTGAAGCGTTCGTTTACAGTAACAGTTTCCACTCTGGCATTACACTCTGTTTTCTCCTATATTGATAGATGTATTTGGAACTCTAAATCAAACACGGTTTGTGCTAGCTTCTTGAAACTTGACACAGTAATGCAGTTTCACATTCTAACAATATGTTTTGTTTCCTTTTCATGTAGCCCTAAGCAGTGACTGGCGAGAAACACTTTCATTGAAAGGGGTTGCAAGCTTCCAAAAATTACGAGTCTCCAGAAATCTCAGCAAATATTTTTTCACCCAAACTGGATGATACTTTCAGGTAATTATCAGTACACTAAGCCTACTTGGGTTCCCAAATTTCGATCTTCTATGTTGAAGTGTTCGTTTCCAGTAACAGTTTCCATTCTGGCATTTCACTCTGTTTTCTCCTATATTGATAGATGTATTTGGAACTCTAAATCAAACACGGTTTGTGCTAGCTTCTTGAAACTTGACACAGTAAAGCAGTTTCACATTCTAACTCTATGTTTTGTTTCCTTTTCATGTAGCTTTAAGCAGTGACTGGCGAGAAACACCTTCATTGAAAGGGGTTGCAAGCTTCCAAAAACCACGAGTCTCCAAAAATCTCAGCAAATATTTTTTCACCCAAACTGGATGATACTTTCAGGTAATGATCAGTACACTTGGCCCACTTGGTTCTCCATATTTCGTTCTTCTATGTTGAAGCGTTCGTTTACAGTAACAGTTTGAATTTTTGCGTTTCACTCTATTTTCTCCTATATTGATAGATGTATTTGGAACTCTAAATCAAACACGGTTTGTGCTAGCTTCTTGAAACTTGACACAGTAAAGCAGTTTCACATTGTAACTCTATGTTTTGTTTCCTTTTCATGTAGCTTTAAGCAGTGACTGGCGAGAAACACTTTCATTGAAAGGGGTTGCAAGCTTCCAAAAATTACGAGTCTCCAGAAATCTCAGCAAATATTTTTTCACCCAAACTGCATGATACTTTCAGGTAATGATCAGTACACTAAGCCCACTTGGTTCTCCATATTTCATTCTTCTATGTTGAAGCGTTCGTTTACAGTAACAGTTTCCACTCTGGCATTACACTCTGTTTTCTCCTATATTGATAGATGTATTTGGAACTCTAAATCAAACACGGTTTGTGCTAGCTTCTTGAAACTTGACACAGTAATGCAGTTTCACATTCTAACAATATGTTTTGTTTCCTTTTCATGTAGCCCTAAGCAGTGACTGGCGAGAAACACTTTCATTGAAAGGGGTTGCAAGCTTCCAAAAATTACGAGTCTCCAGAAATCTCAGCAAATATTTTTTCACCCAAACTGGATGATACTTTCAGGTAATGATTAGTACACTAAGCCCACTTGGTTCTCCAAATTTCGTTCTTCTATGTTGAAGCGTTCGTTTCTAGTAACAATTTGAATTTTGTCGTTTCACTCTGTTTTCTCCTATATTGATAGATGTATTTGGAACTCTAAATCAAACACGGTTTGTGCTAGCTTCTTGAAACTTGACACAGTAAAGCAGTTTCACATTCTAACTCTATGTTTTGTTTCCTTTTCATGTAGCCCTAAGCAGTGACTGGCGAGAAGAACTTTCATTGAAAGGGGTTGCAAGCTTCCAAAAATTACGAGTCTTCAGAAATCTCAGCAAATATTTTTTCACCCAAACTAGATGATACTTTCAGGTAATGATCAGTACACTAAGCCCTCTTGGTTCCCCAAATTTCGTTCTTCTATGTTGAAGCGTTCGTTTCCACTAACAGTTTCCACTCTGGCATTTCACTCTGTTTTCTCCTATATTGATAGATGTATTTGGAACTCTAAATCAAACACGGTTTGTGCTAGCTTCTTGAAACTTGACACAGTAAAGCAGTTTCACATTCTAACTCTATGTTTTGTTTCCTTTTCATGTAGCTTTAAGAAGTGACTGGCGAGAAACACTTTCATTGAAAGGGGTTGCAAGCTTCCAAAAATTACGAGTCTCCAGAAATCTCAGCAAATATTTTTTCACCCAAACTGGATGATACTTTCAGGTAATGATCAGTACACTAAGCCCACTCGGTTCTCCAAATTTCATTCTTCTATGTTGAAGCGTTCGTTTCCAGTAACAGTTTCCATTCTGGCATTTCACTCTGTTTTCTCCTATATTGATAGATGTATTTGGAACTCTAAATCAAACACGGTTTGTGCTAGCTTCTTGAAACTTGACACAGTAAAGCAGTTTCACATTCTAACTCTATGTTTTGTTTCCTTTTCTTGTAGCCCTAAGCAGAGACTGACGAGAAACACTTTCATTGAAAGGGGTTGCAAGCTTCTAAAAATTACGAGTCTCCAGAAATCTCAGCAAATATTTTTTCACCCAAACTGGATGATACTTTCAGGTAATGATCAGTACACTTGGCCCACTTGGTTCTCCAAATTTCGTTCTTCTATGTTGAAGCGTTCTTTTCCAGTAACAGTTTCCATTCTGGCATTTCACTCTGTTTTCTCCTATATTGATAGATGTATTTGGAACTCTAAATCAAACACGGTTTGTGCTAGCTTCTTGAAACTTGACACAGTAAAGCAGTTTCACATTCTAACTCTATGTTTTGTTTCCTTTTCATGTAGCCCTAAGCAGTGACTGGCGAGAAACACTTTCATTGAAAGGGGTTGCAAGCTTCCAAAAATTACGAGTCTCCAGAAATCTCAGCAAATATTTTTTCACCCAAACTAGATGATACTTTCAGGTAATGATCAGTACACTAAGCCCTCTTGGTTCCCCAAATTTCGTTCTTCTATGTTGAAGCGTTCGTTTCCAGTAACAGTTTGAATTTTGTCGTTTCACTCTGTTTTCTCCTATATTGATAGATGTATTTGGAACTCTAAATCAAACACGGTTTGTGCTAGCTTCTTGAAACTTGACACAGTAAAGCAGTTTCACATTGTAACTCTATGTTTTGTTTCCTTTTCATGTAGCTTTAAGCAGTGACTGGCGAGAAACACTTTCATTGAAAGGGGTTGCAAGCTTCCAAAAATTACGAGTCTCCAGAAATCTCAGCAAATATTTTTTCACCCAAACTGGATGATACTTTCAGGTAATGATCAGTACACTAAGCCCACTTGGTTCTCCAAATTTCATTCTTCTATGTTGAAGCGTTCGTTTCCAGTAACAGTTTCCATTCTGGCATTTCACTCTGTTTTCTCCTATATTGATAGATGTATTTGGAACTCTAAATCAAACACGGTTTGTGCTAGCTTCTTGAAACTTGACACAGTAAAGCAGTTTCACATTCTAACTCTATGTTTTGTTTCCTTTTCATGTAGCCCTAAGCAGTGACTGGCGAGAAACACTTTCATTGAAAGGGGTTGCAAGCTTCCAAAAATTACGAGTCTCCAGAAATTTCAGCAAATATTTTTTCACCCAAACTGGATGATACTTTCAGGTAATGATCAGTACACTAAGCCCACTTGGTTCCCCAAATTTCGTTCTTCTATGTTGAAGCGTTCGTTTCCAGTTACAGTTTCCATTCTGGCATTTCACTCTGTTTTCTCCTATATTGATAGATGTATTTGGAACTCTAAATCAAACACGGTTTGTGCTAGCTTCTTGAAACTTGACACAGTAAAGCAGTTTCACATTGTAACTCTATGTTTTGTTTCCTTTTCATGTAGCTTTAAGCAGTGACTGGCGAGAAACACTTTCATTGAAAGGGGTTGCAAGCTTCCAAAAATTACGAGTCTCCAGAAATCTCAGCAAATATTTTTTCACCCAAACTGGATGATACTTTCAGGTAATGATCAGTACACTAAGCCCACTTGGTTCTCCAAATTTCATTCTTCTATGTTGAAGCGTTCGTTTCCAGTAACAGTTTCCATTCTGGCATTTCACTCTGTTTTCTCCTATATTGATAGATGTATTTGGAACTCTAAATCAAACACGGTTTGTGCTAGCTTCTTGAAACTTGACACAGTAAAGCAGTTTCACATTCTAACTCTATGTTTTGTTTCCTTTTCATGTAGCCCTAAGCAGTGACTGGCGAGAAACACTTTCATTGAAAGGGGTTGCAAGCTTCCAAAAATTACGAGTCTCCAGAAATCTCAGCAAATATTTTTTCACCCAAACTGGATGATACTTTCAGGTAATGATCAGTACACTAAGCCCACTTGGTTCCCCAAATTTCGTTCTTCTATGTTGAAGTGTTCGTTTCCAGTAACAGTTTGAATTTTGTCGTTTCACTCTGTTTTCTCCTATATTGATAGATGTATTTGGAACACTAAATCAAACACGGTTTGTGCTAGCTTCTTGAAACTTGACACAGTAAAGCAGTTTCACATTCTAACTCTATGTTTTGTTTCCTTTTCATGTAGCTTTAAGCAGTGACTGGCGAGAAACACCTTCATTGAAAGGGGTTGCAAGCTTCCAAAAATCACGAGTCTCCAGAAATCTCAGCAAATATTTTTTCACCCAAACTGGATGATACTTTCAGGTAATGATCAGTACACTTGGCCCACTTGGTTCTCCATATTTCGTTCTTCTATGTTGAAGCGTTCGTTTACAGTAACAGTTTCCACTCTGGCATTACACTCTGTTTTCTCCTATATTGATAGATGTATTTGGAACTCTAAATCAAACACGGTTTGTGCTAGCTTCTTGAAACTTGACACAGTAATGCAGTTTCACATTCGAACCATATGTTTTGTTTCCTTTTCATGTAGCCCTAAGCAGTGACTGGCGAGAAACACTTTCATTGAAAGGGGTTGCAAGCTTCCAAAAATTACGAGTCTCCAGAAATCTCAGCAAATATTTTTTCACCCAAACTGGATGATACTTTCAGGTAATGATTAGTACACTAAGCCCACTTGGTTCTCCAAATTTCGTTCTTCTATGTTTAAGTGTTCGTTTCCAGTAACAGTTTGAATTTTTGCGTTTCACTCTGTTTTCTCCTATATTGATAGATGTATTTGGAACTCTAAATCAAAAACGGTTTGTGCTAGCTTCTTGAAACTTGACACAGTAAAGCAGTTTCACATTGTAACTCTATGTTTTGTTTCCTTTTCATGTAGCCCTAAGCAGTGACTGGCGAGAAACACTTTCATTGAAAGGGGTTGCAAGCTTCCAAAAATTACGAGTCTCCAGAAATCTCAGCAAATATTTTTTCACCCAAACTGGATGATACTTTCAGGTAATGATCAGTACACTAAGCCCACTTGGTTCCCCAAATTTCGTTCTTCTATGTTGAAGCGTTCGTTTCCAGTAACAGTTTGAATTTTGTCGTTTCACTCTGTTTTCTCCTATATTGATAGATGTATTTGGAACACTAAATCAAACACGGTTTGTGCTAGCTTCTTGAAACTTGACACAATAAAGCAGTTTCACATTCTAACTCTATGTTTTGTTTCCTTTTCATGTAGCTTTAAGCAGTGACTGGCGAGAAACACCTTCATTGAAAGGGGTTGCAAGCTTCCAAAAATCACGAGTCTTCAGAAATCTCAGCAAATATTTTTTCACCCAAACTAGATGATACTTTCAGGTAATGATCAGTACACTAAGCCCTCTTGGTTCCCCAAATTTCGTTCTTCTATGTTGAAGCGTTCGTTTCCACTAACAGTTTCCACTCTGGCATTTCACTCTGTTTCCTCCTATATTGATAGATGTATTTGGAACTCTAAATCAAACACGGTTTGTGCTAGCTTCTTGAAACTTGACACAGTAAAGCAGTTTCACATTCTAACTCTATGTTTTGTTTCCTTTTCATCTAGCCCTAAGCAGTGACTGGCGAGAAACACTTTCATTGAAAGGGGTTGCAAGCTTCCAAAAATTACGAGTCTCCAGAAATCTCAGCAAATATTTTTACACCCAAACTAGATGATACTTTCAGGTAATGATCAGTACACTAAGCCCTCTTGGTTCCCCAAATTTCGTTCTTCTATGTTGAAGCGTTCGTTTCCAGTAACAGTTTGAATTTTGTCGTTTCACTCTGTTTTCTCCTATATTGATAGATGTATTTGGAACACTAAATCAAACACGGTTTGTGCTAGCTTCTTGAAACTTGACACAGTAAAGCAGTTTCACATTCTAACTCTATGTTTTGTTTCCTTTTCATGTAGCTTTAAGCAGTGACTGGCGAGAAACACCTTCATTGAAAGGGGTTGCAAGCTTCCAAAAATCACGAGTCTCCAGAAATCTCAGCAAATATTTTTTCACCCAAACTGGATGATACTTTCAGGTAATGATCAGTACACTTGGCCCACTTGGTTCTCCATATTTCGTTCTTCTATGTTGAAGCGTTCGTTTACAGTAACAGTTTCCACTCTGGCATTACACTCTGTTTTCTCCTATATTGATAGATGTATTTGGAACTCTAAATCAAACACGGTTTGTGCTAGCTTCTTGAAACTTGACACAGTAATGCAGTTTCACATTCGAACAATATGTTTTGTTTCCTTTTCATGTAGCCCTAAGCAGTGACTGGCGAGAAACACTTTCATTGAAAGGGGTTGCAAGCTTCCAAAAATTACGAGTCTCCAGAAATCTCAGCAAATATTTTTTCACCCAAACTGGATGATACTTTCAGGTAATTATCAGTACACTAAGCCTACTTGGGTTCCCAAATTTCGATCTTCTATGTTGAAGTGTTCGTTTCCAGTAACAGTTTCCATTCTGGCATTTCACTCTGTTTTCTCCTATATTGATAGATGTATTTGGAACTCTAAATCAAACACGGTTTGTGCTAGCTTCTTGAAACTTGACACAGTAAAGCAGTTTCACATTCTAACTCTATGTTTTGTTTCCTTTTCATGTAGCTTTAAGCAGTGACTGGCGAGAAACACCTTCATTGAAAGGGGTTGCAAGCTTCCAAAAACCACGAGTCTCCAAAAATCTCAGCAAATATTTTTTCACCCAAACTGGATGATACTTTCAGGTAATGATCAGTACACTTGGCCCACTTGGTTCTCCATATTTCGTTCTTCTATGTTGAAGCGTTCGTTTACAGTAACAGTTTGAATTTTTGCGTTTCACTCTATTTTCTCCTATATTGATAGATGTATTTGGAACTCTAAATCAAACACGGTTTGTGCTAGCTTCTTGAAACTTGACACAGTAAAGCAGTTTCACATTGTAACTCTATGTTTTGTTTCCTTATCATGTAGCTTTAAGCAGTGACTGGCGAGAAACACTTTCATTGAAAGGGGTTGCAAGCTTCCAAAAATTACGAGTCTCCAGAAATCTCAGCAAATATTTTTTCACCCAAACTGCATGATACTTTCAGGTAATGATCAGTACACTAAGCCCACTTGGTTCTCCATATTTCATTCTTCTATGTTGAAGCGTTCGTTTACAGTAACAGTTTCCACTCTGGCATTACACTCTGTTTTCTCCTATATTGATAGATGTATTTGGAACTCTAAATCAAACACGGTTTGTGCTAGCTTCTTGAAACTTGACACAGTAATGCAGTTTCACATTCTAACAATATGTTTTGTTTCCTTTTCATGTAGCCCTAAGCAGTGACTGGCGAGAAACACTTTCATTGAAAGGGGTTGCAAGCTTCCAAAAATTACGAGTCTCCAGAAATCTCAGCAAATATTTTTTCACCCAAACTGGATGATACTTTCAGGTAATGATTAGTACACTAAGCCCACTTGGTTCTCCAAATTTCGTTCTTCTATGTTGAAGCGTTCGTTTCTAGTAACAATTTGAATTTTGTCGTTTCACTCTGTTTTCTCCTATATTGATAGATGTATTTGGAACTCTAAATCAAACACGGTTTGTGCTAGCTTCTTGAAACTTGACACAGTAAAGCAGTTTCACATTCTAACTCTATGTTTTGTTTCCTTTTCATGTAGCCCTAAGCAGTGACTGGCGAGAAGAACTTTCATTGAAAGGGGTTGCAAGCTTCCAAAAATTACGAGTCTTCAGAAATCTCAGCAAATATTTTTTCACCCAAACTAGATGATACTTTCAGGTAATGATCAGTACACTAAGCCCTCTTGGTTCCCCAAATTTCGTTCTTCTATGTTGAAGCGTTCGTTTCCACTAACAGTTTCCACTCTGGCATTTCACTCTGTTTTCTCCTATATTGATAGATGTATTTGGAACTCTAAATCAAACACGGTTTGTGCTAGCTTCTTGAAACTTGACACAGTAAAGCAGTTTCACATTGTAACTCTATGTTTTGTTTCCTTTTCATGTAGCCCTAAGCAGTGACTGGCGAGAAACACTTTCATTGAAAGGGGTTGCAAGCTTCCAAAAATTACGAGTCTCCAGAAATCTCAGCAAATATTTTTTCACCCAAACTGGATGATACTTTCAGGTAATTATCAGTACACTAAGCCTACTTGGGTTCCCAAATTTCGATCTTCTATGTTGAAGTGTTCGTTTCCAGTAACAGTTTCCATTCTGGCATTTCACTCTGTTTTCTCCTATATTGATAGATGTATTTGGAACTCTAAATCAAACACGGTTTGTGCTAGCTTCTTGAAACTTGACACAGTAAAGCAGTTTCACATTCTAACTCTATGTTTTGTTTCCTTTTCATGTAGCTTTAAGCAGTGACTGGCGAGAAACACCTTCATTGAAAGGGGTTGCAAGCTTCCAAAAACCACGAGTCTCCAAAAATCTCAGCAAATATTTTTTCACCCAAACTGGATGATACTTTCAGGTAATGATCAGTACACTTGGCCCACTTGGTTCTCCATATTTCGTTCTTCTATGTTGAAGCGTTCGTTTACAGTAACAGTTTGAATTTTTGCGTTTCACTCTATTTTCTCCTATATTGATAGATGTATTTGGAACTCTAAATCAAACACGGTTTGTGCTAGCTTCTTGAAACTTGACACAGTAAAGCAGTTTCACATTGTAACTCTATGTTTTGTTTCCTTTTCATGTAGCTTTAAGCAGTGACTGGCGAGAAACACTTTCATTGAAAGGGGTTGCAAGCTTCCAAAAATTACGAGTCTCCAGAAATCTCAGCAAATATTTTTTCACCCAAACTGCATGATACTTTCAGGTAATGATCAGTACACTAAGCCCACTTGGTTCTCCATATTTCATTCTTCTATGTTGAAGCGTTCGTTTACAGTAACAGTTTCCACTCTGGCATTACACTCTGTTTTCTCCTATATTGATAGATGTATTTGGAACTCTAAATCAAACACGGTTTGTGCTAGCTTCTTGAAACTTGACACAGTAATGCAGTTTCACATTCTAACAATATGTTTTGTTTCCTTTTCATGTAGCCCTAAGCAGTGACTGGCGAGAAACACTTTCATTGAAAGGGGTTGCAAGCTTCCAAAAATTACGAGTCTCCAGAAATCTCAGCAAATATTTTTTCACCCAAACTGGATGATACTTTCAGGTAATGATTAGTACACTAAGCCCACTTGGTTCTCCAAATTTCGTTCTTCTATGTTGAAGCGTTCGTTTCTAGTAACAATTTGAATTTTGTCGTTTCACTCTGTTTTCTCCTATATTGATAGATGTATTTGGAACTCTAAATCAAACACGGTTTGTGCTAGCTTCTTGAAACTTGACACAGTAAAGCAGTTTCACATTCTAACTCTATGTTTTGTTTCCTTTTCATGTAGCCCTAAGCAGTGACTGGCGAGAAGAACTTTCATTGAAAGGGGTTGCAAGCTTCCAAAAATTACGAGTCTTCAGAAATCTCAGCAAATATTTTTTCACCCAAACTAGATGATACTTTCAGGTAATGATCAGTACACTAAGCCCTCTTGGTTCCCCAAATTTCGTTCTTCTATGTTGAAGCGTTCGTTTCCACTAACAGTTTCCACTCTGGCATTTCACTCTGTTTTCTCCTATATTGATAGATGTATTTGGAACTCTAAATCAAACACGGTTTGTGCTAGCTTCTTGAAACTTGACACAGTAAAGCAGTTTCACATTCTAACTCTATGTTTTGTTTCCTTTTCATGTAGCTTTAAGAAGTGACTGGCGAGAAACACTTTCATTGAAAGGGGTTGCAAGCTTCCAAAAATTACGAGTCTCCAGAAATCTCAGCAAATATTTTTTCACCCAAACTGGATGATACTTTCAGGTAATGATCAGTACACTAAGCCCACTCGGTTCTCCAAATTTCATTCTTCTATGTTGAAGCGTTCGTTTCCAGTAACAGTTTCCATTCTGGCATTTCACTCTGTTTTCTCCTATATTGATAGATGTATTTGGAACTCTAAATCAAACACGGTTTGTGCTAGCTTCTTGAAACTTGACACAGTAAAGCAGTTTCACATTCTAACTCTATGTTTTGTTTCCTTTTCTTGTAGCCCTAAGCAGAGACTGACGAGAAACACTTTCATTGAACGGGGTTGCAAGCTTCTAAAAATTACGAGTCTCCAGAAATCTCAGCAAATATTTTTTCACCCAAACTGGATGATACTTTCAGGTAATGATCAGTACACTTGGCCCACTTGGTTCTCCAAATTTCGTTCTTCTATGTTGAAGCGTTCTTTTCCAGTAACAGTTTCCATTCTGGCATTTCACTCTGTTTTCTCCTATATTGATAGATGTATTTGGAACTCTAAATCAAACACGGTTTGTGCTAGCTTCTTGAAACTTGACACAGTAAAGCAGTTTCACATTCTAACTCTATGTTTTGTTTCCTTTTCATGTAGCCCTAAGCAGTGACTGGCGAGAAACACTTTCATTGAAAGGGGTTGCAAGCTTCCAAAAATTACGAGTCTCCAGAAATCTCAGCAAATATTTTTTCACCCAAACTAGATGATACTTTCAGGTAATGATCAGTACACTAAGCCCTCTTGGTTCCCCAAATTTCGTTCTTCTATGTTGAAGCGTTCGTTTCCAGTAACAGTTTGAATTTTGTCGTTTCACTCTGTTTTCTCCTATATTGATAGATGTATTTGGAACTCTAAATCAAACACGGTTTGTGCTAGCTTCTTGAAACTTGACACAGTAAAGCAGTTTCACATTGTAACTCTATGTTTTGTTTCCTTTTCATGTAGCTTTAAGCAGTGACTGGCGAGAAACACTTTCATTGAAAGGGGTTGCAAGCTTCCAAAAATTACGAGTCTCCAGAAATCTCAGCAAATATTTTTTCACCCAAACTGGATGATACTTTCAGGTAATGATCAGTACACTAAGCCCACTTGGTTCTCCAAATTTCATTCTTCTATGTTGAAGCGTTCGTTTCCAGTAACAGTTTCCATTCTGGCATTTCACTCTGTTTTCTCCTATATTGATAGATGTATTTGGAACTCTAAATCAAACACGGTTTGTGCTAGCTTCTTGAAACTTGACACAGTAAAGCAGTTTCACATTCTAACTCTATGTTTTGTTTCCTTTTCATGTAGCCCTAAGCAGTGACTGGCGAGAAACACTTTCATTGAAAGGGGTTGCAAGCTTCCAAAAATTACGAGTCTCCAGAAATTTCAGCAAATATTTTTTCACCCAAACTGGATGATACTTTCAGGTAATGATCAGTACACTAAGCCCACTTGGTTCCCCAAATTTCGTTCTTCTATGTTGAAGCGTTCGTTTCCAGTTACAGTTTCCATTCTGGCATTTCACTCTGTTTTCTCCTATATTGATAGATGTATTTGGAACTCTAAATCAAACACGGTTTGTGCTAGCTTCTTGAAACTTGACACAGTAAAGCAGTTTCACATTGTAACTCTATGTTTTGTTTCCTTTTCATGTAGCTTTAAGCAGTGACTGGCGAGAAACACTTTCATTGAAAGGGGTTGCAAGCTTCCAAAAATTACGAGTCTCCAGAAATCTCAGCAAATATTTTTTCACCCAAACTGGATGATACTTTCAGGTAATGATCAGTACACTAAGCCCACTTGGTTCTCCAAATTTCATTCTTCTATGTTGAAGCGTTCGTTTCCAGTAACAGTTTCCATTCTGGCATTTCACTCTGTTTTCTCCTATATTGATAGATGTATTTGGAACTCTAAATCAAACACGGTTTGTGCTAGCTTCTTGAAACTTGACACAGTAAAGCAGTTTCACATTCTAACTCTATGTTTTGTTTCCTTTTCATGTAGCCCTAAGCAGTGACTGGCGAGAAACACTTTCATTGAAAGGGGTTGCAAGCTTCCAAAAATTACGAGTCTCCAGAAATCTCAGCAAATATTTTTTCACCCAAACTGGATGATACTTTCAGGTAATGATCAGTACACTAAGCCCACTTGGTTCCCCAAATTTCGTTCTTCTATGTTGAAGTGTTCGTTTCCAGTAACAGTTTGAATTTTGTCGTTTCACTCTGTTTTCTCCTATATTGATAGATGTATTTGGAACACTAAATCAAACACGGTTTGTGCTAGCTTCTTGAAACTTGACACAGTAAAGCAGTTTCACATTCTAACTCTATGTTTTGTTTCCTTTTCATGTAGCTTTAAGCAGTGACTGGCGAGAAACACCTTCATTGAAAGGGGTTGCAAGCTTCCAAAAATCACGAGTCTCCAGAAATCTCAGCAAATATTTTTTCACCCAAACTGGATGATACTTTCAGGTAATGATCAGTACACTTGGCCCACTTGGTTCTCCATATTTCGTTCTTCTATGTTGAAGCGTTCGTTTACAGTAACAGTTTCCACTCTGGCATTACACTCTGTTTTCTCCTATATTGATAGATGTATTTGGAACTCTAAATCAAACACGGTTTGTGCTAGCTTCTTGAAACTTGACACAGTAATGCAGTTTCACATTCGAACCATATGTTTTGTTTCCTTTTCATGTAGCCCTAAGCAGTGACTGGCGAGAAACACTTTCATTGAAAGGGGTTGCAAGCTTCCAAAAATTACGAGTCTCCAGAAATCTCAGCAAATATTTTTTCACCCAAACTGGATGATACTTTCAGGTAATGATTAGTACACTAAGCCCACTTGGTTCTCCAAATTTCGTTCTTCTATGTTTAAGTGTTCGTTTCCAGTAACAGTTTGAATTTTTGCGTTTCACTCTGTTTTCTCCTATATTGATAGATGTATTTGGAACTCTAAATCAAAAACGGTTTGTGCTAGCTTCTTGAAACTTGACACAGTAAAGCAGTTTCACATTGTAACTCTATGTTTTGTTTCCTTTTCATGTAGCCCTAAGCAGTGACTGGCGAGAAACACTTTCATTGAAAGGGGTTGCAAGCTTCCAAAAATTACGAGTCTCCAGAAATCTCAGCAAATATTTTTTCACCCAAACTGGATGATACTTTCAGGTAATGATCAGTACACTAAGCCCACTTGGTTCCCCAAATTTCGTTCTTCTATGTTGAAGCGTTCGTTTCCAGTAACAGTTTGAATTTTGTCGTTTCACTCTGTTTTCTCCTATATTGATAGATGTATTTGGAACACTAAATCAAACACGGTTTGTGCTAGCTTCTTGAAACTTGACACAATAAAGCAGTTTCACATTCTAACTCTATGTTTTGTTTCCTTTTCATGTAGCTTTAAGCAGTGACTGGCGAGAAACACCTTCATTGAAAGGGGTTGCAAGCTTCCAAAAATCACGAGTCTTCAGAAATCTCAGCAAATATTTTTTCACCCAAACTAGATGATACTTTCAGGTAATGATCAGTACACTAAGCCCTCTTGGTTCCCCAAATTTCGTTCTTCTATGTTGAAGCGTTCGTTTCCACTAACAGTTTCCACTCTGGCATTTCACTCTGTTTCCTCCTATATTGATAGATGTATTTGGAACTCTAAATCAAACACGGTTTGTGCTAGCTTCTTGAAACTTGACACAGTAAAGCAGTTTCACATTCTAACTCTATGTTTTGTTTCCTTTTCATCTAGCCCTAAGCAGTGACTGGCGAGAAACACTTTCATTGAAAGGGGTTGCAAGCTTCCAAAAATTACGAGTCTCCAGAAATCTCAGCAAATATTTTTTCACCCAAACTAGATGATACTTTCAGGTAATGATCAGTACACTAAGCCCTCTTGGTTCCCCAAATTTCGTTCTTCTATGTTGAAGCGTTCGTTTCCAGTAACAGTTTGAATTTTGTCGTTTCACTCTGTTTTCTCCTATATTGATAGATGTATTTGGAACACTAAATCAAACACGGTTTGTGCTAGCTTCTTGAAACTTGACACAGTAAAGCAGTTTCACATTCTAACTCTATGTTTTGTTTCCTTTTCATGTAGCTTTAAGCAGTGACTGGCGAGAAACACCTTCATTGAAAGGGGTTGCAAGCTTCCAAAAATCACGAGTCTCCAGAAATCTCAGCAAATATTTTTTCACCCAAACTGGATGATACTTTCAGGTAATGATCAGTACACTTGGCCCACTTGGTTCTCCATATTTCGTTCTTCTATGTTGAAGCGTTCGTTTACAGTAACAGTTTCCACTCTGGCATTACACTCTGTTTTCTCCTATATTGATAGATGTATTTGGAACTCTAAATCAAACACGGTTTGTGCTAGCTTCTTGAAACTTGACACAGTAATGCAGTTTCACATTCGAACAATATGTTTTGTTTCCTTTTCATGTAGCCCTAAGCAGTGACTGGCGAGAAACACTTTCATTGAAAGGGGTTGCAAGCTTCCAAAAATTACGAGTCTCCAGAAATCTCAGCAAATATTTTTTCACCCAAACTGGATGATACTTTCAGGTAATTATCAGTACACTAAGCCTACTTGGGTTCCCAAATTTCGATCTTCTATGTTGAAGTGTTCGTTTCCAGTAACAGTTTCCATTCTGGCATTTCACTCTGTTTTCTCCTATATTGATAGATGTATTTGGAACTCTAAATCAAACACGGTTTGTGCTAGCTTCTTGAAACTTGACACAGTAAAGCAGTTTCACATTCTAACTCTATGTTTTGTTTCCTTTTCATGTAGCTTTAAGCAGTGACTGGCGAGAAACACCTTCATTGAAAGGGGTTGCAAGCTTCCAAAAACCACGAGTCTCCAAAAATCTCAGCAAATATTTTTTCACCCAAACTGGATGATACTTTCAGGTAATGATCAGTACACTTGGCCCACTTGGTTCTCCATATTTCGTTCTTCTATGTTGAAGCGTTCGTTTACAGTAACAGTTTGAATTTTTGCGTTTCACTCTATTTTCTCCTATATTGATAGATGTATTTGGAACTCTAAATCAAACACGGTTTGTGCTAGCTTCTTGAAACTTGACACAGTAAAGCAGTTTCACATTGTAACTCTATGTTTTGTTTCCTTTTCATGTAGCTTTAAGCAGTGACTGGCGAGAAACACTTTCATTGAAAGGGGTTGCAAGCTTCCAAAAATTACGAGTCTCCAGAAATCTCAGCAAATATTTTTTCACCCAAACTGCATGATACTTTCAGGTAATGATCAGTACACTAAGCCCACTTGGTTCTCCATATTTCATTCTTCTATGTTGAAGCGTTCGTTTACAGTAACAGTTTCCACTCTGGCATTACACTCTGTTTTCTCCTATATTGATAGATGTATTTGGAACTCTAAATCAAACACGGTTTGTGCTAGCTTCTTGAAACTTGACACAGTAATGCAGTTTCACATTCTAACAATATGTTTTGTTTCCTTTTCATGTAGCCCTAAGCAGTGACTGGCGAGAAACACTTTCATTGAAAGGGGTTGCAAGCTTCCAAAAATTACGAGTCTCCAGAAATCTCAGCAAATATTTTTTCACCCAAACTGGATGATACTTTCAGGTAATGATTAGTACACTAAGCCCACTTGGTTCTCCAAATTTCGTTCTTCTATGTTGAAGCGTTCGTTTCTAGTAACAATTTGAATTTTGTCGTTTCACTCTGTTTTCTCCTATATTGATAGATGTATTTGGAACTCTAAATCAAACACGGTTTGTGCTAGCTTCTTGAAACTTGACACAGTAAAGCAGTTTCACATTCTAACTCTATGTTTTGTTTCCTTTTCATGTAGCCCTAAGCAGTGACTGGCGAGAAGAACTTTCATTGAAAGGGGTTGCAAGCTTCCAAAAATTACGAGTCTTCAGAAATCTCAGCAAATATTTTTTCACCCAAACTAGATGATACTTTCAGGTAATGATCAGTACACTAAGCCCTCTTGGTTCCCCAAATTTCGTTCTTCTATGTTGAAGCGTTCGTTTCCACTAACAGTTTCCACTCTGGCATTTCACTCTGTTTTCTCCTATATTGATAGATGTATTTGGAACTCTAAATCAAACACGGTTTGTGCTAGCTTCTTGAAACTTGACACAGTAAAGCAGTTTCACATTCTAACTCTATGTTTTGTTTCCTTTTCATGTAGCTTTAAGAAGTGACTGGCGAGAAACACCTTCATTGAAAGGGGTTGCAAGCTTCCAAAAATTACGAGTCTCCAGAAATCTCAGCAAATATTTTTTCACCCAAACTGGATGATACTTTCAGGTAATGATCAGTACACTAAGCCCACTCGGTTCTCCAAATTTCATTCTTCTATGTTGAAGCGTTCGTTTCCAGTAACAGTTTCCATTCTGGCATTTCACTCTGTTTTCTCCTATATTGATAGATGTATTTGGAACTCTAAATCAAACACGGTTTGTGCTAGCTTCTTGAAACTTGACACAGTAAAGCAGTTTCACATTCTAATTCTATGTTTTGTTTCCTTTTCTTGTAGCCCTAAGCAGAGACTGACGAGAAACACTTTCATTGAAAGGGGTTGCAAGCTTCTAAAAATTACGAGTCTCCAGAAATCTCAGCAAATATTTTTTCACCCAAACTGGATGATACTTTCAGGTAATGATCAGTACACTTGGCCCACTTGGTTCTCCAAATTTCGTTCTTCTATGTTGAAGCGTTCTTTTCCAGTAACAGTTTCCATTCTGGCATTTCACTCTGTTTTCTCCTATATTGATAGATGTATTTGGAACTCTAAATCAAACACGGTTTGTGCTAGCTTCTTGAAACTTGACACAGTAAAGCAGTTTCACATTCTAACTCTATGTTTTGTTTCCTTTTCATGTAGCCCTAAGCAGTGACTGGCGAGAAACACTTTCATTGAAAGGGGTTGCAAGCTTCCAAAAATTACGAGTCTCCAGAAATCTCAGCAAATATTTTTTCACCCAAACTAGATGATACTTTCAGGTAATGATCAGTACACTAAGCCCTCTTGGTTCCCCAAATTTCGTTCTTCTATGTTGAAGCGTTCGTTTCCAGTAACAGTTTGAATTTTGTCGTTTCACTCTGTTTTCTCCTATATTGATAGATGTATTTGGAACTCTAAATCAAACACGGTTTGTGCTAGCTTCTTGAAACTTGACACAGTAAAGCAGTTTCACATTGTAACTCTATGTTTTGTTTCCTTTTCATGTAGCTTTAAGCAGTGACTGGCGAGAAACACTTTCATTGAAAGGGGTTGCAAGCTTCCAAAAATTACGAGTCTCCAGAAATCTCAGCAAATATTTTTTCACCCAAACTGGATGATACTTTCAGGTAATGATCAGTACACTAAGCCCACTTGGTTCTCCAAATTTCATTCTTCTATGTTGAAGCGTTCGTTTCCAGTAACAGTTTCCATTCTGGCATTTCACTCTGTTTTCTCCTATATTGATAGATGTATTTGGAACTCTAAATCAAACACGGTTTGTGCTAGCTTCTTGAAACTTGACACAGTAAAGCAGTTTCACATTCTAACTCTATGTTTTGTTTCCTTTTCATGTAGCCCTAAGCAGTGACTGGCGAGAAACACTTTCATTGAAAGGGGTTGCAAGCTTCCAAAAATTACGAGTCTCCAGAAATTTCAGCAAATATTTTTTCACCCAAACTGGATGATACTTTCAGGTAATGATCAGTACACTAAGCCCACTTGGTTCCCCAAATTTCGTTCTTCTATGTTGAAGCGTTCGTTTCCAGTAACAGTTTCCATTCTGGCATTTCACTCTGTTTTCTCCTATATTGATAGATGTATTTGGAACTCTAAATCAAACACGGTTTGTGCTAGCTTCTTGAAACTTGACACAGTAAAGCAGTTTCACATTGTAACTCTATGTTTTGTTTCCTTTTCATGTAGCTTTAAGCAGTGACTGGCGAGAAACACTTTCATTGAAAGGGGTTGCAAGCTTCCAAAAATTACGAGTCTCCAGAAATCTCAGCAAATATTTTTTCACCCAAACTGGATGATACTTTCAGGTAATGATCAGTACACTAAGCCCACTTGGTTCTCCAAATTTCATTCTTCTATGTTGAAGCGTTCGTTTCCAGTAACAGTTTCCATTCTGGCATTTCACTCTGTTTTCTCCTATATTGATAGATGTATTTGGAACTCTAAATCAAACACGGTTTGTGCTAGCTTCTTGAAACTTGACACAGTAAAGCAGTTTCACATTCTAACTCTATGTTTTGTTTCCTTTTCATGTAGCCCTAAGCAGTGACTGGCGAGAAACACTTTCATTGAAAGGGGTTGCAAGCTTCCAAAAATTACGAGTCTCCAGAAATCTCAGCAAATATTTTTTCACCCAAACTGGATGATACTTTCAGGTAATGATCAGTACACTAAGCCCACTTGGTTCCCCAAATTTCGTTCTTCTATGTTGAAGTGTTCGTTTCCAGTAACAGTTTGAATTTTGTCGTTTCACTCTGTTTTCTCCTATATTGATAGATGTATTTGGAACACTAAATCAAACACGGTTTGTGCTAGCTTCTTGAAACTTGACACAGTAAAGCAGTTTCACATTCTAACTCTATGTTTTGTTTCCTTTTCATGTAGCTTTAAGCAGTGACTGGCGAGAAACACCTTCATTGAAAGGGGTTGCAAGCTTCCAAAAATCACGAGTCTCCAGAAATCTCAGCAAATATTTTTTCACCCAAACTGGATGATACTTTCAGGTAATGATCAGTACACTTGGCCCACTTGGTTCTCCATATTTCGTTCTTCTATGTTGAAGCGTTCGTTTACAGTAACAGTTTCCACTCTGGCATTACACTCTGTTTTCTCCTATATTGATAGATGTATTTGGAACTCTAAATCAAACACGGTTTGTGCTAGCTTCTTGAAACTTGACACAGTAATGCAGTTTCACATTCGAACAATATGTTTTGTTTCCTTTTCATGTAGCCCTAAGCAGTGACTGGCGAGAAACACTTTCATTGAAAGGGGTTGCAAGCTTCCAAAAATTACGAGTCTCCAGAAATCTCAGCAAATATTTTTTCACCCAAACTGGATGATACTTTCAGGTAATGATTAGTACACTAAGCCCACTTGGTTCTCCAAATTTCGTTCTTCTATGTTTAAGTGTTCTTTTCCAGTAACAGTTTGAATTTTTGCGTTTCACTCTGTTTTCTCCTATATTGATAGATGTATTTGGAACTCTAAATCAAAAACGGTTTGTGCTAGCTTCTTGAAACTTGACACAGTAAAGCAGTTTCACATTCTAACTCTATGTTTTGTTTCCTTTTCATGTAGCCCTAAGCAGTGACTGGCGAGAAACACTTTCATTGAAAGGGGTTGCAAGCTTCCAAAAATTACGAGTCTCCAGAAATCTCAGCAAATATTTTTTCACCCAAACTGGATGATACTTTCAGGTTATGATCAGTACACTAAGCCCACTTGGTTCCCCAAATTTCGTTCTTCTATGTTGAAGCGTTCGTTTCCAGTAACAGTTTGAATTTTGTCGTTTCACTCTGTTTTCTCCTATATTGATAGATGTATTTGGAACACTAAATCAAACACGGTTTGTGCTAGCTTCTTGAAACTTGACACAGTAAAGCAGTTTCACATTCTAACTCTATGTTTTGTTTCCTTTTCATGTAGCCCTAAGCAGTGACTGGCGAGAAACACTTTCATTGAAAGGGGTTGCAAGCTTCCAAAAATTACGAGTCTCCAGAAATCTCAGCAAATATTTTTTCACCCAAACTGGATGATACTTTCAGGTAATGATCAGTACACTAAGCCCACTTGGTTCCCCAAATTTCGTTCTTCTATGTTGAAGCGTTCCTTTCCAGTAACAGTTTGAATTTTGTCGTTTCACTCTGTTTTCTCCTATATTGATAGATGTATTTGGAACACTAAATCAAACACGGTTTGTGCTAGCTTCTTGAAACTTGACACAGTAAAGCAATTTCACATTCTAACTCTATGTTTTGTTTCCTTTTCATGTAGCTTTAAGCAGTGACTGGCGAGAAACACCTTCATTGAAAGGGGTTGCAAGCTTCCAAAAATCACGAGTCTCCAGAAATCTCAGCAAATATTTTTTCACCCAAA
This sequence comes from Spermophilus citellus, assembly GCF_964194105.1. NCBI lineage: Eukaryota > Metazoa > Chordata > Mammalia > Rodentia > Sciuridae > Spermophilus > Spermophilus citellus. The sequence continues at coordinate 83,644,568 of NC_138185.1, read as the reverse complement.
CTGGATGATACTTTCAGGTAATGATCAGTACACTTGGCCCACTTGGTTCTCCATATTTCGTTCTTCTATGTTGAAGTGTTCGTTTACAGTAACAGTTTCCACTCTGGCATTACACTCTATTTTCTCCTATATTGATAGATGTATTTGGAACTCTAAATCAAACACGGTTTGTGCTAGCTTCTTGAAACTTGACACAGTAAAGCAGTTTCACATTGTAACTCTATGTTTTGTTTCCTTTTCATGTAGCTTTAAGCAGTGACTGGCGAGAAACACTTTCATTGAAAGGGGTTGCAAGCTTCCAAAAATTACGAGTCTCCAGAAATCTCAGCAAATATTTTTTCACCCAAACTGCATGATACTTTCAGGTAATGATCAGTACACTAAGCCCACTTGGTTCTCCATATTTCATTCTTCTATGTTGAAGCGTTCGTTTACAGTAACAGTTTCCACTCTGGCATTACACTCTGTTTTCTCCTATATTGATAGATGTATTTGGAACTCTAAATCAAACACGGTTTGTGCTAGCTTCTTGAAACTTGACACAGTAATGCAGTTTCACATTCTAACAATATGTTTTGTTTCCTTTTCATGTAGCCCTAAGCAGTTACTGGCGAGAAACACTTTCATTGAAAGGGGTTGCAAGCTTCCAAAAATTACGAGTCTCCAGAAATCTCAGCAAATATTTTTTCACCCAAACTGGATGATACTTTCAGGTAATGATTAGTACACTAAGCCCACTTGGTTCTCCAAATTTCGTTCTTCTATGTTGAAGCGTTCGTTTCTAGTAACAATTTGAATTTTGTCGTTTCACTCTGTTTTCTCCTATATTGATAGATGTATTTGGAACTCTAAATCAAACACGGTTTGTGCTAGCTTCTTGAAACTTGACACAGTAAAGCAGTTTCACATTCTAACTCTATGTTTTGTTTCCTTTTCATGTAGCCCTAAGCAGTGACTGGCGAGAAGAACTTTCATTGAAAGGGGTTGCAAGCTTCCAAAAATTACGAGTCTTCAGAAATCTCAGCAAATATTTTTTCACCCAAACTAGATGATACTTTCAGGTAATGATCAGTACACTAAGCCCTCTTGGTTCCCCAAATTTCGTTCTTCTATGTTGAAGCGTTCGTTTCCACTAACAGTTTCCACTCTGGCATTTCACTCTGTTTTCTCCTATATTGATAGATGTATTTGGAACTCTAAATCAAACACGGTTTGTGCTAGCTTCTTGAAACTTGACACAGTAAAGCAGTTTCACATTCTAACTCTATGTTTTGTTTCCTTTTCATGTAGCTTTAAGAAGTGACTGGCGAGAAACACCTTCATTGAAAGGGGTTGCAAGCTTCCAAAAATTACGAGTCTCCAGAAATCTCAGCAAATATTTTTTCACCCAAACTGGATGATACTTTCAGGTAATGATCAGTACACTAAGCCCACTCGGTTCTCCAAATTTCATTCTTCTATGTTGAAGCGTTCGTTTCCAGTAACAGTTTCCATTCTGGCATTTCACTCTGTTTTCTCCTATATTGATAGATGTATTTGGAACTCTAAATCAAACACGGTTTGTGCTAGCTTCTTGAAACTTGACACAGTAAAGCAGTTTCACATTCTAATTCTATGTTTTGTTTCCTTTTCTTGTAGCCCTAAGCAGAGACTGACGAGAAACACTTTCATTGAAAGGGGTTGCAAGCTTCTAAAAATTACGAGTCTCCAGAAATCTCAGCAAATATTTTTTCACCCAAACTGGATGATACTTTCAGGTAATGATCAGTACACTTGGCCCACTTGGTTCTCCAAATTTCGTTCTTCTATGTTGAAGCGTTCTTTTCCAGTAACAGTTTCCATTCTGGCATTTCACTCTGTTTTCTCCTATATTGATAGATGTATTTGGAACTCTAAATCAAACACGGTTTGTGCTAGCTTCTTGAAACTTGACACAGTAAAGCAGTTTCACATTCTAACTCTATGTTTTGTTTCCTTTTCATGTAGCCCTAAGCAGTGACTGGCGAGAAACACTTTCATTGAAAGGGGTTGCAAGCTTCCAAAAATTACGAGTCTCCAGAAATCTCAGCAAATATTTTTTCACCCAAACTAGATGATACTTTCAGGTAATGATCAGTACACTAAGCCCTCTTGGTTCCCCAAATTTCGTTCTTCTATGTTGAAGCGTTCGTTTCCAGTAACAGTTTGAATTTTGTCGTTTCACTCTGTTTTCTCCTATATTGATAGATGTATTTGGAACTCTAAATCAAACACGGTTTGTGCTAGCTTCTTGAAACTTGACACAGTAAAGCAGTTTCACATTGTAACTCTATGTTTTGTTTCCTTTTCATGTAGCTTTAAGCAGTGACTGGCGAGAAACACTTTCATTGAAAGGGGTTGCAAGCTTCCAAAAATTACGAGTCTCCAGAAATCTCAGCAAATATTTTTTCACCCAAACTGGATGATACTTTCAGGTAATGATCAGTACACTAAGCCCACTTGGTTCTCCAAATTTCATTCTTCTATGTTGAAGCGTTCGTTTCCAGTAACAGTTTCCATTCTGGCATTTCACTCTGTTTTCTCCTATATTGATAGATGTATTTGGAACTCTAAATCAAACACGGTTTGTGCTAGCTTCTTGAAACTTGACACAGTAAAGCAGTTTCACATTCTAACTCTATGTTTTGTTTCCTTTTCATGTAGCCCTAAGCAGTGACTGGCGAGAAACACTTTCATTGAAAGGGGTTGCAAGCTTCCAAAAATTACGAGTCTCCAGAAATTTCAGCAAATATTTTTTCACCCAAACTGGATGATACTTTCAGGTAATGATCAGTACACTAAGCCCACTTGGTTCCCCAAATTTCGTTCTTCTATGTTGAAGCGTTCGTTTCCAGTAACAGTTTCCATTCTGGCATTTCACTCTGTTTTCTCCTATATTGATAGATGTATTTGGAACTCTAAATCAAACACGGTTTGTGCTAGCTTCTTGAAACTTGACACAGTAAAGCAGTTTCACATTGTAACTCTATGTTTTGTTTCCTTTTCATGTAGCTTTAAGCAGTGACTGGCGAGAAACACTTTCATTGAAAGGGGTTGCAAGCTTCCAAAAATTACGAGTCTCCAGAAATCTCAGCAAATATTTTTTCACCCAAACTGGATGATACTTTCAGGTAATGATCAGTACACTAAGCCCACTTGGTTCTCCAAATTTCATTCTTCTATGTTGAAGCGTTCGTTTCCAGTAACAGTTTCCATTCTGGCATTTCACTCTGTTTTCTCCTATATTGATAGATGTATTTGGAACTCTAAATCAAACACGGTTTGTGCTAGCTTCTTGAAACTTGACACAGTAAAGCAGTTTCACATTCTAACTCTATGTTTTGTTTCCTTTTCATGTAGCCCTAAGCAGTGACTGGCGAGAAACACTTTCATTGAAAGGGGTTGCAAGCTTCCAAAAATTACGAGTCTCCAGAAATCTCAGCAAATATTTTTTCACCCAAACTGGATGATACTTTCAGGTAATGATCAGTACACTAAGCCCACTTGGTTCCCCAAATTTCGTTCTTCTATGTTGAAGTGTTCGTTTCCAGTAACAGTTTGAATTTTGTCGTTTCACTCTGTTTTCTCCTATATTGATAGATGTATTTGGAACACTAAATCAAACACGGTTTGTGCTAGCTTCTTGAAACTTGACACAGTAAAGCAGTTTCACATTCTAACTCTATGTTTTGTTTCCTTTTCATGTAGCTTTAAGCAGTGACTGGCGAGAAACACCTTCATTGAAAGGGGTTGCAAGCTTCCAAAAATCACGAGTCTCCAGAAATCTCAGCAAATATTTTTTCACCCAAACTGGATGATACTTTCAGGTAATGATCAGTACACTTGGCCCACTTGGTTCTCCATATTTCGTTCTTCTATGTTGAAGCGTTCGTTTACAGTAACAGTTTCCACTCTGGCATTACACTCTGTTTTCTCCTATATTGATAGATGTATTTGGAACTCTAAATCAAACACGGTTTGTGCTAGCTTCTTGAAACTTGACACAGTAATGCAGTTTCACATTCGAACAATATGTTTTGTTTCCTTTTCATGTAGCCCTAAGCAGTGACTGGCGAGAAACACTTTCATTGAAAGGGGTTGCAAGCTTCCAAAAATTACGAGTCTCCAGAAATCTCAGCAAATATTTTTTCACCCAAACTGGATGATACTTTCAGGTAATGATTAGTACACTAAGCCCACTTGGTTCTCCAAATTTCGTTCTTCTATGTTTAAGTGTTCTTTTCCAGTAACAGTTTGAATTTTTGCGTTTCACTCTGTTTTCTCCTATATTGATAGATGTATTTGGAACTCTAAATCAAAAACGGTTTGTGCTAGCTTCTTGAAACTTGACACAGTAAAGCAGTTTCACATTCTAACTCTATGTTTTGTTTCCTTTTCATGTAGCCCTAAGCAGTGACTGGCGAGAAACACTTTCATTGAAAGGGGTTGCAAGCTTCCAAAAATTACGAGTCTCCAGAAATCTCAGCAAATATTTTTTCACCCAAACTGGATGATACTTTCAGGTTATGATCAGTACACTAAGCCCACTTGGTTCCCCAAATTTCGTTCTTCTATGTTGAAGCGTTCGTTTCCAGTAACAGTTTGAATTTTGTCGTTTCACTCTGTTTTCTCCTATATTGATAGATGTATTTGGAACACTAAATCAAACACGGTTTGTGCTAGCTTCTTGAAACTTGACACAGTAAAGCAGTTTCACATTCTAACTCTATGTTTTGTTTCCTTTTCATGTAGCCCTAAGCAGTGACTGGCGAGAAACACTTTCATTGAAAGGGGTTGCAAGCTTCCAAAAATTACGAGTCTCCAGAAATCTCAGCAAATATTTTTTCACCCAAACTGGATGATACTTTCAGGTAATGATCAGTACACTAAGCCCACTTGGTTCCCCAAATTTCGTTCTTCTATGTTGAAGCGTTCCTTTCCAGTAACAGTTTGAATTTTGTCGTTTCACTCTGTTTTCTCCTATATTGATAGATGTATTTGGAACACTAAATCAAACACGGTTTGTGCTAGCTTCTTGAAACTTGACACAGTAAAGCAATTTCACATTCTAACTCTATGTTTTGTTTCCTTTTCATGTAGCTTTAAGCAGTGACTGGCGAGAAACACCTTCATTGAAAGGGGTTGCAAGCTTCCAAAAATCACGAGTCTCCAGAAATCTCAGCAAATATTTTTTCACCCAAACTGGATGATACTTTCAGGTAATGATCAGTACACTTGGCCCACTTGGTTCTCCATATTTCGTTCTTCTATGTTGAAGTGTTCGTTTACAGTAACAGTTTCCACTCTGGCATTACACTCTGTTTTCTCCTATATTGATAGATGTATTTGGAACTCTAAATCAAACACGGTTTGTGCTAGCTTCTTGAAACTTGACACAGTAATGCAGTTTCACATTCTAACAATATGTTTTGTTTCCTTTTCATGTAGCCCTAAGCAGTGACTGGCGAGAAACACTTTCATTGAAAGGGGTTGCAAGCTTCCAAAAATTACGAGTCTCCAGAAATCTCAGCAAATATTTTTTCACCCAAACTGGATGATACTTTCAGGTAAATATCAGTACACTAAGCCTACTTGGGTTCCCAAATTTCGATCTTCTATGTTGAAGTGTTCGTTTCCAGTAACAGTTTCCATTCTGGCATTTCACTCTGTTTTCTCCTATATTGATAGATGTATTTGGAACTCTAAATCAAACACAGTTTGTGCTAGCTTCTTGAAACTTGACACAGTAAAGCAGTTTCACATTCTAACTCTATGTTTTGTTTCCTTTTCATGTAGCTTTAAGCAGTGACTGGCGAGAAACACCTTCATTGAAAGGGGTTGCAAGCTTCCAAAAACCACGAGTCTCCAGAAATCTCAGCAAATATTTTTTCACCCAAACTGGATGATACTTTCAGGTAATGATCAGTACACTTGGCCCACTTGGTTCTCCATATTTCGTTCTTCTATGTTGAAGCGTTCGTTTACAGTAACAGTTTCCACTCTGGCATTACACTCTGTTTTCTCCTATATTGATAGATGTATTTGGAATTCTAAATCAAACACGGTTTGTGCTAGCTTCTTGAAACTTGACACAGTAATGCAGTTTCAGATTCTAACTCTATGTTTTGTTTCCTTTTCATGTAGCTTTAAGCAGTGACTGGCGAGAAACACTTTCATTGAAAGGGGTTGCAAGCTTCCAAAAATTACGAGTCCCCAGAAATCTCAGCAAATATTTTTTCACCCAAACTGCATGATACTTTCAGGTAATGATCAGTTCACTAAGCCCACTTGGTTCCCCAAATTTCGTTCTTCTATGTTGAAGCGTTCGTTTCCAGTAACAGTTTGAATTTTTGCGTTTCACTCTGTTTTCTCCTATATTGATAGATGTATTTGGAACTCTAAATCAAACACGGTTTGTGCTAGCTTCTTGAAACTTGACACAGTAAAGCAGTTTCACATTCTAACTCTATGTTTTGTTTCCTTTTCATGTAGCTTTAAGCAGTGACTGGCGAGAAACACCTTCATTGAAAGGGGTTGCAAGCTTCCAAAAATCACGAGTCTCCAGAAATCTCAGCAAATATTTTTTCACCCAAACTGGATGATACTTTCAGGTAATGATCAGTACACTTGGCCCACTTGGTTCTCCATATTTCGTTCTTCTATGTTGAAGCGTTCGTTTACAGTAACAGTTTCCACTCTGGCATTACACTCTGTTTTCTCCTATATTGATAGATGTATTTGGAACTCTAAATCAAACACGGTTTGTGCTAGCTTCTTGAAACTTGACACAGTAATGCAGTTTCACATTCGAACAATATGTTTTGTTTCCTTTTCATGTAGCCCTAAGCTGTGACTGGCGAGAAACACTTTCATTGAAAGGGGTTGCAAGCTTCCAAAAATTACGAGTCTCCAGAAATCTCAGCAAATATTTTTTCACCCAAACTGGATGATACTTTCAGGTAATGATTAGTACACTAAGCCCACTTGGTTCTCCAAATTTCGTTCGTCTATGTTGAAGCGTTCGTTTCTAGTAACAATTTGAATTTTGTCGTTTCACTCTGTTTTCTCCTATATGGATAGATGTATTTGGAACTCTAAATCAAACACGGTTTGTGCTAGCTTCTTGAAACTTGACACAGTAAAGCAGTTTCCCATTCTTACTCTATGTTTTGTTTCCTTTTCATGTAGCCCTAAGCAGTGACTGGCGAGAAACACTTTCATTGAAAGGGGTTGCAAGCTTCCAAAAATTACGAGTCTTCAGAAATCTCAGCAAATATTTTTTCACCCAAACTAGATGATACTTTCAGGTAATGATCAGTACACTAAGCCCTCTTGGTTCCCCAAATTTCGTTCTTCTATGTTGAAGCGTTCGTTTCCACTAACAGTTTCCACTCTGGCATTTCACTCTGTTTTCTCCTATATTGATAGATGTATTTGGAACTCTAAATCAAACACGGTTTGTGCTAGCTTCTTGAAACTTGACACAGTAAAGCAGTTTCACATTCTAACTCTATGTTTTGTTTCCTTTTCATGTAGCTTTAAGCAGTGACTGGCGAGAAACACCTTCATTGAAAGGGGTTGCAAGCTTCCAAAAATTACGAGTCTCCAGAAATCTCAGCAAATATTTTTTCACCCAAACTGGATGATACTTTCAGGTAATGATCAGTACACTAAGCCCACTCGGTTCTCCAAATTTCATTCTTCTATGTTGAAGCGTTCGTTTCCAGTAACAGTTTCCATTCTGGCATTTCACTCTGTTTTCTCCTATATTGATAGATGTATTTGGAACTCTAAATCAAACACGGTTTGTGCTAGCTTCTTGAAACTTGACACAGTAAAGCAGTTTCACATTCTAACTCTATGTTTTGTTTCCTTTTCATGTAGCCCTAAGCAGTGACTGGCGAGAAACACTTTCATTGAAAGGGGTTGCAAGCTTCCAAAAATTACGAGTCTCCAGAAATCTCAGCAAATATTTTTTCACCCAAACTGCATGATACTTTCAGGTAATGATCAGTACACTAAGCCCACTTGGTTCCCCAAATTTCGTTCTTCTATGTTGAAGCGTTCGTTTCCAGTAACAGTTTGAATTTTGTCGTTTCACTCTGTTTTCTCCTATATTGATAGATGTATTTGGAACACTAAATCAAACACGGTTTGTGCTAGCTTCTTGAAACTTGACACAGTAAAGCAGTTTCACATTCTAACTCTATGTTTTGTTTCCTTTTCATGTAGCTTTAAGCAGTGACTGGCGAGAAACACCTTCATTGAAAGGGGTTGCAAGCTTCCAAAAATCACGAGTCTCCAGAAATCTCAGCAAATATTTTTTCACCCAAACTGGATGATACTTTCAGGTAATGATCAGTACACTTGGCCCACTTGGTTCTCCATATTTCGTTCTTCTATGTTGAAGCGTTCGTTTACAGTAACAGTTTCCACTCTGGCATTACACTCTGTTTTCTCCTATATTGATAGATGTATTTGGAACTCTAAATCAAACACGGTTTGTGCTAGCTTCTTGAAACTTGACACAGTAATGCAGTTTCACATTCGAACAATATGTTTTGTTTCCTTTTCATGTAGCCCTAAGCAGTGACTGGCGAGAAACACTTTCATTGAAAGGGGTTGCAAGCTTCCAAAAATTACGAGTCTCCAGAAATCTCAGCAAATATTTTTTCACCCAAACTGGATGATACTTTCAGGTAATGATCAGTACACTAAGCCCTCTTGGTTCCCCAAATTTCGTTCTTCTATGTTGAAGCGTTCGTTTCCACTAACAGTTTCCACTCTGGCATTTCACTCTGTTTTCTCCTATATTGATAGATGTATTTGGAACTCTAAATCAAACACGGTTTGTGCTAGCTTCTTGAAACTTGACACAGTAAAGCAGTTTCACATTCTAACTCTATGTTTTGTTTCCTTTTCATGTAGCCCTAAGCAGTGACTGGCGAGAAACACTTTCATTGAAAGGGGTTGCAAGCTTCCAAAAATTACGAGTCTCCAGAAATCTCAGCAAATATTTTTTCACCCAAACTGGATGATACTTTCAGGTAATGATCAGTACACTAAGCCCACTTGGTTCCCCAAATTTCGTTCTTCTATGTTGAAGCGTTCGTTTCCAGTAACAGTTTGAATTTTGTCGTTTCACTCTGTTTTCTCCTATATTGATAGATGTATTTGGAACACTAAATCAAACACGATTTGCGCTAGCTTCTTGAAACTTGACACAGTAAAGCAGTTTCACATTCTAACTCTATGTTTTGTTTCCTTTTCATGTAGCTTTAAGCAGTGACTGGCGAGAAACACCTTCATTGAAAGGGGTTGCAAGCTTTCAAAAATTACGAGTCTCCAGAAATCTCAGCAAATACTTTTTCACCCAAACTGGATGATACTTTCAGGTAATGATCAGTACACTATGCCCACTCGGTTCTCCAAATTTCATTCTTCTATGTTGAAGCGTTCGTTTCCAGTAACAGTTTCCATTCTGGCATTTCACTCTGTTTTCTCCTATATTGATAGATGTATTTGGAACTCTAAATCAAACACGGTTTGTGCTAGCTTCTTGAAACTTGACACAGTAAAGCAGTTTCACATTCTAACTCTATGTTTTGTTTCCTTTTCTTGTAGCCCTAAGCAGAGACTGGCGAGAAACACTTTCATTGAAAGGGGTTGCAAGCTTCTAAAAATTACGAGTCTCCAGAAATCTCAGCAAATATTTTTTCACCCAAACTGGATGATACTTTCAGGTAATGATCAGTACACTAAGCCCACTCGGTTCTCCAAATTTCATTCTTCTATGTTGAAGCGTTCGTTTCCAGTAACAGTTTCCATTCTGGCATTTCACTCTGTTTTCTCCTATATTGATAGATGTATTTGGAACTCTAAATCAAACACGGTTTGTGCTAGCTTCTTGAAACTTGACACAGTAAAGCAGTTTCACATTCTAACTCTATGTTTTGTTTCCTTTTCTTGTAGCCCTAAGCAGAGACTGGCGAGAAACACTTTCATTGAAAGGGGTTGCAAGCTTCTAAAAATTACGAGTCTCCAGAAATCTCAGCAAATATTTTTTCACCCAAACTGGATGATACTTTCAGGTAATGATCAGTACACTTGGCCCACTTGGTTCTCCATATTTCGTTCTTCTATGTTGAAGCGTTCGTTTACACTAACAGTTTCCACACTGGCATTTCACTCTGTTTTCTCCTATATTGATAGATGTATTTGGAACTCTAAATCAAACACGGTTTGTGCTAGCTTCTTGAAACTTGACACAGTAAAGCAGTTTCACATTCTAACTCTATGTTTTGTTTCTTTTTCATGTAGCCCTAAGCAGTGACTGGCGAGAAACACTTTCATTGAAAGGGGTTGCAAGCTTCCAAAAATTACGAGTCTCCAGAAATCTCAGCAAATATTTTTTCACCCAAACTGGATGATACTTTCAGGTAATGATCAGTACACTAAGCCCACTTGGTTCTCCAAATTTCATTCTTCTATGTTGAAGCGTTCGTTTCCAGTAACAGTTTCCATTCTGGCATTTCACTCTGTTTTCTCCTATATTGATAGATGTATTTGGAACTCTAAATCAAACACGGTTTGTGCTAGCTTCTTGAAACTTGACACAGTAAAGCAGTTTCACATTCTAACTCTATGTTTTGTTTCCTTTTCATGTAGCCCTAAGCAGTGACTGGCGAGAAACACTTTCATTGAAAGGGCTTGCAAGCTTCCAAAAATTACGAGTCTCCAGAAATCTCAGCAAATATTTTTTCACCCAAACTGTATGATACTTTCAGGTAATGATCAGTACACTAAGCCCACTTGGTTCCCCAAATTTCGTTCTTCTATGTTGAAGCGTTCGTTTCCAGTAACAGTTTGAATTTTGTCGTTTCACTCTGTTTTCTCCTATATTGATAGATGTATTTGGAACACTAAATCAAACACGGTTTCTGCTAGCTTCTTGAAACTTGACACAGTAAAGCAGTTTCACATTCTAACTCTATGTTTTGTTTCCTTTTCATGTAGCTTTAAGCAGTGACTGGCGAGAAACACCTTCATTGAAAGGGGTTGCAAGCTTCCAAAAATTACGAGTCTTCAGAAATCTCAGCAAATATTTTTTCACCCAAACTAGATGATACTTTCAGGTAATGATCAGTACACTAAGCCCTCTTGGTTCCCCAAATTTCATTCTTCTATGATGAAGCGTTCGTTTCCACTAACAGTTTCCACTCTGGCATTTCACTCTGTTTTCTCCTATATTGATAGATGTATTTGGAACTCTAAATCAAACACGGTTTGTGCTAGCTTCTTGAAACTTGACACAGTAAAGCAGTTTCACATTCTAACTCTATGTTTTGTTTCCTTTTCATGTAGCCCTAAGCAGTGACTGGCGAGAAACACTTTCATTGAAAGGGGTTGCAAGCTTCCAAAAATTACGAGTCTCCAGAAATCTCAGCAAATATTTTTACACCCAAACTAGATGATACTTTCAGGTAATGATCAGTACACTAAGCCCTCTTGGTTCCCCAAATTTCGTTCTTCTATGTTGAAGCGTTCGTTTCCACTAACAGTTTGAATTTTGTCGTTTCACTCTGTTTTCTCCTATATTGATAGATGTATTTGGAACTCTAAATCAAACACGGTTTGTGCTAGCTTCTTGAAACTTGACACAGTAAAGCAGTTTCACATTGTAACTCTATGTTTTGTTTCCTTTTCATGTAGCTTTAAGCAGTGACTGGCGAGAAACACTTTCATTGAAAGGGCTTGCAAGCTTCCAAAAATTACGAGTCTCCAGAAATCTCAGCAAATATTTTTTCACCCAAACTGGATGATACTTTCAGGTAATGATCAGTACACTAAGCCCACTCGGTTCTCCAAATTTCATTCTTCTATGTTGAAGCGTTCGTTTCCAGTAACAGTTTCCATTCTGGCATTTCACTCTGTTTTCTCCTATATTGATAGATGTATTTGGAACTCTAAATCAAACACGGTTTGTGCTAGCTTCTTGAAACTTGACACAGTAAAGCAGTTTCACATTCTAACTCTATGTTTTGTTTCCTTTTCATGTAGCCCTAAGCAGTGACTGGCGAGAAACACTTTCATTGAAAGGGGTTGCAAGCTTCCAAAAATTACGAGTCTTCAGAAATCTCAGCAAATATTTTTTCACCCAAACTAGATGATACTTTCAGGTAATGATCAGTACACTAAGCCCTCTTGGTTCCCCAAATTTCGTTCTTCTATGTTGAAGCGTTCGTTTCCACTAACAGTTTCCACTCTGGCATTTCACTCTGTTTTCTCCTATATTGATAGATGTATTTGGAACTCTAAATCAAACACGGTTTGTGCTAGCTTCTTGAAACTTGACACAGTAAAGCAGTTTCACATTCTAACTCTATGTTTTGTTTCCTTTTCATGTAGCTTTAAGCAGTGACTGGCGAGAAACACCTTCATTGAAAGGGGTTGCAAGCTTCCAAAAATTACGAGTCTCCAGAAAATCTCAGCAAATATTTTTTCACCCAAACTGGATGATACTTTCAGGTAATGATCAGTACACTAAGCCCACTCGGTTCTCCAAATTTCATTCTTCTATGTTGAAGCGTTCGTTTCCAGTAACAGTTTCCATTCTGGCATTTCACTCTGTTTTCTCCTATATTGATAGATGTATTTGGAACTCTAAATCAAACACGGTTTGTGCTAGCTTCTTGAAACTTGACACAGTAAAGCAGTTTCACATTCTAACTCTATGTTTTGTTTCCTTTTCATGTAGCCCTAAGCAGTGACTGGCGAGAAACACTTTCATTGAAAGGGGTTGCAAGCTTCCAAAAATTACGAGTCTCCAGAAATCTCAGCAAATATTTTTTCACCCAAACTGGATGATACTTTCAGGTAATGATCAGTACACTAAGCCCACTTGGTTCCCCAAATATCGTTCTTCTATGTTGAAGCGTTCGTTTCCAGTAACAGTTTGAATTTTGTCGTTTCACTCTGTTTTCTCCTATATTGATAGATGTATTTGGAACACTAAATCAAACACGGTTTGTGCTAGCTTCTTGAAACTTGACACAGTAAAGCAGTTTCACATTCTAACTCTATGTTTTGTTTCCTTTTCATGTAGCTTTAAGCAGTGACTGGCGAGAAACACCTTCATTGAAAGGGGTTGCAAGCTTCCAAAAATCACGAGTCTCCAGAAATCTAGGCAAATATTTTTTCACCCAAACTGGATGATACTTTCAGGTAATGATCAGTACACTTGGCCCACTTGGTTCTCCATATTTCGTTCTTCTATGTTGAAGCGTTCGTTTACAGTAACAGTTTCCACTCTGGCAATACACTCTGTTTTCTCCTATATTGATAGATGTATTTGGAACTCTAAATCAAACACGGTTTGTGCTAGCTTCTTGAAACTTGACACAGTAATGCAGTTTCACATTCGAACAATATGTTTTGTTTCCTTTTCATGTAGCCCTAAGCAGTGACTGGCGAGAAACACTTTCATTGAAAGGGGTTGCAAGCTTCCAAAAATTACGAGTCTCCAGAAATCTCAGCAAATATTTTTTCACCCAAACTGGATGATACTTTCAGGTAATGATTAGTACACTAAGCCCACTTGGTTCTCCAAATTTCGTTCTTCTATGTTTAAGCGTTCGTTTCCAGTAACAGTTTCCATTCTGGCATTTCACTCTGTTTTCTCCTATATTGATAGATGTATTTGGAACTCTAAATCAAACACGGTTTGTGCTAGCTTCTTGAAACTTGACACAGTAAAGCAGTTTCACATTCTAACTCTATATTCTGTTCCCTTTTCATGTAGCCCTAAGCAGTGACTGGCGAGAAACACTTTCATTGAAAGGGGTTGCAAGCTTCCAAAAATTACGAGTCTCCAGAAATCTCAGCAAATATTTTTTCACCCAAACTGGATGATACTTTCAGGTAATGATCAGTACACTAAGCCCACTTGGTTCCCCAAATTTCGTTCTTCTATGTTGAAGCGTTCGTTTCCAGTAACAGTTTGAATTTTGTCGTTTCACTCTGTTTTCTCCTATATTGATAGATGTATTTGGAACACTAAATCAAACACGGTTTGTGCTAGCTTCTTGAAACTTGACACAGTAAAGCAGTTTCACATTCTAACTCTATGTTTTGTTTCCTTTTCATGTAGCCCTAAGCAGTGACTGGCGAGAAACACTTTCATTGAAAGGGGTTGCAAGCTTCCAAAAATTACGAGTCTCCAGAAATCTCAGCAAATATTTTTTCACCCAAACTGGATGATACTTTCAGGTAATGATCAGTACACTAAGCCCACTTGGTTCCCCAAATTTCGTTCTTCTATGTTGAAGCGTTCGTTTCCAGTAACAGTTTGAATTTTGTCGTTTCACTCTGTTTTCTCCTATATTGATAGATGTATTTGGAACACTAAATCAAACACGGTTTGTGCTAGCTTCTTGAAACTTGACACAGTAAAGCAATTTCACATTCTAACTCTATGTTTTGTTTCCTTTTCATGTAGCTTTAAGCAGTGACTGGCGAGAAACACCTTCATTGAAAGGGGTTGCAAGCTTCCAAAAATCACGAGTCTCCAGATATCTCAGCAAATATTTTTTCACCCAAACTGGATGATACTTTCAGGTAATGATCAGTACACTTGGCCCACTTGGTTCTCCATATTTCGTTCTTCTATGTTGAAGCGTTCGTTTACAGTAACAGTTTCCACTCTGGCATTACACTCTGTTTTCTCCTATATTGATAGATGTATTTGGAACTCTAAATCAAACACGGTTTGTGCTAGCTTCTTGAAACTTGACACAGTAATGCAGTTTCACATTCTAACAATATGTTTTGTTTCCTTTTCATGTAGCCCTAAGCAGTGACTGGCGAGAAACACTTTCATTGAAAGGGGTTGCAAGCTTCCAAAAATTACGAGTCTCCAGAAATCTCAGCAAATATTTTTTCACGCAAACTGGATGATACTTTCAGGGAATTATCAGTACACTAAGCCTACTTGGGTTCCCAAATTTCGATCTTCTATGTTGAAGTGTTCGTTTCCAGTAACAGTTTCCATTCTGGCATTTCACTCTGTTTTCTCCTATATTGATAGATGTATTTGGAACTCTAAATCAAACACGGTTTGTGCTAGCTTCTTGAAACTTGACACAGTAAAGCAGTTTCACATTCTAACTCTATGTTTTGTTTCCTTTTCATGTAGCCCTAAGCAGTGACTGGCGAGAAACACTTCCATTGAAAGGGGTTGCAAGCTTCCAAAAATTACGAGTCTTCAGAAATCTCAGCAAATATTTTTTCACCCAAACTAGATGATACTTTCAGGTAATGATCAGTACACTAAGCCCTCTTGGTTCCCCAAATTTCGTTCTTCTATGTTGAAGCGTTCGTTTCCACTAACAGTTTCCACTCTGGCATTTCACTCTGTTTTCTCCTATATTGATAGATGTATTTGGAACTCTAAATCAAACATGGTTTGTGCTAGCTTCTTGAAACTTGACACAGTAAAGCAGTTTCACATTCTAACTCTATGTTTTGTTTCCTTTTCATGTAGCCCTAAGCAGTGACTGGCGAGAAACACTTTCATTGAAAGGGGTTGCAAGCTTCCAAAAATTACGAGTCTCCAGAAATGTCAGCAAATATTTTTTCACCCAAACTGGATGATACTTTCAGGTAATGATCAGTACACTAAGCCCACTTGGTTCCCCAAATTTCGTTCTTCTATGTTGAAGCGTTCGTTTCCAGTAACAGTTTGAATTTTGTCGTTTCACTCTGTTTTCTCCTATATTGATAGATGTATTTGGAACACTAAATCAAACACGATTTGTGCTAGCTTCTTGAAACTTGACACAGTAAAGCAGTTTCACATTCTAACTCTATGTTTTGTTTCCTTTTCATGTAGCTTTAAGCAGTGACTGGCGAGAAACACCTTCATTGAAAGGGGTTGCAAGCTTCCAAAAATTACGAGTCTCCAGAAATCTCAGCAAATACTTTTTCACCCAAACTGGATGATACTTTCAGGTAATGATCAGTACACTAAGCCCACTCGGTTCTCCAAATTTCATTCTTCTATGTTGAAGCGTTCGTTTACACTAACAGTTTCCATTCTGGCATTTCACTCTGTTTTCTCCTATATTGATAGATGTATTTGGAACTCTAAATCAAACACGGTTTGTGCTAGCTTCTTGAAACTTGACACAGTAAAGCAGTTTCACATTCTAACTCTATGTTTTGTTTCCTTTTCTTGTAGCCCTAAGCAGAGACTGGCGAGAAACACTTTCATTGAAAGGGGTTGCAATCTTCCAAAAATTACGAGTCTCCAGAAATCTCAGCAAATATTTTTTCACCCAAACTGGATGATACTTTCAGGTAATGATCAGTACACTTGGCCCACTTGGTTCTCCATATTTCGTTCTTCTATGTTGAAGCGTTCGTTTACACTAACAGTTTCCACTCTGGCATTTCACTCTGTTTTCTCCTATATTGATAGATGTATTTGGAACTCTAAATCAAACACGGTTTGTGCTAGCTTCTTGAAACTTGACACAGTAAAGCAGTTTCACATTCTAACTCTATGTTTTGTTTCTTTTTCATGTAGCCCTAAGCAGTGACTGGCGAGAAACACTTTCATTGAAAGGGGTTGCAAGCTTCCAAAAATTACGAGTCTCCAGAAATCTCAGCAAATATTTTTTCACCCAAACTGCATGATACTTTCAGGTAATGATCAGTACACTAAGCCCACTTGGTTCCCCAAATTTCGTTCTTCTATGTTGAAGCGTTCGTTTCCAGTAACAGTTTGAATTTTTGCGTTTCACTCTGTTTTCTCCTATATTGATAGATGTATTTGGAACTCTAAATCAAACACGGTTTGTGCTAGCTTCTTGAAACTTGACACAGTAAAGCAGTTTCACATTCTAACTCTATGTTTTGTTTCCTTTTCATGTAGCTTTAAGCAGTGACTGGCGAGAAACACTTTCATTGAAAGGGGTTGCAAGCTTCCAAAAATTACGAGTCTCCAGAAATCTCAGCAAATATTTTTTCACCCAAACTGGATGATACTTTCAGGTAATGATCAGTACACTAAGCCCACTTGGTTCTCCAAATTTCATTCTTCTATGTTGAAGCGTTCGTTTCCAGTAACAGTTTCCATTCTGGCATTTCACTCTGTTTTCTCCTATATTGATAGATGTATTTGGAACTCTAAATCAAACACGGTTTGTGCTAGCTTCTTGAAACTTGACACAGTAAAGCAGTTTCACATTCTAACTCTATGTTTTGTTTCTTTTTCATGTAGCCCTAAGCAGTGACTGGCGAGAAACACTTTCATTGAAAGGGGTTGCAAGCTTCTAAAAATTACGAGTCTCCAGAAATCTCAGCAAATATTTTTTCACCCAAACTGGATGATACTTTCAGGTAATGATCAGTACACTTGGCCCACTTGGTTCTCCATATTTCGTTCTTCTATGTTGAAGCGTTCGTTTACACTAACAGTTTCCACTCTGGCATTTCACTCTGTTTTCTCCTATATTGATAGATGTATTTGGAACTCTAAATCAAACACGGTTTGTGCTAGCTTCTTGAAACTTGACACAGTAAAGCAGTTTCACATTCTAACTCTATGTTTTGTTTTTTTTTCATGTAGCCCTAAGCAGTGACTGGCGAGAAACACTTTCATTGAAAGGGGTTACAAGCTTCCAAAAATTACGAGTCTCCAGAAATCTCAGCAAATATTTTTTCACCCAAACTGCATGATACTTTCAGGTAATGATCAGTACACTAAGCCCACTTGGTTCCCCAAATTTCGTTCTTCTATGTTGAAGCGTTCGTTTCCAGTAACAGTTTGAATTTTTGCGTTTCACTCTGTTTTCTCCTATATTGATAGATGTATTTGGAACTCTAAATCAAACACGGTTTGTGCTAGCTTCTTGAAACTTGACACAGTAAAGCAGTTTCACATTCTAACTCTATGTTTTGTTTCCTTTTCATGTAGCCCTAAGCAGTGACTGGCGAGAAACACTTTCATTGAAAGGGGTTGCAAGCTTCCAAAAATTACGAGTCTCCAGAAATCTCAGCAAATATTTTTTCACCCAAACTAGATGATACTTTCAGGTAATGATCAGTACACTAAGCCCTCTTGGTTCCCCAAATTTCGTTCTTCTATGTTGAAGCGTTCGTTTCCAATAACAGTTTGAATTTAGTCGTTTCACTCTGTTTTCTCCTATATTGATAGATGTATTTGGAACTCTAAATCAAACACGGTTTGTGCTAGCTTCTTGAAACTTGACACAGTAAAGCAGTTTCACATTGTAACTCTTTTTTTTGTTTCCTTTTCATGTAGCTTTAAGCAGTGACTGGCGAGAAACACTTTCATTGAATGGGTTGCAAGCTTCTAAAAATTACGAGTCTCCAGAAATCTCAGCAAATATTTTTTCACCCAAACTGGATGATACTTTCACGTAATGATCAGTACACTTGGCCCACTTGGTTCTCCAAATTTCGTTCTTCTATGTTGAAGCGTTCGTTTCCAGTAACAGTTTCCATTCTGGCATTTCACTCTGTTTTCTCCTATATTGATAGATGTATTTGGAACTCTAAATCAAACACGGTTTGTGCTAGCTTCTTGAAACTTGACACAGTAAAGCAGTTTCACATTCTAACTCTATGTTTTGTTTCTTTTTCATGTAGCCCTAAGCAGTGACTGGCGAGAAACACTTTCATTGAAAGGGGTTGCAAGCTTCTAAAAATTACGAGTCTCCAGAAATCTCAGCAAATATTTTTTCACCCAAACTGGATGATACTTTCAGGTAATGATCAGTACACTTGGCCCACTTGGTTCTCCATATTTCGTTCTTCTATGTTGAAGCGTTCGTTTACACTAACAGTTTCCACTCTGGCATTTCACTCTGTTTTCTCCTATATTGATAGATGTATTTGGAACTCTAAATCAAACACGGTTTGTGCTAGCTTCTTGAAACTTGACACAGTAAAGCAGTTTCACATTCTAACTCTATGTTTTGTTTTTTTTTCATGTAGCCCTAAGCAGTGACTGGCGAGAAACACTTTCATTGAAAGGGGTTACAAGCTTCCAAAAATTACGAGTCTCCAGAAATCTCAGCAAATATTTTTTCACCCAAACTGCATGATACTTTCAGGTAATGATCAGTACACTAAGCCCACTTGGTTCCCCAAATTTCGTTCTTCTATGTTGAAGCGTTCGTTTCCAGTAACAGTTTGAATTTTTGCGTTTCACTCTGTTTTCTCCTATATTGATAGATGTATTTGGAACTCTAAATCAAACACGGTTTGTGCTAGCTTCTTGAAACTTGACACAGTAAAGCAGTTTCACATTCTAACTCTATGTTTTGTTTCCTTTTCATGTAGCCCTAAGCAGTGACTGGCGAGAAACACTTTCATTGAAAGGGGTTGCAAGCTTCCAAAAATTACGAGTCTCCAGAAATCTCAGCAAATATTTTTTCACCCAAACTAGATGATACTTTCAGGTAATGATCAGTACACTAAGCCCTCTTGGTTCCCCAAATTTCGTTCTTCTATGTTGAAGCGTTCGTTTCCAATAACAGTTTGAATTTAGTCGTTTCACTCTGTTTTCTCCTATATTGATAGATGTATTTGGAACTCTAAATCAAACACGGTTTGTGCTAGCTTCTTGAAACTTGACACAGTAAAGCAGTTTCACATTGTAACTCTTTTTTTTGTTTCCTTTTCATGTAGCTTTAAGCAGTGACTGGCGAGAAACACTTTCATTGAATGGGTTGCAAGCTTCTAAAAATTACGAGTCTCCAGAAATCTCAGCAAATATTTTTTCACCCAAACTGGATGATACTTTCACGTAATGATCAGTACACTTGGCCCACTTGGTTCTCCAAATTTCGTTCTTCTATGTTGAAGCGTTCGTTTCCAGTAACAGTTTCCATTCTGGCATTTCACTCTGTTTTCTCCTATATTGATAGATGTATTTGGAACTCTAAATCAAACACGGTTTGTGCTAGCTTCTTGAAACTTGACACAGTAAAGCAGTTTCACATTCTAACTCTATGTTTTGTTTCCTTTTCATGTAGCCCTAAGCAGTGACTGGCGAGAAACACTTTCATTGAAAGGGGTTGCAAGCTTCCAAAAATTACGAGTCTCCAGAAATCTCAGCAAATATTTTTTCACCCAAACTGGATGATACTTTCAGGTAATGATCAGTACACTAAGCCCACTTGGTTCCCCAAATTTCGTTCTTCTATGTTGAAGCGTTCGTTTCCAGTAACAGTTTGAATTTTGTCGTTTCACTCTGTTTTCTCCTATATTGATAGATGTATTTGGAACACTAAATCAAACACGGTTTGTGCTAGCTTCTTGAAACTTGACACAGTAAAGCAGTTTCACATTCTAACTCTATGTTTTGTTTCCTTTTCATGTAGCTTTAAGCAGTGACTGGCGAGAAACACCTTCATTGAAAGGGGTTGCAAGCTTCCAAAAATTACGAGTCTCCAGAAATCTCAGCAAATATTTTTTCACCCAAACTGGATGATACTTTCAGGTAATGATCAGTACACTAAGCCCACTCGGTTCTCCAAATTTCATTCTTCTATGTTGAAGCGTTCGTTTACACTAACAGTTTCCATTCTGGCATTTCACTCTGTTTTCTCCTATATTGATAGATGTATTTGGAACTCTAAATCAAACACGGTTTGTGCTAGCTTCTTGAAACTTGACACAGTAAAGCAGTTTCACATTCTAACTCTATGTTTTGTTTCCTTTTCATGTAGCCCTAAGCAGTGACTGGCGAGAAACACTTTCATTGAAAGGGGTTGCAAGCTTCCAAAAATTACGAGTCTCCAGAAATCTCAGCAAATATTTTTTCACCCAAACTGGATGATACTTTCAGGTAATGATCAGTACACTAAGCCCACTCGGTTCTCCTAATTTCATTCTTCTATGTTGAAGCGTTCGTTTCCAGTAACAGTTTCCATTCTGGCATTTCACTCTGTTTTCTCCTATATTGATAGATGTATTTGGAACTCTAAATCAAACACGGTTTGTGCTAGCTTCTTGAAACTTGACACAGTAATGCAGTTTCACATTCTAACTCTATGTTTTGTTTCCTTTTCATTTAGCCCTAAGCAGTGACTGGCGAGAAACACTTTCATTGAAAGGGGTTGCAAGCTTCCAAAAATTACGAGTCTCCAGAAATCTCAGCAAATATTTTTTCACCCAAACTGGATGATACTTTCAGGTAATGATCAGTACACTAAGCCCACTCGGTTCTCCAAATTTCATTCTTCTATGTTGAAGCGTTCGTTTCCAGTAACAGTTTCCATTCTGGCATTTCACTCTGTTTTCTCCTATATTGATAGATGTATTTGGAACTCTAAATCAAACACGGTTTGTGCTAGCTTCTTGAAACTTGACACAGTAAAGCAGTTTCACATTCTAACTCTATGTTTTGTTTCCTTTTCTTGTAGCCCTAAGCAGAGACTGGCGAGAAACACTTTCATTGAAAGGGGTTGCAAGCTTCTAAAAATTACGAGTCTCCAGAAATCTCAGCAAATATTTTTTCACCCAAACTGGATGATACTTTCAGGTAATGATCAGTACACTTGGCCCACTTGGTTCTCCAAATTTCATTCTTCTATGTTGAAGCGTTCGTTTCCAGTAACAGTTTCCATTCTGGCATTTCACTCTGTTTTCTCCTATATTGATAGATGTATTTGGAACTCTAAATCAAACACGGTTTGTGCTAGCTTCTTGAAACTTGACACAGTAATGCAGTTTCAGATTCTAACTCTATGTTTTGTTTCCTTTTCATGTAGCTTTAAGCAGTGACTGGCGAGAAACACTTTCATTGAAAGGGGTTGCAAGCTTCCAAAAATTACGAGTCTCCAGAAATCTCAGCAAATATTTTTTCACCCAAACTGGATGATACTTTCAGGTAATGATCAGTACACTAAGCCCACTTGGTTCTCCAAATTTCATTCTTCTATGTTGAAGCGTTCGTTTCCAGTAACAGTTTCCATTCTGGCATTTCACTCTGTTTTCTCCTATATTGATAGATGTATTTGGAACTCTAAATCAAACACGGTTTGTGCTAGCTTCTTGAAACTTGACACAGTAAAGCAGTTTCACATTCTAACTCTATGTTTTGTTTCCTTTTCTTGTAGCCCTAAGCAGAGACTGGCGAGAAACACTTTCATTGAAAGGGGTTGCAAGCTTCTAAAAATTACGAGTCTCCAGAAATCTCAGCAAATATTTTTTCACCCAAACTGGATGATACTTTCAGGTAATGATCAGTACACTTGGCCCACTTGGTTCTCCATATTTCGTTCTTCTATGTTGAAGCGTTCGTTTACACTAACAGTTTCCACTCTGGAATTTCACTCTGTTTTCTCCTATATTGATAGATGTATTTGGAACTCTAAATCAAACACGGTTTGTGCTAGCTTCTTGAAACTTGACACAGTAAAGCAGTTTCACATTCTAACTCTATGTTTTGTTTCTTTTTCATGTAGCCCTAAGCAGTGACTGGCGAGAAACACTTTCATTGAAAGGGGTTGCAAGCTTCCAAAAATTACGAGTCTCCAGAAATCTCAGCAAATATTTTTTCACCCAAACTGCATGATACTTTCAGGTAATGATCAGTACACTAAGCCCACTTGGTTCCCCAAATTTCGTTCTTCTATGTTGAAGCGTTCGTTTCCAGTAACAGTTTGAATTTTTGCGTTTCACTCTGTTTTCTCCTATATTGATAGATGTATTTGGAACTCTAAATCAAACACGGTTTGTGCTAGCTTCTTGAAACTTGACACAGTAAAGCAGTTTCACATTCTAACTCTATGTTTTGTTTCCTTTTCATGTAGCCCTAAGCAGTGACTGGCGAGAAACACTTTCATTGAAAGGGGTTGCAAGCTTCCAAAAATTACGAGTCTCCAGAAATCTCAGCAAATATTTTTTCACCCAAACTGGATGATACTTTCAGGTAATGATCAGTACACTAAGCCCTCTTGGTTCCCCAAATTTCGTTCTTCTATGTTGAAGCGTTCGTTTCCAGTAACGGTTTGAATTTTGTCGTTTCACTCTGTTTTCTCCTATATCGATAGATGTATTTGGAACTCTAAATCAAACACGGTTTGTGCTAGCTTCTTGAAACTTGACACAGTAAAGCAGTTTCACATTCTAACTCTATGTTTTGTTTCCTTTTCATGTAGCTTTAAGCAGTGACTGGCGAGAAACACTTTCATTGAATGGGTTGCAAGCTTCTAAAAATTACGAGTCTCCAGAAATCTCAGCAAATATTTTTTCACCCAAACTGGATGATACTTTCACGTAATGATCAGTACACTTGACCCACTTGGTTCTCCAAATTTCGTTCTTCTATGTTGAAGCGTTCGTTTCCAGTAACAGTTTCCATCCTGGCATTTCACTCTGTTTTCTTCTATATTGATAGATGTATTTGGAACTCTAAATCAAACACGGTTTGTGCTAGCTTCTTGAAACTTGACACAGTAAAGCAGTTTCACATTCTAACTCTATGTTTTGTTTCCTTTTCATGTAGCCCTAAGCAGTGACTGGCGAGAAACACTTTCATTGAAAGGGGTTGCAAGCTTCCAAAAATTACGAGTCTCCAGAAATCTCAGCAAATATTTTTTCACCCAAACTGGATGATACTTTCAGGTAATGATCAGTACACTAAGCCCACTTGGTTCCCCAAATTTCGTTCTTCTATGTTGAAGCGTTCGTTTCCAGTAACAGTTTGAATTTTGTCGTTTCACTCTGTTTTCTCCTATATTGATAGATGTATTTGGAACACTAAATCAAACACGGTTTGTGCTAGCTTCTTGAAACTTGACACAGTAAAGCAGTTTCACATTCTAACTCTATGTTTTGTTTCCTTTTCATGTAGCTTTAAGCAGTGACTGGCGAGAAACACCTTCATTGAAAGGGGTTGCAAGCTTCCAAAAATTACGAGTCTCCAGAAATCTCAGCAAATATTTTTTCACCCAAACTGGATGATACTTTCAGGTAATGATCAGTACACTAAGCCCACTCGGTTCTCCAAATTTCATTCTTCTATGTTGAAGCGTTCGTTTCCAGTAACAGTTTCCATTCTGGCATTTCACTCTGTTTTCTCCTATATTGATAGATGTATTTGGAACTCTAAATCAAACACGGTTTGTGCTAGCTTCTTGAAACTTGACACAGTAAAGCAGTTTCACATTCTAACTCTATGTTTTGTTTCCTTTTCTTGTAGCCCTAAGCAGAGACTGGCGAGAAACACTTTCATTGAAAGGGGTTGCAAGCTTCCAAAAATTACGAGTCTCCAGAAATCTCAGCAAATATTTTTACACCCAAACTGGATGATACTTTCAGGTAATGATCAGTACACTTGGCCCACTTGGTTCTCCATATTTCGTTCTTCTATGTTGAAGCGTTCGTTTACACTAACAGTTTCCACTCTGGCATTTCACTCTGATTTCTCCTATATTGATAGATGTATTTGGAACTCTAAATCAAACACGGTTTGTGCTAGCTTCTTGAAACTTGACACAGTAAAGCAGTTTCACATTCTAACTCTAAGTTTTGTTTCTTTTTCATGTAGCCCTAAGCAGTGACTGGCGAGAAACACTTTCATTGAAAGGGGTTGCAAGCTTCCAAAAATTACGAGTCTCCAGAAATCTCAGCAAATATTTTTTCACCCAAACTGGATGATACTTTCACGTAATGATCAGTACACTTGGCCCACTTGGTTCTCCAAATTTCGTTCTTCTATGTTGAAGCGTTCGTTTCCAGTAACAGTTTCCATTCTGGCATTTCACTCTGTTTTCTCCTATATTGATAGATGTATTTGGAACTCTAAATCAAACACGGTTTGTGCTAGCTTATTGAAACTTGACACAGTAATGCAGTTTCATATTCTAACTCTATGTTTTGTTTCCTTTTCATGTAGCTTTAAGGAGTGACTGTAGAGAAACACTTTCATTGAAAGGGGTTGCAAGCTTCCAAAAATTACGAGTCTCCAGAAATCTCAGCAAATATTTTTTCACCCAAACTGGATGATACTTTCAGGTAATGATCAGTACACTAAGCCCACTTGGTTCTCCATATTTCGTTCTTCTATGTTGAAGCGTTCGTTTACACTAACAGTTTCCACTCTGGCATTTCACTCTGTTTTCTCCTATATTGATAGATGTATTTGGAACTCTAAATCAAACACGGTTTGTGCTAGCTTCTTGAAACTTGACACAGTAAAGCAGTTTCACATTCTAACTCTATGTTTTGTTTCTTTTTCATGTAGCCCTAAGCAGTGACTGGCGAGAAACACTTTCATTGAAAGGGGTTGCAAGCTTCCAAAAATTACGAGTCTCCAGAAATCTCAGCAAATATTTTTTCACCCAAACTGGATGATACTTTCAGGTAATGATCAGTACACTAAGCCCACTTGGTTCCCCAAATTTCGTTATTCTATGTTGAAGCGTTCGTTTCCAGTAACAGTTTGAATTTTTGCGTTTCACTCTGTTGTCTCCTATATTGATAGATGTATTTGGAACTCTAAATCAAACACGGTTTGTGCTAGCTTCTTGAAACTTGACACAGTAAAGCAGTTTCACATTCTAACTCTATGTTTTGTTTCTTTTTCATGTAGCCCTAAGCAGTGACTGGCGAGAAACACTTTCATTGAAAGGGGTTGCAAGCTTCCAAAAATTACGAGTCTCCAGAAATCTCAGCAAATATTTTTTCACCCAAACTGGATGATACTTTCAGGTAATGATCAGTACACTAAGCCCACTTGGTTCCCCAAATTTCGTTCTTCTATGTTGAAGCGTTCGTTTCCAGTAACAGTTTGAATTTTTGCGTTTCACTCTGTTGTCTCCTATATTGATAGATGTATTTGGAACTCTAAATCAAACAAGGTTTGTGCTAGCTTCTTGAAACTTGACACAGTAAAGCAGTTTCACATTCTAACTCTATGTTTTGTTTCCTTTTCATGTAGCCCTAAGCAGTGACTGGCGAGAAACACTTTCATTGAAAGGGGTTGCAAGCTTCCAAAAATTACGAGTCTCCAGAAATCTCAGCAAATATTTTTTCACCCAAACTGGATGATACTTTCAGGTAATGATCTGTACACTAAGCCCACTTGGTTCTCCATATTTCGTTCTTCTATGTTGAAGCGTTCGTTTACACTAACAGTTTCCACTCTGGCATTTCACTCTGTTTTCTCCTATATTGATAGATGTATTTGGAACTCTAAATCAAACACGGTTTGTGCTAGCTTCTTGAAACTTGACACAGTAATGCAGTTTCAGATTCTAACTCTATGTTTTGTTTCCTTTTCATGTAGCTTTAAGCAGTGACTGGCGAGAAACACTTTCATTGAAAGGGGTTGCAAGCTTCCAAAAATTACGAGTCTCCAGAAATCTCAGCAAATATTTTTTCACCCAAACTGGATGATACTTTCAGGTAATGATCATTACACTAAGCCCACTCGGTTCTCCAAATTTCATTCTTCTATGTTGAAGCGTTCGTTTCCAGTAACAGTTTCCATTCTGGCATTTCACTCTGTTTTCTCCTATATTGATAGATGTATTTGGAACTCTAAATCAAACACGGTTTGTGCTAGCTTCTTGAAACTTGACACAGTAAAGCAGTTTCACATTCTAACTCTATGTTTTGTTTCCTTTTCTTGTAGCCCTAAGCAGAGACTGGCGAGAAACACTTTCATTGAAAGGGGTTGCAAGCTTCTAAAAATTACGAGTCTCCAGAAATCTCAGCAAATATTTTTTCACCCAAACTGGATGATACTTTCAGGTAATGATCAGTACACTTGGCCCACTTGGTTCTCCATATTTCGTTCTTCTATGTTGAAGCGTTCGTTTACACTAACAGTTTCCACTCTGGAATTTCACTCTGTTTTCTCCTATATTGATAGATGTATTTGGAACTCTAAATCAAACACGGTTTGTGCTAGCTTCTTGAAACTTGACACAGTAAAGCAGTTTCACATTCTAACTCTATGTTTTGTTTCTTTTTCATGTAGCCCTAAGCAGTGACTGGCGAGAAACACTTTCATTGAAAGGGGTTGCAAGCTTCCAAAAATTACGAGTCTCCAGAAATCTCAGCAAATATTTTTTCACCCAAACTGCATGATACTTTCAGGTAATGATCAGTACACTAAGCCCACTTGGTTCCCCAAATTTCGTTCTTCTATGTTGAAGCGTTCGTTTCCAGTAACAGTTTGAATTTTTGCGTTTCACTCTGTTTTCTCCTATATTGATAGATGTATTTGGAACTCTAAATCAAACACGGTTTGTGCTAGCTTCTTGAAACTTGACACAGTAAAGCAGTTTCACATTCTAACTCTATGTTTTGTTTCCTTTTCATGTAGCCCTAAGCAGTGACTGGCGAGAAACACTTTCATTGAAAGGGGTTGCAAGCTTCCAAAAATTACGAGTCTCCAGAAATCTCAGCAAATATTTTTTCACCCAAACTGGATGATACTTTCAGGTAATGATCAGTACACTAAGCCCTCTTGGTTCCCCAAATTTCGTTCTTCTATGTTGAAGCGTTCGTTTCCAGTAACGGTTTGAATTTTGTCGTTTCACTCTGTTTTCTCCTATATCGATAGATGTATTTGGAACTCTAAATCAAACACGGTTTGTGCTAGCTTCTTGAAACTTGACACAGTAAAGCAGTTTCACATTCTAACTCTATGTTTTGTTTCCTTTTCATGTAGCTTTAAGCAGTGACTGGCGAGAAACACTTTCATTGAATGGGTTGCAAGCTTCTAAAAATTACGAGTCTCCAGAAATCTCAGCAAATATTTTTTCACCCAAACTGGATGATACTTTCACGTAATGATCAGTACACTTGACCCACTTGGTTCTCCAAATTTCGTTCTTCTATGTTGAAGCGTTCGTTTCCAGTAACAGTTTCCATCCTGGCATTTCACTCTGTTTTCTTCTATATTGATAGATGTATTTGGAACTCTAAATCAAACACGGTTTGTGCTAGCTTCTTGAAACTTGACACAGTAAAGCAGTTTCACATTCTAACTCTATGTTTTGTTTCCTTTTCATGTAGCCCTAAGCAGTGACTGGCGAGAAACACTTTCATTGAAAGGGGTTGCAAGCTTCCAAAAATTACGAGTCTCCAGAAATCTCAGCAAATAT
Organism: Spermophilus citellus; assembly: GCF_964194105.1. Lineage (NCBI taxonomy): Eukaryota > Metazoa > Chordata > Mammalia > Rodentia > Sciuridae > Spermophilus > Spermophilus citellus. The sequence continues at coordinate 83,616,396 of NC_138185.1, read as the reverse complement.
TTTTTCACCCAAACTGGATGATACTTTCAGGTAATGATCAGTACACTAAGCCCACTTGGTTCCCCAAATTTCGTTCTTCTATGTTGAAGCGTTCGTTTCCAGTAACAGTTTGAATTTTGTCGTTTCACTCTGTTTTCTCCTATATTGATAGATGTATTTGGAACACTAAATCAAACACGGTTTGTGCTAGCTTCTTGAAACTTGACACAGTAAAGCAGTTTCACATTCTAACTCTATGTTTTGTTTCCTTTTCATGTAGCTTTAAGCAGTGACTGGCGAGAAACACCTTCATTGAAAGGGGTTGCAAGCTTCCAAAAATTACGAGTCTCCAGAAATCTCAGCAAATATTTTTTCACCCAAACTGGATGATACTTTCAGGTAATGATCAGTACACTAAGCCCACTCGGTTCTCCAAATTTCATTCTTCTATGTTGAAGCGTTCGTTTCCAGTAACAGTTTCCATTCTGGCATTTCACTCTGTTTTCTCCTATATTGATAGATGTATTTGGAACTCTAAATCAAACACGGTTTGTGCTAGCTTCTTGAAACTTGACACAGTAAAGCAGTTTCACATTCTAACTCTATGTTTTGTTTCCTTTTCTTGTAGCCCTAAGCAGAGACTGGCGAGAAACACTTTCATTGAAAGGGGTTGCAAGCTTCCAAAAATTACGAGTCTCCAGAAATCTCAGCAAATATTTTTACACCCAAACTGGATGATACTTTCAGGTAATGATCAGTACACTTGGCCCACTTGGTTCTCCATATTTCGTTCTTCTATGTTGAAGCGTTCGTTTACACTAACAGTTTCCACTCTGGCATTTCACTCTGATTTCTCCTATATTGATAGATGTATTTGGAACTCTAAATCAAACACGGTTTGTGCTAGCTTCTTGAAACTTGACACAGTAAAGCAGTTTCACATTCTAACTCTAAGTTTTGTTTCTTTTTCATGTAGCCCTAAGCAGTGACTGGCGAGAAACACTTTCATTGAAAGGGGTTGCAAGCTTCCAAAAATTACGAGTCTCCAGAAATCTCAGCAAATATTTTTTCACCCAAACTGGATGATACTTTCACGTAATGATCAGTACACTTGGCCCACTTGGTTCTCCAAATTTCGTTCTTCTATGTTGAAGCGTTCGTTTACAGTAACAGTTTCCATTCTGGCATTTCACTCTGTTTTCTCCTATATTGATAGATGTATTTGGAACTCTAAATCAAACACGGTTTGTGCTAGCTTATTGAAACTTGACACAGTAATGCAGTTTCATATTCTAACTCTATGTTTTGTTTCCTTTTCATGTAGCTTTAAGGAGTGACTGTAGAGAAACACTTTCATTGAAAGGGGTTGCAAGCTTCCAAAAATTACGAGTCTCCAGAAATCTCAGCAAATATTTTTTCACCCAAACTGGATGATACTTTCAGGTAATGATCAGTACACTAAGCCCACTTGGTTCTCCATATTTCGTTCTTCTATGTTGAAGCGTTCGTTTACACTAACAGTTTCCACTCTGGCATTTCACTCTGTTTTCTCCTATATTGATAGATGTATTTGGAACTCTAAATCAAACACGGTTTGTGCTAGCTTCTTGAAACTTGACACAGTAAAGCAGTTTCACATTCTAACTCTATGTTTTGTTTCTTTTTCATGTAGCCCTAAGCAGTGACTGGCGAGAAACACTTTCATTGAAAGGGGTTGCAAGCTTCCAAAAATTACGAGTCTCCAGAAATCTCAGCAAATATTTTTTCACCCAAACTGGATGATACTTTCAGGTAATGATCAGTACACTAAGCCCACTTGGTTCCCCAAATTTCGTTATTCTATGTTGAAGCGTTCGTTTCCAGTAACAGTTTGAATTTTTGCGTTTCACTCTATTGTCTCCTATATTGATAGATGTATTTGGAACTCTAAATCAAACACGGTTTGTGCTAGCTTCTTGAAACTTGACACAGTAAAGCAGTTTCACATTCTAACTCTATGTTTTGTTTCTTTTTCATGTAGCCCTAAGCAGTGACTGGCGAGAAACACTTTCATTGAAAGGGGTTGCAAGCTTCCAAAAATTACGAGTCTCCAGAAATCTCAGCAAATATTTTTTCACCCAAACTGGATGATACTTTCAGGTAATGATCAGTACACTAAGCCCACTTGGTTCCCCAAATTTCGTTCTTCTATGTTGAAGCGTTCGTTTCCAGTAACAGTTTGAATTTTTGCGTTTCACTCTGTTGTCTCCTATATTGATAGATGTATTTGGAACTCTAAATCAAACAAGGTTTGTGCTAGCTTCTTGAAACTTGACACAGTAAAGCAGTTTCACATTCTAACTCTATGTTTTGTTTCCTTTTCATGTAGCCCTAAGCAGTGACTGGCGAGAAACACTTTCATTGAAAGGGGTTGCAAGCTTCCAAAAATTACGAGTCTCCAGAAATCTCAGCAAATATTTTTTCACCCAAACTGGATGATACTTTCAGGTAATGATCTGTACACTAAGCCCACTTGGTTCTCCATATTTCGTTCTTCTATGTTGAAGCGTTCGTTTACACTAACAGTTTCCACTCTGGCATTTCACTCTGTTTTCTCCTATATTGATAGATGTATTTGGAACTCTAAATCAAACACGGTTTGTGCTAGCTTCTTGAAACTTGACACAGTAATGCAGTTTCAGATTCTAACTCTATGTTTTGTTTCCTTTTCATGTAGCTTTAAGCAGTGACTGGCGAGAAACACTTTCATTGAAAGGGGTTGCAAGCTTCCAAAAATTACGAGTCTCCAGAAATCTCAGCAAATATTTTTTCACCCAAACTGGATGATACTTTCAGGTAATGATCATTACACTAAGCCCACTCGGTTCTCCAAATTTCATTCTTCTATGTTGAAGCGTTCGTTTCCAGTAACAGTTTCCATTCTGGCATTTCACTCTGTTTTCTCCTATATTGATAGATGTATTTGGAACTCTAAATCAAACACGGTTTGTGCTAGCTTCTTGAAACTTGACACAGTAAAGCAGTTTCACATTCTAACTCTATGTTTTGTTTCCTTTTCTTGTAGCCCTAAGCAGAGACTGGCGAGAAACACTTTCATTGAAAGGGGTTGCAAGCTTCTAAAAATTACGAGTCTCAAGAAATCTCAGCAAATATTTTTTCACCCAAACTGGATGATACTTTCAGGTAATGATCAGTACACTTGGCCCACTTGGTTCTCCATATTTCGTTCTTCTATGTTGAAGCGTTCGTTTACACTAACAGTTTCCACTCTGGAATTTCACTCTGTTTTCTCCTATATTGATAGATGTATTTGGAACTCTAAATCAAACACGGTTTGTGCTAGCTTCTTGAAACTTGACACAGTAAAGCAGTTTCACATTCTAACTCTATATTTTGTTTCTTTTTCATGTAGCCCTAAGCAGTGACTGGCGAGAAACACTTTCATTGAAAGGGGTTGCAAGCTTCCAAAAATTACGAGTCTCCAGAAATCTCAGCAAATATTTTTTCACCCAAACTGCATGATACTTTCAGGTAATGATCAGTACACTAAGCCCACTTGGTTCCCCAAATTTCGTTCTTCTATGTTGAAGCGTTCGTTTCCAGTAACAGTTTGAATTTTTGCGTTTCACTCTGTTTTCTCCTATATTGATAGATGTATTTGGAACTCTAAATCAAACACGGTTTGTGCTAGCTTCTTGAAACTTGACACAGTAAAGCAGTTTCACATTCTAACTCTATGTTTTGTTTCCTTTTCATGTAGCCCTAAGCAGTGACTGGCGAGAAACACTTTCATTGAAAGGGGTTGCAAGCTTCCAAAAATTACGAGTCTCCAGAAATCTCAGCAAATATTTTTTCACCCAAACTGGATGATACTTTCAGGTAATGATCAGTACACTAAGCCCTCTTGGTTCCCCAAATTTCGTTCTTCTATGTTGAAGCGTTCGTTTCCAGTAACGGTTTGAATTTTGTCGTTTCACTCTGTTTTCTCCTATATCGATAGATGTATTTGGAACTCTAAATCAAACACGGTTTGTGCTAGCTTCTTGAAACTTGACACAGTAAAGCAGTTTCACATTCTAACTCTATGTTTTGTTTCCTTTTCATGTAGCTTTAAGCAGTGACTTGCGAGAAACACTTTCATTGAAAGGGGTTGCAAGCTTCCAAAAATTACGAGTCTCCAGAAATCTCAGCAAATACTTTTTCACCCAAACTGGATGATACTTTCAGGTAATGATCAGTACACTAAGCCCACTCGGTTCTCCAAATTTCATTCTTCTATGTTGAAGCGTTCGTTTCCAGTAACAGTTTCCATTCTGGCATTTCACTCTGTTTTCTCCTATATTGATAGATGTATTTGGAACTCTAAATCAAACACGGTTTGTGCTAGCTTCTTGAAACTTGACACAGTAAAGCCGTTTCACATTCTAACTCTATGTTTTGTTTCCTTTTCTTGTAGCCCTAAGCAGAGACTGGCGAGAAACACTTTCATTGAAAGGGGTTGCAAGCTTCTAAAAATTACGAGTCTCCAGAAATCTCAGCAAATATTTTTTCACCCAAACTGGATGATACTTTCAGGTAATGATCTGTACACTAAGCCCACTTGGTTCTCCATATTTCGTTCTTCTATGTTGAAGCGTTCGTTTACACTAACAGTTTCCACTCTGGCATTTCACTCTGTTTTCTCCTATATTGATAGATGTATTTGGAACTCTAAATCAAACACGGTTTGTGCTAGCTTCTTGAAACTTGACACAGTAAAGCAGTTTCACATTCTAACTCTATGTTTTGTTTTTTTTTCATGTAGCCCTAAGCAGTGACTGGCGAGAAACACTTTCATTGAAAGGGGTTGCAAGCTTCCAAAAATTACGAGTCTCCAGAAATCTCAGCAAATATTTTTTCACCCAAACTGCATGATACTTTCAGGTAATGATCAGTACACTAAGCCCACTTGGTTCCCCAAATTTCGTTCTTCTATGTTGAAGCGTTCGTTTCCAGTAACAGTTTGAATTTTTGCGTTTCACTCTGTTTTCTCCTATATTGATAGATGTATTTGGAACTCTAAATCAAACACGGTTTGTGCTAGCTTCTTGAAACTTGACACAGTAAAGCAGTTTCACATTCTAACTCTATGTTTTGTTTCCTTTTCATGTAGCCCTAAGCAGTGACTCGCGAGAAACACTTTCATTGAAAGGGGTTGCAAGCTTCCAAAAATTACGAGTCTCCAGAAATCTCAGCAAATATTTTTTCACCCAAACTAGATGATACTTTCAGGTAATGATCAGTACACTAAGCCCTCTTGGTTCCCCAAATTTCGTTCTTCTATGTTGAAGCGTTCGTTTCCAATAACAGTTTGAATTTAGTCGTTTCACTCTGTTTTCTCCTATATTGATAGATGTATTTGGAACTCTAAATCAAACACGGTTTGTGCTAGCTTCTTGAAACTTGACACAGTAAAGCAGTTTCACATTGTAACTCTATGTTTTGTTTCCTTTTCATGTAGCCCTAAGCAGTGACTGGCGAGAAACACTTTCATTGAAAGGGGTTGCAAGCTTCCAAAAATTACGAGTCTCCAGAAATCTCAGCAAATATTTTTTCACCCAAACTGGATGATACTTTCAGGTAATGATCAGTACACTTGGCCCACTTGGTTCTCCAAATTTCTTTCTTCTATGTTGAAGCGTTCGTTTCCAGTAACAGTTTCCATCCTGGCATTTCACTCTGTTTTCTCCTATATTGATAGATGTATTTGGAACTCTAAATCAAACACGGTTTGTGCTAGCTTCTTGAAACTTGACACAGTAAAGCAGTTTCACATTCTAACTCTATGTTTTGTTTCCTTTTCATGTAGCCCTAAGCAGTGACTGGCGAGAAACACTTTCATTGAAAGGGGTGGCAAGCTTCCAAAAATTACGAGTCTCCAGAAATCTCAGCAAATATTTTTTCACCCAAACTGGATGATACTTTCAGGTAATGATCAGTACACTAAGCCCACTTGGTTCCCCAAATTTCGTTCTTCTATGTTGAAGCGTTCGTTTCCAGTAACAGTTTGAATTTTGTCGTTTCACTCTGTTTTCTCCTATATTGATAGATGTATTTGGAACACTAAATCAAACACGGTTTGTGCTAGCTTCTTGAAACTTGACACAGTAAAGCAGTTTCACATTCTAACTCTATGTTTTGTTTCCTTTTCATGTAGCTTTAAGCAGTGACTGGCGAGAAACACCTTCATTGAAAGGGGTTGCAAGCTTCCAAAAATTACGAGTCTCCAGAAATCTCAGCAAATATTTTTTCACCCAAACTGGATGATACTTTCAGGTAATGATCAGTACACTAAGCCCACTCGGTTCTCCAAATTTCATTCTTCTATGTTGAAGCGTTCGTTTCCAGTAACAGTTTCCATTCTGGCATTTCACTCTGTTTTCTCCTATATTGATAGATGTATTTGGAACTCTAAATCAAACACGGTTTGTGCTAGCTTCTTGAAACTTGACACAGTAAAGCAGTTTCACATTCTAACTCTATGTTTTGTTTCCTTTTCTTGTAGCCCTAAGCAGAGACTGGCGAGAAACACTTTCATTGAAAGGGGTTGCAAGCTTCTAAAAATTACGAGTCTCCAGAAATCTCAGCAAATATTTTTTCACCCAAACTGGATGATACTTTCAGGTAATGATCAGTACACTTGGCCCACTTGGTTCTCCATATTTCGTTCTTCTATGTTGAAGCGTTCGTTTACACTAACAGTTTCCACTCTGGCATTTCACTCTGTTTTCTCCTATATTGATAGATGTATTTGGAACTCTAAATCAAACACGGTTTGTGCTAGCTTCTTGAAACTTGACACAGTAAAGCAGTTTCACATTCTAACTCTAAGTTTTGTTTCTTTTTCATGTAGCCCTAAGCAGTGACTGGCGAGAAACACTTTCATTGAAAGGGGTTGCAAGCTTCCAAAAATTACGAGTCTCCAGAAATCTCAGCAAATATTTTTTCACCCAAACTGGATGATACATTCACGTAATGATCAGTACACTTGGCCCACTTGGTTCTCCAAATTTCGTTCTTCTATGTTGAAGCGTTCGTTTCCAGTAACAGTTTCCATTCTGGCATTACACTCTGTTTTCTCCTATATTGATAGATGTATTTGGAACTCTAAATCAAACACGGTTTGTGTTAGCTTATTGAAACTTGACACAGTAATGCAGTTTCATATTCTAACTCTATGTTTTGTTTCCTTTTCATGTAGCTTTAAGGAGTGACTGTAGAGAAACACTTTCATTGAAAGGGGTTGCAAGCTTCCAAAAATTACGAGTCTCCAGAAATCTCAGCAAATATTTTTTCACCCAAACTGGATGATACTTTCAGGTAATGATCAGTACACTAAGCCCACTTGGTTCTCCATATTTCGTTCTTCTATGTTGAAGCGTTCGTTTACACTAACAGTTTCCACTCTGGCATTTCACTCTGTTTTCTCCTATATTGATAGATGTATTTGGAACTCTAAATCAAACACGGTTTGTGCTAGCTTCTTGAAACTTGACACAGTAAAGCAGTTTCACATTCTAACTCTATGTTTTGTTTCTTTTTCATGTAGCCCTAAGCAGTGACTGGCGAGAAACACTTTCATTGAAAGGGGTTGCAAGCTTCCAAAAATTACGAGTCTCCAGAAATCTCAGCAAATATTTTTTCACCCAAACTGGATGATACTTTCAGGTAATGATCAGTAAACTAAGCCCACTTGGTTCCCCAAATTTCGTTATTCTATGTTGAAGCGTTCGTTTCCAGTAACAGTTTGAATTTTTGCGTTTCACTCTGTTGTCTCCTATATTGATAGATGTATTTGGAACTCTAAATCAAACACGGTTTGTGCTAGCTTCTTGAAACTTGACACAGTAAAGCAGTTTCACATTCTAACTCTATGTTTTGTTTCTTTTTCATGTAGCCCTAAGCAGTGACTGGCGAGAAACACTTTCATTGAAAGGGGTTGCAAGCTTCCAAAAATTACGAGTCTCCAGAAATCTCAGCAAATATTTTTTCACCCAAACTGGATGATACTTTCAGGTAATGATCAGTACACTAAGCCCACTTGGTTCCCCAAATTTCGTTCTTCTATGTTGAAGCGTTCGTTTCCAGTAACAGTTTGAATTTTTGCGTTTCACTCTGTTGTCTCCTATATTGATAGATGTATTTGGAACTCTAAATCAAACAAGGTTTGTGCTAGCTTCTTGAAACTTGACACAGTAAAGCAGTTTCACATTCTAACTCTATGTTTTGTTTCCTTTTCTTGTAGCCCTAAGCAGAGACTGGCGAGAAACACTTTCATTGAAAGGGGTTGCAAGCTTCTAAAAATTACGAGTCTCCAGAAATCTCAGCAAATATTTTTTCACCCAAACTGGATGATACTTTCAGGTAATGATCAGTACACTTGGCCCACTTGGTTCTCCATATTTCGTTCTTCTATGTTGAAGCGTTCGTTTACACTAACAGTTTCCACTCTGGAATTTCACTCTGTTTTCTCCTATATTGATAGATGTATTTGGAACTCTAAATCAAACACGGTTTGTGCTAGCTTCTTGAAACTTGACACAGTAAAGCAGTTTCACATTCTAACTCTATGTTTTGTTTCTTTTTCATGTAGCCCTAAGCAGTGACTGGCGAGAAACACTTTCATTGAAAGGGGTTGCAAGCTTCCAAAAATTACGAGTCTCCAGAAATCTCAGCAAATATTTTTTCACCCAAACTGCATGATACTTTCAGGTAATGATCAGTACACTAAGCCCACTTGGTTCCCCAAATTTCGTTCTTCTATGTTGAAGCGTTCGTTTCCAGTAACAGTTTGAATTTTTGCGTTTCACTCTGTTTTCTCCTATATTGATAGATGTATTTGGAACTCTAAATCAAACACGGTTTGTGCTAGCTTCTTGAAACTTGACACAGTAAAGCAGTTTCACATTCTAACTCTATGTTTTGTTTCCTTTTCATGTAGCCCTAAGCAGTGACTGGCGAGAAACACTTTCATTGAAAGGGGTTGCAAGCTTCCAAAAATTACGAGTCTCCAGAAATCTCAGCAAATATTTTTTCACCCAAACTGGATGATACTTTCAGGTAATGATCAGTACACTAAGCCCTCTTGGTTCCCCAAATTTCGTTCTTCTATGTTGAAGCGTTCGTTTCCAGTAACGGTTTGAATTTTGTCGTTTCACTCTGTTTTCTCCTATATCGATAGATGTATTTGGAACTCTAAATCAAACACGGTTTGTGCTAGCTTCTTGAAACTTGACACAGTAAAGCAGTTTCACATTCTAACTCTATGTTTTGTTTCCTTTTCATGTAGCTTTAAGCAGTGACTTGCGAGAAACACTTTCATTGAAAGGGGTTGCAAGCTTCCAAAAATTACGAGTCTCCAGAAATCTCAGCAAATACTTTTTCACCCAAACTGGATGATACTTTCAGGTAATGATCAGTACACTAAGCCCACTCGGTTCTCCAAATTTCATTCTTCTATGTTGAAGCGTTCGTTTCCAGTAACAGTTTCCATTCTGGCATTTCACTCTGTTTTCTCCTATATTGATAGATGTATTTGGAACTCTAAATCAAACACGGTTTGTGCTAGCTTCTTGAAACTTGACACAGTAAAGCCGTTTCACATTCTAACTCTATGTTTTGTTTCCTTTTCTTGTAGCCCTAAGCAGAGACTGGCGAGAAACACTTTCATTGAAAGGGGTTGCAAGCTTCTAAAAATTACGAGTCTCCAGAAATCTCAGCAAATATTTTTTCACCCAAACTGGATGATACTTTCAGGTAATGATCTGTACACTAAGCCCACTTGGTTCTCCATATTTCGTTCTTCTATGTTGAAGCGTTCGTTTACACTAACAGTTTCCACTCTGGCTTTTCACTCTGTTTTCTCCTATATTGATAGATGTATTTGGAACTCTAAATCAAACACGGTTTGTGCTAGCTTCTTGAAACTTGACACAGTAAAGCAGTTTCACATTCTAACTCTATGTTTTGTTTTTTTTTCATGTAGCCCTAAGCAGTGACTGGCGAGAAACACTTTCATTGAAAGGGGTTGCAAGCTTCCAAAAATTACGAGTCTCCAGAAATCTCAGCAAATATTTTTTCACCCAAACTGCATGATACTTTCAGGTAATGATCAGTACACTAAGCCCACTTGGTTCCCCAAATTTCGTTCTTCTATGTTGAAGCGTTCGTTTCCAGTAACAGTTTGAATTTTTGCGTTTCACTCTGTTTTCTCCTATATTGATAGATGTATTTGGAACTCTAAATCAAACACGGTTTGTGCTAGCTTCTTGAAACTTGACACAGTAAAGCAGTTTCACATTCTAACTCTATGTTTTGTTTCCTTTTCATGTAGCCCTAAGCAGTGACTGGCGAGAAACACTTTCATTGAAAGGGGTTGCAAGCTTCCAAAAATTACGAGTCTCCAGAAATCTCAGCAAATATTTTTTCACCCAAACTAGATGATACTTTCAGGTAATGATCAGTACACTAAGCCCTCTTGGTTCCCCAAATTTCGTTCTTCTATGTTGAAGCGTTCGTTTCCAATAACAGTTTGAATTTAGTCGTTTCACTCTGTTTTCTCCTATATTGATAGATGTATTTGGAACTCTAAATCAAACACGGTTTGTGCTAGCTTCTTGAAACTTGACACAGTAAAGCAGTTTCACATTGTAACTCTATGTTTTGTTTCCTTTTCATGTAGCCCTAAGCAGTGACTGGCGAGAAACACTTTCATTGAAAGGGGTTGCAAGCTTCCAAAAATTACGAGTCTCCAGAAATCTCAGCAAATATTTTTTCACCCAAACTGGATGATACTTTCAGGTAATGATCAGTACACTTGGCCCACTTGGTTCTCCAAATTGCGTTCTTCTATGTTGAAGCGTTCGTTTCCAGTAACAGTTTCCATCCTGGCATTTCACTCTGTTTTCTCCTATATTGATAGATGTATTTGGAACTCTAAATCAAACACGGTTTGTGCTAGCTTCTTGAAACTTGACACAGTAAAGCAGTTTCACATTCTAACTCTATGTTTTGTTTCCTTTTCATGTAGCCCTAAGCAGTGACTGGCGAGAAACACTTTCATTGAAAGGGGTGGCAAGCTTCCAAAAATTACGAGTCTCCAGAAATCTCAGCAAATATTTTTTCACCCAAACTGGATGATACTTTCAGGTAATGATCAGTACACTAAGCCCACTTGGTTCCCCAAATTTCGTTCTTCTATGTTGAAGCGTTCGTTTCCAGTAACAGTTTGAATTTTGTCGTTTCACTCTGTTTTCTCCTATATTGATAGATGTATTTGGAACACTAAATCAAACACGGTTTGTGCTAGCTTCTTGAAACTTGACACAGTAAAGCAGTTTCACATTCTAACTCTATGTTTTGTTTCCTTTTCATGTAGCTTTAAGCAGTGACTGGCGAGAAACACCTTCATTGAAAGGGGTTGCAAGCTTCCAAAAATTACGAGTCTCCAGAAATCTCAGCAAATATTTTTTCACCCAAACTGGATGATACTTTCAGGTAATGATCAGTACACTAAGCCCACTCGGTTCTCCAAATTTCATTCTTCTATGTTGAAGCGTTCGTTTCCAGTAACAGTTTCCATTCTGGCATTTCACTCTGTTTTCTCCTATATTGATAGATGTATTTGGAACTCTAAATCAAACACGGTTTGTGCTAGCTTCTTGAAACTTGACACAGTAAAGCAGTTTCACATTCTAACTCTATGTTTTGTTTCCTTTTCTTGTAGCCCTAAGCAGAGACTGGCGAGAAACACTTTCATTGAAAGGGGTTGCAAGCTTCTAAAAATTACGAGTCTCCAGAAATCTCAGCAAATATTTTTTCACCCAAACTGGATGATACTTTCAGGTAATGATCAGTACACTAAGCCCTCTTGGTTCCCCAAATTTCGTTCTTCTATGTTGAAGCGTTCGTTTCCAATAACAGTTTGAATTTAGTCGTTTCACTCTGTTTTCTCCTATATTGATAGATGTATTTGGAACTCTAAATCAAACACGGTTTGTGCTAGCTTCTTGAAACTTGACACAGTAAAGCAGTTTCACATTGTAACTCTATGTTTTGTTTCCTTTTCATGTAGCCCTAAGCAGTGACTGGCGAGAAACACTTTCATTGAAAGGGGTTGCAAGCTTCCAAAAATTACGAGTCTCCAGAAATCTCAGCAAATATTTTTTCACCCAAACTGGATGATACTTTCAGGTAATGATCAGTACACTTGGCCCACTTGGTTCTCCAAATTGCGTTCTTCTATGTTGAAGCGTTCGTTTCCAGTAACAGTTTCCATCCTGGCATTTCACTCTGTTTTCTCCTATATTGATAGATGTATTTGGAACTCTAAATCAAACACGGTTTGTGCTAGCTTCTTGAAACTTGACACAGTAAAGCAGTTTCACATTCTAACTCTATGTTTTGTTTCCTTTTCATGTAGCCCTAAGCAGTGACTGGCGAGAAACACTTTCATTGAAAGGGGTGGCAAGCTTCCAAAAATTACGAGTCTCCAGAAATCTCAGCAAATATTTTTTCACCCAAACTGGATGATACTTTCAGGTAATGATCAGTACACTAAGCCCACTTGGTTCCCCAAATTTCGTTCTTCTATGTTGAAGCGTTCGTTTCCAGTAACAGTTTGAATTTTGTCGTTTCACTCTGTTTTCTCCTATATTGATAGATGTATTTGGAACACTAAATCAAACACGGTTTGTGCTAGCTTCTTGAAACTTGACACAGTAAAGCAGTTTCACATTCTAACTCTATGTTTTGTTTCCTTTTCATGTAGCTTTAAGCAGTGACTGGCGAGAAACACCTTCATTGAAAGGGGTTGCAAGCTTCCAAAAATTACGAGTCTCCAGAAATCTCAGCAAATATTTTTTCACCCAAACTGGATGATACTTTCAGGTAATGATCAGTACACTAAGCCCACTCGGTTCTCCAAATTTCATTCTTCTATGTTGAAGCGTTCGTTTCCAGTAACAGTTTCCATTCTGGCATTTCACTCTGTTTTCTCCTATATTGATAGATGTATTTGGAACTCTAAATCAAACACGGTTTGTGCTAGCTTCTTGAAACTTGACACAGTAAAGCAGTTTCACATTCTAACTCTATGTTTTGTTTCCTTTTCTTGTAGCCCTAAGCAGAGACTGGCGAGAAACACTTTCATTGAAAGGGGTTGCAAGCTTCTAAAAATTACGAGTCTCCAGAAATCTCAGCAAATATTTTTTCACCCAAACTGGATGATACTTTCAGGTAATGATCAGTACACTTGGCCCACTTGGTTCTCCATATTTCGTTCTTCTATGTTGAAGCGTTCGTTTACACTAACAGTTTCCACTCTGGCATTTCACTCTGTTTTCTCCTATATTGATAGATGTATTTGGAACTCTAAATCAAACACGGTTTGTGCTAGCTTCTTGAAACTTGACACAGTAAAGCAGTTTCACATTCTAACTCTAAGTTTTGTTTCTTTTTCATGTAGCCCTAAGCAGTGACTGGCGAGAAACACTTTCATTGAAAGGGGTTGCAAGCTTCCAAAAATTACGAGTCTCCAGAAATCTCAGCAAATATTTTTTCACCCAAACTGGATGATACTTTCACGTAATGATCAGTACACTTGGCCCACTTGGTTCTCCAAATTTCGTTCTTCTATGTTGAAGCGTTCGTTTCCAGTAACAGTTTCCATTCTGGCATTTCACTCTGTTTTCTCCTATATTGATAGATGTATTTGGAACTCTAAATCAAACACGGTTTGTGCTAGCTTATTGAAACTTGACACAGTAATGCAGTTTCATATTCTAACTCTATGTTTTGTTTCCTTTTCATGTAGCTTTAAGGAGTGACTGTAGAGAAACACTTTCATTGAAAGGGGTTGCAAGCTTCCAAAAATTACGAGTCTCCAGAAATCTCAGCAAATATTTTTTCACCCAAACTGGATGATACTTTCAGGTAATGATCAGTACACTAAGCCCACTTGGTTCTCCATATTTCGTTCTTCTATGTTGAAGCGTTCGTTTACACTAACAGTTTCCACTCTGGCATTTCACTCTGTTTTCTCCTATATTGATAGATGTATTTGGAACTCTAAATCAAACACGGTTTGTGCTAGCTTCTTGAAACTTGACACAGTAAAGCAGTTTCACATTCTAACTCTATGTTTTGTTTCTTTTTCATGTAGCCCTAAGCAGTGACTGGCGAGAAACACTTTCATTGAAAGGGGTTGCAAGCTTCCAAAAATTACGAGTCTCCAGAAATCTCAGCAAATATTTTTTCACCCAAACTGGATGATACTTTCAGGTAATGATCAGTAAACTAAGCCCACTTGGTTCCCCAAATTTCGTTATTCTATGTTGAAGCGTTCGTTTCCAGTAACAGTTTGAATTTTTGCGTTTCACTCTGTTGTCTCCTATATTGATAGATGTATTTGGAACTCTAAATCAAACACGGTTTGTGCTAGCTTCTTGAAACTTGACACAGTAAAGCAGTTTCACATTCTAACTCTATGTTTTGTTTCTTTTTCATGTAGCCCTAAGCAGTGACTGGCGAGAAACACTTTCATTGAAAGGGGTTGCAAGCTTCCAAAAATTACGAGTCTCCAGAAATCTCAGCAAATATTTTTTCACCCAAACTGGATGATACTTTCAGGTAATGATCAGTACACTAAGCCCACTTGGTTCCCCAAATTTCGTTCTTCTATGTTGAAGCGTTCGTTTCCAGTAACAGTTTGAATTTTTGCGTTTCACTCTGTTGTCTCCTATATTGATAGATGTATTTGGAACTCTAAATCAAACAAGGTTTGTGCTAGCTTCTTGAAACTTGACACAGTAAAGCAGTTTCACATTCTAACTCTATGTTTTGTTTCCTTTTCATGTAGCCCTAAGCAGTGACTGGCGAGAAACACTTTCATTGAAAGGGGTTGCAAGCTTCCAAAAATTACGAGTCTCCAGAAATCTCAGCAAATATTTTTTCACCCAAACTGGATGATACTTTCAGGTAATGATCAGTACACTAAGCCCACTCGGTTCTCCAAATTTCATTCTTCTATGGTGAAGCGTTCGTTTCCAGTAACAGTTTCCATTCTGGCATTTCACTCTGTTTTCTCCTATATTGATAGATGTATTTGGAACTCTAAATCAAACACGGTTTGTGCTAGCTTCTTGAAACTTGACACAGTAATGCAGTTTCACATTCTAACTCTATGTTTTGTTTCCTTTTCATGTAGCCCTAAGCAGTGACTGGCGAGAAACACTTTCATTGAAAGGGGTTGCAAGCTTCCAAAAATTACGAGTCTCCAGAAATCTCAGCAAATATTTTTTCACCCCAACTGGATGATACTTTCAGGTAATGATCAGTACACTAAGCCCACTCGGTTCTCCAAATTTCATTCTTCTATGTTGAAGCGTTCGTTTCCAGTAACAGTTTCCATTCTGGCATTTCACTCTGTTTTCTCCTATATTGATAGATGTATTTGGAACACTAAATCAAACACGGTTTGTGCTAGCTTCTTGAAACTTGACACAGTAAAGCAGTTTCACATTCTAACTCTACGTTTTGTTTCCTTTTCTTGTAGCCCTAAGCAGAGACTGGCGAGAAACACTTTCATTGAAAGGGGTTGCAAGCTTCTAAAAATTACGAGTCTCCAGAAATCTCAGCAAATATTTTTTCACCCAAACTGGATGATACTTTCAGGTAATGATCAGTACACTTGGCCCACTTGGTTCTCCAAATTTCATTCTTCTATGTTGAAGCGTTCGTTTCCAGTAACAGTTTCCATTCTGGCATTTCACTCTGTTTTCTCCTATATTGATAGATGTATTTGGAATTCTAAATCAAACACGGTTTGTGCTAGCTTCTTGAAACTTGACACAGTAATGCAGTTTCAGATTCTAACTCTATGTTTTGTTTCCTTTTCATGTAGCTTTAAGCAGTGACTGGCGAGAAACACTTTCATTGAAAGGGGTTGCAAGCTTCCAAAAATTACGAGTCTCCAGAAATCTCAGCAAATATTTTTTCACCCAAACTGGATGATACTTTCAGGTAATGATCAGTACACTAAGCCCACTCGGTTCTCCAAATTTCATTCTTCTATGTTGAAGCGTTCGTTTCCAGTAACAGTTTCCATTCTGGCATTTCACTCTGTTTTCTCCTATATTGATAGATGTATTTGGAACTCTAAATCAAACACGGTTTGTGCTAGCTTCTTGAAACTTGACACAGTAAAGCAGTTTCACATTCTAACTCTATGTTTTGTTTCCTTTTCATGTAGCCCTAAGCAGAGACTGGCGAGAAACACTTTCATTGAAAGGGGTTGCAAGCTTCTAAAAATTACGAGTCTCCAGAAATCTCAGCAAATATTTTTTCACCCAAACTGGATGATACTTTCAGGTAATGATCAGTACACTTGGCCCACTTGGTTCTCCATATTTCGTTCTTCTATGTTGAAGCGTTCGTTTACACTAACAGTTTCCATTCTGGCATTTCACTCTGTTTTCTCCTATATTGATAGATGTATTTGGAACTCTAAATCAAACACGGTAGTGGTAGCTTCTTGAAACTTGACACAGTAAAGCAGTTTCACATGCTAACTCTATGTTTTGTTTCCTTTTCTTGTAGCCCTAAGCAGAGACTCGCGAGAAACACTTTCATTGAAAGGGGTTGCAATCTTCTAAAAATTACGAGTCTCCAGAAATCTCAGCAAATATTTTTTCACCCAAACTGGATGATACTTTCAGGTAATGATCAGTACACTTGGCCCACTCGGTTCTCCAAATTTCGTTCTTCTATGTTGAAGCGTTCGTTTCCAGTAACAGTTTCCATTCTGGCATTTCACTCTGTTTTCTCCTATATTGATAGATGTGTTTGGAACTCTAAATCAAACACGGTTTGTGCTAGCTTCTTGAAACTTGACACAGTAATGCAGTTTCAGATTCTAACTCTATGTTTTGTTTCCTTTTCATGTAGCTTTAAGCAGTGACTGGCGAGAAACACTTTCATTGAAAGGGGTTGCAAGCTTCCAAAAATTACGAGTCTCCAGAAATCTCAGCAAATATTTTTTCACCCAAACTGGATGATACTTTCAGGTAATGATCAGTACACTTGGCCCACTTGGTTCTCCATATTTCGTTCTTCTATGTTGAAGCGTTCGTTTACACTAACAGTTTCCACTCTGGCATTTCACTCTGTTTTCTCCTATATTGATAGATGTATTTGGAACTCTAAATCAAACACGGTTTGTGCTAGCTTCTTGAAACTTGACACAGTAAAGCAGTTTCACATTCTAACTCTATGTTTTGTTTCTTTTTCATGTAGCCCTAAGCAGTGACTGGCGAGAAACACTTTCATTGAAAGGGGTTGCAAGCTTCCAAAAATTACGAGTCTCCAGAAATCTCAGCAAATATTTTTTCACCCAAACTGGATGATACTTTCAGGTAATGATCAGTACACTAAGCCCACTTGGTTCCCCAAATTTCTTTCTTCTATGTTGAAGCGTTCGTTTCCAGTAACAGTTTGAATTTTTGCGTTTCACTCTGTTGTCTCCTATATTGATAGATGTATTTGGAACTCTAAATCAAACACGGTTTGTGCTAGCTTCTTGAAACTTGACACAGTAAAGAAGTTTCACATTCTAACTCTATGTTTTGTTTCCTTTTCATGTAGCCCTAAGCATTGACTGGCGAGAAACACTTTCATTGAAAGGGGTTGCAAGCTTCCAAAAATTACGAGTCTCCAGAAATCTCAGCAAATATTTTTTCACCCAAACTAGATGATACTTTCAGGTAATGATCAGTACACTAAGCCCTCTTGGTTCCCCAAATTTCGTTCTTCTATGTTGAAGCGTTCGTTTCCAGTAACAGTTTGAATTTTTGCGTTTCACTCTGTTTTCTCCTATATTGATAGATGTATTTGGAACTCTAAATCAAACAAGGTTTGTGCTAGCTTCTTGAAACTTGACACAGTAAAGCAGTTTCACATTCTAACTCTATGTTTTGTTTCCTTTTCATGTAGCTTTAAGCAGGGACTGGCGAGAAACACTTTCATTGAAAGGGGTTGCAAGCTTCCAAAAATTACGAGTCTCCAGAAATCTCAGCAAATATTTTTTCACCCAAACTGGATGATACTTTCAGGTAATGATCAGTACACTAAGCCCACTCGGTTCTCCAAATTTCATTCTTCTATGTTGAAGCGTTCGTTTCCAGTAACAGTTTCCATTCTGGCATTTCACTCTGTTTTCTCCTATATTGATAGATGTATTTGGAACTCTAAATCAAACACGGTTTGTGCTAGCTTCTTGAAACTTGACACAGTAAAGCAGTTTCACATTCTAACTCTATGTTTTGTTTCCTTTTCTTGTAGCCCTAAGCAGAGACTGGCGAGAAACACTTTCATTGAAAGGGGTTGCAAGCTTCTAAAAATTACGAGTCTCCAGAAATCTCAGCAAATATTTTTTCACCCAAACTGGATGATACTTTCAGGTAATGATCAGTACACTTGGCCCACTTGGTTCTCCATATTTCGTTCTTCTATGTTGAAGCGTTCGTTTACACTAACAGTTTCCACTCTGGCATTTCACTCTGTTTTCTCCTATATTGATAGATGTATTTGGAACTCTAAATCAAACACGGTTTGTGCTAGCTTCTTGAAACTTGACACAGTAAAGCAGTTTCACATTCTACCTCTATGTTTTGTTTCTTTTTCATGTAGCCCTAAGCAGTGACTGGCGAGAAACACTTTCATTGAAAGGGGTTGCAAGCTTCCAAAAATTACGAGTCTCCAGAAATCTCAGCAAATATTTTTTCACCCAAACTGCATGATACTTTCAGGTAATGATCAGTACACTAAGCCCACTTGGTTTCCCAAATTTCGTTCTTCTATGTTGAAGCGTTCGTTTCCAGTAACAGTTTGAATTTTTGCGTTTCACTCTGTTTTCTCCTATATTGATAGATGTATTTGGAACTCTAAATCAAACACGGTTTGTGCTAGCTTCTTGAAACTTGACACAGTAAAGCAGTTTCACATTCTAACTCTATGTTTTGTTTCCTTTTCATGTAGCCCTAAGCAGTGACTGGCGAGAAACACTTTCATTGAAAGGTGTTGCAAGCTTCTAAAAATTACGAGTCTCCAGAAATCTCAGCAAATATTTTTTCACCCAAACTGGATGATACTTTCAGGTAATGATCAGTACACTAAGCCCTCTTGGTTCCCCAAATTTCGTTCTTCTATGTTTAAGCGTTCGTTTCCAGTAACAGTTTGAATTTTGTCGTTTCACTCTGTTTTCTCCTATATCGATAGATGTATTTGGAACTCTAAATCAAACACGGTTTGTGCTAGCTTCTTGAAACTTGACACAGTAAAGCAGTTTCACATTCTAACTCTATGTTTTGTTTCCTTTTCATGTAGCTTTAAGCAGTGACTTGCGAGAAACACTTTCATTGAAAGGGGTTGCAAGCTTCCAAAAATTACGAGTCTCCAGAAATCTCAGCAAATATTTTTTCACCCAAACTGGATGATACTTTCAGGTAATGATCAGTACACTAAGCCCACTTGGTTCTCCAAATTTCATTCTTCTATGTTGAAGCGTTCGTTTCCAGTAACAGTTTCCATTCTGGCATTTCACTCTGTGTTCTCCTATATTGATAGATGTATTTGGAACTCTAAATCAAACACGGTTTGTGCTAGCTTCTTGAAACTTGACACAGTAAAGCAGTTTCACATTCTAACTCTATGTTTTGTTTCCTTTTCATGTAGCCCTAAGCAGTGACTGGTGAGAAACACTTTCATTGAAAGGGGTTGCAAGCTTCCAAAAATTACGAGTCTCCAGAAATCTCAGCAAATATTTTTTCACCCAAACTGGATGATACTTTCAGGTAATGATCAGTACACTAAGCCCACTTGGTTCCCCAAATTTCGTTCTTCTATGTTGAAGCGTTCGTTTCCAGTAACAGTTTGAATTTTGTCGTTTCACTCTGTTTTCTCCTATATTGATAGATGTATTTGGAACACTAAATCAAACACGGTTTGTGCTAGCTTCTTGAAACTTGACACAGTAAAGCAGTTTCACATTCTAACTCTATGTTTTGTTTCCTTTTCATGTAGCTTTAAGCAGTGACTGGCGAGAAACACCTTCATTGAAAGGGGTTGCAAGCTTCCAAAAATTACGAGTCTCCAGAAATCTCAGCATATACTTTTTCACCCAAACTGGATGATACTTTCAGGTAATGATCAGTACACTAAGCCCACTCGGTTCTCCAAATTTCATTCTTCTATGTTGAAGCGTTCGTTTCCAGTAACAGTTTCCATTCTGGCATTTCACTCTGTTTTCTCCTATATTGATAGATGTATTTGGAACTCTAAATCAAACACGGTTTGTGCTAGCTTCTTGAAACTTGACACAGTAATGCAGTTTCACATTCTAACTCTATGTTTTGTTTCCTTTTCATGTAGCTTTAAGCAGTGACTGGCGAGAAACACTTTCATTGAAAGGGGTTGCAAGCTTCCAAAAATTACGAGTCTCCAGAAATCTCAGCAAATATTTTTTCACCCAAACTGGATGATACTTTCAGGTAATGATCAGTACACTAAGCCCACTCGGTTCTCCAAATTTCATTCTTCTATGTTGAAGCGTTCGTTTCCAGTAACAGTTTCCATTCTGGCATTTCACTCTGTTTTCTCCTATATTGATAGATGTATTTGGAATTCTAAATCAAACACGGTTTGTGCTAGCTTCTTGAAACTTGACACAGTAAAGCAGTTTCACATTCTAACTCTATGTTTTGTTTCCTTTTCTTGTAGCCCTAAGCAGAGACTGGCGAGAAACACTTTCATTGAAAGGGGTTGCAAGCTTCTAAAAATTACGAGTCTCCAGAAATCTCAGCAAATATTTTTTCACCCAAACTGGATGATACTTTCAGGTAATGATCAGTACACTTGGCCCACTTGGTTCTCCATATTTCGTTCTTCTATGTTGAAGCGTTCGTTTACACTAACAGTTTCCACTCTGGCATTTCACTCTGTTTTCTCCTATATTGATAGATGTATTTGGAACTCTAAATCAAACACGGTTTGTGCTAGCTTCTTGAAACTTGACACAGTAAAGCAGTTTCACATTCTAACTCTATGTTTTGTTTCTTTTTCATGTAGCCCTAAGCAGTGACTGGTGAGAAACACTTTCATTGAAAGGGGTTGCAAGCTTCCAAAAATTACGAGTCTCCAGAAATCTCAGCAAATATTTTTTCACCCAAACTGCATGATACTTTCAGGTAATGTTCAGTACACTAAGCCCACTTGGTTCCCCAAATTTCGTTCTTCTATGTTGAAGCGTTCGTTTCCAGTAACAGTTTGAATTTTTGCGTTTCACTCTGTTTTCTCCTATATTGATAGATGTATTTGGAACTCTAAATCAAACACGGTTTTTGCTAGCTTCTTGAAACTTGACACAGTAAAGCAGTTTCACATTCTAACTCTATGTTTTGTTTCCTTTTCATGTAGCCCTAAGCAGTGACTGGCGAGAAACACTTTCATTGAAAGGGGTTGCAAGCTTCCAAAAATTACGAGTCTCCAGAAATCTCAGCAAATATTTTTTCACCCAAACTGGATGATACTTTCAGGTAATGATCAGTACACTAAGCCCACTTGGTTCCCCAAATTTCGTTCTTCTATGTTGAAGCGTTCGTTTCCAGTAACAGTTTGAATTTTGTCGTTTCACTCTGTTTTCTCCTATATTGATAGATGTATTTGGAACACTAAATCAAACACGGTTTGTGCTAGCTTCTTGAAACTTGACACAGTAAAGCAGTTTCACATTCTAACTCTATGTTTTGTTTCCTTTTCATGTAGCTTTAAGCAGTGACTGGCGAGAAACCCCTTCATTGAAAGGGGTTGCAAGCTTCCAAAAATTACGAGTCTCCAGAAATCTCAGCAAATACTTTTTCACCCAAACTGGATGATACTTTCAGGTAATGATCAGTACACTAAGCCCACTCGGTTCTCCAAATTTCATTCTTCTATGTTGAAGCGTTCGTTTCCAGTAACAGTTTCCATTCTGGCATTTCACTCTGTTTTCTCCTATATTGATAGATGTATTTGGAACTCTAAATCAAACACGGTTTGTGCTAGCTTCTTGAAACTTGACACAGTAAAGCAGTTTCACATTCTAACTCTATGTTTTGTTTCCTTTTCATGTAGCTTTAAGCAGTGACTGGCGAGAAACACTTTCATTGAAAGGGGTTGCAAGCTTCCAAAAATTACGAGTCTCCAGAAATCTCAGCAAATATTTTTTCACCCAAACTGGATGATACTTTCAGGTAATGATCAGTACACTAAGCCCACTTGGTTCCCCAAATTTCTTTCTTCTATGTTGAAGCGTTCGTTTCCAGTAACAGTTTGAATTTTTGCGTTTCACTCTGTTTTCTCCTATATTGATAGATGTATTTGGAACTCTAAATCAAACACGGTTTTTGCTAGCTTCTTGAAACTTGACACAGTAAAGCAGTTTCACATTCTAACTCTATGTTTTGTTTCCTTTTCATGTAGCCCTAAGCAGTGACTGGCGAGAAACACTTTCATTGAAAGGGGTTGCAAGCTTCCAAAAATTACGAGTCTCCAGAAATCTCAGCAAATATTTTTTCACCCAAACTGGATGATACTTTCAGGTAATGATCAGTACACTAAGCCCACTTGGTTCCCCAAATTTCGTTCTTCTATGTTGAAGCGTTCGTTTCCAGTAACAGTTTGAATTTTGTCGTTTCACTCTGTTTTCTCCTATATTGATAGATGTATTTGGAACACTAAATCAAACACGGTTTGTGCTAGCTTCTTGAAACTTGACACAGTAAAGCAGTTTCACATTCTAACTCTATGTTTTGTTTCCTTTTCATGTAGCTTTAAGCAGTGACTGGCGAGAAACCCCTTCATTGAAAGGGGTTGCAAGCTTCCAAAAATTACGAGTCTCCAGAAATCTCAGCAAATACTTTTTCACCCAAACTGGATGATACTTTCAGGTAATGATCAGTACACTAAGCCCACTCGGTTCTCCAAATTTCATTCTTCTATGTTGAAGCGTTCGTTTCCAGTAACAGTTTCCATTCTGGCATTTCACTCTGTTTTCTCCTATATTGATAGATGTATTTGGAACTCTAAATCAAACACGGTTTGTGCTAGCTTCTTGAAACTTGACACAGTAAAGCAGTTTCACATTCTAACTCTATGTTTTGTTTCCTTTTCATGTAGCTTTAAGCAGTGACTGGCGAGAAACACTTTCATTGAAAGGGGTTGCAAGCTTCCAAAAATTACGAGTCTCCAGAAATCTCAGCAAATATTTTTTCACCCAAACTGGATGATACTTTCAGGTAATGATCAGTACACTAAGCCCACTTGGTTCCCCAAATTTCTTTCTTCTATGTTGAAGCGTTCGTTTCCAGTAACAGTTTGAATTTTTGCGTTTCACTCTGTTGTCTCCTATATTGATAGATGTATTTGGAACTCTAAATCAAACACGGTTTGTGCTAGCTTCTTGAAACTTGACACAGTAAAGCAGTTTCACATTCTAACTCTATGTTTTGTTTCCTTTTCATGTAGCCCTAAGCAGTGACTGGCGAGAAACACTTTCATTGAAAGGGGTTGCAAGCTTCCAAAAATTACGAGTCTCCAGAAATCTCAGCAAATATTTTTTCACCCAAACTAGATGATACTTTCAGGTAATGATTAGTACACTAAGCCCTCTTGGTTCCCCAAATTTCGTTCTTCTATGTTGAAGCGTTCGTTTCCAGTAACAGTTTGAATTTTTGCGTTTCACTCTGTTTTCTCCTATATTGATAGATGTATTTGGAACTCTAAATCAAACAAGGTTTGTGCTAGCTTCTTGAAACTTGACACAGTAAAGCAGTTTCACATTCTAACTCTATGTTTTGTTTCCTTTTCATGTAGCTTTAAGCAGTGACTGGCGAGAAACACTTTCATTGAAAGGGGTTGCAAGCTTCCAAAAATTACGAGTCTCCAGAAATCTCAGCAAATATTTTTTCACCCAAACTGGATGATACTTTCAGGTAATGATCAGTACACTAAGCCCACTTGGTTCTCCAAATTTCATTCTTCTATGTTGAAGCGTTCATTTCCAGTAACAGTTTCCATTCTGGCATTTCACTCTGTTTTCTCCTATATTGATAGATGTATTTGGAACTCTAAATCAAACACGGTTTGTGCTAGCTTCTTGAAACTTGACACAGTAAAGCAGTTTCACATTCTAACTCTATGTTTTGTTTCCTTTTCTTGTAGCCCTAAGCAGAGACTGGCGAGAAACACTTTCATTGAAAGGGGTTGCAAGCTTCTAAAAATTACGAGTCTCCAGAAATCTCAGCAAATATTTTTTCACCCAAACTGGATGATACTTTCAGGTAATGATCAGTACACTTGGCCCACTTGGTTCTCCATATTTCGTTCTTCTATGTTGAAGCGTTCGTTTACACTAACAGTTTCCATTCTGGCATTTCACTCTGTTTTCTCCTATATTGATAGATGTATTTGGAACTCTAAATCAAACACGGTTTGTGCTAGCTTCTTGAAACTTGACACAGTAAAGCAGTTTCACATTCTAACTCTATGTTTTGTTTCTTTTTCATGTAGCCCTAAGCAGTGACTGGCGAGAAACACTTTCATTGAAAGGGGTTGCAAGCTTCCAAAAATTACGAGTCTCCAGAAATCTCAGCAAATATTTTTTCACCCAAACTGCATGATACTTTCAGGTAATGATCAGTACACTAAGCCCACTTGGTTCCCCAAATTTCGTTCTTCTATGTTGAAGCGTTCGTTTCCAGTAACAGTTTGAATTTTTGCGTTTCACTCTGTTTTCTCCTATATTGATAGATGTATTTGGAACTCTAAATCAAACACGGTTTGTGCTAGCTTCTTGAAACTTGACACAGTAAAGCAGTTTCACATTCTAACTCTATGTTTTGTTTCCTTTTCATGTAGCTTTAAGCAGTGACTTGCGAGAAACACTTTCATTGAAAGGGGTTGCAAGCTTCCAAAAATTACGAGTCTCCAGAAATCTCAGCAAATATTTTTTCACCCAAACTGGATGATACTTTCAGGTAATGATCAGTACACTAAGCCCACTTGGTTCTCCAAATTTCATTCTTCTATGTTGAAGCGTTCGTTTCCAGTAACAGTTTCCATTCTGGCATTTCACTCTGTGTTCTCCTATATTGATAGATGTATTTGGAACTCTAAATCAAACACGGTTTGTGCTAGCTTCTTGAAACTTGACACAGTAAAGCAGTTTCACATTCTAACTCTATGTTTTGTTTCCTTTTCATGTAGCCCTAAGCAGTGACTGGCGAGAAACACTTTCATTGAAAGGGGTTGCAAGCTTCCAAAAATTACGAGTCTCCAGAAATCTCAGCAAATATTTTTTCACCCAAACTGGATGATACTTTCAGGTAATGATCAGTACACTAAGCCCACATGGTTCCCCAAATTTCGTTCTTCTATGTTGAAGCGTTCGTTTCCAGTAACAGTTTGAATTTTGTCGTTTCACTCTGTTTTCTCCTATATTGATAGATGTGTTTGGAACACTAAATCAAACACGGTTTGTGCTAGCTTCTTGAAACTTGACACAGTAAAGCAGTTTCACATTCTAACTCTATGTTTTGTTTCCTTTTCATGTAGCTTTAAGCAGTGACTGGCGAGAAACACCTTCATTGAAAGGGGTTGCAAGCTTCCAAAAATTACGAGTCTCCAGAAATCTGAGCAAATACTTTTTCACCCAAACTGGATGATACTTTCAGGTAATGATCAGTACACTAAGCCCACTCGGTTCTCCAAATTTCATTCTTCTATGTTGAAGCGTTCGTTTCCAGTAACAGTTTCCATTCTGGCATTTCACTCTGTTTTCTCCTATATTGATAGATGTATTTGGAACTCTAAATCAAACACGGTTTGTGCTAGCTTCTTGAAACTTGACACAGTAAAGCAGTTTCACATTCTAACTCTATGTTTTGTTTCCTTTTCTTGTAGCCCTAAGCAGAGACTGGCGAGAAACACTTTTATTGAAAGGGGTTGCAAGCTTCTAAAAATTACGAGTCTCCAGAAATCTCAGCAAATATTTTTTCACCCAAACTGGATGATACTTTCACGTAATGATCAGTACACTTGGCCCACTTGGTTCTCCAAATTTCATTCTTCTATGTTGAAGCGTTCGTTTCCAGTAACAGTTTCCATTCTGGCATTTCACTCTGTTTTCTCCTATATTGATAGATGTATTTGGAACACTAAATCAAACACGGTTTGTGCTAGCTTCTTGAAACTTGACACAGTAATGCAGTTTCAGATTCTAACTCTATGTTTTGTTTCCTTTTCATGTAGCTTTAAGCAGTGACTTGCGAGAAAAACTTTCATTGAAAGGGGTTGCAAGCTTCCAAAAATTACGAGTCTCCAGAAATCTCAGCAAATATTTTTTCACCCAAACTGGATGATACTTTCAGGTAATGATCAGTACACTAAGCCCACTCGGTTCTCCAAATTTCATTCTTGTATGTTGAAGCGTTCGTTTCCAGTAACAGTTTCCATTCTGGCATTTCACTCTGTTTTCTCCTATATTGATAGATGTATTTGGAATTCTAAATCAAACACGGTTTGTGCTAGCTTCTTGAAACTTGACACAGTAAAGCAGTTTCACATTCTAACTCTATGTTTTGTTTCCTTTTCTTGTAGCCCTAAGCAGAGACTGGCGAGAAACACTTTCATTGAAAGGGGTTGCAAGCTTCTAAAAATTACGAGTCTCCAGAAATCTCAGCAAATATTTTTTCACCCAAACTGGATGATACTTTCAGGTAATGATCAGTACACTTGGCCCACTTGGTTCTCCATATTTCGTTCTTCTATGTTGAAGCGTTCGTTTACACTAACAGTTTCCACTCTGGCATTTCACTCTGTTTTCTCCTATATTGATAGATGTATTTGGAACTCTAAATCAAACACGGTTTGTGCTAGCTTCTTGAAACTTGACACAGTAAAGCAGTTTCACATTCTAACTCTATGTTTTGTTTCCTTTTCATGTAGCCCTAAGCAGTGACTGGCGAGAAACACTTTCATTGAAAGGGGTTGCAAGCTTCCAAAAATTACGAGTCTCCAGAAATCTCAGCAAATATTTTTTCACCCAAACTGGATGATACTTTCAGGTAGTGATCAGTACACTAAGCCCACTTGGTTCCCCAAATTTCGTTCTTCTATGTTGAAGCGTTCGTTTCCAGTAACGGTTTGAATTTTGTCGTTTCACTCTGTTTTCTCCTATATCGATAGATGTATTTGGAACTCTAAATCAAACACGGTTTGTGCTAGCTTCTTGAAACTTGACACAGTTAAGCAGTTTCACATTATAACTCTATGTTTTGTTTCCTTTTCATGTAGCTTTAAGAAGTGACTTGCGAGAAACACTTTCATTGAAAGGGGTTGCAAGCTTCCAAAAATTACGAGTCTCCAGAAATCTCAGCAAATATTTTTTCACCCAAACTGGATGATACTTTCAGGTAATGATCAGTACACTAAGCCCACTTGGTTCTCCAAATTTCATTCTTCTATGTTGAAGCGTTCGTTTCCAGTAACAGTTTGAATTTTTGCGTTTCACTCTGTTTTCTCCTATATTGATAGATGTACTTGGAACTCTAAATCAAACACGGTTTGTGCTAGCTTCTTGAAACTTGACACAGTAAAGCAGTTTCAAATTCTAACTCTATGTTTTGTTTCCTTTTCATGTAGCCCTAAGCAGTGACTGGCGAGAAACACTTTCATTGAAAGGGGTTGCAAGCTTCCAAAAATTACGAGTCTCCAGAAATCTCAGCAAATATTTTTTCACCCAAACTGGATGATACTTTCAGGTAATGATCAGTACACTAAGCCCACTTGGTTCCCCAAATCTCGTTCTTCTATGTTGAAGCGTTCGTTTCCAGTAACAGTTTGAATTTTGTCGTTTCACTCTGTTTTCTCCTATATTGATAGATGTATTTGGAACACTAAATCAAACACGGTTTGTGCTAGCTTCTTGAAACTTGACACAGTAAAGCAGTTTCACATTCTAACTCTATGTTTTGTTTCCTTTTCATGTAGCTTTAAGCAGTGACTGGCGAGAAACACCTTCATTGAAAGGGGTTGCAAGCTTCCAAAAATTACGAGTCTCCAGAAATCTCAGCAAATACTTTTTCACCCAAACTGGATGATACTTTCAGGTAATGATCAGTACACTAAGCCCACTCGGTTCTCCAAATTTCATTCTTCTATGTTGAAGCGTTCGTTTCCAGTAACAGTTTCCATTCTGGCATTTCACTCTGTTTTCTCCTATATTGATAGATGTATTTGGAACTCTAAATCAAACACGGTTTGTGCTAGCTTCTTGAAACTTGACACAGTAAAGCAGTTTCACATTCTAACTCTATGTTTTGTTTCCTTTTCTTGTAGCCCTAAGCAGAGACTGGCGAGAAACACTTTCATTGAAAGGGGTTGCAAGCTTCTAAAAATTACGAGTCTCCAGAAATCTCAGCAAATATTTTTTCACCCAAACTGGATGATACTTTCAGGTAATGATCAGTACACTTGGCCCACTTGGTTCTCCATATTTCGTTCTTCTATGTTGAAGCGTTCGTTTACACTAACAGTTTCCACTCTGGCATTTCACTCTGTTTTCTCCTATATTGATAATGTATTTGGAACTCTAAATCAAACACGGTTTGTGCTAGCTTCTTGAAACTTGACACAGTAAAGCAGTTTCACATTCTAACTCTAAGTTTTGTTTCTTTTTCATGTAGCCCTAAGCAGTGACTGGCAAGAAACACTTTCATTGAAAGGGGTTGCAAGCTTCCAAAAATTACGAGTCTCCAGAAATCTCAGCAAATATTTTTTCACCCAAACTGCATGATACTTTCAGGTAATGATCAGTACACTAAGCCCACTTGGTTCCCCAAATTTCGTTCTTCTATGTTGAAGCGTTCGTTTCCAGTAACAGTTTGAATTTTTGCGTTTCACTCTGTTTTCTCCTATATTGATAGATGTATTTGGAACTCTAAATCAAACACGGTTTGTGCTAGCTTCTTGAAACTTGACACAGTAAAGCAGTTTCACATTCTAACTCTATGTTTTGTTTCCTTTTCATGTAGCCCTAAGCAGTGACTGGCGAGAAACACTTTCATTGAAAGGGGTTGCAAGCTTCCAAAAATTACGAGTCTCCAGAAATCTCAGCAAATATTTTTTCACCCAAACTGGATGATACTTTCAGGTAATGATCAGTACACTAAGCCCACTTGGTTCCCCAAATTTCGTTCTTCTATGTTGAAGCGTTCGTTTCCAGTAACAGTTTGAATTTTGGCGTTTCACTCTGTTTTCTCCTATATTGATAGATGTATTTGGAACTCTAAATCAAACACGGTTTGTGCTAGCTTCTTGAAACTTGACACAGTAAAGCAGTTTCACATTCTAACTCTATGTTTTGTTTCCTTTTCATGTAGCTTTAAGCAGTGACTGGCGAGAAACACTTTCATTGAAAGGGTTTGCAAGCTTCCAAAAATTACGAGTCTCCAGAAATCTCAGCAAATATTTTTTCACCCAAACTGGATGATACTTTCAGGTAATGATCAGTACACTAAGCCCACTTGGTTCTCCAAATTTCATTCTTCTATGTTGAAGCGTTCGTTTCCAGTAACAGTTTGAATTTATGCGTTTCACTCTGTTGTCTCCTATATTGATAGATGTATTTGGAACTCTAAATCAAACACGGTTTGTGCTAGCTTCTTGAAACTTGACACAGTAAAGCAGTTTCACATTCTAACTCTATGTTTTGTTTCCTTTTCATGTAGCCCTAAGCAGTGACTGGCGAGAAACACTTTCATTGAAAGGGGTTGCAAGCTTCCAAAAATTACGAGTCTTCAGAAATCTCAGCAAATATTTTTTCACCCAAACTAGATGATACTTTCAGGTAATGATCAGTACACTAAGCCCTCTTGGTTCCCCAAATTTCGTTCTTCTATGTTGAAGCGTTCGTTTACACTAACAGTTTCCACTCTGGCATTTCACTCTGTTTTCTCCTATATTGATAGATGTATTTGGAACTCTAAATCAAACACGGTTTGTGCTAGCTTCTTGAAACTTGACACAGTAAACCAGTTTCACATTCTAACACTATGTTTTGTTTCCTTTTCATGTAGCCCTAAGCAGTGACTGGCGAGAAACACTTTCATTGAAAGGGGTTGCAAGCTTCCAAAAATTACGAGTCTCCAGAAATCTCAGCAAATATTTTTTCACCCAAACTGGATGATACTTTCAGGTAATGATCAGTACACTAAGCCCACTTGGTTCCCCAAATTTCGTTCTTCTATGTTGAAGCGTTCGTTTCCAGTAACAGTTTGAATTTTTGCGTTTCACTCTGTTTTCTCCTATATTGATAGATGTATTTGGAACTCTAAATCAAACACGGTTTGTGCTAGCTTCTTGAAACTTGACACAGTAAAGCAGTTTCACATTCTAACTCTATGTTTTGTTTCCTTTTCATGTAGCTTTAAGCAGTGACTTGCGAGAAACACTTTCATTGAAAGGGGTTGCAAGCTTCCAAAAATTACGAGTCTCCAGAAATCTCAGCAAATATTTTTTCACCCAAACTGGATGATACTTTCAGGTAATGATCAGTACACTAAGCCCACTTGGTTCTCCAAATTTCATTCTTCTATGTTGAAGCGTTCGTTTCCAGTAACAGTTTCCATTCTGGCATTTCACTCTATTTTCTCCTATATTGATAGATGTATTTGGAACTCTAAATCAAACACGGTTTGTGCTAGCTTCTTGAAACTTGACACAGTAAAGCAGTTTCACATTCTAACTCTATGTTTTGTTTCCTTTTCATGTAGCCCTAAGCAGTGACTGGCGAGAAACACTTTCATTGAAAGGGGTTGCAAGCTTCCAAAAATTACGAGTCTCCAGAAATCTCAGCAAATATTTTTTCACCCAAACTGGATGATACTTTCAGGTAATGATCAGTACACTAAGCCCACTTGGTTCCCCAAATTTCGTTCTTCTATGTTGAAGCGTTCGTTTCCAGTAAGAGTTTGAATTTTGTCGTTTCACTCTGTTTTCTCCTATATTGATAGATGTATTTGGAACACTAAATTAAACACGGTTTGTGGTAGCTTCTTGAAACTTGACACAGTAAAGCAGTTTCACATTCTAACTCTATGTTTTGTTTCCTTTTCATGTAGCTTTAAGCAGTGACTGGCGAGAAACACCTTCATTGAAAGGGGTTGCAAGCTTCCAAAAATTACGAGTCTCCAGAAATCTCAGCAAATACTTTTTCACCCAAACTGGATGATACTTTCAGGTAATGATCAGTACACTAAGCCCACTCGGTTCTCCAAATTTCATTCTTCTATGTTGAAGCGTTTGTTTCCAGTAACAGTTTCCATTCTGGCATTTCACTCTGTTTTCTCCTATATTTATAGATGTATTTGGAACTCTAAATCAAACACGGTTTGTGCTAGCTTCTTGAAACTTGACACAGTAAAGCAGTTTCACATTCTAACTCTATGTTTTGTTTCCTTTTCTTGTAGCCCTAAGCAGAGACTGGCGAGAAACACTTTCATTGAAAGGGGTTGCAAGCTTCTAAAAATTACGAGTCTCCAGAAATCTCAGCAAATATTTTTTTCACCCAAACTGGATGATACTTTCAGGTAATGATCAGTACACTTGGCCCACTTGGTTCTCCATATTTCGTTCTTCTATGTTGAAGCGTTCGTTTACACTAACAGTTTCCACTCTGGCATTTCACTCTGTTTTCTCCTATATTGATAATGTATTTGGAACTCTAAATCAAACACGGTTTGTGCTAGCTTCTTGAAACTTGACACAGTAAAGCAGTTTCACATTCTAACTCTAAGTTTTGTTTCTTTTTCATGTAGCCCTAAGCAGTGACTGGCAAGAAACACTTTCATTGAAAGGGGTTGCAAGCTTCCAAAAATTACGAGTCTCCAGAAATCTCAGCAAATATTTTTTCACCCAAACTGCATGATACTTTCAGGTAATGATCAGTACACTAAGCCCACTTGGTTCCCCAAATTTCGTTCTTCTATGTTGAAGCGTTCGTTTCCAGTAACAGTTTGAATTTTTGCGTTTCACTCTGTTTTCTCCTATATTGATAGATGTATTTGGAACTCTAAATCAAACACGGTTTGTGCTAGCTTCTTGAAACTTGACACAGTAAAGCAGTTTCACATTCTAACTCTATGTTTTGTTTCCTTTTCATGTAGCTTTAAGCAGTGACTGGCGAGAAACACTTTCATTGAAAGGGGTTGCAAGCTTCCAAAAATTACGAGTCTCCAGAAATCTCAGCAAATATTTTTTCACCCAAACTGGATGATACTTTCAGGTAATGATCAGTACACTAAGCCCACTTGGTTCTCCAAATTTCATTCTTCTATGTTGAAGCGTTCGTTTCCAGTAACAGTTTGAATTTTTGCGTTTCACTCTGTTTTCTCCTATATTGATAGATATATTTGGAACTCTAAATCAAACACGGTTTGTGCTAGCTTCTTGAAACTTGACACAGTAAAGCAGTTTCACATTCTAACTCTATGTTTTGTTTCCTTTTCATGTAGCCCTAAGCAGTGACGGGCGAGAAACACTTTCATTGAAAGGGGTTGCAAGCTTCCAAAAATTACGAGTCTCCAGAAATCTCAGCAAATATTTTTTCACCCAAACTAGATGATACTTTCAGGTAATGATCAGTACACTAAGCCCTCTTGGTTCCCCAAATTTCGTTCTTCTATGTTGAAGCGTTCGTTTACACTAACAGTTTCCACTCTGGCATTTCACTCTGTTTTCTCCTATATTGATAGATGTATTTGGAACTCTAAATCAAACACGGTTTGTGCTAGCTTCTTGAAACTTGACACAGTAAAGCAGTTTCACATTCTAACTCTATGTTTTGTTTCCTTTTCATGTAGCCCTAAGCAGTGACTGGCGAGAAACACTTTCATTGAAAGGGGTTGCAAGCTTCCAAAAATTACGAGTCTCCAGAAATCTCAGCAAATATTTTTTCACCCAAACTGGATGATACTTTCAGGTAATGATCAGTACACTAAGCCCACTTGGTTCCCCAAATTTCGTTCTTCTATGTTGAAGCGTTCGTTTCCAGTAACAGTTTGAATTTTTGCGTTTCACTCTGTTTTCTCCTATATTGATAGATGTATTTGGAACTCTAAATCAAACACGGTTTGTGCTAGCTTCTTGAAACTTGACACAGTAAAGCAGTTTCACATTGTAACTCTATGTTTTGTTTCCTTTTCATGTAGCCCTAAGCAGTGACTGGCGAGAAACACTTTCATTGAAAGGGGTTGCAAGCTTCCAAAAATTACGAGTCTCCAGAAATCTCAGCAAATATTTTTTGACCCAAACTAGATGATACTTTCAGGTAATGATCAGTACACGAAGCCCTCTTGGTTCCCCAAATTTCGTTCTTCTATGTTGAAGCGTTCGTTTCCAGTAACAGTTTGAATTTTGTCGTTTCACTCTGTTTTCTCCTATATTGATAGATGTATTTGGAAGTCTAAATCAAACACGGTTTGTGCTAGCTTCTTGAAACTTGACACAGTAAAGCAGTTTCACATTCTAACTCTATGTTTTGTTTCCTTTTCATGTAGCCCTAAGCAGTGACTGGCGAGAAACATTTTCATTGAAAGGGTTTGCAAGCTTCCAAAAATTACGAGTCTTCAGAAATCTCAGCAAATATTTTTTCACCCAAACTAGATGATACTTTCAGGTACTGATCAGTACACTAAGCCCTCTTGGTTCCCCAAATTTCGTTCTTCTATGTTGAAGCGTTCGTTTCCAGTAACAGTTTGAATTTTTGTGTTTCACTCTGTTTTCTCCTATATTGATAGATGTATTTGGAACTCTAAATCAAACACGGTTTGTGCTAGCTTCTTGAAACTTGACACAGTAAAGCACTTTCACATTCTAACTCTATGTTTTGTTTCCTTTTCATGTAGCTTTAAGCAGTGACTGGCGAGAAACACTTTCATTGAAAGGGGTTGCAAGCTTCTAAAAATTACGAGTCTCCAGAAATCTCAGCAAATATTTTTTCACCCAAACTGGATGATACTTTCACGTAATGATCAGTACACTTGGCCCACTTGGTTCTCCAAATTTCGTTCTTCTATGTTGAAGCGTTCGTTTCCAGTAACAGTTTCCATTCTGGCATTTCACTCTGTTTTCTCCTATATTGATAGATGTATTTGGAACTCTAAATCAAACACGGTTTGTGCTAGCTTCTTGAAACTTGACACAGTAATGCAGTTTCAGATTCTAACTCTATGTTTTGTTTCCTTTTCATGTAGCTTTAAGCAGTGACTGGCGAGAAACACTTTCATTGAAAGGGGTTGCAAGCTTCCAAAAATTACGAGTCTCCAGAAATCTCAGCAAATATTTTTTCACCCAAACTGGATGATACTTTCAGGTAATGATCAGTACACTAAGCCCACTCGGTTCTCCAAATTTCATTCTTCTATGTTGAAGCGTTCGTTTCCAGTAACAGTTTCCATTCTGGCATTTCACTCTGTTTTCTCCTATATTGATAGATGTATTTGGAACTCTAAATCAAACACGGTTTGTGCTAGCTTCTTGAAACTTGACACAGTAATGCAGTTTCATATTCTAACTCTATGTTTTGTTTCCTTTTCTTGTAGCCCTAAGCAGAGACTGGCGAGAAACACTTTCATTGAAAGGGGTTGCAAGCTTCTAAAAATTACGAGTCTCCAGAAATCTCAGCAAATATTTTTTCACCCAAACTGGATGATACTTTCACGTAATGATCAGTACACTTGGCCCACTTGGTTCTCCAAATTTCGTTCTTCTATGTTGAAGCGTTCGTTTCCAGTAACAGTTTCCATTCTGGCATTTCACTCTGTTTTCTCCTATATTGATAGATGTATTTGGAACTCTAAATCAAACACGGTTTGTGCTAGCTTCTTGAAACTTGACACAGTAATGCAGTTTCAGATTCTAACTCTATGTTTTGTTTCCTTTTCATGTAGCTTTAAGCAGTGACTGGCGAGAAACACTTTCATTGAAAGGGGTTGCAAGCTTCCAAAAATTACGAGTCTCCAGAAATCTCAGCAAATATTTTTTCACCCAAACTGGATGATACTTTCAGGTAATGATCAGTACACTAAGCCCACTCGGTTCTCCAAATTTCATTCTTCTATGTTGAAGCGTTCATTTCCAGTAACAGTTTCCATTCTGGCATTTCACTCTGTTTTCTCCTATATTGATAGATGTATTTGGAACTCTAAATCAAACACGGTTTGTGCTAGCTTCTTGAAATTTGACACAGTAAAGCAGTTTCACATTCTAACTCTATGTTTTGTTTCCTTTTCTTGTAGCCCTAAGCAGAGACTGGCGAGAAACACTTTCATTGAAAGGGGTTGCAAGCTTCTAAAAATTACGAGTCTCCAGAAATCTCAGCAAATATTTTTTCACCCAAACTGGATGATACTTTCAGGTAATGATCAGTACAATTGGCCCACTTGGTTCTCCATATTTCGTTCTTCTATGTTGAAGCGTTCGTTTACACTAACAGTTTCCACTCTGGCATTTCACTCTGTTTTCTCCTATATTGATAGATGTATTTGGAACTCTAAATCAAACACGGTTTGTGCTAGCTTCTTGAAACTTGACACAGTAAAGCAGTTTCACATTCTAACTCTAAGTTTTCTTTCTTTTTCATGTAGCCCTAAGCAGTGACTGGCGAGAAACACTTTCATTGAAAGGGGTTGCAAGCTTCCAAAAATTACGAGTCTCCAGAAATCTCAGCAAATATTTTTTCACCCAAACTGCATGATACTTTCAGGTAATGATCAGTACACTAAGCCCACTTGGTTCCAAAAATTTCGTTCTTCTATGTTGAAGCGTTCGTTTCCAGTAACAGTTTGAATTTGTGCGTTTCACTCTGTTTTCTCCTATATTGATAGATGTATTTGGAACTCTAAATCAAACACGGTTTGTGCTAGCTTCTTGAAACTTGACACAGTAAAGCAGTTTCACATTCTAACTCTATGTTTTGTTTCCTTTTCATGTAGCCCTAAGCAGTGACTGGCGAGAAACACTTTCATTGAAAGGGGTTGCAAGCTTCCAAAAATTACGAGTCTTCAGAAATCTCAGCAAATATTTTTTCACCCAAACTAGATGATACTTTCAGGTACTGATCAGTACACTAAGCCCTCTTGGTTCCCCAAATTTCGTTCTTCTATGTTGAAGCGTTCGTTTACACTAACAGTTTCCACTCTGGCATTTCACTCTGTTTTCTCCTATATTGATAGATGTATTTGGAACTCTAAATCAAACACGGTTTGTGCTAGCTTCTTGAAACTTGACACAGTAAAGCAGTTTCACATTCTAACAATATGTTTTGTTTCCTTTTCATGTAGCCCTAAGCAGTGACTGGCGAGAAACACTTTCATTGAAAGGGGTTGCAAGCTTCTAAAAATTACGAGTCTCCAGAAATCTCAGCAAATATTTTTTCACCCAAACTGGATGATACTTTCAGGTAATGATCAGTACACTAAGCCCACTTGGTTCTCCAAATTTCGTTCTTCTATGTTGAAGCGTTCTTTTCCAGTAACAGTTTCCATTCTGGCATTTCACTCTGTTTTCTCCTATATTGATAGATGTATTTGGAACTCTAAATCAAACACGGTTTGTGCTAGCTTCTTGAAACTTGACACAGTAAAGCAGTTTCACATTCTAACTCTATGTTTTGTTTCCTTTTTATGTAGCCCTAAGCAGTGACTGGCGAGAAACACTTTCATTGAAAGGGGTTGCAAGCTTCCAAAAATTACGAGTCTTCAGAAATCTCAGCAAATATTTTTTCACCCAAACTAGATGATACTTTCAGTTACTGATCAGTACACTAAGCCCTCTTGGTTCCCCAAATTTCGTTCTTCTATGTTGAAGCGTTCGTTTCCAGTAACAGTTTGAATTTTGTCGTTTCACTCTGTTTTCTCCTATATTGATAGATGTATTTGGAACACTAAATCAAACACGGTTTGTGCTAGCTTCTTGAAACTTGACACAGTAAAGCAGTTTCACATTGTAACTCTACGTTTTGTTTCCTTTTCATGTAGCTTTAAGCAGTGACTGGCGAGAAACACTTTCATTGAAAGGGGTTGCAAGCTTCCAAAAATTACGAGTCTCCAGAAATCTCAGCAAATATTTTTTCACCCAAACTGGATGATACTTTCAGGTAATGATCAGTACACTAAGCCCACTTGGTTCTCCAAATTTCATTCTTCTATGTTGAAGCGTTCGTTTCCAGTAACAGTTTCCATTCTGGCATTTCACTCTGTTTTCTCCTATATTGATAGATGTATTTGGAACTCTAAATCAAACACGGTTTGTGCTAGCTTCTTGAAACTTGACACAGTAAAGCAGTTTCACATTCTAACTCTATGTTTTGTTTCCTTTTCATGTTACCCTAAGCAGTGACTGGCGAGAAACACTTTCATTGAAAGGGGTTGCAAGCTTCCAAAAATTACGAGTCTCCAGAAATCTCAGCAAATATTTTTTCACCCAAACTGGATGATACTTTCAGGTAATGATCAGTACACTTAGCCCACTTGGTTCTCCATATTTCGTTCTTCTATGTTGAAGCGTTCGTTTACAGTAACAGTTTCCACTCTGGCATTTCACTCTGTTTTCTCCTATATTGATAGATGTATTTGGAACTCTAAATCAAACATGGTTTGTGCTAGCTTCTTGAAACTTGACACAGTAAAGCAGTTTCACATTCTAACTCTATGTTTTGTTTCTTTTTCATGTAGCTTTAAGCAGTGACTGGCGAGAAACACTTTCATTGAAAGGGGTTGCAAGCTTCCAAAAATTACGAGTCTCCAGAAATCTCAGCAAATATTTTTTCACCCAAACTGGATGATACTTTCAGGTAATGATTAGTACACTAAGCCCACTTGGTTCTCCAAATTTCGTTCTTCTATGTTGAAGCGTTCGTTTCTAGTAACAGTTTGAATGTTGTCGTTTCACTCTGTTTTCTCCTATATTGATAGATGTATTTGGAACTCTAAATCAAACACGGTTTGTGCTAGCTTCTTGAAACTTGACACAGTAAAGCAGTTTCACATTCTAACAATATGTTTTGTTTCCTTTTCATGTAGCCCTAAGCAGTGACTGGCGAGAAACACTTTCATTGAAAGGGGTTGCAAGCTTCTAAAAATTACAAGTCTCCAGAAATCTCAGCAAATATTTTTTCACCCAAACTGGATGATACTTTCAGGTACTGATCAGTACACTAAGCCCTCTTGGTTCCCCAAATTTCGTTCTTCTATGTTGAAGCGTTCTTTTCCAGTAACAGTTTCCATTCTGGCATTTCACTCTGTTTTCTCCTATATTGATAGATGTATTTGGAACTCTAAATCAAACACGGTTTGTGCTAGCTTCTTGAAACTTGACACAGTAAAGCAGTTTCACATTCTAACTCTATGTTTTGTTTCCTTTTCATGTAGCCCTAAGCAGTGACTGGCGAGAAACACTTTCATTGAAAGGGGTTGCAAGCTTCCAAAAATTACGAGTCTTCAGAAATCTCAGGAAATATTTTTTCACCCAAACTAGATGATACTTTCAGGTACTGATCAGTACACTAAGCCCTCTTGGTTCCCCAAATTTCGTTCTTCTATGTTGAAGCGTTCGTTTCCAGTAACAGTTTGAATTTTGTCGTTTCACTCTGTTTTCTCCTATATTGATAGATGTATTTGGAAGTCTAAATCAAACACGGTTTGTGCTAGCTTCTTGAAACTTGACACAGTAAAGCAGTTTCACATTCTAACTCTATGTTTTGTTTCCTTTTCATGTAGCCCTAAGCAGTGACTGGCGAGAAACATTTTCATTGAAAGGGTTTGCAAGCTTCCAAAAATTACGAGTCTTCAGAAATCTCAGCAAATATTTTTTCACCCAAACTAGATGATACTTTCAGGTACTGATCAGTACACTAAGCCCTCTTGGTTCCCCAAATTTCGTTCTTCTATGTTGAAGCGTTCGTTTCCAGTAACAGTTTGAATTTTTGTGTTTCACTCTGTTTTCTCCTATATTGATAGATGTATTTGGAACTCTAAATCAAACACGGTTTGTGCTAGCTTCTTGAAACTTGACACAGTAAAGCAGTTTCACATTCTAACTCTATGTTTTGTTTCCTTTTCATGTAGCTTTAAGCAGTGACTGGCGAGAAATACTTTCATTGAAAGGGGTTGCAAGCTTCCAAAAATTACGAGTCTCCAGAAATCTCAGCAAATATTTTTTCACCCAAACTGGATGATACTTTCAGGTAATGATCAGTACACTAAGCCCACTTGGTTCTCCAAATTTCATTCTTCTATGTTGAAGCGTTCGTTTCCAGTAACAGTTTGAATTTTTGCGTTTCACTCTGTTTTCTCCTATATTGATAGATATATTTGGAACTCTAAATCAAACACGGTTTGTGCTAGCTTCTTGAAACTTGACACAGTAAAGAAGTTTCACATTCTAACTCTATGTTTTGTTTCCTTTTCATGTAGCCCTAAGCAGTGACTGGCGAGAAACACTTTCATTGAAAGGGGTTGCAAGCTTCCAAAAATTACGAGTCTTCAGAAATCTCAGCAAATATGTTTTCACCCAAACTAGATGATACTTTCAGGTAATGATCAGTACACTAAGCCCTCTTGGTTCCCCAAATTTCGTTCTTCTATGTTGAAGCGTTCGTTTACACTAACAGTTTCCACTCTGGCATTTCACTCTGTTTTCTCCTATATTGATAGATGTATTTGGAACTCTAAATCAAACAAGGTTTGTGCTAGCTTCTTGAAACTTGACACAGTAAAGCAGTTTCACATTCTAACACTATGTTTTGTTTCCTTTTCATGTAGCCCTAAGCAGTGACTGGCGAGAAACACTTTCATTGAAAGGGGTTGCAAGCTTCCAAAAATTACGAGTCTCCAGAAATCTCAGCAAATATTTTTTCACCCAAACTGGATGATACTTTCAGGTAATGATCAGTACACTAAGCCCACTTGGTTCCCCAAATTTCGTTCTTCTATGTTGAAGCGTTCGTTTCCAGTAACAGTTTGAATTTTTGCGTTTCACTCTGTTTTCTCCTATATTGATAGATGTATTTGGAACTCTAAATCAAACACGGTTTGTGCTAGCTTCTTGAAACTTGACACAGTAAAGCAGTTTCACATTCTAACTCTATGTTTTGTTTCCTTTCATGTAGCCCTAAGCAGTGACTGGCGAGAAACACTTTCATTGAAAGGGGTTGCAAGCTTCCAAAAATTACGAGTCTCCAGAAATCTCAGCAAATATTTTTTCACCCAAACTAGATGATACTTTCAGGTAATGATCAGTACACTAAGCCCTCTTGGTTCCCCAAATTTCGTTCTTCTATGTTGAAGCGTTCGTTTCCAGTAACAGTTTGAATTTTGTCGTTTCACTCTGTTTTCTCCTATATTGATAGATGTATTTGGAACTCTAAATCAAACAAGGTTTGTGCTAGCTTCTTGAAACTTGACACAGTAAAGCACTTTCACATTCTAACTCTATGTTTTGTTTCCTTTTCATGTAGCTTTAAGCAGTGACTGGCGAGAAACACTTTCATTGAAAGGGGTTGCAAGCTTCTAAAAATTACGAGTCTCCAGAAATCTCAGCAAATATTTTTTCACCCAAACTGGATGATACTTTCACGTAATGATCAGTACACTTGGCCCACTTGGTTCTCCAAATTTCGTTCTTCTATGTTGAAGCGTTCTTTTCCAGTAACAGTTTCCATTCTGGCATTTCACTCTGTTTTCTCCTATATTGATAGATGTATTTGGAACTCTAAATCAAACACGGTTTGTGCTAGCTTCTTGAAACTTGACACAGTAATGCAGTTTCAGATTCTAACTCTATGTTTTGTTTCCTTTTCATGTAGCTTTAAGCAGTGACTGGCGAGAAACACTTTCATTGAAAGGGGTTGCAAGCTTCCAAAAATTACGAGTCTCCAGAAATCTCAGCAAATATTTTTTCACCCAAACTGGATGATACTTTCAGGTAATGATCAGTACACTAAGCCCACTCGGTTCTCCAAATTTCATTCTTCTATGTTGAAGCGTTCGTTTCCAGTAACAGTTTCCATTCTGGCATTTCACTCTGTTTTCTCCTATATTGATAGATGTATTTGGAACTCTAAATCAAACACGGTTTGTGCTAGCTTCTTGAA
Organism: Spermophilus citellus; assembly: GCF_964194105.1. NCBI lineage: Eukaryota > Metazoa > Chordata > Mammalia > Rodentia > Sciuridae > Spermophilus > Spermophilus citellus. Next base: position 83,575,136 of record NC_138185.1, on the reverse strand, counting down.
ACTTGACACAGTAATGCAGTTTCACATTCTAACTCTATGTTTTGTTTCCTTTTCTTGTAGCCCTAAGCAGAGACTGGTGAGAAACACTTTCATTGAAAGGGGTTGCAAGCTTCTAAAAATTACGAGTCTCCAGAAATCTCAGCAAATATTTTTTCACCCAAACTGGATGATACTTTCACGTAATGATCAGTACACTTGGCCCACTTGGTTCTCCATATTTCGTTCTTCTATGTTGAAGCGTTCGTTTACACTAACAGTTTCCACTCTGGCATTTCACTCTGTTTTCTCCTATATTGATAGATGTATTTGGAACTCTAAATCAAACACGGTTTGTGCTAGCTTCTTGAAACTTGACACAGTAAAGCAGTTTCACATTCTAACTCTAAGTTTTCTTTCTTTTTCATGTAGCCCTAAGCAGTGACTGGCGAGAAACACTTTCATTGAAAGGGGTTGCAAGCTTCCAAAAATTACGAGTCTCCAGAAATCTCAGCAAATATTTTTTCACCCAAACTGCATGATACTTTCAGGTAATGATCAGTACACTAAGCCCACTTGGTTCCAAAAATTTCGTTCTTCTATGTTGAAGCGTTCGTTTCCAGTAACAGTTTGAATTTGTGCGTTTCACTCTGTTTTCTCCCATATTGATAGATGTATTTGGAACTCTAAATCAAACACGGTTTGTGCTAGCTTCTTGAAACTTGACACAGTAAAGCAGTTTCACATTCTAACTCTATGTTTTGTTTCCTTTTCATGTAGCCCTAAGCAGTGACTGGCGAGAAACACTTTCATTGAAAGGGGTTGCAAGCTTCCAAAAATTACGAGTCTTCAGAAATCTCAGCAAATATTTTTTCACCCAAACTAGATGATACTTTCAGGTACTGATCAGTACACTAAGCCCTCTTGGTTCCCCAAATTTCGTTCTTCTATGTTGAAGCGTTCGTTTACACTAACAGTTTCCACTCTGGCATTTCACTCTGTTTTCTCCTATATTGATAGATGTATTTGGAACTCTAAATCAAACACGGTTTGTGCTAGCTTCTTGAAACTTGACACAGTAAAGCAGTTTCACATTCTAACAATATGTTTTGTTTCCTTTTCATGTAGCCCTAAGCAGTGACTGGCGAGAAACACTTTCATTGAAAGGGGTTGCAAGCTTCTAAAAATTACGAGTCTCCAGAAATCTCAGCAAATAATTTTTCACCCAAACTGGATGATACTTTCAGGTAATGATCAGTACACTAAGCCCACTCGGTTCTCCAAATTTCGTTCTTCTATGTTGAAGCGTTCTTTTCCAGTAACAGTTTCCATTCTGGCATTTCACTCTGTTTTCTCCTATATTGATAGATGTATTTGGAACTCTAAATCAAACACGGTTTGTGCTAGCTTCTTGAAACTTGACACAGTAAAGCAGTTTCACATTCTAACTGTATGTTTTGTTTCCTTTTCATGTAGCTTTAAGCAGTGACTGGCGAGAAACACTTTCATTGAAAGGGGTTGCAAGCTTCCAAAAATTACGAGTCTCCAGAAATCTCAGCAAATATTTTTTCACCCAAACTGGATGATACTTTCAGGTAATGATCAGTACACTAAGCCCTCTTGGTTCCCCAAATTTCGTTCTTCTATGTTGAAGCGTTCGTTTCCAGTAACGGTTTGAATTTTGTCGTTTCACTCTGTTTTCTCCTATATCGATAGATGTATTTGGAACTCTAAATCAAACACGGTTTGTGCTAGCTTCTTGAAACTTGACACAGTAAAGCAGTTTCACATTCTAACTCTATGTTTTGTTTCCTTTTCATGTAGCTTTAAGCAGTGACTTGCGAGAAACACTTTCATTGAAAGGGGTTGCAAGCTTCCAAAAATTACGAGTCTCCAGAAATCTCAGCAAATATTTTTTCACCCAAACTGGATGATACTTTCAGGTAATGATCAGTACACTAAGCCCACTTGGTTCTCCAAATTTCATTCTTCTATGTTGAAGCGTTCGTTTCCAGTAACAGTTTCCATTCTGGCATTTCACTCTGTGTTCTCCTATATTGATAGATGTATTTGGAACTCTAAATCAAACACGGTTTGTGCTAGCTTCTTGAAACTTGACACAGTAAAGCAGTTTCACATTCTAACTCTATGTTTTGTTTCCTTTTCATGTAGCCCTAAGCAGTGACTGGCGAGAAACACTTTCATTGAAAGGGGTTGCAAGCTTCCAAAAATTACGAGTCTCCAGAAATCTCAGCAAATATTTTTTCACCCAAACTGCATGATACTTTCAGGTAATGATCAGTACACTAAGCCCACTTGGTTCCCTAAATTTCGTTCTTCTATGTTGAAGCGTTCGTTTCCAGTAACAGTTTGAATTTTGTCGTTTCACTCTGTTTTCTCCTATATTGATAGATGTATTTGGAACACTAAATCAAACACGGTTTGTGCTAGCTTCTTGAAACTTGACACAGTAAAGCAGTTTCACATTGTAACTCTATGTTTTGTTTCCTTTTCATGTAGCTTTAAGCAGTGACTGGCGAGAAACACTTTCATTGAAAGGGGTTGCAAGCTTCCAAAAATTACGAGTCTCCAGAAATCTCATCAAATATTTTTTCACCCAAACTGGATGATACTTTCAGGTAATGATCAGTACACTAAGCCCACTTGGTTCTCCAAATTTCATTCTTCTATGTTGAAGCGTTCGTTTCCAGTAACAGTTTCCATTCTGGCATTTCACTGTGTTTTCTCCTATATTGATAGATGTATTTGGAACTCTAAATCAAACACGGTTTGTGCTAGCTTCTTGAAACTTGACACAGTAAAGCAGTTTCACATTCTAACTCTATGTTTTGTTTCCTTTTCATGTAGCCCTAAGCAGTGACTGGCGAGAAACACTTTCATTGAAAGGGGTTGCAAGCTTCCAAAAATTACGAGTCTCCAGAAATCTCAGCAAATATTTTTTCACCCAAACTGGATGATACTTTCAGGTAATGATCAGTACACTAAGCCCTCTTGGTTCACCAAATTTCGTTCTTCTATGTTGAAGCGTTCGTTTCCAGTAACAGTTTCAATTTTGTCGTTTCACTCTGTTTTCTCCTATATTGGTAGATGTATTTGGAACTCTAAATCAAACAAGGTTTGTGCTAGCTTCTTGAAACTTGACACAGTAAAGCAGTTTCACATTCTAACTCTATGTTTTGTTTCCTTTTCATGTAGCTTTAAGCAGTGACTGGCGAGAAACACTTTCATTGAAAGGGGTTGCAAGCTTCCAAAAATCACGAGTCTCCAGAAATCTCAGCAAATATTTTTTCACCCAAACTGGATGATACTTTCACGTAATGATCAGTACACTTGGCCCACTTGGTTCTCCAAATTTCGTTCTTCTATGTTGAAGCGTTCGTTTCCAGTAACAGTTTCCATTCTGGCATTTCACTCTGTTTTCTCCTATATTGATAGATGTATTTGGAACTCTAAATCAAACACGGTTTGTGCTAGCTTCTTAAAACTTGACACAGTAATGCAGTTTCAGATTCTAACTCTATGTTTTGTTTCCTTTTCATGTAGCTTTAAGCAGTGACTGGCGAGAAACACTTTCATTGAAAGGGGTTGCAAGCTTCCAAAAATTACGAGTCTCCAGAAATCTCAGCAAATATTTTTTCACCCAAACTGGATGATACTTTCAGGTAATGATCAGTACACTAAGCCCACTCGGTTCTCCAAATTTCATTCTTCTATGTTGAAGCGTTCGTTTCCAGTAACAGTTTCCATTCTGGCATTTCACTCTGTTTTCTCCTATATTGATAGATGTATTTGGAACTCTAAATCAAACACGGTTTGTGCTAGCTTCTTGAAACTTGACACAGTAAAGCAGTTTCACATTCTAACTCTATGTTTTGTTTCCTTTTCATGTAGCCCTAAGCAGTGACTGGCGAGAAACACTTTCATTGAAAGGGGTTGCAAGCTTCCAAAAATTAAGAGTCTCCAGAAATCTCAGCAAATATTTTTTCACCCAAACTGGATGATACTTTCAGGTAATGATCAGTACACTAAGCCCTCTTGGTTCCCCAAATTTCGTTCTTCTATGTTGAAGCGTTCGTTTCCAGTAACGGTTTGAATTTTGTCGATTCACTCTGTTTTCTCCTATATCGATAGATGTATTTGGAACTCTAAATCAAACACGGTTTGTGCTAGCTTCTTGAAACTTGACACAGTAAAGCAGTTTCACATTCTAACTCTATGTTTTGTTTCCTTTTCATGTAGCTTTAAGCAGTGAGTTGCGAGAAACACTTTCATTGAAAGGGGTTGCAAGCTTCCAAAAATTACGAGTCTCCAGAAATCTCAGCAAATATTTTTTCACCCAAACTGGATGATACTTTCAGGTAATGATCAGTACACTTGGCCCACTTGGTTCTCCATATTTCGTTCTTCTATGTTGAAGCGTTCGTTTCCAGTAACAGTTTCCATTCTGGCATTTCACTCTGTTTTCTCCTATATTGATAGATGTATTTGGAACTCTAAATCAAACACGGTTTGTGCTAGCTTCTTGAAACTTGACACAGTAAAGCAGTTTCACATTCTAACTCTAAGTTTTGTTTCTTTTTCATGTAGCCCTAAGCAGTGACTGGCGAGAAACACTTTCATTGAAAGGGGTTGCAAGCTTCCAAAAATTACGAGTCTCCAGAAATCTCAGCAAATATTTTTTCACCCAAACTGCATGATACTTTCAGGTAATGATCAGTACACTAAGCCCACTTGGTTCCCCAAATTTCGTTCTTCTATGTTGAAGCGTTCGTTTCCAGTAACAGTTTGAATTTTTGCGCTTCACTCTGTTTTCTCCTATATTGATAGATGTATTTGGAACTCTAAATCAAACACGGTTTGTGCTAGCTTCTTGAAACTTGACACAGTAAAGCAGTTTCACATTCTAACTCTATGTTTTGTTTCCTTTTCATGTAGCCCTAAGCAGTGACTGCCGAGAAACACTTTCATTGAAAGGGGTTGCAAGCTTCCAAAAATTACGAGTCTTCAGAAATCTCAGCAAATATTTTTTCACCCAAACTAGATGATACTTTCAGGTAATGATCAGTACACTAAGCCCTCTTGGTTCCCCAAATTTCGTTCTTCTATGTTGAAGCGTTCGTTTACACTAACAGTTTCCACTCTGGCATTTCACTCTGTTTTCTCCTATATTGATAGATGTATTTGGAACTCTAAATCAAACACGGTTTGTGCTAGCTTCTTGAAACTTGACACAGTAAAGCAGTTTCACATTCTAACTCTATGTTTTGTTTCCTTTTCATGTAGCTTTAAGCAGTGACTGGCGAGAAACACTTCCATTGAAAGGGGTTGCAGGCTTCCAAAAATTACGAGTCTCCAGATATCTCAGCAAATATTTTTTCACCCAAACTGGATGATACTTTCAGGTAATGATCAGTACACTAAGCCCACTTGGTTCTCCAAATTTCATTCTTCTATGTTGAAGCGTTCGTTTCCAGTAACAGTTTCCATTCTGGCATTTCACTCTGTTTTCTCCTATATTGATAGATGTATTTGGAACTCTAAATCAAACACGGTTTGTGCTAGCTTCTTGAAACTTGACACAGTAAAGCAGTTTCACATTCTAACTCTATGTTTTGTTTCCTTTTCATGTAGCCCTAAGCAGTGACTGGTGAGAAACACTTTCATTGAAAGGGGTTGCAAGCTTCCAAAAATTACGAGTCTCCAGAAATCTCAGCAAATATTTTTTCACCCAAACTAGATGATACTTTCAGGTAATGATCAGTACACTAAGCCCTCTTGGTTCCCCAAATTTCGTTCTTCTATGTTGAAGCGTTCGTTTCCAGTAACAGTTTGAATTTTGTCGTTTCACTCTGTTTTCTCCTATATTGATAGATGTATTTGGAACTCTAAATCAAACACGGTTTGTGCTAGCTTCTTGAAACTTCACACAGTAAAGCAGTTTCACATTGTAACTCTATGTTTTGTTTCCTTTTTATGTAGCTTTAAGCAGTGACTGGCGAGAAACACTTTCATTGAAAGGGGTTGCAAGCTTCCAAAAATTACGAGTCTCCAGAAATCTCAGCAAATATTTTTTCACCCAAACTGGATGATACTTTCAGGTAATGATCAGTACACTAAGCCCACTTGGTTCTCCAAATTTCATTCTTCTATGTTGAAGCGTTCGTTTCCAGTAACAGTTTCCATTCTGGCATTTCACTCTGTTTTCTCCTATATTGATAGATGTATTTGGAACTCTAAATCAAACACGGTTTGTGCTAGCTTCTTGAAACTTGACACAGTAAAGCAGTTTCACATTCTAACTCTATGTTTTGTTTCCTTTTCATGTAGCCCTAAGCAGTGACTGGCGAGAAACACTTTCATTGAAAGGGGTTGCAAGCTTCCAAAAATTACGAGTCTCCAGAAATCTCAGCAAATATTTTTTCACCCAAACTGCATGATACTTTCAGGTAATGATCAGTACACTAAGCCCACTCGGTTCTCCAAATTTCATTCTTCTATGTTGAAGCGTTCGTTTCCAGTAACAGTTTCCATTCTGGCATTTCACTCTGTTTTCTCCTATATTGATAGATGTATTTGGAACTCTAAATCAAACACGGTTTGTGCTAGCTTCTTGAAACTTGACACAGTAAAGCAGTTTCACATTCTAACTCTATGTTTTGTTTCCTTTTCTTGTAGCCCTAAGCAGAGACTGGCGAGAAACACTTTCATTGAAAGGGGTTGCAAGCTTCTAAAAATTACGAGTCTCCAGAAATCTCAGCAAATATTTTTTCACCCAAACTGGATGATACTTTCAGGTAATGATCAGTACACCTGGCCCACTTGGTTCTCCATATTTCGTTCTTCTATGTTGAAGCGTTCGTTTACACTAACAGTTTCCACTCTGGCATTTCACTCTGTTTTCTCCTATATTGATAGATGTATATGGAACTCTAAATCAAACACGGTTGGTGCTAGCTTCTTGAAACTTGACACAGTAAAGCAGTTTCACATTCTAACTCTATGTTTTGTTTCTTTTTCATGTAGCCCTAAGCAGTGACTGGCGAGAAACACTTTCATTGAAAGGGGTTGCAAGCTTCCAAAAATTACGAGTCTCCAGAAATCTCAGCAAATATTTTTTCACCCAAACTGCATGATACTTTCAGGTAATGATCAGTACACTAAGCCCACTTGGTTCCCCAAATTTCGTTCTTCTATGTTGAAGCGTTCGTTTCCAGTAACAGTTTGAATTTTTGCGTTTCACTCTGTTTTCTCCTATATTGATAGATGTATTTGGAACTCTAAATCAAACACGGTTTGTGCTAGCTTCTTGAAACTTGACACAGTAAAGCAGTTTCACATTCTAACTCTATGTTTTGTTTCCTTTTCATGTAGCTTTAAGCAGTGACTGGCGAGAAACACTTCCATTGAAAGGGGTTGCAGGCTTCCAAAAATTACGAGTCTCCAGATATCTCAGCAAATATTTTTTCACCCAAACTGGATGATACTTTCAGGTAATGATCAGTACACTAAGCCCACTTGGTTCTCCAAATTTCATTCTTCTATGTTGAAGCGTTCGTTTCCAGTAACAGTTTCCATTCTGGCATTTCACTCTGTTTTCTCCTATATTGATAGATGTATTTGGAACTCTAAATCAAACACGGTTTGTGCTAGCTTCTTGAAACTTGACACAGTAAAGCAGTTTCACATTCTAACTCTATGTTTTGTTTCCTTTTCATGTAGCCCTAAGCAGTGACTGGTGAGAAACACTTTCATTGAAAGGGGTTGCAAGCTTCCAAAAATTACGAGTCTTCAGAAATCTCAGCAAATATTTTTTCACCCAAACTGGATGATACTTTCGGGTAATGATCAGTACACTAAGCCCACTTGGTTCCCCAAATTTCGTTCTTCTATGTTGAAGCGTTCGTTTCCAGTAACAGTTTGAATTTTGTCGTTTCACTCTGTTTTCTCCTATATTGATAGATGTATTTGGAACTCTAAATCAAACACGGTTTGTGCTAGCTTCTTGAAACTTGACACAGTAAAGCAGTTTCACATTGTAACTCTATGTTTTGTTTCCTTTTCATGTAGCTTTAAGCAGTGACTGGCGAGAAACACTTTCATTGAAAGGGGTTGCAAGCTTCTAAAAATTACGAGTCTCCAGAAATCTCAGCAAATATTTTTTCACCCAAACTGGATGATACTTTCACGTAATGATCAGTACACTTGGCCCACTTTGTTCTCCAAATTTCGTTCTTCTATGTTGAAGCGTTCGTTTCCAGTAACAGTTTCCATTCTGGCATTTCACTCTGTTTTCTCCTATATTGATAGATGTATTTGGAACTCTAAATCAAACACGGTTTGTGCTAGCTTCTTGAAACTTGACACAGTAAAGCAGTTTCACATTGTAACTCTATGTTTTGTTTCCTTTTCATGTAGCTTTAAGCAGAGACTGGCGAGAAACACTTTCATTGAAAGGGGTTGCAAGCTTCTAAAAATTACGAGTCTCCAGAAATCTCAGCAAATATTTTTTCACCCAAACTGGATGATACTTTCAGGTAATGATCAGTACACTTGGCCCACTTGGTTCTCCATATTTCGTTCTTCTATGTTGAAGCGTTCGTTTCCAGTAACAGTTTGAATTTTTGCGTTTCACTCTGTTTTCTCCTATATTGATAGATGTATTTGGAACTCTAAATCAAACACAGTTTGTGCTAGCTTCTTGAAACTTGACACAGTAAAGCAGTTTCACATTCTAACTCTATGTTTTGTTTCCTTTTCATGTAGCCCTAAGCAGTGACTGGCGAGAAACACTTTCATTGAAAGGGGTTGCAAGCTTCCAAAAATTACGAGTCTCCAGAAATCTCAGCAAATATTTTTTCACCCAAACTAGATGATACTTTCAGGTAATGATCAGTACACTAAGCCCTCTTGGTTCCCCAAATTTCGTTCTTCTATGTTGAAGCGTTCGTTTCCAGTAACAGTTTGAATTTTGTCGTTTCACTCTGTTTTCTCCTATATTGATAGATGTATTTGGAACTCTAAATCAAACACGGTTTGTGCTAGCTTCTTGAAACTTCACACAGTAAAGCAGTTTCACATTGTAACTCTATGTTTTGTTTCCTTTTTATGTAGCTTTAAGCAGTGACTGGCGAGAAACACTTTCATTGAAAGGGGTTGCAAGCTTCCAAAAATTACGAGTCTCCAGAAATCTCAGCAAATATTTTTTCACCCAAACTGGATGATACTTTCAGGTAATGATCAGTACACTAAGCCCACTTGGTTCTCCAAATTTCATTCTTCTATGTTGAAGCGTTCGTTTCCAGTAACAGTTTCCATTCTGGCATTTCACTCTGTTTTCTCCTATATTGATAGATGTATTTGGAACTCTAAATCAAACACGGTTTGTGCTAGCTTCTTGAAACTTGACACAGTAAAGCAGTTTCACATTCTAACTCTATGTTTTGTTTCCTTTTCATGTAGCCCTAAGCAGTGACTGGCGAGAAACACTTTCATTGAAAGGGGTTGCAAGCTTCCAAAAATTACGAGTCTCCAGAAATCTCAGCAAATATTTTTTCACCCAAACTGCATGATACTTTCAGGTAATGATCAGTACACTAAGCCCACTCGGTTCTCCAAATTTCATTCTTCTATGTTGAAGCGTTCGTTTCCAGTAACAGTTTCCATTCTGGCATTTCACTCTGTTTTCTCCTATATTGATAGATGTATTTGGAACTCTAAATCAAACACGGTTTGTGCTAGCTTCTTGAAACTTGACACAGTAAAGCAGTTTCACATTCTAACTCTATGTTTTGTTTCCTTTTCTTGTAGCCCTAAGCAGAGACTGGCGAGAAACACTTTCATTGAAAGGGGTTGCAAGCTTCTAAAAATTACGAGTCTCCAGAAATCTCAGCAAATATTTTTTCACCCAAACTGGATGATACTTTCAGGTAATGATCAGTACACCTGGCCCACTTGGTTCTCCATATTTCGTTCTTCTATGTTGAAGCGTTCGTTTACACTAACAGTTTCCACTCTGGCATTTCACTCTGTTTTCTCCTATATTGATAGATGTATATGGAACTCTAAATCAAACACGGTTGGTGCTAGCTTCTTGAAACTTGACACAGTAAAGCAGTTTCACATTCTAACTCTATGTTTTGTTTCTTTTTCATGTAGCCCTAAGCAGTGACTTGCGAGAAACACTTTCATTGAAAGGGGTTGCAAGCTTCCAAAAATTACGAGTCTCCAGAAATCTCAGCAAATATTTTTTCACCCAAACTGCATGATACTTTCAGGTAATGATCAGTACACTAAGCCCACTTGGTTCCCCAAATTTCGTTCTTCTATGTTGAAGCGTTCGTTTCCAGTAACAGTTTGAATTTTTGCGTTTCACTCTGTTTTCTCCTATATTGATAGATGTATTTGGAACTCTAAATCAAACACGGTTTGTGCTAGCTTCTTGAAACTTGACACAGTAAAGCAGTTTCACATTCTAACTCTATGTTTTGTTTCCTTTTCATGTAGCCCTAAGCAGTGACTGGCGAGAAACACTTTCATTGAAAGGGGTTGCAAGCTTCCAAAAATTACGAGTCTCCAGAAATCTCAGCAAATATTTTTTCACCCAAACTGGATGATACTTTCAGGTAATGATCAGTACACTAAGCCCTCTTGGTTCCCCAAATTTCGTTCTTCTATGTTGAAGCGTTCGTTTCCAGTAACGGTTTGAATTTTGTCGTTTCACTCTGTTTTCTCCTATATCGATAGATGTATTTGGAACTCTAAATCAAACACGGTTTGTGCTAGCTTCTTGAAACTTGACACAGTAAAGCAGTTTCACATTCTAACTCTATGTTTTGTTTCCTTTTCATGTAGCTTTAAGCAGTGACTTGCGAGAAACACTTTCATTGAAAGGGGTTGCAAGTTTCCAAAAATTACGAGTCTCCAGAAATCTCAGCAAATATTTTTTCACCCAAACTGGATGATACTTTCAGGTAATGATCAGTACACTAAGCCCACTTGGTTCTCCAAATTTCATTCTTCTATGTTGAAGCGTTCGTTTCCAGTAACAGTTTCCATTCTGGCATTTCACTCTGTTTTCTCCTATATTGATAGATGTATTTGGAACTCTAAATCAAACACGGTTTGTGCTACCTTCTTGAAACTTGACACAGTAAAGCAGTTTCACATTCTAACTCTATGTTTTGTTTCCTTTTCATGTAGCCCTAAGCAGTGACTGGCGAGAAACACTTTCATTGAAAGGGGTTGCAAGCTTCCAAAAATTACGAGTCTCCAGAAATCTCAGCAAATATTTTTTCACCCAAACTGCATGATACTTTCAGGTAATGATCAGTACACTAAGCCCACTTGGTTCCCCAAATTTCGTTCTTCTATGTTGAAGCGTTCGTTTCCAGTAACAGTTTGAATTTTGTCGTTTCACTCTGTTTTCTCCTATATTGATAGATGTATTTGGAACACTAAATCAAACACGGTTTGTGCTAGCTTCTTGAAACTTGACACAATAAAGCAGTTTCACATTGTAACTCTATGTTTTGTTTCCTTTTCATGTAGCTTTAAGCAGTGACTGGTGAGAAACACTTTCATTGAAAGGGGTTGCAAGCTTCCAAAAATTACGAGTCTCCAGAAATCTCAGCAAATACTTTTTCACCCAAACTGGATGATACTTTCAGGTAATGATCAGTACACTAAGCCCACTCGGTTCTCCAAATTTCATTCTTCTATGTTGAAGCGTTCGTTTCCAGTAACAGTTTCCATTCTGGCATTTCACTCTGTTTTCTCCTATATTGATAGATGTATTTGGAACTCTAAATCAAACACGGTTTGTGCTAGCTTCTTGAAACTTGACACAGTAAAGCAGTTTCACATTCTAACTCTATGTTTTGTTTCCTTTTCTTGTAGCCCTAAGCAGAGACTGGCGAGAAACACTTTCATTGAAAGGGGTTGCAAGCTTCTAAAAATTACGAGTCTCCAGAAATCTCAGCAAATATTTTTTCACCCAAACTGGATGATACTTTCAGGTAATGATCAGTACACTTGGCCCACTTGGTTCTCCATATTTCGTTCTTCTATGTTGAAGCGTTCGTTTACACTAACAGTTTCCACTCTGGTATTTCACTCTGTTTTCTCCTATATTGATAGATGTATTTGGAACTCTAAATCAAACACGGTTTGTGCTAGCTTCTTGAAACTTGACACAGTAAAGCAGTTTCACATTCTAACTCTAAGTTTTGTTTCTTTTTCATGTAGCCCTAAGCAGTGACTGGCGAGAAACACTTTCATTGAAAGGGGTTGCAAGCTTCCAAAAATTACGAGTCTCCAGAAATCTCAGCAAATATTTTTTCACCCAAACTGCATGATACTTTCAGGTAATGATCAGTACACTAAGCCCACTTGGTTCCCCAAATTTCGTTCTTCTATGTTGAAGCGTTCGTTTCCAGTAACAGTTTGAATTTTTGCGTTTCACTCTGTTTTCTCCTATATTGATAGATGTATTTGGAACTCTAAATCAAACACGGTTTGTGCTAGCTTCTTGAAACTTGACACAGTAAAGCAGTTTCACATTGTAACTCTATGTTTTGTTTCCTTTTCATGTAGCCCTAAGCAGTGACTGCCGAGAAACACTTTCATTGAAAGGGGTTGCAAGCTTCCAAAAATTACGAGTCTTCAGAAATCTCAGCAAATATTTTTTCACCCAAACTAGATGATACTTTCAGGTAATGATCAGTACACTAAGCCCTCTTGGTTCCCCAAATTTCGTTCTTCTATGTTGAAGCGTTCGTTTACACTAACAGTTTCCACTCTGGCATTTCACTCTGTTTTCTCCTATATTGATAGATGTATTTGGAACTCTAAATCAAACACGGTTTGTGCTAGCTTCTTGAAACTTGACACAGTAAAGCAGTTTCACATTCTAACTCTATGTTTTGTTTCCTTTTCATGTAGCTTTAAGCAGTGACTGGCGAGAAACACTTTCATTGAAAGGGGTTGCAAGCTTCCAAAAATTACGAGTCTCCAGAAATCTCATCAAATATTTTTTCACCCAAACTGGATGATACTTTCAGGTAATGATCAGTACACTAAGCCCACTTGGTTCTCCAAATTTCATTTTTCTATGTTGAAGCGTTCGTTTCCAGTAACAGTTTCCATTCTGGCATTTCACTCTGTTTTCTGCTATATTGATAGATGTATTTGGAACTCTAAATCAAACACGGTTTGTGCTAGCTTCTTGAAACTTGACACAGTAAAGCAGTTTCACATTCTAACTCTATGTTTTGTTTCCTTTTCATGTAGCCCTAAGCAGTGACTGGCGAGAAACACTTTCATTGAAAGGGGTTGCAAGCTTCCAAAAATTACGAGTCTTCAGAAATCTCAGCAAATATTTTTTCACCCAAACTGGATGATACTTTCGGGTAATGATCAGTACACTAAGCCCACTTGGTTCCCCAAATTTCGTTCTTCTATGTTGAAGCGTTCGTTTCCAGTAACAGTTTGAATTTTGTCGTTTCACTCTGTTTTCTCCTATATTGATAGATGTATTTGGAACTCTAAATCAAACACGGTTTGTGCTAGCTTCTTGAAACTTGACACAGTAAAGCAGTTTCACATTGTAACTCTATGTTTTGTTTCCTTTTCTTGTAGCCGTAAGCAGAGACTGGCGAGAAACACTTTCATTGAAAGGGGTTGCAAGCTTCTAAAAATTACGAGTCTCCAGAAATCTCAGCAAATATTTTTTCACCCAAACTGGATGATACTTTCAGGTAATGATCAGTACACTTGGCCCACTTGGTTCTCCATATTTCGTTCTTCTATGTTGAAGCGTTCGTTTACACTAACAGTTTCCACTCTGGCATTTCACTGTTTTCTCCTATATTGATAGATGTATTTGGAACTCTAAATCAAACACGGTTTGTGCTAGCTTCTTGAAACTTGACACAGTAAAGCAGTTTCACATTCTAACTCTATGTTTTGTTTCTTTTTCATGTAGCCCTAAGCAGTGACTGGCGAGAAACACTTTCATTGAAAGGGGTTGCAAGCTTCCAAAAATTACGAGTCTCCAGAAATCTCAGCAAATATTTTTTCACCCAAACTGCATGATACTTTCAGGTAATGATCAGTACACTAAGCCCACTTGGTTCCCCAAATTTCGTTCTTCTATGTTGAAGTGTTCGTTTCCAGTAACAGTTTGAATTTTTGCGTTTCACTCTGTTTTCTCCTATATTGATAGATGTATTTGGAACTCTAAATCAAACACGGTTTGTGCTAGCTTCTTGAAACTTGACACAGTAAAGCAGTTTCACATTGTAACTCTATGTTTTGTTTCCTTTTCATGTAGCCCTAAGCAGTGACTGGCGAGAAACACTTTCATTGAAAGGGGTTGCAAGCTTCCAAAAATTACGAGTCTCCAGAAATCTCAGCAAATATTTTTTCACCCAAACTAGATGATACTTTCAGGTAATGATCAGTACACTAAGCCCTCTTGGTTCCCCAAATTTCGTTCTTCTATGTTGAAGCATTCGTTTCCAGTAACAGTTTGAATTTTGTCGTTTCACTCTGTTTTCTCCTATATTGATAGATGTATTTGGAACTCTAAATCAAACACGGTTTGTGCTAGCTTCTTGAAACTTGACACAGTAAAGCAGTTTCACATTGTACCTCTATGTTTTGTTTCCTTTTCATGTAGCTTTAAGCAGTGACTGGCGAGAAACACTTTCATTGAAAGGGGTTGCAAGCTTCTAAAAATTACGAGTCTCCAGAAATCTCAGCAAATATTTTTTCACCCAAACTGGATGATACTTTCACGTAATGGTCAGTACACTTGGCCCACTTGGTTCTCCAAATTTCGTTCTTCTATGTTGAAGCGTTCGTTTCCAGTAACAGTTTCCATTCTGGCATTTCACTCTGTTTTCTCCTATATTGATAGATGTATTTGGAACTCTAAATCAAACACGGTTTGTGCTAGCTTCTTGAAACTTCACACAGTAAAGCAGTTTCACATTGTAACTCTATGTTTTGTTTCCTTTTCATGTAGCTTTAAGCAGTGACTGGCGAGAAACACTTTCATTGAAAGGGGTTGCAAGCTTCCAAAAATTACGAGTCTCCAGAAATCTCAGCAAATATTTTTTCACCCAAACTGAATGATACTTTCAGGTAATGATCAGTACACTAAGCCCACTCGGTTCTCCAAATTTCATTCTTCTATGTTGCAGCGTTCGTTTCCAGTAACAGTTTCCATTCTGGCATTTCACTCTGTTTTCTCCTATATTGATAGATGTATTTGGAACTCTAAATCAAACACGGTTTGTGCTAGCTTCTTGAAACTTGACACAGTAAAGCAGTTTCACATTCTAACTCTATGTTTTGTTTCCTTTTCTTGTAGCCCTAAGCAGAGACTGGCGAGAAACACTTTCATTGAAAGGGGTTGCAAGCTTCTAAAAATTATGAGTCTCCAGAAATCTCAGCAAATATTTTTTCACCCAAACTGGATGATACTTTCAGGTAATGATCAGTACACTTGGCCCACTTGGTTCTCCATATTTCGTTCTTCTATGTTGAAGCGTTCGTTTACACTAACAGTTTCCACTCTGGCATTTCACTCTGTTTTCTCCTATATTGATAGATGTATTTGGAACTCTAAATCAAACACGGTTTGTGCTAGCTTCTTGAAACTTGACACAGTAAAGCAGTTTCACATTCTAACTCTATGTTTTGTTTCTTTTTCATGTAGCCCTAAGCAGTGACTGGCGAGAAACACTTTCATTGAAAGGGGTTGCAAGCTTCCAAAAATTACGAGTCTCCAGAAATCTCAGCAAATATTTTTTCACCCAAACTGCATGATACTTTCAGGTAATGATCAGTACACTAAGCCCACTTGGTTCCCCAAATTTCGTTCTTCTATGTTGAAGCGTTCGTTTCCAGTAACAGTTTGAATTTTTGCGTTTCACTCTGTTTTCTCCTATATTGATAGATGTATTTGGAACTCTAAATCAAACACGGTTTGTGCTAGCTTCTTGAAACTTGACACAGTAAAGCAGTTTCACATTCTAACTCTATGTTTTGTTTCCTTTTCATGTAGCCCTAAGCAGTGACTGGCGAGAAACACTTTCATTGAAAGGGGTTGCAAGCTTCCAAAAATTACGAGTCTCCAGAAATCTCAGCAAATATTTTTTCACCCAAACTGCATGATACTTTCAGGTAATGATCAGTACACTAAGCCCACTTGGTTCCCCAAATTTCGTTCTTCTATGTTGAAGCGTTCGTTTCCAGTAACAGTTTGAATTTTTGCGTTTCACTCTGTTTTCTCCTATATTGATAGATGTATTTGGAACTCTAAATCAAACACGGTTTGTGCTAGCTTCTTGAAACTTGACACAGTAAAGCAGTTTCACATTCTAACTCTATGTTTTGTTTCTTTTTCATGTAGCCCTAAGCAGTGACTGGCGAGAAACACTTTCATTGAAAGGGGTTGCAAGCTTCTAAAAATTACGAGTCTCCAGAAATCTCAGCAAATATTTTTTCACCCAAACTGGATGATACTTTCACGTAATGATCAGTACACTTGGCCCACTTGGTTCTCCAAATTTCGTTCTTCTATGTTGAAGCGTTCGTTTCCAGTAACAGTTTCCATTCTGGCATTTCACTCTGTTTTCTCCTATATTGATAGATGTATTTGGAACTCTAAATCAAACACGGTTTGTGCTAGCTTCTTGAAACTTCACACAGTAAAGCAGTTTCACATTGTAACTCTATGTTTTGTTTCCTTTTCATGTAGCTTTAAGCAGTGACTGGCGAGAAACACTTTCATTGAAAGGGGTTGCAAGCTTCCAAAAATTACGAGTCTCCAGAAATCTCAGCAAATATTTTTTCACCCAAACTGAATGATACTTTCAGGTAATGATCAGTACACTAAGCCCACTTGGTTCTCCAAATTTCATTCTTCTATGTTGAAGCGTTCGTTTCCAGTAACAGTTTCCATTCTGGCATTTCACTCTGTTTTCTCCTATATTGATAGATGTATTTGGAACTCTAAATCAAACACGGTTTGTGCTAGCTTCTTGAAACTTGACACAGTAAAGCAGTTTCACATTCTAACTCTATGTTTTGTTTCCTTTTCATGTAGCCCTAAGCAGTGACTGGCGAGAAACACTTTCATTGAAAGGGGTTGCAAGCTTCCAAAAATTACGAGTCTCCAGAAATCTCAGCAAATATTTTTTCACCCAAACTGGATGATACTTTCAGGTAATGATCAGTACACTAAGCCCACTTGGTTCCCCAAATTTCGTTCTTCTATGTTGAAGCGTTCGTTTCCAGTAACAGTTTGAATTTTGTCGTTTCACTCTGTTTTCTCCTATATTGATAGATGTATTTGGAACACTAAATCAAACACGGTTTGTGCTAGCTTCTTGAAACTTGACACAGTAAAGCAGTTTCACATTCTAACTCTATTTTTTTTTTCCTTTTCATGTAGCTTTAAGCAGTGACTGGCGAGAAACACCTTCATTGAAAGGGGTTGCAAGCTTCCAAAAATTACGAGTCTCCAGAAATCTCAGCAAATATTTTTTCACCCAAACTGGATGATACTTTCAGGTAATGATCAGTACACTAAGCCCACTCGGTTCTCCAAATTTCATTCTTCTATGTTGAAGCGTTCGTTTCCAGTAACAGTTTCCATTCTGGCATTTCACTCTGTTTTCTCCTATATTGATAGATGTATTTGGAACTCTAAATCAAACACGGTTTGTGCTAGCTTCTTGAAACTTGACACAGTAAAGCAGTTTCACATTCTAACTCTATGTTTTGTTTCCTTTTCTTGTAGCCCTAAGCAGAGACTGGTGAGAAACACTTTCATTGAAAGGGGTTGCAAGCTTCTAAAAATTACGAGTCTCCAGAAATCTCAGCAAATATTTTTTCACCCAAACTGGATGATACTTTCAGGTAATGATCAGTACACTTGGCCCACTTGGTTCTCCATATTTCGTTCTTCTATGTTGAAGCGTTCGTTTACACTAACAGTTTCCACTCTGGCATTTCACTCTGTTTTCTCCTATATTGATAGATGTATTTGGAACTCTAAATCAAACACGGTTTGTGCTAGCTTCTTGAAACTTGACACAGTAAAACAGTTTCACATTCTAACTCTATGTTTTGTTTCTTTTTCATGTAGCCCTAAGCAGTGACTGGCGAGAAACACTTTAATTGAAAGGGGTTGCAAGCTTCCAAAAATTACGAGTCTCCAGAAATCTCAGCAAATATTTTTTCACCCAAACTGCATGATACTTTCAGGTAATGATCAGTACACTAAGCCCACTTGGTTCCCCAAATTTCGTTCTTCTATGTTGAAGCGTTCGTTTCCAGTAACAGTTTGAATTTTTGCGTTTCACTCTGTTTTCTCCTATATTGATAGATGTATTTGGAACTCTAAATCAAACACGGTTTGTGCTAGCTTCTTGAAACTTGACACAGTAAAGCAGTTTCACATTCTAACTCTATGTTTTGTTTCCTTTTCATGTAGCCCTAAGCAGTGACTGGCGAGAAACACTTTCATTGAAAGGGGTTGCAAGCTTCCAAAAATTACGAGTCTCCAGAAATCTCAGCAAATATTTTTTCACCCAAACTAGATGATACTTTCAGGTAATGATCAGTACACTAAGCCCTCTTGGTTCCCCAAATTTCGTTCTTCTATGTTGAAGCGTTCGTTTCCAGTAACAGTTTGAATTTTGTCGTTTCACTCTGTTTTCTCCTATATTGATAGATGTATTTGGAACTCTAAATCAAACACGGTTTGTGCTAGCTTCTTGAAACTTGACACAGTAAAGCAGTTTCACATTGTAACACTATGTTTTGTTTCCTTTTCATGTAGCTTTAAGCAGTGACTGGCGAGAAACACTTTCATTGAAAGGGGTTGCAAGCTTCTAAAAATTACGAGTCTCCAGAAATCTCAGCAAATATTTTTTCACCCAAACTGGATGATACTTTCACGTAATGATCAGTACACTTGGCCCACTTGGTTCACCAAATTTCGTTCTTCTATGTTGAAGCGTTCGTTTCCACTAACAGTTTCCATTCTGGCATTTCACTCTGTTTTCTCCTATATTGATAGATGTATTTGGAACTCTAAATCAAACACGGTTTGTGCTAGCTTCTTGAAACTTCACACAGTAAAGCAGTTTCACATTGTAACTCTATGTTTTGTTTCCTTTTCATGTAGCTTTAAGCAGTGACTGGCGAGAAACACTTTCATTGAAAGGGGTTGCAAGCTTCCAAAAATTACGAGTCTCCAGAAATCTCAGCAAATATTTTTTCACCCAAACTGGATGATACTTTCAGGTAATGATCAGTACACTTGGCCCACTTGGTTCTCCATATTTCGTTCTTCTATGTTGAAGCGTTCGTTTACACTAACAGTTTCCACTCTGGCATTTCACTCTGTTTTCTCCTATATTGATAGATGTATTTGGAACTCTAAATCAAACACGGTTTGTGCTAGCTTCTTGAAACTTGACACAGTAAAGCAGTTTCACATTCTAACTCTATGTTTTGTTTCCTTTTCATGTAGCCCTAAGCAGTGACTGGCGAGAAACACTTTCATTGAAAGGGGTTGCAAGCTTCCAAAAATTACGAGTCTCCAGAAATCTCAGCAAATATTTTTTCACCCAAACTGCATGATACTTTCAGGTAATGATCAGTACACTAAGCCCACTTGGTTCCCCAAATTCCGTTCTTCTATGTTGAAGCGTTCGTTTCCAGTAACAGTTTGAATTTTTGCGTTTCACTCTGTTTTCTCCTATATTGATAGATGTATTTGGAACTCTAAATCAAACACGGTTTGTGCTAGCTTCTTGAAACTTGACACAGTAAAGCAGTTTCACATTCTAACTCTATGTTTTGTTTCCTTTTCATGTAGCCCTAAGCAGTTACTGGCGAGAAACACTTTCATTGAAAGGGGTTGCAAGCTTCCAAAAATTACGAGTCTCCAGAAATCTCAGCAAATATTTTTTCACCCAAACTAGATGATACTTTCAGGTAATGATCAGTACACTAAGCCCTCTTGGTTCCCCAAATTTCGTTCTTCTATGTTGAAGCGTTCGTTTCCAGTAACAGTTTGAATTTTGTCGTTTCACTCTGTTTTCTCCTATATTGATAGATGTATTTGGAACTCTAAATCAAACACGGTTTGTGCTAGCTTCTTGAAACTTGACACAGTAAAGCAGTTTCACATTGTACCTCTATGTTTTGTTTCCTTTTCATGTAGCTTTAAGCAGTGACTGGCGAGAAACACCTTCATTGAAAGGGGTTGCAAGCTTCCAAAAATTACGAGTCTCCAGAAATCTCAGCAAATATTTTTTCACCCAAACTGGATGATACTTTCAGGTAATGATCAGTACACTAAGCCCACTCGGTTCTCCAAATTTCATTCTTCTATGTTGAAGCGTTCGTTTCCAGTAACAGTTTCCATTCTGGCATTTCTCTCTGTTTTCTCCTATATTGATAGATGTATTTGGAACTCTAAATCAAACACGGTTTGTGCTAGCTTCTTGAAACTTGACACAGTAAAGCAGTTTCACATTCTAACTCTATGTTTTGTTTCCTTTTCTTGTAGCCCTAAGCAGAGACTGGCGAGAAACACTTTCATTGAAAGGGGTTGCAAGCTTCTAAAAATTACGAGTCTCCAGAAATCTCAGCAAATATTTTTTCACCCAAACAGGATGATACTTTCAGGTAATGATCAGTACACTTGGCCCACTTGGTTCTCCATATTTCGTTCTTCTATGTTGAAGCGTTCGTTTACACTAACAGTTTCCACTCTGGCATTTCACTCTGTTTTCTCCTATATTGATAGATGTATTTGGAACTCTAAATGAAACACGGTTTGTGCTAGCTTCTTGAAACTTGACAGAGTAAAGCAGTTTCACATTCTAACTCTATGTTTTGTTTCTTTTTCATGTAGCCCTAAGCAGTGACTGGCGAGAAACACTTTCATTGAAAGGGGTTGCAAGCTTCCAAAAATTATGAGTCTCCAGAAATCTCAGCAAATATTTTTTCACCCAAACTGCATGATACTTTCAGGTAATGATCAGTACACTAAGCCCACTTGGTTTCCCAAATTTCGTTCTTCTATGTTGAAGCGTTCGTTTCCAGTAACAGTTTGAATTTTTGCGTTCCACTCTGTTTTCTCCTATATTGATAGATGTATTTGGAACTCTAAATCAAACACGGTTTGTGCTAGCTTCTTGAAACTTGACACAGTAAAGCAGTTTCACATTCTAACTCTATGTTTTGTTTCCTTTTCATGTAGCCCTAAGCAGTGACTGGCGAGAAACACTTTCATTGAAAGGGGTTGCAAGCTTCCAAAAATTACGAGTCTCCAGAAATCTCAGCAAATATTTTTTCACCCAAACTAGATGATACTTTCAGGTAATGATCAGTACACTAAGCCCTCTTGGTTCCCCAAATTTCGTTCTTCTATGTTGAAGCGTTCGTTTCCAGTAACAGTTTCCATTCTGGCATTTCACTCTGTTTTCTCCTATATTGATAGATGTATTTGGAACTCTAAATCAAACACGGTTTGTGCTAGCTTCTTGAAACTTGACACAGTAAAGCAGTTTCACATTCTAACTCTATGTTTTGTTTCCTTTTCATGTAGCCCTAAGCAGTGACTGGCGAGAAACACTTTCATTGAAAGGGGTTGCAAGCTTCCAAAAATTACGAGTCTCCAGAAATCTCAGCAAATATTTTTTCACCCAAACTGGATGATACATTCAGGTAATGATCAGTACACTAAGCCCACTTGGTTCCCCAAATTTCGTTCTTCTATGTTGCAGCGTTCGTTTCCAGTAACAGTTTGAATTTTGTCGTTTCACTCTGTTTTCTCCTATATTGATAGATGTATTTGGAACACTAAATCAAACACGGTTTGTGCTAGCTTCTTGAAACTTGACAGAGTAAAGCAGTTTCACATTCTAACTCTATGTTTTGTTTCCTTTTCATGTAGCTTTAAGCAGTGACTGGCGAGAAACACTTTCATTGAAAGGGGTTGCAAGCTTCCAAAAATTACGAGTCTCCAGAAATCTCAGCAAATATTTTTTCACCCAAACTGGATGATACTTTCAGGTAATGATCAGTACACTAAGCCCACTCGGTTCTCCAAATTTCATTCTTCTATGTTGAAGCGTTCGTTTCCAGTAACTGTTTCCATTCTGGCATTTCACTCTGTTTTCTCCTATATTGATAGATGTATTTGGAACTCTAAATCAAACACGGTTTGTGCTAGCTTCTTGAAACTTGACACAGTAAAGCAGTTTCACATTCTAACTCTATGTTTTGTTTCCTTTTCATGTAGCTTTAAGCAGTGACTGGCGAGAAACACTTTCATTGAAAGGGGTTGCAAGCTTCTAAAAATTACGAGTCTCCAGAAATCTCAGCAAATATTTTTTCACCCAAACTGGATGATACTTTCAGGTAATGATCAGTACACTAAGCCCACATGGTTCCCCAAATTTCGTTCTTCTATGTTGAAGCGTTCGTTTCCAGTAACAGTTTGAATTTTGTCGTTTCACTCTGTTTTCTCCTATATTGATAGATGTATTTGGAACACTAAATCAAACACGGTTTGTGCTAGCTTCTTGAAACTTGACACAGTAAAGCAGTTTCACATTCTAACTCTATGTTTTGTTTCCTTTTCATGTAGCTTTAAGCAGTGACTGGCGAGAAACACCTTCATTGAAAGGGGTTGCAAACTTCAAAAAATTACGAGTTTTCAGAAATCTCAGCAAATATTTTTTCACCCAAACTAGATGATACTTTCAGGTAATGATCAGTACACTAAGCCCTCTTGGTTCCCCAAATTTCGTTCTTCTATGTTGAAGCGTTCGTTTCCACTAACAGTTTCCACTCTGGCATTTCACTCTGTTTTCTCCTATATTGATAGATGTATTTGGAACTCTAAATCAAACACGGTTTGTGCTAGCTTCTTGAAACTTGACACAGTAAAGCAGTTTCACATTGTAACTCTATGTTTTGTTTCCTTTTCATGTAGCTTTAAGCAGTGACTGGCGAGAAACACTTTCATTGAAAGGGGTTGCAAGCTTCCAAAAATTACGAGTCTCCAGAAATCTCAGCAAATATTTTTTCACCCAAACTGGATGATACTTTCAGGTAATGATCAGTACACTAAGCCCACTTGGTTCTCCAAATTTCATTCTTCTATGTTGAAGCGTTCGTTTCCAGTAACAGTTTCCATTCTGGCATTTCACTCTGTTTTCTCCTATTTTGATAGATGTATTTGGAACTCTAAATCAAACACGGTTTGTGCTAGCTTCTTGAAACTTGACACAGTAAAGCAGTTTCACATTGTAACTCTATGTTTTGTTTCCTTTTCATGTAGCTTTAAGCAGTGACTGGCGAGAAACCCTTTCATTGAAAGGGGTTGCAAGCTTCTAAAAATTACGAGTCTCCAGAAATCTCAGCAAATATTTTTTCACCCAAACTGGATGATACTTTCACGTAATGATCAGTACACTTGGCCCACTTGGTTCTCCAAATTTCGTTCTTCTATGTTGAAGCGTTCGTTTCCAGTAACAGTTTCCATTCTGGCATTTCACTCTGTTTTCTCCTATATTGATAGATGTATTTGGAACTCTAAATCAAACACGGTTTGTGCTAGCTTCTTGAAACTTCACACAGTAAAGCAATTTCACATTGTAACTCTATGTTTTGTTTCCTTTTCATGTAGCTTTAAGCAGTGACTGGCGAGAAACACTTTCATTGAAAGGGGTTGCAATCTTCCAAAAATTACGAGTCTCCAGAAATCTCAGCAAATATTTTTTCACCCAAACTGGATGATACTTTCAGGTAATGATCAGTACACTAAGCCCACTTGGTTCTCCAAATTTCATTCTTCTATGTTGAAGCGTTCGTTTCCAGTAACAGTTTCCATTCTGGCATTTCACTCTGTTTTCTCCTATTTTGATAGATGTATTTGGAACTCTAAATCAAACACGGTTTGTGCTAGCTTCTTGAAACTTGACACAGTAAAGCAGTTTCACATTCTAACTCTATGTTTTGTTTCCTTTTCATGTAGCCCTAAGCAGTGACTGGCGAGAAACACTTTCATTGAAAGGGGTTGCAAGCTTCCAAAAATTACGAGTCTCCAGAAATCTCAGCAAATATTTTTTCACCCAAACTGGATGATACTTTCAGGTAATGATCAGTACACTAAGCCCACTTGGGTCCCCAAATTTCGTTCTTCTATGTTGAAGCGTTCGTTTCCAGTAACAGTTTGAATTTTGTCGTTTCACTCTGTTTTCTCCTATATTGCTAGATGTATTTGGAACACTAAATCAAACACGGTTTGTGCTAGCTTCTTGAAACTTGACACAGTAAAGCAGTTTCACATTCTAACTCTATGTTTTGTTTCCTTTTCATGTAGCTTTAAGCAGTGACTGGCGAGAAACACCTTCATTGAAAGGGGTTGCAAACTTCAAAAAATTACGAGTCTTCAGAAATCTCAGCAAATATTTTTTCACCCAAACTAGATGATACTTTCAGGTAATGATCAGTACACTAAGCCCTCTTGGTTCCCCAAATTTCGTTCTTCTATGTTGAAGCGTTCGTTTCCACTAACAGTTTCCACTCTGGCATTTCACTCTGTTTTCTCCTATATTGATAGATGTATTTGGAACTCTAAATCAAACACGGTTTGTGCTAGCTTCTTGAAACTTGACACAATAAAGCAGTTTCACATTGTAACTCTATGTTTTGTTTCCTTTTCATGTAGCTTTAAGCAGTGACTGGCGAGAAACACTTTCATTGAAAGGGGTTGCAAGCTTCCAAAAATTACGAGTCTCCAGAAATCTCAGCAAATATTTTTTCACCCAAACTGGATGATACTTTCAGGTAATGATCAGTACACTAAGCCCACTTGGTTCTCCAAATTTCATTCTTCTATGTTGAAGCGTTCGTTTCCAGTAACAGTTTCCATTCTGGCATTTCACTCTGTTTTCTCCTATTTTGATAGATGTATTTGGAACTCTAAATCAAACACGGTTTGTGCTAGCTTCTTGAAACTTGACACAGTAAAGCAGTTTCACATTGTAACTCTATGTTTTGTTTCCTTTTCATGTAGCTTTAAGCAGTGACTGGCGAGAAACCCTTTCATTGAAAGGGGTTGCAAGCTTCTAAAAATTACGAGTCTCCAGAAATCTCAGAAAATATTTTTTCACCCAAACTGGATGATACTTTCACGTAATGATCAGTACACTTGGCCCACTTGGTTCTCCAAATTTCGTTCTTCTATGTTGAAGCGTTCGTTTCCAGTAACAGTTTCCATTCTGGCATTTCACTCTGTTTTCTCCTATATTGATAGATGTATTTGGAACTCTAAATCAAACACGGTTTGTGCTAGCTTCTTGAAACTTCACACAGTAAAGCAATTTCACATTGTAACTCTATGTTTTGTTTCCTTTTCATGTAGCTTTAAGCAGTGACTGGCGAGAAACACTTTCATTGAAAGGGGTTGCAAGCTTCCAAAAATTACGAGTCTCCAGAAATCTCAGCAAATATTTTTTCACCCAAACTGGATGATACTTTCAGGTAATGATCAGTACACTAAGCCCACTTGGTTCTCCAAATTTCATTCTTCTATGTTGAAGCGTTCGTTTCCAGTAACAGTTTCCATTCTGGCATTTCACTCTGTTTTCTCCTATTTTGATAGATGTATTTGGAACTCTAAATCAAACACGGTTTGTGCTAGCTTCTTGAAACTTGACACAGTAAAGCAGTTTCACATTCTAACTCTATGTTTTGTTTCCTTTTCATGTAGCCCTAAGCAGTGACTGGCGAGAAACACTTTCATTGAAAGGGGTTGCAAGCTTCCAAAAATTACGAGTCTCCAGAAATCTCAGCAAATATTTTTTCACCCAAACTGGATGATACTTTCGGGTAATGATCAGTACACTAAGCCCACTTGGTTCCCCAAATTTCGTTCTTCTATGTTGAAGCGTTCGTTTCCAGTAACAGTTTGAATTTTGTCGTTTCACTCTGTTTTCTCCTATATTGATAGATGTATTTGGAACACTAAATCAAACACGGTTTGTGCTAGCTTCTTGAAACTTGACACAGTAAAGCAGTTTCACATTGTAACTCTATGTTTTGTTTCCTTTTCATGTAGCTTTAAGCAGTGACTGGCGAGAAACACTTTCATTGAAAGGGGTTGCAAGCTTCCAAAAATTACGAGTCTCCAGAAATCTCAGCAAATATTTTTTCACCCAAACTGGATGATACTTTCAGGTAATGATCAGTACACTAAGCCCACTTGGTTCTCCAAATTTCATTCTTCTATGTTGAAGCGTTCGTTTCCAGTAACAGTTTGAATTTTGTCGTTTCACTCTGTTTTCTCCTATATTGCTAGATGTATTTGGAACACTAAATCAAACACGGTTTGTGCTAGCTTCTTGAAACTTGACACAGTAAAGCAGTTTCACATTCTAACTCTATGTTTTGTTTCCTTTTCATGTAGCTTTAAGCAGTGACTGGCGAGAAACACCTTCATTGAAAGGGGTTGCAAGCTTCCAAAAATCACGAGTCTGCAGAAATCTCAGCAAATATTTTTTCACCCAAACTGGATGATACTTTCAGGTAATGATCAGTACACTTGGCCCACTTGGTTCTCCATATTTCGTTCTTCTATGTTGAAGCGTTCGTTTACAGTAACAGTTTCCACTCTGGCATTTCACTCTGTTTTCTCCTATATTGATAGATGTATTTGGAACTCTAAATCAAACACGGTTTGTGCTAGCTTCTTGAAACTTGACACAGTAATGCAGTTTCACATTCTAACAATATGTTTTGTTTCCTTTTCATGTAGCCCTAAGCAGTGACTGGCGAGAAACACTTTCATTGAAAGGGGTTGCAAGCTTCCAAAAATTACGAGTCTTCAGAAATCTCAGCAAATATTTTTTCACCCAAACTGGATGATACTTTCAGGTAATGATTAGTACACTAAGCCCACTTGGTTCTCCAAATTTCGTTCTTCTATGTTGAAGCGTTCGTTTCCAGTAACAGTTTGAATTTTTGCGTTTCACTCTGTTTTCTCCTATATTGATAGATGTATTTGGAACTCTAAATCAAACACGGTTTGTGCTAGCTTCTTGAAACTTGACACAGTAAAGCAGTTTCACATTCTAACTCTATGTTTTGTTTCCTTTTCATGTAGCCCTAAGCAGTGACTGGCGAGAAACACTTTCATTGAAAGGGGTTGCAAGCTTCCAAAAATTACGAGTCTCCAGAAATCTCAGCAAATATTTTTTCACCCAAACTAGATGATACTTTCAGGTAATGATCAGTACACTAAGCCCTCTTGGTTCCCCAAATTTCGTTCTTCTATGTTGAAGCGTTCGTTTCCAGTAACAGTTTGAATTTTGTCGTTTCACTCTGTTTTCTCCTATATTGATAGATGTATTTGGAACTCTAAATCAAACACGGTTTGTGCTAGCTTCTTGAAACTTGACACAGTAAAGCAGTTTCACATTGTAACTCTATGTTTTGTTTCCTTTTCATGTAGCTTTAAGCAGTGACTTGCGAGAAACACTTTCATTGAAAGGGGTTGCAAGCTTCCAAAAATTACGAGTCTCCAGAAATCTCAGCAAATATTTTTTCACCCAAACTGGATGATACTTTCAGGTAATGATCAGTACACTAAGCCCACTTGGATCTCCAAATTTCATTCTTCTATGTTGAAGCGTTCGTTTCCAGTAACAGTTTCCATTCTGGCATTTCACTCTGTTTTCTCCTATATTGATAGATGTATTTGGAACTCTAAATCAAACACGGTTTGTGCTAGCTTCTTGAAACTTGACACAGTAAAGCAGTTTCACATTCTAACTCTATGTTTTGTTTCCTTTTCATGTAGCCCTAAGCAGTGACTGGCGAGAAACACTTTCATTGAAAGGGGTTGCAAGCTTCCAAAAATTACGAGTCTCCAGAAATCTCAGCAAATATTTTTTCACCCAAACTGGATGATACTTTCAGGTAATGATCAGTACACTAAGCCCACTTGGTTCCCCAAATTTCGTTCTTCTATGTTGAAGCGTTCGTTTCCAGTAACAGTTTGAATTTTTGCGTTTCACTCTGTTTTCTCCTATATTGATAGATGTATTTGGAACACTAAATCAAACACGGTATGTGCTAGCTTCTTGAAACTTGACACAGTAAAGCAGTTTCACATTCTAACTCTATGTTTTGTTTCCTTTTCATGTAGCCCTAAGCAGTGACTGGCGAGAAACACTTTCATTGAAAGGGGTTGCAAGCTTCCAAAAATTACGAGTCTCCAGAAATCTCAGCAAATATTTTTTCACCCAAACTGGATGATACTTTCAGGTAATGATCAGTACACTAAGCCCACTTGGTTCCCCAAATTTCATTCTTCTATGTTGAAGCGTTCGTTTCCAGTAACAGTTTCCATTCTGGCATTTCACTCTGTTTTCTCCTATATTGATAGATGTATTTGGAACTCTAAATCAAACACGGTTTGTGCTAGCTTCTTGAAACTTGACACAGTAAAGCAGTTTCACATTCTAACTCTATGTTTTGTTTCCTTTTCATGTAGCTTTAAGCAGTGACTGGCGAGAAACACTTTCATTGAAAGGGGTTGCAAGCTTCTAAAAATTACGAGTCTCCAGAAATCTCAGCAAATATTTTTTCACCCAAACTGGATGATACTTTCAGGTAATGATCAGTACACTAAGCCCACTTGGTTCCCCAAATTTCGTTCTTCTATGTTGAAGCGTTCGTTTCCAGTAACAGTTTGAATTTTGTCTTTCACTCTGTTTTCTCCTATATTGATAGATGTATTTGGAACACTAAATCAAACACGGTTTGTGCTAGCTTCTTGAAACTTGACACAGTAAAGCAGTTTCACATTCTAACTCTATGTTTTGTTTCCTTTTCATGTAGCTTTAAGCAGTGACTGGCGAGAAACACCTTCATTGAAAGGGGTTGCAAGCTTCCAAAAATTACGAGTCTTCAGAAATCTCAGCAAATATTTTTTCACCCAAACTAGATGATACTTTCAGGTAATGATCAGTACACTAAGCCCTCTTGGTTCCCCAAATTTCGTTCTTCTATGTTGAAGCGTTCGTTTCCACTAACAGTTTCCACTCTGGCATTTCACTCTGTTTTCTCCTATATTGATAGATGTATTTGGAACTCTAATTCAAACACGGTTTGTGCTAGCTTCTTGAAACTTGACACAGTAAAGCAGTTTCACATTGTAACTCTATGTTTTGTTTCCTTTTCATGTAGCTTTAAGCAGTGACTGGCGAGAAACACTTTCATTGAAAGGGGTTGCAAGCTTCCAAAAATTACGAGTCTCCAGAAATCTCAGCAAATATTTTTTCACCCAAACTGGATGATACTTTCAGGTAATGATTAGTACACTAAGCCCACTTGGTTCTCCAAATTTCGTTCTTCTATGTTGAAGCGTTCGTTTCCAGTAACAGTTTGAATTTTTGCGTTTCACTCTGTTTTCTCCTATATTGATAGATGTATTTGGAACTCTAAATCAAACACGGTTTGTGCTAGCTTCTTGAAACTTGACACAGTAAAGCAGTTTCACATTCTAACTCTATGTTTTGTTTCCTTTTCATGTAGCCCTAAGCAGTGACTGGCGAGAAACACTTTCATTGAAAGGGGTTGCAAGCTTCCAAAAATTACGAGTCTCCAGAAATCTCAGCAAATATTTTTCACCCAAACTAGATGATACTTTCAGGTAATGATCAGTACACTAAGCCCTCTTGGTTCCCCAAATTTCGTTCTTCTATGTTGAAGCGTTCGTTTCCAGTAACAGTTTGAATTTTGTCGTTTCACTCTGTTTTCTCCTATATTGATAGATGTATTTGGAACTCTAAATCAAACACGGTTTGTGCTAGCTTCTTGAAACTTGACACAGTAAAGCAGTTTCACATTCTAACTCTATGTTTTGTTTCCTTTTCATGTAGCCCTAAGCAGTGACTGGCGAGAAACACTTTCATTGAAAGGGGTTGCAAGCTTCCAAAAATTACGAGTCTCCAGAAACCTCAGCAAATATTTTTTCACCCAAACTGGATGATACTTTCAGGTAATGATCAGTACACTAAGCCCACTTGGTTCTCCAAATTTCATTCTTCTATGTTGAAGCGTTCGTTTCCAGTAACAGTTTCCATTCTGGCATTTCACTCTGTTTTCTCCTATATTGATAGATGTATTTGGAACTCTAAATCAAACACGGTTTGTGCTAGCTTCTTGAAACTTGACACAGTAAAGCAGTTTCACATTCTAACTCTATGTTTTGTTTCCTTTTCATGTAGCCCTAAGCAGTGACTGGCGAGAAACACTTTCATTGAAAGGGGTTGCAAGCTTCCAAAAATTACGAGTCTCCAGAAATCTCAGCAAATATTTTTTCACCCAAACTGGATGATACTTTCAGGTAATGATCAGTACACTAAGCCCACTTGGTTCCCCAAATTTCATTCTTCTATGTTGAAGCGTTCGTTTCCAGTAACAGTTTCCATTCTGGCATTTCACTCTGTTTTCTCCTATATTGATAGATGTATTTGGAACTCTAAATCAAACACGGTTTGTGCTAGCTTCTTGAAACTTGACACAGTAAAGCAGTTTCACATTCTAACTCTATGTTTTGTTTCCTTTTCATGTAGCTTTAAGCAGTGACTGGCGAGAAACACTTTCATTGAAAGGGGTTGCAAGCTTCTAAAAATTACGAGTCTCCAGAAATCTCAGCAAATATTTTTTCACCCAAACTGGATGATACTTTCAGGTAATGATCAGTACACTAAGCCCACTTGGTTCCCCAAATTTCGTTCTTCTATGTTGAAGCGTTCGTTTCCAGTAACAGTTTGAATTTTGTCTTTCACTCTGTTTTCTCCTATATTGATAGATGTATTTGGAACACTAAATCAAACACGGTTTGTGCTAGCTTCTTGAAACTTGACACAGTAAAGCAGTTTCACATTCTAACTCTATGTTTTGTTTCCTTTTCATGTAGCTTTAAGCAGTGACTGGCGAGAAACACCTTCATTGAAAGGGGTTGCAAGCTTCCAAAAATTACGAGTCTTCAGAAATCTCAGCAAATATTTTTTCACCCAAACTAGATGATACTTTCAGGTAATGATCAGTACACTAAGCCCTCTTGGTTCCCCAAATTTCGTTCTTCTATGTTGAAGCGTTCGTTTCCACTAACAGTTTCCACTCTGGCATTTCACTCTGTTTTCTCCTATATTGATAGATGTATTTGGAACTCTAATTCAAACACGGTTTGTGCTAGCTTCTTGAAACTTGACACAGTAAAGCAGTTTCACATTGTAACTCTATGTTTTGTTTCCTTTTCATGTAGCTTTAAGCAGTGACTGGCGAGAAACACTTTCATTGAAAGGGGTTGCAAGCTTCCAAAAATTACGAGTCTCCAGAAATCTCAGCAAATATTTTTTCACCCAAACTGGATGATACTTTCAGGTAATGATTAGTACACTAAGCCCACTTGGTTCTCCAAATTTCGTTCTTCTATGTTGAAGCGTTCGTTTCCAGTAACAGTTTGAATTTTTGCGTTTCACTCTGTTTTCTCCTATATTGATAGATGTATTTGGAACTCTAAATCAAACACGGTTTGTGCTAGCTTCTTGAAACTTGACACAGTAAAGCAGTTTCACATTCTAACTCTATGTTTTGTTTCCTTTTCATGTAGCCCTAAGCAGTGACTGGCGAGAAACACTTTCATTGAAAGGGGTTGCAAGCTTCCAAAAATTACGAGTCTCCAGAAATCTCAGCAAATATTTTTCACCCAAACTAGATGATACTTTCAGGTAATGATCAGTACACTAAGCCCTCTTGGTTCCCCAAATTTCGTTCTTCTATGTTGAAGCGTTCGTTTCCAGTAACAGTTTGAATTTTGTCGTTTCACTCTGTTTTCTCCTATATTGATAGATGTATTTGGAACTCTAAATCAAACACGGTTTGTGCTAGCTTCTTGAAACTTGACACAGTAAAGCAGTTTCACATTCTAACTCTATGTTTTGTTTCCTTTTCATGTAGCCCTAAGCAGTGACTGGCGAGAAACACTTTCATTGAAAGGGGTTGCAAGCTTCCAAAAATTACGAGTCTCCAGAAATCTCAGCAAATATTTTTTCACCCAAACTGGATGATACTTTCAGGTAATGATCAGTACACTAAGCCCACTTGGTTCTCCAAATTTCATTCTTCTATGTTGAAGCGTTCGTTTCCAGTAACAGTTTCCATTCTGGCATTTCACTCTGTTTTCTCCTATATTGATAGATGTATTTGGAACTCTAAATCAAACACGGTTTGTGCTAGCTTCTTGAAACTTGACACAGTAAAGCAGTTTCACATTCTAACTCTATGTTTTGTTTCCTTTTCATGTAGCCCTAAGCAGTGACTGGCGAGAAACACTTTCATTGAAAGGGGTTGCAAGCTTCCAAAAATTACGAGTCTCCAGAAATCTCAGCAAATATTTTTTCACCCAAACTGGATGATACTTTCAGGTAATGATCAGTACACTAAGCCCACTTGGTTCACCAAATTTCGTTCTTCTATGTTGAAGCGTTCGTTTCCAGTAACAGTTTGAATTTTGTCGTTTCACTCTGTTTTCTCCTATATTGATAGATGTATTTGGAACACTAAATCAAACACGGTTTGTGCTAGCTTCTTGAAACTTGACACAGTAAAGCAGTTTCACATTCTAACTCTATGTTTTGTTTCCTTTTCATGTAGCTTTAAGCAGTGACTGGCGAGAAACACTTTCATTGAAAGGGGTTGCAAGCTTCCAAAAATTACGAGTCTCCAGAAATCTCAGCAAATATTTTTTCACCCAAACTGGATGATACTTTCAGGTAATGATTAGTACACTAAGCCCACTTGGTTCTCCAAATTTCGTTCTTCTATGTTGAAGCGTTCGTTTCCAGTAACAGTTTGAATTTTTGCGTTTCACTCTGTTTTCTCCTATATTGATAGATGTATTTGGAACTCTAAATCAAACACGGTTTGTGCTAGCTTCTTGAAACTTGACACAGTAAAGCAGTTTCATATTCTAACTCTATGTTTTGTTTCCTTTTCATGTAGCCCTAAGCAGTGACTGGCGAGAAACACTTTCATTGAAAGGGGTTGCAAGCTTCCAAAAATTACGAGTCTCCAGAAATCTCAGCAAATATTTTTTCACCCAAACTAGATGATACTTTCAGGTAATGATCAGTACACTAAGCCCTCTTGGTTCCCCAAATTTCGTTCTTCTATGTTGAAGCGTTCGTTTCCAGTAACAGTTTGAATTTTGTCGTTTCACTCTGTTTTCTCCTATATTGATAGATGTATTTGGAACTCTAAATCAAACACGGTTTGTGCTAGCTTCTTGAAACTTGACACAGTAAAGCAGTTTCACATTGCAACTCTATGTTTTGTTTGCTTTTCATGTAGCTTTAAGCAGTGACTGGCGAGAAACACTTTCATTGAAAGGGGTTGCAAGCTTCCAAAAATTACGAGTCTCCAGAAATCTCAGCAAATATTTTTTCACCCAAACTGGATGATACTTTCAGGTAATGATCAGTACACTAAGCCCACTTGGTTCTCCAAATTTCATTCTTCTATGTTGAAGCGTTCGTTTCCAGTAACAGTTTCCATTCTGGCATTTCACTCTGTTTTCTCCTATATTGATAGATGTATTTGGAACTCTAAATCAAACACGGTTTGTGCTAGCTTCTTGAAACTTGACACAGTAAAGCAGTTTCACATTCTAACTCTATGTTTTGTTTCCTTTTCATGTAGCCCTAAGCAGTGACTGGCGAGAAACACTTTCATTGAAAGGGGTTGCAAGCTTCCAAAAATTACGAGTCTCCAGAAATCTCAGCCAATATTTTTTCACCCAAACTGGATGATACTTTCAGGTAATGATCAGTACACTAAGCCCACTTGGTTCACCAAATTTCGTTCTTCTATGTTGAAGCGTTCGTTTCCAGTAACAGTTTGAATTTTGTCGTTTCACTCTGTTTTCTCCTATATTGATAGATGTATTTGGAACACTAAATCAAACACGGTTTATGCTAGCTTCTTGAAACTTGACACAGTAAAGCAGTTTCACATTCTAACTCTATGTTTTGTTTCCTTTTCATGTAGCCCTAAGCAGTGACTGGCGAGAAACACTTTCATTGAAAGGGGTTGCAAGCTTCCAAAAATTACGAGTCTCCAGAAATCTCAGCAAATATTTTTTCACCCAAACTGGATGATACTTTCAGGTAATGATCAGTACACTAAGCCCACTTGGTTCCCCAAATTTCGTTCTTCTATGTTGAAGCGTTCGTTTCCAGTAACAGTTTGAATTTTGTCGTTTCACTCTGTTTTCTCCTATATTGATAGATGTATTTGGAACACTAAATCAAACACGGTTTGTGCTAGCTTCTTGAAACTTGACACAGTAAAGCAGTTTCACATTGTAACTCTATGTTTTGTTTCCTTTTCATGTAGCTTTAAGCAGTGACTGGCGAGAAACACCTTCATTGAAAGGGGTTGCAAGCTTCCAAAAATCACGAGTCTCCAGAAATCTCAGCAAATATTTTTTCACCCAAACTGGATGATACTTTCAGGTAATGATCAGTACACTTGGCCCACTTGGTTCTCCATATTTCGTTCTTCTATGTTGAAGCGTTCGTTTACAGTAACAGTTTCCACTCTGGCATTACACTCTGTTTTCTCCTATATTGATAGATGTATTTGGAACTCTAAATCAAACACGGTTTGTGCTAGCTTCTTGAAACTTGACACAGTAATGCAGTTTCACATTGTAACTCTATGTTTTGTTTCCTTTTCATGTAGCCCTAAGCAGTGCCTGGCGAGAAACACTTTCATTGAAAGGGGTTGCAAGCTTCCAAAAATTACGAGTCTCCAGAAATCTCAGCAAATATTTTTTCACCCAAACTGGATGATACTTTCAGGTAATTATCAGTACACTAAGCCTACTTGGGTTCCCAAATTTCGATCTTCTATGTTGAAGTGTTCGTTTCCAGTAACAGTTTCCATTCTGGCATTTCACTCTGTTTTCTCCTATATTGATAGATGTATTTGGAACTCTAAATCAAACACGGTTTGTGCTAGCTTCTTGAAACTTGACACAGTAAAGCAGTTTCACATTCTAACTCTATGTTTTGTTTCCTTTTCATGTAGCTTTAAGCAGTGACTGGCGAGAAACACCTTCATTGAAAGGGGTTGCAAGCTTCCAAAAACCACGAGTCTCCAGAAATCTCAGCAAATATTTTTTCACCCAAACTGGATGATACTTTCAGGTAATGATCAGTACACTTGGCCCACTTGGTTCTCCATATTTCGTTCTTCTATGTTGAAGCGTTCGTTTACAGTAACAGTTTCCACTCTGGCATTACACTCTGTTTTCTCCTATATTGATAGATGTATTTGGAATTCTAAATCAAACACGGTTTGTGCTAGCTTCTTGAAACTTGACACAGTAATGCAGTTTCAGATTCTAACTCTATGTTTTGTTTCCTTTTCATGTAGCTTTAAGCAGTGACTGGCGAGAAACACTGTCATTGAAAGGGGTTGCAAGCTTCCAAAAATTACGAGTCTCCAGAATTCTCAGCAAATATTTTTTCACCCAAACTGCATGATACTTTCAGGTAATGATCAGTACACTAAGCCCACTTGGTTCCCCAAATTTCGTTCTTCTATGTTGAAGCGTTCGTTTCCAGTAACACTTTGAATTTTGTCGTTTCACTCTGTTTTCTCCTATATTGATAGATGTATTTGGAACACTAAATCAAACACGGTTTGTGCTAGCTTCTTGAAACTTGACACAGTAAAGCAGTTTCACATTCTAACTCTATGTTTTGTTTCCTTTTCATGTAGCTTTAAGCAGTGACTGGCGAGAAACACTTTCATTGAAAGGGGTTGCAAGCTTCCAAAAATTACGAGTCTCCAGAAATCTCAGCAAATATTTTTTCACCCAAACTGGATGATACTTTCAGGTAATGATTAGTACACTAAGCCCACTTGGTTCTCCAAATTTCGTTCTTCTATGTTGAAGCGTTCGTTTCCAGTAACAGTTTGAATTTTTGCGTTTCACTCTGTTTTCTCCTATATTGATAGATGTATTTGGAACTCTAAATCAAACACGGTTTGTGCTAGCTTCTTGAAACTTGACACAGTAAAGCAGTTTCATATTCTAACTCTATGTTTTGTTTCCTTTTCATGTAGCCCTAAGCAGTGACTGGCGAGAAACACTTTCATTGAAAGGGGTTGCAAGCTTCCAAAAATTACGAGTCTCCAGAAATCTCAGCAAATATTTTTTCACCCAAACTAGATGATACTTTCAGGTAATGATCAGTACACTAAGCCCTCTTGGTTCCCCAAATTTCGTTCTTCTATGTTGAAGCGTTCGTTTCCAGTAACAGTTTGAATTTTGTCGTTTCACTCTGTTTTCTCCTATATTGATAGATGTATTTGGAACTCTAAATCAAACACGGTTTGTGCTAGCTTCTTGAAACTTGACACAGTAAAGCAGTTTCACATTGCAACTCTATGTTTTGTTTGCTTTTCATGTAGCTTTAAGCAGTGACTGGCGAGAAACACTTTCATTGAAAGGGGTTGCAAGCTTCCAAAAATTACGAGTCTCCAGAAATCTCAGCAAATATTTTTTCACCCAAACTGGATGATACTTTCAGGTAATGATCAGTACACTAAGCCCACTTGGTTCTCCAAATTTCATTCTTCTATGTTGAAGCGTTCGTTTCCAGTAACAGTTTCCATTCTGGCATTTCACTCTGTTTTCTCCTATATTGATAGATGTATTTGGAACTCTAAATCAAACACGGTTTGTGCTAGCTTCTTGAAACTTGACACAGTAAAGCAGTTTCACATTCTAACTCTATGTTTTGTTTCCTTTTCATGTAGCCCTAAGCAGTGACTGGCGAGAAACACTTTCATTGAAAGGGGTTGCAAGCTTCCAAAAATTACGAGTCTCCAGAAATCTCAGCAAATATTTTTTCACCCAAACTGGATGATACTTTCAGGTAATGATCAGTACACTAAGCCCACTTGGTTCACCAAATTTCGTTCTTCTATGTTGAAGCGTTCGTTTCCAGTAACAGTTTGAATTTTGTCGTTTCACTCTGTTTTCTCCTATATTGATAGATGTATTTGGAACACTAAATCAAACACGGTTTATGCTAGCTTCTTGAAACTTGACACAGTAAAGCAGTTTCACATTCTAACTCTATGTTTTGTTTCCTTTTCATGTAGCCCTAAGCAGTGACTGGCGAGAAACACTTTCATTGAAAGGGGTTGCAAGCTTCCAAAAATTACGAGTCTCCAGAAATCTCAGCAAATATTTTTTCACCCAAACTGGATGATACTTTCAGGTAATGATCAGTACACTAAGCCCACTTGGTTCCCCAAATTTCGTTCTTCTATGTTGAAGCGTTCGTTTCCAGTAACAGTTTGAATTTTGTCGTTTCACTCTGTTTTCTCCTATATTGATAGATGTATTTGGAACACTAAATCAAACACGGTTTGTGCTAGCTTCTTGAAACTTGACACAGTAAAGCAGTTTCACATTGTAACTCTATGTTTTGTTTCCTTTTCATGTAGCTTTAAGCAGTGACTGGCGAGAAACACCTTCATTGAAAGGGGTTGCAAGCTTCCAAAAATCACGAGTCTCCAGAAATCTCAGCAAATATTTTTTCACCCAAACTGGATGATACTTTCAGGTAATGATCAGTACACTTGGCCCACTTGGTTCTCCATATTTCGTTCTTCTATGTTGAAGCGTTCGTTTACAGTAACAGTTTCCACTCTGGCATTACACTCTGTTTTCTCCTATATTGATAGATGTATTTGGAACTCTAAATCAAACACGGTTTGTGCTAGCTTCTTGAAACTTGACACAGTAATGCAGTTTCACATTGTAACTCTATGTTTTGTTTCCTTTTCATGTAGCCCTAAGCAGTGCCTGGCGAGAAACACTTTCATTGAAAGGGGTTGCAAGCTTCCAAAAATTACGAGTCTCCAGAAATCTCAGCAAATATTTTTTCACCCAAACTGGATGATACTTTCAGGTAATTATCAGTACACTAAGCCTACTTGGGTTCCCAAATTTCGATCTTCTATGTTGAAGTGTTCGTTTCCAGTAACAGTTTCCATTCTGGCATTTCACTCTGTTTTCTCCTATATTGATAGATGTATTTGGAACTCTAAATCAAACACGGTTTGTGCTAGCTTCTTGAAACTTGACACAGTAAAGCAGTTTCACATTCTAACTCTATGTTTTGTTTCCTTTTCATGTAGCTTTAAGCAGTGACTGGCGAGAAACACCTTCATTGAAAGGGGTTGCAAGCTTCCAAAAACCACGAGTCTCCAGAAATCTCAGCAAATATTTTTTCACCCAAACTGGATGATACTTTCAGGTAATGATCAGTACACTTGGCCCACTTGGTTCTCCATATTTCGTTCTTCTATGTTGAAGCGTTCGTTTACAGTAACAGTTTCCACTCTGGCATTACACTCTGTTTTCTCCTATATTGATAGATGTATTTGGAATTCTAAATCAAACACGGTTTGTGCTAGCTTCTTGAAACTTGACACAGTAATGCAGTTTCAGATTCTAACTCTATGTTTTGTTTCCTTTTCATGTAGCTTTAAGCAGTGACTGGCGAGAAACACTTTCATTGAAAGGGGTTGCAAGCTTCCAAAAATTACGAGTCTCCAGAAATCTCAGCAAATATTTTATCACCCAAACTGGATGATACTTTCAGGTAATGATCAGTACACTAAGCCCACTTGGTTCCCCAAATTTCGTTCTTCTATGTTGAAGCGTTCGTTTCCAGTAACAGTTTGAATTTTGTCTTTCACTCTGTTTTCTCCTATATTGATAGATGTATTTGGAACACTAAATCAAACACGGTTTGTGCTAGCTTCTTGAAACTTGACACAGTAAAGCAGTTTCACATTCTAACTCTATGTTTTGTTTCCTTTTCATGTAGCTTTAAGCAGTGACTGGCGAGAAACACCT
Source organism: Spermophilus citellus (assembly GCF_964194105.1). Classification (NCBI taxonomy): domain Eukaryota; kingdom Metazoa; phylum Chordata; class Mammalia; order Rodentia; family Sciuridae; genus Spermophilus; species Spermophilus citellus. Next base: position 83,536,078 of record NC_138185.1, on the reverse strand, counting down.
TCATTGAAAGGGGTGGCAAGCTTCCAAAAATTACGAGTCTTCAGAAATCTCAGCAAATATTTTTTCACCCAAACTAGATGATACTTTCAGGTAATGATCAGTACACTAAGCCCTCTTGGTTCCCCAAATTTCGTTCTTCTATGTTGAAGCGTTCGTTTCCACTAACAGTTTCCACTCTGGCATTTCACTCTGTTTTCTCCTATATTGATAGATGTATTTGGAACTCTAAATCAAACACGGTTTGTGCTAGCTTCTTGAAACTTGACACAGTAAAGCAGTTTCACATTGTAACTCTATGTTTTGTTTCCTTTTCATGTAGCTTTAAGCAGTGACTGGCGAGAAACACTTTCATTGAAAGGGGTTGCAAGCTTCCAAAAATTACGAGTCTGCAGAAATCTCAGCAAATATTTTTTCACCCAAACTGGATGATACTTTCAGGTAATGATCAGTACACTAAGCCCACTTGGTTCTCCAAATTTCATTCTTCTATGTTGAAGCGTTCGTTTCCCGTAACAGTTTCCATTCTGGCATTTCACTCTGTTTTCTCCTATATTGATAGATGTATTTGGAACTCTAAATCAAACACGGTTTGTACTAGCTTCTTGAAACTTGACACAGTAAAGCAGTTTCACATTCTAACTCTATGTTTTGTTTCCTTTTCATGTAGCCCTAAGCAGTGACTGGCGAGAAACACTTTCATTGAAAGGGGTTGCAAGCTTCCAAAAATTACGAGTCTCCAGAAATCTCAGCAAATATTTTTTCACCCAAACTGGATGATACTTTCAGGTAATGATCAGTACACTAAGCCCACTTGGTTCCCCAAATTTCGTTCTTCTATGTTGAAGCGTTCGTTTCCAGTAACAGTTTGAATTTTGTCGTTTCACTCTGTTTTCTCCTATATTGCTAGATGTATTTGGAACACTAAATCAAACACGGTTTGTGCTAGCTTCTTGAAACTTGACACAGTAAAGCAGTTTCACATTCTAACTCTATGTTTTGTTTCCTTTTCATGTAGCTTTAAGCAGTGACTGGCGAGAAACACCTTCATTGAAAGGGGTTGCAAGCTTCCAAAAATCACGAGTCTCCAGAAATCTCAGCAAATATTTTTTCACCCAAACTGGATGATACTTTCAGGTAATGATCAGTACACTTGGCCCACTTGGTTCTCCATATTTCGTTCTTCTATGTTGAAGCGTTCGTTTCCAGTAACAGTTTGAATTTTTGCGTTTCACTCTGTTTTCTCCTATATTGATAGATGTATTTGGAACTCTAAATCAAACACGGTTTGTGCTAGCTTCTTGAAACTTGACACAGTAAAGCAGTTTCACATTCTAACTCTATGTTTTGTTTCCTTTTCATGTAGCCCTAAGCAGTGACTGGCGAGAAACACTTTCATTGAAAGGGGTTGCAAGCTTCCAAAAATTACGAGTCTCCAGAAATCTCAGCAAATATTTTTTCACCCAAACTAGATGATACTTTCAGGTAATGATCAGTACACTAAGCCCTCTTGGTTCCCCAAATTTCGTTCTTCTATGTTGAAGCGTTCGTTTCCAGTAACAGTTTGAATTTTGTCGTTTCACTCTGTTTTCTCCTATATTGATAGATGTATTTGGAACTCTAAATCAAACACGGTTTGTGCTAGCTTCTTGAAACTTGACACAGTAAAGCAGTTTCACATTGCAACTCTATGTTTTGTTTCCTTTTCATGTAGCTTTAAGCAGTGACTGGCGAGAAACACTTTCATTGAAAGGGGTTGCAAGCTTCCAAAAATTACGAGTCTCCAGAAATCTCAGCAAATATTTTTTCACCCAAACTGGATGATACTTTCAGGTAATGATCAGTACACTAAGCCCACTTGGTTCTCCAAATTTCATTCTTCTATGTTGAAGCGTTCGTTTCCAGTAACAGTTTCCATTCTGGGATTTCACTCTGTTTTCTCCTATATTGATAGATGTATTTGGAACTCTAAATCAAACACGGTTTGTGCTAGCTTCTTGAAACTTGACACAGTAAAGCAGTTTCACATTCTAACTCTATGTTTTGTTACCTTTTCATGTAGCCCTAAGCAGTGACTGGCGAGAAACACTTTCATTGAAAGGGGTTGCAAGCTTCCAAAAATTACGAGTCTCCAGAAATCTCAGCAAATATTTTTTCACCCAAACTGGATGATACTTTCAGGTAATGATCAGTACACTAAGCCCACTTGGTTCACCAAATTTCGTTCTTCTATGTTGAAGCGTTCGTTTCCAGTAACAGTTTGAATTTTGTCGTTTCACTCTGTTTTCTCCTATATTGATAGATGTATTTGGAACACTAAATCAAACACGGTTTATGCTAGCTTCTTGAAACTTGACACAGTAAAGCAGTTTCACATTCTAACTCTATGTTTTGTTTCCTTTTCATGTAGCTTTAAGCAGTGACTGGCGAGAAACACCTTCATTGAAAGGGGTTGCAAGCTTCCAAAAATCACGAGTCTCCAGAAATCTCAGCAAATATTTTTTCACCCAAACTGGATGATACTTTCAGGTAATGATCAGTACACTTGGCCCACTTGGTTCTCCATATTTCGTTCTTCTATGTTGAAGCGTTCGTTTCCAGTAACAGTTTGAATTTTTGCGTTTCACTCTGTTTTCTCCTATATTGATAGATGTATTTGGAACTCTAAATCAAACACGGTTTGTGCTAGCTTCTTGAAACTTGACACAGTAAAGCAGTTTCACATTCTAACTCTATGTTTTGTTTCCTTTTCATGTAGCCCTAAGTAGTGACTGGCGAGAAACACTTTCATTGAAAGGGGTTGCAAGCTTCCAAAAATTACGAGTCTCCAGAAATCTCAGCAAATATTTTTTCACCCAAACTAGATGATACTTTCAGGTAATGATCAGTACACTAAGCCCTCTTGGTTCCCCAAATTTCGTTCTTCTATGTTGAAGCGTTCGTTTCCAGTAACAGTTTGAATTTTGTCGTTTCACTCTGTTTTCTCCTATATTGATAGATGTATTTGGAACTCTAAATCAAACACGGTTTGTGCTAGCTTCTTGAAACTTGACACAGTAAAGCAGTTTCACATTGTAACTCTATGTTTTGTTTCCTTTTCATGTAGCTTTAAGCAGTGACTGGCGAGAAACACTTTCATTGAAAGGGGTTGCAAGCTTCCAAAAATTACGAGTCTCCAGAAATCTCAGCAAATATTTTTTCACCCAAACTGGATGATACTTTCAGGTAATGATCAGTACACTAAGCCCACTTGGTTCTCCAAATTTCATTCTTCTATGTTGAAGCGTTCGTTTCCAGTAACAGTTTCCATTCTGGCATTTCACTCTGTTTTCTCCTATATTGATAGATGTATTTGGAACACTAAATCAAACACGGTTTGTGCTAGCTTCTTGAAACTTGACACAGTAAAGCAGTTTCACATTCTAACTCTATGTTTTGTTTCCTTTTCATGTAGCTTTAAGCAGTGACTGGCGAGAAACACTTTCATTGAAAGGGGTTGCAAGCTTCCAAAAATTACGAGTCTCCAGAAATCTCAGCAAATATTTTTTCACCCAAACTGGATGATACTTTCAGGTAATGATCAGTACACTAAGCCCACTTGGTTCTCCAAATTTCATTCTTCTATGTTGAAGCGTTCGTTTCCAGTAACAGTTTCCATTCTGGCATTTCACTCTGTTTTCTCCTATATTGATAGATGTATTTGGAACTCTAAATCAAACACGGTTTGTGCTAGCTTCTTGAAACTTGACACAGTAAAGCAGTTTCACATTCTAACTCTATGTTTTGTTTCCTTTTCATGTAGCTTTAAGCAGTGACTGGCGAGAAACACTTTCATTGAAAGGGGGTGCAAGCTTCTAAAAATTACGAGTCTCCAGAAATCTCAGCAAATATTTTTTCACCCAAACTGGATGATACTTTCAGGTAATGATCACTACACTAAGCCCACATGGTTCCCCAAATTTCGTTCTTCTATGTTGAAGCGTTCGTTTCCAGTAACAGTTTGAATTTTGTCTTTCACTCTGTTTTCTCCTATATTGATAGATGTATTTGGAACACTAAATCAAACACGGTTTGTGCTACCTTCTTGAAACTTGACACAGTAAAGCAGTTTCACATTCTAACTCTATGTTTTGTTTCCTTTTCATGTAGCTTTAAGCAGTGACTGGCGAGAAACACCTTCATTGAAAGGGGTTGCAAGCTTCCAAAAATTACGAGTCTCCAGAAATCTCAGCAAATATTTTTTCACCCAAACTAGATGATACTTTCAGGTAATGATCAGTACACTAAGCCCTCTTGGTTCCCCAAATTTCGTTTTTCTATGTTGAAGCGTTCGTTTCCACTAACAGTTTCCACTCTGGCATTTCACTCTGTTTTCTCCTATATTGATAGATGTATTTGGAACTCTAAATCAAACACGGTTTGTGCTAGCTTCTTGAAACTTGACACAGTAAAGCAGTTTCACATTGTAACTCTATGTTTTGTTTCCTTTTCATGTAGCTTTAAGCAGTGACTGGCGAGAAACACTTTCATTGAAAGGGGTTGCAAGCTTCCAAAAATTACGAGTCTCCAGAAATCTCAGCAAATATTTTTTCACCCAAACTGGATGATACTTTCAGGTAATGATCAGTACACTAAGCCCACTTGGTTCTCCAAATTTCATTCTTCTATGTTGAAGCGTTCGTTTCCAGTAACAGTTTCCATTCTGGCATTTCACTCTGTTTTCTCCTATATTGATAGATGTATTTGGAACTCTAAATCAAACACGGTTTGTACTAGCTTCTTGAAACTTGACACAGTAAAGCAGTTTCACATTCTAACTCTATGTTTTGTTTCCTTTTCATGTAGCCCTAAGAGTGACTGGTGAGAAACACTTTCATTGAAAGGGGTTGCAAGCTTCCAAAAATTACGAGTCTCCAGAAATCTCAGCAAATATTTTTTCACCCAAACTGGATGATACTTTCAGGTAATGATCAGTACACTAAGCCCACTTGGTTCCCCAAATTTCGTTCTTCTATGTTGAAGCGTTCGTTTCCAGTAACAGTTTGAATTTTGTCGTTTCACTCTGTTTTCTCCTATATTGCTAGATGTATTTGGAACACTAAATCAAACACGGTTTGTGCTAGCTTCTTGAAACTTGACACAGTAAAGCAGTTTCACATTGTAACTCTATGTTTTGTTTCCTTTTCATGTAGCTTTAAGCAGTGACTGGCAAGAAACACCTTCATTGAAAGGGGTTGCAAGCTTCCAAAAATCACGAGTCTCCAGAAATCTCAGCAAATATTTTTTCACCCAAACTGGATGATACTTTCAGGTAATGATCAGTACACTTGGCCCACTTGGTTCTCCATATTTCGTTCTTCTATGTTGAAGCGTTCGTTTACAGTAACAGTTTCCACTCTGGCATTACACTCTGTTTTCTCCTATATTGATAGATGTATTTGGAACTCTAAATCAAACACGGTTTGTGCTAGCTTCTTGAAACTTGACACAGTAATGCAGTTTCACATTCTAACAATATGTTTTGTTTCCTTTTCATGTAGCCCTAAGCAGTGACTGGCGAGAAACACTTTCATTGAAAGGGGTTGCAAGCTTCCAAAAATTACGAGTCTCCAGAAATCTCAGCAAATATTTTTTCACCCAAACTGGATGATACTTTCAGGTAATGATCAGTACACTAAGCCCACTTGGTTCTCCAAATTTCGTTCTTCTATGTTGAAGCGTTCGTTTCCAGTAACAGTTTGAATTTTTGCGTTTCACTCTGTTTTCTCCTATATTGATAGATGTATTTGGAACTCTAAATCAAACACGGTTTGTGCTAGCTTCTTGAAACTTGACACAGTAAAGCAGTTTCACATTCTAACTCTATGTTTTGTTTCCTTTTCATGTAGCCCTAAGCAGTGACTGGCGAGAAACACTTTCATTGAAAGGGGTTGCAAGCTTCCAAAAATTACGAGTCTCCAGAAATCTCAGCAAATATTTTTTCACCCAAACTGGATGATACTTTCAGGTAATGATCAGTACACTAAGCCCACTTGGTTCCCCAAATTTCGTTCTTCTATGTTGAAGCGTTCGTTTCCAGTAACAGTTTGAATTTTGTCGTTTCACTCTGTTTTCTCCTATATTGCTAGATGTATTTGGAACACTAAATCAAACACGGTTTGTGCTAGCTTCTTGAAACTTGACACAGTAAAGCAGTTTCACATTGTAACTCTATGTTTTGTTTCCTTTTCATGTAGCTTTAAGCAGTGACTGGCAAGAAACACCTTCATTGAAAGGGGTTGCAAGCTTCCAAAAATCACGAGTCTCCAGAAATCTCAGCAAATATTTTTTCACCCAAACTGGATGATACTTTCAGGTAATGATCAGTACACTTGGCCCACTTGGTTCTCCATATTTCGTTCTTCTATGTTGAAGCGTTCGTTTACAGTAACAGTTTCCACTCTGGCATTACACTCTGTTTTCTCCTATATTGATAGATGTATTTGGAACTCTAAATCAAACACGGTTTGTGCTAGCTTCTTGAAACTTGACACAGTAATGCAGTTTCACATTCTAACAATATGTTTTGTTTCCTTTTCATGTAGCCCTAAGCAGTGACTGGCGAGAAACACTTTCATTGAAAGGGGTTGCAAGCTTCCAAAAATTACGAGTCTCCAGAAATCTCAGCAAATATTTTTTCACCCAAACTGGATGATACTTTCAGGTAATGATCAGTACACTAAGCCCACTTGGTTCTCCAAATTTCGTTCTTCTATGTTGAAGCGTTCGTTTCCAGTAACAGTTTGAATTTTTGCGTTTCACTCTGTTTTCTCCTATATTGATAGATGTATTTGGAACTCTAAATCAAACACGGTTTGTGCTAGCTTCTTGAAACTTGACACAGTAAAGCAGTTTCACATTCTAACTCTATGTTTTGTTTCCTTTTCATGTAGCCCTAAGCAGTGACTGGCGAGAAACACTTTCATTGAAAGGGGTTGCAAGCTTCCAAAAATTACGAGTCTCCAGAAATCTCAGCAAATATTTTTTCACCCAAACTGGATGATACTTTCAGGTAATGATCAGTACACTAAGCCCACTTGGTTCTCCAAATTTCATTCTTCTATGTTGAAGCGTTCGTTTCCAGTAACAGTTTCCATTCTGGCATTTCACTCTGTTTTCTCCTATATTGATAGATGTATTTGGAACTCTAAATCAAACACGGTTTGTGCTAGCTTCTTGAAACTTGACACAGTAAAGCAGTTTCACATTCTAACTCTATGTTTTGTTTCCTTTTCATGTAGCCCTAAGCAGTGACTGGCGAGAAACACTTTCATTGAAAGGGGTTGCAAGCTTCCAAAAATTACGAGTCTCCAGAAATCTCAGCAAATATTTTTTCACCCAAACTGGATGATACTTTCAGGTAATGATCAGTACACTAAGCCCACTTGGTTCCCCAAATTTCGTTCTTCTATGTTGAAGCGTTCGTTTCCAGTAACAGTTTGAATTTTGTCGTTTCACTCTGTTTTCTCCCATATTGATAGATGTATTTGGAACACTAAATCAAACACGGTTTGTGCTAGCTTCTTGAAACTTGACACAGTAAAGCAGTTTCACATTCTAACTCTATGTTTTGTTTCCTTTTCATGTAGCTTTAAGCAGTGACTGGCGAGAAACACTTTCATTGAAAGGGGTTGCAAGCTTTCAAAAATTACGAGTCTCCAGAAATCTCAGCAAATATTTTTTCACCCAAACTGGATGATACTTTCAGGTAATGATCAGTACACTAAGCCCACTTGGTTCTCCAAATTTCATTCTTCTATGTTGAAGCGTTCGTTTCCAGTAACAGTTTCCATTCTGGCATTTCACTCTGTTTTCTCCTATATTGATAGATGTATTTGGAACTCTAAATCAAACACGGTTTGTGCTAGCTTCTTGAAACTTGACACAGTAAAGCAGTTTCACATTCTAACTCTATGTTTTGTTTCCTTTTCATGTAGCTCTAAGCAGTGACTGGCCAGAAACACTTTCATTGAAAGGGGTTGCAAGCTTCTAAAAATTACGAGTCTCCAGAAATCTCAGCAAATATTTTTTCACCCAAACTGGATGATACTTTCAGGTAATGATCAGTACACTAAGCCCACATGGTTCCCCAAATTTCGTTCTTCTATGTTGAAGCGTTCGTTTCCAGTAACAGTTTGAATTTTGTCTTTCACTCTGTTTTCTCCTATATTGATAGATGTATTTGGAACAGTAAATCAAACACGGTTTGTGCTAGCTTCTTGAAACTTGACACAGTAAAGCAGTTTCACATTCTAACCCTATGTTTTGTTTCCTTTTCATGTAGCTTTAAGCAGTGACTGGCGAGAAACACCTTCATTGAAAGGGGTTGCAAGCTTCCAAAAATTACGAGTCTTCAGAAATCTCAGCAAATATTTTTTCACCCAAACTAGATGATACTTTCAGGTAATGATCAGTACACGAAGCCCTCTTGGTTCCCCAAATTTCGTTCTTCTATGTTGAAGCGTTCGTTTCCACTAACAGTTTCCACTCTGGCATTTCACTCTGTTTTCTCCTATATTGATAGATGTATTTGGAACTCTAAATCAAACACGGTTTGTGCTAGCTTCTTGAAACTTGACACAGTAAAGCAGTTTCACATTGTAACTCTATGTTTTGTTTCCTTTTCATGTAGCTTTAAGCAGTGACTGGCGAGAAACACTTTCATTGAAAGGGGTTGCAAGCTTCCAAAAATTACGAGTCTCCAGAAATCTCAGCAAATATTTTTTCACCCAAACTGGATGATACTTTCAGGTAATGATCAGTACACTAAGCCCACTTGGTTCTCCAAATTTCATTCTTCTATGTTGAAGCGTTCGTTTCCAGTAACAGTTTCCATTCTGGCATTTCACTCTGTTTTCTCCTATATTGATAGATGTATTTGGAACTCTAAATCAAACACGGTTTGTACTAGCTTCTTGAAACTTGACACAGTAAAGCAGTTTCACATTCTAACTCTATGTTTTGTTTGCTTTTCATGTAGCCCTAAGCAGTGACTGGCGAGAAACACTTTCATTGAAAGGGGTTGCAAGCTTCCAAAAATTACGAGTCTCCAGAAATCTCAGCAAATATTTTTTCACCCAAACTGGATGATACTTTCAGGTAATGATCAGTACACTAAGCCCACTTGGTTCCCCAAATTTCGTTCTTCTATGTTGAAGCGTTCGTTTCCAGTAACAGTTTGAATTTTGTCGTTTCACTCTGTTTTCTCCTATATTGCTAGATGTATTTGGAACACTAAATCAAACACGGTTTGTGCTAGCTTCTTGAAACTTGACACAGTAAAGCAGTTTCACATTCTAACTCTATGTTTTGTATCCTTTTCATGTAGCTTTAAGCAGTGACTGGCGAGAAACACCTTCATTGAAAGGGGTTGCAAGCTTCCAAAAATCACGAGTATCCAGAAATCTCAGCAAATATTTTTTCACCCAAACTGGATGATACTTTCAGGTAATGATCAGTACACTTGGCCCACTTGGTTCTCCATATTTCGTTTTTGTATGTTGAAGCGTTCGTTTACAGTAACAGTTTCCACTCTGGCATTTCACTCTGTTTTCTCCTATATTGACAGATGTATTTGGAACTCTAAATCAAACACGGTTTGTGCTAGCTTCTTGAAACTTGACACAGTAATGCAGTTTCACATTCTAACAATATGTTTTGTTTCCTTTTCATGTAGCCCTAAGCAGTGACTGGCGAGAAACACTTTCATTGAAAGGGGTTGCAAGCTTCCAAAAATTACGAGTCTCCAGAAATCTCAGCAAATATTTTTTCACCCAAACTGGATGATACTTTCAGGTAATGATTAGTACACTAAGCCCACTTGGTTCTCCAAATTTTGTTCTTCTATGTTGAAGCGTTCGTTTCCAGTAACAGTTTGAATTTTTGCGTTTCACTCTGTTTTCTCCTATATTGATAGATGTATTTGGAACTCTAAATCAAACACGGTTTGTGCTAGCTTCTTGAAACTTGACACAGTAAAGCAGTTTCACATTCTAACTCTATGTTTTGTTTCCTTTTCATGTAGCCCTAAGCAGTGACTGGCGAGAAACACTTTCATTGAAAGGGGTTGCAAGCTTCCAAAAATTACGAGTCTCCAGAAATCTCAGCAAATATTTTTTCACCCAAACTGGATGATACTTTCAGGTAATGATCAGTACACTAAGCCCACTTGGTTCCCCAAATTTCGTTCTTCTATGTTGAAGCGTTCGTTTCCAGTAACAGTTTGAATTTTGTCGTTTCACTCTGTTTTCTCCTATATTGCTAGATGTATTTGGAACACTAAATCAAACACGGTTTGTGCTAGCTTCTTGAAACTTGACACAGTAAAGCAGTTTCACATTGTAACTCTATGTTTTGTTTCCTTTTCATGTAGCTTTAAGCAGTGACTGGCAAGAAACACCTTCATTGAAAGGGGTTGCAAGCTTCCAAAAATCACGAGTCTCCAGAAATCTCAGCAAATATTTTTTCACCCAAACTGGATGATACTTTCAGGTAATGATCAGTACACTTGGCCCACTTGGTTCTCCATATTTCGTTCTTCTATGTTGAAGCGTTCGTTTACAGTAACAGTTTCCACTCTGGCATTACACTCTGTTTTCTCCTATATTGATAGATGTATTTGGAACTCTAAATCAAACACGGTTTGTGCTAGCTTCTTGAAACTTGACACAGTAATGCAGTTTCACATTCTAACAATATGTTTTGTTTCCTTTTCATGTAGCCCTAAGCAGTGACTGGCGAGAAACACTTTCATTGAAAGGGGTTGCAAGCTTCCAAAAATTACGAGTCTCCAGAAATCTCAGCAAATATTTTTTCACCCAAACTGGATGATACTTTCAGGTAATGATCAGTACACTAAGCCCACTTGGTTCTCCAAATTTCGTTCTTCTATGTTGAAGCGTTCGTTTCCAGTAACAGTTTGAATTTTTGCGTTTCACTCTGTTTTCTCCTATATTGATAGATGTATTTGGAACTCTAAATCAAACACGGTTTGTGCTAGCTTCTTGAAACTTGACACAGTAAAGCAGTTTCACATTCTAACTCTATGTTTTGTTTCCTTTTCATGTAGCCCTAAGCAGTGACTGGCGAGAAACACTTTCATTGAAAGGGGTTGCAAGCTTCCAAAAATTACGAGTCTCCAGAAATCTCAGCAAATATTTTTTCACCGAAACTAGATGATACTTTCAGGTAATGATCAGTACACTAAGCCCTCTTGGTTCCCCAAATTTCGTTCTTCTATGTTGAAGCGTTCGTTTCCAGTAACAGTTTGAATTTTGTCGTTTCACTCTGTTTTCTCCTATATTGATAGATGTATTTGGAACTCTAAATCAAACACGGTTTGTGCTAGCTTCTTGAAACTTGACACAGTAAAGCAGTTTCACATTGTAACTCTATGTTTTGTTTCCTTTTCATGTAGCTTTAAGCAGTGACTGGCGAGAAACACTTTCATTGAAAGGGGTTGCAAGCTTCCAAAAATTACGAGTCTCCAGAAATCTCAGCAAATATTTTTTCACCCAAACTGGATGATACTTTCAGGTAATGATCAGTACACTAAGCCCACTTGGTTCTCCAAATTTCATTCTTCTATGTTGAAGCGTTCGTTTCCAGTAACAGTTTCCATTCTGGCATTTCACTCTGTTTTCTCCTATATTGATAGATGTATTTGGAACTCTAAATCAAACACGGTTTGTGGTAGCTTCTTGAAACTTGACACAGTAAAGCAGTTTCACATTCTAACTCTATGTTTTGTTTCCTTTTCATGTAGCCCTAAGCAGTGACTGGCGAGAAACACTTTCATTGAAAGGGGTTGCAAGCTTCCAAAAATTACGAGTCTCCAGAAATCTCAGCAAATATTTTTTCACCCAAACTGGATGATACTTTCAGGTAATGATCAGTACACTAAGCCCACTTGGTTCCCCAAATTTCGTTCTTCTATGTTGAAGCGTTCGTTTCCAGTAACAGTTTGAATTTTGTCGTTTCACTCTGTTTTCTCCCATATTGATAGATGTATTTGGAACACTAAATAAAACACGGTTTGTGCTAGCTTCTTGAAACTTGACACAGTAAAGCAGTTTCACATTCTAACTCTATGTTTTGTTTCCTTTTCATGTAGCTTTAAGCAGTGACTGGCGAGAAACACTTTCATTGAAAGGGGTTGCAAGCTTCCAAAAATTACGAGTCTCCAGAAATCTCAGCAAATATTTTTTCACCCAAACTGGATGATACTTTCAGGTAATGATCAGTACACTAAGCCCACTTGGTTCTCCAAATTTCATTCTTCTATGTTGAAGCGTTCGTTTCCAGTAACAGTTTCCATTCTGGCATTTCACTCTGTTTTCTCCTATATTGATAGATGTATTTGGAACTCTAAATCAAACACGGTTTGTGCTAGCTTCTTGAAACTTGACACAGTAAAGCAGTTTCACATTCTAACTCTATGTTTTGTTTCCTTTTCATGTAGCTCTAAGCAGTGACTGGCCAGAAACACTTTCATTGAAAGGGGTTGCAAGCTTCTAAAAATTACGAGTCTCCAGAAATCTCAGCAAATATTTTTTCACCCAAACTGGATGATACTTTCAGGTAATGATCAGTACACTAAGCCCACATGGTTCCCCAAATTTCGTTCTTCTATGTTGAAGCGTTCGTTTCCAGTAACAGTTTGAATTTTGTCTTTCACTCTGTTTTCTCCTATATTGATAGATGTATTTGGAACACTAAATCAAACACGGTTTGTGCTAGCTTCTTGAAACTTGACACAGTAAAGCAGTTTCACATTCTAACCCTATGTTTTGTTTCCTTTTCATGTAGCTTTAAGCAGTGACTGGCGAGAAACACCTTCATTGAAAGGGGTTGCAAGCTTCCAAAAATTACGAGTCTTCAGAAATCTCAGCAAATATTTTTTCACCCAAACTAGATGATACTTTCAGGTAATGATCAGTACACTAAGCCCTCTTGGTTCCCCAAATTTCGTTCTTCTATGTTGAAGCGTTCGTTTCCAGTAACAGTTTGAATTTTGTCGTTTCACTCTGTTTTCTCCTATATTGATAGATGTATTTGGAACTCTAAATCAAACACGGTTTGTGCTAGCTTCTTGAAACTTGACACAGTAAAGCAGTTTCACATTGCAACTCTATGTTTTGTTTCCTTTTCATGTAGCTTTAAGCAGTGACTGGCGAGAAACACTTTCATTGAAAGGGGTTGCAAGCTTCCAAAAATTACGAGTCTCCAGAAATCTCAGCAAATATTTTTTCACCCAAACTGGATGATACTTTCAGGTAATGATCAGTACACTAAGCCCACTTGGTTCTCCAAATTTCATTCTTCTATGTTGAAGCGTTCGTTTCCAGTAACAGTTTCCATTCTGGGATTTCACTCTGTTTTCTCCTATATTGATAGATGTATTTGGAACTCTAAATCAAACACGGTTTGTGCTAGCTTCTTGAAACTTGACACAGTAAATCAGTTTCACATTCTAACTCTATGTTTTGTTACCTTTTCATGTAGCCCTAAGCAGTGACTGGCGAGAAACACTTTCATTGAAAGGGGTTGCAAGCTTCCAAAAATTACGAGTCTCCAGAAATCTCAGCAAATATTTTTTCACCCAAACTGGATGATACTTTCAGGTAATGATCAGTACACTAAGCCCACTTGGTTCACCAAATTTCGTTCTTCTATGTTGAAGCGTTCGTTTCCAGTAACAGTTTGAATTTTGTCGTTTCACTCTGTTTTCTCCTATATTGATAGATGTATTTGGAACACTAAATCAAACACGGTTTATGCTAGCTTCTTGAAACTTGACACAGTAAAGCAGTTTCACATTCTAACTCTATGTTTTGTTTCCTTTTCATGTAGCTTTAAGCAGTGACTGGCGAGAAACACCTTCATTGAAAGGGGTTGCAAGCTTCCAAAAATCACGAGTCTCCAGAAATCTCAGCAAATATTTTTTCACCCAAACTGGATGATACTTTCAGGTAATGATCAGTACACTTGGCCCACTTGGTTCTCCATATTTCGTTCTTCTATGTTGAAGCGTTCGTTTCCAGTAACAGTTTCCATTCTGGCATTTCACTCTGTTTTCTCCTATATTGATAGATGTATTTGGAACACTAAATCAAACAAGGTTTGTGCTAGCTTCTTGAAACTTGACACAGTAAAGCAGTTTCACATTCTAACTCTATGTTTTGTTTCCTTTTCATGTAGCTTTAAGCAGTGACTGGCGAGAAACACCTTCATTGAAAGGGGTTGCAAGCTTCCAAAAATTACGAGTCTTCAGAAATCTCAGCAAATATTTTTTCACCCAAACTAGATGATACTTTCAGGTAATGATCAGTACACTAAGCCCTCTTGGTTCCCCAAATTTCGTTCTTCTATGTTGAAGCGTTCGTTTCCACTAACAGTTTCCACTCTGGCATTTCACTCTGTTTTCTCCTATATTGATAGATGTATTTGGAACTCTAAATCAAACATGGTTTGTGCTAGCTTCTTGAAACTTGACACAGTAAAGCAGTTTCACATTCTAACTCTATGTTTTGTTTCCTTTTCATGTAGCCCTAAGCAGTGACTGGCGAGAAACACTTTCATTGAAAGGGGTTGCAAGCTTCCAAAAATTACGATTCTCCAGAAATCTCAGCAAATATTTTTTCACCCAAACTGGATGATACTTTCAGGTAATGATCAGTACACTAAGCCCACTTGGTTCCCCAAATTTCGTTCTTCTATGTTGAAGCGTTCGTTTCCAGTAACAGTTTGAATTTTGTCGTTTCACTCTGTTTTCTCCTATATTGCTAGATGTATTTGGAACACTAAATCAAACACGGTTTGTGCTAGCTTCTTGAAACTTGACACAGTAAAGCAGTTTCACATTCTAACTCTATGTTTTGTTTCCTTTTCATGTAGCTTTAAGCAGTGACTGGCGAGAAACACTTTCATTGAAAGGGGTTGCAAGCTTCCAAAAATTACGAGTCTCCAGAAATCTCAGCAAATATTTTTTCACCCAAACTGGATGATACTTTCAGGTAATGATCAGTACACTAAGCCCACTTGGTTCTCCAAATTTCATTCTTCTATGTTGAAGCGTTCGTTTCCAGTAACAGTTTCCATTCTGGCATTTCACTCTGTTTTCTCCTATATTGATAGATGTATTTGGAACTCTAAATCAAACACGGTTTGTGCTAGCTTCTTGAAACTTGACACAGTAAAGCAGTTTCACATTCTAACTCTATGTTTTGTTTCCTTTTCATGTAGCTTTAAGCAGTGACTGGCGAGAAACACTTTCATTGAAAGGGGGTGCAAGCTTCTAAAAATTACGAGTCTCCAGAAATCTCAGCAAATATTTTTTCACCCAAACTGGATGATACTTTCAGGTAATGATCACTACACTAAGCCCACATGGTTCCCCAAATTTCGTTCTTCTATATTGAAGCGTTCGTTTCCAGTAACAGTTTGAATTTTGTCTTTCACTCTGTTTTCTCCTATATTGATAGATGTATTTGGAACACTAAATCAAACACGGTTTGTGCTACCTTCTTGAAACTTGACACAGTAAAGCAGTTTCACATTCTAACTCTATGTTTTGTTTCCTTTTCATGTAGCTTTAAGCAGTGACTGGCGAGAAACACCTTCATTGAAAGGGGTTGCAAGCTTCCAAAAATTACGAGTCTCCAGAAATCTCAGCAAATATTTTTTCACCCAAACTAGATGATACTTTCAGGTAATGATCAGTACACTAAGCCCTCTTGGTTCCCCAAATTTCGTTCTTCTATGTTGAAGCGTTCGTTTCCACTAACAGTTTCCACTCTGGCATTTCACTCTGTTTTCTCCTATATTGATAGATGTATTTGGAACTCTAAATCAAACACGGTTTGTGCTAGCTTCTTGAAACTTGACACAGTAAAGCAGTTTCACATTGTAACTCTATGTTTTGTTTCCTTTTCATGTAGCTTTAAGCAGTGACTGGCGAGAAACACTTTCATTGAAAGGGGTTGCAAGCTTCCAAAAATTACGAGTCTCCAGAAATCTCAGCAAATATTTTTTCACCCAAACTGGATGATACTTTCAGGTAATGATCAGTACACTAAGCCCACTTGGTTCTCCAAATTTCATTCTTCTATGTTGAAGCGTTCGTTTCCAGTAACAGTTTCCATTCTGGCATTTCACTCTGTTTTCTCCTATATTGATAGATGTATTTGGAACTCTAAATCAAACACGGTTTGTACTAGCTTCTTGAAACTTGACACAGTAAAGCAGTTTCACATTCTAACTCTATGTTTTGTTTCCTTTTCATGTAGCCCTAAGCAGTGACTGGCGAGAAACACTTTCATTGAAAGGGGTTGCAAGCTTCCAAAAATTACGAGTCTCCAGAAATCTCAGCAAATATTTTTTCACCCAAACTGGATGATACTTTCAGGTAATGATCAGTACACTAAGCCCACTTGGTTCCCCAAATTTCGTTCTTCTATGTTGAAGCGTTCGTTTCCAGTAACAGTTTGAATTTTGTCGTTTCACTCTGTTTTCTCCTATATTGCTAGATGTATTTGGAACACTAAATCAAACACGGTTTGTGCTAGCTTCTTGAAACTTGACACAGTAAAGCAGTTTCACATTGTAACTCTATGTTTTGTTTCCTTTTCATGTAGCTTTAAGCAGTGACTGGCAAGAAACACCTTCATTGAAAGGGGTTGCAAGCTTCCAAAAATCACGAGTCTCCAGAAATCTCAGCAAATATTTTTTCACCCAAACTGGATGATACTTTCAGGTAATGATCAGTACACTTGGCCCACTTGGTTCTCCATATTTCGTTCTTCTATGTTGAAGCGTTCGTTTACAGTAACAGTTTCCACTCTGGCATTACACTCTGTTTTCTCCTATATTGATAGATGTATTTGGAACTCTAAATCAAACACGGTTTGTGCTAGCTTCTTGAAACTTGACACAGTAATGCAGTTTCACATTCTAACAATATGTTTTGTTTCCTTTTCATGTAGCCCTAAGCAGTGACTGGCGAGAAACACTTTCATTGAAAGGGGTTGCAAGCTTCCAAAAATTACGAGTCTCCAGAAATCTCAGCAAATATTTTTTCACCCAAACTGGATGATACTTTCAGGTAATGATCAGTACACTAAGCCCACTTGGTTCTCCAAATTTCGTTCTTCTATGTTGAAGCGTTCGTTTCCAGTAACAGTTTGAATTTTTGCGTTTCACTCTGTTTTCTCCTATATTGATAGATGTATTTGGAACTCTAAATCAAACACGGTTTGTGCTAGCTTCTTGAAACTTGACACAGTAAAGCAGTTTCACATTCTAACTCTATGTTTTGTTTCCTTTTCATGTAGCCCTAAGCAGTGACTGGCGAGAAACACTTTCATTGAAAGGGGTTGCAAGCTTCCAAAAATTACGAGTCTCCAGAAATCTCAGCAAATATTTTTTCACCCAAACTGGATGATACTTTCAGGTAATGATCAGTACACTAAGCCCACTTGGTTCCCCAAATTTCGTTCTTCTATGTTGAAGCGTTCGTTTCCAGTAACAGTTTGAATTTTGTCGTTTCACTCTGTTTTCTCCTATATTGCTAGATGTATTTGGAACACTAAATCAAACACGGTTTGTGCTAGCTTCTTGAAACTTGACACAGTAAAGCAGTTTCACATTGTAACTCTATGTTTTGTTTCCTTTTCATGTAGCTTTAAGCAGTGACTGGCAAGAAACACCTTCATTGAAAGGGGTTGCAAGCTTCCAAAAATCACGAGTCTCCAGAAATCTCAGCAAATATTTTTTCACCCAAACTGGATGATACTTTCAGGTAATGATCAGTACACTTGGCCCACTTGGTTCTCCATATTTCGTTCTTCTATGTTGAAGCGTTCGTTTACAGTAACAGTTTCCACTCTGGCATTACACTCTGTTTTCTCCTATATTGATAGATGTATTTGGAACTCTAAATCAAACACGGTTTGTGCTAGCTTCTTGAAACTTGACACAGTAATGCAGTTTCACATTCTAACAATATATTTTGTTTCCTTTTCATGTAGCCCTAAGCAGTGACTGGCGAGAAACACTTTCATTGAAAGGGGTTGCAAGCTTCCAAAAATTACGAGTCTCCAGAAATCTCAGCAAATATTTTTTCACCCAAACTGGATGATACTTTCAGGTAATGATCAGTACACTAAGCCCACTTGGTTCTCCAAATTTCGTTCTTCTATGTTGAAGCGTTCGTTTCCAGTAACAGTTTGAATTTTTGCGTTTCACTCTGTTTTCTCCTATATTGATAGATGTATTTGGAACTCTAAATCAAACACGGTTTGTGCTAGCTTCTTGAAACTTGACACAGTAAAGCAGTTTCACATTCTAACTCTATGTTTTGTTTCCTTTTCATGTAGCCCTAAGCAGTGACTGGCGAGAAACACTTTCATTGAAAGGGGTTGCAAGCTTCCAAAAATTACGAGTCTCCAGAAATCTCAGCAAATATTTTTTCACCGAAACTAGATGATACTTTCAGGTAATGATCAGTACACTAAGCCCTCTTGGTTCCCCAAATTTCGTTCTTCTATGTTGAAGCGTTCGTTTCCAGTAACAGTTTGAATTTTGTCGTTTCACTCTGTTTTCTCCTATATTGATAGATGTATTTGGAACTCTAAATCAAACACGGTTTGTGCTAGCTTCTTGAAACTTGACACAGTAAAGCAGTTTCACATTGTAACTCTATGTTTTGTTTCCTTTTCATGTAGCTTTAAGCAGTGACTGGCGAGAAACACTTTCATTGAAAGGGGTTGCAAGCTTCCAAAAATTACGAGTCTCCAGAAATCTCAGCAAATATTTTTTCACCCAAACTGGATGATACTTTCAGGTAATGATCAGTACACTAAGCCCACTTGGTTCTCCAAATTTCATTCTTCTATGTTGAAGCGTTCGTTTCCAGTAACAGTTTCCATTCTGGCATTTCACTCTGTTTTCTCCTATATTGATAGATGTATTTGGAACTCTAAATCAAACACGGTTTGTGCTAGCTTCTTGAAACTTGACACAGTAATGCAGTTTCACATTCTAACAATATGTTTTGTTTCCTTTTCATGTAGCCCTAAGCAGTGACTGGCGAGAAACACTTTCATTGAAAGGGGTTGCAAGCTTCCAAAAATTACGAGTCTCCAGAAATCTAAGCAAATATTTTTTCACCCAAACTGGATGATACTTTCAGGTAATGATCAGTACACTAAGCCCACTTGGTTCTCCAAATTTCGTTCTTCTATGTTGAAGCGTTCGTTTCCAGTAACAGTTTGAATTTTTGCGTTTCACTCTGTTTTCTCCTATATTGATAGATGTATTTGGAACTCTAAATCAAACACGGTTTGTGCTAGCTTCTTGAAACTTGACACAGTAAAGCAGTTTCACATTCTAACTCTATGTTTTGTTTCCTTTTCATGTAGCCCTAAGCAGTGACTGGCGAGAAACACTTTCATTGAAAGGGGTTGCAAGCTTCCAAAAATTACGAGTCTCCAGAAATCTCAGCAAATATTTTTTCACCCAAACTGGATGATACTTTCAGGTAATGATCAGTACACTAAGCCCACTTGGTTCCCCAAATTTCGTTCTTCTATGTTGAAGCGTTCGTTTCCAGTAACAGTTTGAATTTTGTCGTTTCACTCTGTTTTCTCCTATATTGCTAGATGTATTTGGAACACTAAATCAAACACGGTTTGTGCTAGCTTCTTGAAACTTGACACAGTAAAGCAGTTTCACATTGTAACTCTATGTTTTGTTTCCTTTTCATGTAGCTTTAAGCAGTGACTGGCAAGAAACACCTTCATTGAAAGGGGTTGCAAGCTTCCAAAAATCACGAGTCTCCAGAAATCTCAGCAAATATTTTTTCACCCAAACTGGATGATACTTTCAGGTAATGATCAGTACACTTGGCCCACTTGGTTCTCCATATTTCGTTCTTCTATGTTGAAGCGTTCGTTTACAGTAACAGTTTCCACTCTGGCATTACACTCTGTTTTCTCCTATATTGATAGATGTATTTGGAACTCTAAATCAAACACGGTTTGTGCTAGCTTCTTGAAACTTGACACAGTAATGCAGTTTCACATTCTAACAATATGTTTTGTTTCCTTTTCATGTAGCCCTAAGCAGTGACTGGCGAGAAACACTTTCATTGAAAGGGGTTGCAAGCTTCCAAAAATTACGAGTCTCCAGAAATCTCAGCAAATATTTTTTCACCCAAACTGGATGATACTTTCAGGTAATGATCAGTACACTAAGCCCACTTGGTTCTCCAAATTTCGTTCTTCTATGTTGAAGCGTTCGTTTCCAGTAACAGTTTGAATTTTTGCGTTTCACTCTGTTTTCTCCTATATTGATAGATGTATTTGGAACTCTAAATCAAACACGGTTTGTGCTAGCTTCTTGAAACTTGACACAGTAAAGCAGTTTCACATTCTAACTCTATGTTTTGTTTCCTTTTCATGTAGCCCTAAGCAGTGACTGGCGAGAAACACTTTCATTGAAAGGGGTTGCAAGCTTCCAAAAATTACGAGTCTCCAGAAATCTCAGCAAATATTTTTTCACCGAAACTAGATGATACTTTCAGGTAATGATCAGTACACTAAGCCCTCTTGGTTCCCCAAATTTCGTTCTTCTATGTTGAAGCGTTCGTTTCCAGTAACAGTTTGAATTTTGTCGTTTCACTCTGTTTTCTCCTATATTGATAGATGTATTTGGAACTCTAAATCAAACACGGTTTGTGCTAGCTTCTTGAAACTTGACACAGTAAAGCAGTTTCACATTGTAACTCTATGTTTTGTTTCCTTTTCATGTAGCTTTAAGCAGTGACTGGCGAGAAACACTTTCATTGAAAGGGGTTGCAAGCTTCCAAAAATTACGAGTCTCCAGAAATCTCAGCAAATATTTTTTCACCCAAACTGGATGATACTTTCAGGTAATGATCAGTACACTAAGCCCACTTGGTTCTCCAAATTTCATTCTTCTATGTTGAAGCGTTCGTTTCCAGTAACAGTTTCCATTCTGGCATTTCACTCTGTTTTCTCCTATATTGATAGATGTATTTGGAACTCTAAATCAAACACGGTTTGTGCTAGCTTCTTGAAACTTGACACAGTAAAGCAGTTTCACATTCTAACTCTATGTTTTGTTTCCTTTTCATGTAGCCCTAAGCAGTGACTGGCGAGAAACACTTTCATTGAAAGGGGTTGCAAGCTTCCAAAAATTACGAGTCTCCAGAAATCTCAGCAAATATTTTTTCACCCAAACTGGATGATACTTTCAGGTAATGATCAGTACACTAAGCCCACTTGGTTCCCCAAATTTCGTTCTTCTATGTTGAAGCGTTCGTTTCCAGTAACAGTTTGAATTTTGTCGTTTCACTCTGTTTTCTCCCATATTGATAGATGTATTTGGAACACTAAATCAAACACGGTTTGTGCTAGCTTCTTGAAACTTGACACAGTAAAGCAGTTTCACATTCTAACTCTATGTTTTGTTTCCTTTTCATGTAGCTTTAAGCAGTGACTGGCGAGAAACACTTTCATTGAAAGGGGTTGCAAGCTTTCAAAAATTACGAGTCTCCAGAAATCTCAGCAAATATTTTTTCACCCAAACTGGATGATACTTTCAGGTAATGATCAGTACACTAAGCCCACTTGGTTCTCCAAATTTCATTCTTCTATGTTGAAGCGTTCGTTTCCAGTAACAGTTTCCATTCTGGCATTTCACTCTGTTTTCTCCTATATTGATAGATGTATTTGGAACTCTAAATCAAACACGGTTTGTGCTAGCTTCTTGAAACTTGACACAGTAAAGCAGTTTCACATTCTAACTCTATGTTTTGTTTCCTTTTCATGTAGCTCTAAGCAGTGACTGGCCAGAAACACTTTCATTGAAAGGGGTTGCAAGCTTCTAAAAATTACGAGTCTCCAGAAATCTCAGCAAATATTTTTTCACCCAAACTGGATGATACTTTCAGGTAATGATCAGTACACTAAGCCCACATGGTTCCCCAAATTTCGTTCTTCTATGTTGAAGCGTTCGTTTCCAGTAACAGTTTGAATTTTGTCTTTCACTCTGTTTTCTCCTATATTGATAGATGTATTTGGAACACTAAATCAAACACGGTTTGTGCTAGCTTCTTGAAACTTGACACAGTAAAGCAGTTTCACATTCTAACCCTATGTTTTGTTTCCTTTTCATGTAGCTTTAAGCAGTGACTGGCGAGAAACACCTTCATTGAAAGGGGTTGCAAGCTTCCAAAAATTACGAGTCTTCAGAAATCTCAGCAAATATTTTTTCACCCAAACTAGATGATACTTTCAGGTAATGATCAGTACACTAAGCCCTCTTGGTTCCCCAAATTTCGTTCTTCTATGTTGAAGCGTTCGTTTCCAGTAACAGTTTGAATTTTGTCGTTTCACTCTGTTTTCTCCTATATTGATAGATGTATTTGGAACTCTAAATCAAACACGGTTTGTGCTAGCTTCTTGAAACTTGACACAGTAAAGCAGTTGCACATTGTAACTCTATGTTTTGTTTCCTTTTCATGTAGCGTTAAGCAGTGACTGGCGAGAAACACTTTCATTGAAAGGGGTTGCAAGCTTCCAAAAATTACGAGTCTCCAGAAATCTCAGCAAATATTTTTTCACCCAAACTGGATGATACTTTCAGGTAATGATCAGTACACTAAGCCCACTTGGTTCTCCAAATTTCATTCTTCTATGTTGAAGCGTTCGTTTCCAGTAACAGTTTCCATTCTGGCATTTCACTCTGTTTTCTCCTATATTGATAGATGTATTTGGAACTCTAAATCAAACACGGTTTGTACTAGCTTCTTGAAACTTGACACAGTAAAGCAGTTTCACATTCTAACTCTATGTTTTGTTTGCTTTTCATGTAGCCCTAAGCAGTGACTGGCGAGAAACACTTTCATTGAAAGGGGTTGCAAGCTTCCAAAAATTACGAGTCTCCAGAAATCTCAGCAAATATTTTTTCACCCAAACTGGATGATACTTTCAGGTAATGATCAGTACACTAAGCCCACTTGGTTCCCCAAATTTCGTTCTTCTATGTTGAAGCGTTCGTTTCCAGTAACAGTTTGAATTTTGTCGTTTCACTCTGTTTTCTCCTATATTGCTAGATGTATTTGGAACACTAAATCAAACACGGTTTGTGCTAGCTTCTTGAAACTTGACACAGTAAAGCAGTTTCACATTCTAACTCTATGTTTTGTATCCTTTTCATGTAGCTTTAAGCAGTGACTGGCGAGAAACACCTTCATTGAAAGGGGTTGCAAGCTTCCAAAAATCACGAGTATCCAGAAATCTCAGCAAATATTTTTTCACCCAAACTGGATGATACTTTCAGGTAATGATCAGTACACTTGGCCCACTTGGTTCTCCATATTTCGTTTTTGTATGTTGAAGCGTTCGTTTACAGTAACAGTTTCCACTCTGGCATTTCACTCTGTTTTCTCCTATATTGACAGATGTATTTGGAACTCTAAATCAAACACGGTTTGTGCTAGCTTCTTGAAACTTGACACAGTAATGCAGTTTCACATTCTAACAATATGTTTTGTTTCCTTTTCATGTAGCCCTAAGCAGTGACTGGCGAGAAACACTTTCATTGAAAGGGGTTGCAAGCTTCCAAAAATTACGAGTCTCCAGAAATCTCAGCAAATATTTTTTCACCCAAACTGGATGATACTTTCAGGTAAAGATCAGTACACTAAGCCCACTTGGTTCTCCAAATTTCATTCTTCTATGTTGAAGCGTTCGTTTCCAGTAACAGTTTCCATTCTGGCATTTCACTCTGTTTTCTCCTATATTGATAGATGTATTTGGAACTCTAAATCAAACACGGTTTGTGCTAGCTTCTTGAAACTTGACACAGTAAAGCAGTTTCACATTCTAACTCTATGTTTTGTTTCCTTTTCATGTAGCCCTAAGCAGTGACTGGCGAGAAACACTTTCATTGAAAGGGGTTGCAAGCTTCCAAAAATTACGAGTCTCCAGAAATCTCAGCAAATATTTTTTCACCCAAACTGGATGATACTTTCAGGTAATGATCAGTACACTAAGCCCACTTGGTTCCCCAAATTTCGTTCTTCTATGTTGAAGCGTTCGTTTCCAGTAACAGTTTGAATTTTGTCGTTTCACTCTGTTTTCTCCTATATTGCTAGATGTATTTGGAACACTAAATCAAACACGGTTTGTGCTAGCTTCTTGAAACTTGACACAGTAAAGCAGTTTCACATTGTAACTCTATGTTTTGTTTCCTTTTCATGTAGCTTTAAGCAGTGACTGGCAAGAAACACCTTCATTGAAAGGGGTTGCAAGCTTCCAAAAATCACGAGTCTCCAGAAATCTCAGCAAATATTTTTTCACCCAAACTGGATGATACTTTCAGGTAATGATCAGTACACTTGGCCCACTTGGTTCTCCATATTTCGTTCTTCTATGTTGAAGCGTTCGTTTACAGTAACAGTTTCCACTCTGGCATTACACTCTGTTTTCTCCTATATTGATAGATGTATTTGGAACTCTAAATCAAACACGGTTTGTGCTAGCTTCTTGAAACTTGACACAGTAATGCAGTTTCACATTCTAACAATATGTTTTGTTTCCTTTTCATGTAGCCCTAAGCAGTGACTGGCGAGAAACACTTTCATTGAAAGGGGTTGCAAGCTTCCAAAAATTACGAGTCTCCAGAAATCTCAGCAAATATTTTTTCACCCAAACTGGATGATACTTTCAGGTAATGATCAGTACACTAAGCCCACTTGGTTCTCCAAATTTCGTTCTTCTATGTTGAAGCGTTCGTTTCCAGTAACAGTTTGAATTTTTGCGTTTCACTCTGTTTTCTCCTATATTGATAGATGTATTTGGAACTCTAAATCAAACACGGTTTGTGCTAGCTTCTTGAAACTTGACACAGTAAAGCAGTTTCACATTCTAACTCTATGTTTTGTTTCCTTTTCATGTAGCCCTAAGCAGTGACTGGCGAGAAACACTTTCATTGAAAGGGGTTGCAAGCTTCCAAAAATTACGAGTCTCCAGAAATCTCAGCAAATATTTTTTCACCGAAACTAGATGATACTTTCAGGTAATGATCAGTACACTAAGCCCTCTTGGTTCCCCAAATTTCGTTCTTCTATGTTGAAGCGTTCGTTTCCAGTAACAGTTTGAATTTTGTCGTTTCACTCTGTTTTCTCCTATATTGATAGATGTATTTGGAACTCTAAATCAAACACGGTTTGTGCTAGCTTCTTGAAACTTGACACAGTAAAGCAGTTTCACATTGTAACTCTATGTTTTGTTTCCTTTTCATGTAGCTTTAAGCAGTGACTGGCGAGAAACACTTTCATTGAAAGGGGTTGCAAGCTTCCAAAAATTACGAGTCTCCAGAAATCTCAGCAAATATTTTTTCACCCAAACTGGATGATACTTTCAGGTAAAGATCAGTACACTAAGCCCACTTGGTTCTCCAAATTTCATTCTTCTATGTTGAAGCGTTCGTTTCCAGTAACAGTTTCCATTCTGGCATTTCACTCTGTTTTCTCCTATATTGATAGATGTATTTGGAACTCTAAATCAAACACGGTTTGTGCTAGCTTCTTGAAACTTGACACAGTAAAGCAGTTTCACATTCTAACTCTATGTTTTGTTTCCTTTTCATGTAGCCCTAAGCAGTGACTGGCGAGAAACACTTTCATTGAAAGGGGTTGCAAGCTTCCAAAAATTACGAGTCTCCAGAAATCTCAGCAAATATTTTTTCACCCAAACTGGATGATACTTTCAGGTAATGATCAGTACACTAAGCCCACTTGGTTCCCCAAATTTCGTTCTTCTATGTTGAAGCGTTCGTTTCCAGTAACAGTTTGAATTTTGTCGTTTCACTCTGTTTTCTCCCATATTGATAGATGTATTTGGAACACTAAATAAAACACGGTTTGTGCTAGCTTCTTGAAACTTGACACAGTAAAGCAGTTTCACATTCTAACTCTATGTTTTGTTTCCTTTTCATGTAGCTTTAAGCAGTGACTGGCGAGAAACACTTTCATTGAAAGGGGTTGCAAGCTTCCAAAAATTACGAGTCTCCAGAAATCTCAGCAAATATTTTTTCACCCAAACTGGATGATACTTTCAGGTAATGATCAGTACACTAAGCCCACTTGGTTCTCCAAATTTCATTCTTCTATGTTGAAGCGTTCGTTTCCAGTAACAGTTTCCATTCTGGCATTTCACTCTGTTTTCTCCTATATTGATAGATGTATTTGGAACTCTAAATCAAACACGGTTTGTGCTAGCTTCTTGAAACTTGACACAGTAAAGCAGTTTCACATTCTAACTCTATGTTTTGTTTCCTTTTCATGTAGCTCTAAGCAGTGACTGGCCAGAAACACTTTCATTGAAAGGGGTTGCAAGCTTCTAAAAATTACGAGTCTCCAGAAATCTCAGCAAATATTTTTTCACCCAAACTGGATGATACTTTCAGGTAATGATCAGTACACTAAGCCCACATGGTTCCCCAAATTTCGTTCTTCTATGTTGAAGCGTTCGTTTCCAGTAACAGTTTGAATTTTGTCTTTCACTCTGTTTTCTCCTATATTGATAGATGTATTTGGAACACTAAATCAAACACGGTTTGTGCTAGCTTCTTGAAACTTGACACAGTAAAGCAGTTTCACATTCTAACCCTATGTTTTGTTTCCTTTTCATGTAGCTTTAAGCAGTGACTGGCGAGAAACACCTTCATTGAAAGGGGTTGCAAGCTTCCAAAAATTACGAGTCTTCAGAAATCTCAGCAAATATTTTTTCACCCAAACTAGATGATACTTTCAGGTAATGATCAGTACACTAAGCCCTCTTGGTTCCCCAAATTTCGTTCTTCTATGTTGAAGCGTTCGTTTCCACTAACAGTTTCCACTCTGGCATTTCACTCTGTTTTCTCCTATATTGATAGATGTATTTGGAACTCTAAATCAAACACGGTTTGTGCTAGCTTCTTGAAACTTGACACAGTAAAGCAGTTTCACATTGTAACTCTATGTTTTGTTTCCTTTTCATGTAGCCCTAAGCAGTGACTGGCGAGAAACACTTTCATTGAAAGGGGTTGCAAGCTTCCAAAAATTACGAGTCTCCAGAAATCTCAGCAAATATTTTTTCACCCAAACTGGATGATACTTTCAGGTAATGATCAGTACACTAAGCCCACTTGGTTCTCCAAATTTCATTCTTCTATGTTGAAGCGTTCGTTTCCAGTAACAGTTTCCATTCTGGCATTTCACTCTGTTTTCTCCTATATTGATAGATGTATTTGGAACTCTAAATCAAACACGGTTTGTGCTAGCTTCTTGAAACTTGACACAGTAAAGCAGTTTCACATTCTAACTCTATGTTTTGTTTCCTTTTCATGTAGCCCTAAGCAGTGACTGGCGAGAAACACTTTCATTGAAAGGGGTTGCAAGCTTCCAAAAATTACGAGTCTCCAGAAATCTCAGCAAATATTTTTTCACCCAAACTAGATGATACTTTCAGGTAATGATCAGTACACTAAGCCCTCTTGGTTCCCCAAATTTCGTTCTTCTATGTTGAAGCGTTCGTTTCCAGTAACAGTTTGAATTTTGTCGTTTCACTCTGTTTTCTCCTATATTGATAGATGTATTTGGAACTCTAAATCAAACACGGTTTGTGCTAGCTTCTTGAAACTTGACACAGTAAAGCAGTTTCACATTGTAACTCTATGTTTTGTTTCCTTTTCATGTAGCTTTAAGCAGTGACTGGCGAGAAACACTTTCATTGAAAGGGGTTGCAAGCTTCCAAAAATTACGAGTCTCCAGAAATCTCAGCAAATATTTTTTCACCCAAACTGCATGATACTTTCAGGTAATGATCAGTACACTAAGCCCACTGGTTCTCCAAATTTCATTCTTCTATGTTGAAGCGTTCGTTCCCAGTAACAGTTTCCATTCTGGCATTTCACTCTGTTTTCTCCTATATTGATAGATGTATTTGGAACTCTAAATCAAACACGGTTTGTGCTAGCTTCTTGAAACTTGACACAGTAATGCAGTTTCGCATTCTAACTCTATGTTTTGTTTCCTTTTCATGTAGCCCTAAGCAATGACTGGCGAGAAACACTTTCATTGAAAGGGGTTGCAAGCTTCCAAAAATTACGAGTCTCCAGAAATCTCAGCAAATATTTTTTCACCCAAACTGGATGATACTTTCAGGTAATTATCAGTACACTAAGCCTACTTGGGTTCCCAAATTTCGATCTTCTATGTTGAAGTGTTCGTTTCCAGTAACAGTTTCCATTCTGGCATTTCACTCTGTTTTCTCCTATATTGATAGATGTATTTGGAACTCTAAATCAAACACGGTTTGTGCTAGCTTCTTGAAACTTGACACAGTAAAGCAGTTTCACATTCTAACTCTATGTTTTGTTTCCTTTTCATGTAGCTTTAAGCAGTGACTGGCGAGAAACACTGCCATTGAAAGGGGTTGCAAGCTTCCAAAAACCACGAGTCTCCAGAAATCTCAGCAAATATTTTTTCACCCAAACTGGATGATACTTTCAGGTAATGATCAGTACACTTGGCCCACTTGGTTCTCCATATTTCGTTCTTCTATGTTGAAGCGTTCGTTTACAGTAACAGTTTCCACTCTGGCATTACACTCTGTTTTCTCCTATGTTGATAGATGTATTTGGAATTCTAAATCAAACACGGTTTGTGCTAGCTTCTTGAAACTTGACACAGTAATGCAGTTTTAGATTCTAACTCTATGTTTTGTTTCCTTTTCATGTAGCTTTAAGCAGTGACTGGCGAGAAACACTGTCATTGAAAGGGGTTGCAAGCTTCCAAAAATTACGAGTCTCCAGAAATCTCAGCAAATATTTTTTCACCCAAACTGCATGATACTTTCAGGTAATGATCAGTACACTAAGCCCACTTGGTTCCCCAAATTTCGTTCTTCTATGTTGAAGCGTTCGTTTCCAGTAACACTTTGAATTTTGTCGTTTCACTCTGTTTTCTCCTATATTGATAGATGTATTTGGAACACTAAATCAAACACGGTTTGTGCTAGCTTCTTGAAACTTGACACAGTAAAGCAGTTTCACATTCTAACTCTATGTTTTGTTTCCTTTTCATGTAGCTTTAAGCAGTGACTGGCGAGAAACACTTTCATTGAAAGGGGTTGCAAGCTTCCAAAAATTACGAGTCTCCAGAAATCTCAGCAAATATTTTTTCACCCAAACTGGATGATACTTTCAGGTAATGATCAGTACACTAAGCCCACTTGGTTCTCCAAATTTCATTCTTCTATGTTGAAGCGTTCGTTTCCAGTAACAGTTTCCATTCTGGCATTTCACTCTGTTTTCTCCTATATTGATAGATGTATTTGGAACTCTAAATCAAACACGGTTTATGCTAGCTTCTTGAAACTTGACACAGTAAAGCAGTTTCACATTCTAACTCTATGTTTTGTTTCCTTTTCATGTAGCTTTAAGCAGTGACTGGCGAGAAACACTTTCATTGAAAGGGGTTGCAAGCTTCTAAAAATTACGAGTCTCCAGAAATCTCAGCAAATATTTTTTCACCCAAACTGGATGATATTTTCAGGTAATGATCAGTACACTAAGCCCACTTGGTTCCCCAAATTTCGTTCTTCTATGTTGAAGCGTTCGTTTCCAGTAACAGTTTGAATTTTGTCTTTCACTCTGTTTTCTCCTATATTGATAGATGTATTTGGAACACTAAATCAAACACGGTTTGTGCTAGCTTCTTGAAACTTGACACAGTAAAGCAGTTTCACATTCTAACTCTATGTTTTGTTTCCTTTTCATGTAGCTTTAAGCAGTGACTGGCGAGAAACACCTTCATTGAAAGGGGTTGCAAGCTTCCAAAAATTACGAGTCTTCAGAAATCTCAGCAAATATTTTTTCACCCAAACTAGATGATACTTTCAGGTAATGATCAGTACACTAAGCCCTCTTGGTTCCCCAAATTTCGTTCTTCTATGTTGAAGCGTTCGTTTCCACTAACAGTTTCCACTCTGGCATTTCACTCTGTTTTCTCCTATATTGATAGATGTATTTGGAACTCTAAATCATACACGGTTTGTGCTAGCTTCTTGAAACTTGACACAGTAAAGCAGTTTCACATTGTAACTCTATGTTTTGTTTCCTTTTCATGTAGCTTTAAGCAGTGACTGGCGAGAAACACTTTCATTGAAAGGGGTTGCAAGCTTCCAAAAATTACGAGTCTCCAGAAATCTCAGCAAATATTTTTTCACCCAAACTGGATGATACTTTCAGGTAATGATCAGTACACTAAGCCCACTTGGTTCTCCAAAT
The DNA here is from genome assembly GCF_964194105.1 of Spermophilus citellus. Lineage (NCBI taxonomy): Eukaryota > Metazoa > Chordata > Mammalia > Rodentia > Sciuridae > Spermophilus > Spermophilus citellus. The sequence continues at coordinate 83,505,682 of NC_138185.1, read as the reverse complement.
TTCATTCTTCTATGTTGAAGCGTTCGTTTCCAGTAACAGTTTCCATTCTGGCATTTCACTCTGTTTTCTCCTATATTGATAGATGTATTTGGAACTCTAAATCAAACACGGTTTGTACTAGCTTCTTGAAACTTGACACAGTAAAGCAGTTTCACATTCTAACTCTATGTTTTGTTTCCTTTTCATGTAGCCCTAAGCAGTGACTGGCGAGAAACACTTTCATTGAAAGGGGTTGCAAGCTTCCAAAAATTACGATTCTCCAGAAATCTCAGCAAATATTTTTTCACCCAAACTGGATGATACTTTCAGGTAATGATCAGTACACTAAGCCCACTTGGTTCCCCAAATTTCGTTCTTCTATGTTGAAGCGTTCGTTTCCAGTAACAGTTTGAATTTTGTCGTTTCACTCTGTTTTCTCCTATATTGCTAGATGTATTTGGAACACTAAATCAAACACGGTTTGTGCTAGCTTCTTGAAACTTGACACAGTAAAGCAGTTTCACATTCTAACTCTATGTTTTGTTTCCTTTTCATGTAGCTTTAAGCAGTGACTGGCGAGAAACACCTTCATTGAAAGGGGTTGCAAGCTTCCAAAAATCACGAGTCTCCAGAAATCTCAGCAAATATTTTTTCACCCAAACTGGATGATACTTTCAGGTAATGATCAGTACACTTGGCCCACTTGGTTCTCCATATTTCGTTCTTCTATGTTGAAGCGTTCGTTTCCAGTAACAGTTTGAATTTTTGCGTTTCACTCTGTTTTCTCCTATATTGATAGATGTATTTGGAACTCTAAATCAAACACGGTTTGTGCTAGCTTCTTGAAACTTGACACAGTAAAGCAGTTTCACATTGTAACTCTATGTTTTGTTTCCTTTTCATGTAGCTTTAAGCAGTGACTGGCGAGAAACACTTTCATTGAAAGGGGTTGCAAGCTTCCAAAAATTACGAGTCTCCAGAAATCTCAGCAAATATTTTTTCACCCAAACTGGATGATACTTTCAGGTAATGATCAGTACACTAAGCCCACTTGGTTCTCCAAATTTCATTCTTCTATGTTGAAGCGTTCGTTTCCAGTAACAGTTTCCATTCTGGCATTTCACTCTGTTTTCTCCTATATTGATAGATGTATTTGGAACACTTAATCAAACACGGTTTGTGCTAGCTTCTTGAAACTTGACACAGTAAAGCAGTTTCAAATTCTAACTCTATGTTTTGTTTCCTTTTCATGTAGCTTTAAGCAGTGACTGGCGAGAAACACTTTCATTGAAAGGGGTTGCAAGCTTCCAAAAATTACGAGTCTCCAGAAATCTCAGCAAATATTTTTTCACCCAAACTGGATGATACTTTCAGGTAATGATCAGTACACTAAGCCCACTTGGTTCTCCAAATTTCATTCTTCTATGTTGAAGCTTTCGTTTCCAGTAACAGTTTCCATTCTGGCATTTCACTCTGTTTTCTCCTATATTGATAGATGTATTTGGAACTCTAAATCAAACACGGTTTGTGCTAGCTTCTTGAAACTTGACACAGTAAAGCAGTTTCACATTCTAACTCTAAGTTTTGTTTCTTTTTCATGTAGCCCTAAGCAGTGACTGGCGAGAAACACTTTCATTGAAAGGGGTTGCAAGCTTCCAAAAATTACGAGTCTCCAGAAATCTCAGCAAATATTTTTTCACCCAAACTGGATGAAACTTTCAGGTAATGATCAGTACACTAAGCCCACATGGTTCCCCAAATTTCGTTCTTCTATGTTGAAGCGTTCGTTTCCAGTAACAGTTTGAATTTTGTCTTTCACTCTGTTTTCTCCTATATTGATAGATGTATTTGGAACACTAAATCAAACACGGTTTGTGCTAGCTTCTTGAAACTTGACACAGTAAAGCAGTTTCACATTCTAACTCTATGTTTTGTTTCCTTTTCATGTAGCTTTAAGCAGTGACTGGCGAGAAACACCTTCATTGAAAGGGGTTGCAAGCTTCCAAAAATTACGAGTCTACAGAAATCTCAGCAAATATTTTTTCACCCAAACTAGATGATACGTTCAGGTAATGATCAGTACACTAAGCCCTCTTGGTTCCCCAAATTTCGTTCTTCTATGTTGAAGCGTTCGTTTCCACTAACAGTTTCCACTCTGGCATTTCACTCTGTTTTCTCCTATATTGATACATGTATTTGGAACTCTAAATCAAACACGGTTTGTGCTAGCTTCTTGAAACTTGACACAGTAAAGCAGTTTCACATTGTAACTCTATGTTTTGTTTCCTTTTCATGTAGCTTTAAGCAGTGACTGGCGAGAAACACTTTCATTGAAAGGGGTTGCAAGCTTCCAAAAATTACGAGTCTCCAGAAATCTCAGCAAATATTTTTTCACCCAAACTGGATGATACTTTCAGGTAATGATCAGTACACTAAGCCCACTTGGTTCTCCAAATTTCATTCTTCTATGTTGAAGCGTTCGTTTCCAGTAACAGTTTCCATTCTGGCATTTCACTCTGTTTTCTCCTATATTGATAGATGTATTTGGAACTCTAAATCAAACACGGTTTGTACTAGCTTCTTGAAACTTGACACAGTAAAGCAGTTTCACATTCTAACTCTATGTTTTGTTTCCTTTTCATGTAGCCCTAAGCAGTGACTGGCGAGAAACACTTTCATTGAAAGGGGTTGCAAGCTTCCAAAAATTACGATTCTCCAGAAATCTCAGCAAATATTTTTTCACCCAAACTGGATGATACTTTCAGGTAATGATCAGTACACTAAGCCCACTTGGTTCCCCAAATTTCGTTCTTCTATGTTGAAGCGTTCGTTTCCAGTAACAGTTTGAATTTTGTCGTTTCACTCTGTTTTCTCCTATATTGCTAGATGTATTTGGAACACTAAATCAAACACGGTTTGTGCTAGCTTCTTGAAACTTGACACAGTAAAGCAGTTTCACATTCTAACTGTATGTTTTGTTTCCTTTTCATGTAGCTTTAAGCAGTGACTGGCGAGAAACACTTTCATTAAAAGGGGTTGCAAGCTTCCAAAAATTACGAGTCTCCAGAAATCTCAGCAAATATTTTTTCACCCAAACTGGATGATACTTTCAGGTAATGATCAGTACACTAAGCCCACTTGGTTCTCCAAATTTCATTCTTCTATGTTGAAGCGTTCGTTTCCAGTAACAGTTTCCATTCTGGCATTTCACTCTGTTTTCTCCTATATTGATAGATGTATTTGGAACTCTAAATCAAACACGGTTTGTGCTAGCTTCTTGAAACTTGACACAGTAAAGCAGTTTCACATTGTAACTCTATGTTTTGTTTCCTTTTCATGTAGCTTTAAGCAGTGACTGGCGAGAAACACTTTCATTGAAAGGGGTTGCAAGCTTCCAAAAATTACGAGTCTCCAGAAATCTCAGCAAATATTTTTTCACCCAAACTGGATGATACTTTCAGGTAATGATCAGTACACTAAGCCCACTTGGTTCTCCAAATTTCATTCTTCTATGTTGAAGCGTTCGTTTCCAGTAACAGTTTCCATTCTGGCATTTCACTCTGTTTTCTCCTATATTGATAGATGTATTTGGAACTCTAAATCAAACACGGTTTGTACTAGCTTCTTGAAACTTGACACAGTAAAGCAGTTTCACATTCTAACTCTATGTTTTGTTTCCTTTTCATGTAGCCCTAAGCAGTGACTGGCGAGAAACACTTTCATTGAAAGGGGTTGCAAGCTTCCAAAAATTACGAGTCTCCAGAAATCTCAGCAAATATTTTTTCACCCAAACTGGATGATACTTTCAGGTAATGATCAGTACACTAAGCCCACTTGGTTCCCCAAATTTCGTTCTTCTATGTTGAAGCGTTCGTTTCCAGTAACAGTTTGAATTTTGTCGTTTCACTCTGTTTTCTCCTATATTGCTAGATGTATTTGGAACACTAAATCAAACACGGTTTGTGCTAGCTTCTTGAAACTTGACACAGTAAAGCAGTTTCACATTGTAACTCTATGTTTTGTTTCCTTTTCATGTAGCTTTAAGCAGTGACTGGCAAGAAACACCTTCATTGAAAGGGGTTGCAAGCTTCCAAAAATCACGAGTCTCCAGAAATCTCAGCAAATATTTTTTCACCCAAACTGGATGATACTTTCAGGTAATGATCAGTACACTTGGCCCACTTGGTTCTCCATATTTCGTTCTTCTATGTTGAAGCGTTCGTTTACAGTAACAGTTTCCACTCTGGCATTACACTCTGTTTTCTCCTATATTGATAGATGTATTTGGAACTCTAAATCAAACACGGTTTGTGCTAGCTTCTTGAAACTTGACACAGTAATGCAGTTTCACATTCTAACAATATGTTTTGTTTCCTTTTCATGTAGCCCTAAGCAGTGACTGGCGAGAAACACTTTCATTGAAAGGGGATGCAAGCTTCCAAAAATTACGAGTCTCCAGAAATCTCAGCAAATATTTTTTCACCCAAACTGTATGATACTTTCAGGTAATGATCAGTACACTAAGCCCACTTGGTTCTCCAAATTTCGTTCTTCTATGTTGAAGCGTTCGTTTCCAGTAACAGTTTGAATTTTTGCGTTTCACTCTGTTTTCTCCTATATTGATAGATGTATTTGGAACTCTAAATCAAACACGGTTTGTGCTAGCTTCTTGAAACTTGACACAGTAAAGCAGTTTCACATTCTAACTCTATGTTTTGTTTCCTTTTCATGTAGCCCTAAGCAGTGACTGGCGAGAAACACTTTCATTGAAAGGGGTTGCAAGCTTCCAAAAATTACGAGTCTCCAGAAATCTCAGCAAATATTTTTTCACCGAAACTAGATGATACTTTCAGGTAATGATCAGTACACTAAGCCCTCTTGGTTCCCCAAATTTCGTTCTTCTATGTTGAAGCGTTCGTTTCCAGTAACAGTTTGAATTTTGTCGTTTCACTCTGTTTTCTCCTATATTGATAGATGTATTTGGAACTCTAAATCAAACACGGTTTGTGCTAGCTTCTTGAAACTTGACACAGTAAAGCAGTTTCACATTGTAACTCTATGTTTTGTTTCCTTTTCATGTAGCTTTAAGCAGTGACTGGCGAGAAACACTTTCATTGAAAGGGGTTGCAAGCTTCCAAAAATTACGAGTCTCCAGAAATCTCAGCAAATATTTTTTCACCCAAACTGGATGATACTTTCAGGTAATGATCAGTACACTAAGCCCACTTGGTTCTCCAAATTTCATTCTTCTATGTTGAAGCGTTCGTTTCCAGTAACAGTTTCCATTCTGGCATTTCACTCTGTTTTCTCCTATATTGATAGATGTATTTGGAACTCTAAATCAAACACGGTTTGTGCTAGCTTCTTGAAACTTGACACAGTAAAGCAGTTTCACATTCTAACTCTATGTTTTGTTTCCTTTTCATGTAGCCCTAAGCAGTGACTGGCGAGAAACACTTTCATTGAAAGGGGTTGCAAGCTTCCAAAAATTACGAGTCTCCAGAAATCTCAGCAAATATTTTTTCACCCAAACTGGATGATACTTTCAGGTAATGATCAGTACACTAAGCCCACTTGGTTCCCCAAATTTCGTTCTTCTATTTTGAAGCGTTCGTTTCCAGTAACAGTTTGAATTTTGTCGTTTCACTCTGTTTTCTCCTATATTGATAGATGTATTTGGAACACTAAATCAAACACGGTTTGTGCTAGCTTCTTGAAACTTGACACAGTAAAGCAGTTTCACATTCTAACTCTATGTTTTGTTTCCTTTTCATGTAGCTTTAAGCAGTGACTGGCGAGAAACACTTTCATTGAAAGGGGTTGCAAGCTTCCAAAAATTACGAGTCTCCAGAAATCTCAGCAAATATTTTTTCACCCAAACTGGATGATACTTTCAGGTAATGATCAGTACACTAAGCCCACTTGGTTCTCCAAATTTCATTCTTCTATGTTGAAGCGTTCGTTTCCAGTAACAATTCCATTCTGGCATTTCACTCTGTTTTCTCCTATATTGATAGATGTATTTGGAACTCTAAATCAAACACGGTTTGTGCTAGCTTCTTGAAACTTGACACAGTAAAGCAGTTTCACATTCTAACTCTATGTTTTGTTTCCTTTTCATGTAGCTTTAAGCAGTGACTGGCGAGAAACACTTTCATTGAAAGGGGTTGCAAGCTTCTAAAAATTACGAGTCTCCAGAAATCTCAGCAAATATTTTTTCACCCAAACTGGATGATACTTTCAGGTAATGATCAGTACACTAAGCCCACATGGTTCCCCAAATTTCGTTCTTCTATGTTGAAGCGTTCGTTTCCAGTAACAGTTTGAATTTTGTCTTTCACTCTGTTTTCTCCTATATTGATAGATGTATTTGGAACACTAAATCAAACACGGTTTGTGCTAGCTTCTTGAAACTTGACACAGTAAAGCAGTTTCACATTCTAACCCTATGTTTTGTTTCCTTTTCATGTAGCTTTAAGCAGTGACTGGCGAGAAACACCTTCATTGAAAGGGGTTGCAAGCTTCCAAAAATTACGAGTCTTCAGAAATCTCAGCAAATATTTTTTCACCCAAACTAGATGATACTTTCAGGTAATGATCAGTACACTAAGCCCTCTTGGTTCCCCAAATTTCGTTCTTCTATGTTGAAGCGTTCGTTTCCACTAACAGTTTCCACTCTGGCATTTCACTCTGTTTTCTCCTATATTGATAGATGTATTTGGAACTCTAAATCAAACACGGTTTGTGCTAGCTTCTTGAAACTTGACACAGTAAAGCAGTTTCACATTGTAACTCTATGTTTTGTTTCCTTTTCATGTAGCTTTAAGCAGTGACTGGCGAGAAACACTTTCATTGAAAGGGGTTGCAAGCTTCCAAAAATTACGAGTCTCCAGAAATCTCAGCAAATATTTTTTCACCCAAACTGGATGATACTTTCAGGTAATGATCAGTACACTAAGCCCACTTGGTTCTCCAAATTTCATTCTTCTATGTTGAAGCGTTCGTTTCCAGTAACAGTTTCCATTCTGGCATTTCACTCTGTTTTCTCCTATATTGATAGATGTATTTGGAACTCTAAATCAAACACGGTTTGTACTAGCTTCTTGAAACTTGACACAGTAAAGCAGTTTCACATTCTAACTCTATGTTTTGTTTGCTTTTCATGTAGCCCTAAGCAGTGACTGGCGAGAAACACTTTCATTGAAAGGGGTTGCAAGCTTCCAAAAATTACGAGTCTCCAGAAATCTCAGCAAATATTTTTTCACCCAAACTGGATGATACTTTCAGGTAATGATCAGTACACTAAGCCAACTTGGTTCCCCAAATTTCGTTCTTCTATGTTGAAGCGTTCGTTTCCAGTAACAGTTTGAATTTTGTCGTTTCACTCTGTTTTCTCCTATATTGCTAGATGTATTTGGAACACTAAATCAAACACGGTTTGTGCTAGCTTCTTGAAACTTGACACAGTAAAGCAGTTTCACATTCTAACTCTATGTTTTGTATCCTTTTCATGTAGCTTTAAGCAGTGACTGGCGAGAAACACCTTCATTGAAAGGGGTTGCAAGCTTCCAAAAATCACGAGTATCCAGAAATCTCAGCAAATATTTTTTCACCCAAACTGGATGATACTTTCAGGTAATGATCAGTACACTTGGCCCACTTGGTTCTCCATATTTCGTTTTTGTATGTTGAAGCGTTCGTTTACAGTAACAGTTTCCACTCTGGCATTACACTCTGTTTTCTCCTATATTGATAAATGTATTTGGAACTCTAAATCAAACACGGTTTGTGCTAGCTTCTTGAAACTTGACACAGTAATGCAGTTTCACATTCTAACAATATGTTTTGTTTCCTTTTCATGTAGCCCTAAGCAGTGACTGGCGAGAAACACTTTCATTGAAAGGGGTTGCAAGCTTCCAAAAATTACGAGTCTCCAGAAATCTCAGCAAATATTTTTTCACCCAAACTGGATGATACTTTCAGGTAATGATTAGTACACTAAGCCCACTTGGTTCTCCAAATTTCGTTCTTCTATGTTGAAGCGTTCGTTTCCAGTAACAGTTTGAATTTTTGCGTTTCACTCTGTTTTCTCCTATATTGATAGATGTATTTGGAACTCTAAATCAAACACGGTTTGTGCTAGCTTCTTGAAACTTGACACAGTAAAGCAGTTTCACATTCTAACTCTATGTTTTGTTTCCTTTTCATGTAGCCCTAAGCAGTGACTGGCGAGAAACACTTTCAATGAAAGGGGTTGCAAGCTTCCAAAAATTACGAGTCTCCAGAAATCTCAGCAAATATTTTTTCACCCAAACTAGATGATACTTTCAGGTAATGATCAGTACACTAAGCCCTCTTGGTTCCCCAAATTTCGTTCTTCTATGTTGAAGCGTTCGTTTCCAGTAACAGTTTGAATTTTGTCGTTTCACTCTGTTTTCTCCTATATTGATAGATGTATTTGGAACTCTAAATCAAACACGGTTTGTGCTAGCTTCTTGAAACTTGACACAGTAAAGCAGTTTCACATTCTAACTCTATGTTTTGTTTCCTTTTCATGTAGCTTTAAGCAGTGACTGGCGAGAAACACTTTCATTGAAAGGGGTTGCAAGCTTCCAAAAATTACGAGTCTCCAGAAATCTCAGCAAATATTTTTTCACCCAAACTGCATGATACTTTCAGGTAATGATCAGTACACTAAGCCCACTTGGTTCTCCAAATTTCATTCTTCTATGTTGAAGCGTTCGTTCCCAGTAACAGTTTCCATTCTGGCATTTCACTCTGTTTTCTCCTATATTGATAGATGTATTTGGAACTCTAAATCAAACACGGTTTGTGCTAGCTTCTTGAAACTTGACACAGTAAAGCAGTTTCACATTCTAACTCTATGTTTTGTTTCCTTTTCATGTAGCCCTAAGCAGTGACTGGCGAGAAACACTTTCATTGAAAGGGGTTGCAAGCTTCCAAAAATTACGAGTCTCCAGAAATCTCAGCAAATATTTTTTCACCCAAACTGGATGATACTTTCAGGTAATGATCAGTACACTAAGCCCACTTGGTTCCCCAAATTTCGTTCTTCTATGTTGAAGCGTTCGTTGCCAGTAACAGTTTGAATTTTGTCGTTTCACTCTGTTTTCTCCTATATTGATAGATGTATTTGGAACACTAAATCAAACACGGTTTGTGCTAGCTTCTTGAAACTTGACACAGTAAAGCAGTTTCACATTGTAACTCTATGTTTTGTTTCCTTTTCATGTAGCTTTAAGCAGTGACTGGCGAGAAACACCTTCATTGAAAGGGGTTGCAAGCTTCCAAAAATTACGAGTCTCCAGAAATCTCAGCAAATATTTTTTCACCCAAACTGGATGATACTTTCAGGTAATGATCAGTACACTAAGCCCACTGGGTTCTCCAAATTTCATTCTTCTATGTTGAAGCGTTCGTTTCCAGTAACAGTTTCCATTCTGGCATTTCACTCTGTTTTCTCCTATATTGATAGATGTATTTGGAACTCTAAATCAAACACGGTTTGTGCTAGCTTCTTGAAACTTGACACAGTAAAGCAGTTTCACATTCTAACTCTATGTTTTGTTTCCTTTTCATGTAGCTTTAAGCAGTGACTGGCGAGAAACACCTTCATTGAAAGGGGTTGCAAGCTTCCAAAAATTACGAGTCTCCAGAAATCTCAGCAAATATTTTTTCACCCAAACTGGATGATACTTTCAGGTAATGATCAGTACACTAAGCCCACTCGGTTCTCCAAATTTCATTCTTCAATGTTGAAGCGTTCGTTTCCAGTAACAGTTTCCATTCTGGCATTTCACTCTGTTTTCTCCTATATTGATAGATGTATTTGGAACTCTAAATCAAACACGGTTTGTGCTAGCTTCTTGAAACTTGACACAGTAAAGCAGTTTCACATTCTAACTCTATGTTTTGTTTCCTTTTCTTGTAGCCCTAAGCAGAGACTGGCGAGAAACACTTTCATTGAAAGGGGTTGCAAGCTTCTCAAAATTACGAGTCTCCAGAAATCTCAGCAAATATTTTTTCACCCAAACTGCATGATACTTTCAGGTAATGATCAGTACACTAAGCCCACTTGGTTCCCCAAATTTCGTTCTTCTATGTTGAAGCGTTCGTTTCCAGTAACAGTTTGAATTTTTGCGTTTCACTCTGTTTTCTCCTATATTGATAGATGTATTTGGAACTCTAAATCAAACACGGTTTGTGCTAGCTTCTTGAAACTTGACACAGTAAAGCAGTTTCACATTCTAACTCTATGTTTTGTTTCCTTTTCATGTAGCCCTAAGCAGTGACTGGCGAGAAACACTTTAATTGAAAGGGGTTGCAAGCTTCCAAAAATTACGAGTCTCCAGAAATCTCAGCAAATATTTTTTCACCCAAACTAGATGATAGTTTCAGGTAATGATCAGTACACTAAGCCCTCTTGGTTCCCCAAATTTCGTTCTTCTATGTTGAAGCGTTCGTTTCCAGTAACAGTTTCCACTCTGGCATTTCACTCTGTTTTCTCCTATATTGATAGATGTATTTGGAACTCTAAATCAAACACGGTTTGTGCTAGCTTCTTGAAACTTGACACAGTAAAGCAGTTTCACATTCTAACTCTATGTTTTGTTTCCTTTTCATGTAGCCCTAAGCAGTGACTTGCGAGAAACACTTTCATTGAAAGGGGTTGCAAGCTTCCAAAAATTACGAGTCTTCAGAAATCTCAGCAAATATTTTTTCACCCAAACTAGATGATACTTTCAGGTAATGATCAGTACACTAAGCCCTCTTGGTTCCCCAAATTTCGTTCTTCTATGTTGAAGCGTTCGTTTACACTAACAGTTTCCACTCTGGCATTTCACTCTGTTTTCTCCTATATTGATAGATGTATTTGGAACTCTAAATCAAACACGGTTTGTGCTAGCTTCTTGAAACTTGACACAGTAAAGCAGTTTCACATTGTAACTCTATGTTTTGTTTCCTTTTCATGTAGCTTTAAGCAGTTACTGGCGAGAAACACTTTCATTGAAAGGGGTTGCAAGCTTCCAAAAATTACGAGTCTCCAGAAATCTCAGCAAATATTTTTTCACCCAAACTGCATGATACTTTCAGGTAATGATCAGTACACTAAGCCCACTTGGTTCTCCAAATTTCATTCTTCTATGTTGAAGCGTTCGTTTCCAGTAACAGTTTCCATTCTGGCATTTCACTCTGTTTTCTCCTATATTGATAGATGTATTTGGAACTCTAAATCAAACACGGTTTGTGCTAGCTTCTTGAAACTTGACACAGTAAAGCAGTTTCACATTCTAACTCTATGTTTTGTTTCCTTTTCATGTAGCTTTAAGCAGTGACTGGCGAGAAACACTTTCATTGAAAGGGGTTGCAAGCTTCCAAAAATTACGAGTCTCCAGAAATCTCAGCAAATATTTTTTCACCCAAACTGGATGATACTTTCAGGTAATGATCAGTACACTAAGCCCACTTGGTTCCCCAAATTTCGTTCTTCTATGTTGAAGCGTTCGTTTCCAGTAACAGTTTGAATTTTGTCGTTTCACTCTGTTTTCTCCTATATTGATAGATGTATTTGGAACACTAAATCAAACACGGTTTGTGCTAGCTTCTTGAAACTTGACACAGTAAAGCAGTTTCACATTCTAACTCTATGTTTTGTTTCCTTTTCATGTAGCTTTAAGCAGTGACTGGCGAGAAACACCTTCATTGAAAGGGGTTGCAAGCTTCCAAAAATCACGAGTCTCCAGAAATCTCAGCAAATATTTTTTCACCCAAACTGGATGATACTTTCAGGTAATGATCAGTACACTAAGCCCACTTGGTTCTCCAAATTTCGTTCTTCTATGTTGAAGCGTTCGTTTACAGTAACAGTTTCCACTCTGGCATTACACTCTGTTTTCTCCTATATTGATAGATGTATTTGGAACTCTAAATCAAACACGGTTTGTGCTAGCTTCTTGAAACTTGACACAGTAAAGCAGTTTCACATTCTAACTCTATGTTTTGTTTCCTTTTCATGTAGCCCTAAGCAGTGACTGGCGAGAAACACTTTCATTGAAAGGGGTTGCAAGCTTCCAAAAATTACGAGTCTTCAGAAATCTCAGCAAATATTTTTTCACCCAAACTAGATGATACTTTCAGGTAATGATCAGTACACTAAGCCCTCTTGGTTCCCCAAATTTCGTTTTTCTATGTTGAAGCGTTCATTTACACTAACAGTTTCCACTCTGGCATTTCACTCTGTTTTCTCCTATATTGATAGATGTATTTGGAACTCTAAATCAAACACGGTTTGTGCTAGCATCTTGAAACTTGACACAGTAAAGCAGTTTCACATTGTAACTCTATGTTTTGTTTCCTTTTCATGTAGCTTTAAGCAGTGACTGGCGAGAAACACTTTCATTGAAAGGGGTTGCAAGCTTCCAAAAATTACGAGTCTCCAGAAATCTCAGCAAATATTTTTTCACCCAAACTGGATGATACTTTCAGGTAATGATCAGTACACTAAGCCCACTTGGTTCCCCAAATTTCGTTCTTCTATGTTGAAGCGTTCGTTTCCAGTAACAGTTTGAATTTTTGCGTTTCACTCTGTTTTCTCCTATATTGATAGATGTATTGGAACTCTAAATCAAACACGGTTTGTGCTAGCTTCTTGAAACTTGACACAGTAAAGCAGTTTCACATTCTAACTCTATGTTTTGTTTCCTTTTCATGTAGCCCTAAGCAGTGAATGGCGAGAAACACTTTCATTGAAAGGGGTTGCAAGCTTCCAAAAATTACGAGTCTCCAGAAATCTCAGCAAATATTTTTTCACCCAAACTGGATGATACTTTCAGGTAATGATCAGTACACTAAGCCCTCTTGGTTCCCCAAATTTCGTTCTTCTATGTTGAAGCGTTCGTTTCCAGTAACGGTTTGAATTTTGTCGTTTCACTCTGTTTTCTCCTATATCGATAGATGTATTTGGAACTCTAAATCAAACACGGTTTTTGCTAGCTTCTTGAAACTTGACACAGTAAAGCAGTTTCACATTGTAACTCTATGTTTTGTTTCCTTTTCATGTAGCTTTAAGCAGTGACTGGCGAGAAACACTTTCATTGAAAGGGGTTGCAAGCTTCCAAAAATTACGAGTCTCCAGAAATCTCAGCAAATATTTTTTCACCCAAACTGCATGATACTTTCAGGTAATGATCAGTACACTAAGCCCACTTGGTTCTCCAAATTTCATTCTTCTATGTTGAAGCGTTCGTTTCCAGTAACAGTTTCCATTCTGGCATTTCACTCTGTTTTCTCCTATATTGATAGATGTATTTGGAACTCTAAATCAAACACGGTTTGTGCTAGCTTCTTGAAACTTGACACAGTAAAGCAGTTTCACATTGTAACTCTATGTTTTGTTTCCTTTTCATGTAGCTTTAAGCAGTGACTGGCGAGAAACACTTTCATTGAAAGGGGTTGCAAGCTTCCAAAAATTACGAGTCTCCAGAAATCTCAGCAAATATTTTTTCACCCAAACTGGATGATACTTTCAGGTAATGATCAGTACACTAAGCCCACTTGGTTCCCCAAATTTCATTCTTCTATGTTGAAGCATTCGTTTCCAGTAACAGTTTGAATTTTGTCGTTTCACACTGTTTTCTCCTATATTGATAGATGTATTTGGAACACTAAATCAAACACGGTTTGTGCTAGCTTCTTGAAACTTGACACAGTAAAGCAGTTTCACATTCTAACTCTATGTTTTGTTTCCTTTTCATGTAGCTTTAAGCAGTGACTTGCGAGAAACACTTTCATTGAAAGGGGTTGCAAGCTTCCAAAAATCACGAGTCTCCAGAAATCTCAGCAAATATTTTTTCACCCAAACTGGATGATACTTTCAGGTAATGATCAGTACACTTGGCCCACTTGGTTCTCCAAATTCCGTTCTTCTATGTTGAAGCGTTCGTTTACAGTAACAGTTTCCACTCTGGCATTACACTCTGTTTTCTCCTATATTGATAGATGTATTTGGAACTCTAAATCAAACACGGTTTGTGCTAGCTTCTTGAAACTTGACACAGTAAAGCAGTTTCACATTCTAACTCTATGTTTTGTTTCCTTTTCATGTAGCCCTAAGCAGTGACTGGCGAGAAACACTTTCATTGAAAGGGGTTGCAAGCTTCCAAAAATTACGAGTCTTCAGAAATCTCAGCAAATATTTTTTCACCCAAACTAGATGATACTTTCAGGTAATGATCAGTACACTAAGCCCTCTTGGTTCCCCAAATTTCGTTCTTCTATGTTGAAGCGTTCGTTTCCACTAACAGTTTCCACTCTGGCATTTCACTCTGTTTTCTCCTATATTGATAGATGTATTTGGAACTCTAAATCAAACACGGTTTGTGCTAGCTTCTTGAAACTTGACACAGTAAAGCAGTTTCACATTGTAACTCTATGTTTTGTTTCCTTTTCATGTAGCCCTAAGCAGTGACTGGCGAGAAACACTTTCATTGAAAGGGGTTGCAAGCTTCCAAAAATTACGAGTCTCCAGAAATCTCAGCAAATATTTTTTCACCCAAGCTGCATGATACTTTCAGGTAATGATCAGTACACTAAGCCCTCTTGGTTCCCCAAATTTCGTTCTTCTATGTTGAAGCGTTCGTTTCCAGTAACAGTTTGAATTTTGTCGTTTCACTCTGTTTTCTCCTATATTGATAGATGTATTTGGAACTCTAAATCAAACACGGTTTGTGCTAGCTTCTTGAAACTTGACACAGTAAAGCAGTTTCACATTGTAACTCTATGTTTTGTTTCCTTTTCATGTAGCTTTAAGCAGTGACTGGCGAGAAACACTTTCATTGAAAGGGGTTGCAAGCTTCTAAAAATTACGAGTCTCCAGAAATCTCAGCAAATATTTTTTCACCCAAACTGGATGATACTTTCACGTAATGATCAGTACACTTGGCCCACTTGGTTCTCCAAATTTCGTTCTTCTATGTTGAAGCGTTCGTTTCCAGTAACAGTTTCCATTCTGGCATTTCACTCTGTTTTCTCCTATATTGATAGATGTATTTGGAACTCTAAATCAAACACGGTTTGTGCTAGCTTCTTGAAACTTCACACAGTAAAGCAGTTTCACATTGTAACTCTATGTTTTGTTTCCTTTTCATGTAGCTTTAAGCAGTGACTGGCGAGAAACACTTTCATTGAAAGGGGTTGCAAGCTTCCAAAAATTACGAGTCTCCAGAAATCTCAGCAAATATTTTTTCACCCAAACTGGATGATACTTTCAGGTAATGATCAGTACACTAAGCCCACTTGGTTCTCCAAATTTCGTTCTTCTATGTTGAAGCGTTCGTTTCCAGTAACAGTTTCCATTCTGGCATTTCACTCTGTTTTCTCCTATATTGATAGATGTATTTGGAACTCTAAATCAAACACGGTTTGTGCTAGCTTCTTGAAACTTGACACAGTAAAGCAGTTTCACATTCTAACTCTATGTTTTGTTTCCTTTTCATGTAGCCCTAAGCAGTGACTGGCGAGAAACACTTTCATTGAAAGGGGTTGCAAGCTTCCAAAAATTACGAGTCTCCAGAAATCTCAGCAAATATTTTTTCACCCAAACTGCATGATACTTTCAGGTAATGATCAGTACACTAAGCCCACTTGGTTCCCCAAATTTCGTTCTTCTATGTTGAAGCGTTCGTTTCCAGTAACAGTTTGAATTTTTGCGTTTCACTCTGTTTTCTCCTATATTGATAGATGTATTGGAACTCTAAATCAAACACGGTTTGTGCTAGCTTCTTGAAACTTGACACAGTAAAGCAGTTTCACATTCTAACTCTATGTTTTGTTTCCTTTTCATGTAGCCCTAAGCAGTGACTGGCGAGAAACACTTTCATTGAAAGGGGTTGCAAGCTTCCAAAAATTACGAGTCTCCAGAAATCTCAGCAAATATTTTTTCACCCAAACTGGATGATACTTTCAGGTAATGATCAGTACACTAAGCCCTCTTGGTTCCCCAAATTTCGTTCTTCTATGTTTAAGCGTTCGTTTCCAGTAACGGTTTGAATTTTGTCGTTTCACTCTGTTTTCTCCTATATCGATAGATGTATTTGGAACTCTAAATCAAACACGGTTTTTGCTAGCTTCTTGAAACTTGACACAGTAAAGCAGTTTCACATTGTAACTCTATGTTTTGTTTCCTTTTCATGTAGCTTTATGCAGTGACTGGCGAGAAACACTTTCATTGAAAGGGGTTGCAAGCTTCCAAAAATTACGAGTCTCCAGAAATCTCAGCAAATATTTTTTCACCCAAACTGCATGATACTTTCAGGTAATGATCAGTACACTAAGCCCACTTGGTTCTCCAAATTTCATTCTTCTATGTTGAAGCGTTCGTTTCCAGTAACAGTTTCCATTCTGGCATTTCACTCTGTTTTCTCCTATATTGATAGATGTATTTGGAACTCTAAATCAAACACGGTTTGTGCTAGCTTCTTGAAACTTGACACAGTAAAGCAGTTTCACATTGTAACTCTATGTTTTGTTTCCTTTTCATGTAGCTTTAAGCAGTGACTGGCGAGAAACACTTTCATTGAAAGGGGTTGCAAGCTTCCAAAAATTACGAGTCTCCAGAAATCTCAGCAAATATTTTTTCACCCAAACTGGATGATACTTTCAGGTAATGATCAGTACACTAAGCCCACTTGGTTCCCCAAATTTCATTCTTCTATGTTGAAGCGTTCGTTTCCAGTAACAGTTTGAATTTTGTCGTTTCACTCTGTTTTCTCCTATATTGATAGATGTATTTGGAACACTAAATCAAACACGGTTTGTGCTAGCTTCTTGAAACTTGACACAGTAAAGCAGTTTCACATTCTAACTCTATGTTTTGTTTCCTTTTCATGTAGCTTTAAGCAGTGACTTGCGAGAAACACTTTCATTGAAAGGGGTTGCAAGCTTCCAAAAATCACGAGTCTCCAGAAATCTCAGCAAATATTTTTTCACCCAAACTGGATGATACTTTCAGGTAATGATCAGTACACTTGGCCCACTTGGTTCTCCATATTCCGTTCTTCTATGTTGAAGCGTTCGTTTACAGTAACAGTTTCCACTCTGGCATTACACTCTGTTTTCTCCTATATTGATAGATGTATTTGGAACTCTAAATCAAACACGGTTTGTGCTAGCTTCTTGAAACTTGACACAGTAAAGCAGTTTCACATTCTAACTCTATGTTTTGTTTCCTTTTCATGTAGCCCTAAGCAGTGACTGGCGAGAAACACTTTCATTGAAAGGGGTTGCAAGCTTCCAAAAATTACGAGTCTCCAGAAATCTCAGCAAATATTTTTTCACCCAAGCTGCATGATACTTTCAGGTAATGATCAGTACACTAAGCCCTCTTGGTTCCCCAAATTTCGTTCTTCTATGTTGAAGCGTTCGTTTCCAGTAACAGTTTGAATTTTGTCGTTTCACTCTGTTTTCTCCTATATTGATAGATGTATTTGGAACTCTAAATCAAACACGGTTTGTGCTAGCTTCTTGAAACTTGACACAGTAAAGCAGTTTCACATTGTAACTCTATGTTTTGTTTCCTTTTCATGTAGCTTTAAGCAGTGACTGGCGAGAAACACTTTCATTGAAAGGGGTTGCAAGCTTCTAAAAATTACGAGTCTCCAGAAATCTCAGCAAATATTTTTTCACCCAAACTGGATGATACTTTCACGTAATGATCAGTACACTTGGCCCACTTGGTTCTCCAAATTTCGTTCTTCTATGTTGAAGCGTTCGTTTCCAGTAACAGTTTCCATTCTGGCATTTCACTCTGTTTTCTCCTATATTGATAGATGTATTTGGAACTCTAAATCAAACACGGTTTGTGCTAGCTTCTTGAAACTTCACACAGTAAAGCAGTTTCACATTGTAACTCTATGTTTTGTTTCCTTTTCATGTAGCTTTAAGCAGTGACTGGCGAGAAACACTTTCATTGAAAGGGGTTGCAAGCTTCCAAAAATTACGAGTCTCCAGAAATCTCAGCAAATATTTTTTCACCCAAACTGGATGATACTTTCAGGTAATGATCAGTACACTAAGCCCACTTGGTTCTCCAAATTTCGTTCTTCTATGTTGAAGCGTTCGTTTCCAGTAACAGTTTCCATTCTGGCATTTCACTCTGTTTTCTCCTATATTGATAGATGTATTTGGAACTCTAAATCAAACACGGTTTGTGCTAGCTTCTTGAAACTTGACACAGTAAAGCAGTTTCACATTCTAACTCTATGTTTTGTTTCCTTTTCATGTAGCCCTAAGCAGTGACTGGCGAGAAACACTTTCATTGAAAGGGGTTGCAAGCTTCCAAAAATTACGAGTCTCCAGAAATCTCAGCAAATATTTTTTCACCCAAACTGCATGATACTTTCAGGTAATGATCAGTACACTAAGCCCACTTGGTTCCCCAAATTTCGTTCTTCTATGTTGAAGCGTTCGTTTCCAGTAACAGTTTGAATTTTTGCGTTTCACTCTGTTTTCTCCTATATTGATAGATGTATTGGAACTCTAAATCAAACACGGTTTGTGCTAGCTTCTTGAAACTTGACACAGTAAAGCAGTTTCACATTCTAACTCTATGTTTTGTTTCCTTTTCATGTAGCCCTAAGCAGTGACTGGCGAGAAACACTTTCATTGAAAGGGGTTGCAAGCTTCCAAAAATTACGAGTCTCCAGAAATCTCAGCAAATATTTTTTCACCCAAACTGGATGATACTTTCAGGTAATGATCAGTACACTAAGCCCTCTTGGTTCCCCAAATTTCGTTCTTCTATGTTGAAGCGTTCGTTTCCAGTAACGGTTTGAATTTTGTCGTTTCACTCTGTTTTCTCCTATATCGATAGATGTATTTGGAACTCTAAATCAAACACGGTTTTTGCTAGCTTCTTGAAACTTGACACAGTAAAGCAGTTTCACATTGTAACTCTATGTTTTGTTTCCTTTTCATGTAGCTTTATGCAGTGACTGGCGAGAAACACTTTCATTGAAAGGGGTTGCAAGCTTCCAAAAATTACGAGTCTCCAGAAATCTCAGCAAATATTTTTTCACCCAAACTGCATGATACTTTCAGGTAATGATCAGTACACTAAGCCCACTTGGTTCTCCAAATTTCATTCTTCTATGTTGAAGCGTTCGTTTCCAGTAACAGTTTCCATTCTGGCATTTCACTCTGTTTTCTCCTATATTGATAGATGTATTTGGAACTCTAAATCAAACACGGTTTGTGCTAGCTTCTTGAAACTTGACACAGTAAAGCAGTTTCACATTGTAACTCTATGTTTTGTTTCCTTTTCATGTAGCTTTAAGCAGTGACTGGCGAGAAACACTTTCATTGAAAGGGGTTGCAAGCTTCCAAAAATTACGAGTCTCCAGAAATCTCAGCAAATATTTTTTCACCCAAACTGGATGATACTTTCAGGTAATGATCAGTACACTAAGCCCACTTGGTTCCCCAAATTTCATTCTTCTATGTTGAAGCGTTCGTTTCCAGTAACAGTTTGAATTTTGTCGTTTCACTCTGTTTTCTCCTATATTGATAGATGTATTTGGAACACTAAATCAAACACGGTTTGTGCTAGCTTCTTGAAACTTGACACAGTAAAGCAGTTTCACATTCTAACTCTATGTTTTGTTTCCTTTTCATGTAGCTTTAAGCAGTGACTTGCGAGAAACACTTTCATTGAAAGGGGTTGCAAGCTTCCAAAAATCACGAGTCTCCAGAAATCTCAGCAAATATTTTTTCACCCAAACTGGATGATACTTTCAGGTAATGATCAGTACACTTGGCCCACTTGGTTCTCCATATTCCGTTCTTCTATGTTGAAGCGTTCGTTTACAGTAACAGTTTCCACTCTGGCATTACACTCTGTTTTCTCCTATATTGATAGATGTATTTGGAACTCTAAATCAAACACGGTTTGTGCTAGCTTCTTGAAACTTGACACAGTAAAGCAGTTTCACATTCTAACTCTATGTTTTGTTTCCTTTTCATGTAGCCCTAAGCAGTGACTGGCGAGAAACACTTTCATTGAAAGGGGTTGCAAGCTTCCAAAAATTACGAGTCTTCAGAAATCTCAGCAAATATTTTTTCACCCAAACTAGATGATACTTTCAGGTAATGATCAGTACACTAAGCCCTCTTGGTTCCCCAAATTTCGTTCTTCTATGTTGAAGCGTTCGTTTCCACTAACAGTTTCCACTCTGGCATTTCACTCTGTTTTCTCCTATATTGATAGATGTATTTGGAACTCTAAATCAAACACGGTTTGTGCTAGCTTCTTGAAACTTGACACAGTAAAGCAGTTTCACATTGTAACTCTATGTTTTGTTTCCTTTTCATGTAGCCCTAAGCAGTGACTGGCGAGAAACACTTTCATTGAAAGGGGTTGCAAGCTTCCAAAAATTACGAGTCTCCAGAAATCTCAGCAAATATTTTTTCACCCAAGCTGCATGATACTTTCAGGTAATGATCAGTACACTAAGCCCTCTTGGTTCCCCAAATTTCGTTCTTCTATGTTGAAGCGTTCGTTTCCAGTAACAGTTTGAATTTTGTCGTTTCACTCTGTTTTCTCCTATATTGATAGATGTATTTGGAACTCTAAATCAAACACGGTTTGTGCTAGCTTCTTGAAACTTGACACAGTAAAGCAGTTTCACATTGTAACTCTATGTTTTGTTTCCTTTTCATGTAGCTTTAAGCAGTGACTGGCGAGAAACACTTTCATTGAAAGGGGTTGCAAGCTTCTAAAAATTACGAGTCTCCAGAAATCTCAGCAAATATTTTTTCACCCAAACTGGATGATACTTTCACGTAATGATCAGTACACTTGGCCCACTTGGTTCTCCAAATTTCGTTCTTCTATGTTGAAGCGTTCGTTTCCAGTAACAGTTTCCATTCTGGCATTTCACTCTGTTTTCTCCTATATTGATAGATGTATTTGGAACTCTAAATCAAACACGGTTTGTGCTAGCTTCTTGAAACTTCACACAGTAAAGCAGTTTCACATTGTAACTCTATGTTTTGTTTCCTTTTCATGTAGCTTTAAGCAGTGACTGGCGAGAAACACTTTCATTGAAAGGGGTTGCAAGCTTCCAAAAATTACGAGTCTCCAGAAATCTCAGCAAATATTTTTTCACCCAAACTGGATGATACTTTCAGGTAATGATCAGTACACTAAGCCCACTTGGTTCTCCAAATTTCGTTCTTCTATGTTGAAGCGTTCGTTTCCAGTAACAGTTTCCATTCTGGCATTTCACTCTGTTTTCTCCTATATTGATAGATGTATTTGGAACTCTAAATCAAACACGGTTTGTGCTAGCTTCTTGAAACTTGACACAGTAAAGCAGTTTCACATTCTAACTCTATGTTTTGTTTCCTTTTCATGTAGCCCTAAGCAGTGACTGGCGAGAAACACTTTCATTGAAAGGGGTTGCAAGCTTCCAAAAATTACGAGTCTCCAGAAATCTCAGCAAATATTTTTTCACCCAAACTGCATGATACTTTCAGGTAATGATCAGTACACTAAGCCCACTCGGTTCTCCAAATTTCATTCTTCTATGTTGAAGCGTTCGTTTCCAGTAACAGTTTCCATTCTGGCATTTCACTCTGTTTTCTCCTATATTGATAGATGTATTTGGAACTCTAAATCAAACACGGTTTGTGCTAGCTTCTTGAAACTTGACACAGTAAAGCAGTTTCACATTCTAACTCTAAGTTTTGTTTCCTTTTCTTGTAGCCCTAAGCAGAGACTGGCGAGAAACACTTTCATTGAAAGGGGTTGCAAGCTTCTAAAAATTACGAGTCTCCAGAAATCTCAGCAAATATTTTTTCACCCAAACTGGATGATACTTTCAGGAAATGATCAGTACACTTGGCCCACTTGGTTCTCCATATTTCGTTCTTCTATGTTGAAGCGTTCGTTTACACTAACAGTTTCCACTCTGGCATTTCACTCTGTTTTCTCCTATATTGATAGATGTATTTGGAACTCTAAATCAAACACGGTTTGTGCTAGCTTCTTGAAACTTGACACAGTAAAGCAGTTTCACATTCTAACTCTATGTTTTGTTTCCTTTTCATGTAGCCCTAAGCAGTGACTGGCGAGAAACACTTTCATTGAAAGGGGTTGCAAGCTTCCAAAAATTACGAGTCTTCAGAAATCTCAGCAAATATTTTTTCACCCAAACTAGATGATACTTTCAGGTAATGATCAGTACACTAAGCCCTCTTGGTTCCCCAAATTTCGTTCTTCTATGTTGAAGCGTTCGTTTCCACTAACAGTTTCCACTCTGGCATTTCACTCTGTTTTCTCCTATATTGATAGATGTATTTGGAACTCTAAATCAAACACGGTTTGTGCTAGCTTCTTGAAACTTGACACAGTAAAGCAGTTTCACATTGTAACTCTATGTTTTGTTTCCTTTTCATGTAGCCCTAAGCAGTGACTGGCGAGAAACACTTTCATTGAAAGGGGTTGCAAGCTTCCAAAAATTACGAGTCTCCAGAAATCTCAGCAAATATTTTTTCACCCAAGCTGCATGATACTTTCAGGTAATGATCAGTACACTAAGCCCTCTTGGTTCCCCAAATTTCGTTCTTCTATGTTGAAGCGTTCGTTTCCAGTAACAGTTTGAATTTTGTCGTTTCACTCTGTTTTCTCCTATATTGATAGATGTATTTGGAACTCTAAATCAAACACGGTTTGTGCTAGCTTCTTGAAACTTGACACAGTAAAGCAGTTTCACATTGTAACTCTATGTTTTGTTTCCTTTTCATGTAGCTTTAAGCAGTGACTGGCGAGAAACACTTTCATTGAAAGGGGTTGCAAGCTTCTAAAAATTACGAGTCTCCAGAAATCTCAGCAAATATTTTTTCACCCAAACTGGATGATACTTTCACGTAATGATCAGTACACTTGGCCCACTTGGTTCTCCAAATTTCGTTCTTCTATGTTGAAGCGTTCGTTTCCAGTAACAGTTTCCATTCTGGCATTTCACTCTGTTTTCTCCTATATTGATAGATGTATTTGGAACTCTAAATCAAACACGGTTTGTGCTAGCTTCTTGAAACTTCACACAGTAAAGCAGTTTCACATTGTAACTCTATGTTTTGTTTCCTTTTCATGTAGCTTTAAGCAGTGACTGGCGAGAAACACTTTCATTGAAAGGGGTTGCAAGCTTCCAAAAATTACGAGTCTCCAGAAATCTCAGCAAATATTTTTTCACCCAAACTGGATGATACTTTCAGGTAATGATCAGTACACTAAGCCCACTTGGTTCTCCAAATTTCGTTCTTCTATGTTGAAGCGTTCGTTTCCAGTAACAGTTTCCATTCTGGCATTTCACTCTGTTTTCTCCTATATTGATAGATGTATTTGGAACTCTAAATCAAACACGGTTTGTGCTAGCTTCTTGAAACTTGACACAGTAAAGCAGTTTCACATTCTAACTCTATGTTTTGTTTCCTTTTCATGTAGCCCTAAGCAGTGACTGGCGAGAAACACTTTCATTGAAAGGGGTTGCAAGCTTCCAAAAATTACGAGTCTCCAGAAATCTCAGCAAATATTTTTTCACCCAAACTGCATGATACTTTCAGGTAATGATCAGTACACTAAGCCCACTTGGTTCCCCAAATTTCGTTCTTCTATGTTGAAGCGTTCGTTTCCAGTAACAGTTTGAATTTTTGCGTTTCACTCTGTTTTCTCCTATATTGATAGATGTATTGGAACTCTAAATCAAACACGGTTTGTGCTAGCTTCTTGAAACTTGACACAGTAAAGCAGTTTCACATTCTAACTCTATGTTTTGTTTCCTTTTCATGTAGCCCTAAGCAGTGACTGGCGAGAAACACTTTCATTGAAAGGGGTTGCAAGCTTCCAAAAATTACGAGTCTCCAGAAATCTCAGCAAATATTTTTTCACCCAAACTGGATGATACTTTCAGGTAATGATCAGTACACTAAGCCCTCTTGGTTCCCCAAATTTCGTTCTTCTATGTTGAAGCGTTCGTTTCCAGTAACGGTTTGAATTTTGTCGTTTCACTCTGTTTTCTCCTATATCGATAGATGTATTTGGAACTCTAAATCAAACACGGTTTTTGCTAGCTTCTTGAAACTTGACACAGTAAAGCAGTTTCACATTGTAACTCTATGTTTTGTTTCCTTTTCATGTAGCTTTAAGCAGTGACTGGCGAGAAACACTTTCATTGAAAGGGGTTGCAAGCTTCCAAAAATTACGAGTCTCCAGAAATCTCAGCAAATATTTTTTCACCCAAACTGCATGATACTTTCAGGTAATGATCAGTACACTAAGCCCACTTGGTTCTCCAAATTTCATTCTTCTATGTTGAAGCGTTCGTTTCCAGTAACAGTTTCCATTCTGGCATTTCACTCTGTTTTCTCCTATATTGATAGATGTATTTGGAACTCTAAATCAAACACGGTTTGTGCTAGCTTCTTGAAACTTGACACAGTAAAGCAGTTTCACATTGTAACTCTATGTTTTGTTTCCTTTTCATGTAGCTTTAAGCAGTGACTGGCGAGAAACACTTTCATTGAAAGGGGTTGCAAGCTTCCAAAAATTACGAGTCTCCAGAAATCTCAGCAAATATTTTTTCACCCAAACTGGATGATACTTTCAGGTAATGATCAGTACACTAAGCCCACTTGGTTCCCCAAATTTCATTCTTCTATGTTGAAGCGTTCGTTTCCAGTAACAGTTTGAATTTTGTCGTTTCACTCTGTTTTCTCCTATATTGATAGATGTATTTGGAACACTAAATCAAACACGGTTTGTGCTAGCTTCTTGAAACTTGACACAGTAAAGCAGTTTCACATTCTAACTCTATGTTTTGTTTCCTTTTCATGTAGCTTTAAGCAGTGACTTGCGAGAAACACTTTCATTGAAAGGGGTTGCAAGCTTCCAAAAATCACGAGTCTCCAGAAATCTCAGCAAATATTTTTTCACCCAAACTGGATGATACTTTCAGGTAATGATCAGTACACTTGGCCCACTTGGTTCTCCATATTCCGTTCTTCTATGTTGAAGCGTTCGTTTACAGTAACAGTTTCCACTCTGGCATTACACTCTGTTTTCTCCTATATTGATAGATGTATTTGGAACTCTAAATCAAACACGGTTTGTGCTAGCTTCTTGAAACTTGACACAGTAAAGCAGTTTCACATTCTAACTCTATGTTTTGTTTCCTTTTCATGTAGCCCTAAGCAGTGACTGGCGAGAAACACTTTCATTGAAAGGGGTTGCAAGCTTCCAAAAATTACGAGTCTTCAGAAATCTCAGCAAATATTTTTTCACCCAAACTAGATGATACTTTCAGGTAATGATCAGTACACTAAGCCCTCTTGGTTCCCCAAATTTCGTTCTTCTATGTTGAAGCGTTCGTTTCCACTAACAGTTTCCACTCTGGCATTTCACTCTGTTTTCTCCTATATTGATAGATGTATTTGGAACTCTAAATCAAACACGGTTTGTGCTAGCTTCTTGAAACTTGACACAGTAAAGCAGTTTCACATTGTAACTCTATGTTTTGTTTCCTTTTCATGTAGCCCTAAGCAGTGACTGGCGAGAAACACTTTCATTGAAAGGGGTTGCAAGCTTCCAAAAATTACGAGTCTCCAGAAATCTCAGCAAATATTTTTTCACCCAAGCTGCATGATACTTTCAGGTAATGATCAGTACACTAAGCCCTCTTGGTTCCCCAAATTTCGTTCTTCTATGTTGAAGCGTTCGTTTCCAGTAACAGTTTGAATTTTGTCGTTTCACTCTGTTTTCTCCTATATTGATAGATGTATTTGGAACTCTAAATCAAACACGGTTTGTGCTAGCTTCTTGAAACTTGACACAGTAAAGCAGTTTCACATTGTAACTCTATGTTTTGTTTCCTTTTCATGTAGCTTTAAGCAGTGACTGGCGAGAAACACTTTCATTGAAAGGGGTTGCAAGCTTCTAAAAATTACGAGTCTCCAGAAATCTCAGCAAATATTTTTTCACCCAAACTGGATGATACTTTCACGTAATGATCAGTACACTTGGCCCACTTGGTTCTCCAAATTTCGTTCTTCTATGTTGAAGCGTTCGTTTCCAGTAACAGTTTCCATTCTGGCATTTCACTCTGTTTTCTCCTATATTGATAGATGTATTTGGAACTCTAAATCAAACACGGTTTGTGCTAGCTTCTTGAAACTTCACACAGTAAAGCAGTTTCACATTGTAACTCTATGTTTTGTTTCCTTTTCATGTAGCTTTAAGCAGTGACTGGCGAGAAACACTTTCATTGAAAGGGGTTGCAAGCTTCCAAAAATTACGAGTCTCCAGAAATCTCAGCAAATATTTTTTCACCCAAACTGGATGATACTTTCAGGTAATGATCAGTACACTAAGCCCACTTGGTTCTCCAAATTTCGTTCTTCTATGTTGAAGCGTTCGTTTCCAGTAACAGTTTCCATTCTGGCATTTCACTCTGTTTTCTCCTATATTGATAGATGTATTTGGAACTCTAAATCAAACACGGTTTGTGCTAGCTTCTTGAAACTTGACACAGTAAAGCAGTTTCACATTCTAACTCTATGTTTTGTTTCCTTTTCATGTAGCCCTAAGCAGTGACTGGCGAGAAACACTTTCATTGAAAGGGGTTGCAAGCTTCCAAAAATTACGAGTCTCCAGAAATCTCAGCAAATATTTTTTCACCCAAACTGCATGATACTTTCAGGTAATGATCAGTACACTAAGCCCACTCGGTTCTCCAAATTTCATTCTTCTATGTTGAAGCGTTCGTTTCCAGTAACAGTTTCCATTCTGGCATTTCACTCTGTTTTCTCCTATATTGATAGATGTATTTGGAACTCTAAATCAAACACGGTTTGTGCTAGCTTCTTGAAACTTGACACAGTAAAGCAGTTTCACATTCTAACTCTAAGTTTTGTTTCCTTTTCTTGTAGCCCTAAGCAGAGACTGGCGAGAAACACTTTCATTGAAAGGGGTTGCAAGCTTCTAAAAATTACGAGTCTCCAGAAATCTCAGCAAATATTTTTTCACCCAAACTGGATGATACTTTCAGGAAATGATCAGTACACTTGGCCCACTTGGTTCTCCATATTTCGTTCTTCTATGTTGAAGCGTTCGTTTACACTAACAGTTTCCACTCTGGCATTTCACTCTGTTTTCTCCTATATTGATAGATGTATTTGGAACTCTAAATCAAACACGGTTTGTGCTAGCTTCTTGAAACTTGACACAGTAAAGCAGTTTCACATTCTAACTCTATGTTTTGTTTCCTTTTCATGTAGCCCTAAGCAGTGACTGGCGAGAAACACTTTCATTGAAAGGGGTTGCAAGCTTCCAAAAATTACGAGTCTTCAGAAATCTCAGCAAATATTTTTTCACCCAAACTAGATGATACTTTCAGGTAATGATCAGTACACTAAGCCCTCTTGGTTCCCCAAATTTCGTTCTTCTATGTTGAAGCGTTCGTTTCCACTAACAGTTTCCACTCTGGCATTTCACTCTGTTTTCTCCTATATTGATAGATGTATTTGGAACTCTAAATCAAACACGGTTTGTGCTAGCTTCTTGAAACTTGACACAGTAAAGCAGTTTCACATTGTAACTCTATGTTTTGTTTCCTTTTCATGTAGCTTTAAGCAGTGACTGGCGAGAAACACTTTCATTGAAAGGGGTTGCAAGCTTCCAAAAATTACGAGTCTCCAGAAATCTCAGCAAATATTTTTTCACCCAAACTGCATGATACTTTCAGGTAATGATCAGTACACTAAGCCCACTTGGTTCTCCAAATTTCATTCTTCCCTGTTGAAGCGTTCGTTTCCAGTAACAGTTTCCATTCTGGCATTTCACTCTGTTTTCTCCTATATTGATAGATGTATTTGGAACTCTAAATCAAACACGGTTTGTGCTAGCTTCTTGAAACTTGACACAGTAAAGCAGTTTCACATTCTAACTCTATGTTTTGTTTCCTTTTCATGTAGCCCTAAGCAGTGACTGGCGAGAAACACTTTCATTGAAAGGGGTTGCAAGCTTCCAAAAATTACGAGTCTCCAGAAATCTCAGCAAATATTTTTTCACCCAAGCTGCATGATACTTTCAGGTAATGATCAGTACACTAAGCCCTCTTGGTTCCCCAAATTTCGTTCTTCTATGTTGAAGCGTTCGTTTCCAGTAACAGTTTGAATTTTGTCGTTTCACTCTGTTTTCTCCTATATTGATAGATGTATTTGGAACTCTAAATCAAACACGGTTTGTGATAGCTTCTTGAAACTTGACACAGTAAAGCAGTTTCACATTGTAACTCTATGTTTTGTTTCCTTTTCATGTAGCTTTAAGCAGTGACTGGCGAGAAACACTTTCATTGAAAGGGGTTGCAAGCTTCTAAAAATTACGAGTCTCCAGAAATCTCAGCAAATATTTTTTCACCCAAACTGGATGATACTTTCACGTAATGATCAGTACACTTGGCCCACTTGGTTCTCCAAATTTCGTTCTTCTATGTTGAAGCGTTCGTTTCCAGTAACAGTTTCCATTCTGGCATTTCACTCTGTTTTCTCCTATATTGATAGATGTATTTGGAACTCTAAATCAAACACGGTTTGTGCTAGCTTCTTGAAACTTCACACAGTAAAGCAGTTTCACATTGTAACTCTATGTTTTGTTTCCTTTTCATGTAGCTTTAAGCAGTGACTGGCGAGAAACACTTTCATTGAAAGGGGTTGCAAGCTTCCAAAAATTACGAGTCTCCAGAAATCTCAGCAAATATTTTTTCACCCAAACTGGATGATACTTTCAGGTAATGATCAGTACACTAAGCCCACTTGGTTCCCCAAATTTCGTTCTTCTATGTTGAAGCGTTCGTTTCCAGTAACAGTTTGAATTTTTGCGTTTCACTCTGTTTTCTCCTATATTGATAGATGTATTTGGAACTCTAAATCAAACACGGTTTGTGCTAGCTTCTTGAAACTTGACACAGTAAAGCAGTATCACATTCTAACTCTATGTTTTGTTTCCTTTTCATGTAGCCCTAAGCAGTGACTGGCGAGAAACACTTTCATTGAAAGGGGTTGCAAGCTTCCAAAAATTACGAGTCTCCAGAAATCTCAGCAAATATTTTTTCACCCAAACTAGATGATACTTTCAGGTAATGATCAGTACACTAAGCCCTCTTGGTTCCCCAAATTTCGTTCTTCTATGTTGAAGCGTTCGTTTCCAGTAACAGTTTGAATTTTGTCGTTTCACTCTGTTTTCTCCTATATTGATAGATGTATTTGGAACTCTAAATCAAACACGGTTTGTGCTAGCTTCTTGAAACTTGACACAGTAAAGCAGTTTCACATTGTAACTCTATGTTTTGTTTCCTTTTCATGTAGCTTTAAGCAGTGACTGGCGAGAAACACTTTCATTGAAAGGGGTTGCAAGCTTCCAAAAATTACGAGTCTCCAGAAATCTCAGCAAATATTTTTTCACCCAAACTGGATGATACTTTCAGGTAATTATCAGTACACTAAGCCCACTTGGTTCTCCAAATTTCATTCTTCTATGTTGAAGCGTTCGTTTCCAGTAACAGTTTCCACTCTGGCATTTCACTCTGTTTTCTCCTATATTGATAGATGTATTTGGAACTCTAAATCAAACACGGTTTGTGCTAGCTTCTTGAAACTTGACACAGTAAAGCAGTTTCACATTCTAACTCTATGTTTTGTTTCCTTTTCATGTAGCCCTAAGCAGTGACTGGCGAGAAACACTTTCATTGAAAGGGGTTGCAAGCTTCCAAAAATTACGAGTCTTCAGAAATCTCAGCAAATATTTTTATACCCAAACTAGATGATACTTTCAGGTAATGATCAGTACACTAAGCCCTCTTGGTTCCCCAAATTTCGTTCTTCTATGTTGAAGCGTTCGTTTACACTAACAGTTTCCACTCTGGCATTTCACTCTGTTTTCTCCTATATTGATAGATGTATTTGGAACTCTAAATCAAACACGGTTTGTACTAGCTTCTTGAAACTTGACACAGTAAAGCAGTTTCACATTGTAACTCTATGTTTTGTTTCCTTTTCATGTAGCTTTAAGCAGTGACTGGCGAGAAACACTTTCATTGAAAGGGGTTGCAAGCTTCCAAAAATTACGAGTCTCCAGAAATCTCAGCAAATATTTTTTCACCCAAACTGCATGATACTTTCAGGTAATGATCAGTACACTAAGCCCACTTGGTTCTCCAAATTTCAATCTTCTATGTTGAAGCGTTCGTTTCCAGTAACAGTTTCCATTCTGGCATTTCACTCTGTTTTCTCCTATATTGATAGATGTATTTGGAACTCTAAATCAAACACGGTTTGTGCTAGCTTCTTGAAACTTGACACAGTAAAGCAGTTTCACATTCTAACTCAATGTTTTGTTTCCTTTTCATGTAGCCCTAAGCAGTGACTGGCGAGAAACACTTTCATTGAAAGGGGTTGCAAGCTTCCAAAAATTACGAGTCTTCAGAAATCTCAGCAAATATTTTTTCACCCAAACTAGATGATACATTCAGGTAATGATCAGTACACTAAGCCCTCTTGGTTCCCCAAATTTCGTTCTTCTATGTTGAAGCGTTCGTTTACACTAACAGTTTCCACTCTGCCATTTTACTCTGTTTTCTTCTAAATTGATAGATGTATTTGGAACTCTAAATCAAACACGGTTTGTGCTAGCTTCTTGAAACTTGACACAGTAAAGCAGTTTCACATTGTAACTCTATGTTTTGTTTCCTTTTCATGTAGCTTTAAGCAGTGACTGGCGAGAAACACTTTCATTGAAAGGGGTTGCAAGCTTCCAAAAATTACGAGTCTCCAGAAATCTCAGCAAATATTTTTTCACCCAAACTGCATGATACTTTCAGGTAATGATCAGTACACTAAGCCCACTTGGTTCTCCAAATTTCATTCTTCTATGTTGAAGCGTTCGTTTCCAGTAACAGTTTCCATTCTGGCATTTCACTCTGTTTTCTCCTATATTGATAGATGTATTTGGAACTCTAAATCAAACACAGTTTGTGCTAGCTTCTTGAAACTTGACACAGTAAAGCAGTTTCACATTCTAACTCTATGTTTTGTTTCCTTTTCATGTAGCTTTAAGCAGTGACTGGCGAGAAACACTTTCATTGAAAGGGGTTGCAAGCTTCCAAAAATTACGAGTCTCCAGAAATCTCAGCAAATATTTTTTCACCCAAACTGGATGATACTTTCAGGTAATGATCAGTACACTAAGCCCACTTGGTTCCCCAAATTTCGTTCTTCTATGTTGAAGCGTTCGTTTCCAGTAACAGTTTGAATTTTGTCGTTTCACTCTGTTTTCTCCTATATTGATAGATGTATTTGGAACACTAAATCAAACACGGTGTGCTAGCTTCTTGAAACTTGACACAGTAAAGCAGTTTCACATTCTAACTCTATGTTTTGTTTCCTTTTCATGTAGCTTTAAGCAGTGACTGGCGAGAAACACCTTCATTGAAATGGGTTGCAAGCTTCCAAAAATCACGAGTCTCCAGAAATCTCAGCAAATATTTTTTCACCCAAACTGGATGATACTTTCAGGTAATGATCAGTACACTTGGCCCACTTGGTTCTCCATATTTCGTTCTTCTATGTTGAAGCGTTCGTTTACAGTAACAGTTTCCACTCTGGCATTACACTCTGTTTTCTCCTATATTGATAGATGTATTTGGAACTCTAAATCAAACACGGTTTGTGCTAGCTTCTTGAAACTTGACACAGTAAAGCAGTTTCACATTCTAACTCTATGTTTTGTTTCCTTTTCATGTAGCCCTAAGCAGTGACTGGCGAGAAACACTTTAATTGAAAGGGGTTGCAAGCTTCCAAAAATTACGAGTCTTCAGAAATCTCAGCAAATATTTTTTCACCCAAACTAGATGATACTTTCAGGTAATGATCAGTACACTAAGCCCTCTTGGTTCCCCAAATTTCGTTTTTCTATGTTGAAGCGTTCGTTTACACTAACAGTTTCCACTCTGGCATTTCACTCTGTTTTCTCCTATATTGATAGATGTATTTGGAACTCTAAATCAAACACGGTTTGTGCTAGCTTCTTGAAACTTGACACAGTAAAGCAGTTTCACATTGTAACTCTATGTTTTGTTTCCTTTTCATGTAGCTTTAAGCAGTGACTGGCGAGAAACACTTTCATTGAAAGGGGTTGCAAGCTTCCAAAAATTACGAGTCTCCAGAAATCTCAGCAAATATTTTTTCACCCAAACTGGATGATACTTTCAGGTAATGATCAGTACACTAAGCCCACTTGGTTCCCCAAATTTCGTTCTTCTATGTTGAAGCGTTCGTTTCCAGTAACAGTTTGAATTTTTGCGTTTCACTCTGTTTTCTCCTATATTGATAGATGTATTTGGAACTCTAAATCAAACACGGTTTGTGCTAGCTTCTTGAAACTTGACACAGTAAAGCAGTTTCACATTCTAACTCTATGTTTTGTTTCCTTTTCATGTAGCCCTAAGCAGTGACTGGCGAGAAACACTTTCATTGAAAGGGGTTGCAAGCTTCCAAAAATTACGAGTCTCCAGAAATCTCAGCAAATATTTTTTCACCCAAACTGCATGATACTTTCAGGTAATGATCAGTACACTAAGCCCTCTTGGTTCCCCAAATTTCGTTCTTCTATGTTGAAGCGTTCGTTTCCAGTAACGGTTTGAATTTTGTCGTTTCACTCTGTTTTCTCCTATATTGATAGATGTATTTGGAACTCTAAATCAAACACGGTTTGTGCTAGCTTCTTGAAACTTGACACAGTAAAGCAGTTTCACATTCTAACTCTATGTTTTGTTTCCTTTTCATGTAGCCCTAAGCAGTGACTGGCGAGAAACACTTTAATTGAAAGGGGTTGCAAGCTTCCAAAAATTACGAGTCTTCAGAAATCTCAGCAAATATTTTTTCACCCAAACTAGATGATACATTCAGGTAATGATCAGTACACTTGGCCCACTTGGTTCTCCATATTTCGTTCTTCTATGTTGAAGCGTTCGTTTACAGTAACAGTTTCCACTCTGGCATTACACTCTGTTTTCTCCTATATTGATAGATGTATTTGGAACTCTAAATCAAACACGGTTTGTGCTAGCTTCTTGAAACTTGACACAGTAAAGCAGTTTCACATTCTAACTCTATGTTTTGTTTCCTTTTCATGTAGCCCTAAGCAGTGACTGGCGAGAAACACTTTAATTGAAAGGGGTTGCAAGCTTCCAAAAATTACGAGTCTTCAGAAATCTCAGCAAATATTTTTTCACCCAAACTAGATGATACTTTCAGGTAATGATCAGTACACTAAGCCCTCTTGGTTCCCCAAATTTCGTTTTTCTATGTTGAAGCGTTCGTTTCCAGTAACAGTTTCCATTCTGGCATTTCACTCTGTTTTCTCCTATATTGATAGATGTATTTGGAACTCTAAATCAAACACGGTTTGTGCTAGCTTCTTGAAACTTCACACAGTAAAGCAGTTTCACATTGTAACTCTATGTTTTGTTTCCTTTTCATGTAGCTTTAAGCAGTGACTGGCGAGAAACACTTTCATTGAAAGGGGTTGCAAGCTTCCAAAAATTACGAGTCTCCAGAAATCTCAGCAAATATTTTTTCACCCAAACTGGATGATACTTTCAGGTAATGATCAGTACACTAAGCCCACTTGGTTCTCCAAATTTCGTTCTTCTATGTTGAAGCGTTCGTTTCCAGTAACAGTTTCCATTCTGGCATTTCACTCTGTTTTCTCCTATATTGATAGATGTATTTGGAACTCTAAATCAAACACGGTTTGTGCTAGCTTCTTGAAACTTGACACAGTAAAGCAGTTTCACATTCTAACTCTATGTTTTGTTTCCTTTTCATGTAGCCCTAAGCAGTGACTGGCGAGAAACACTTTCATTGAAAGGGGTTGCAAGCTTCCAAAAATTACGAGTCTCCAGAAATCTCAGCAAATATTTTTTCACCCAAACTGCATGATACTTTCAGGTAATGATCAGTACACTAAGCCCACTCGGTTCTCCAAATTTCATTCTTCTATGTTGAAGCGTTCGTTTCCAGTAACAGTTTCCATTCTGGCATTTCACTCTGTTTTCTCCTATATTGATAGATGTATTTGGAACTCTAAATCAAACACGGTTTGTGCTAGCTTCTTGAAACTTGACACAGTAAAGCAGTTTCACATTCTAACTCTAAGTTTTGTTTCCTTTTCTTGTAGCCCTAAGCAGAGACTGGCGAGAAACACTTTCATTGAAAGGGGTTGCAAGCTTCTAAAAATTACGAGTCTCCAGAAATCTAAGCAAATATTTTTTCACCCAAACTGGATGATACTTTCAGGTAATGATCAGTACACTTGGCCCACTTGGTTCTCCATATTTCGTTCTCTATGTTGAAGCGTTCGTTTACACTAACAGTTTCCACTCTGGCATTTCACTCTGTTTTCTCCTATATTGATAGATGTATTTGGAACTCTAAATCAAACACGGTTTGTGCTAGCTTCTTGAAACTTGACACAGTAAAGCAGTTTCACATTGTAACTCTATGTTTTGTTTCCTTTTCATGTAGCTTTAAGCAGTGACTGGCGAGAAACACTTTCATTGAAAGGGGTTGCAAGCTTCCAAAAATTACGAGTCTCCAGAAATCTCAGCAAATATTTTTTCACCCAAACTGGATGATACTTTCAGGTAATGATCAGTACACTAAGCCCACTTGGTTCCCCAAATTTCGTTCTTCTATGTTGAAGCGTTCGTTTCCAGTAACAGTTTGAATTTTTGCGTTTCACTCTGTTTTCTCCTATATTGATAGATGTATTTGGAACTCTAAATCAAACACGGTTTGTGCTAGCTTCTTGAAACTTGACACAGTAAAGCAGTTTCACATTCTAACTCTATGTTTTGTTTCCTTTTCATGTAGCCCTAAGCAGTGACTGGCGAGAAACACTTTCATTGAAAGGGGTTGCAAGCTTCCAAAAATTACGAGTCTCCAGAAATCTCAGCAAATATTTTTTCACCCAAACTAGATGATACTTTCAGGTAATGATCAGTACACTAAGCCCTCTTGGTTCCCCAAATTTCGTTCTTCTATGTTGAAGCGTTCGTTTCCAGTAACAGTTTGAATTTTGTCGTTTCACTCTGTTTTCTCCTATATTGATAGATGTATTTGGAACTCTAAATCAAACACGGTTTGTGCTAGCTTCTTGAAACTTGACACAGTAAAGCAGTTTCACATTGTAACTCTATGTTTTGTTTCCTTTTCATGTAGCTTTAAGCAGTGACTGGCGAGAAACACTTTCATTGAAAGGGGTTGCAAGCTTCCAAAAATTACGAGTCTCCAGAAATCTCAGCAAATATTTTTTCACCCAAACTGGATGATACTTTCAGGTAATTATCAGTACACTAAGCCCACTTGGTTCTCCAAATTTCATTCTTCTATGTTGAAGCGTTCGTTTCCAGTAACAGTTTCCACTCTGGCATTTCACTCTGTTTTCTCCTATATTGATAGATGTATTTGGAACTCTAAATCAAACACGGTTTGTGCTAGCTTCTTGAAACTTGACACAGTAAAGCAGTTTCACATTCTAACTCTATGTTTTGTTTCCTTTTCATGTAGCCCTAAGCAGTGACTGGCGAGAAACACTTTCATTGAAAGGGGTTGCAAGCTTCCAAAAATTACGAGTCTTCAGAAATCTCAGCAAATATTTTTATACCCAAACTAGATGATACTTTCAGGTAATGATCAGTACACTAAGCCCTCTTGGTTCCCCAAATTTCGTTCTTCTATGTTGAAGCGTTCGTTTACACTAACAGTTTCCACTCTGGCATTTCACTCTGTTTTCTCCTATATTGATAGATGTATTTGGAACTCTAAATCAAACACGGTTTGTACTAGCTTCTTGAAACTTGACACAGTAAAGCAGTTTCACATTGTAACTCTATGTTTTGTTTCCTTTTCATGTAGCTTTAAGCAGTGACTGGCGAGAAACACTTTCATTGAAAGGGGTTGCAAGCTTCCAAAAATTACGAGTCTCCAGAAATCTCAGCAAATATTTTTTCACCCAAACTGCATGATACTTTCAGGTAATGATCAGTACACTAAGCCCACTTGGTTCTCCAAATTTCAATCTTCTATGTTGAAGCGTTCGTTTCCAGTAACAGTTTCCATTCTGGCATTTCACTCTGTTTTCTCCTATATTGATAGATGTATTTGGAACTCTAAATCAAACACGGTTTGTGCTAGCTTCTTGAAACTTGACACAGTAAAGCAGTTTCACATTCTAACTCAATGTTTTGTTTCCTTTTCATGTAGCCCTAAGCAGTGACTGGCGAGAAACACTTTCATTGAAAGGGGTTGCAAGCTTCCAAAAATTACGAGTCTTCAGAAATCTCAGCAAATATTTTTTCACCCAAACTAGATGATACATTCAGGTAATGATCAGTACACTAAGCCCTCTTGGTTCCCCAAATTTCGTTCTTCTATGTTGAAGCGTTCGTTTACACTAACAGTTTCCACTCTGGCATTTTACTCTGTTTTCTTCTATATTGATAGATGTATTTGGAACTCTAAATCAAACACGGTTTGTGCTAGCTTCTTGAAACTTGACACAGTAAAGCAGTTTCACATTGTAACTCTATGTTTTGTTTCCTTTTCATGTAGCTTTAAGCAGTGACTGGCGAGAAACACTTTCATTGAAAGGGGTTGCAAGCTTCCAAAAATTACGAGTCTCCAGAAATCTCAGCAAATATTTTTTCACCCAAACTGCATGATACTTTCAGGTAATGATCAGTACACTAAGCCCACTTGGTTCTCCAAATTTCATTCTTCTATGTTGAAGCGTTCGTTTCCAGTAACAGTTTCCATTCTGGCATTTCACTCTGTTTTCTCCTATATTGATAGATGTATTTGGAACTCTAAATCAAACACAGTTTGTGCTAGCTTCTTGAAACTTGACACAGTAAAGCAGTTTCACATTCTAACTCTATGTTTTGTTTCCTTTTCATGTAGCTTTAAGCAGTGACTGGCGAGAAACACTTTCATTGAAAGGGGTTGCAAGCTTCCAAAAATTACGAGTCTCCAGAAATCTCAGCAAATATTTTTTCACCCAAACTGGATGATACTTTCAGGTAATGATCAGTACACTAAGCCCACTTGGTTCCCCAAATTTCGTTCTTCTATGTTGAAGCGTTCGTTTCCAGTAACAGTTTGAATTTTGTCGTTTCACTCTGTTTTCTCCTATATTGATAGATGTATTTGGAACACTAAATCAAACACGGTGTGCTAGCTTCTTGAAACTTGACACAGTAAAGCAGTTTCACATTCTAACTCTATGTTTTGTTTCCTTTTCATGTAGCTCTAAGCAGTGACTGGCGAGAAACACCTTCATTGAAATGGGTTGCAAGCTTCCAAAAATCACGAGTCTCCAGAAATCTCAGCAAATATTTTTTCACCCAAACTGGATGATACTTTCAGGTAATGATCAGTACACTTGGCCCACTTGGTTCTCCATATTTCGTTCTTCTATGTTGAAGCGTTCGTTTACAGTAACAGTTTCCACTCTGGCATTACACTCTGTTTTCTCCTATATTGATAGATGTATTTGGAACTCTAAATCAAACACGGTTTGTGCTAGCTTCTTGAAACTTGACACAGTAAAGCAGTTTCACATTCTAACTCTATGTTTTGTTTCCTTTTCATGTAGCCCTAAGCAGTGACTGGCGAGAAACACTTTAATTGAAAGGGGTTGCAAGCTTCCAAAAATTACGAGTCTTCAGAAATCTCAGCAAATATTTTTTCACCCAAACTAGATGATACTTTCAGGTAATGATCAGTACACTAAGCCCTCTTGGTTCCCCAAATTTCGTTTTTCTATGTTGAAGCGTTCGTTTACACTAACAGTTTCCACTCTGGCATTTCACTCTGTTTTCTCCTATATTGATAGATGTATTTGGAACTCTAAATCAAACACGGTTTGTGCTAGCTTCTTGAAACTTGACACAGTAAAGCAGTTTCACATTGTAACTCTATGTTTTGTTTCCTTTTCATGTAGCTTTAAGCAGTGACTGGCGAGAAACACTTTCATTGAAAGGGGTTGCAAGCTTCCAAAAATTACGAGTCTCCAGAAATCTCAGCAAATATTTTTTCACCCAAACTGGATGATACTTTCAGGTAATGATCAGTACACTAAGCCCACTTGGTTCCCCAAATTTCGTTCTTCTATGTTGAAGCGTTCGTTTCCAGTAACAGTTTGAATTTTTGCGTTTCACTCTGTTTTCTCCTATATTGATAGATGTATTTGGAACTCTAAATCAAACACGGTTTGTGCTAGCTTCTTGAAACTTGACACAGTAAAGCAGTTTCACATTCTAACTCTATGTTTTGTTTCCTTTTCATGTAGCCCTAAGCAGTGACTGGCGAGAAACACTTTCATTGAAAGGGGTTGCAAGCTTCCAAAAATTACGAGTCTCCAGAAATCTCAGCAAATATTTTTTCACCCAAACTGCATGATACTTTCAGGTAATGATCAGTACACTAAGCCCTCTTGGTTCCCCAAATTTCGTTCTTCTATGTTGAAGCGTTCGTTTCCAGTAACGGTTTGAATTTTGTCGTTTCACTCTGTTTTCTCCTATATTGATAGATGTATTTGGAACTCTAAATCAAACACGGTTTGTGCTAGCTTCTTGAAACTT
Source organism: Spermophilus citellus (assembly GCF_964194105.1). Classification (NCBI taxonomy): domain Eukaryota; kingdom Metazoa; phylum Chordata; class Mammalia; order Rodentia; family Sciuridae; genus Spermophilus; species Spermophilus citellus. The sequence goes on along the minus strand of NC_138185.1, from coordinate 83,466,932 downwards.
GACACAGTAAAGCAGTTTCACATTGTAAATCTATGTTTTGTTTCCTTTTCATGTAGCTTTAAGCAGTGACTGGCGAGAAACACTTTCATTGAAAGGGGTTGCAAGCTTCCAAAAATTACGAGTCTCCAGATCTCAGCAAATATTTTTTCACCCAAACTGCATGATACTTTCAGGTAATGATCAGTACACTAAGCCCACTTGGTTCTCCAAATTTCATTCTTCTATGTTGAAGCGTTCGTTTCCAGTAACAGTTTCCATTCTGGCATTTCACTCTGTTTTCTCCTATATTGATAGATGTATTTGGAACTCTAAATCAAACACGGTTTGTGCTAGCTTCTTGAAACTTGACACAGTAAAGCAGTTTCACATTCTAACTCTATGTTTTGTTTCCTTTTCATGTAGCTTTAAGCAGTGACTGGCGAGAAACACTTTCATTGAAAGGGGTTGCAAGCTTCCAAAAATTACGAGTCTCCAGAAATCTCAGCAAATATTTTTTCACCCAAACTGGATGATACTTTCAGGTAATGATCAGTACACTAAGCCCTCTTGGTTCCCCAAATTTCGTTCTTCTATGTTGAAGCGTTCGTTTCCACTAACAGTTTCCACTCTGGCATTTCACTCTGTTTTCTCCTATATTGATAGATGTATTTGGAACTCTAAATCAAACACGGTTTGTGCTAGCTTCTTGAAACTTGACACAGTAAAGCAGTTTCACATTGTAACTCTATGTTTTGTTTCCTTTTCATGTAGCTTTAAGCAGTGACTGGCGAGAAACACTTTCATTGAAAGGGGTTGCAAGCTTCCAAAAATTACGAGTCTCCAGAAATCTCAGCAAATATTTTTTCACCCAAACTGCATGATACTTTCAGGTAATGATCAGTACACTAAGCCGACTTGGTTCTCCAAATTTCATTCTTCTATGTTGAAGCGTTCGTTTCCAGTAACAGTTTCCATTCTGGCATTTCACTCTGTTTTCTCCTATATTGATAGATGTATTTGGAACTCTAAATCAAACACGGTTTGTGCTAGCTTCTTGAAACTTGACACAGTAAAGCAGTTTCACATTGTAACTCTATGTTTTGTTTCCTTTTCATGTAGCTTTAAGCAGTGACTGGCGAGAAACACTTTCATTGAAAGGGGTTGCAAGCTTCCAAAAATTACGAGTCTCCAGAAATCTCAGCAAATATTTTTTCACCCAAACTGCATGATACTTTCAGGTAATGATCAGTACACTAAGCCCACTTGGTTCTCCAAATTTCATTCTTCTATGTTGAAGCGTTCGTTTCCAGTAACAGTTTCCATTCTGGCATTTCACTCTGTTTTCTCCTATATTGATAGATGTATTTGGAACTCTAAATCAAACACGGTTTGTGCTAGCTTCTTGAAACTTAACACAGTAAAGCAGTTTCACATTCTAACTCTATGTTTTGTTTCCTTTTCATGTAGCTTTAAGCAGTGACTGGCGAGAAACACTTTCATTGAAAGGGGTTGCAAGCTTCCAAAAATTACGAGTCTCCAGAAATCTCAGCAAATATTTTTTCACCCAAACTGGATGATACTTTCAGGTAATGATCAGTACACTAAGCCCTCTTGGTTCCCCAAATTTCGTTCTTCTATGTTGAAGCGTTCGTTTCCACTAACAGTTTCCACTCTATCATTTCACTCTGTTTTCTCCTATATTGATAGATGTATTTGGAACTCTAAATCAAACACGGTTTGTGCTAGCTTCTTGAAACTTGACACAGTAAAGCAGTTTCACATTGTAACTCTATGTTTTGTTTCCTTTTCATGTAGCTTTAAGCAGTGACTGGCGAGAAACACTTTCATTGAAAGGGGTTGCAAGCTTCCAAAAATTACGAGTCTCCAGAAATCTCAGCAAATATTTTTTCACCCAAACTGCATGATACTTTCAGGTAATGATCAGTACACTAAGCCGACTTGGTTCTCCAAATTTCATTCTTCTATGTTGAAGCGTTCGTTTCCAGTAACAGTTTCCATTCTGGCATTTCACTCTGTTTTCTCCTATATTGATAGATGTATTTGGAACTCTAAATCAAACACGGTTTGTGCTAGCTTCTTGAAACTTGACACAGTAAAGCAGTTTCACATTCTAACTCTATGTTTTGTTTCCTTTCATGTAGCCCTAAGCAGTGACTGGCGAGAAACACTTTCATTGAAAGGGGTTGCAAGCTTCCAAAAATTACGAGTCTCCAGAAATCTCAGCAAATATTTTTTCACCCAAGCTGCATGATACTTTCAGGTAATGATCAGTACACTAAGCCCTCTTGGTTCCCCAAATTTCGTTCTTCTATGTTGAAGCGTTCGTTTCCAGTAACAGTTTGAATTTTGTCGTTTCACTCTGTTTTCTCCTATATTGATAGATGTATTTGGAACTCTAAATCAAACACGGTTTGTGCTAGCTTCTTGAAACTTGACACAGTAAAGCAGTTTCACATTGTAACTCTATGTTTTGTTTCCTTTTCATGTAGCTTTAAGCAGTGACTGGCGAGAAACACTTTCATTGAAAGGGGTTGCAAGCTTCTAAAAATTACGAGTCTCCAGAAATCTCAGCAAATATTTTTTCACCCAAACTGGATGATACTTTCACGTAATGATCAGTACACTTGGCCCACTTGGTTCTCCAAATTTCGTTCTTCTATGTTGAAGCGTTCGTTTCCAGTAACAGTTTCCATTCTGGCATTTCACTCTGTTTTCTCCTATATTGATAGATGTATTTGGAACTCTAAATCAAACACGGTTTGTGCTAGCTTCTTGAAACTTCACACAGTAAAGCAGTTTCACATTGTAACTCTATGTTTTGTTTCCTTTTCATGTAGCTTTAAGCAGTGACTGGCGAGAAACACTTTCATTGAAAGGGGTTGCAAGCTTCCAAAAATTACGAGTCTCCAGAAATCTCAGCAAATATTTTTTCACCCAAACTGGATGATACTTTCAGGTAATGATCAGTACACTAAGCCCACTTGGTTCTCCAAATTTCGTTCTTCTATGTTGAAGCGTTCGTTTCCAGTAACAGTTTCCATTCTGGCATTTCACTCTGTTTTCTCCTATATTGATAGATGTATTTGGAACTCTAAATCAAACACGGTTTGTGCTAGCTTCTTGAAACTTGACACAGTAAAGCAGTTTCACATTCTAACTCTATGTTTTGTTTCCTTTTCATGTAGCCCTAAGCAGTGACTGGCGAGAAACACTTTCATTGAAAGGGGTTGCAAGCTTCCAAAAATTACGAGTCTCCAGAAATCTCAGCAAATATTTTTTCACCCAAACTGCATGATACTTTCAGGTAATGATCAGTACACTAAGCCCACTCGGTTCTCCAAATTTCATTCTTCTATGTTGAAGCGTTCGTTTCCAGTAACAGTTTCCATTCTGGCATTTCACTCTGTTTTCTCCTATATTGATAGATGTATTTGGAACTCTAAATCAAACACGGTTTGTGCTAGCTTCTTGAAACTTGACACAGTAAAGCAGTTTCACATTCTAACTCTATGTTTTGTTTCCTTTTCATGTAGCCCTAAGCAGTGACTGGCGAGAAACACTTTCATTGAAAGGGGTTGCAAGCTTCCAAAAATTACGAGTCTCCAGAAATCTCAGCAAATATTTTTTCACCCAAGCTGCATGATACTTTCAGGTAATGATCAGTACACTAAGCCCTCTTGGTTCCCCAAATTTCGTTCTTCTATGTTGAAGCGTTCGTTTCCAGTAACAGTTTGAATTTTGTCGTTTCACTCTGTTTTCTCCTATATTGATAGATGTATTTGGAACTCTAAATCAAACACGGTTTGTGCTAGCTTCTTGAAACTTGACACAGTAAAGCAGTTTCACATTGTAACTCTATGTTTTGTTTCCTTTTCATGTAGCTTTAAGCAGTGACTGGCGAGAAACACTTTCATTGAAAGGGGTTGCAAGCTTCTAAAAATTACGAGTCTCCAGAAATCTCAGCAAATATTTTTTCACCCAAACTGGATGATACTTTCACGTAATGATCAGTACACTTGGCCCACTTGGTTCTCCAAATTTCGTTCTTCTATGTTGAAGCGTTCGTTTCCAGTAACAGTTTCCATTCTGGCATTTCAATCTGTTTTCTCCTATATTGATAGATGTATTTGGAACTCTAAATCAAACACGGTTTGTGCTAGCTTCTTGAAACTTCACACAGTAAAGCAGTTTCACATTGTAACTCTATGTTTTTTTTCCTTTTCATGTAGCTTTAAGCAGTGACTGGCGAGAAACACTTTCATTGAAAGGGGTTGCAAGCTTCCAAAAATTACGAGTCTCCAGAAATCTCAGCAAATATTTTTTCACCCAAACTGGATGATACTTTCAGGTAATGATCAGTACACTAAGCCCACTTGGTTCTCCAAATTTCGTTCTTCTATGTTGAAGCGTTCGTTTCCAGTAACAGTTTCCATTCTGGCATTTCACTCTGTTTTCTCCTATATTGATAGATGTATTTGGAACTCTAAATCAAACATGGTTTGTGCTAGCTTCTTGAAACTTGACACAGTAAAGCAGTTTCACATTCTAACTCTATGTTTTGTTTCCTTTTCATGTAGCCCTAAGCAGTGACTGGCGAGAAACACTTTCATTGAAAGGGGTTGCAAGCTTCCAAAAATTACGAGTCTCCAGAAATCTCAGCAAATATTTTTTCACCCAAACTGCATGATACTTTCAGGTAATGATCAGTACACTAAGCCCACTCGGTTCTCCAAATTTCATTCTTCTATGTTGAAGCGTTCGTTTCCAGTAACAGTTTCCATTCTGGCATTTCACTCTGTTTTCTCCTATATTGATAGATGTATTTGGAACTCTAAATCAAACACGGTTTGTGCTAGCTTCTTGAAACTTGACACAGTAAAGCAGTTTCACATTCTAACTCTAAGTTTTGTTTCCTTTTCTTGTAGCCCTAAGCAGAGACTGGTGAGAAACACTTTCATTGAAAGGGGTTGCAAGCTTCTAAAAATTACGAGTCTCCAGAAATCTCAGCAAATATTTTTTCACCCAAACTGGATGATACTTTCAGGTAATGATCAGTACACTTGGCCCACTTGGTTCTCCATATTTCGTTCTTCTATGTTGAAGCGTTCGTTTACACTAACAGTTTCCACTCTGGCATTTCACTCTGTTTTCTCCTATATTGATAGATGTATTTGGAACTCTAAATCAAACACGGTTTGTGCTAGCTTCTTGAAACTTGACACAGTAAAGCAGTTTCACATTCTAACTCTATGTTTTGTTTCCTTTTCATGTAGCCCTAAGCAGTGACTGGCGAGAAACACTTTCATTGAAAGGGGTTGCAAGCTTCCAAAAATTACGAGTCTCCAGAAATCTCAGCAAATATTTTTTCACCCAAACTAGATGATACTTTCAGGTAATGATCAGTACACTAAGCCCTCTTGGTTCCCCAAATTTCGTTCTTCTATGTTGAAGCGTTCGTTTCCAGTAACAGTTTGAATTTTGTCGTTTCACTCTGTTTTCTCCTATATTGATAGATGTATTTGGAACTCTAAATCAAAAACGGTTTGTGCTAGCTTCTTGAAACTTGACACAGTAAAGCAGTTTCACATTGTAACTCTATGTTTTGTTTCCTTTTCATGTAGCTTTAAGCAGTGACTGGCGAGAAACACTTTCATTGAAAGGGGTTGCAAGCTTCCAAAAATTACGAGTCTCCAGAAATCTCAGCAAATATTTTTTCACCCAAACTGGATGATACTTTCAGGTAATTATCAGTACACTAAGCCCACTTGGTTCTCCAAATTTCATTCTTCTATGTTGAAGCGTTCGTTTCCAGTAACAGTTTCCACTCTGGCATTTCACTCTGTTTTCTCCTATATTGATAGATGTATTTGGAACTCTAAATCAAACACGGTTTGTGCTAGCTTCTTGAAACTTCACACAGTAAAGCAGTTTCACATTGTAACTCTATGTTTTGTTTCCTTTTCATGTAGCTTTAAGCAGTGACTGGCGAGAAACACTTTCATTGAAAAGGGTTGCAAGCTTCCAAAAATTACGAGTCTCCAGAAATCTCAGCAAATATTTTTTCACCCAAACTGGATGATACTTTCAGGTAATGATCAGTACACTAAGCCCACTTGGTTCTCCAAATTTCGTTCTTCTATGTTGAAGCGTTCGTTTCCAGTAACAGTTTCCATTCTGGCATTTCACTCTGTTTTCTCCTATATTGATAGATGTATTTGGAACTCTAAATCAAACACGGTTTGTGCTAGCTTCTTGAAACTTGACACAGTAAAGCAGTTTCACATTCTAACTCTATGTTTTGTTTCCTTTTCATGTAGCCCTAAGCAGTGACTGGCGAGAAACACTTTCATTGAAAGGGGTTGCAAGCTTCCAAAATACGAGTCTCCAGAAATCTCAGCAAATATTTTTTCACCCAAACTGCATGATACTTTCAGGTAATGATCAGTACACTAAGCCCACTCGGTTCTCCAAATTTCATTCTTCTATGTTGAAGCGTTCGTTTCCAGTAACAGTTTCCATTCTGGCATTTCACTCTGTTTTCTCCTATATTGATAGATGTATTTGGAACTCTAAATCAAACACGGTTTGTGCTAGCTTCTTGAAACTTGACACAGTAAAGCAGTTTCACATTCTAACTCTATGTTTTGTTTCCTTTTCATGTAGCCCTAAGCAGTGACTGGCGAGAAACACTTTCATTGAAAGGGGTTGCAAGCTTCCAAAAATTACGAGTCTCCAGAAATCTCAGCAAATATTTTTTCACCCAAGCTGCATGATACTTTCAGGTAATGATCAGTACACTAAGCCCTCTTGGTTCCCCAAATTTCGTTCTTCTATGTTGAAGGGTTCGTTTCCAGTAACAGTTTGAATTTTGTCGTTTCACTCTGTTTTCTCCTATATTGATAGATGTATTTGGAACTCTAAATCAAACACGGTTTGTGCTAGCTTCTTGAAACTTGACACAGTAAAGCAGTTTCACATTGTAACTCTATGTTTTGTTTCCTTTTCATGTAGCTTTAAGCAGTGACTGGCGAGAAACACTTTCATTGAAAGGGGTTGCAAGCTTCTAAAAATTACGAGTCTCCAGAAATCTCAGCAAATATTTTTTCACCCAAACTGGATGATACTTTCACGTAATGATCAGTACACTTGGCCCACTTGGTTCTCCAAATTTCGTTCTTCTATGTTGAAGCGTTCGTTTCCAGTAACAGTTTCCATTCTAGCATTTCAATCTGTTTTCTCCTATATTGATAGATGTATTTGGAACTCTAAATCAAACACGGTTTGTGCTAGCTTCTTGAAACTTCACACAGTAAAGCAGTTTCACATTGTAACTCTATGTTTTGTTTCCTTTTCATGTAGCTTTAAGCAGTGACTGGCGAGAAACACTTTCATTGAAAGGGGTTGCAAGCTTCCAAAAATTACGAGTCTCCAGAAATCTCAGCAAATATTTTTTCACCCAAACTGGATGATACTTTCAGGTAATGATCAGTACACTAAGCCCACTTGGTTCTCCAAATTTCGTTCTTCTATGTTGAAGCGTTCGTTTCCAGTAACAGTTTCCATTCTGGCATTTCACTCTGTTTTCTCCTATATTGATAGATGTATTTGGAACTCTAAATCAAACACGGTTTGTGCTAGCTTCTTGAAACTTGACACAGTAAAGCAGTTTCACATTCTAACTCTATGTTTTGTTTCCTTTTCATGTAGCCCTAAGCAGTGACTGGCGAGAAACACTTTCATTGAAAGGGGTTGCAAGCTTCCAAAAATTACGAGTCTCCAGAAATCTCAGCAAATATTTTTTCACCCAAACTGCATGATACTTTCAGGTAATGATCAGTACACTAAGCCCACTCGGTTCTCCAAATTTCATTCTTCTATGTTGAAGCGTTCGTTTCCAGTAACAGTTTCCATTCTGGCATTTCACTCTGTTTTCTCCTATATTGATAGATGTATTTGGAACTCTAAATCAAACACGGTTTGTGCTAGCTTCTTGAAACTTGACACAGTAAAGCAGTTTCACATTCTAACTCTAAGTTTTGTTTCCTTTTCTTGTAGCCCTAAGCAGAGACTGGTGAGAAACACTTTCATTGAAAGGGGTTGCAAGCTTCTAAAAATTACGAGTCTCCAGAAATCTCAGCAAATATTTTTTCACCCAAACTGGATGATACTTTCAGGTAATGATCAGTACACTTGGCCCACTTGGTTCTCCATATTTCGTTCTTCTATGTTGAAGCGTTCGTTTACACTAACAGTTTCCACTCTGGCATTTCACTCTGTTTTCTCCTATATTGATAGATGTATTTGGAACTCTAAATCAAACACGGTTTGTGCTAGCTTCTTGAAACTTGACACAGTAAAGCAGTTTCACATTCTAACTCTATGTTTTGTTTCCTTTTCATGTAGCCCTAAGCAGTGACTGGCGAGAAACACTTTCATTGAAAGGGGTTGCAAGCTTCCAAAAATTACGAGTCTCCAGAAATCTCAGCAAATATTTTTTCACCCAAACTAGATGATACTTTCAGGTAATGATCAGTACACTAAGCCCTCTTGGTTCCCCAAATTTCGTTCTTCTATGTTGAAGCGTTCGTTTCCAGTAACAGTTTGAATTTTGTCGTTTCACTCTGTTTTCTCCTATATTGATAGATGTATTTGGAACTCTAAATCAAAAACGGTTTGTGCTAGCTTCTTGAAACTTGACACAGTAAAGCAGTTTCACATTGTAACTCTATGTTTTGTTTCCTTTTCATGTAGCTTTAAGCAGTGACTGGCGAGAAACACTTTCATTGAAAGGGGTTGCAAGCTTCCAAAAATTACGAGTCTCCAGAAATCTCAGCAAATATTTTTTCACCCAAACTGGATGATACTTTCAGGTAATTATCAGTACACTAAGCCCACTTGGTTCTCCAAATTTCATTCTTCTATGTTGAAGCGTTCGTTTCCAGTAACAGTTTCCACTCTGGCATTTCACTCTGTTTTCTCCTATATTGATAGATGTATTTGGAACTCTAAATCAAACACGGTTTGTGCTACCTTCTTGAAACTTGACACATTAAAGCAGTTTCACATTCTAACTCTATGTTTTGTTTCCTTTTCATGTAGCCCTAAGCAGTGACTGGCGAGAAACACTTTCATTGAAAGGGGTTGCAAGCTTCCAAAAATTACGAGTCTTCAGAAATCTCAGCAAATATTTTTATACCCAAACTAGATGATACTTTCAGGTAATGATCAGTACACTAAGCCCTCTTGGTTCCCCAAATTTCGTTCTTCTATGTTGAAGCGTTCGTTTACACTAACAGTTTCCACTCTGGCATTTCACTCTGTTTTCTCCTATATTGATAGATGTATTTGGAACTCTAAATCAAACACGGTTTGTGCTAGCTTCTTGAAACTTGACACAGTAAAGCAGTTTCACATTGTAACTCTATGTTTTGTTTCCTTTTCATGTAGCTTTAAGCAGTGACTGGCGAGAAACACTTTCATTGAAAGGGGTTGCAAGCTTCCAAAAATTACGAGTCTCCAGAAATCTCAGCAAATATTTTTTCACCCAAACTGCATGATACTTTCAGGTAATGATCAGTACACTAAGCCCACTTGGTTCTCCAAATTTCAATCTTCTATGTTGAAGCGTTCGTTTCCAGTAACAGTTTCCATTCTGGCATTTCACTCTGTTTTCTCCTATATTGATAGATGTATTTGGAACTCTAAATCAAACACGGTTTGTGCTAGCTTCTTGAAACTTGACACAGTAAAGCAGTTTCACATTCTAACTCAATGTTTTGTTTCCTTTTCATGTAGCCCTAAGCAGTGACTGGCGAGAAACACTTTCATTGAAAGGGGTTGCAAGCTTCCAAAAATTACGAGTCTTCAGAAATCTCAGCAAATATTTTTTCACCCAAACTAGATGATACATTCAGGTAATGATCAGTACACTAAGCCCTCTTGGTTCCCCAAATTTCGTTCTTCTATTTTGAAGCGTTCGTTTACACTAACAGTTTCCACTCTGGCATTTTACTCTGTTTTCTCCTATATTGATAGATGTATTTGGAACTCTAAATCAAACACGGTTTGTGCTAGCTTCTTGAAACTTGACACAGTAAAGCAGTTTCACATTCTAACTCTATGTTTTGTTTCCTTTTCATGTAGCTTTAAGCAGTGACTGGCGAGAAACACTTTCATTGAAAGGGGTTGCAAGCTTCCAAAAATTACGAGTCTCCAGAAATCTCAGCAAATATTTTTTCACCCAAACTGGATGATACTTTCAGGTAATGATCACTACACTAAGCCCACTTGGTTCCCCAAATTTCGTTCTTCTATGTTGAAGCGTTCGTTTCCAGTAACAGTTTGAATTTTGTCGTTTCACTCTGTTTTCTCCTATATTGATAGATGTATTTGGAACTCTAAATCAAACACGGTTTGTGCTAGCTTCTTGAAACTTGACACAGTAAAGCAGTTTCACATTGTAACTCTATGTTTTGTTTCCTTTTCATGTAGCTTTAAGCAGTGACTGGCGAGAAACACTTTCATTGAAAGGGGTTGCAAGCTTCCAAAAATTACGAGTCTCCAGAAATCTCAGCAAATATTTTTTCACCCAAACTGGATGATACTTTCAGGTAATGATCAGTACACTAAGCCCACTTGGTTCCCCAAATTTCGTTCTTCTATGTTGAAGCGTTCGTTTCCAGTAACAGTTTGAATTTTGTCGTTTCACTCTGTTTTCTCCTATATTGATAGATGTATTTGGAACACTAAATCAAACACGGTTTGTGCTAGCTTCTTGAAACTTGACACAGTAAAGCAGTTTCACATTCTAACTCTATGTTTTGTTTCCTTTTCATGTAGCTTTAAGCAGTGACTTGCGAGAAACACCTTCATTGAAAGGGGTTGCAAGCTTCCAAAAATCACGAGTCTCCAGAAATCTCAGCAAATATTTTTTCACCCAAACTGGATGATACTTTCAGGTAATGATCAGTACACTTGGCCCACTTGGTTCTCCATATTCCGTTCTTCTATGTTGAAGCGTTCGTTTACAGTAACAGTTTCCACTCTGGCATTACACTCTGTTTTCTCCTATATTGATAGATATATTTGGAACTCTAAATCAAACACGGTTTGTGCTAGCTTCTTGAAACTTGACACAGTAAAGCAGTTTCACATTCTAACTCTATGTTTTGTTTCCTTTTCATGTAGCCCTAAGCAGTGACTGGCGAGAAACACTTTCATTGAAAGGGGTTGCAAGCTTCCAAAAATTACGAGTCTTCAGAAATCTCAGCAAATATTTTTTCACCCAAACTAGATGATACTTTCAGGTAATGATCAGTACACTAAGCCCTCTTGCTTCCCCAAATTTCGTTCTTCTATGTTGAAGCGTTCGTTTCCACTAACAGTTTCCACTCTGGCATTTCACTCTGTTTTCTCCTATATTGATAGATGTATTTGGAACTCTAAATCAAACACGGTTTGTGCTAGCTTCTTGAAACTTGACACAGTAAAGCAGTTTCACATTGTAACTCTATGTTTTGTTTCCTTTTCATGTAGCTTTAAGCAGTGACTGGCGAGAAACACTTTCATTGAAAGGGGTTGCAAGCTTCCAAAAATTACGAGTCTCCAGAAATCTCAGCAAATATTTTTTCACCCAAACTGCATGATACTTTCAGGTAATGATCAGTACACTAAGCCGACTTGGTTCTCCAAATTTCATTCTTCTATGTTGAAGCGTTCGTTTCCAGTAACAGTTTCCATTCTGGCATTTCACTCTGTTTTCTCCTATATTGATAGATGTATTTGGAACTCTAAATCAAACACGGTTTGTGCTAGCTTCTTGAAACTTGACACAGTAAAGCAGTTTCACATTCTAACTCTATGTTTTGTTTCCTTTTCATGTAGCCCTAAGCAGTGACTGGCGAGAAACACTTTCATTGAAAGGGGTTGCAAGCTTCCAAAAATTACGAGTCTCCAGAAATCTCAGCAAATATTTTTTCACAAAAGCTGCATGATACTTTCAGGTAATGATCAGTACACTAAGCCCTCTTGGTTCCCCAAATTTCATTCTTCTATGTTGAAGCGTTCGTTTCCAGTAACAGTTTCCATTCTGGCATTTCACTCTGTTTTCTCCTATATTGATAGATGTATTTGGAACTCTAAATCAAACACGGTTTGTGCTAGCTTCTTGAAACTTGACACAGTAAAGCAGTTTCACATTCTAACTCTAAGTTTTGTTTCCTTTTCTTGTAGCCCTAAGCAGAGACTGGCGAGAAACACTTTCATTGAAAGGGGTTGCAAGCTTCTAAAAATTACGAGTCTCCAGAAATCTCAGCAAATATTTTTTCACCCAAACTGGATGATACTTTCAGGTAATGATCAGTACACTTGGCCCACTTGGTTCTCCATATTTCGTTCTTCTATGTTGAAGCGTTCGTTTACACTAACAGTTTCCACTCTGGCATTTCACTCTGTTTTCTCCTATATTGATAGATGTATTTGGAACTCTAAATCAAACACGGTTTGTGCTAGCTTCTTGAAACTTGACACAGTAAAGCAGTTTCACATTCTAACTCTATGTTTTGTTTCCTTTTCATGTAGCACTAAGCAGTGACTGGCGAGAAACACTTTCATTGAAAGGGGTTGCAAGCTTCCAAAAATTACGAGTCTCCAGAAATCTCAGCAAATATTTTTTCACCCAAACTGCATGATACTTTCAGGTAATGATCAGTACACTAAGCCCACTCGGTTCTCCAAATTTCATTCTTCTATGTTGAAGCGTTCGTTTCCAGTAACAGTTTCCATTCTGGCATTTCACTCTGTTTTCTCCTATATTGATAGATGTATTTGGAACTCTAAATCAAACACGGTTTGTGCTAGCTTCTTGAAACTTGACACAGTAAAGCAGTTTCACATTCTAACTCTAAGTTTTGTTTCCTTTTCTTGTAGCCCTAAGCAGAGACTGGCGAGAAACACTTTCATTGAAAGGGGTTGCAAGCTTCTAAAAATTACGAGTCTCCAGAAATCTCAGCAAATATTTTTTCACCCAAACTGGATGATACTTTCAGGTAATGATCAGTACACTTGGCCTACTTGGTTCTCCATATTTCGTTCTTCTATGTTGAAGCGTTCGTTTACACTAACAGTTTCCACTCTGGCATTTCACTCTGTTTTCTCCTATATTGATAGATGTATTTGGAACTCTAAATCAAACACGGTTTGTGCTAGCTTCTTGAAACTTGACACAGTAAAGCAGTTTCACATTCTAACTCTATGTTTTGTTTCCTTTTCATGTAGCTTTAAGCAGTGACTGGCGAGAAACACTTTCATTGAAAGGGGTTGCAAGCTTCCAAAAATTACGAGTCTCCAGAAATCTCAGCAAATACTTTTTCACCCAAACTGGATGATACTTTCAGGTAATGATCAGTACACTAAGCCCACTTGGTTCTCCAAATTTCATTCTTCTATGTTGAAGCGTTCGTTTCCAGTAACAGTTTCCATTCTGGCATTTCACTCTGTTTTCTCCTATATTGATAGATGTATTTGGAACTCTAAATCAAACACGGTTTGTGCTAGCTTCTTGAAACTTGACACAGTAAAGCAGTTTCACATTCTAACTCTATGTTTTGTTTCCTTTTCATGTAGCCCTAAGCAGTGACTGGCGAGAAACACTTTCATTGAAAGGGGTTGCAAGCTTCCAAAAATTACGAGTCTCCAGAAATCTCAGCAAATATTTTTTCACCCAAACTGGATGATACTTTCAGGTAATGATCAGTACACTAAGCCCACTTGGTTCCCCAAATTTCGTTCTTCTATGTTGAAGCGTTCGTTTCCAGTAACAGTTTGAATTTTGTCGTTTCACTCTGTTTTCTCCTATATTGATAGATGTATTTGGAACACTAAATCAAGCACGGTTTGTGCTAGCTTCTTGAAACTTGACACAGTAAAGCAGTTTCACATTCTAACTCTACGTTTTGTTTCCTTTTCATGTAGCTTTAAGCAGTGACTGGCGAGAAACACCTTCATTGAAAGGGGTTGCAAGCTTCCAAAAATTACGAGTCTCCAGAAATCTCAGCAAATATTTTTTCACCCAAACTGGATGATACTTTCAGGTAATGATCAGTACACTAAGCCCACTCGGTTCTCCAAATTTCATTCTTCTATGTTGAAGCGTTCGTTTCCAGTAACAGTTTCCATTCTGGCATTTCACTCTGTTTTCTCCTATATTGATAGATGTATTTGGAACTCTAAATCAAACACGGTTTGTGCTAGCTTCTTGAAACTTGACACAGTAAAGCAGTTTCACATTCTAACTCTATGTTTTGTTTCCTTTTCTTGTAGCCTTAAGCAGAGACTGGCGAGAAACACTTTCATTGAAAGGGGTTGCAAGCTTCTAAAAATTACGAGTCTCCAGAAATCTCAGCAAATATTTTTTCACCCAAACTGGATGATACTTTCAGGTAATGATCAGTACACTTGGCCCACTTGGTTCTCCATATTTCGTTCTTCTATGTTGAATCGTTCGTTTACACTAACAGTTTCCACTCTGGCATTTCACTCTGTTTTCTCCTATATTGATAGATGTATTTGGAACTCTAAATCAAACACGGTTTTGCTAGCTTCTTGAAACTTGACACAGTAAAGCAGTTTCACATTCTAACTCTATGTTTTGTTTCCTTTTCATGTAGCCCTAAGCAGTGACTGGCGAGAAACACTTTCATTGAAAGGGGTTGCAAGCTTCCAAAAATTACGAGTCTCCAGAAATCTCAGCAAATATTTTTTCACCCAAACTAGATGATACTTTCAGGTAATGATCAGTACACTATGCCCTCTTGGTTCCCCAAATTTCGATCTTCTATGTTGAAGCGTTCGTTTCCAGTAACAGTTTGAATTTAGTCGTTTCACTCGGTTTTCTCCTATATTGATAGATGTATTTGGAACTCTAAATCAAACACGGTTTGTGCTAGCTTCTTGAAACTTCACACAGTGAAGCAGTTTCACATTGTAACTCTATGTTTTGTTTCCTTTTCATGTAGCTTTAAGCAGTGACTGGCGAGAAACACTTTCATTGAAAGGGGTTGCAAGCTTCCAAAAATTACGAGTCTCCAGAAATCTCAGCAAATATTTTTTCACCCAAACTGGATGATACTTTCAGGTAATGATCAGTACACTAAGCCCACTTGGTTCTCCAAATTTCATTCTTCTATGTTGAAGCGTTCGTTTCCAGTAACAGTTTCCATTCTGGCATTTCACTCTGTTTTCTCCTATATTGATAGATGTATTTGGAACTCTAAATCAAACACGGTTTGTGCTAGCTTCTTGAAACTTGACACAGTAAAGCAGTTTCACATTCTTTTTTTTTTTTTTTTTTTTTTAATTTCATTTTTACATCTTAAGAAAGTATTTGTTTTTTTTATTTTTTTTTTTTTATTTTTTTTTTTTTTTAATTTTTTTTTATTTTTTTATTTTTTATTTTTTTTTTTTTTACATTTTTTTATTGGTTGTTCACAACATTACAAAGCTCTTGACATATTATATTTCATACATTAGATTGACATGGGTTATGAACTCCCAATTTTACCCCAGATGCAGATTGCAGAATCACGTCAGTTACACATCCACAATTTTACATAATGCCATATTAGTGACTGTTGTATTCTGCTACCTTTCCTATCCCCTACTATCCCCCCTCCCCTCCCCTCCCATCTTCTCTCTCTACCCCATCTACTGTAATTCATTTCTCTCTTTGTTTATTTTCCCATTCCCCTCACAACCTCTTATATGTAATTTTGTTTAGCAATGAGTGTCTCCCTTCATTTCCATGCAATTTCCCTTTTCTCTCCCTTTCCCTCCCATCTCAAGTCTCTGTTTAATGTTACTCTTTTCTTCCTACTCTTCCTCCCTGCTCTGTTCATACTTGCTCTCATTATATCAAAGAAGACATTTGGTATCTGTTTTTCTAACTCTATGTTTTGTTTCCTTTTCATGTAGCCCTAAGCAGTGACTGGCGAGAAACACTTTCATTGAAAGGGGTTGCAAGCTTCCAAAAATTACGAGTCTCTAGAAATCTCAGCAAATATTTTTTCACCCAAACTGGATGATACTTTCAGGTAATGATCAGTACACTAAGCCCACTTGGTTCCCCAAATTTCGTTCTTCTATGTTGAAGCGTTCGTTTCCAGTAACAGTTTGAATTTTGTCGTTTCACTCTGTTTTCTCCTATATTGATAGATGTATTTGGAACACTAAATCAAACACGGTTTGTGCTAGCTTCTTGAAACTTGACACAGTAAAGCAGTTTCACATTCTAACTCTATGTTTTGTTTCCTTTTCATGTAGCTTTAAGCAGTGACTGGCGAGAAATACCTTCATTGAAAGGGGTTGCAAGCTTCCAAAAATTACGAGTCTCCAGAAATCTCAGCAAATACTTTTTCACCCAAACTGGATGATACTTTCAGGTAATGATCAGTACACTAAGCCCACTCGGTTCTCCAAATTTCATTCTTCTATGTTGAAGCGTTCGTTTCCAATTACAGTTTCCATTCTGGCATTTCACTCTGTTTTCTCCTATATTGTTAGATGTATTTGGAACTCTAAATCAAACACGGTTTGTGCTAGCTTCTTGAAACTTGACACAGTAAAGCAGTTTCACATTCTAACTCTATGTTTTGTTTCCTTTTCTTGTAGCCCTAAGCAGAGACTGGCGAGAAACACTTTCATTGAAAGGGGTTGCAAGCTTCTAAAAATTACGAGTCTCCATAAATCTCAGCAAATATTTTTTCACCCAAACTGGATGATACTTTCAGGTAATGATCAGTACACTTGGCCCACTTGGTTCTCCATATTTCGTTCTTCTATTTTGAAGCGTTCGTTTACACTAACAGTTTCCACTCTGGCATTTCACTCTGTTTTCTCCTATATTGATAGATGTATTTGGAACTCTAAATCAAACACGGTTTGTGCTAGCTTCTTGAAACTTGACACAGTAAAGCAGTTTCACATTCTAACTCTAAGTTTTGTTTCTTTTTCATGTAGCCCTAAGCAGTGACTGGCGAGAAACACTTTCATTGAAAGGGGTTGCAAGCTTCCAAAAATTACGAGTCTCCAGAAATCTCAGCAAATATTTTTTCACCCAAACTGCATGATACTTTCAGGTAATGATCAGTACACTAAGCCCACTTGGTTCCCCAAATTTCGTTCTTCTATGTTGAAGCGTTCGTTTCCAGTAACAGTTTGAATTTTGTCGTTTCACTCTGTTTTCTCCTATATTGATAGATGTATTTGGAACACTAAATCAAACACGGTTTGTGCTAGCTTCTTGAAACTTGACACAGTAAAGCAGTTTCACATTCTACCTCTATGTTTTGTTTCCTTTTCATGTAGCTTTAAGCAGTGACTGGCGAGAAACACCTTCATTGAAAGGGGTTGCAAGCTTCCAAAAATTACGAGTCTCCAGAAATCTCAGCAAATATTTTTTCACCCAAACTGGATGATACTTTCAGGTAATGATCAGTACACTAAGCCCACTCGGTTCTCCAAATTTCGTTCTTCTATGTTGAAGCGTTCGTTTCCAGTAATAGTTTCCATTCTGGCATTTCACTCTGTTTTCTCCTATATTGATAGATGTATTTGGAACTCTAAATCAAACACGGTTTGTGCTAGCTTCTTGAAACTTGACACAGTAAAGCAGTTTCACATTCTAACTCTCTGTTTTGTTTCCTTTTCATGTAGCCCTAAGCAGTGACTGGCGAGAAACACTTTCATTGAAAGGGGTTGCAAGCTTCCAAAAATTACGAGTCTCCAGAAATCTCAGCAAATATTTTTTCACCCAAACTAGATGATACTTTCAGGTAATGATCAGTACACTAAGCCCTCTTGGTTCCCCAAATTTCGATCTTCTATGTTGAAGCGTTCGTTTCCAGTAACAGTTTGAATTTAGTCGTTTCACTCTGTTTTCTCCTATATTGATAGATGTATTTGAACTCTAAATCAAACACGGTTTGTGCTAGCTTCTTGAAACTTCACACAGTAAAGCAGTTTCACATTGTAACTCTATGTTTTGTTTCCTTTTCATGTAGCTTTAAGCAGTGACTGGCGAGAAACACTTTCATTGAAAGGGGTTGCAAGCTTCCAAAAATTACGAGTCTCCAGAAATCTCAGCAAATACTTTTTCACCCAAACTGGATGATACTTTCAGGTAATGATCAGTACACTAAGCCCACTCGGTTCTCCAAATTTCATTCTTCTATGTTGAAGCGTTCGTTTCCAGTAACAGTTTCCATTCTGGCATTTCACTCTGTTTTCTCCTATATTGATAGATGTATTTGGAACTCTAAATCAAACACGGTTTGTGCTAGCTTCTTGAAACTTGACACAGTAAAGCAGTTTCACATTCTAACTCTATGTTTTGTTTCCTTTTCTTGTAGCCCTAAGCAGAGACTGGCGAGAAACACTTTCATTGAAAGGGGTTGCAAGCTTCTAAAAATTACGAGTCTCCAGAAATCTCAGCAAATATTTTTTCACCCAAACTGGATGATAGTTTCAGGTAATGATCAGAACACTAAGCCCACTTGGTTCTCCAAATTTCGTTCTTCTATGTTGAAGCGTTCGTTTCCAGTAACAGTTTCCATTCTGGCATTTCACTCTGTTTTCTCCTATATTGATAGATGTATTTGGAACTCTAAATCAAACACGGTTTGTGCTAGCTTCTTGAAACTTGACACAGTAAAGCAGTTTCACATTCTAACTCTATGTTTTGTTTCCTTTTCTTGTAGCCCTAAGCAGTGACGGGCGACAAACACTTTCATTGAAAGGGGTTGCAAGCTTCCAAAAATTACTAGTCTCCAGAAATCTCAGCAAATATATTTTCACCCAAACTGGATGATACTTTCAGGTAATGATCAGTACACTTGGCCCACTTGGTTCTCCATATTTCGTTCTTCTATGTTGAAGCGTTCGTTTCCAGTAACAGTTTGAATTTTGTCGTTTCACTCTGTTTTCTCCTATATTGATAGATGTATTTGGAACACTAAATCAAACACGGTTTGTGCTAGCTTCTTGAAACTTGACACAGTAAAGCAGTTTCACATTCTAACTCTATGTTTTGTTTCCTTTTCATGTAGCTTTAAGCAGTGACTGGCGAGAAACACCTTCATTGAAAGGGGTTGCAAGCTTCCAAAAATCACGAGTCTCCAGAAATCTCAGCAAATATTTTTTCACCCAAACTGGATGATACTTTCAGGTAATGATCAGTACACTTGGCCCACTTGGTTCTCCATATATCGTTCTTCTATGTTGAAGCGTTCGTTTCCAGTAACAGTTTGAATTTTGTCGTTTCACTCTGTTTTCTCCTATATTGATAGATGTATTTGGAACTCTAAATCAAACACGGTTTGTGCTAGCTTCTTGAAACTTGACACAGTAAAGCAGTTTCACATTCTAACTCTATGTTTTGTTTCCTTTTCATGTAGCCCTAAGCAGTGACTGGCGAGAAACACTTTCATTGAAAGGGGTTGGAAGCATCCAAAAATTACGAGTCTCCAGAAAACTCAGCAAATATTTTTTCACCCAAACTGGATGATAGTTTCAGGTAATGATCAGAACACTAAGCCCACTTGGTTCTCCAAATTTCGTTCTTCTATGTTGAAGCGTTCGTTTCCAGTATCAGTTTCCATTCTGGCATTTCACTCTGTTTTCTCCTATATTGATAGATGTATTTGGAACTCTAAATCAAACACGGTTTGTGCTAGCTTCTTGAAACTTGACACAGTAAAGCAGTTTCACATTCTAACTCTATGGTTTGTTTCCTTTTCTTGTAGCCCTAAGCAGTGACGGGCGAGAAACACTTTCATTGAAAGGGGTTGCAAGCTTCCAAAAATTACTAGTCTCCAGAAATCTCAGCAAATATTTTTTCACCCAAACTGGATGATACTTTCAGGTAATGATCAGTACACTTGGCCCACTTGGTTCTCCATATTTCGTTCTTCTATGTTGAAGCGTTCGTTTACACTAACAGTTTCCACTCTGGCATTTCACCCTGTTTTCTCCTATATTGATATATGTATTTGGAACTCTAAATCAAACACGGTTTGTGCTAGCTTCTTGAAACTTGACACAGTAAAGCAGTTTCACATTCTAACTCTATGTTTTGTTTCTTTTTCATGTAGCCCTAAGCAGTGACTGGCGAGAAACACTTTCATTGAAAGGGGTTGCAAGCTTCCAAAAATTACGAGTCTCCAGAAATCTCAGCAAATATTTTTTCACCCAAACTGCATGATACTTTCAGGTAATGATCAGTACACTAAGCCCACTTGGTTCCCCAAATTTCGTTCTTCTATGTTGAAGCGTTCGTTTCCAGTAACAGTTTGAATTTTTGCGTTTCACTCTGTTTTCTCCTATATTGATAGATGTATTTGGAACTCTAAATCAAACACGGTTTGTGCTAGCTTCTTGAAACTTGACACAGTAAAGCAGTTTCATATTCTAACTCTATGTTTTGTTTCCTTTTCATGTAGCCCTAAGCAGTGACTGGCGAGAAACACTTTCATTGAAAGGGGTTGCAAGCTTCCAAAAATTACGAGTCTTTAGAAATCTCAGCAAATATTTTTTCACCCAAACTAGATGATACTTTCAGGTAATGATCAGTACACTAAGTCCTCTTGGTTCCCCAAATTTCGTTCTTCTATGTTGAAGCGTTCGTTTCCACTAACAGTTTCCACTCTGGCATTTCACTCTGTTTTCTCCTATATTGATAGATGTATTTGGAACTCTAAATCAAACACGGTTTGTGCTAGCTTCTTGAAACTTGACACAGTAAAGCAGTTTCACATTGTAACTCTATGTTTTGTTTCCTTTTCATGTAGCTTTAAGCAGTGACTGGCGAGAAACACTTTCATTGAAAGGGGTTGCAAGCTTCCAAAAATTACGAGTCTCCAGAAATCTCAGCAAATATTTTTTCACCCAAACTGGATGATACTTTCAGGTAATGATCAGTACACTAAGCCCACTTGGTTCTCCAAATTTCGTTCTTCTATGTTGAAGCGTTCGTTTCCAGTAACAGTTTCCATTCTGGCATTTCACTCTGTTTTCTCCTATATTGATAGATGTATTTGGAACTCTAAATCAAACACGGTTTGTGCTAGCTTCTTGAAACTTGACATAGTAAAGCAGTTTCACATTCTAACTCTATGTTTTGTTTCCTTTTCATGTAGCCCTAAGCAGTGACTGGCGAGAAACACTTCCATTGAAAGGGGTTGCAAGCTTCCAAAAATTACGAGTCTCCAGAAATCTCAGCAAATATTTTTTCACCCAAACTGGATGATAGTTTCAGGTAATGATCAGAACACTAAGCCCACTTGGTTCTCCAAATTTCGTTCTTCTATGTTGAAGCGTTCGTTTCCAGTAACAGTTTCCACTCTGGCATTTCACTCTGTTTTCTCCTATATTGATAGATGTATTTGGAACTCTAAATCAAACACGGTTTGTGCTAGCTTCTTGAAACTTGACACAGTAAAGCAGTTTCACATTCTAACTCTATGTTTTGTTTCTTTTTCATGTAGCCCTAAGCAGTGACTGGCGAGAAACACTTTCATTGAAAGGGGTTGCAAGCTTCCAAAAATTACGAGTCTCCAGAAATCTCAGCAAATATTTTTTCACCCAAACTGCATGATACTTTCAGGTAATGATCAGTACACTAAGCCCACTTGGTTCCCCAAATTTCGTTCTTCTATGTTGAAGCGTTCGTTTCCAGTAACAGTTTGAATTTTTGCGTTTCACTCTGTTTTCTCCTATATTGATAGATGTATTTGGAACTCTAAATCAAACACGGTTTGTGCTAGCTTCTTGAAACTTGACACAGTAAAGCAGTTTCACATTGTAACTCTATGTTTTGTTTCCTTTTCATGTAGCTTTAAGCAGTGACTGGCGAGAAACACTTTCATTGAAAGGGGTTGCAAGCTTCCAAAAATTACGAGTCTCCAGAAATCTCAGCAAATATTTTTTCACCCAAACTGGATGATACTTTCAGGTAATGATCAGTACACTAAGCCCACTTGGTTCTCCAAATTTCATTCTTCTATGTTGAAGCGTTCGTTTCCAGTAACAGTTTCCATTCTGGCATTTCACTCTGTTTTCTCCTATATTGATAGATGTATTTGGAACTCTAAATCAAACACGGTTTGTGCTAGCTTCTTGAAACTTGACACAGTAAAGCAGTTTCACATTCTAACTCTATGTTTTGTTTCCTTTTCATGTAGCCCTAAGCAGTGACTGGCGAGAAACACTTTCATTGAAAGGGGTTGCAAGCTTCCAAAAATTACGAGTCTCCAGAAATCTCAGCAAATATTTTTTCACCCAAACTGGATGATAGTTTCAGGTAATGATCAGAACACTAAGCCCACTTGGTTCTCCAAATTTCTTTCTTCTATGTTGAAGCGTTCGTTTCCAGTAACAGTTTCCATTCTGGCATTTCACTCTGTTTTCTCCTATATTGATAGATGTATTTGGAACTCTAAATCAAACACAGTTTGTGCTAGCTTCTTGAAACTTGACACAGTAAAGCAGTTTCACATTCTAACTCTATGTTTTGTTTCCTTTTATTGTAGCCCTAAGCAGTGACGGGCGAGAAACACTTTCATTGAAAGGGGTTGCAAGCTTCCAAAAATTACTAGTCTCCAGAAATCTCAGCAAATATATTTTCACCCAAACTGGATGATACTTTCAGGTAATGATCAGTACACTTGGCCCACTTGGTTCTCCATATTTCGTTCTTCTATGTTGAAGCGTTCGTTTACACTAACAGTTTCCACTCTGGCATTTCACTCTGTTTTCTCCTATATTGATAGATGTATTTGGAACTCTAAATCAAACACGGTTTGTGCTAGCTTCTTGAAACTTGACACAGTAAAGCAGTTTCACATTGTAACTCTATGTTTTGTTTCCTTTTCATGTAGCTTTAAGCAGTGACTGGCGAGAAACACTTTCATTGAAAGGGGTTGCAAGCTTCCAAAAATCACGAGTCTCCAGAAATCTCAGCAAATATTTTTTCACCCAAACTGGATGATACTTTCAGGTAATGATTAGTACACTAAGCCCACTTGGTTCTCC
Source organism: Spermophilus citellus (assembly GCF_964194105.1). NCBI lineage: Eukaryota > Metazoa > Chordata > Mammalia > Rodentia > Sciuridae > Spermophilus > Spermophilus citellus. Next base: position 83,443,850 of record NC_138185.1, on the reverse strand, counting down.
AAATTTCGTTCTTCTCTGTTGAAGCGTTCGTTTACAGTAACAGTTTCCACTCTGGCGTTTCACTCTGTTTTCTCCTATATTGATAGATGTATTTGGAACTCTAAATCAAACACGGTTTGTGCTAGCTTCTTGAAACTTGACACAGTAAAGCAGTTTCACATTCTAACTCTATGTTTTGTTTCCTTTTCATGTAGCCCTAAGCAGTGACTGGCGAGAAACACTTTCATTGAAAGGGGTTGCAAGCTTCCAAAAATTACGAGTCTCCAGAAATCTCAGCAAATATTTTTTCACCCAAACTGGATGATAGTTTCAGGTAATGATCAGAACACTAAGCCCACTTGGTTCTCCAAATTTCGTTCTTCTATGTTGAAGCGTTCGTTTCCAGTAACAGTTTCCATTCTGGCATTTCACTCTGTTTTCTCCTATATTGATAGATGTATTTGGAACTCTAAATCAAACACAGTTTGTGCTAGCTTCTTGAAACTTGACACAGTAAAGCAGTTTCACATTCTAACTCTATGTTTTGTTTCCTTTTTTTGTAGCCCTAAGCAGTGACGGGCGAGAAACACTTTCATTGAAAGGGGTTGCAAGCTTCCAAAAATTACTAGTCTCCAGAAATCTCAGCAAATATTTTTTCACCCAAACTGGATGATACTTTCAGGTAATGATCAGTACACTTGGCCCACTTGGTTCTCCATATTTCGTTCTTCTATGTTGAAGCGTTCGTTTACACTAACAGTTTCCACTCTGGCATTTCACCCTGTTTTCTCCTATATTGATATATGTATTTGGAACTCTAAATCAAACACGGTTTGTGCTAGCTTCTTGAAACTTGACACAGTAAAGCAGTTTCACATTCTAACTCTATGTTTTGTTTCTTTTTCATGTAGCCCTAAGCAGTGACTGGCGAGAAACACTTTCATTGAAAGGGGTTGCAAGCTTCCAAAAATTACGAGTCTCCAGAAATCTCAGCAAATATTTTTTCACCCAAACTGCATGATACTTTCAGGTAATGATCAGTACACTAAGCCCACTTGGTTCCCCAAATTTCGTTCTTCTATGTTGAAGCGTTCGTTTCCAGTAACAGTTTGAATTTTTGCGTTTCACTCTGTTTTCTCCTATATTGATAGATGTATTTGGAACTCTAAATCAAACACGGTTTGTGCTAGCTTCTTGAAACTTGACACAGTAAAGCAGTTTCATATTCTAACTCTATGTTTTGTTTCCTTTTCATGTAGCCCTAAGCAGTGACTGGCGAGAAACACTTTCATTGAAAGGGGTTGCAAGCTTCCAAAAATTACGAGTCTTTAGAAATCTCAGCAAATATTTTTTCACCCAAACTAGATGATACTTTCAGGTAATGATCAGTACACTAAGTCCTCTTGGTTCCCCAAATTTCGTTCTTCTATGTTGAAGCGTTCGTTTCCACTAACAGTTTCCACTCTGGCATTTCACTCTGTTTTCTCCTATATTGATAGATGTATTTGGAACTCTAAATCAAACACGGTTTGTGCTAGCTTCTTGAAACTTGACACAGTAAAGCAGTTTCACATTGTAACTCTATGTTTTGTTTCCTTTTCATGTAGCTTTAAGCAGTGACTGGCGAGAAACACTTTCATTGAAAGGGGTTGCAAGCTTCCAAAAATTACGAGTCTCCAGAAATCTCAGCAAATATTTTTTCACCCAAACTGGATGATACTTTCAGGTAATGATCAGTACACTAAGCCCACTTGGTTCTCCAAATTTCGTTCTTCTATGTTGAAGCGTTCGTTTCCAGTAACAGTTTCCATTCTGGCATTTCACTCTGTTTTCTCCTATATTGATAGATGTATTTGGAACTCTAAATCAAACACGGTTTGTGCTAGCTTCTTGAAACTTGACATAGTAAAGCAGTTTCACATTCTAACTCTATGTTTTGTTTCCTTTTCATGTAGCCCTAAGCAGTGACTGGCGAGAAACACTTTCATTGAAAGGGGTTGCTAGCTTCCAAAAATTACGAGTCTCCAGAAATCTCAGCAAATATTTTTTCACCCAAACTGGATGATAGTTTCAGGTAATGATCAGAACACTAAGCCCACTTGGTTCTCCAAATTTCGTTCTTCTATGTTGAAGCGTTCGTTTCCAGTAACAGTTTCCACTCTGGCATTTCACTCTGTTTTCTCCTATATTGATAGATGTATTTGGAACTCTAAATCAAACACGGTTTGTGCTAGCTTCTTGAAACTTGACACAGTAAAGCAGTTTCACATTCTAACTCTATGTTTTGTTTCTTTTTCATGTAGCCCTAAGCAGTGACTGGCGAGAAACACTTTCATTGAAAGGGGTTGCAAGCTTCCAAAAATTACGAGTCTCCAGAAATCTCAGCAAATATTTTTTCACCCAAACTGCATGATACTTTCAGGTAATGATCAGTACACTAAGCCCACTTGGTTCCCCAAATTTCGTTCTTCTATGTTGAAGCGTTCGTTTCCAGTAACAGTTTGAATTTTTGCGTTTCACTCTGTTTTCTCCTATATTGATAGATGTATTTGGAACTCTAAATCAAACACGGTTTGTGCTAGCTTCTTGAAACTTGACACAGTAAAGCAGTTTCACATTGTAACTCTATGTTTTGTTTCCTTTTCATGTAGCTTTAAGCAGTGACTGGCGAGAAACACTTTCATTGAAAGGGGTTGCAAGCTTCCAAAAATTACGAGTCTCCAGAAATCTCAGCAAATATTTTTTAACCCAAACTGCATGATACTTTCAGGTAATGATCAGTACACTAAGCCCACTTGGTTCTCCAAATTTCATTCTTCTATGTTGAAGCGTTCGTTTCCAGTAACAGTTTCCATTCTGGCATTTCACTCTGTTTTCTCCTATATTGATAGATGTATTTGGAACTCTAAATCAAACACGGTTTGTGCTAGCTTCTTGAAACTTGACACAGTAAAGCAGTTTCACATTCTAACTCTATGTTTTGTTTCCTTTTCATGTAGCCCTAAGCAGTGACTGGCGAGAAACACTTTCATTGAAAGGGGTTGCAAGCTTCCAAAAATTACGAGTCTCCAGAAATCTCAGCAAATATTTTTTCACCCAAACTGGATGATAGTTTCAGGTAATGATCAGAACACTAAGCCCACTTGGTTCTCCAAATTTCGTTCTTCTATGTTGAAGCGTTCGTTTCCAGTAACAGTTTCCATTCTGGCATTTCACTCTGTTTTCTCCTATATTGATAGATGTATTTGGAACTCTAAATCAAACACAGTTTGTGCTAGCTTCTTGAAACTTGACACAGTAAAGCAGTTTCACATTCTAACTCTATGTTTTGTTTCCTTTTATTGTAGCCCTAAGCAGTGACGGGCGAGAAACACTTTCATTGAAAGGGGTTGCAAGCTTCCAAAAATTACTAGTCTCCAGAAATCTCAGCAAATATATTTTCACCCAAACTGGATGATACTTTCAGGTAATGATCAGTACACTTGGCCCACTTGGTTCTCCATATTTCGTTCTTCTATGTTGAAGCGTTCGTTTACACTAACAGTTTCCACTCTGGCATTTCACTCTGTTTTCTCCTATATTGATAGATGTATTTGGAACTCTAAATCAAACACGGTTTGTGCTAGCTTCTTGAAACTTGACACAGTAAAGCAGTTTCACATTCTAACTCTATGTTTTGTTTCTTTTTCATGTAGCCCTAAGCAGTGACTGGCGAGAAACACTTTCATTGAAAGGGGTTGCAAGCTTCCAAAAATCACGAGTCTCCAGAAATCTCAGCAAATATTTTTTCACCCAAACTGGATGATACTTTCAGGTAATGATTAGTACACTAAGCCCACTTGGTTCTCCAAATTTCGTTCTTCTCTGTTGAAGCGTTCGTTTCCAGTAACAGTTTCCATTCTGGCATTTCACTCTGTTTTCTCCTATATTGATAGATGTATTTGGAACTCTAAATCAAACACAGTTTGTGCTAGCTTCTTGAAACTTGACACAGTAAAGCAGTTTCACATTCTAACTCTATGTTTTGTTTCCTTTTCTTGTAGCCCTAAGCAGTGACGGGCGAGAAACACTTTCATTGAAAGGGGTTGCAAGCTTCCAAAAATTACTAGTCTCCAGAAATCACAGCAAATATATTTTCACCCAAACTGGATGATACTTTCAGGTAATGATCAGTACACTTGGCCCACTTGGTTCTCCATATTTCGTTCTTCTATGTTGAAGCGTTCGTTTACACTAACAGTTTCCACTCTGGCATTTCACTCTGTTTTCTCCTATATTGATAGATGTATTTGGAACTCTAAATCAAACACGGTTTGTGCTAGCTTCTTGAAACTTGACACAGTAAAGCAGTTTCACATTCTAAATCTATGTTTTGTTTCCTTTTCATGTAGCCCTAAGCAGTGACTGGCGAGAAACACTTTCATTGAAAGGGGTTGCAAGCTTCCAAAAATTACGAGTCTTCAGAAATCTCAGCAAATATTTTTTCACCCAAACTAGATGATACTTTCAGGTAATGATCAGTACACTAAGCCCTCTTGGTTCCCCAAATTTCGTTCTTCTATGTTGAAGCGTTCGTTTACACTAACAGTTTCCACTCTGGCATTTCACTATGTTTTCTACTATATTGATAGATTTATTTGGAACTCTAAATCAAACACGGTTTGTGCTAGCTTCTTGAAACTTGACACAGTAAAGCAGTTTCACATTGTAACTCTATGTTTTGTTTCCTTTTCATGTAGCTTTAAGCAGTGACTGGCGAGAAACACTTTCATTGAAAGGGGTTGCAAGCTTCCAAAAATTACGTGTCTCCAGAAATCTCAGCAAATATTTTTTCACCCAAACTGGATGATACTTTCAGGTAATGATCAGTACACTAAGCCCACTTGGTTCTCCAAATTTCATTCTTCTATGTTGAAGCGTTCGTTTCCAGTAACAGTTTGAATTTTTGCGTTTCACTCTGTTTTCTCCTATATTGATAGATGTATTTGGAACTCTAAATCAAACACGGTTTGTGCTAGCTTCTTGAAACTTGACACAGTAAAGCAGTTTCACATTCTAACTCTATGTTTTGTTTCCTTTTCATGTAGCCCTAAGCAGTGACTGGCGAGAAACACTTTCATTGAAAGGGGTTGCAAGCTTCCAAAAATTACGAGTCTTCAGAAATCTCAGCAAATATTTTTTCACCCAAACTAGATGATACTTTCAGGTAATGATCAGTACACTAAGCCCTCTTGGTTCCCCAAATTTCGTTCTTCCATGTTGAAGCGTTCGTTTCCACTAACAGTTTCCACTCTGGCATTTCACTCTGTTTTCTCCTATATTGATAGATGTATTTGGAACTCTAAATCAAACACGGTTTGTGCTAGCTTCTTGAAACTTGACACAGTAAAGCAGTTTCACATTGTAACTCTATGTTTTGTTTCCTTTTCATGTAGCTTTAAGCAGTGACTGGCGAGAAACACTTTCATTGAAAGGGGTTGCAAGCTTCCAAAAATTACGAGTCTCCAGAAATCTCAGCAAATATTTTTTCACCCAAACTGGATGATACTTTCAGGTAATGATCAGTACACTAAGCCCACTTGGTTCCCCAAATTTCGTTCTTCTATGTTGAAGCGTTCGTTTCCAGTAACAGTTTGAATTTTTGCGTTTCACTCTGTTTTCTCCTATATTGATAGATGTATTTGGAACTCTAAATCAAACACGGTTTGTGCTAGCTTCTTGAAACTTGACACAGTAAAGCAGTTTCACATTGTAACTCTATGTTTTGTTTCCTTTTCATGTAGCTTTAAGCAGTGACTGGCGAGAAACACTTTCATTGAAAGGGGTTGCAAGCTTCCAAAAATCACGAGTCTCCAGAAATCTCAGCAAATATTTTTTCACCCAAACTGGATGATACTTTCAGGTAATGATCAGTACACTAAGCCCACTTGGTTCTCCAAATTTCATTCTTCTATGTTGAAGCTTTCGTTTCCAGTAACAGTTTCCATTCTGGCATTTCACTCTGTTTTCTCCTGTATTGATAGATGTATTTGGAACTCTAAATCAAACACGGTTTGTGCTAGCTTCTTGAAACTTGACACAGTAAAGCAGTTTCACATTCTAACTCTATGTTTTGTTTCCTTTTCATGTAGCCCTAAGCAGTGACTGGCGAGAAACACTTTCATTGAAAGGGGTTGCAAGCTTCCAAAAATTACGAGTCTCCAGAAATCTCAGCAAATATTTTTTCACCCAAACTGGATGATAGTTTCAGGTAATGATCAGAACACTAAGCCCACTTGGTTCTCCATATTTCGTTCTTCTATGTTGAAGCGTTCGTTTACACTAACAGTTTCCACTCTGGCATTTCACTCTGTTTTCTCCTATATTGATAGATGTATTTGGAACTCTAAATCAAACACGGTTTGTGCTAGCTTCTGGAAACTTGACACAGTAAAGCAGTTTCACATTCTAACTCTATGTTTTGTTTCCTTTTCATGTAGCCCTAAGCAGTGACTGGCGAGAAACACTTTGATTGAAAGGGGTTGCAAGCTTCCAAAAATTACGAGTCTTCAGAAATCTCAGCAAATATTTTTTCACCCAAACTAGATGATACTTTCAGGTAATGATCAGTACACTAAGCCCTCTTGGTTCCCCAAATTTCGTTCTTCTATGTTGAAGCGTTCGTTTACACTAACAGTTTCCACTCTGGCATTTCACTCTGTTTTCTCCTATATTGATAGATGTATTTGGAACTCTAAATCAAACACGGTTTGTGCTAGCTTCTTGAAACTTGACACAGTAAAGCAGTTTCACATTGTAACTCTATGTTTTGTTTCCTTTTCATGTAGCTTTAAGCAGTGACTGGCGAGAAACACTTTCATTGAAGGGGTTGCAAGCTTCCAAAAATTACGAGTCTCCAGAAATCTCAGCAAATATTTTTTCACCCAAACTGGATGATACTTTCAGGTAATGATCAGTACACTAAGCCCACTTGGTTCTCCAAATTTCATTCTTCTATGTTGAAGCGTTCGTTTCCAGTAACAGTTTGAATTTTGTCGTTTCACTCTGTTTTCTCCTATATTGATAGATGTATTTGGAACTCTAAATCAAACACGGTTTGTGCTAGCTTCTTGAAACTTGACACAGTAAAGCAGTTTCACATTCTAACTCTATGTTTTGTTTCCTTTTCATGTAGCTTTAAGCAGTGACTGGCGAGAAACACTTTAATTGAAAGGGATTGCAAGCTTCCAAAAATTACGAGTCTCCAGAAATCTCAGCAAATATTTTTTCACCCAAACTGGATGATACTTTCAGGTAATGATTAGTACACTAAGCCCACTTGGTTCTCCAAATTTCGTTCTTCTATGTTGAAGCGTTCGTTTCTAGTAACAATTTGAATTTTGTCGTTTCACTCTGTTTTCTCCTATATTGATAGATGTATTTGGAACTCTAAATCAAACACGGTTTGTGCTAGCTTCTTGAAACTTGACACAGTAAAGCAGTTTCACCTTCTAACTCTATGTTTTGTTTCCTTTTCATGTAGCCCTAAGCAGTGACTGGCGAGAAACACTTTCATTGAAAGGGGTTGCAAGCTTCCAAAAATTACGAGTCTCCAGAAATCTCAGCAAATATTTTTTCACCCAAACTGGATGATAGTTTCAGGTAATGATCAGAACACTAAGCCCACTTGGTTCTCCAAATTTCGTTCTTCTATGTTGAAGCGTTCGTTTCCAGTAACAGTTTCCATTCTGGCATTTCACTCTGTTTTCTCCTATATTGATAGATGTATTTGGAACTCTAAATCAAACACAGTTTGTGCTAGCTTCTTGAAACTTGACAGAGTAAAGCAGTTTCACATTCTAACTCTAAGTTTTGTTTCCTTTTCTTGTAGCCCTAAGCAGTGACGGGCGAGAAACACTTTCATTGAAAGGGGTTGCAAGCTTCCAAAAATTACTAGTCTCCAGAAATCTCAGCAAATATATTTTCACCCAAACTGGATGATACTTTCAGGTAATGATCAGTACACTTGGCCCACTTGGTTCTCCATATTTCGTTCTTCTATGTTGAAGCGTTCGTTTACACTAACAGTTTCCACTCTGGCATTTCACTCTGTTTTCTCCTATATTGATAGATGTATTTGGAACTCTAAATCAAACACGGTTTGTGCTAGCTTCTTGAAACTTGACACAGTAAAGCAGTTTCACATTCTAACTCTATGTTTTGTTTCTTTTTCATGTAGCCCTAAGCAGTGACTGGCGAGAAACACTTTCATTGAAAGGGGTTGCAAGCTTCCAAAAATTACGAGTCTCCAGAAATCTCAGCAACTATTTTTTCACCCAAACTGCATGATACTTTCAGGTAATGATCAGTACACTAAGCCCACTTGGTTCCCCAAATTTCGTTCTTCTATGTTGAAGCGTTCGTTTCCAGTAACAGTTTGAATTTTTGCGTTTCACTCTGTTTTCTCCTATATTGATAGATGTATTTGGAACTCTAAATCAAACACGGTTTGTGCTAGCTTCTTGAAACTTGACACAGTAAAGCAGTTTCACATTCTAACTCTATGTTTTGTTTCCTTTTCATGTAGCCCTAAGCAGTGACTGGCGAGAAACACTTTCATTGAAAGGGGTTGCAAGCTTCCAAAAATTACGAGTCTTCAGAAATCTCAGCAAATATTTTTTCACCCAAACTAGATGATACTTTCAGGTAATGATCAGTACACTAAGCCCTCTTGGTTCCCCAAATTTCGTTCTTCTATGTTGAAGCGTTCGTTTACACTAACAGTTTCCACTCTGGCATTTCACTCTGTTTTCTCCTATATTGATAGATGTATTTGGAACTCTAAATCAAACACGGTTTGTGCTAGCTTCTTGAAACTTGACACAGTAAAGCAGTTTCACATTGTAACTCTATGTTTTGTTTCCTTTTCATGTAGCTTTAAGCAGTGACTGGCGAGAAACACTTTCATTGAAAGGGGTTGCAAGCTTCCAAAAATTACGAGTCTCCAGAAATCTCAGCAAATATTTTTTCACCCAAACTGGATGATACTTTCAGGTAATGATCAGTACACTAAGCCCACTTGGTTCCCCAAATTTCGTTCTTCTATGTTGAAGCGTTCGTTTCCAGTAACAGTTTGAATTTTGTCGTTTCACTCTGTTTTCTCCTATATTGATAGATGTATTTGGAACACTAAATCAAACACGGTTTGTGCTAGCTTCTTGAAACTTGACACAGTAAAGCAGTTTCACATTCTAACTCTATGTTTTGTTTCCTTTTCATGTAGCTTTAAGCAGTGACTGGCGAGAAACACCTTCATTGAAAGGGGTTGCAAGCTTCCAAAAATCACGAGTCTCCAGAAATCTCAGCAAATATTTTTTCACCCAAACTGGATGATACTTTCAGGTAATGATCAGTACACTTGGCCCACTTGGTTCTCCATATTTCGTTCTTCTATGTTGAAGCGTTCGTTTACAGTAACAGTTTCCACTCTGGCATTACACTCTGTTTTCTCCTATATTGATAGATATATTTGGAACTCTAAATCAAACACGGTTTGTGCTACCTTCTTGAAACTTGACACCGTAATGCAGTTTCACATTCTAACAATATGTTTTGTTTCCTTTTCATGTAGCCCTAAGCAGTGACTGGCGAGAAACACTTTCATTGAAAGGGGTTGCAAGCTTCCAAAAATTACGAGTCTCCAGAAATCTCAGCAAATATTTTTTCACCCAAGCTGCATGATACTTTCAGGTAATGATCAGTACACTAAGCCCACTTGGTTCCCCAAATTTCGTTCTTCTATGTTGAAGCGTTCGTTTCCAGTAACAGTTAGAATTTTGGCGTTTCACTCTGTTTTCTCCTATATTGATAGATGTATTTGGAACTCTAAATCAAACACGGTTTGTGCTAGCTTCTTGAAACTTGACACAGTAAAGCAGTTTCACATTCTAACTCTAAGTTTTGTTTCCTTTTCATGTAGCCCTAAGCAGTGACTGGCGAGAAACACTTTCATTGAAAGGGGTTGCAAGCTTCCAAAAATTACGAGTCTCCAGAAATCTCAGCAAATATTTTTTCACCCAAACTGGATGATACTTTCAGGTAATGATCAGTACACTAAGCCCACTTGGTTCTCCAAATTTCGTTCTTCTATGTTGAAGCGTTCGTTTCCAGTAACAGTTTGAATTTTGTCGTTTCACTCTTTTTTCTCCTATATTGATAGATGTATTTGGAACTCTAAATCAAACACGGTTTGTGCTAACTTCTTGAAACTTGACACAGTAAAGCAGTTTCACATTCTAACTCTATGTTTTGTTTCCTTTTCATGTAGCTTTAAGCAGTGACTGGCGAGAAACACTTTCATTGAAAGGGGTTGCAAGCTTCCAAAAATCACGAGTCTCCAGAAATCTCAGCAAATATTTTTTCACCCAAACTGGATGATACTTTCAGGTAATGATTAGTACACTAAGCCCACTTGGTTCTCCAAATTTCGTTCTTCTCTGTTGAAGCGTTCGTTTACAGTAACAGTTTCCACTCTGGCGTTTCACTCTGTTTTCTCCTATATTGATAGATGTATTTGGAACTCTAAATCAAACACGGTTTGTGCTAGCTTCTTGAAACTTGACACAGTAAAGCAGTTTCACATTCTAACTCTATGTTTTGTTTCCTTTTCATGTAGCCCTAAGCAGTGACTGGCGAGAAACACTTTCATTGAAAGGGGTTGCAAGCTTCCAAAAATTACGAGTCTCCAGAAATCTCAGCAAAAATTTTTTCACCCAAACTGGATGATAGTTTCAGGTAATGATCAGAACACTAAGCCCACTTGGTTCTCCAAATTTCCTTCTTCTATGTTGAAGCGTTCGTTTCCAGTAACAGTTTCCATTCTGGCATTTCACTCTGTTTTCTCCTATATTGATAGATGTATTTGGAACTCTAAATCAAACACGGTTTGTGCTAGCTTCTTGAAACTTGACACAGTAAAGCAGTTTCACATTCTAACTCTATGTTTTGTTTCCTTTTCTTGTAGCCCTAAGCAGTGACGGGCGACAAACACTTTCATTGAAAGGGGTTGCAAGCTTCCAAAAATTACCAATCTCCAGAAATCTCAGCAAATATATTTTCACCCAAACTGGATGATACTTTCAGGTAATGATCAGTACACTTGGCCCACTTGGTTCTCCATATTTCGTTCTTCTATGTTGAAGCGTTCGTTTCCAGTAACAGTTTGAATTTTGTCGTTTCACTCTGTTTTCTCCTATATTGATAGATGTATTTGGAACACTAAATCAAACACGGTTTGTGCTAGCTTCTTGAAACTTGACACAGTAAAGCAGTTTCACATTCTAACTCTATGTTTTGTTTCCTTTTCATGTAGCTTTAAGCAGTGACTGGCGAGAAACACCTTCATTGAAAGGGGTTGCAAGCTTCCAAAAATCACGAGTCTCCAGAAATCTCAGCAAATATTTTTTCACCCAAACTGGATGATACTTTCAGGTAATGATCAGTACACTTGGCCCACTTGGTTCTCCATATATCGTTCTTCTATGTTGAAGCGTTCGTTTCCAGTAACAGTTTGAATTTTGTCGTTTCACTCTGTTTTCTCCTATATTGATAGATGTATTTGGAACTCTAAATCAAACACGGTTTGTGCTAGCTTCTTGAAACTTGACACAGTAAAGCAGTTTCACATTCTAACTCTATGTTTTGTTTCCTTTTCATGTAGCCCTAAGCAGTGACTGGCGAGAAACACTTTCATTGAAAGGGGTTGGAAGCATCCAAAAATTACGAGTCTCCAGAAAACTCAGCAAATATTTTTTCACCCAAACTGGATGATAGTTTCAGGTAATGATCAGAACACTAAGCCCACTTGGTTCTCCAAATTTCGTTCTTCTATGTTGAAGCGTTCGTTTCCAGTAACAGTTTCCATTCTGGCATTTCACTCTGTTTTCTCCTATATTGATAGATGTATTTGGAACTCTAAATCAAACACGGTTTGTGCTAGCTTCTTGAAACTTGACACAGTAAAGCAGTTTCACATTCTAACTCTATGTTTTGTTTCCTTTTCTTGTAGCCCTAAGCAGTGACGGGCGAGAAACACTTTCATTGAAAGGGGTTGCAAGCTTCCAAAAATTACTAGTCTCCAGAAATCTCAGCAAATATTTTTTCACCCAAACTGGATGATACTTTCAGGTAATGATCAGTACACTTGGCCCACTTGGTTCTCCATATTTCGTTCTTCTATGTTGAAGCGTTCGTTTACACTAACAGTTTCCACTCTGGCATTTCACCCTGTTTTCTCCTATATTGATATATGTATTTGGAACTCTAAATCAAACACGGTTTGTGCTAGCTTCTTGAAACTTGACACAGTAAAGCAGTTTCACATTCTAACTCTATGTTTTGTTTCTTTTTCATGTAGCCCTAAGCAGTGACTGGCGAGAAACACTTTCATTGAAAGGGGTTGCAAGCTTCCAAAAATTACGAGTCTCCAGAAATCTCAGCAAATATTTTTTCACCCAAACTGCATGATACTTTCAGGTAATGATCAGTACACTAAGCCCACTTGGTTCCCCAAATTTCGTTCTTCTATGTTGAAGCGTTCGTTTCCAGTAACAGTTTGAATTTTTGCGTTTCACTCTGTTTTCTCCTATATTGATAGATGTATTTGGAACTCTAAATCAAACACGGTTTGTGCTAGCTTCTTGAAACTTGACACAGTAAAGCAGTTTCATATTCTAACTCTATGTTTTGTTTCCTTTTCATGTAGCCCTAAGCAGTGACTGGCGAGAAACACTTTCATTTAAAGGGGTTGCAAGCTTCCAAAAATTACGAGTCTTCAGAAATCTCAGCAAATATTTTTTCACCCAAACTAGATGATACTTTCAGGTAATGATCAGTACACTAAGTCCTCTTGGTTCCCCAAATTTCGTTCTTCTATGTTGAAGCGTTCGTTTCCACTAACAGTTTCCACTCTGGCATTTCACTCTGTTTTCTCCTATATTGATAGATGTATTTGGAACTCTAAATCAAACACGGTTTGTGCTAGCTTCTTGAAACTTGACACAGTAAAGCAGTTTCACATTGTAACTCTATGTTTTGTTTCCTTTTCATGTAGCTTTAAGCAGTGACTGGCGAGAAACACTTTCATTGAAAGGGGTTGCAAGCTTCCAAAAATTACGAGTCTCCAGAAATCTCAGCAAATATTTTTTCACCCAAACTGGATGATACTTTCAGGTAATGATCAGTACACTAAGCCCACTTGGTTCTCCAAATTTCGTTCTTCTATGTTGAAGCGTTCGTTTCCAGTAACAGTTTCCATTCTGGCATTTCACTCTGTTTTCTCCTATATTGATAGATGTATTTGGAACTCTAAATCAAACACGGTTTGTGCTAGCTTCTTGAAACTTGACATAGTAAAGCAGTTTCACATTCTAACTCTATGTTTTGTTTCCTTTTCATGTAGCCCTAAGCAGTGACTGGCGAGAAACACTTTCATTGAAAGGGGTTGCAAGCTTCCAAAAATTACGAGTCTCCAGAAATCTCAGCAAATATTTTTTCACCCAAACTGGATGATAGTTTCAGGTAATGATCAGAACACTAAGCCCACTTGGTTCTCCAAATTTCGTTCTTCTATGTTGAAGCGTTCGTTTCCAGTAACAGTTTCCACTCTGGCATTTCACTCTGTTTTCTCCTATATTGATAGATGTATTTGGAACTCTAAATCAAACACGGTTTGTGCTAGCTTCTTGAAACTTGACACAGTAAAGCAGTTTCACATTCTAACTCTATGTTTTGTTTCTTTTTCATGTAGCCCTAAGCAGTGACTGGCGAGAAACACTTTCATTGAAAGGGGTTGCAAGCTTCCAAAAATTACGAGTCTCCAGAAATCTCAGCAAATATTTTTTCACCCAAACTGCATGATACTTTCAGGTAATGATCAGTACACTAAGCCCACTTGGTTCCCCAAATTTCGTTCTTCTATGTTGAAGCGTTCGTTTCCAGTAACAGTTTGAATTTTTGCGTTTCACTCTGTTTTCTCCTATATTGATAGATGTATTTGGAACTCTAAATCAAACACGGTTTGTGCTAGCTTCTTGAAACTTGACACAGTAAAGCAGTTTCACATTGTAACTCTATGTTTTGTTTCCTTTTCATGTAGCTTTAAGCAGTGACTGGCGAGAAACACTTTCATTGAAAGGGGTTGCAAGCTTCCAAAAATCACGAGTCTCCAGAAATCTCAGCAAATATTTTTTCACCCAAACTGGATGATACTTTCAGGTAATGATCAGTACACTAAGCCCACTTGGTTCTCCAAATTTCATTCTTCTATGTTGAAGCGTTCGTTTCCAGTAACAGTTTCCATTCTGGCTTTTCACTCTGTTTTCTCCTATATTGATAGATGTATTTGGAACTCTAAATCAAACACGGTTTGTGCTAGCTTCTTGAAACTTGACACAGTAAAGCAGTTTCACATTGTAACTCTATGTTTTGTTTCCTTTTCATGTAGCTTTAAGCAGTGACTGGCGAGAAACACTTTCATTGAAAGGGGTTGCAAGCTTCCAAAAATTACGAGTCTCCAGAAATCTCAGCAAATATTTTTTCACCCAAACTGGATGATAGTTTCAGGTAATGATCAGAACACTAAGCCCACTTGGTTCTCCAAATTTCGTTCTTCTATGTTGAAGCGTTCGTTTCCAGTAACAGTTTCCATTCTGGCATTTCACTCTGTTTTCTCCTATATTGATAGATGTATTTGGAACTCTAAATCAAACACAGTTTGTGCTAGCTTCTTGAAACTTGACACAGTAAAGCAGTTTCACATTCTAACTCTATGTTTTGTTTCCTTTTCTTGTAGCCCTAAGCAGTGACGGGCGAGAAACACTTTCATTGAAAGGGGTTGCAAGCTTCCAAAAATTACTAGTCTCCAGAAATCACAGCAAATATATTTTCACCCAAACTGGATGATACTTTCAGGTAATGATCAGTACACTTGGCCCACTTGGTTCTCCATATTTCGTTCTTCTATGTTGAAGCGTTCGTTTACACTAACAGTTTCCACTCTGGCATTTCACTCTGTTTTCTCCTATATTGATAGATGTATTTGGAACTCTAAATCAAACACGGTTTGTGCTAGCTTCTTGAAACTTGACACAGTAAAGCAGTTTCACATTCTAACTCTATGTTTTGTTTCCTTTTCATGTAGCCCTAAGCAGTGACTGGCGAGAAACACTTTCATTGAAAGGGGTTGCAAGCTTCCAAAAATTACGAGTCTTCAGAAATCTCAGCAAATATTTTTTCACCCAAACTAGATGATACTTTCAGGTAATGATCAGTACACTAAGCCCTCTTGGTTCCCCAAATTTCGTTCTTCTATGTTGAAGCGTTCGTTTACACTAACAGTTTCCACTCTGGCATTTCACTATGTTTTCTACTATATTGATAGATTTATTTGGAACTCTAAATCAAACACGGTTTGTGCTAGCTTCTTGAAACTTGACACAGTAAAGCAGTTTCACATTGTAACTCTATGTTTTGTTTCCTTTTCATGTAGCTTTAAGCAGTGACTGGCGAGAAACACTTTCATTGAAAGGGGTTGCAAGCTTCCAAAAATTACGTGTCTCCAGAAATCTCAGCAAATATTTTTTCACCCAAACTGGATGATACTTTCAGGTAATGATCAGTACACTAAGCCCACTTGGTTCTCCAAATTTCATTCTTCTATGTTGAAGCGTTCGTTTCCAGTAACAGTTTGAATTTTTGCGTTTCACTCTGTTTTCTCCTATATTGATAGATGTATTTGGAACTCTAAATCAAACACGGTTTGTGCTAGCTTCTTGAAACTTGACACAGTAAAGCAGTTTCACATTCTAACTCTATGTTTTGTTTCCTTTTCATGTAGCCCTAAGCAGTGACTGGCGAGAAACACTTTCATTGAAAGGGGTTGCAAGCTTCCAAAAATTACGAGTCTTCAGAAATCTCAGCAAATATTTTTTCACCCAAACTGCATGATACTTTCAGGTAATGATCAGTACACTAAGCCCTCTTGGTTCCCCAAATTTCGTTCTTCCATGTTGAAGCGTTCGTTTCCACTAACAGTTTCCACTCTGGCATTTCACTCTGTTTTCTCCTATATTGATAGATGTATTTGGAACTCTAAATCAAACACGGTTTGTGCTAGCTTCTTGAAACTTGACACAGTAAAGCAGTTTCACATTGTAACTCTATGTTTTGTTTCCTTTTCATGTAGCTTTAAGCAGTGACTGGCGAGAAACACTTTCATTGAAAGGGGTTGCAAGCTTCCAAAAATTACAAGTCTCCAGAAATCTCAGCAAATATTTTTTCACCCAAACTGGATGATACTTTCAGGTAATGATCAGTACACTAAGCCCACTTGGTTCTCCAAATTTCATTCTTCTATGTTGAAGCGTTCGTTTCCAGTAACAGTTTCCATTCTGGCATTTCACTCTGTTTTCTCCTATATTGATAGATGTATTTGGAACTCTAAATCAAACACGGTTTGTGCTAGCTTCTTGAAACTTGACACAGTAAAGCAGTTTCACATTCTAACTCTATGTTTTGTTTCCTTTTCATGTAGCCCTAAGCAGTGACTGGCGAGAAACACTTTCATTGAAAGGGGTTGCAAGCTTCCAAAAATTACGAGTCTCCAGAAATCTCAGCAAATATTTTTTCACCCAAACTGGATGATACTTTCAGGTAATGATCAGTACACTAAGCCCACTTGGTTCCCCAAATTTCGTTCTTCTATGTTGAAGCGTTCGTTTCCAGTAACAGTTTGAATTTTGTCGTTTCACTCTGTTTTCTCCTATATTGATAGATGTATTTGGAACTCTAAATCAAACACGGTTTGTGCTAGCTTCTTGAAACTTGACACAGTAAAGCAGTTTCACATTCTAACTCTATGTTTTGTTTCCTTTTCATGTAGCCCTAAGCAGTGACTGGCGAGAAACACTTTCATTGAAAGGGGTTGCAAGCTTCCAAAAATTACGAGTCTTCAGAAATCTCAGCAAATATTTTTTCACCCAAACTAGATGATACTTTCAGGTAATGATCAGTACACTAAGCCCTCTTGGTTCCCCAAATTTCGTTCTTCTATGTTGAAGCGTTCGTTTACACTAACAGTTTCCACTCTGGCATTTCACTATGTTTTCTACTATATTGATAGATTTATTTGGAACTCTAAATCAAACACGGTTTGTGCTAGCTTCTTGAAACTTGACACAGTAAAGCAGTTTCACATTGTAACTCTATGTTTTGTTTCCTTTTCATGTAGCTTTAAGCAGTGACTGGCGAGAAACACTTTCATTGAAAGGGGTTGCAAGCTTCCAAAAATTACGTGTCTCCAGAAATCTCAGCAAATATTTTTTCACCCAAACTGGATGATACTTTCAGGTAATGATCAGTACAGTAAGCCCACTTGGTTCTCCAAATTTCATTCTTCTATGTTGAAGCGTTCGTTTCCAGTAACAGTTTGAATTTTTGCGTTTCACTCTGTTTTCTCCTATATTGATAGATGTATTTGGAACTCTAAATCAAACACGGTTTGTGCTAGCTTCTTGAAACTTGACACAGTAAAGCAGTTTCACATTCTAACTCTATGTTTTGTTTCCTTTTCATGTAGCCCTAAGCAGTGACTGGCGAGAAACACTTTCATTGAAAGGGGTTGCAAGCTTCCAAAAATTACGAGTCTTCAGAAATCTCAGCAAATATTTTTTCACCCAAACTAGATGATACTTTCAGGTAATGATCAGTACACTAAGCCCTCTTGGTTCCCCAAATTTCGTTCTTCCATGTTGAAGCGTTCGTTTCCACTAACAGTTTCCACTCTGGCATTTCACTCTGTTTTCTCCTATATTGATAGATGTATTTGGAACTCTAAATCAAACACGGTTTGTGCTAGCTTCTTGAAACTTGACACAGTAAAGCAGTTTCACATTGTAACTCTATGTTTTGTTTCCTTTTCATGTAGCTTTAAGCAGTGACTGGCGAGAAACACTTTCATTGAAAGGGGTTGCAAGTTTCCAAAAATTACGAGTCTCCAGAAATCTCAGCAAATATTTTTTCACCCAAACTGGATGATACTTTCAGGTAATGATCAGTACACTAAGCCCACTTGGTTCCCCAAATTTCGTTCTTCTATGTTGAAGCGTTCGTTTCCAGTAACAGTTTGAATTTTTGCGTTTCACTCTGTTTTCTCCTATATTGATAGATGTATTTGGAACTCTAAATCAAACACGGTTTGTGCTAGCTTCTTGAAACTTGACACAGTAAAGCAGTTTCACATTCTAACTCTATGTTTTGTTTCCTTTTCATGTAGCCCTAAGCAGTGACTGGCGAGAAACACTTTCATTGAAAGGGGTTGCAAGCTTCCAAAAATTACGAGTCTCCAGAAATCTCAGCAAATATTTTTTCACCCAAACTGGATGATAGTTTCAGGTAATGATCAGAACACTAAGCCCACTTGGTTCTCCAAATTTCGTTCTTCTATGTTGAAGCGTTCGTTTCCAGTAACAGTTTCCATTCTGGCATTTCACTCTGTTTTCTCCTATATTGATAGATGTATTTGGAACTCTAAATCAAACACAGTTTGTGCTAGCTTCTTGAAACTTGACACAGTAAAGCAGTTTCACATTCTAACTCTATGTTTTGTTTCCTTTTCTTGTAGCCCTAAGCAGTGACGGGCGAGAAACACTTTCATTGAAAGGGGTTGCAAGCTTCCAAAAATTACTAGTCTCCAGAAATCACAGCAAATATATTTTCACCCAAACTGGATGATAGTTTCAGGTAATGATCAGTACACTTGGCCCACTTGGTTCTCCATATTTCGTTCTTCTATGTTGAAGCGTTCGTTTACACTAACAGTTTCCACTCTGGCATTTCACTCTGTTTTCTCCTATATTGATAGATGTATTTGGAACTCTAAATCAAACACGGTTTGTGCTAGCTTCTTGAAACTTGACACAGTAAAGCAGTTTCACATTCTAACTCTATGTTTTGTTTCCTTTTCATGTAGCCCTAAGCAGTGACTGGCGAGAAACACTTTCATTGAAAGGGGTTGCAAGCTTCCAAAAATTACGAGTCTTCAGAAATCTCAGCAAATATTTTTTCACCCAAACTAGATGATACTTTCAGGTAATGATCAGTACACTAAGCCCTCTTGGTTCCCCAAATTTCGTTCTTCTATGTTGAAGCGTTCGTTTACACTAACAGTTTCCACTCTGGCATTTCACTATGTTTTCTACTATATTGATAGATTTATTTGGAACTCTAAATCAAACACGGTTTGTGCTAGCTTCTTGAAACTTGACACAGTAAAGCAGTTTCACATTGTAACTCTATGTTTTGTTTCCTTTTCATGTAGCTTTAAGCAGTGACTGGCGAGAAACACTTTCATTGAAAGGGGTTGCAAGCTTCCAAAAATTACGTGTCTCCAGAAATCTCAGCAAATATTTTTTCACCCAAACTGGATGATACTTTCAGGTAATGATCAGTACACTAAGCCCACTTGGTTCTCCAAATTTCATTCTTCTATGTTGAAGCGTTCGTTTCCAGTAACAGTTTGAATTTTTGCGTTTCACTCTGTTTTCTCCTATATTGATAGATGTATTTGGAACTCTAAATCAAACACGGTTTGTGCTAGCTTCTTGAAACTTGACACAGTAAAGCAGTTTCACATTCTAACTCTATGTTTTGTTTCCTTTTCATGTAGCCCTAAGCAGTGACTGGCGAGAAACACTTTCATTGAAAGGGGTTGCAAGCTTCCAAAAATTACGAGTCTTCAGAAATCTCAGCAAATATTTTTTCACCCAAACTAGATGATACTTTCAGGTAATGATCAGTACACTAAGCCCTCTTGGTTCCCCAAATTTCGTTCTTCCATGTTGAAGCGTTCGTTTCCACTAACAGTTTCCACTCTGGCATTTCACTCTGTTTTCTCCTATATTGATAGATGTATTTGGAACTCTAAATCAAACACGGTTTGTGCTAGCTTCTTGAAACTTGACACAGTAAAGCAGTTTCACATTGTAACTCTATGTTTTGTTTCCTTTTCATGTAGCTTTAAGCAGTGACTGGCGAGAAACACTTTCATTGAAAGGGGTTGCAAGCTTCCAAAAATTACGAGTCTCCAGAAATCTCAGCAAATATTTTTTCACCCAAACTGGATGATACTTTCAGGTAATGATCAGTACACTAAGCCCACTTGGTTCTCCAAATTTCATTCTTCTATGTTGAAGCGTTCGTTTCCAGTAACAGTTTCCATTCTGGCATTTCACTCTGTTTTCTCCTATATTGATAGATGTATTTGGAACTCTAAATCAAACACGGTTTGTGCTAGCTTCTTGAAACTTGACACAGTAAAGCAGTTTCACATTCTAACTCTATGTTTTGTTTCCTTTTCATGTAGCCCTAAGCAGTGACTGGCGAGAAACACTTTCATTGAAAGGGGTTGCAAGCTTCCAAAAATTACGAGTCTCCAGAAATCTCAGCAAATATTTTTTCACCCAAACTGGATGATACTTTCAGGTAATGATCAGTACACTAAGCCCACTTGGTTCCCCAAATTTCGTTCTTCTATGTTGAAGCGTTCGTTTCCAGTAACAGTTTGAATTTTGTCGTTTCACTCTGTTTTCTCCTATATTGATAGATGTATTTGGAACACTAAATCAAACACGGTTTGTGCTAGCTTCTTGAAACTTGACACAGTAAAGCAGTTTCACATTCTAACTCTATGTTTTGTTTCCTTTTCATGTAGCACTAAGCAGTGACTGGCGAGAAACACTTTCATTGAAAGGGGTTGCAAGCTTCCAAAAATTACGAGTCTCCAGAAATCTCAGCAAATATTTTTTCACCCAAACTGGATGATACCTTCAGGTAATGATCAGTACACTTGGACCACTTGGTTCTCCATATTTCGTTCTTCTATGTTGAAGCGTTCGTTTACAGTAACAGTTTCCACTCTGGCATTACACTCTGTTTTCTCCTATATTGATAGATGTATTTGGAACTCTAAATCAAACACGGTTTGTGCTAGCTTCTTGAAACTTGACACAGTAATGCAGTTTCACATTCTAACAATATGTTTTGTTTCCTTTTCATGTAGCCCTAAGCAGTGACTGGCGAGAAACACTTTCATTGAAAGGGGTTGCAAGCTTCCAAAAATTACGAGTCTCCAGAAATCTCAGCAAATATTTTTTCACCCAAACTGGATGATACTTTCAGGTAATGATTAGTACACTAAGCCCACTTGGTTCTCCAAATTTCGTTCTTCTATGTTGAAGCGTTCGTTTCTAGTAACAATTTGAATTTTGTCGTTTCACTCTGTTTTCTCCTATATTGATAGATGTATTTGGAACTCTAAATCAAACACGGTTTGTGCTAGCTTCTTGAAACTTGACACAGTAAAGCAGTTTCACATTCTAACTCTATGTTTTGTTTCCTTTTCATGTAGCCCTAAGCAGTGACTGGCGAGAAACACTTTCATTGAAAGGGGTTGCAAGCTTCCAAAAATTACGAGTCTCCAGAAATCTCAGCAAATATTTTTTCACCCAAACTGGATGATAGTTTCAGGTAATGATCAGAACACTAAGCCCACTTGGTTCTCCAAATTTCGTTCTTCTATGTTGAAGCGTTCGTTTCCAGTAACAGTTTCCATTCTGGCATTTCACTCTGTTTTCTCCTATATTGATAGATGTATTTGGAACTCTAAATCAAACACGGTTTGTGCTAGCTTCTTGAAACTTGACACAGTAAAGCAGTTTCACATTCTAACTCTATGTTTTGTTTCCTTTTCATGTAGCCCTAAGCAGTGACTGGCGAGAAACACTTTCATTGAAAGGGGTTGCAAGCTTCCAAAAATTACGAGTCTCCAGAAATCTCAGCAAATATTTTTTCACCCAAACTGGATGATACTTTCAGGTAATGATCAGTACACTAAGCCCACTTGGTTCTCCAAATTTCATTCTTCTATGTTGAAGCGTTCGTTTACAGTAACAGTTTCCACTCTGGCATTACACTCTGTTTTCTCCTATATTGATAGATGTATTTGGAACTCTAAATCAAACACGGTTTGTGCTAGCTTCTTGAAACTTGACACAGTAATGCAGTTTCACATTCTAACAATATGTTTTGTTTCCTTTTCATGTAGCCCTAAGCAGTGACTGGCGAGAAACACTTTCATTGAAAGGGGTTGCAAGCTTCCAAAAATTACGAGTCTCCAGAAATCTCAGCAAATATTTTTTCACCCAAACTGGATGATACTTTCAGGTAATGATTAGTACACTAAGCCCACTTGGTTCTCCAAATTTCGTTCTTCTATGTTGAAGCGTTCGTTTCTAGTAACAATTTGAATTTTGTCGTTTCCCTCTGTTTTCTCCTATATTGATAGATGTATTTGGAACTCTAAATCAAACACGGTTTGTGCTAGCTTCTTGAAACTTGACACAGTAAAGCAGTTTCACATTCTAACTCTATGTTTTGTTTCCTTTTCATGTAGCCCTAAGCAGTGACTGGCGAGAAACACTTTCATTGAAAGGGGTTGCAAGCTTCCAAAAATTACGAGTCTCCAGAAATCTCAGCAAATATTTTTTCACCCAAACTGGATGATAGTTTCAGGTAATGATCAGAACACTAAGCCCACTTGGTTCTCCAAATTTCGTTCTTCTATGTTGAAGCGTTCGTTTCCAGTAACAGTTTCCATTCTGGCATTTCACTCTGTTTCCTCCTATATTGATAGATGTATTTGGAACTCTAAATCAAACACAGTTTGTGCTAGCTTTTTCAAACTTGACACAGTAAAGCAGTTTCACATTCTAACTCTATGTTTTGTTTCCTTTTCATGTAGCCCTAAGCAGTGACTGGCGAGAAACACTTTCATTGAAAGGGGTTGCAAGCTTCCAAAAATTACTAGTCTCCAGAAATCTCAGCAAATATATTTTCACCCAAACTGGATGATACTTTCAGGTAATGATCAGTACACTTGGCCCACTTGGTTCTCCATGTTTCGTTCTTCTATGTTGAAGCGTTCGTTTACACTAACAGTTTCCACTCTGGCATTTCACTCTGTTTTCTCCTATATTGATAGATGTATTTGGAACTCTAAATCAAACACGGTTTGTGCTAGCTTCTTGAAACTTGACACAGTAAAGCAGTTTCACATTCTAACTCTATGTTTTGTTTCCTTTTCATGTAGCTTTAAGCAGTGACTGGCGAGAAACACTTTCATTGAAAGGGGTTGCAAGCTTCCAAAAATTACGAGTCTCCAGAAATCTCAGCAAATATTTATTCACCCAAACTGGATGATACTTTCAGGTAATGATCAGTACACTAAGCCCACTTGGTTCTCCAAATTTCATTCTTCTATGTTGAAGCGTTCGTTTCCAGTAACAGTTTCCATTCTGGCATTTCACTCTGTTTTCTCCTATATTGATAGATGTATTTGGAACTCTAAATCAAACACGGTTTGTGCTAGCTTCTTGAAACTTGACACAGTAAAGCAGTTTCACATTCTAACTCTATGTTTTGTTTCCTTTTCATGTAGCCCTAAGCAGTGACTGGCGAGAAACACTTTCATTGAAAGGGGTTGCAAGCTTCCAAAAATTACGAGTCTCCAGAAATCTCAGCAAATATTTTTTCACCCAAACTGGATGATAGTTTCAGGTAATGATCAGAACACTAAGCCCACTTGGTTCTCCAAATTTCGTTCTTCTATGTTGAAGCGTTCGTTTCCAGTAACAGTTTCCATTCTGGCATTTCACTCTGTTTTCTCCTATATTGATAGATGTATTTGGAACTCTAAATCAAACACAGTTTGTGCTAGCTTCTTGAAACTTGACACAGTAAAGCAGTTTCACATTCTAACTCTATGTTTTGTTTCCTTTTCTTGTAGCCCTAAGCAGTGACGGGCGAGAAACACTTTCATTGAAAGGGGTTGCAAGCTTCCAAAAATTACTAGTCTCCAGAAATCTCAGCAAATATATTTTCACCCAAACTGGATGATACTTTCAGGTAATGATCAGTACACTTGGCCCACTTGGTTCTCCATATTTTGTTCTTCTATGTTGAAGCGTTCGTTTACACTAACAGTTTCCACTCTGGCATTTCACTCTGTTTTCTCCTATATTGATAGATGTATTTGGAACTCTAAATCAAACACGGTTTGTGCTAGCTTCTTGAAACTTGACACAGTAAAGCAGTTTCACATTGTAACTCTATGTTTTGTTTCCTTTTCATGTAGCTTTAAGCAGTGACTGGCGAGAAACACTTTCATTGAAAGGGGTTGCAAGCTTCCAAAAATTACGAGTCTCCAGAAATCTCAGCAAATATTTTTTCACCCAAACTGGATGATACTTTCAGGTAATGATCAGTACACTAAGCCCACTTGGTTCTCCAAATTTCATTCTTCTATGTTGAAGCGTTCGTTTCCAGTAACAGTTTCCATTCTGGCATTTCACTCTGTTTTCTCCTATATTGATAGATGTATTTGGAACTCTAAATCAAACACGGTTTGTGCTAGCTTCTTGAAACTTGACACAGTAAAGCAGTTTCACATTCTAACTCTATGTTTTGTTTCCTTTTCATGTAGCCCTAAGCAGTGACTGGCGAGAAACACTTTCATTGAAAGGGGTTGCAAGCTTCCAAAAATTACGAGTCTCCAGAAATCTCAGCAAATATTTTTTCACCCCAACTGGATGATAGTTTCAGGTAATGATCAGAACACTAAGCCCACTTGGTTCTCCAAATTTCGTTCTTCTATGTTGAAGCGTTCGTTTCCAGTAACAGTTTCCATTCTGGCATTTCACTCTGTTTTCTCCTATATTGATAGATGTATTTGGAACTCTAAATCAAACACAGTTTGTGCTAGCTTCTTGAAACTTGACACAGTAAAGCAGTTTCACATTCTAACTCTATGTTTTGTTTCCTTTTCTTGTAGCCCTAAGCAGTGACGGGCGAGAAACACTTTCATTGAAAGGGGTTGCAAGCTTCCAAAAATTACTAGTCTCCAGAAATCTCAGCAAATATATTTTCACCCAAACTGGATGATACTTTCAGGTAATGATCAGTACACTTGGCCCACTTGGTTCTCCATATTTCGTTCTTCTATGTTGAAGCGTTCGTTTACACTAACAGTTTCCACTCTGGCATTTCACTCTGTTTTCTCCTATATTGATAGATGTATTTGGAACTCTAAATCAAACACGGTTTGTGCTAGCTCCTTGAAACTTGACACAGTAAAGCAGTTTCACATTTTAACTCTATGTTTTGTTTCCTTTTCATGTAGCTTTAAGCAGTGACTGGCGAGAAACACTTTCATTGAAAGGGGTTGCAAGCTTCCAAAAATTACGAGTCTCCAGAAATCTCAGCAAATATTTTTTCACCCAAACTGGATGATACTTTCAGGTAATGATCAGTACACTAAGCCCACTTGGTTCTCCAAATTTCATTCTTCTATGTTGAAGCGTTCGTTTCCAGTAACAGTTTCCATTCTGGCATTTCACTCTGTTTTCTCCTATATTGATAGATGTATTTGGAACTCTAAATCAAACACGGTTTGTGCTAGCTTCTTGAAACTTGACACAGTAAAGCAGTTTCACATTCTAACTCTATGTTTTGTTTCCTTTTCATGTAGCCCTAAGCAGTGACTGGCGAGAAACACTTTCATTGAAAGGGGTTGCAAGCTTCCAAAAATTACGAGTCTCCAGAAATCTCAGCAAATATTTTTTCACCCCAACTGGATGATAGTTTCAGGTAATGATCAGAACACTAAGCCCACTTGGTTCTCCAAATTTCGTTCTTCTATGTTGAAGCGTTCGTTTCCAGTAACAGTTTCCATTCTGGCATTTCACTCTGTTTTCTCCTATATTGATAGATGTATTTGGAACTCTAAATCAAACACAGTTTGTGCTAGCTTCTTGAAACTTGACACAGTAAAGCAGTTTCACATTCTAACTCTATGTTTTGTTTCCTTTTCTTGTAGCCCTAAGCAGTGACGGGCGAGAAACACTTTCATTGAAAGGGGTTGCAAGCTTCCAAAAATTACTAGTCTCCAGAAATCTCAGCAAATATATTTTCACCCAAACTGGATGATACTTTCAGGTAATGATCAGTACACTTGGCCCACTTGGTTCTCCATATTTTGTTCTTCTATGTTGAAGCGTTCGTTTACACTAACAGTTTCCACTCTGGCATTTCACTCTGTTTTCTCCTATATTGATAGATGTATTTGGAACTCTAAATCAAACACGGTTTGTGCTAGCTCCTTGAAACTTGACACAGTAAAGCAGTTTCACATTTTAACTCTATGTTTTGTTTCCTTTTCATGTAGCTTTAAGCAGTGACTGGCGAGAAACACTTTCATTGAAAGGGGTTGCAAGCTTCCAAAAATTACGAGTCTCCAGAAATCTCAGCAAATATTTTTTCACCCAAACTGGATGATACTTTCAGGTAATGATCAGTACACTAAGCCCACTTGGTTCTCCAAATTTCATTCTTCTATGTTGAAGCGTTCGTTTCCAGTAACAGTTTCCATTCTGGCATTTCACTCTGTTTTCTCCTATATTGATAGATGTATTTGGAACTCTAAATCAAACACGGTTTGTGCTAGCTTCTTGAAACTTGACACAGTAAAGCAGTTTCACATTCTAACTCTACGTTTTGTTTCCTTTTCATGTAGCTTTAAGCAGTGACTGGCGAGAAACACTTTCATTGAAAGGGGTTGCAAGCTTCCAAAAATTACGAGTCTCCAGAAATCTCAGCAAATATTTTTTCACCCAAACTGGATGATACTTTCAGGTAATGATCAGTACACTAAGCCCACTTGGTTCTCCAAATTTCGTTCTTCTATGTTGAAGCGTTCATTTCTAGTAACAATTTGAATTTTGTCGTTTCACTCTGTTTTCTCCTATATTGATAGATGTATTTGGAACTCTAAATCAAACACGGTTTGTGCTAGCTTCTTGAAACTTGACACAGTAAAGCAGTTTCACCTTCTAACTCTATGTTTTGTTTCCTTTTCATGTAGCCCTAAGCAGTGACTGGCGAGAAACACTTTCATTGAAAGGGGTTGCAAGCTTCCAAAAATTACGAGTCTCCAGAAATCTCAGCAAATATTTTTTCACCCAAACTGGATGATAGTTTCAGGTAATGATCAGAACACTAAGCCCACTTGGTTCTCCAAATTTCGTTTTCTATGTTGAAGCGTTCGTTTCCAGTAACAGTTTCCATTCTGGCATTTCACTCTGTTTTCTCCTATATTGATAGATGTATTTGGAACTCTAAATCAAACACAGTTTGTGCTAGCTTCTTGAAACTTGACACAGTAAAGCAGTTTCACATTCTAACTCTATGTTTTGTTTCCTTTTCTTGTAGCCCTAAGCAGTGACGGGCGAGAAACACTTTCATTGAAAGGGGTTGCAAGCTTCCAAAAATTACTAGTCTCCAGAAATCTCAGCAAATATATTTTCACCCAAACTGGATGATACTTTCAGGTAATGATCAGTACACTTGGCCCACTTGGTTCTCCATATTTTGTTCTTCTATGTTGAAGCGTTCGTTTACACTAACAGTTTCCACTCTGGCATTTCACTCTGTTTTCTCCTATATTGATAGATGTATTTGGAACTCTAAATCAAACACGGTTTGTGCTAGCTTCTTGAAACTTGACACAGTAAAGCAGTTTCACATTGTAACTCTATGTTTTGTTTCCTTTTCATGTAGCTTTAAGCAGTGACTGGCGAGAAACACTTTCATTGAAAGGGGTTGCAAGCTTCCAAAAATTACGAGTCTCCAGAAATCTCAGCAAATATTTTTTCACCCAAACTGGATGATACTTTCAGGTAATGATCAGTACACTAAGCCCACTTGGTTCTCCAAATTTCATTCTTCTATGTTGAAGCGTTCGTTTCCAGTAACAGTTTCCATTCT
This sequence comes from Spermophilus citellus, assembly GCF_964194105.1. Taxonomy (NCBI): domain Eukaryota; kingdom Metazoa; phylum Chordata; class Mammalia; order Rodentia; family Sciuridae; genus Spermophilus; species Spermophilus citellus. Next base: position 83,415,959 of record NC_138185.1, on the reverse strand, counting down.
GGCATTTCACTCTGTTTTCTCCTATATTGATAGATGTATTTGGAACTCTAAATCAAACACGGTTTGTGCTATCTTCTTGAAACTTGACACAGTAAAGCAGTTTCACATTCTAACTCTATGTTTTGTTTCCTTTTCTTGTAGCCCTAAGCAGTGACTGGCGAGAAACACTTTCATTGAAAGGGGTTGCAAGCTTCCAAAAATTACGAGTCTCCAGAAATCTCAGCAAGTATTTTTTCACCCAAACTGGATGATACTTTCAGGTAATGATTAGTACACTAAGCCCACTTGGTTCTCCAAATTTCGTTCTTCTATGTTTAAGCGTTCGTTTCTAGTAACAATTTGAATTTTGTCGTTTCACTCTGTTTTCTCCTATATTGATAGATGTATTTGGAACTCTAAATCAAACACGGTTTGTGCTAGCTTCTTGAAACTTGACACAGTAAAGCAGTTTCACATTCTAACTCTATGTTTTGTTTCCTTTTCATGTAGCCCTAAGCAGTGACTGGCGAGAAACACTTTCATTGAAAGGGGTTGAAGCTTCCAAAAATTACGAGTCTCCAGAAATCTCAGCAAATATTTTTTCACCCAAACTGGATGATAGTTTCAGGTAATGATCAGTACACTAAGCCCACTTGGTTCTCCAAATTTCATTCTTCTATGTTGAAGCGTTCGTTTCCAGTAACAGTTTCCATTCTGGCATTTCACTCTGTTTTCTCCTATATTGATAGATGTATTTGGAACTCTAAATCAAACACAGTTTGTGCTAGCTTCTTGAAACTTGACACAGTAAAGCAGTTTCACATTCTAACTCTATGTTTTGTTTCCTTTTCTTCTAGCACTAAGCAGTGACGGGCGAGAAACCCTTTCATTGAAAGGGGTTGCAAGCTTCCAAAAATTACTAGTCTCCAGAAATCTCAGCAAATATATTTTCACCCAAACTGGATGATACTTTCAGGTAATGATCAGTACACTTGGCCCACTTGGTTCTCCATATTTCGTTCTACTATGTTGAAGCGTTCGTTTACACTAACAGTTTCCACTCTGGCATTACACTCTGTTTTCTCCTATATTGATAGATGTATTTGGAACTCTAAATCAAACACGGTTTGTGCTAGCTTCTTGAAACTTGACACAGTAAAGCAGTTTCACATTGTAACTCTATGTTTTGTTTCCTTTTCATGTAGCTTTAAGCAGTGACTGGCGAGAAACACCTTCATTGAAAGGGGTTGCAAGCTTCCAAAAATCACGAGTCTCCAGAAATCTCAGCAAATATTTTTTCACCCAAACTGGATGATACTTTCAGGTAATGATCAGTACACTTGGCCCACTTGGTTCTCCATATTTCGTTCTTCTATGTATAAGCGTTCGTTTACAGTAACAGTTTCCACTCTGGCATTACACTCTGTTTTCTCCTATATTGATAGATGTATTTGGAACACTAAATCAAACACGGTTTGTGCTAGCTTCTTGAAACTTGACACAGTAAAGCAGTTTCACATTCTAACTCTATGTTTTGTTTCCTTTTCATGTAGCTTTAAGCAGTGTCTGGCGAGAAACACCTTCATTGAAAGGGGTTGCAAGCTTCCAAAAATCACGAGTCTCCAGAAATCTCAGCAAATATTTTTTCACCCAAACTGGATGATACTTTCAGGTAATGATCAGTACACTTGGCCCACTTGGTTCTCCATATTTCGTTCTTCTATGTTGAAGCGTTCGTTTACAGTAACAGTTTCCACTCTGGCATTACACTCTGTTTTCTCCTATATAGATAGATGTATTTGGAACTCTAAATCAAACACGGTTTGTGCTAGCTTCTTGAAACTTGACACAGTAATGCAGTTTCACATTCTAACAACATGTTTTGTTTCCTTTTCATGTAGCCCTAAGCAGTGACTGGCGAGAAACACTTTCATTGAAAGGGGTTGCAAGCTTCCAAAAATTACGAGTCTCCAGAAATCTCAGCAAATATTTTTTCACCCAAGCTGCATGATACTTTCAGGTAATGATCAGTACACTAAGCCCACTTGGTTCTCCATATTTCGTTCTTCTATGTTGAAGCGTTCGTTTCCAGTAACAGTTAGAATTTTGGCGTTTCACTCTGTTTTCTCCTATATTGATAGATGTATTTGGAACTCTAAATCAAACACGGTTTGTGCTAGCTTCTTGAAACTTGACACAGTAAAGCAGTTTCACATTCTAACTCTAAGTTTTGTTTCCTTTTCATGTAGCCCTAAGCAGAGACTGGTGAGAAACACTTTCATTGAAAGGGGTTGCAAGCTTCTAAAAATTACGAGTCTCCAGAAATCTCAGCAAATATTTTTTCACCCAAACTGGATGATACTTTCAGGTAATGATCAGTACACTTGGCCCACTTGGTTCTCCACATTTCGTTCTTCTATGTTGAAGCGTTCGTTTACAGTAACAGTTTCCACTCTGGCATTACACTCTGTTTTCTCCTATATTGATAGATGTATTTGGAACTCTAAATCAAACACGGTTTGTGCTAGCTTCTTGAAACTTGACACAGTAAAGCAGTTTCACATTGTAACTCTATGTTTTGTTTCCTTTTCATGTAGCTTTAAGCAGTGACTGGCGAGAAACACTTTCATTGAAAGGGGTTGCAAGCTTCCAAAAATAACGAGTCTCCAGAAATCTCAGCAAATATTTTTTCACCCAAACTGGATGATACTTTCAGGTAATGATCAGTACACTAAGCCCACTTGGTTCCCCAAATTTCGTTCTTCTATGTTGAAGCGTTCGTTTCCAGTAACAGTTTGAATTTTGTCATTTCACTCTGTTTTCTCCTATATTGATAGATGTATTTGGAACACTAAATCAAACACGGTTTGTGCTAGCTTCTTGAAACTTGACACAGTAAAGCAGTTTCACATTCTAACTCTATGTTTTGTTTCCTTTTCTTGTAGCCCTAAGCAGTGACTGGCGAGAAACACTTTCATTGAAAGGGGTTGCAAGCTTCCAAAAATTACGAGTCTCCAGAAATCTCAGCAAGTATTTTTTCACCCAAACTGGATGATACTTTCAGGTAATGATTAGTACACTAAGCCCACTTGGTTCTCCAAATTTCGTTCTTCTATGTTTAAGCGTTCGTTTCTAGTAACAATTTGAATTTTGTCGTTTCACTCTGTTTTCTCCTATATTGATAGATGTATTTGGAACTCTAAATCAAACACGGTTTGTGCTAGCTTCTTGAAACTTGACACAGTAAAGCAGTTTCACATTCTAACTCTATGTTTTGTTTCCTTTTCATGTAGCCCTAAGCAGTGACTGGCGAGAAACACTTTCATTGAAAGGGGTTGCAAGCTTCCAAAAATTACGAGTCTCCAGAAATCTCAGCAAATATTTTTTCACCCAAACTGGATGATAGTTTCAGGTAATGATCAGTACACTAAGCCCACTTGGTTCTCCAAATTTCGTTCTTCTATGTTGAAGCGTTCGTTTCCAGTAACAGTTTCCATTCTGGCATTTCACTCTGTTTTCTCCTATATTGATAGATGTATTTGGAACTCTAAATCAAACACAGTTTGTGCTAGCTTCTTGAAACTTGACACAGTAAAGCAGTTTCACATTCTAACTCTATGTTTTGTTTCCTTTTCTTCTAGCACTAAGCAGTGACGGGCGAGAAACCCTTTCATTGAAAGGGGTTGCAAGCTTCCAAAAATTACTAGTCTCCAGAAATCTCAGCAAATATATTTTCACCCAAACTGGATGATACTTTCAGGTAATGATCAGTACACTTGGCCCACTTGGTTCTCCATATTTCGTTCTACTATGTTGAAGCGTTCGTTTACACTAACAGTTTCCACTCTGGCATTACACTCTGTTTTCTCCTATATTGATAGATGTATTTGGAACTCTAAATCAAACACGGTTTGTGCTAGCTTCTTGAAACTTGACACAGTAAAGCAGTTTCACATTGTAACTCTATGTTTTGTTTCCTTTTCATGTAGCTTTAAGCAGTGACTGGCGAGAAACACCTTCATTGAAAGGGGTTGCAAGCTTCCAAAAATCACGAGTCTCCAGAAATCTCAGCAAATATTTTTTCACCCAAACTGGATGATACTTTCAGGTAATGATCAGTACACTTGGCCCACTTGGTTCTCCATATTTCGTTCTTCTATGTATAAGCGTTCGTTTACAGTAACAGTTTCCACTCTGGCATTACACTCTGTTTTCTCCTATATTGATAGATGTATTTGGAACACTAAATCAAACACGGTTTGTGCTAGCTTCTTGAAACTTGACACAGTAAAGCAGTTTCACATTCTAACTCTATGTTTTGTTTCCTTTTCATGTAGCTTTAAGCAGTGTCTGGCGAGAAACACCTTCATTGAAAGGGGTTGCAAGCTTCCAAAAATCACGAGTCTCCAGAAATCTCAGCAAATATTTTTTCACCCAAACTGGATGATACTTTCAGGTAATGATCAGTACACTTGGCCCACTTGGTTCTCCATATTTCGTTCTTCTATGTTGAAGCGTTCGTTTACAGTAACAGTTTCCACTCTGGCATTACACTCTGTTTTCTCCTATATAGATAGATGTATTTGGAACTCTAAATCAAACACGGTTTGTGCTAGCTTCTTGAAACTTGACACAGTAATGCAGTTTCACATTCTAACAACATGTTTTGTTTCCTTTTCATGTAGCCCTAAGCAGTGACTGGCGAGAAACACTTTCATTGAAAGGGGTTGCAAGCTTCCAAAAATTACGAGTCTCCAGAAATCTCAGCAAATATTTTTTCACCCAAGCTGCATGATACTTTCAGGTAATGATCAGTACACTAAGCCCACTTGGTTCTCCATATTTCGTTCTTCTATGTTGAAGCGTTCGTTTCCAGTAACAGTTAGAATTTTGGCGTTTCACTCTGTTTTCTCCTATATTGATAGATGTATTTGGAACTCTAAATCAAACACGGTTTGTGCTAGCTTCTTGAAACTTGACACAGTAAAGCAGTTTCACATTCTAACTCTAAGTTTTGTTTCCTTTTCATGTAGCCCTAAGCAGAGACTGGTGAGAAACACTTTCATTGAAAGGGGTTGCAAGCTTCTAAAAATTACGAGTCTCCAGAAATCTCAGCAAATATTTTTTCACCCAAACTGGATGATACTTTCAGGTAATGATCAGTACACTTGGCCCACTTGGTTCTCCACATTTCGTTCTTGTATGTTGAAGCGTTCGTTTACAGTAACAGTTTCCACTCTGGCATTACACTCTGTTTTCTCCTATATTGATAGATGTATTTGGAACTCTAAATCAAACACGGTTTGTGCTAGCTTCTTGAAACTTGACACAGTAAAGCAGTTTCACATTGTAACTCTATGTTTTGTTTCCTTTTCATGTAGCTTTAAGCAGTGACTGGCGAGAAACACTTTCATTGAAAGGGGTTGCAAGCTTCCAAAAATTACGAGTCTCCAGAAATCTCAGCAAATATTTTTTCATCCAAACTGGATGATACTTTCAGGTAATGATCAGTACACTAAGCCCACTTGGTTCCCCAAATTTCGTTCTTCTATGTTGAAGCGTTCGTTTCCAGTAACAGTTTGAATTTTGTCATTTCACTCTGTTTTCTCCTATATTGATAGATGTATTTGGAACACTAAATCAAACACGGTTTGTGCTAGCTTCTTGAAACTTGACACAGTAAAGCAGTTTCACATTCTAACTCTATGTTTTGTTTCCTTTTCTTGTAGCCCTAAGCAGTGACGTGCGAGAAACCCTTTCATTGAAAGGGGTTGCAAGCTTCCAAAAATCACGAGTCTCCAGAAATCTCAGCAAATATTTTTTCACCCAAACTGGATGATACTTTCAGGTAATGATCAGTACACTTGGCCCACTTGGTTCTCCATATTTCGTTCTTCTATGTTGAAGCGTTCGTTTACAGTAACAGTTTCCACTCTGGCATTACACTCTGTTTTCTCCTATATTGATAGATGTATTTGGAACTCTGAATCAAACACAGTTTGTGCTAGCTTCTTGAAACTTGACACAGTAATGCAGTTTCACATTCTAACAACATATTTTGTTTCCTTTTCATGTAGCCCTAAGCAGTGACTGGCGAGAAACACTTTCATTGAAAGGGGTTGCAACCTCCAAAAATTACGAGTCTCCAGAAATCTCAGCAAATATTTTTTCACCCAAGCTGCATGATACTTTCAGGTAATGATCAGTACACTAAGCCCACTTGGTTCCCCAAATTTCGTTCTTCTATGTTGAAGCGTTCGTTTCCAGTAACAGTTTGAATTTTTGCGTTTCACTCTGTTTTCTCCTATATTGATAGATGTATTTGGAACTCTAAATCAAACACAGTTTGTGCTAGCTTCTTGAAACTTGACACAGTAAAGCAGTTTCACATTCTAACTCTAAGTTTTGTTTCCTTTTCTTGTAGCCCTAAGCAGTGACGGGCGAGAAACACTTTCATTGAAAGGGGTTGCAAGCTTCCAAAAATTACTAGTCTCCAGAAATCTCTGCAAATATTTTTTCACCCAAGCTGCATGATACTTTCAGGTAATGATCAGTACACTTGGCCCACTTGGTTCTCCATATTTCGTTCTTCTATGTTGAAGCGTTCGTTTCCAGTAACAGTTAGAATTTTGGCGTTTCACTCTGTTTTCTCCTATATTGATAGACGTATTTAGAACTCTAAATCAAACACGGTTTGTGCTAGCTTCTTGAAACTTGACACAGTAAAGCAGATTCACATTCTAACTCTATGTTTTGTTTCCTTTTCATGTAGCCCTAAGCAGTGACTGGCGAGAAACACTTTCATTGAAAGGGGTTGCAAGCTTCCAAAAATTACGAGTCTTCAGAAATCTCAGCAATTATTTTTTCACCCAAACTAGATGATACTTTCAGGTAATGATCAGTACACTAAGCCCTCTTGGTTCCCCAAATTTCGTTCTTCTATGTTGAAGCGTTCGTTTACACTAACAGTTTCCACTCTGGCATTTCACTCTGTTTTCTCCTATATTGATAGATGTATTTGGAACACTAAATCAAACACGGTTTGTGCTAGCTTCTTGAAACTTGACACAGTAAAGCAGTTTCACATTCTAACACTATGTTTTGTTTCCTTTTCTTGTAGCCCTAAGCAGTGACTGGCGAGAAACACTTTCATTGAAAGGGGTTGCAAGCTTCCAAAAATTACGAGTCTTCAGAAATCTCAGCAAATATTTTTTCACCCAAACTAGATGATACTTTCAGGTAATGATCAGTACACTAAGCCCTCTTGGTTCCCCAAATTTCGTTCTTCCATGTTGAAGCGTTCGTTTCCACTAACAGTTTCCACTCTGGCATTTCACTCTGTTTTCTCCTATATTGATAGATGTATTTGGAACGCTAAATCAAACACGGTTTGTGCTAGCTTCTTGAAACTTGACACAGTAAAGCAGTTTCACATTGTAACTCTATGTTTTGTTTCCTTTTCATGTAGCTTTAAGCAGTGACTGGCGAGAAACACTTTCATTGAAAGGGGTTGCAAGCTTCCAAAAATTACGAGTCTCCAGAAATCTCAGCAAATATTTTTTCACCCAAACTGGATGATACTTTCAGGTAATGATCAGTACACTAAGCCCACTTGGTTCTCCAAATTTCATTCTTCTATGTTGAAGCGTTCGTTTCCAGTAACAGTTTCCATTCTGGCATTTCACTCTGTTTTCTCCTATATTGATAGATGTATTTGGAACTCTAAATCAAACACGGTTTGTGCTAGCTTCTTGAAACTTGACACAGTAAAGCAGTTTCACATTCTAACTCTATGTTTTGTTTCCTTTTCATGTAGCCCTAAGCAGTGACTGGCGAGAAACACTTTCATTGAAAGGGGTTGCAAGCTTCCAAAAATTACGAGTCTCCAGAAATCTCAGCAAATATTTTTTCACCCAAACTGGATGATACTTTCAGGTAATCATCAGTACACTAAGCCCACTTGGTTCCCCAAATTTCGTTCTTCTATGTTGAAGCGTTCGTTTCCAGTAACAGTTTGAATTTTGTCGTTTCACTCTGTTTTCTCCTATATTGATAGATGTATTTGGAACACTAAATCAAACACGGTTTGTGCTAGCTTCTTGAAACTTGACACAGTAAAGCAGTTTCACATTCTAACTCTATGTTTTGTTTCCTTTTCATGTAGCTTTAAGCAGTGACTGGCGAGAAACACCTTCATTGAAAGGGGTTGCAAGCTTCCAAAAATCACGAGTCTCCAGAAATCTCAGCAAATATTTTTTCACCCAAACTGGATGATACTTTCAGGTAATGATCAGTACACTTGGCCCACTTGGTTCTCCATATTTCGTTCTTCTATGTTGAAGCGTTCGTTTACAGTAACAGTTTCCACTCTGGCATTACACTCTGTTTTCTCCTATATTGATAGAAGTATTTGGAACTCTAAATCAAACACGGTTTGTGCTAGCTTCTTGAAACTTGACACAGTAATGCAGTTTCACATTCTAACAATATGTTTTGTTTCCTTTTCATGTAGCCCTAAGCAGTGACTGGCGAGAAACACTTTCATTGAAAGGGGTTGCAAGCTTCCAAAAATTACTAGTCTCCAGAAATCTCTGCAAATATTTTTTCACCCAAGCTGCATGATACTTTCAGGTAATGATCAGTACACTTGGCCCACTTGGTTCTCCATATTTCGTTCTTCTATGTTGAAGCGTTCGTTTCCAGTAACAGTTAGAATTTTGGCGTTTCACTCTGTTTTCTCCTATATTGATAGACGTATTTAGAACTCTAAATCAAACACGGTTTGTGCTAGCTTCTTGAAACTTGACACAGTAAAGCAGTTTCACATTCTAACTCTATGTTTTGTTTCCTTTTCATGTAGCCCTAAGCAGTGACTGGCGAGAAACACTTTCATTGAAAGGGGTTGCAAGCTTCCAAAAATTACGAGTCTTCAGAAATCTCAGCAAATATTTTTTCACCCAAACTAGATGATACTTTCAGGTAATGATCAGTACACTAAGCCCTCTTGGTTCCCCAAATTTCGTTCTTCTATGTTGAAGCGTTCGTTTACACTAACAGTTTCCACTCTGGCATTTCACTCTGTTTTCTCCTATATTGATAGATGTATTTGGAAATCTAAATCAAACACGGTTTGTGCTAGCTTCTTGAAACTTGACACAGTAAAGCAGTTTCACATTCTAACTCTATGTTTTGTTTCCTTTTCATGTAGCTTTAAGCAGTGACTGGCGAGAAACACTTTCATTGAAAGGGGTTGCAAGCTTCCAAAAATTACGTGTCTCCAGAAATCTCAGCAAATATTTTTTCACCCAAACTGGATGATACTTTCAGGTAATGATCAGTACACTAAGCCTTCTTGGTTCTCCAAATTTCATTCTTCTATATTGAAGCGTTCGTTTCCAGTAACAGTTTGAATTTTTGCGTTTCACTCTGTTTTCTCCTATATTGATAGATGTATTTGGAACTCTAAATCAAACACGGTTTGTGCTAGCTTCTTGAAACTTGACACAGTAAAGCAGTTTCACATTCTAACTCTATGTTTTGTTTCCTTTTCATGTAGCCCTAAGCAGTGACTGGCGAGAAACACTTTCATTGAAAGGGGTTGCAAGCTTCCAAAAATTACGAGTCTTCAGAAATCTCAGCAAATATTTTTTCACCCAAACTAGATGATACTTTCAGGTAATGATCAGTACACTAAGCCCTCTTGGTTCCCCAAATTTCGTTCTTCCATGTTGAAGCGTTCGTTTCCACTAACAGTTTCCACTCTGGCATTTCACTCTGTTTTCTCCTATATTGATAGATGTATTTGGAACTCTAAATCAAACACGGTTTGTGCTAGCTTCTTGAAACTTGACACAGTAAAGCAGTTTCACATTGTAACTCTATGTTTTGTTTCCTTTTCATGTAGCTTTAAGCAGTGACTGGCGAGAAACACTTTCATTGAAAGGGGTTGCAAGCTTCCAAAAATTACGAGTCTCCAGAAATCTCAGCAAATATTTTTTCACCCAAACTGGATGATACTTTCAGGTAATGATCAGTACACTAAGCCCACTTGGTTCTCCAAATTTCATTCTTCTATGTTGAAGCGTTCGTTTCCAGTAACAGTTTCCATTCTGGCATTTCACTCTGTTTTCTCCTATATTGATAGATGTATTTGGAACTCTAAATCAAACACGGTTTGTGCTAGCTTCTTGAAACTTGACACAGTAAAGCAGTTTCACATTCTAACTCTATGTTTTGTTTCCTTTTCATGTAGCCCTAAGCAGTGACTGGCGAGAAACACTTTCATTGAAAGGGGTTGCAAGCTTCCAAAAATTACGAGTCTCCAGAAATCTCAGCAAATATTTTTTCACCCAAACTGGATGATACTTTCAGGTAATCATCAGTACACTAAGCCCACTTGGTTCCCCAAATTTCGTTCTTCTATGTTGAAGCGTTCGTTTCCAGTAACAGTTTGAATTTTGTCGTTTCACTCTGTTTTCTCCTATATTGATAGATGTATTTGGAACACTAAATCAAACACGGTTTGTGCTAGCTTCTTGAAACTTGACACAGTAAAGCAGTTTCACATTCTAACTCTATGTTTTGTTTCCTTTTCATGTAGCTTTAAGCAGTGACTGGCGAGAAACACCTTCATTGAAAGTGGTTGCAAGCTTCCAAAAATCACGAGTCTCCAGAAATCTCAGCAAATATTTTTTCACCCAAACTGGATGATACTTTCAGGTAATGATCAGTACACTTGGCCCACTTGGTTCTCCATATTTCGTTCTTCTATGTTGAAGCGTTCGTTTACAGTAACAGTTTCCACTCTGGCATTACACTCTGTTTTCTCCTATATTGATAGATGTATTTGGAACTCTAAATCAAACACGGTTTGTGCTAGCTTCTTGAAACTTGACACAGTAAAGCAGTTTCACATTCTAACAATATGTTTTGTTTCCTTTTCATGTAGCCCTAAGCAGTGACTGGCGAGAAACACTTTCATTGAAAGGGGTTGCAAGCTTCCAAAAATTACGAGTCTCCAGAAATCTCAGCAAATATTTTTTCACCCAAACTGGATGATACTTTCAGGTAATGATCAGAACACTAAGCCCACTTGGTTCTCCAAATTTCGTTCTTCTATGTTGAAGCGTTCATTTCCAGTAACAGTTTCCATTCTGGCATTTCACTCTGTTTTCTCCTATATTGATAGATGTATTTGGAACTCTAAATCAAACACAGTTTGTGCTAGCTTCTTGAAACTTGACACAGTAAAGCAGTTTCACATTCTAACTCTATGTTTTGTTTCCTTTTCTTGTAGCCCTAAGCAGTGACGGGCGAGAAACACTTTCATTGAAAGGGGTTGCAAGCTTCCAAAAATTACTAGTCTCCAGAAATCTCAGCAAATATATTTTCACCCAAACTGGATGAAACTTTCAGGTAATGATCAGTACACTTGGCCCACTTGGTTCTCCATATTTCGTTCTTCTATGTTGAAGCGTTCGTTTACACTAACAGTTTCCACTCTGGCATTTCACTCTGTTTTCTCCTATATTGATAGATGTATTTGGAACTCTAAATCAAACACGGTTTGTGCTAGCCCCTTGAAACTTGACACAGTAAAGCAGTTTCACATTCTAACTCTATGTTTTGTTTCCTTTTCATGTAGCCCTAAGCAGTGACTGGCGAGAAACACTTTCATTGAAAGGGGTTGCAAGCTTCCAAAAATTACGAGTCTTCAGAAATCTCAGCAAATATTTTTTCACCCAAACTAGATGATACTTTCAGGTAATGATCAGTGCACTAAGCCCTCTTGGTTCCCCAAATTTCGTTCTTCTATGTTGAAGCGTTCGTTTACCCTAACAGTTTCCACTCTGGCATTTCACTCTGTTTTCTCCTATATTGATAGATGTATTTGGAACTCTAAATCAAACACGGTTTGTGCTAGCTTCTTGAAACTTGACACAGTAAAGCAGTTTCACATTCTAACTCTATGTTTTCTTTCCTTTTCATGTAGCTTTAAGCAGTGACTGGCGAGAAACACTTTCATTGAAAGGGGTTGCAAGCTTCCAAAAATTACGTGTCTCCAGAAATCTCAGCAAATATTTTTTCACCCAAACTGGATGATACTTTCAGGTAATGATCAGTACACTAAGCCCACTTGGTTCTCCAAATTTTATTCTTCTATGTTGAAGCGTTCGTTTCCAGTAACAGTTTGAATTTTTGCGTTTCACTCTGTTTTCTCCTATATTGATAGATGTATTTGGAACTCTAAATCAAACACGGTTTGTGCTAGCTTCTTGAAACTTGACACAGTAAAGCAGTTTCACATTCTAACTCTATGTTTTGTTTCCTTTTCATGTAGCCCTAAGCAGTGACTGGCGAGAAACACTTTCATTGAAAGGGGTTGCAAGCTTCCAAAAATTACGAGTCTTCAGAAATCTCAGCAAATATTTTTTCACCCAAACTAGATGATACTTTCAGGTAATGATCAGTACACTAAGCCCTCTTGGTTCCCCAAATTTCGTTCTTCCATGTTGAAGCGTTCCTTTCCACTAACAGTTTCCACTCTGGCATTTCACTCTGTTTTCTCCTATATTGATAGATGTATTTGGAACTCTAAATCAAACACGGTTTGTGCTAGCTTCTTGAAACTTGACACAGTAAAGCAGTTTCACATTGTAACTCTATGTTTTGTTTCCTTTTCATGTAGCCCTAAGCAGTGACTGGCGAGAAACACTTTCATTGAAAGGGGTTGCAAGCTTCCAAAAATTACGAGTCTTCAGAAATCTCAGCAAATATTTTTTCACCCAAACTAGATGATACTTTCAGGTAATGATCAGTGCACTAAGCCCTCTTGGTTCCCCAAATTTCGTTCTTCTATGTTGAAGCGTTCGTTTACCCTAACAGTTTCCACTCTGGCATTTCACTCTGTTTTCTCCTATATTGATAGATGTATTTGGAACTCTAAATCAAACACGGTTTGTGCTAGCTTCTTGAAACTTGACACAGTAAAGCAGTTTCACATTCTAACTCTATGTTTTCTTTCCTTTTCATGTAGCTTTAAGCAGTGACTGGCGAGAAACACTTTCATTGAAAGGGGTTGCAAGCTTCCAAAAATTACGTGTCTCCAGAAATCTCAGCAAATATTTTTTCACCCAAACTGGATGATACTTTCAGGTAATGATCAGTACACTAAGCCCACTTGGTTCTCCAAATTTTATTCTTCTATGTTGAAGCGTTCGTTTCCAGTAACAGTTTGAATTTTTGCGTTTCACTCTGTTTTCTCCTATATTGATAGATGTATTTGGAACTCTAAATCAAACACGGTTTGTGCTAGCTTCTTGAAACTTGACACAGTAAAGCAGTTTCACATTCTAACTCTATGTTTTGTTTCCTTTTCATGTAGCCCTAAGCAGTGACTGGCGAGAAACACTTTCATTGAAAGGGGTTGCAAGCTTCCAAAAATTACGAGTCTTCAGAAATCTCAGCAAATATTTTTTCACCCAAACTAGATGATACTTTCAGGTAATGATCAGTACACTAAGCCCTCTTGGTTCCCCAAATTTCGTTCTTCCATGTTGAAGCGTTCCTTTCCACTAACAGTTTCCACTCTGGCATTTCACTCTGTTTTCTCCTATATTGATAGATGTATTTGGAACTCTAAATCAAACACGGTTTGTGCTAGCTTCTTGAAACTTGACACAGTAAAGCAGTTTCACATTGTAACTCTATGTTTTGTTTCCTTTTCATGTAGCTTTAAGCAGTGACTGGCGAGAAACACTTTCATTGAAAGGGGTTGCAAGCTTCCAAAAATTACGAGTCTCCAGAAATCTCAGCAAATATTTTTTCACCCAAACTGGATGATACTTTCAGGTAATGATCAGTACACTAAGCCCACTTGGTTCTCCAAATTTCATTCTTCTATGTTGAAGCGTTCGTTTCCAGTAACAGTTTCCATTCTGGCATTTCACTCTGTTTTCTCCTATATTGATAGATGTATTTGGAACTCTAAATCAAACACGGTTTGTGCTAGCTTCTTGAAACTTGACACAGTAAAGCAGTTTCACATTGTAACTCTATGTTTTGTTTCCTTTTCATGTAGCCCTAAGCAGTGACTGGCGAGAAACACTTTCATTGAAAGGGGTTGCAAGCTTCCAAAAATTACGAGTCTCCAGAAATCTCAGCAAATATTTTTTCACCCAAACTGGATGATACTTTCAGGTAATGATCAGTACACTAAGCCCACTTGGTTCCCCAAATTTCGTTCTTCTATGTTGAAGCGTTCGTTTCCAGTAACAGTTTGAATTTTGTCGTTTCACTCTGTTTTCTCCTATATTGATAGATGTATTTGGAACACTAAATCAAACACGGTTTGTGCTAGCTTCTTGAAACTTGACACAGTAAAGCAGTTTCACATTCTAACTCTATGTTTTGTTTCCTTTTCATGTAGCTTTAAGCAGTGACTGGCGAGAAACACCTTCATTGAAAGGGGTTGCAAGCTTCCAAAAATCACGAGTCTCCAGAAATCTCAGCAAATATTTTTTCACCCAAATTGGATGATACCTTCAGGTAATGATCAGTACACTTGGCCCACTTGGTTCTCCATATTTCGTTCTTGTATGTTGAAGCGTTCGTTTACAGTAACAGTTTCCACTCTGGCATTACACTCTGTTTTCTCCTATATTGATAGATGTATTTGGAACTCTAAATCAAACACGGTTTGTGCTAGCTTCTTGAAACTTGACACAGTAATGCAGTTTCACATTCTAACAATATGTTTTGTTTCCTTTTCATGTAGCCCTAAGCAGTGACTGGCGAGAAACACTTTCATTGAAAGGGGTTGCAAGCTTCCAAAAATTACGAGTCTCCAGAAATCTCAGCAAATATTTTTTCACCCAAACTGGATGATACTTTCAGGTAATGATTAGTACACTAAGCCCACTTGGTTCTCCAAATTTCGTTCTTCTATGTTGAAGCGTTCGTTTCTAGTAACAATTTGAATTTTGTCGTTTCACTCTGTTTTCTCCTATATTGATAGATGTATTTGGAACTCTAAATCAAACACGGTTTGTGCTAGCTTCTTGAAACTTGACACAGTAAAGCAGTTTCACATTCTAACTCTATGTTTTGTTTCCTTTTCATGTAGCCCTAAGCAGTGACTGGCGAGAAACACTTTCATTGAAAGGGTTTGCAAGCTTCCAAAAATTACGAGTCTCCAGAAATCTCAGCAAATATTTTTTCACCCAAACTGGATGATAGTTTCAGGTAATGATCAGAACACTAAGCCCACTTGGTTCTCCAAATTTCGTTCTTCTATGTTGAAGCGTTCGTTTCCAGTAACAGTTTCCATTCTGGCATTTCACTCTGTTTTCTCCTATATTGATAGATGTATTTGGAACTCTAAATCAAACACAGTTTGTGCTAGCTTCTTGAAACTTGACACAGTAAAGCAGTTTCACATTCTAACTCTATGTTTTGTTTCCTTTTCTTGTAGCCCTAAGCAGTGACGGGCGAGAAACACTTTCATTGAAAGGGGTTGCAAGCTTCCAAAAATTACTAGTCTCCAGAAATCTCAGCAAATATATTTTCACCCAAACTGGATGATACTTTCAGGTAATGATCAGTACACTTGGCCCACTTGGTTCTCCATGTTTCGTTCTTCTATGTTGAAGCGTTCGTTTACACTAACAGTTACCACAATGGCATTTCACTCTGTTTTCTCCTACATTGATAGATGTATTTGGAACTCTAAATCAAACACGGTTTGTGCTAGCTTCTTGAAACTTGACACAGTAAAGCAGTTTCACATTGTAACTCTATGTTTTGTTTCCTTTTCATGTAGCTTTAAGCAGTGACTGGCGAGAAACACTTTCATTGAAAGGGGTTGCAAGCTTCCAAAAATTACGAGTCTCCAGAAATCTCAGCAAATATTTTTTCACCCAAACTGGATGATACTTTCAGGTAATGATCAGTACACTAAGCCCACTTGGTTCTCCAAATTTCATTCTTCTATGTTGAAGCGTTCGTTTCCAGTAACAGTTTCCATTCTGGCATTTCACTCTGTTTTCTCCTATATTGATAGATGTATTTGGAACTCTAAATCAAACACGGTTTGTGCTAGCTTCTTGAAACTTGACACAGTAAAGCAGTTTCACATTCTAACTCTATGTTTTGTTTCCTTTTCATGTAGCCCTAAGCAGTGACTGGCGAGAAACACTTTCATTGAAAGGGGTTGCAAGCTTCCAAAAATTACGAGTCTCCAGAAATCTCAGCAAATATTTTTTCACCCAAACTGGATGATACTTTCAGGTAATCATCAGTACACTAAGCCCACTTGGTTCCCCAAATTTCGTTCTTCTATGTTGAAGCGTTCGTTTCCAGTAACAGTTTGAATTTTGTCGTTTCACTCTGTTTTCTCCTATATTGATAGATGTATTTGGAACACTAAATCAAACACGGTTTGTGCTAGCTTCTTGAAACTTGACACAGTAAAGCAGTTTCACATTCTAACTCTATGTTTTGTTTCCTTTTCATGTAGCTTTAAGCAGTGACTGGCGAGAAACACCTTCATTGAAAGGGGTTGCAAGCTTCCAAAAATCACGAGTCTCCAGAAATCTCAGCAAATATTTTTTCACCCAAACTGGATGATACTTTCAGGTAATGATCAGTACACTTGGCCCACTTGGTTCTCCATATTTCGTTCTTCTATGTTGAAGCGTTCGTTTACAGTAACAGTTTCCACTCTGGCATTACACTCTGTTTTCTCCTATATTGATAGATGTATTTGGAACTCTAAATCAAACACGGTTTGTGCTAGCTTCTTGAAACTTGACACAGTAATGCAGTTTCACATTCTAACAATATGTTTTGTTTCCTTTTCATGTAGCCCTAAGCAGTGACTGGCGAGAAACACTTTCATTGAAAGGGGTTGCAAGCTTCCAAAAATTACGAGTCTCCAGAAATCTCAGCAAATATTTTTTCACCCAAACTGGATGATAGTTTCAGGTAATGATCAGAACACTAAGCCCACTTGGTTCTCCAAATTTCGTTCTTCTATGTTGAAGCGTTCATTTCCAGTAACAGTTTCCATTCTGGCATTTCACTCTGTTTTCTCCTATATTGATAGATGTATTTGGAACTCTAAATCAAACACAGTTTGTGCTAGCTTCTTGAAACTTGACACAGTAAAGCAGTTTCACATTCTAACTCTATGTTTTGTTTCCTTTTCTTGTAGCCCTAAGCAGTGACGGGCGAGAAACACTTTCATTGAAAGGGGTTGCAAGATTCCAAAAATTACTAGTCTCCAGAAATCTCAGCAAATATATTTTCACCCAAACTGGATGAAACTTTCAGGTAATGATCAGTACACTTGGCCCACTTGGTTCTCCATATTTCGTTCTTCTATGTTGAAGCGTTCGTTTACACTAACAGTTTCCACTCTGGCATTTCACTCTGTTTTCTCCTATATTGATAGATGTATTTGGAACTCTAAATCAAACACGGTTTGTGCTAGCTTCTTGAAACTTGACACAGTAAAGCAGTTTCACATTCTAACTCTATGTTTTGTTTCCTTTTCATGTAGCCCTAAGCAGTGACTGGCGAGAAACACTTTCATTGAAAGGGGTTGCAAGCTTCCAAAAATTACGAGTCTTCAGAAATCTCAGCAAATATTTTTTCACCCAAACTAGATGATACTTTCAGGTAATGATCAGTACACTAAGCCCTCTTGGTTCCCCAAATTTCGTTCTTCTATGTTGAAGCGTTCGTTTACACTAACAGTTTCCACTCTGGCATTTCACTCTGTTTTCTCCTATATTGATAGATGTATTTGGAACTCTAAATCAAACACGGTTTGTGCTAGCTTCTTGAAACTTGACACAGTAAAGCAGTTTCACATTCTAACTCTATGTTTTGTTTCCTTTTCATGTAGCTTTAAGCAGTGACTGGCGAGAAACACTTTCATTGAAAGGGGTTGCAAGCTTCCAAAAATTACGTGTCTCCAGAAATCTCAGCAAATATTTTTTCACCCAAACTGGATGATACTTTCAGGTAATGATCAGTACACTAAGCCCACTTGGTTCTCCAAATTTTATTCTTCTATGTTGAAGCGTTCGTTTCCAGTAACAGTTTGAATTTTTGCGTTTCACTCTGTTTTCTCCTATATTGATAGATGTATTTGGAACTCTAAATCAAACACGGTTTGTGCTAGCTTCTTGAATCTTGACACAGTAAAGCAGTTTCACATTCTAACTCTATGTTTTGTTTCCTTTTCATGTAGCCCTAAGCAGTGACTGGCGAGAAACACTTTCATTGAAAGGGGTTGCAAGCTTCCAAAAATTACGAGTCTTCAGAAATCTCAGCAAATATTTTTTCACCCAAACTAGATGATACTTTCAGGTAATGATCAGTACACTAAGCCCTCTTGGTTCCCCAAATTTCGTTCTTCCATGTTGAAGCGTTCGTTTCCACTAACAGTTTCCACTCTGGCATTTCACTCTGTTTTCTCCTATATTGATAGATGTATTTGGAACTCTAAATCAAACACGGTTTGTGCTAGCTTCTTGAAACTTGACACAGTAAAGCAGTTTCACATTGTAACTCTATGTTTTGTTTCCTTTTCATGTAGCTTTAAGCAGTGACTGGCGAGAAACACTTTCATTGAAAGGGGTTGCAAGCTTCCAAAAATTACGAGTCTCCAGAAATCTCAGCAAATATTTTTTCACCCAAACTGGATGATACTTTCAGGTAATGATCAGTACACTAAGCCCACTTGGTTCTCCAAATTTCATTCTTCTATGTTGAAGCGTTCGTTTCCAGTAACAGTTTCCATTCTGGCATTTCACTCTGTTTTCTCCTATATTGATAGATGTATTTGGAACTCTAAATCAAACACGGTTTGTGCTAGCTTCTTGAAACTTGACACAGTAAAGCAGTTTCACATTCTAACTCTATGTTTTGTTTCCTTTTCATGTAGCCCTAAGCAGTGACTGGCGAGAAACACTTTCATTGAAAGGGGTTGCAAGCTTCCAAAAATTACGAGTCTCCAGAAATCTCAGCAAATATTTTTTCACCCAAACTGGATGATACTTTCAGGTAATGATCAGTACACTAAGCCCACTTGGTTCCCCAAATTTCGTTCTTCTATGTTGAAGCGTTCGTTTCCAGTAACAGTTTGAATTTTGTCGTTTCACTCTGTTTTCTCCTATATTGATAGATGTATTTGGAACACTAAATCAAACACGGTTTGTGCTAGCTTCTTGAAACTTGACACAGTAAAGCAGTTTCACATTCTAACTCTATGTTTTGTTTCCTTTTCATGTAGCTTTAAGCAGTGACTGGCGAGAAACACCTTCATTGAAAGGGGTTGCAAGCTTCCAAAAATCACGAGTCTCCAGAAATCTCAGCAAATATTTTTTCACCCAAACTGGATGATACCTTCAGGTAATGATCAGTACACTTGGCCCACTTGGTTCTCCATATTTCGTTCTTGTATGTTGAAGCGTTCGTTTACAGTAACAGTTTCCACTCTGGCATTACACTCTGTTTTCTCCTATATTGATAGATGTATTTGGAACTCTAAATCAAACAAGGTTTGTGCTAGCTTCTTGAAACTTGACACAGTAATGCAGTTTCACATTCTAACAATATGTTTTGTTTCCTTTTCATGTAGCCCTAAGCAGTGACTGGCGAGAAACACTTTCATTGAAAGGGGTTGCAAGCTTCCAAAAATTACGAGTCTCCAGAAATCTCAGCAAATATTTTTTCACCCAAACTGGATGATACTTTCAGGTAATGATTAGTACACTAAGCCCACTTGGTTCTCCAAATTTCGTTCTTCTATGTTGAAGCGTTCGTTTCCAGTAACAGTTTCCATTCTGGCATTTCACTCTGTTTTCTCCTATATTGATAGATGTATTTGGAACTCTAAATCAAACACAGTTTGTGCTAGCTTCTTGAAACTTGACACAGTAAAGCAGTTTCACATTCTAACTCTATGTTTTGTTTCCTTTTCTTGTAGCCCTAAGCAGTGACGGGCGAGAAACACTTTCATTGAAAGGGGTTGCAAGCTTCCAAAAATTACTAGTCTCCAGAAATCTCAGCAAATATTTTTTCACCCAAACTGGATGATACTTTCAGGTAATGATTAGTACACTAAGCCCACTTGGTTCTCCAAATTTCGTTCTTCTATGTTGAAGCGTTCGTTTCCAGTAACAGTTTCCATTCTGGCATTTCACTCTGTTTTCTCCTATATTGATAGATGTATTTGGAACTCTAAATCAAACACAGTTTGTGCTAGCTTCTTGAAACTTGACACAGTAAAGCAGTTTCACATTCTAACTCTATGTTTTGTTTCCTTTTCTTGTAGCCCTAAGCAGTGACGGGCGAGAAACACTTTCATTGAAAGGGGTTGCAAGCTTCCAAAAATTACTAGTCTCCAGAAATCTCAGCAAATATTTTTTCACCCAAACTGGATGATACTTTCAGGTAATGATTAGTACACTAAGCCCACTTGGTTCTCCAAATTTCGTTCTTCTATGTTGAAGCGTTCGTTTCCAGTAACAGTTTCCATTCTGGCATTTCACTCTGTTTTCTCCTATATTGATAGATGTATTTGGAACTCTAAATCAAACACAGTTTGTGCTAGCTTCTTGAAACTTGACACAGTAAAGCAGTTTCACATTCTAACTCTATGTTTTGTTTCCTTTTCTTGTAGCCCTAAGCAGTGACGGGCGAGAAACACTTTCATTGAAAGGGGTTGCAAGCTTCCAAAAATTACTAGTCTCCAGAAATCTCAGCAAATATATTTTCACCCAAACTGGATGATACTTTCAGGTAATGATCAGTACACTTGGCCCACTTGGTTCTCCATGTTTCGTTCTTCTATGTTGAAGCGTTCGTTTACACTAACAGTTTCCACAATGGCATTTCACTCTGTTTTCTCCTACATTGATAGATGTATTTGGAACTCTAAATCAAACACGGTTTGTGCTAGCTTCTTGAAACTTGACACAGTAAAGCAGTTTCACATTATCACTCTATGTTTTGTTTCCTTTTCATGTAGCCCTAAGCAGTGACTGGCGAGAAACACTTTCATTGAAAGGGGTTGCAAGCTTCCAAAAATTACGAGTCTCCAGAAATCTCAGCAAATATTTTTTCACCCAAACTGGATGATACTTTCAGGTAATGATCAGTACACTAAGCCCACTTGGTTCTCCAAATTTCATTCTTCTATGTTGAAGCGTTCGTTTCCAGTAACAGTTTCCATTCTGGCATTTCACTCTGTTTTCTCCTATATTGATAGATGTATTTGGAACTCTAAATCAAACACGGTTTGTGCTAGCTTCTTGAAACTTGACACAGTAAAGCAGTTTCACATTCTAACTCTATGTTTTGTTTCCTTTTCATGTAGCCCTTAGCAGTGACTGGCGAGAAACACTTTCATTGAAAGGGGTTGCAAGCTTCCAAAAATTACGAGTCTCCAGAAATCTCAGCAAATATTTTTTCACCCAAACTGGATGATACTTTCAGGTAATGATCAGTACACTAAGCCCACTTGGTTCCCCAAATTTCGTTCTTCTATGTTGAAGCGTTCGTTTCCAGTAACAGTTTGAATTTTGTCGTTTCACTCTGTTTTCTCCTATATTGATAGATGTATTTGGAACACTAAATCAAACACGGTTTGTGCTAGCTTCTTGAAACTTGACACAGTAAAGCAGTTTCACATTCTAACTCTATGTTTTGTTTCCTTTTCATGTAGCTTTAAGCAGTGACTGGCGAGAAACACCTTCATTGAAAGGGGTTGCAAGCTTCCAAAAATCACGAGTCTCCAGAAATCTCAGCAAATATTTTTTCACCCAAACTGGATGATTCTTTCAGGTAATGATCAGTACACTTGGCCCACTTGGTTCTCCATATTTCGTTCTTCTATGTTGAAGCGTTCGTTTACACTAACAGTTTCCACTCTGGCATTTCACTCTGTTTTCTCCTATATTGATAGATGTATTTGGAACTCTAAATCAAACACGGTTTGTGCTAGCTTCTTGAAACTTGACACAGTAAAGCAGTTTCACATTCTTACTCTATGTTTTGTTTCCTTTTCTTGTAGCCCTAAGCAGTGACTGGCGAGAAACACTTTCATTGAAAGGGGTTGCAAGCTTCCAAATATTACGAGTCTTCAGAAATCTCAGCAAATATTTTTTCACCCAAACTAGATGATACTTTCAGGTAATGATCAGTACACTAAGCCCTCTTGGTTCCCCAAATTTCGTTCTTCCATGTTGAAGCGTTCGTTTCCACTAACAGTTTCCACTCTGGCATTTCACTCTGTTTTCTCCTATATTGATACATGTATTTGGAACTCTAAATCAAACACGGTTTGTGCTAGCTTCTTGAAACTTGACACAGTAAAGCAGTTTCACATTGTAACTCTATGTTTTGTTTCCTTTTCATGTAGCTTTAAGCAGTGACTGGCGAGAAACACTTTCATTGAAAGGGGTTGCAAGCTTCCAAAAATTACGAGTCTCCAGAAATCTCAGCAAATATTTTTTCACCCAAACTGGATGATACTTTCAGGTAATGATCAGTACACTAAGCCCACTTGGTTCTCCAAATTTCATTCTTCTATGTTGAAGCGTTCGTTTCCAGTAACAGTTTCCATTCTGGCATTTCACTCTGTTTTCTCCTATATTGATAGATGTATTTGGAACTCTAAATCAAACACGGTTTGTGCTAGCTTCTTGAAACTTGACACAGTAAAGCAGTTTCACATTCTAACTCTATGTTTTGTTTCCTTTTCATGTAGCCCTAAGCAGTGACTGGCGAGAAACACTTTCATTGAAAGGGGTTGCAAGCTTCCAAAAATTACGAGTCTCCAGAAATCTCAGCAAATATTTTTTCACCCAAACTGGATGATACTTTCAGGTAATGATCAGTACACTAAGCCCACTTGGTTCCCCAAATTTCGTTCTTCTATGTTGAAGCGTTCCTTTCCAGTAACAGTTTGTATTTTGTCGTTTCACTCTGTTTTCTCCTATATTGATAGATGTATTTGGAACTCTAAATCAAACACGGTTTGTGCTAGCTTCTTGAAACTTGACACAGTAAAGCAGTTTCACATTCTAACTCTATGTTTTGTTTCCTTTTCATGTAGCCCTAAGCAGTGACTGGCGAGAAACACTTTCATTGAAAGGGGTTGCAAGCTTCCAAAAATTACGAGTCTCCAGAAATCTCAGCAAATATTTTTTCACCCAAACTGGATGATACTTTCAGGTAATGATCAGTACACTAAGCCCACTTGGTTCTCCAAATTTCGTTCTTCTATGTTGAAGCGTTCGTTTACAGTAACAGTTTCCACTCTGGCATTACACTCTGTTTTCTCCTATATTGATAGATGTATTTGGAACTCTAAATCAAACACGGTTTGTGCTAGCTTCTTGAAACTTGACTCAGTAATGCAGTTTCACATTCTAACAATATGTTTTGTTTCCTTTTCATGTAGCCCTAAGCAGTGACTGGCGAGAAACACTTTCATTGAAAGGGGTTGCAAGCTTCCAAAAATTACGAGTCTCCAGAAATCTCAGCAAATATTTTTTCACCCAAACTGGATGATACTTTCAGGTAATGATTAGTACACTAAGCCCACTTGGTTCTCCAAATTTCGTTCTTCTATGTTGAAGCGTTCGTTTCCCTAACAGTTTCCATTCTGGCATTTCACTCTGTTTTCTCCTATATTGATAGATGTATTTGGAACTCTAAATCAAACACAGTTTGTGCTAGCTTCTTGAAACTTGACACAGTAAAGCAGTTTCACATTCTAACTCTATGTTTTGTTTCCTTTTCTTGTAGCCCTAAGCAGTGACGGGCGAGAAACACTTTCATTGAAAGGGGTTGCAAACTTCCAAAAATTACTAGTCTCCAGAAATCTCAGCAAATATATTTTCACCCAAACTGGATGATACTTTCAGGTAATGATCAGTACACTTGGCCCACTTGGTTCTCCATGTTTCGTTCTTCTATGTTGAAGCGTTCGTTTACACTAACAGTTTCCACTCTGGCATTTCACTCTGTTTTCTCCTATATTGATAGATGTATTTGGAACTCTAAATCAAACACGGTTTGTGCTAGCTTCTTGAAACTTGACACAGTAAAGCAGTTTCACATTCTAACTCTATGTTTTGTTTCCTTTTCATGTAGCCCTAAGCAGTGACTGGCGAGAAACACTTTCATTGAAAGGGGTTGCAAGCTTCCAAAAATTACGAGTCTTCAGAAATCTCAGCAAATATTTTTTCACCCAAACTGGATGATACTTTCAGGTAATGATCAGTACACTAAGCCCACTTGGTTCTCCAATTTTCATTCTTCTATGTTGAAGCGTTCGTTTCCAGTAACAGTTTCCATTCTGGCATTTCACTCTGTTTTCTCCTATATTGATAGATGTATTTGGAACTCTAAATCAAACACGGTTTGTGCTAGCTTCTTGAAACTTGACACAGTAAAGCAGTTTCACATTCTAACTCTATGTTTTGTTTCCTTTTCTTGTAGCCCTAAGCAGTGACTGGCGAGAAACACTTTCATTGAAAGGGGTTGCAAGCTTCCAAAAATTACGAGTCTCCAGAAATCTCAGCAAATATTTTTTCACCCAAACTGGATGATACTTTAGGTAATGATCAGTACACTAAGCCCACTTGGTTCCCCAAATTTCGTTCTTCTATGTTGAAGCGTTCGTTTCCAGTAACAGTTTGAATTTTTGCGTTTCACTCTGTTTTCTCCTATATTGATAGATGTATTTGGAACTCTAAATCAAAAACGGTTTGTGCTAGCTTCTTGAAACTTGACACAGTAAAGCAGTTTCACATTCTAACTCTATGTTTTGTTTCCTTTTCATGGAGCCCTAAGCAGTGACTGGCGAGAAACACTTTCATTGAAAGGGGTTGCAAGCTTCCAAAAATTACGAGTCTTCAGAAATCTCAGCAAATATTTTTTCACCCAAACTAGATGATACTTTCAGGTAATGATCAGTACACTAAGCCCTCTTGGTTCCCCAAATTTCGTTCTTCTATGTTGAAGCGTTCGTTTACACTAACAGTTTCCACTCTGGCATTTCACTCTGTTTTCTCCTATATTGATAGATGTATTTGGAACTCTAAATCAAACACGGTTTGTGCTAGCTTCTTGAAACTTGACACAGTAAAGCAGTTTCACATTCTAACTCTATGTTTTGTTTCCTTTTCATGTAGCTTTAAGCAGTGACTGGCGAGAAACACTTTCATTGAAAGGGGTTGCAAGCTTCCAAAAATTACGAGTCTCAAGAAATCTCAGCAAATATTTTTTCACCCAAACTGGATGATACTTTCAGGTAATGATCAGTACACTAAGCCCACTTGGTTCTCCAAATTTCATTCTTCTATGTTGAAGCGTTCGTTTCCAGTAACAGTTTCCATTCTGGCATTTCACTCTGTTTTCTCCTATATTGATAGATGTATTTGGAACTCTAAATCAAACACGGTTTGTGCTAGCTTCTTGAAACTTGACACAGTAAAGCAGTTTCACATTCTAACTCTATGTTTTGTTTCCTTTTCATGTAGCCCTAAGCAGTGACTGGCGAGAAACACTTTCATTGAAAGGGGTTGCAAGCTTCCAAAAATTACGAGTCTCCAGAAATCTCAGCAAATATTTTTTCACCCAAACTGGATGATACTTTCAGGTAATGATCAGTACACTAAGCCCACTTGGTTCCCCAAATTTCGTTCTTCTATGTTGAAGCGTTCGTTTCCAGTAACAGTTTGAATTTTGTCGTTTCACTCTGTTTTCTCCTATATTGATAGATGTATTTGGAACACTAAATCAAACACGGTTTGTGCTAGCTTCTTGAAACTTGACACAGTAAAGCAGTTTCACATTCTAACTCTATGTTTTGTTTCCTTTTCATGTAGCTTTAAGCAGTGACTGGCGAGAAACACCTTCATTGAAAGGGGTTGCAAGCTTCCAAAAATCACGAGTCTCCAGAAATCTCAGCAAATATTTTTTCACCCAAACTGGATGATACTTTCAGGTAATGATCAGTACACTAAGCCCACTTGGTTCTCCATATTTCGTTCTTCTATGTTGAAGCGTTCGTTTACAGTAACAGTTTCCACTCTGGCATTACACTCTGTTTTCTCCTATATTGATAGATGTATTTGGAACTCTAAATCAAACACGGTTTGTGCTAGCTTCTTGAAACTTGACACAGTAATGCAGTTTCACATTCTAACAACATGTTTTGTTTCCTTTTCATGTAGCCCTAAGCAGTGACTGGCGAGTAACACTTTCATTGAAAGGGGTTGCAAGCTTCCAAAAATTACGAGTCTCCAGAAATCTCAGCAAATATTTTTTCACCCAAGCTGCATGATACTTTCAGGTAATGATCAGTACACTAAGCCCACTTGGTTCCCCAAATTTCGTTCTTCTATGTTGAAGCGTTCGTTTCCAGTAACAGTTAGAATTTTGGCGTTTCACACTGTTTTCTCCTATATTGATAGATGTATTTGGAACTCTAAATCAAACACGGTTTGTGCTAGCTTCTTGAAACTTGACACAGTAAAGCAGTTTCACATTCTAACTCTAAGTTTTGTTTCCTTTTCATGTAGCCCTAAGCAGTGACTGGCGAGAAACACTTTCATTGAAAGGGGTTGCAAGCTTCCAAAAATTACGAGTCTCCAGAAATCTCAGCAAATATTTTTTCACCCAAACTGCGTGATACTTTCAGGTAATGATCAGTACACTAAGCCCACTTGGTTCTCCAAATTTCGTTCTTCTATGTTGAAGCGTTCGTTTCCAGTAACAGTTTGAATTTTTGCGTTTCACTCTGTTTTCTCCTATATTGATAGATGTATTTGGAACTCTAAATCAAACACGGTTTGTGCTAGCTTCTTGAAACTTGACACAGTAAAGCAGTTTCACATTCTAACTCTATGTTTTGTTTCCTTTTCATGTAGCTTTAAGCAGTGACTGGCGAGAAACACTTTCATTGAAAGGGGTTGCAAGCTTCCAAAAATTACGAGTCTCCAGAAATCTCAGCAAATATTTTTTCACCCAAACTGGATGATACTTTCAGGTAATGATCAGTACACTAAGCCCACTTGGTTCTCCAAATTTCATTCTTCTATGTTGAAGCGTTCGTTTCCAGTAACAGTTTCCATTCTGGCATTTCACTCTGTTTTCTCCTATATTGATAGATATATTTGGAACTCTAAATCAAACACGGTTTGTGCTAGCTTCTTGAAACTTGACACAGTAAAGCAGTTTCACATTCTAACTCTATGTTTTGTTTCCTTTTCATGTAGCTTTAAGCAGTGACTGGCGATAAACACTTTCATTGAAAGGGGTTGCAAGCTTCCAAAAATTACGAGTCTCCAGAAATCTCAGCAAATATTTTTTCACCCAAACTGGATGATACTTTCAGGTAATGATCAGTACACTAAGCCCACTTGGTTCCCCAAATTTCGTTCTTCTATGTTGAAGCGTTCGTTTCCAGTAACAGTTTGAATTTTGTCGTTTCACTCTGTTTTCTCCTATATTGATAGATGTATTTGGAACACTAAATCAAACACGGTTTGTGCTAGCTTCTTGAAACTTGACACAGTAAAGCAGTTTCACATTCTAACTCTATGTTTTGTTTCCTTTTCATGTAGCTTTAAGCAGTGACTGGCTAGAAACACCTTCATTGAAAGGGGTTGCAAGCTTCCAAAAATCACGAGTCTCCAGAAATCTCAGCAAATATTTTTTCACCCAAACTGGATGATACTTTCAGGTAATGATCAGTACACTTGGCCCACTTGGTTCTCCATATTTCGTTCTTCTATGTTGAAGCGTTCGTTTACAGTAACAGTTTCCACTCTGGCATTACACTCTGTTTTCTCCTATATTGATAGATGTATTTGGAACTCTAAATCAAACACGGTTTGTGCTAGCTTCTTGAAACTTGACACAGTAATGCAGTTTCACATTCTAACAACATGTTTTGTTTCCTTTTCATGTAGCCCTAAGCAGTGACTGGCGAGAAACACTTTCATTGAAAGGGGTTGCAAGCTTCCAAAAATTACGAGTCTCCAGAAATCTCAGCAAATATTTTTTCACCCAAGCTGCATGATACTTTCAGGTAATGATCAGTACACTAAGCCCACTTGGTTCCCCAAATTTCGTTCTTCTATGTTGAAGCGTTCGTTTCCAGTAACAGTTAGAATTTTGGCGTTTCACCCTGTTTTCTCCTATATTGATAGATGTATTTGGAACTCTAAATCAAACACGGTTTGTGCTAGCTTCTTGAAACTTGACACAGTAAAGCAGTTTCACATTCTAACTCTAAGTTTTGTTTCCTTTTCATGTAGCCCTAAGCAGTGACTGGCGAGAAACACTTTCATTGAAAGGGGTTGCAAGCTTCCAAAAATTACGAGTCTCCAGAAATCTCAGCAAATATTTTTTCACCCAAACTGGATGATACTTTCAGGTAATGATCAGTACACTAAGCCCACTTGGTTCTCCAAATTTCATTCTTCTATGTTGAAGCGTTCGTTTCCAGTAACAGTTTCCATTCTGGCATTTCACTCTGTTTTCTCCTATATTGATAGATGTATTTGGAACTCTAAATCAAACACGGTTTGTGCTAGCTTCTTGAAACTTGACACAGTAAAGCAGTTTCACATTGTAACTCTATGTTTTGTTTCCTTTTCATGTAGCTTTAAGCAGTGACTGGCGAGAAACACTTTCATTGAAAGGGGTTGCAAGCTTCCAAAAATTACGAGTCTCCAGAAATCTCAGCAAATATTTTTTCACCCAAACTGGATGATACTTTCAGGTAATGATCAGTACACTAAGCCCACTTGGTTCCCCAAATTTCGTTCTTCTATGTTGAAGCGTTCGTTTCCAGTAACAGTTTGAATTTTTGCGTTTCACTCTGTTTTCTCCTATATTGATAGATGTATTTGGAACTCTAAATCAAACACAGTTTGTGCTAGCTTCTTGAAACTTGACACAGTAAAGCAGTTTCACATTCTAACTCTATGTTTTGTTTCCTTTTCTTGTAGCCCTAAGCAGTGACGGGCGAGAAACACTTTCATTGAAAGGGGTTGCAAGCTTCCAAAAATTACTAGTCTCCAGAAATCTCAGCAAATATATTTTCACCCAAACTGGATGATAGTTTCAGGTAATGATCAGTACACTTGGCCCACTTGGTTCTCCATGTTTCCTTCTTCTATGTTGAAGCGTTCGTTTACACTAACAGTTTCCACTCTGGCATTTCACTCTGTTTCCTCCTATATTGATAGATGTATTTGGAACTCTAAATCAAACACGGTTTGTGCTAGCTTCTTGAAACTTGACACAGTAAAGCAGTTTCACATTCTAACTCTATGTTTTGTTTGTTTTTCATGTAGCCCTAAGCAGTGACTGGCGAGAAACACTTTCATTGAAAGGGGTTGCAAGCTTCCAAAAATTACGAGTCTCCAGAAATCTCAGCAAATATTTTTTCACCCAAACTGCATGATACTTTCAGGTAATGATCAGTACACTAAGCCCACTTGGTTCCCCAAATTTCGTTCTTCTATGTTGAAGCGTTCGTTTCCAGTAACAGTTTGAATTTTTGCGTTTCACTCTGTTTTCTCCTATATTGATAGATGTATTTGGAACTCTAAATCAAACACGGTTTGTGCTAGCTTCTTGAAACTTGACACAGTAAAGCAGTTTCACATTCTAACTCTATGTTTTGTTTCCTTTTCATGTAGCCCTAAGCAGTGACTGGCGAGAAACACTTTCATTGAAAGGGGTTGCAAGCTTCCAAAAATTACGAGTCTTCAGAAATCTCAGCAAATATTTTTTCACCCAAACTAGATGGTACTTTCAGGTAATGATCAGTACACTAAGCCCTCTTGGTTCTCCAAATTTCGTTCTTCTATGTTGAAGCGTTCGTTTACACTAACAGTTTCCACTCTGGCATTTCACTCTGTTTTCTCCTATATTGATAGATGTATTTGGAACTCTAAATCAAACACGGTTTGTGCTAGCTTCTCGAAAGATGACACAGTAAAGCAGTTTCACATTGTAACTCTATGTTTTGTTTCCTTTTCATGTAGCTTTAAG
This sequence comes from Spermophilus citellus, assembly GCF_964194105.1. Taxonomy (NCBI): domain Eukaryota; kingdom Metazoa; phylum Chordata; class Mammalia; order Rodentia; family Sciuridae; genus Spermophilus; species Spermophilus citellus. Next base: position 83,385,887 of record NC_138185.1, on the reverse strand, counting down.
CAGTGACTGGCGAGAAACACTTTCATTGAAAGGGGTTGCAAGCTTCCAAAAATTACGAGTCTCCAGAAATCTCAGCAAATATTTTTTCACCCAAACTGGATGATACTTTCAGGTAATGATCAGTACACTAAGCCCACTTGGTTCCCCAAATTTCGTTCTTCTATGTTGAAGCGTTCGTTTCCAGTAACAGTTTGAATTTTGTCGTTTCACTCTGTTTTCTCCTATATTGATAGATGTATTTGGAACACTAAATCAAACACGGTTTGTGCTAGCTTCTTGAAACTTGACACAGTAAAGCAGTTTCACATTCTAAATCTATGTTTTGTTTCCTTTTCATGTAGCTTTAAGCAGTGACTGGCGAGAAACACCTTCATTGAAAGGGGTTGCAAGCTTCCAAAAATCACGAGTCTCCAGAAATCTCAGCAAATATTTTTTCACCCAAACTGGATGATACTTTCAGGTAATGATCAGTACACTTGGCCCACTTGGTTCTCCATATTTCGTTCTTCTATATTGAAGCGTTCGTTTACAGTAACAGTTTCCACTCTGGCATTACACTCTGTTTTCTCCTATATTGATAGATGTATTTGGAACTCTAAATCAAACACGGTTTGTGCTAGCTTCTTGAAACTTGACACAGTAATGCAGTTTCACATTCTAACAACATGTTTTGTTTCCTTTTCATGTAGCCCTAAGCAGTGACTGGCGAGAAACACTTTCATTGAAAGGGGTTGCAAGCTTCCAAAAATTACGAGTCTCCAGAAATCTCAGCAAATATTTTTTCACCCAAGCTGCATGATACTTTCAGGTAATGATCAGTACACTAAGCCCACTTGGTTCCCCAAATTTCGTTCTTCTATGTTGAAGCGTTCGTTTCCAGTAACAGTTAGAATTTTGGCGTTTCAGACTGTTTTCTCCTATATTGATAGATGTATTTGGAACTCTAAATCAAACACGGTTTGTGCTAGCTTCTTGAAACTTGACACAGTAAAGCAGTTTCACATTCTAACTCTAAGTTTTGTTTCCTTTTCATGTAGCCCTAAGCAGTGACTGGCGAGAAACACTTTCATTGAAAGGGGTTGCAAGCTTCCAAAAATTACGAGTCTCCAGAAATCTCAGCAAATATTTTTTCACCCAAACTGGATGATACTTTCAGGTAATGATCAGTACACTAAGCCCACTTGGTTCTCCAAATTTCATTCTTCTATGTTGAAGCGTTCGTTTCCAGTAACAGTTTCCATTCTGGCATTTCACTCTGTTTTCTCCTATATTGATAGATGTATTTGGAACTCTAAATCAAACACGGTTTGTGCTAGCTTCTTGAAACTTGACACAGTAAAGCAGTTTCACATTGTAACTCTATGTTTTGTTTCCTTTTCATGTAGCTTTAAGCAGTGACTGGCGAGAAACACTTTCATTGAAAGGGGTTGCAAGCTTCCAAAAATTACGAGTCTCCAGAAATCTCAGCAAATATTTTTTCACCCAAACTGGATGATACTTTCAGGTAATGATCAGTACACTAAGCCCACTTGGTTCCCCAAATTTCGTTCTTCTATGTTGAAGCGTTCGTTTCCAGTAACAGTTTGAATTTTTGCGTTTCACTCTGTTTTCTCCTATATTGATAGATGTATTTGGAACTCTAAATCAAACACAGTTTGTGCTAGCTTCTTGAAACTTGACACAGTAAAGCAGTTTCACATTCTAACTCTATGTTTTGTTTCCTTTTCTTGTAGCCCTAAGCAGTGACGGGCGAGAAACACTTTCATTGAAAGGGGTTGCAAGCTTCCAAAAATTACTAGTCTCCAGAAATCTCAGCAAATATATTTTCACCCAAACTGGATGATAGTTTCAGGTAATGATCAGTACACTTGGCCCACTTGGTTCTCCATGTTTCCTTCTTCTATGTTGAAGCGTTCGTTTACACTAACAGTTTCCACTCTGGCATTTCACTCTGTTTCCTCCTATATTGATAGATGTATTTGGAACTCTAAATCAAACACGGTTTGTGCTAGCTTCTTGAAACTTGACACAGTAAAGCAGTTTCACATTCTAACTCTATGTTTTGTTTGTTTTTCATGTAGCCCTAAGCAGTGACTGGCGAGAAACACTTTCATTGAAAGGGGTTGCAAGCTTCCAAAAATTACGAGTCTCCAGAAATCTCAGCAAATATTTTTTCACCCAAACTGCATGATACTTTCAGGTAATGATCAGTACACTAAGCCCACTTGGTTCCCCAAATTTCGTTCTTCTATGTTGAAGCGTTCGTTTCCAGTAACAGTTTGAATTTTTGCGTTTCACTCTGTTTTCTCCTATATTGATAGATGTATTTGGAACTCTAAATCAAACACGGTTTGTGCTAGCTTCTTGAAACTTGACACAGTAAAGCAGTTTCACATTCTAACTCTATGTTTTGTTTCCTTTTCATGTAGCCCTAAGCAGTGACTGGCGAGAAACACTTTCATTGAAAGGGGTTGCAAGCTTCCAAAAATTACGAGTCTTCAGAAATCTCAGCAAATATTTTTTCACCCAAACTAGATGGTACTTTCAGGTAATGATCAGTACACTAAGCCCTCTTGGTTCTCCAAATTTCGTTCTTCTATGTTGAAGCGTTCGTTTACACTAACAGTTTCCACTCTGGCATTTCACTCTGTTTTCTCCTATATTGATAGATGTATTTGGAACTCTAAATCAAACACGGTTTGTGCTAGCTTCTCGAAAGATGACACAGTAAAGCAGTTTCACATTGTAACTCTATGTTTTGTTTCCTTTTCATGTAGCTTTAAGCAGTGACTGGCGAGAAACACTTTCATTGAAAGGGGTTGCAAGCTTCCAAAAATTACGAGTCTCCAGAAATCTCAGCAAATATTTTTTCACCCAAACTGGATGATACTTTCAGGTAATGATCAGTACACTAAGCCCACTTGGTTCCCCAAATTTCGTTCTTCTATGTTGAAGCGTTCGTTTCCAGTAACAGTTTGAATTTTGTCGTTTCACTCTGTTTTCTCCTATATTGATAGATGTATTTGGAACACTAAATCAAACACGGTTTGTGCTAGCTTCTTGAAACTTGACACAGTAAAGCAGTTTCACATTCTAAATCTATGTTTTGTTTCCTTTTCATGTAGCTTTAAGCAGTGACTGGCGAGAAACACCTTCATTGAAAGGGGTTGCAAGCTTCCAAAAATCACGAGTCTCCAGAAATCTCAGCAAATATTTTTTCACCCAAACTGGATGATACTTTCAGGTAATGATCAGTACACTTGGCCCACTTGGTTCTCCATATTTCGTTCTTCTATATTGAAGCGTTCGTTTACAGTAACAGTTTCCACTCTGGCATTACACTCTGTTTTCTCCTATATTGATAGATGTATTTGGAACTCTAAATCAAACACGGTTTGTGCTAGCTTCTTGAAACTTGACACAGTAATGCAGTTTCACATTCTAACAACATGTTTTGTTTCCTTTTCATGTAGCCCTAAGCAGTGACTGGCGAGAAACACTTTCATTGAAAGGGGTTGCAAGCTTCCAAAAATTACGAGTCTCCAGAAATCTCAGCAAATATTTTTTCACCCAAGCTGCATGATACTTTCAGGTAATGATCAGTACACTAAGCCCACTTGGTTCCCCAAATTTCGTTCTTCTATGTTGAAGCGTTCGTTTCCAGTAACAGTTAGAATTTTGGCGTTTCACACTGTTTTCTCCTATATTGATAGATGTATTTGGAACTCTAAATCAAACACGGTTTGTGCTAGCTTCTTGAAACTTGACACAGTAAAGCAGTTTCACATTCTAACTCTATGTTTTGTTTCCTTTTCATGTAGCCCTAAGCAGTGACTGGCGAGAAACACTTTCATTGAAAGGGGTTGCAAGCTTCCAAAAATTACGAGTCTCCAGAAATCTCAGCAAATATTTTTTCACCCAAACTGGATGATACTTTCAGGTAATGATCAGTACACTAAGCCCACTTGGTTCTCCAAATTTCATTCTTCTATGTTGAAGCGTTCGTTTCCAGTAACAGTTTCCATTCTGGCATTTCACTCTGTTTTCTCCTATATTGATAGATGTATTTGGAACTCTAAATCAAACACGGTTTGTGCTAGCTTCTTGAAACTTGACACAGTAAAGCAGTTTCACATTGTAACTCTATGTTTTGTTTCCTTTTCATGTAGCTTTAAGCAGTGACTGGCGAGAAACACTTTCATTGAAAGGGGTTGCAAGCTTCCAAAAATTACGAGTCTCCAGAAATCTCAGCAAATATTTTTTCACCCAAACTGGATGATACTTTCAGGTAATGATCAGTACACTAAGCCCACTTGGTTCCCCAAATTTCGTTCTTCTATGTTGAAGCGTTCGTTTCCAGTAACAGTTTGAATTTTTGCGTTTCACTCTGTTTTCTCCTATATTGATAGATGTATTTGGAACTCTAAATCAAACACAGTTTGTGCTAGCTTCTTGAAACTTGACACAGTAAAGCAGTTTCACATTCTAACTCTATGTTTTGTTTCCTTTTCTTGTAGCCCTAAGCAGTGACGGGCGAGAAACACTTTCATTGAAAGGGGTTGCAAGCTTCCAAAAATTACTAGTCTCCAGAAATCTCAGCAAATATATTTTCACCCAAACTGGATGATAGTTTCAGGTAATGATCAGTACACTTGGCCCACTTGGTTCTCCATATTTCGTTCTTCTATGTTGAAGCGTTCGTTTACACTAACAGTTTCCACTCTGGCATTTCACTCTGTTTCCTCCTATATTGATAGATGTATTTGGAACTCTAAATCAAACACGGTTTGTGCTAGCTTCTTGAAACTTGACACAGTAAAGCAGTTTCACATTCTAACTCTATGTTTTGTTTGTTTTTCATGTAGCCCTAAGCAGTGACTGGCGAGAAACACTTTCATTGAAAGGGGTTGCAAGCTTCCAAAAATTACGAGTCTCCAGAAATCTCAGCAAATATTTTTTCACCCAAACTGCATGATACTTTCAGGTAATGATCAGTACACTAAGCCCACTTGGTTCCCCAAATTTCGTTCTTCTATGTTGAAGCGTTCGTTTCCAGTAACAGTTTGAATTTTTGCGTTTCACTCTGTTTTCTCCTATATTGATAGATGTATTTGGAACTCTAAATCAAACACGGTTTGTGCTAGCTTCTTGAAACTTGACACAGTAAAGCAGTTTCACATTCTAACTCTATGTTTTGTTTCCTTTTCATGTAGCCCTAAGCAGTGACTGGCGAGAAACACTTTCATTGAAAGGGGTTGCAAGCTTCCAAAAATTACGAGTCTTCAGAAATCTCAGCAAATATTTTTTCACCCAAACTAGATGGTACTTTCAGGTAATGATCAGTACACTAAGCCCTCTTGGTTCTCCAAATTTCGTTCTTCTATGTTGAAGCGTTCGTTTACACTAACAGTTTCCACTCTGGCATTTCACTCTGTTTTCTCCTATATTGATAGATGTATTTGGAACTCTAAATCAAACACGGTTTGTGCTAGCTTCTCGAAAGATGACACAGTAAAGCAGTTTCACATTGTAACTCTATGTTTTGTTTCCTTTTCATGTAGCTTTAAGCAGTGACTGGCGAGAAACACTTTCATTGAAAGGGGTTGCAAGCTTCCAAAAATTACGAGTCTCCAGAAATCTCAGCAAATATTTTTTCACCCAAACTGGATGATACTTTCAGGTAATGATCAGTACACTAAGCCCACTTGGTTCCCCAAATTTCGTTCTTCTATGTTGAAGCGTTCGTTTCCAGTAACAGTTTGAATTTTGTCGTTTCACTCTGTTTTCTCCTATATTGATAGATGTATTTGGAACACTAAATCAAACACGGTTTGTGCTAGCTTCTTGAAACTTGACACAGTAAAGCAGTTTCACATTCTAACTCTATGTTTTGTTTCCTTTTCATGTAGCTTTAAGCAGTGACTGGCGAGAAACACCTTCATTGAAAGGGGTTGCAAGCTTCCAAAAATCACGAGTCTCCAGAAATCTCAGCAAATATTTTTTCACCCAAACTGGATGATACTTTCAGGTAATGATCAGTACACTTGGCCCACTTGGTTCTCCATATTTCGTTCTTCTATGTTGAAGCGTTCGTTTACACTAACAGTTTCCACTCTGGCATTTCACTCTGTTTTCTCCTATATTGATAGATGTATTTGGAACTCTAAATCAAACACGGTTTGTGCTAGCTTCTTGAAACTTGACACAGTAAAGCAGTTTCACATTCTAACTCTATGTTTTGTTTGTTTTTCATGTAGCCCTAAGCAGTGACTGGCGAGAAACACTTTCATTGAAAGGGGTTGCAAGCTTCCAAAAATTACGAGTCTCCAGAAATCTCAGCAAATATTTTTTCACCCAAACTGCATGATACTTTCAGGTAATGATCAGTACACTAAGCCCACTTGGTTCCCCAAATTTCGTTCTTCTATGTTGAAGCGTTCGTTTCCAGTAACAGTTTGAATTTTGTCGTTTCATTCTGTTTCCTCCTATATTGATAGATGTATTTGGAACTCTAAATCAAACACGGTTTGTGCTAGCTTCTTCAAACTTGACACAGTAAAGCAGTTTCATATTCTAACTCTATGTTTTGTTTCCTTTTCATGTAGCCCTAAGCAGTGACTGGCGAGAAACACTTTCATTGAAAGGGGTTGCAAGCTTCCAAAAATTACCAGTCTCCAGAAATCTCAGCAAATATTTTTTCACCCAAACTAGATGATACTTTCAGGTAATGATCAGTACACTAAGCCCTCTTTGTTCCCCAAATTTCGTTCTTCTATGTTGAAGCGTTCGTTTACACTAACAGTTTCCACTCTGGCATTTCACTCTGTTTTCTCCTATATTGATAGATGTATTTGGAACTCTAAATCAAACACGGTTTGTGCTAGCTTCTTGAAACTTGACACAGTAAAGCAGTTTCACATTGTAACTCTATGTTTTGTTTCCTTTTCATGTAGCTTTAAGCAGTGACTGGCGAGAAACACTTTCATTGAAAGGGGTTGCAAGCTTCCAAAAATTACGAGTCTCCAGAAATCTCAGCAAATATTTTTTCACCCAAACTGGATGATACTTTCAGGTAATGATCAGTACACTAAGCCCACTTGGTTCTCCAAATTTCATTCTTCTATGTTGAAGCGTTCGTTTCCAGTAACAGTTTCCATTCTGGCATTTCACTCTGTTTTCTCCTATATTGATAGATGTATTTGGAACTCTAAATCAAACACGGTTTGTGCTAGCTTCTTGAAACTTGACACAGTAAAGCAGTTTCACATTCTAACTCTATGTTTTGTTTCCTTTTCATGTAGCCCTAAGCAGTGACTGGCGAGAAACACTTTCATTGAAAGGGGTTGCAAGCTTCCAAAAATTACGAGTCTTCAGAAATCTCAGCAAATATTTTTTCACCCAAACTAGATGATACTTTCAGGTAATGATCAGTACACTAAGCCCTCTTGGTTCCCCAAATTTCGTTCTTCTATGTTGAAGCGTTCGTTTACACTAACAGTTTCCACTCTGGCATTTCACTCTGTTTTCTCCTATATTGATAGATGTATTTGGAACTCTAAATCAAACACGGTTTGTGCTAGCTTCTTGAAACTTGACACAGTAAAGCAGTTTCACATTGTAACTCTATGTTTTGTTTTCTTTTCATGTAGCCCTAAGCAGTGACTGGCGAGAAACACTTTCATTGAAAGGGGTTGCAAGCTTCCAAAAATTACGAGTCTCCAGAAATCTCAGCAAATATTTTTTCACCCAAACTGGATGATACTTTCAGGTAATGATCAGTACACTAAGCCCACTTGGTTCTCCAAATTTCGTTCTTCTATGTTGAAGCGTTCGTTTCCAGTAACAGTTTGAATTTTTGCGTTTCACTCTGTTTTCTCCTATATTGATAGATGTATTTGGAACTCTAAATCAAACACGGTTTGTGCTAGCTTCTTGAAACTTGACACAGTAAAGCAGTTTCACATTCTAACTCTATGTTTTGTTTCCTTTTCATGTAGCCCTAAGCAGTGACTGGCGAGAAACACTTTCATTGAAAGGGGTTGCAAGCTTCCAAAAATTACGAGTCTCCAGAAATCTCAGCAAATATTTTTTCACCCAAACTGGATGATACTTTCAGGTAATGATCAGTACACTAAGCCCACTTGGTTCTCCAAATTTCATTCTTCTATGTTGAAGCGTTCGTTTCCAGTAACAGTTTCCATTCTGGCATTTCACTCTGTTTTCTCCTATATTGATAGATGTATTTGGAACTCTAAATCAAACACGGTTTGTGCTAGCTTCTTGAAACTTGACACAGTAAAGCAGTTTTACATTGTAACTCTATGTTTTGTTTCCTTTTCATGTAGCTTTAAGCAGTGACTGGCGAGAAACACTTTAATTGAAAGGGGTTGCAAGCTTCCAAAAATTACGAGTCTCCAGAAATCTCAGCAAATATTTTTTCACCCAAACTGGATGATACTTTCAGGTAATGATCAGTACACTAAGCCCACTTGGTTCCCCAAATTTCGTTCTTCTATGTTGAAGCGTTCGTTTCCAGTAACAGTTTGAATTTTGTCGTTTCACTCTGTTTTCTCCTATATTGATAGATGTATTTGGAACACTAAATCAAACACGGTTTGTGCTAGCTTCTTGAAACTTGACACAGTAAAGCAGTTTCACATTCTAACTCTATGTTTTGTTTCCTTTTCATGTAGCTTTAAGCAGTGACTGGCGAGAAACACCTTCATTGAAAGGGGTTGCAAGCTTCCAAAAATCACGAGTCTCCAGAAATCTCAGCAAATATTTTTTCACCCAAACTGGATGATACTTTCAGGTAATGATCAGTACACTTGGCCCACTTGGTTCTCCATATTTCGTTCTTCTATGTTGAAGCGTTCGTTTACAGTAACAGTTTCCACTCTGGCATTACACTCTGTTTTCTCCTATATTGATAGATGTATTTGGAACTCTAAATCAAACACGGTTTGTGCTAGCTTCTTGAAACTTGACACAGTAAAGCAGTTTCACATTCTAACTCTATGTTTTGTTTGTTTTTCATGTAGCCCTGAGCAGTGACTGGCGAGAAACACTTTCATTGAAAGGGGTTGCAAGCTTCCAAAAATTACGAGTCTCCAGAAATCTCAGCAAATATTTTTTCACCCAAACTGGATGATACTTTCAGGTAATGATCAGTACACTAAGCCCACTTGGTTCTCCAAATTTCATTCTTCTATGTTGAAGCGTTCGTTTCCAGTAACAGTTTCCATTCTGGCATTTCACTCTGTTTTCTCCTATATTGATAGATGTATTTGGAACTCTAAATCAAACACGGTTTGTGCTAGCTTCTTGAAACTTGACACAGTAAAGCAGTTTCACATTCTAACTCTATGTTTTGTTTCCTTTTCATGTAGCCCTAAGCAGTGACTGGCGAGAAACACTTTCATTGAAAGGGGTTGCAAGCTTCCAAAAATTACGAGTCTTCAGAAATCTCAGCAAATATTTTTTCACCCAAACTAGATGATACTTTCAGGTAATGATCAGTACACTAAGCCCTCTTGGTTCCCCAAATTTCGTTCTTCTATGTTGAAGCGTTCGTTTACACTAACAGTTTCCACTCTGGCATTTCACTCTGTTTTCTCCTATATTGATAGATGTATTTGGAACTCTAAATCAAACACGGTTTGTGCTAGCTTCTTGAAACTTGACACAGTAAAGCAGTTTCACATTGTAACTCTATGTTTTGTTTTCTTTTCATGTAGCCCTAAGCAGTGACTGGCGAGAAACACTTTCATTGAAAGGGGTTGCAAGCTTCCAAAAATTACGAGTCTCCAGAAATCTCAGCAAATATTTTTTCACCCAAACTGGATGATACTTTCAGGTAATGATCAGTACACTAAGCCCACTTGGTTCTCCAAATTTCGTTCTTCTATGTTGAAGCGTTCGTTTCCAGTAACAGTTTGAATTTTTGCGTTTCACTCTGTTTTCTCCTATATTGATAGATGTATTTGGAACTCTAAATCAAACACGGTTTGTGCTAGCTTCTTGAAACTTGACACAGTAAAGCAGTTTCACATTCTAACTCTATGTTTTGTTTCCTTTTCATGTAGCCCTAAGCAGTGACTGGCGAGAAACACTTTCATTGAAAGGGGTTGCAAGCTTCCAAAAATTACGAGTCTCCAGAAATCTCAGCAAATATTTTTTCACCCAAACTGGATGATACTTTCAGGTAATGATCAGTACACTAAGCCCACTTGGTTCTCCAAATTTCATTCTTCTATGTTGAAGCGTTCGTTTCCAGTAACAGTTTCCATTCTGGCATTTCACTCTGTTTTCTCCTATATTGATAGATGTATTTGGAACTCTAAATCAAACACGGTTTGTGCTAGCTTCTTGAAACTTGACACAGTAAAGCAGTTTTACATTGTAACTCTATGTTTTGTTTCCTTTTCATGTAGCTTTAAGCAGTGACTGGCGAGAAACACTTTCATTGAAAGGGGTTGCAAGCTTCCAAAAATTACGAGTCTCCAGAAATCTCAGCAAATATTTTTTCACCCAAACTGGATGATACTTTCAGGTAATGATCAGTACACTAAGCCCACTTGGTTCCCCAAATTTCGTTCTTCTATGTTGAAGCGTTCGTTTCCAGTAACAGTTTGAATTTTGTCGTTTCACTCTGTTTTCTCCTATATTGATAGATGTATTTGGAACACTAAATCAAACACGGTTTGTGCTAGCTTCTTGAAACTTGACACAGTAAAGCAGTTTCACATTCTAACTCTATGTTTTGTTTCCTTTTCATGTAGCTTTAAGCAGTGACTGGCGAGAAACACCTTCATTGAAAGGGGTTGCAAGCTTCCAAAAATCACGAGTCTCCAGAAATCTCAGCAAATATTTTTTCACCCAAACTGGATGATACTTTCAGGTAATGATCAGTACACTTGGCCCACTTGGTTCTCCATATTTCGTTCTTCTATGTTGAAGCGTTCGTTTACAGTAACAGTTTCCACTCTGGCATTACACTCTGTTTTCTCCTATATTGATAGATGTATTTGGAACTCTAAATCAAACACGGTTTGTGCTAGCTTCTTGAAACTTGACACAGTAAAGCAGTTTCACATTCTAACTCTATGTTTTGTTTGTTTTTCATGTAGCCCTGAGCAGTGACTGGCGAGAAACACTTTCATTGAAAGGGGTTGCAAGCTTCCAAAAATTACGAGTCTCCAGAAATCTCAGCAAATATTTTTTCACCCAAACTGGATGATACTTTCAGGTAATGATCAGTACACTAAGCCCACTTGGTTCTCCAAATTTCATTCTTCTATGTTGAAGCGTTCGTTTCCAGTAACAGTTTCCATTCTGGCATTTCACTCTGTTTTCTCCTATATTGATAGATGTATTTGGAACTCTAAATCAAACACGGTTTGTGCTAGCTTCTTGAAACTTGACACAGTAAAGCAGTTTTACATTGTAACTCTATGTTTTGTTTCCTTTTCATGTAGCTTTAAGCAGTGACTGGCGAGAAACACTTTCATTGAAAGGGGTTGCAAGCTTCCAAAAATTACGAGTCTCCAGAAATCTCAGCAAATATTTTTTCACCCAAACTGGATGATACTTTCAGGTAATGATCAGTACACTAAGCCCACTTGGTTCCCCAAATTTCGTTCTTCTATGTTGAAGCGTTCGTTTCCAGTAACAGTTTGAATTTTGTCGTTTCACTCTGTTTTCTCCTATATTGATAGATGTATTTGGAACACTAAATCAAACACGGTTTGTGCTAGCTTCTTGAAACTTGACACAGTAAAGCAGTTTCACATTCTAACTCTATGTTTTGTTTCCTTTTCATGTAGCTTTAAGCAGTGACTGGCGAGAAACACCTTCATTGAAAGGGGTTGCAAGCTTCCAAAAATCACGAGTCTCCAGAAATCTCAGCAAATATTTTTTCACCCAAACTGGATGATACTTTCAGGTAATGATCAGTACACTAAGCCCACTTGGTTCTCCATATTTCGTTCTTCTATGTTGAAGCGTTCGTTTACAGTAACAGTTTCCACTCTGGCATTACACTCTGTTTTCTCCTATATTGATAGATGTATTTGGAACTCTAAATCAAACACGGTTTGTGCTAGCTTCTTGAAACTTGACACAGTAATGCAGTTTCACATTCTAACAACATGTTTTGTTTCCTTTTCATGTAGCCCTAAGCAGTGACTGGCGAGAAACACTTTCATTGAAAGGGGTTGCAAGCTTCCAAAAATTACGAGTCTCCAGAAATCTCAGCAAATATTTTTTCACCCAAACTGGATGATACTTTCAGGTAATGATCAGTACACTAAGCCCACTTGGTTCTCCAAATTTCGTTCTTCTATGTTGAAGCGTTCGTTTCCAGTAACAGTTTGAATTTTTGCGTTTCACTCTGTTTTCTCCTATATTGATAGATGTATTTGGAACTCTAAATCAAACACAGTTTGTGCTAGCTTCTTGAAACTTGACACAGTAAAGCAGTTTCACATTCTAACTCTATGTTTTGTTTCCTTTTCTTGTAGCCCTAAGCAGTGACGGGCGAGAAACACTTTCATTGAAAGGGGTTGCAAGCTTCCAAAGATTACGAGTCTCCAGAAATCTCAGCAAATATTTTTTCACCCAAACTGGATGATACTTTCAGGTAATGATCAGTACACTAAGCCCAATTGGTTCTCCAAATTTCATTCTTCTATGTTGAAGCGTTCGTTTCCAGTAACAGTTTCCATTCTGGCATTTCACTCTGTTTTCTCCTATATTGATAGATGTATTTGGAACTCTAAATCAAACACGGTTTGTGCTAGCTTCTTGAAACTTGACACAGTAAAGCAGTTTCACATTCTAACTCTATGTTTTGTTTCCTTTTCATGTAGCTTTAAGCAGTGACTGGCGAGAAACACTTTCATTGAAAGGGGTTGCAAGCTTCCAAAAATTACGAGTCTCCAGAAATCTCAGCAAATATTTTTTCACCCAAACTGGATGATACTTTCAGGTAATGATCAGTACACTAAGCCCACTTGGTTCCCCAAATTTCGTTCTTCTATGTTGAAGCGTTCGTTTCCAGTAACAGTTTGAATTTTGTCGTTTCACTCTGTTTTCTCCTATATTGATAGATGTATTTGGAACACTAAATCAAACACGGTTTGTGCTAGCTTCTTGAAACTTGACACAGTAAACCAGTTTCACATTCTAACTCTATGTTTTGTTTCCTTTTCATGTAGCTTTAAGCAGTGACTGGCGAGAAACACCTTCATTGAAAGGGGTTGCAAGCTTCCAAAAATCACGAGTCTCCAGAAATCTCAGCAAATATTTTTTCACCCAAACTGGATGATACTTTCAGGTAATGATCAGTACACTTGGCCCACTTGGTTCTCCATATTTCGTTCTTCTATGTTGAAGCGTTCGTTTACAGTAACAGTTTCCACTCTGGCATTACACTCTGTTTTCTCCTATATTGATAGATGTATTTGGAACTCTAAATCAAACACGGTTTGTGCTAGCTTCTTGAAACTTGACACAGTAATGCAGTTTCACATTCTAACAACATGTTTTGTTTCCTTTTCATGTAGCCCTAAGCAGTGACTGGCGAGAAACACTTTCATTGAAAGGGGTTGCAAGCTTCCAAAAATTACGAGTCTCCAGAAATCTCAGCAAATATTTTTTCACCCAAGCTGCATGATACTTTCAGGTAATGATCAGTACACTAAGCCCACTTGGTTCCCCAAATTTCGTTCTTCTATGTTGAAGCGTTCGTTTCCAGTAACAGTTAGAATTTTGGCGTTTCACTCTGTTTTCTCCTATATTGATAGATGTATTTGGAACTCTAAATCAAACACGGTTTGTGCTAGCTTCTTGAAACTTGACACAGTAAAGCAGTTTCACATTCTAACTCTAAGTTTTGTTTCCTTTTCATGTAGCCCTAAGCAGTGACTGGCGAGAAACACTTTCATTGAAAGGGGTTGCAAGCTTCCAAAAATTACGAGTCTCCAGAAATCTCAGCAAATATTTTTTCACCCAAACTGGATGATACTTTCAGGTAATGATCAGTACACTAAGCCCACTTGGTTCTCCAAATTTCGTTCTTCTATGTTGAAGCGTTCGTTTCCAGTAACAGTTTGAATTTTTGCGTTTCACTCTGTTTTCTCCTATATTGATAGATGTATTTGGAACTCTAAATCAAACACAGTTTGTGCTAGCTTCTTGAAACTTGACACAGTAAAGCAGTTTCACATTCTAACTCTATGTTTTGTTTCCTTTTCTTGTAGCCCTAAGCAGTGACGGGCGAGAAACACTTTCATTGAAAGGGGTTGCAAGCTTCCAAAAATTACTAGTCTCCAGAAATCTCAGCAAATATATTTTCACCCAAACTGGATGATACTTTCAGGTAATGATCAGTACACTTGGCCCACTTGGTTCTCCATATTTCGTTCTTCTATGTTGAAGCGTTCGTTTACACTAACAGTTTCCACTCTGGCATTTCACTCTGTTTTCTCCTATATTGATAGATGTATTTGGAACTCTAAATCAAACACGGTTTGTGCTAGCTTCTTGAAACTTGACACAGTAAAGCAGTTTCACATTCTAACTCTATGTTTTGTTTGTTTTTCATGTAGCCCTAAGCAGTGACTGGCGAGAAACACTTTCATTGAAAGGGGTTGCAAGCTTCCAAAAATTACGAGTCTCCAGAAATCTCAGCAAATATTTTTTCACCCAAACTGCATGATACTTTCAGGTAATGATCAGTACACTAAGCCCACTTGGTTCCCCAAATTTCGTTCTTCTATGTTGAAGCGTTCGTTTCCAGTAACAGTTTGAATTTTTGCGTTTCACTCTGTTTTCTCCTATATTGATAGATGTATTTGGAACTCTAAATCAAACACGGTTTGTGCTAGCTTCTTGAAACTTGACACAGTAAAGCAGTTTCACATTCTAACTCTATGTTTTGTTTCCTTTTCATGTAGCCCTAAGCAGTGACTGGCGAGAAACACTTTCATTGAAAGGGGTTGCAAGCTTCCAAAAATTACGAGTCTTCAGAAATCTCAGCAAATATTTTTTCACCCAAACTAGATGATACTTTCAGGTAATGATCAGTACACTAATCCCTCTTGGTTCCCCAAATTTCGTTCTGCTATGTTGAAGCGTTCGTTTACACTAACAGTTTCCACTCTGGCATTTCACTCTGTTTTCTCCTATATTGATAGATGTATTTGGAACTCTAAATCAAACACGGTTTGTGCTAGCTTCTTGAAACTTGACACAGTAAAGCAGTTTCACATTGTAACTCTATGTTTTGTTTCCTTTTCATGCAGCTTTAAGCAGTGACTGGCGAGAAACACTTTCATTGAAAGGGGTTGCAAGCTTCCAAAAATTACGAGTCTCCAGAAATCTCAGCAAATATTTTTTCACCCAAACTGCATGATACTTTCAGGTAATGATCAGTACACTAAGCCCACTTGGTTCCCCAAATTTCGTTCTTCTATGTTGAAGCGTTCGTTTCCAGTAACAGTTTGAATTTTGTCGTTTCACTCTGTTTTCTCCTATATTGATAGATGTATTTGGAACACTAAATCAAACACGGTTTGTGCTAGCTTATTGAAACTTGACACAGTAAAGCAGTTTCACATTCTAACTCTATGTTTTGTTTCCTTTTCATGTAGCTTTAAGCAGTGACTGGCGAGAAACACCTTCATTGAAAGGGGTTGCAAGCTTCCAAAAATCACGAGTCTCCAGAAATCTCAGCAAATATTTTTTCACCCAAACTGGATGATACTTTCAGGTAATGATCAGTACACTTGGCCCACTTGGTTCTCCATATTTCGTTCTTCTATGTTGAAGCGTTCGTTTACAGTAACAGTTTCCACTCTGGCATTACACTCTGTTTTCTCCTATATTGATAGATGTATTTGGAACTCTAAATCAAACACGGTTTGTGCTAGCTTCTTGAAACTTGACACAGTAATGCAGTTTCCCATTCTAACAACATGTTTTGTTTCCTTTTCATGTAGCCCTAAGCAGTGACTGGCGAGAAACACTTTCATTGAAAGGGGTTGCAAGCTTCCAAAAATTACGAGTCTCCAGAAATCTCAGCAAATATTTTTTCACCCAAGCTGCATGATACTTTCAGGTAATGATCAGTACACTAAGCCCACTTGGTTCCCCAAATTTCGTTCTTCTATGTTGAAGCGTTCGTTTCCAGTAACAGTTAGAATTTTGGCGTTTCACTCTGTTTTCTCCTATATTGATAGATGTATTTGGAACTCTAAATCAAACACGGTTTGTGCTAGCTTCTTGAAACTTGACACAGTAAAGCAGTTTCACATTCTAACTCTAAGTTTTGTTTCCTTTTCATGTAGCCCTAAGCAGTGACTGGCGAGAAACACTTTCATTGAAAGGGGTTGCAAGCTTCCAAAAATTACGAGTCTCCAGAAATCTCAGCAAATATTTTTTCACCCAAACTGGATGATACTTTCAGGTAATGATCAGTACACTAAGCCCACTTGGTTCTCCAAATTTCGTTCTTCTATGTTGAAGCGTTCGTTTCCAGTAACAGTTTGAATTTTTGCGTTTCACTCTGTTTTCTCCTATATTGATAGATGTATTTGGAACTCTAAATCAAACACAGTTTGTGCTAGCTTCTTGAAACTTGACACAGTAAAGCAGTTTCACATTCTAACTCTATGTTTTGTTTCCTTTTCTTGTAGCCCTAAGCAGTGACGGGCGAGAAACACTTTCATTGAAAGGGGTTGCAAGCTTCCAAATATTACTAGTCTCCAGAAATCTCAGCAAATATATTTTCACCCAAACTGGATGATACTTTCAGGTAATGATCAGTACACTTGGCCCACTTGGTTCTCCATATTTCGTTCTTCTATGTTGAAGCGTTCGTTTACACTAACAGTTTCCACTCTGGCATTTCACTCTGTTTTCTCCTATATTGATAGATGTATTTGGAACTCTAAATCAAACACGGTTTGTGCTAGCTTCTTGAAACTTGACACAGTAAAGCAGTTTCACATTCTAACTCTATGTTTTGTTTGTTTTTCATGTAGCCCTAAGCAGTGACTGGCGAGAAACACTTTCATTGAAAGGGGTTGCAAGCTTCCAAAAATTACGAGTCTCCAGAAATCTCAGCAAATATTTTTTCACCCAAACTGCATGATACTTTCAGGTAATGATCAGTACACTAAGCCCACTTGGTTCCCCAAATTTCGTTCTTCTATGTTGAAGCGTTCGTTTCCAGTAACAGTTTGAATTTTGTCGTTTCACTCTGTTTTCTCCTATATTGATAGATGTATTTGGAACTCTAAATCAAACACGGTTTGTGCTAGCTTCTTGAAACTTGACACAGTAAAGCAGTTTCATATTCTAACTCTATGTTTTGTTTCTTTTTCATGTAGCCCTAAGCAGTGACTGGCGAGAAACACTTACATTGAAAGGGGTTGCAAGCTTCCAAAAATTACGAGTCTTCAGAAATCTCAGCAAATATTTTTTCACCCAAACTAGATGATACTTTCAGGTAATGATCAGTACACTAAGCCCTCTTTGTTCCCCAAATTTCGTTCTTCTATGTTGAAGCGTTCGTTTACACTAACAGTTTCCACTCTGGCATTTCACTCTGTTTTCTCCTATATTGATAGATGTATTTGGAACTCTAAATCAAACACGGTTTGTGCTAGCTTCTTGAAACTTGACACAGTAAAGCAGTTTCACATTGTAACTCTATGTTTTGTTTCCTTTTCATGTAGCTTTAAGCAGTGACTGGCGAGAAACACTTTCATTGAAAGGGGTTGCAAGCTTCCAAAAATTACGAGTCTCCAGAAATCTCAGCAAATATTTTTTCACCCAAACTGGATGATACTTTCAGGTAATGATCAGTACACTAAGCCCACTTGGTTCTCCAAATTTCATTCTTCTATGTTGAAGCGTTCGTTTCCAGTAACAGTTTCCATTCTGGCATTTCACTCTGTTTTCTCCTATATTGATAGATGTATTTGGAACTCTAAATCAAACACGGTTTGTGCTAGCTTCTTGAAACTTGACACAGTAAAGCAGTTTCACATTCTAACTCTATGTTTTGTTTCCTTTTCATGTAGCCCTAAGCAGTGACTGGCGAGAAACACTTTCATTGAAAGGGGTTGCAAGCTTCCAAAAATTACGAGTCTTCAGAAATCTCAGCAAATATTTTTTCACCCAAACTAGATGATACTTTCAGGTAATGATCAGTACACTAAGCCCTCTTGGTTCCCCAAATTTCGTTCTTCTATGTTGAAGCGTTCGTTTACACTAACAGTTTCCACTCTGGCATTTCACTCTGTTTTCTCCTATATTGATAGATGTATTTGGAACTCTAAATCAAACACGGTTTGTGCTAGCTTCTTGAAACTTGACACAGTAAAGCAGTTTCACATTGTAACTCTATGTTTTGTTTTCTTTTCATGTAGCCCTAAGCAGTGACTGGCGAGAAACACTTTCATTGAAAGGGGTTGCAAGCTTCCAAAAATTACGAGTCTCCAGAAATCTCAGCAAATATTTTTTCACCCAAACTGGATGATAGTTTCAGGTAATGATCAGTACACTAAGCCCACTTGGTTCTCCAAATTTCGTTCTTCTATGTTGAAGCGTTCGTTTCCAGTAACAGTTTGAATTTTTGCGTTTCACTCTGTTTTCTCCTATATTGATAGATGTATTTGGAACTCTAAATCAAACACAGTTTGTGCTAGCTTCTTGAAACTTGACACAGTAAAGCAGTTTCACATTCTAACTCTATGTTTTGTTTCCTTTTCTTGTAGCCCTAAGCAGTGACGGGCGAGAAACACTTTCATTGAAAGGGGTTGCAAGCTTCCAAAGATTACTAGTCTCCAGAAATCTCAGCAAATATTTTTTCACCCAAACTGGATGATACTTTCAGGTAATGATCAGTACACTAAGCCCACTTGGTTCTCCAAATTTCATTCTTCTATGTTGAAGCGTTCGTTTCCAGTAACAGTTTCCATTCTGGCATTTCACTCTGTTTTCTCCTATATTGATAGATGTATTTGGAACTCTAAATCAAACACGGTTTGTGCTAGCTTCTTGAAACTTGACACAGTAAAGCAGTTTCACATTGTAACTCTATGTTTTGTTTCCTTTTCATGTAGCTTTAAGCAGTGACTGGCGAGAAACACTTTCATTGAAAGGGGTTGCAAGCTTCCAAAAATTACGAGTCTCCAGAAATCTCAGCAAATATTTTTTCACCCAAACTGGATGATACTTTCAGGTAATGATCAGTACACTAAGCCCACTTGGTTCCCCAAATTTCGTTCTTCTATGTTGAAGCGTTCGTTTCCAGTAACAGTTTGAATTTTGTCGTTTCACTCTGTTTTCTCCTATATTGATAGATGTATTTGGAACACTAAATCAAACACGGTTGGTGCTAGCTTCTTGAAACTTGACACAGTAAAGCAGTTTCACATTCTAACTCTATGTTTTGTTTCCTTTTCATGTAGCTTTAAGCAGTGACTGGCGAGAAACACCTTCATTGAAAGGGGTTGCAAGCTTCCAAAAATCACGAGTCTCCAGAAATCTCAGCAAATATTTTTTCACCCAAACTGGATGATACTTTCAGGTAATGATCAGTACACTTGGCCCACTTGGTTCTCCATATTTCGTTCTTCTATGTTGAAGCGTTCGTTTACAGTAACAGTTTCCACTCTGGCATTACACTCTGTTTTCTCCTATATTGATAGATGTATTTGGAACTCTAAATCAAACACGGTTTGTGCTAGCTTCTTGAAACTTGACACAGTAATGCAGTTTCACATTCTAACAACATGTTTTGTTTCCTTTTCATGTAGCCCTAAGCAGTGACTGGCGAGAAACACTTTCATTGAAAGGGGTTGCAAGCTTCCAAAAATTACGAGTCTCCAGAAATCTCAGCAAATATTTTTTCACCCAAACTGGATGATACTTTCAGGTAATGATCAGTACACTAAGCCCACTTGGTTCTCCAAATTTCGTTCTTCTATGTTGAAGCGTTCGTTTCCAGTAACAGTTTGAATTTTTGCGTTTCACTCTGTTTTCGCCTATATTGATAGATGTATTTGGAACTCTAAATCAAACACAGTTTGTGCTAGCTTCTTGAAACTTGACACAGTAAAGCAGTTTCACATTCTAACTCTATGTTTTGTTTCCTTTTCTTGTAGCCCTAAGCAGTGACGGGCGAGAAACACTTTCATTGAAAGTGGTTGCAAACTTCCAAAAATTACTAGTCTCCAGAAATCTCAGCAAATATATTTTCACCCAAACTGGATGATACTTTCAGGTAATGATCAGTACACTTGGCCCACTTGGTTCTCCATATTTCGTTCTTCTATGTTGAAGCGTTCGTTTACACTAACAGTTTCCACTCTGGCATTTCACTCTGTTTTCTCCTATATTGATAGATGTATTTGGAACTCTAAATCAAACACGGTTTGTGCTAGCTTCTTGAAACTTGACACAGTAAAGCAGTTTCACATTCTAACTCTATGTTTTGTTTGTTTTTCATGTAGCCCTAAGCAGTGACTGGCGAGAAACACTTTCATTGAAAGGGGTTGCAAGCTTCCAAAAATTACGAGTCTCCAGAAATCTCAGCAAATATTTTTTCACCCAAACTGCATGATACTTTCAGGTAATGATCAGTACACTAAGCCCACTTGGTTCCCCAAATTTCGTTCTTCTATGTTGAAGCGTTCGTTTCCAGTAACAGTTTGAATTTTGTCGTTTCACTCTTTTTTCTCCTATATTGATAGATGTATTTGGAACTCTAAATCAAACACGGTTTGTGCTAGCTTCTTGAAACTTGACACAGTAAAGCAGTTTCATATTCGAACTCTATGTTTTGTTTCCTTTTCATGTAGCCCTAAGCAGTGACTGGCGAGAAACACTTTCATTGAAAGGGGTTGCAAGCTTCCAAAAATTACGAGTCTTCAGAAATCTCAGCAAATATTTTTTCACCCAAACTAGATGATACTTTCAGGTAATGATCAGTACACTAAGCCCTCTTTGTTCCCCAAATTTCGTTCTTCTATGTTGAAGCGTTCGTTTACACTAACAGTTTCCACTCTGGCATTTCACTCTGTTTTCTCCTATATTGATAGATGTATTTGGAACTCTAAATCAAACACGGTTTGTGCTAGCTTCTTGAAACTTGACACAGTAAAGCAGTTTCACATTGTAACTCTATGTTTTGTTTCCTTTTCATGTAGCTTTAAGCAGTGACTGGCGAGAAACACTTTCATTGAAAGGGGTTGCAAGCTTCCAAAAATTACGAGTCTCCAGAAATCTCAGCAAATATTTTTTCACCCAAACTGGATGATACTTTCAGGTAATGATCAGTACACTAAGCCCACTTGGTTCTCCAAATTTCATTCTTCTATGTTGAAGCGTTCGTTTCCAGTAACAGTTTCCATTCTGGCATTTCACTCTGTTTTCTCCTATATTGATAGATGTATTTGGAACTCTAAATCAAACACAGTTTGTGCTAGCTTCTTGAAACTTGACACAGTAAAGCAGTTTCACATTCTAACTCTATGTTTTGTTTCCTTTTCATGTAGCCCTAAGCAGTGACTGGCGAGAAACACTTTCATTGAAAGGGGTTGCAAGCTTCCAAAAATTACGAGTCTTCAGAAATCTCAGCAAATATATTTTCACCCAAACTAGATGATACTTTCAGGTAATGATCAGTACACTAAGCCCTCTTGGTTCCCCAAATTTCGTTCTTCTATGTTGAAGCGTTCGTTTACACTAACAGTTTCCACTCTGGCATTTCACTCTGTTTTCTCCTATATTGATAGATGTATTTGGAACTCTAAATCAAACACGGTTTGTGCTAGCTTCTTGAAACTTGACACAGTAAAGCAGTTTCACATTGTAACTCTATGTTTTGTTTCCTTTTCATGTAGCTTTAAGCAGTGACTGGCGAGAAACACTTTCATTGAAAGGGGTTGCAAGCTTCCAAAAATTACGAGTCTCCAGAAATCTCAGCAAATATTTTTTCACCCAAACTGGATGATACTTTCAGGTAATGATCAGTACACTAAGCCCACTTGGTTCCCCAAATTTCGTTCTTCTATGTTGAAGCGTTCGTTTCCAGTAACAGTTTGAATTTTGTCGTTTCACTCTGTTTTCTCCTATATTGATAGATGTATTTGGAACACTAAATCAAACACGGTTTGTGCTAGCTTCTTGAAACTTGACACAGTAAAGCAGTTTCACATTCTAACTCTATGTTTTGTTTCCTTTTCATGTAGCTTTAAGCAGTGAATGGCGAGAAACACCTTCATTGAAAGGGGTTGCAAGCTTCCAAAAATCACGAGTCTCCAGAAATCTCAGCAAATATTTTTTCACCCAAACTGGATGATACTTTCAGGTAATGATCAGTACACTTGGCCCACTTGGTTCTCCATATTTCGTTCTTCTATGTTGAAGCGTTCGTTTACAGTAACAGTTTCCACTCTGGCATTACACTCTGTTTTCTCCTATATTGATAGATGTATTTGGAACTCTAAATCAAACACGGTTTGTGCTATCTTCTTGAAACTTGACACAGTAATGCAGTTTCACATTCTAACAACATGTTTTGTTTCCTTTTCATGTAGCCCTGAGCAGTGACTGGCGAGAAACACTTTCATTGAAAGGGGTTGCAAGCTTCCAAAAATTACGAGTCTCCAGAAATCTCAGCAAATATTTTTTCACCCAACCTGGATGATACTTTCAGGTAATGATCAGTACACTAAGCCCACTTGGTTCTCCAAATTTCGTTCTTCTATGTTGAAGCGTTCGTTTCCACTAACAGTTTGAATTTTTGCGTTTCACTCTGTTTTCTCCTATATTGATAGATGTATTTGGAACTCTAAATCAAACACAGTTTGTGCTAGCTTCTTGAAACTTGACACAGTAAAGCAGTTTCACATTCTAACTCTATGTTTTGTTTCCTTTTCTTGTAGCCCTAAGCAGTGACGGGCGAGAAACACTTTCATTGAAAGGGGTTGCAAGCTTCCAAAAATTACTAGTCTCCAGAAATCTCAGCAAATATATTTTCACCCAAACTGGATGATACGTTCAGGTAATGATCAGTACACTTGGCCCACTTGGTTCTCCATATTTCGTTCTTCTCTGTTGAAACGTTCGTTTACACTAACAGTTTCCACTCTGGCATTTCACTCTGTTTTCTCCTATATTGATAGATGTATTTGGAACTCTAAATCAAACACGGTTTGTGCTAGCTTCTTGAAACTTGACACAGTAAAGCAGTTTCACATTCTAACTCTATGTTTTGTTTGTTTTTCATGTAGCCCTAAGCAGTGACTGGCGAGAAACACTTTCATTGAAAGGTGTTGCAAGCTTCCAAAAATTACGAGTCTCCTGAAATCTCAGCAAATATTTTTTCACCCAAACTGCATGATACTTTCAGGTAATGATCAGTACACTAAGCCCACTTGGTTCCCCAAATTTCGTTCTTCTATGTTGAAGCGTTCGTTTCCAGTAACAGTTTGAATTTTTGCGTTTCACTCTGTTTTCTCCTATATTGATAGATGTATTTGGAACTCTAAATCAAACACGGTTTGTGCTAGCTTCTTGAAACTTGACACAGTAAAGCAGTTTCACATTCTAACTCTATGTTTTGTTTCCTTTTCATGTAGCCCTAAGCAGTGACTGGCGAGAAACACTTTCATTGAAAGGGGTTGCAAGCTTCCAAAAATTACGAGTCTCCAGAAATCTCAGCAAATATTTTTTCACCCAAACTGGATGATACTTTCAGGTAATGATCAGTACACTAAGCCCACTTGGTTCTCCAAATTTCATTCTTCTATGTTGAAGCGTTCGTTTCCAGTAACAGTTTCCATTCTGGCATTTCACTCTGTTTTCTCCTATATTGATAGATGTATTTGGAACTCTAAATCAAACACGGTTTGTGCTAGCTTCTTGAAACTTGACACAGTAAAGCAGTTTCACATTCTAACTCTATGTTTTGTTTCCTTTTCATGTAGCCCTAAGCAGTGACTGGCGAGAAACACTTTCATTGAAAGGGGTTGCAAGCTTCCAAAAATTACTAGTCTCCAGAAATCTCAGCAAATAATTTTTCACCCAAACTAGATTATACTTTCAGGTAATGATCAGTACACTAAGCCCTCTTGGTTCCCCAAATTTCGTTCTTCTATGTTGAAGCGTTCGTTTACACTAACAGTTTCCACTCTGGCATTTCACTCTGTTTTCTCCTATATTGATAGATGTATTTGGAACTCTAAATCAAACACGGTTTGTGCTAGCTTCTTGAAACTTGACACAGTAAAGCAGTTTCACATTGTAACTCTATGTTTTGTTTCCTTTTCATGTAGCTTTAAGCAGTGACTGGCGAGAAACACTTTCATTGAAAGGGGTTGCAAGCTTCCAAAAATTACGAGTCTCCAGAAATCTCAGCAAATATTTTTTCACCCAAACTGGATGATACTTTCAGGTAATGATCAGTACACTAAGCCCTCTTGGTTCCCCAAATTTCGTTCTTCTATGTTCAAGCGTTCGTTTACACTAACAGTTTCCACTCTGGCATTTCACTCTGTTTTCTCCTATATTGATAGATGTATTTGGAACTCTAAATCAAACACGGTTTGTGCTAGCTTCTTGAAACTTGACACAGTAAAGCAGTTTCACATTGTAACTCTATGTTTTGTTTTCTTTTCATGTAGCCCTAAGCAGTGACTGGCGAGAAACACTTTCATTGAAAGGGGTTGCAAGCTTCCAAAAATTACGAGTCTCCAGAAATCTCAGCAAATATTTTTTCACCCAAACTGGATGATACTTTCAGGTAATGATCAGTACACTAAGCCTACTTGGTTCTCCAAATTTCGTTCTTCTATGTTGAAGCGTTCGTTTCCAGTAACAGTTTGAATTTTTGCGTTTCACTCTGTTTTCTCCTATATTGATAGATGTATTTGGAACTCTAAATCAAACACGGTTTGTGCTAGCTTCTTGAAACTTGACACAGTAAAGCAGTTTCACATTCTAACTCTATGTTTTGTTTCCTTTTCATGTAGCCCTAAGCAGTGACTGGCGAGAAACACTTTCATTGAAAGGGGTTGCAAGCTTCCAAAAATTACGAGTCTCCAGAAATCTCAGCAAATATTTTTTCACCCAAACTGGATGATACTTTCAGGTAATGATCAGTACACTAAGCCCACTTGGTTCTCCAAATTTCATTCTTCTATGTTGAAGCGTTCGTTTCCAGTAATAGTTTCCATTCTGGCATTTCACTCTGTTTTCTCCTATATTGATAGATGTATTTGGAACTCTAAATCAAACACGGTTTGTGCTAGCTTCTTGAAACTTGACACAGTAAAGCAGTTTCACATTGTAACTCTATGTTTTGTTTCCTTTTCATGTAGCTTTAAGCAGTGACTGGCGAGAAACACTTTAATTGAAAGGGGTTGCAAGCTTCCAAAAATTACGAGTCTCCAGAAATCTCAGCAAATATTTTTTCACCCAAACTGGATGATACTTTCAGGTAATGATCAGTACACTAAGCCCACTTGGTTCCCCAAATTTCGTTCTTCTATGTTGAAGCGTTCGTTTCCAGTAACAGTTTGAATTTTGTCGTTTCACTCTGTTTTCTCCTATATTGATAGATGTATTTGGAACACTAAATCAAACACGGTTTGTGCTAGCTTCTTGAAACTTGACACAGTAAAGCAGTTTCACATTCTAACTCTATGTTTTGTTTCCTTTTCATGTAGCTTTAAGCAGTGAATGGCGAGAAACACCTTCATTGAAAGGGGTTGCAAGCTTCCAAAAATCACGAGTCTCCAGAAATCTCAGCAAATATTTTTTCACCCAAACTGGATGATACTTTCAGGTAATGATCAGTACACTTGGCCCACTTGGTTCTCCATATTTCGTTCTTCTATGTTGAAGCGTTCGTTTACAGTAACAGTTTCCACTCTGGCATTACACTCTGTTTTCTCCTATATTGATAGATGTATTTGGAACTCTAAATCAAACACGGTTTGTGCTAGCTTCTTGAAACTTGACACAGTAATGCAGTTTCACATTCTAACAACATGTTTTGTTTCCTTTTCATGTAGCCCTAAGCAGTGACTGGCGAGAAACACTTTCATTGAAAGGGGTTGCAAGCTTCCAAAAATTACGAGTCTCCAGAAATCTCAGCAAATATTTTTTCACCCAAACTGGATGATACTTTCAGGTAATGATCAGTACACTAAGCCCACTTGGTTCTCCAAATTTCGTTCTTCTATGTTGAAGCGTTCGTTTCCACTAACAGTTTGAATTTTTGCGTTTCACTCTGTTTTCTCCTATATTGATAGATGTATTTGGAACTCTAAATCAAACACAGTTTGTGCTAGCTTCTTGAAACTTGACACAGTAAAGCAGTTTCACATTCTAACTCTATGTTTTGTTTCCTTTTCTTGTAGCCCTAAGCAGTGACGGGCGAGAAACACTTTCATTGAAAGGGGTTGCAAGCTTCCAAAAATTACTAGTCTCCAGAAATCTCAGCAAATATATTTTCACCCAAACTGGATGATACGTTCAGGTAATGATCAGTACACTTGGCCCACTTGGTTCTCCATATTTCGTTCTTCTCTGTTGAAACGTTCGTTTACACTAACAGTTTCCACTCTGGCATTTCACTCTGTTTTCTCCTATATTGATAGATGTATTTGGAACTCTAAATCAAACACGGTTTGTGCTAGCTTCTTGAAACTTGACACAGTAAAGCAGTTTCACATTCTAACTCTATGTTTTGTTTGTTTTTCATGTAGCCCTAAGCAGTGACTGGCGAGAAACACTTTCATTGAAAGGTGTTGCAAGCTTCCAAAAATTACGAGTCTCCTGAAATCTCAGCAAATATTTTTTCACCCAAACTGCATGATACTTTCAGGTAATGATCAGTACACTAAGCCCACTTGGTTCCCCAAATTTCGTTCTTCTATGTTGAAGCGTTCGTTTCCAGTAACAGTTTGAATTTTTGCGTTTCACTCTGTTTTCTCCTATATTGATAGATGTATTTGGAACTCTAAATCAAACACGGTTTGTGCTAGCTTCTTGAAACTTGACACAGTAAAGCAGTTTCACATTCTAACTCTATGTTTTGTTTCCTTTTCATGTAGCTTTAAGCAGTGACTGGCGAGAAACACTTTCATTGAAAGGGGTTGCAAGCTTCCAAAAATTACGAGTCTCCAGAAATCTCAGCAAATATTTTTTCACCCAAACTGGATGATACTTTCAGGTAATGATCAGTACACTAAGCCCACTTGGTTCTCCAAATTTCATTCTTCTATGTTGAAGCGTTCGTTTCCAGTAACAGTTTCCATTCTGGCATTTCACTCTGTTTTCTCCTATATTGATAGATGTATTTGGAACTCTAAATCAAACACGGTTTGTGCTAGCTTCTTGAAACTTGACACAGTAAAGCAGTTTCACATTCTAACTCTATGTTTTGTTTCCTTTTCATGTAGCCCTAAGCAGTGACTGGCGAGAAACACTTTCATTGAAAGGGGTTGCAAGCTTCCAAAAATTACTAGTCTCCAGAAATCTCAGCAAATAATTTTTCACCCAAACTAGATTATACTTTCAGGTAATGATCAGTACACTAAGCCCTCTTGGTTCCCCAAATTTCGTTCTTCTATGTTGAAGCGTTCGTTTACACTAACAGTTTCCACTCTGGCATTTCACTCTGTTTTCTCCTATATTGATAGATGTATTTGGAACTCTAAATCAAACACGGTTTGTGCTAGCTTCTTGAAACTTGACACAGTAAAGCAGTTTCACATTGTAACTCTATGTTTTGTTTCCTTTTCATGTAGCTTTAAGCAGTGACTGGCGAGAAACACTTTCATTGAAAGGGGTTGCAAGCTTCCAAAAATTACGAGTCTCCAGAAATCTCAGCAAATATTTTTTCACCCAAACTGGATGATACTTTCAGGTAATGATCAGTACACTAAGCCCTCTTGGTTCCCCAAATTTCGTTCTTCTATGTTCAAGCGTTCGTTTACACTAACAGTTTCCACTCTGGCATTTCACTCTGTTTTCTCCTATATTGATAGATGTATTTGGAACTCTAAATCAAACACGGTTTGTGCTAGCTTCTTGAAACTTGACACAGTAAAGCAGTTTCACATTGTAACTCTATGTTTTGTTTTCTTTTCATGTAGCCCTAAGCAGTGACTGGCGAGAAACACTTTCATTGAAAGGGGTTGCAAGCTTCCAAAAATTACGAGTCTCCAGAAATCTCAGCAAATATTTTTTCACCCAAACTGGATGATACTTTCAGGTAATGATCAGTACACTAAGCCTACTTGGTTCTCCAAATTTCGTTCTTCTATGTTGAAGCGTTCGTTTCCAGTAACAGTTTGAATTTTTGCGTTTCACTCTGTTTTCTCCTATATTGATAGATGTATTTGGAACTCTAAATCAAACACGGTTTGTGCTAGCTTCTTGAAACTTGACACAGTAAAGCAGTTTCACATTCTAACTCTATGTTTTGTTTCCTTTTCATGTAGCCCTAAGCAGTGACTGGCGAGAAACACTTTCATTGAAAGGGGTTGCAAGCTTCCAAAAATTACGAGTCTCCAGAAATCTCAGCAAATATTTTTTCACCCAAACTGGATGATACTTTCAGGTAATGATCAGTACACTAAGCCCACTTGGTTCTCCAAATTTCATTCTTCTATGTTGAAGCGTTCGTTTCCAGTAATAGTTTCCATTCTGGCATTTCACTCTGTTTTCTCCTATATTGATAGATGTATTTGGAACTCTAAATCAAACACGGTTTGTGCTAGCTTCTTGAAACTTGACACAGTAAAGCAGTTTCACATTGTAACTCTATGTTTTGTTTCCTTTTCATGTAGCTTTAAGCAGTGACTGGCGAGAAACACTTTAATTGAAAGGGGTTGCAAGCTTCCAAAAATTACGAGTCTCCAGAAATCTCAGCAAATATTTTTTCACCCAAACTGGATGATACTTTCAGGTAATGATCAGTACACTAAGCCCACTTGGTTCCCCAAATTTCGTTCTTCTATGTTGAAGCGTTCGTTTCCAGTAACAGTTTGAATTTTGTCGTTTCACTCTGTTTTCTCCTATATTGATAGATGTATTTGGAACACTAAATCAAACACGGTTTGTGCTAGCTTCTTGAAACTTGACACAGTAAAGCAGTTTCACATTCTAACTCTATGTTTTGTTTCCTTTTCATGTAGCTTTAAGCAGTGAATGGCGAGAAACACCTTCATTGAAAGGGGTTGCAAGCTTCCAAAAATCACGAGTCTCCAGAAATCTCAGCAAATATTTTTTCACCCAAACTGGATGATACTTTCAGGTAATGATCAGTACACTTGGCCCACTTGGTTCTCCATATTTCGTTCTTCTATGTTGAAGCGTTCGTTTACAGTAACAGTTTCCACTCTGGCATTACACTCTGTTTTCTCCTATATTGATAGATGTATTTGGAACTCTAAATCAAACACGGTTTGTGCTAGCTTCTTGAAACTTGACACAGTAATGCAGTTTCACATTCTAACAACATGTTTTGTTTCCTTTTCATGTAGCCCTAAGCAGTGACTGGCGAGAAACACTTTCATTGAAAGGGGTTGCAAGCTTCCAAAAATTACGAGTCTCCAGAAATCTCAGCAAATATTTTTTCACCCAAACTGGATGATACTTTCAGGTAATGATCAGTACACTAAGCCCACTTGGTTCTCCAAATTTCGTTCTTCTATGTTGAAGCGTTCGTTTCCACTAACAGTTTGAATTTTTGCGTTTCACTCTGTTTTCTCCTATATTGATAGATGTATTTGGAACTCTAAATCAAACACAGTTTGTGCTAGCTTCTTGAAACTTGACACAGTAAAGCAGTTTCACATTCTAACTCTATGTTTTGTTTCCTTTTCTTGTAGCCCTAAGCAGTGACGGGCGAGAAACACTTTCATTGAAAGGGGTTGCAAGCTTCCAAAAATTACTAGTCTCCAGAAATCTCAGCAAATATATTTTCACCCAAACTGGAAGATACGTTCAGGTAATGATCAGTACAATTGGCCCACTTGGTTCTCCATATTTCGTTCTTCTCTGTTGAAGCGTTCGTTTACACTAACAGTTTCCACTCTGGCATTTCACTCTGTTTTCTCCTATATTGATAGATGTATTTGGAACTCTAAATCAAACACGGTTTGTGCTAGCTTCTTGAAACTTGACACAGTAAAGCAGTTTCACATTCTAACTCTATGTTTTGTTTGTTTTTCATGTAGCCCTAAGCAGTGACTGGCGAGAAACACTTTCATTGAAAGGGGTTGCAAGCTTCCAAAAATTACGAGTCTCCTGAAATCTCAGCAAATATTTTTTCACCCAAACTGCATGATACTTTCAGGTAATGATCAGTACACTAAGCCCACTTGGTTCCCCAAATTTCGTTCTTCTATGTTGAAGCGTTCGTTTCCAGTAACAGTTTGAATTTTTGCGTTTCACTCTGTTTTCTCCTATATTGATAGATGTATTTGGAACTCTAAATCAAACACGGTTTGTGCTAGCTTCTTGAAACTTGACACAGTAAAGCAGTTTCACATTCTAACTCTATGTTTTGTTTCCTTTTCATGTAGCCCTAAGCAGTGACTGGCGAGAAACACTTTCATTGAAAGGGGTTGCAAGCTTCCAAAAATTACGAGTCTCCAGAAATCTCAGCAAATATTTTTTCACCCAAACTGGATGATACTTTCAGGTAATGATCAGTACACTAAGCCCACTTGGTTCTCCAAATTTCATTCTTCTATGTTGAAGCGTTCGTTTCCAGTAACAGTTTCCATTCTGGCATTTCACTCTGTTTTCTCCTATATTGATAGATGTATTTGGAACTCTAAATCAAACACGGTTTGTGCTAGCTTCTTGAAACTTGACACAGTAAAGCAGTTTCACATTCTAACTCTATGTTTTGTTTCCTTTTCATGTAGCCCTAAGCAGTGACTGGCGAGAAACACTTTCATTGAAAGGGGTTGCAAGCTTCCAAAAATTACTAGTCTCCAGAAATCTCAGCAAATATTTTTTCACCCAAACTAGATGATACTTTCAGGTAATGATCAGTACACTAAGCCCTCTTGGTTCCCCAAATTTCGTTCTTCTATGTTGAAGCGTTCGTTTACACTAACAGTTTCCACTCTGGCATTTCACTCTGTTTTCTCCTATATTGATAGATGTATTTGGAACTCTAAATCAAACACGGTTTGTGCTAGCTTCTTGAAACTTGACACAGTAAAGCAGTTTCACATTCTAACTCTATGTTTTGTTTCCTTTTCATGTAGCTTTAAGCAGTGACTGGCGAGAAACACTTTCATTGAAAGGGGTTGCAAGCTTCCAAAAATTACGAGTCTCCAGAAATCTCAGCAAATATTTTTTCACCCAAACTGGATGATACTTTCAGGTAATGATCAGTACACTAAGCCCACTTGGTTCTCCAAATTTCGTTCTTCTATGTTGAAGCGTTCGTTTCCAGTAACAGTTAGAATTTTGGCGTTTCACTCTGTTTTCTCCTATATTGATAGATGTATTTGGAACTCTAAATCAAACACGGTTTGTGCTAGCTTCTTGAAACTTGACACAGTAAAGCAGTTTCACATTCTAACTCTAAGTTTTGTTTCCTTTTCATGTAGCCCTAAGCAGAGACTGGTGAGAAACACTTTCATTGAAAGGGGTTGCAAGCTTCCAAAAATTACGAGTCTCCAGAAATCTGAGCAAATATTTTTTCACCCAAACTGGATGATACTTTCAGGTAATGATCAGTACACTAAGCCCACTTGGTTCTCCAAATTTCATTCTTCTATGTTGAAGCGTTCGTTTCCAGTAACAGTTTCCATTCTGGCATTTCACTCTGTTTTCTCCTATATTGATAGATGTATTTGGAACTCTAAATCAAACACGGTTTGTGCTAGCTTCTTGAAACTTGACACAGTAAAGCAGTTTCACATTCTAACTCTATGTTTTGTTTCCTTTTCATGTAGCTTAAGCAGTGACTGGCGAGAAACACCTTCATTGAAAGGGGTTGCAAGCTTCCAAAAATCACGAGTCTCCAGAAATCTCAGCAAATATTTTTTCACCCAAACTGGATGATACTTTCAGGTAATGATCAGTACACTTGGCCCACTTGGTTCTCCATATTTCGTTCTTCTATGTTGAAGCGTTCGTTTACAGTAACAGTTTTCACTCTGGCATTACACTCTGTTTTCTCCTATATTGATAGATGTATTTGGAACTCTAAATCAAACACGGTTTGTGCTAGCTTCTTGAAACTTCACACAGTAATGCAGTTTCACATTCTAACAACATGTTTTGTTTCCTTTTCATGTAGCCCTGAGCAGTGACTGGCGAGAAACACTTTCATTGAAAGGGGTTGCAAGCTACCAAAAATTACGAGTCTCCAGAAATCTCAGCAAATATTTTTTCACCCAAGCTGCATGATACTTTCAGGTAATGATCAGTACACTAAGCCCACTTGGTTCCCCAATTTCGTTCTTCTATGTTGAAGCGTTCGTTTCCAGTAACAGTTAGAATTTTGGCGTTTCACTCTGTTTTCTACTATATTGATAGATGTATTTGGAACTCTAAATCAAACACGGTTTGTGCTAGCTTCTTGAAACTTGACACAGTAAAGCAGTTTCACATTCTAACTCTAAGTTTTGTTTCCTTTTCATGTAGCCCTAAGCAGTGACTGGCGAGAAACACTTTCATTGAAAGGGGTTGCAAGCTTCCAAAAATTACGAGTCTCCAGAAATCTCAGCAAATATTTTTTCACCCAAACTGGATGATACTTTCAGGTAATGATCAGTACACTAAGCCCACTTGGTTCTCCAAATTTCGTTCTTCTATGTTGAAGCGTTCGTTTCCAGTAACAGTTTGAATTTTTGCGTTTCACTCTGTTTTCTCCTATATTGATAGATGTATTTGGAACTCTAAATCAAACACGGTTTGTGCTAGCTTCTTGAAACTTGACACAGTAAAGCAGTTTCACATTGTAACTCTATGTTTTGTTTCCTTTTCATGTAGCATTAAGCAGTTACTGGCGAGAAACACTTTCATTGAAAGGGGTTGCAAGCTTCCAAAAATTACGAGTCTCCAGAAATCTCAGCAAATATTTTTTCACCCAAACTGGATGATACTTTCAGGTAATGATCAGTACACTAAGCCCACTTGGTTCTCCAAATTTCATTCTTCTATGTTGAAGCGTTCGTTTCCAGTAACAGTTTCCATTCTGGCATTTCACTCTGTTTTCTCCTATATTGATAGATGTATTTGGAACTCTAAATCAAACACGGTTTGTGCTAGCTTCTTGAAACTTGACACAGTAAAGCAGTTTCACATTCTAACTCTATGTTTTGTTTCCTTTTCATGTAGCCCTAAGCAGTGACTGGCGAGAAACACTTTCATTGAAAGGGGTTGCAAGCTTCCAAAAATTACGAGTCTTCAGATATCTCAGCAAATATTTTTTCACCCAAACTAGATGATACTTTCAGGTAATGATCAGTACACTAAGCCCTCTTGGTTCCCCAAATTTCGTTCTTCTATGTTGAAGCGTTCGTTTACACTAACAGTTTCCACTCTGGCATTTCACTCTGTTTTCTCCTATATTGATAGATGTATTTGGAACTCTAAATCAAACACGGTTTGTGCTAGCTTCTTGAAACTTGACACAGTAAAGCAGTTTCACATTGTAACTCTATGTTTTGTTTCCTTTTCATGTAGCTTTAAGCAGTGACTGGCGAGAAACACTTTCATTGAAAGGGGTTGCAAGCTTCCAAAAATTACGAGTCTCAAGAAATCTCAGCAAATATTTTTTCACCCAAACTGGATGATACTTTCAGGTAATGATCAGTACACTAAGCCCACTTGGTTCCCCAAATTTCGTTCTTCTATGTTGAAGCGTTCGTTTCCAGTAACAGTTAGAATTTTGGCGTTTCACTCTGTTTTCTCCTATATTGATAGATGTATTTGGAACTCTAAATCAAACACGGTTTGTGCTAGCTTCTTGAAACTTGACACAGTAAAGCAGTTTCACATTCTATCTCTAAGTTTTGTTTCCTTTTCATGTAGCCCTAAGCAGAGACTGGCGAGAAACACTTTCATTGAAAGGGGTTGCAAGCTTCCAAAAATTACGAGTCTCCAGAAATCTCAGCAAATATTTTTTCACCCAAACTGGATGATACTTTCAGGTAATGATCAGTACACTAAGCCCACTTGGTTCTCCAAATTTCGTTCTTCTATGTTGAATCGTTCGTTTCCAGTAACAGTTTGAATTTTTGCGTTTCACTCTGTTTTCTCCTATATTGATAGATGTATTTGGAACTCTAAATCAAACACGGTTTGTGCTAGCTTCTTGAAACTTGACACAGTAAAGCAGTTTCACATTCTAACTCTATGTTTTGTTTCCTTTCTTGTAGCCCTAAGCAGTGACGGGCGAGAAACACTTTTATTGAAAGGGGTTGCAAGCTTCCAAAAATTACCAGTCTCCAGAAATCTCAGCAAATATATTTTCACCCAAACTGGATGATACTTTCAGGTAATGATCAGTACACTGGGCCCACTTGGTT
Source organism: Spermophilus citellus (assembly GCF_964194105.1). Lineage (NCBI taxonomy): Eukaryota > Metazoa > Chordata > Mammalia > Rodentia > Sciuridae > Spermophilus > Spermophilus citellus. Next base: position 83,351,295 of record NC_138185.1, on the reverse strand, counting down.
CTCCATATTTCGTTCTTCTATGTTGAAGCGTTCGTTTACACTAACAGTTTCCACTCTGGCATTTCACTCTGTTTTCTCCTATATTGATAGATGTATTTGGAACTCTAAATCAAACACGGTTTGTGCTAGCTTCTTGAAACTTGACACAGTAAAGCAGTTTCACATTCTAATTCTATGTTTTGTTTGTTTTTCATGTAGCCCTAAGCAGTGACTGGCGAGAAACACTTTCATTGAAAGGGGTTGCAAGCTTCCAAAAATTACGAGTCTCCAGAAATCTCAGCAACTATTTTTTCACCCAAACTGCATGATACTTTCAGGTAATGATCAGTACACTAAACCCACTTGGTTCCCCAAATTTCGTTCTTCTATGTTGAAGCGTTCGTTTCCAGTAACAGTTTGAATTTTTGCGTTTCACTCTGTTTTCTCCTATATTGATAGATGTATTTGGAACTCTAAATCAAACACGGTTTGTGCTAGCTTCTTGAAACTTGACACAGTAAAGCAGTTTCACATTCTAACTCTATGTTTTGTTTCCTTTTCATGTAGCCCTAAGCAGTGACTGGCGAGAAACACTTTCATTGAAAGGGGTTGCAAGCTTCCAAAAATTACGAGTCTTCAGAAATCTCAGCAAATATTTTTTCACCCAAACTAGATGATACTTTCAGGTAATGATCAGTACACTAAGCCCTCTTGGTTCCCCAAATTTCGTTCTTCTATGTTGAAGCGTTCGTTTACACTAACAGTTTCCACTCTGGCATTTCACTCTGTTTTCTCCTATATTGATAGATATATTTGGAACTCAAAATCAAACACGGTTTGTGCTAGCTTCTTGAAACTTGACACAGTAAAGCAGTTTCACATTGTAACTCTATGTTTTGTTTCCTTTTCATGTAGCTTTAAGCAGTGACTGGCGAGAAACACTTTCATTGAAAGGGGTTGCAAGCTTCCAAAAATTACGAGTCTCCAGAAATCTCAGCAAATATTTTTTCACCCAAACTGGATGATACTTTCAGGTAATGATCAGTACACTAAGCCCACTTGGTTCTCCAAATTTCATTCTTCTATGTTGAAGCGTTCGTTTCCAGTAACAGTTTCCATTCTGGCATTTCACTCTGTTTTCTCCTATATTGATAGATGTATTTGGAACTCTAAATCAAACACGGTTTGGGCTAGCTTCTTGAAACTTGACACAGTAAAGCAGTTTCACATTCTAACTCTATGTTTTGTTTCCTTTTCATGTAGCCCTAAGCAGTGACTGGCGAGAAACACTTTCATTGAAAGGGGTTGCAAGCTTCCAAAAATTACGAGTCTCCAGAAATCTCAGCAAATATTTTTTCACCCAAACTGGATGATACTTTCAGGTAATGATCAGAACACTAAGCCCACTTGGTTCTCCAAATTTCGTTCTTCTATGTTGAAGCGTTCGTTTCCAGTAACAGTTTCCATTCTGGCATTTCACTCTGTTTTCTCCTATATTGATAGATGTATTTGGAACTCTAAATCAAACACGGTTTGTGCTAGCTTCTTGAAACTTGACACAGTAAAGCAGTTTCACATTCTAACTCTATGTTTTGTTTCCTTTTCATGTAGCCCTAAGCAGTGACTGGCGAGAAACACTTTCATTGAAAGGGGTTGCAAGCTTCCAAAAATTACGAGTCTTCAGAAATCTCAGCAAATATTTTTTCACCCAAACTAGATGATACTTTCAGGTAATGATCAGTACACTAAGCCCTCTTGGTTCCCCAAATTTCGTTCTTCTATGTTGAAGCGTTCGTTTACACTAACAGTTTCCACTCTGGCATTTCACTCTGTTTTCTCCTATATTGATAGATGTATTTGGAACTCTAAATCAAACACGGTTTGTGCTAGCTTCTTGAAACTTGACACAGTAAAGCAGTTTCACATTGTAACTCTATGTTTTGTTTCCTTTTCATGTAGCTTTAAGCAGTGACTGGCGAGAAACACTTTCATTGAAAGGGGTTGCAAGCTTCCAAAAATTACGAGTCTCAAGAAATCTCAGCAAATATTTTTTCACCCAAACTGGATGATACTTTCAGGTAATGATCAGTACACTAAGCCCACTTGGTTCCCCAAATTTCGTTCTTCTATGTTGAAGCGTTCGTTTCCAGTAACAGTTAGAATTTTGGCGTTTCACTCTGTTTTCTCCTATATTGATAGATGTATTTGGAACTCTAAATCAAACACGGTTTGTGCTAGCTTCTTGAAACTTGACACAGTAAAGCAGTTTCACATTCTATCTCTAAGTTTTGTTTCCTTTTCATGTAGCCCTAAGCAGAGACTGGCGAGAAACACTTTCATTGAAAGGGGTTGCAAGCTTCCAAAAATTACGAGTCTCCAGAAATCTCAGCAAATATTTTTTCACCCAAACTGGATGATACTTTCAGGTAATGATCAGTACACTAAGCCCACTTGGTTCTCCAAATTTCGTTCTTCTATGTTGAATCGTTCGTTTCCAGTAACAGTTTGAATTTTTGCGTTTCACTCTGTTTTCTCCTATATTGATAGATGTATTTGGAACTCTAAATCAAACACGGTTTGTGCTAGCTTCTTGAAACTTGACACAGTAAAGCAGTTTCACATTCTAACTCTATGTTTTGTTTCCTTTCTTGTAGCCCTAAGCAGTGACGGGCGAGAAACACTTTTATTGAAAGGGGTTGCAAGCTTCCAAAAATTACCAGTCTCCAGAAATCTCAGCAAATATATTTTCACCCAAACTGGATGATACTTTCAGGTAATGATCAGTACACTGGGCCCACTTGGTTCTCCATATTTCGTTCTTCTATGTTGAAGCGTTCGTTTACACTAACAGTTTCCACTCTGGCATTTCACTCTGTTTTCTCCTATATTGATAGATGTATTTGGAACTCTAAATCAAACACGGTTTGTGCTAGCTTCTTGAAACTTGACACAGTAAAGCAGTTTCACATTCTAATTCTATGTTTTGTTTGTTTTTCATGTAGCCCTAAGCAGTGACTGGCGAGAAACACTTTCATTGAAAGGGGTTGCAAGCTTCCAAAAATTACGAGTCTCCAGAAATCTCAGCAACTATTTTTTCACCCAAACTGCATGATACTTTCAGGTAATGATCAGTACACTAAACCCACTTGGTTCCCCAAATTTCGTTCTTCTATGTTGAAGCGTTCGTTTCCAGTAACAGTTTGAATTTTTGCGTTTCACTCTGTTTTCTCCTATATTGATAGATGTATTTGGAACTCTAAATCAAACACGGTTTGTGCTAGCTTCTTGAAACTTGACACAGTAAAGCAGTTTCACATTCTAACTCTATGTTTTGTTTCCTTTTCATGTAGCCCTAAGCAGTGACGGGCGAGAAACACTTTCATTGAAAGGGGTTGCAAGCTTCCAAAAATTACGAGTCTTCAGAAATCTCAGCAAATATTTTTTCACCCAAACTAGATGATACTTTCAGGTAATGATCAGTACACTAAGCCCTCTTGGTTCCCCAAATTTCGTTCTTCTATGTTGAAGCGTTCGTTTACACTAACAGTTTCCACTCTGGCATTTCACTCTGTTTTCTCCTATATTGATAGATGTATTTGGAACTCAAAATCAAACACGGTTTGTGCTAGCTTCTTGAAACTTGACACAGTAAAGCAGTTTCACATTGTAACTCTATGTTTTGTTTCCTTTTCATGTAGCTTTAAGCAGTGACTGGCGAGAAACACTTTCATTGAAAGGGGTTGCAAGCTTCCAAAAATTACGAGTCTCCAGAAATCTCAGCAAATATTTTTTCACCCAAACTGGATGATACTTTCAGGTAATGATCAGTACACTAAGCCCACTTGGTTCTCCAAATTTCATTCTTCTATGTTGAAGCGTTCGTTTCCAGTAACAGTTTCCATTCTGGCATTTCACTCTGTTTTCTCCTATATTGATAGATGTATTTGGAACTCTAAATCAAACACGGTTTGGGCTAGCTTCTTGAAACTTGACACAGTAAAGCAGTTTCACATTCTAACTCTATGTTTTGTTTCCTTTTCATGTAGCCCTAAGCAGTGACTGGCGAGAAACACTTTCATTGAAAGGGGTTGCAAGCTTCCAAAAATTACGAGTCTCCAGAAATCTCAGCAAATATTTTTTCACCCAAACTGGATGATACTTTCAGGTAATGATCAGAACACTAAGCCCACTTGGTTCTCCAAATTTCGTTCTTCTATGTTGAAGCGTTCGTTTCCAGTAACAGTTTCCATTCTGGCATTTCACTCTGTTTTCTCCTATATTGATAGATGTATTTGGAACTCTAAATCAAACACGGTTTGTGCTAGCTTCTTGAAACTTGACACAGTAAAGCAGTTTCACATTCTAACTCTATGTTTTGTTTCCTTTTCTTGTAGCCCTAAGCAGTGACGGGCGAGAAACACTTTCATTGAAAGGGGTTGCAAGCTTCCAAAAATTACTAGTCTCCAGAAATCTCAGCAAATATATTTTCACCCAAACTGGATGATACTTTCAGGTAATGATCAGTACACTTGGCCCACTTGGTTCTCCATATTTCGTTCTTCTATGTTGAAGCGTTCGTTTACACTAACAGTTTCCACTCTGGCATTTCACTCTGTTTTCTCCTATATTGATAGATGTATTTGGAACTCTAAATCAAACACGGTTTGTGCTAGCTTCTTGAAACTTGACACAGTAAAGCAGTTTCACATTCTAACTCTATGTTTTGTTTCTTTTTCATGTAGCCCTAAGCAGTGACTGGCGAGAAACACTTTCATTGAAAGGGGTTGCAAGCTTCCAAAAATTACGAGTCTCCAGAAATATCAGCAAATATTTTTTCACCAAAACTGCATGATACTTTCAGGTAATGATCAGTACACTACGCCCACTTGGTTCCCCAAATTTCGTTCTTCTATGTTGAAGCGTTCGTTTCCAGTAACAGTTTGAATTTTTGCGTTTCACTCTGTTTTCTCCTATATTGATAGATGTATTTGGAACTCTAAATCAAACACGGTTTGTGCTAGCTTCTTGAAAGTTGACACAGTAAAGCAGTTTCACATTCTAACTCTATGTTTTGTTTCCTTTTCTTGTAGCCCTAAGCAGTGACGGGCGAGAAACACTTTCATTGAAAGGGGTTGCAAGCTTCCAAAAATTACTAGTCTCCAGAAATCTCAGCAAATATATTTTCACCCAAACTGGATGATACTTTCAGGTAATGATCAGTACACTTGGCCCACTTGGTTCTCCATATTTCGTTCTTCTATGTTGAAGCGTTCGTTTACACTAACAGTTTCCACTCTGGCATTTCACTCTGTTTTCTCCTATATTGATAGATGTATTTGGAACTCTAAATCAAACACGGTTTGTGCTAGCTTCTTGAAACTTGACACAGTAAAGCAGTTTCACATTCTAACTCTATGTTTTGTTTCCTTTTCATGTAGCCCTAAGCAGTGACTGGCGAGAAACACTTTCATTGAAAGGGGTTGCAAGCTTCCAAAAATTACGAGTCTCCAGAAATCTCAGCAAATATTTTTTCACCCAAACTGGATGATACTTTCAGGTAATGATCAGTACACTAAGCCCACTTGGTTCTCCAAATTTCATTCTTCTATGTTGAAGCGTTCGTTTCCAGTAACAGTTTCCATTCTGGCATTTCACTCTGTTTTCTCCTATATTGATAGATGTATTTGGAACTCTAAATCAAACACGGTTTGTGCTAGCTTCTTGAAACTTGACACAGTAAAGCAGTTTCACATTCTAACTCTATGTTTTGTTTCCTTTTCATGTAGCCCTAAGCAGTGACTGGCGAGAAACACTTTCATTGAAAGGGGTTGCAAGCTTCCAAAAATTACGAGTCTCCAGAAATCTCAGCAAATATTTTTTCACCCAAACTGGATGATACTTTCAGGTAATGATCAGAACACTAAGCCCACTTGGTTCTCCAAATTTCGTTCTTCTATGTTGAAGCGTTCGTTTCCAGTAACAGTTTCCATTCTGGCATTTCACTCTGTTTTCTCCTATATTGATAGATGTATTTGGAACTCTAAATCAAACACAGTTTGTGCTAGCTTCTTGAAACTTGACACAGTAAAGCAGTTTCACATTCTAACTCTATGTTTTGTTTCCTTTTCTTGTAGCCCTAAGCAGTGACGGGCGAGAAACACTTTCATTGAAAGGGGTTGCAAGCTTCCAAAAATTACTAGTCTCCAGAAATCTCAGCAAATATATTTTCACCCAAACTGGATGATACTTTCAGGTAATGATCAGTACACTTGGCCCACTTGGTTCTCCATATTTCGTTCTTCTATGTTGAAGCGTTCGTTTACACTAACAGTTTCCACTCTGGCATTTCACTCTGTTTTCTCCTATATTGATAGATGTATTTGGAACTCTAAATCAAACACGGTTTGTGCTAGCTTCTTGAAACTTGACACAGTAAAGCAGTTTCACATTCTAACTCTATGTTTTGTTTCTTTTTCATGTAGCCCTAAGCAGTGACTGGCGAGAAACACTTTCATTGAAAGGGGTTGCAAGCTTCCAAAAATTACGAGTCTCCAGAAATATCAGCAAATATTTTTTCACCCAAACTGCATGATACTTTCAGGTAATGATCAGTACACTACGCCCACTTGGTTCCCCAAATTTCGTTCTTCTATGTTGAAGCGTTCGTTTCCAGTAACAGTTTGAATTTTTGCGTTTCACTCTGTTTTCTCCTATATTGATAGATGTATTTGGAACTCTAAATCAAACACGGTTTGTGCTAGCTTCTTGAAACTTGACAGAGTAATGCAGTTTCACATTGTAACTCTATGTTTTGTTTCCTTTTCATGTAGCTTTAAGCAGTGACTGGCGAGAAACACTTTCATTGAAAGGGGTTGCAAGCTTCCAAAAATTACGTGTCTCCAGAAATCTCAGCAAATATTTTTTCACCCAAACTGGATGATACTTTCAGGTAATGATCAGTACACTAAGCCCACTTGGTTCTCCAAATTTCATTCTTCTATGTTGAAGCGTTCGTTTCCAGTAACAGTTTGAATTTTTGCGTTTCACTCTGTTTTCTCCTATATTGATAGATGTATTTGGAACTCTAAATCAAACACGGTTTGTGCTAGCTTCTTGAAACTTGACACAGTAAAGCAGTTTCAAATTCTAACTCTATGTTTTGTTTCCTTTTCATGTAGCCCTAAGCAGTGACTGGCGAGAAACACTTTCATTGAAAGGGGTTGCAAGCTTCCAAAAATTACGAGTCTTCAGAAATCTCAGCAAATATTTTTTCACCCAAACTAGATGATACTTTCAGGTAATGATCAGTACACTAAGCCCTCTTGGTTCCCCAAATTTCGTTCTTCCATGTTGAAGCGTTCGTTTCCACTAACAGTTTCCACTCTGGCATTTCACTCTGTTTTCTCCTATATTGATAGATGTATTTGGAACTCTAAATCAAACACGGTTTGTGCTAGCTTCTTGAAACTTGACACAGTAAAGCAGTTTCACATTGTAACACTATGTTTTGTTTCCTTTTCATGTAGCTTTAAGCAGTGACTGGCGAGAAACACTTTCATTGAAAGGGGTTGCAAGCTTCCAAAAATTACGAGTCTCCAGAAATATCAGCAAATATTTTTTCACCCAAACTGGATGATACTTTCAGGTAATGATCAGTACACTAAGCCCACTTGGTTCTCCAAATTTCATTCTTCTATGTTGAAGCGTTCGTTTCCAGTAACAGTTTCCATTCTGGCATTTCACTCTGTTTTCTCCTATATTGATAGATGTATTTGGAACTCTAAATCAAACACGGTTTGTGCTAGCTTCTTGAAACTTGACACAGTAAAGCAGTTTCACATTCTAACTCTATGTTTTGTTTCCTTTTCATGTAGCCCTAAGCAGTGACTGGCGAGAAACACTTTCATTGAAAGGGGTTGCAAGCTTCCAAAAATTACGAGTCTCCAGAAATCTCAGCAAATATTTTTTCACCCAAACTGGATGATAGTTTCAGGTAATGATCAGTACACTAAGCCCACTTGGTTCTCCAAATTTCGTTCTTCTATGTTGAAGCGTTCGTTTCCAGTAACAGTTTCCATTCTGGCATTTCACTCTGTTTTCTCCTATATTGATAGATGTATTTGGAACTCTAAATCAAACACAGTTTGTGCTAGCTTCTTGAAACTTGACACAGTAAAGCAGTTTCACATTCTAACTCTATGTTTTGTTTCCTTTTCTTGTAGCCCTAAGCAGTGATGGGCGAGAAACACTTTCATTGAAAGGGGTTGCAAGCTTCCAAAAATTACTAGTCTCCAGAAATCTCAGCAAATATATTTTCACCCAAACTGGATGATACTTTCAGGTAATGATCAGTACACTTGGCCCACTTGGTTCTCCATATTTCGTTCTTCTATGTTGAAGCGTTCGTTTACACTAACAGTTTCCACTCTGGCATTTCACTCTGTTTTCTCCTATATTGATAGATGTATTTGGAACTCTAAATCAAACACGGTTTGTGCTAGCTTCTTGAAACTTGACACAGTAAAGCAGTTTCAGATTGTAACTCTATGTTTTGTTTGTTTTTCATGTAGCCCTAAGCAGTGACTGGCGAGAAACACTTTCATTGAAAGGGGTTGCAAGCTTCCAAAAATTACGAGTCTCCAGAAATCTCAGCAAATATTTTTTCACCCAAACTGCATGATACTTTCAGGTAATGATCAGTACACTTGGCCCACTTGGTTCTCCATATTTCGTTCTTCTATGTTGAAGCGTTCGTTTACACTAACAGTTTCCACTCTGGCATTTCACTCTGTTTTCTCCTATATTGATAGATGTATTTGGAACTCTAAATCAAACACGGTTTGTGCTAGCTTCTTGAAACTTGACACAGTAAAGCAGTTTCACATTCTAACTCTATGTTTTGTTTCCTTTTCATGTAGCCCTAAGCAGTGACTGGCGAGAAACACTTTCATTGAAAGGGGTTGCAAGCTTCCAAAAATTACGAGTCTTCAGAAATCTCAGCAAATATTTTTTCACCCAAACTAGATGATACTTTCAGGTAATGATCAGTACACTAAGCCCTCTTGGTTCCCCAAATTTCGTTCTTCTATGTTGAAGCGTTCGTTTACACTAACAGTTTCCACTCTGGCATTTCACTCTGTTTTCTCCTATATTGATAGATGTATTTGGAACTCTAAATCAAACACGGTTTGTGCTAGCTTCTTGAAACTTGACAGAGTAATGCAGTTTCACATTGTAACTCTATGTTTTGTTTCCTTTTCATGTAGCTTTAAGCAGTGACTGGCGAGAAACACTTTCATTGAAAGGGGTTGCAAGCTTCCAAAAATTACGTGTCTCCAGAAATCTCAGCAAATATTTTTTCACCCAAACTGGATGATACTTTCAGGTAATGATCAGTACACTAAGCCCACTTGGTTCTCCAAATTTCATTCTTCTATGTTGAAGCGTTCGTTTCCAGTAACAGTTTCCATTCTGGCATTTCACTCTGTTTTCTCGTATATTGATAGATGTATTTGGAACTCTAAATCAAACACGGTTTGTGCTAGCTTCTTGAAACTTGACACAGTAAAGCAGTTTCACATTCTAACTCTATGTTTTGTTTCCTTTTCATGTAGCCCTAAGCAGTGACTGGCGAGAAACACTTTCATTGAAAGGGGTTGCAAGCTTCCAAAAATTACGAGTCTTCAGAAATCTCAGCAAATATTTTTTCACCCAAACTAGATGATACTTTCAGGTAATGATCAGTACACTAAGCCCTCTTGGTTCCCCAAATTTCGTTCTTCTATGTTGAAGCGTTCGTTTACACTAACAGTTTCCACTCTGGCATTTCACTCTGTTTTCTCCTATATTGATAGATGTATTTGGAACTCTAAATCAAACACGGTTTGTGCTAGCTTCATGAAACTTGACACAGTAAAGCAGTTTCACATTGTAACTCTATGTTTTGTTTCCTTTTCATGTAGCCCTAAGCAGTGACTGGCGAGAAACACTTTCATTGAAAGGGGTTGCAAGCTTCCAAAAATTACGAGTCTCCAGAAATCTCAGCAAATATTTTTTCACCCAAACTGGATGATACTTTCAGGTAATGATCAGTACACTAAGCCCACTTGGTTCTCTAAATTTCGTTCTTCTATGTTGAAGCGTTCGTTTCCAGTAACAGTTTGAATTTTTGTGTTTCACTCTGTTTTCTCCTATATTGATAGATGTATTGGGAACTCTAAATCAAACACGGTTTGTGCTAGCTTCTTGAAACTTGACACAGTAAAGCAGTTTCACATTCTAACTCTATGTTTTGTTTCCTTTTCATGTAGCCCTAAGCAGTGACTGGCGAGAAACACTTTCATTGAAAGGGGTTGCAAGCTTCCAAAAATTACGAGTCTCCAGAAATCTCAGCAAATATTTTTTCACCCAAACTGGATGATACTTTCAGGTAATGATCAGTACACTAAGCCCACTTGGTTCTCCAAATTTCATTCTTCTATGTTGAAGCGTTCGTTTCCAGTAACAGTTTCCAGTCTGGCATTTCACTCTGTTTTCTCCTATATTGATAGATGTATTTGGAACTCTAAATCAAACACGGTTTGTGCTAGCTTCTTGAAACTTGACACAGTAAAGCAGTTTCACATTCTAACTCTATGTTTTGTTTCCTTTTCATGTAGCTTTAAGCAGTGACTGGCGAGAAACACTTTCATTGAAAGGGGTTGCAAGCTTCCAAAAATTACGAGTCTCCAGAAATCTCAGCAAATATTTTTTCACCCAAACTGGATGATACTTTCAGGTAATGATCAGTACACTAAGCCCACTTGGTTCCCCAAATTTCGTTCTTCTATGTTGAAGCGTTCGTTTCCAGTAACAGTTTGAATTTTGTCGTTTCACTCTGTTTTCTCCTATATTGATAGATGTATTTGGAACACTAAATCAAACACGGTTTGTGCTAGCTTCTTGAAACTTGACACAGTAAAGCAGTTTCACATTCTAACTCTATGTTTTGTTTCCTTTTCATGTAGCTTTAAGCAGTGACTGGCGAGAAACACCTTCATTGAAAGGGGTTGCAAGCTTCCAAAAATCACGAGTCTCCAGAAATCTCAGCAAATATTTTTTCACCCAAACTGGATGATACTTTCAGGTAATGATCAGTACACTTGGCCCACTTGGTTCTCCATATTTCGTTCTTCTATGTTGAAGCGTTCGTTTACAGTAACAGTTTCCACTCTGGCATTACACTCTGTTTTCTCCTATATTGATAGATGTATTTGGAACTCTAAATCAAACACGGTTTGTGCTAGCTTCTTGAAACTTGACACAGTAATGCAGTTTCACATTCTAACAACATGTTTTGTTTCCTTTTCATGTAGCCCTAAGCAGTGACTGGCGAGAAACACTTTCATTGAAAGGGGTTGCAAGCTTCCAAAAATTACGAGTCTCCAGAAATCTCAGCAAATATTTTTTCACCCAAACTGGATGATAGTTTCAGGTAATGATCAGAACACTAAGCCCACTTGGTTCTCCAAATTTCGTTCTTCTATGTTGAAGCGTTCGTTTCCAGTAACAGTTTCCATTCTGGCATTTCACTCTGTTTTCTCCTATATTGATAGATGTATTTGGAACTCTAAATCAAACACAGTTTGTGCTAGCTTCTTGAAACTTGACACAGTAAAGCAGTTTCACATTCTAACTCTATGTTTTGTTTCCTTTTCTTGTAGCCCTAAGCAGTGACGGGCGAGAAACACTTTCATTGAAAGGGGTTGCAAGCTTCCAAAAATTACTAGTGTCCAGAAATCTCAGCAAATATATTTTCACCCAAACTGGATGATACTTTCAGGTAATGATCAGTACACTTGGCCCACTTGGTTCTCCATATTTCGTTCTTCTATGTTGAAGCGTTCGTTTACACTAACAGTTTCCACTCTGGCATTTCACTCTGTTTTCTCCTATATTGATAGATGTATTTGGAACTCTAAATCAAACACGGTTTGTGCTAGCTTCTTGAAACTTGACACAGTAAAGAAGTTTCACATTCTAACTCTATGTTTTGTTTGTTTTTCATGTAGCCCTAAGCAGTGACTGGCGAGAAACACTTTCATTGAAAGGGGTTGCAAGCTTCCAAAAATTACGAGTCTCCAGAAATCTCAGCAAATATTTTTTCACCCAAACTGCATGATACTTTCAGGTAATGATCAGTACACTAAGCCCACTTGGTTCCCCAAATTTCGTTCTTCTATGTTGAAGCGTTCGTTTCCAGTAACAGTTTGAATTTTTGCGTTTCACTCTGTTTTCTCCTATATTGATAGATGTATTTGGAACTCTAAATCAAACACGGTTTGTGCTAGCTTCTTGAAACTTGACACAGTAAAGCAGTTTCATATTCTAACTCTATGTTTTGTTTCCTTTTCATGTAGCCCTAAGCAGTGACTGGCGAGAAACACTTTCATTGAAAGGGGTTGCAAGCTTCCAAAAATTACGAGTCTTCAGAAATCTCAGCAAATATTTTTTCACCCAAACTAGATGATACTTTCAGGTAATGATCAGTACACTAAGCCCTCTTGGTTCCCCAAATTTCGTTCTTCTATGTTGAAGCGTTCGTTTACACTAACAGTTTCCACTCTGGCATTTCACTCTGTTTTCTCCTATATTGATAGATGTATTTGGAACTCTAAATCAAACACGGTTTGTGCTAGCTTCTTGAAACTTGACACAGTAAAGCAGTTTCACATTCTAACTCTATGTTTTGTTTCCTTTTCATGTAGCTTTAAGCAGTGACTGGCGAGAAACACTTTCATTGAAAGAGGTTGCAAGCTTCCAAAAATTACGAGTCTCCAGAAATCTCAGCAAATATTTTTTCACCCAAACTGGATGATACTTTCAGGTAATGATCAGTACACTAAGCCCACTTGGTTCTCCAAATTTCATTCTTCTATGTTGAAGCGTTCGTTTCCAGTAACAGTTTCCATTCTGGCATTTCACTCTGTTTTCTCCTATATTGATAGATGTATTTGGAACTCTAAATCAAACACGGTTTGTGCTAGCTTCTTGAAACTTGACACAGTAAAGCAGTTTCACATTCTAACTCTATGTTTTGTTTCCTTTTCATGTAGCCCTAAGCAGTGACTGGCGAGAAACACTTTCATTGAAAGGGGTTGCAAGCTTCCAAAAATTACGAGTCTTCAGAAATCTCAGCAAATATTTTTTCACCCAAACTAGATGATACTTTCAGGTAATGATCAGTACACTAAGCCCTCTTGGTTCCCCAAATTTCATTCTTCTATGTTGAAGCGTTCGTTTACACTAACAGTTTCCACTCTGGCATTTCACTCTGTTTTCTCCTATATTGATAGATGTATTTGGAACTCTAAATCAAACACGGTTTGTGCTAGCTTCTTGAAACTTGACACAGTAAAGCAGTTTCACATTGTAACTCTGTGTTTTGTTTCCTTTTCATGTAGCCCTAAGCAGTGACTGGCGAGAAACACTTTCATTGAAAGGGGTTGCAAGCTTCCAAAAATTACGAGTCTCCAGAAATCTCAGCAAATATTTTTTCACCCAAACTGGATGATACTTTCAGGTAATGATCAGTACACTAAGCCCACTTGGTTCTCCAAATTTCGTTCTTCTATGTTGAAGCGTTCGTTTCCAGTAACAGTTTGAATTTTTGCGTTTCACTCTGTTTTCTCCTATATTGATAGATGTATTTGGAACTCTAAATCAAACACGGTTTGTGCTAGCTTCTTGAAACTTGACACAGTAAAGCAGTTTCACATTCTAACTCTATGTTTTGTTTCCTTTTCATGTAGCTTTAAGCAGTTACTGGCGAGAAACACTTTCATTGAAAGGGGTTGCAAGCTTCCAAAAATTACGAGTCTCCAGAAATATCAGCAAATATTTTTTCACCCAAACTGGATGATACTTTCAGGTAATGATCAGTACACTAAGCCCACTTGGTTCTCCAAATTTCATTCTTCTATGTTGAAGCGTTCGTTTCTAGTAACAATTTGAATTTTGTCGTTTCACTCTGTTTTCTCCTATATTGATAGATGTATTTGGAACTCTAAATCAAACACGGTTTGTGCTAGCTTCTTGAAACTTGACACAGTAAAGCAGTTTCACATTCTAACTCTATGTTTTGTTTCCTTTTCATGTAGCCCTAAGCAGTGACTGGCGAGAAACACTTTCATTGAAAGGGGTTGCAAGCTTCCAAAAATTACGAGTCTTCAGAAATCTCAGCAAATATTTTTTCACCCAAACTAGATGATACTTTCAGGTAATGATCAGTACACTAAGCCCTCTTGGTTCCCCAAATTTCGTTCTTCTATGTTGAAGCGTTCGTTTACACTAACAGTTTCCACTCTGGCATTTCACTCTGTTTTCTCCTATATTGATAGATGTATTTGGAACTCTAAATCAAACACGGTTTGTGCTAGCTTCTTGAAACTTGACACAGTAAAGCAGTTTCACATTGTAACTCTATGTTTTGTTTCCTCTTCATGTAGCTTTAAGCAGTGACTGGCGAGAAACACTTTCATTGAAAGGGGTTGCAAGCTTCCAAAAATTACGAGTCTCCAGAAATCTCAGCAAATATTTTTTCACCCAAACTGGATGATACTTTCAGGTAATGATCAGTACACTAAGCCCACTTGGTTCCCCAAATTTCGTTCTTCTATGTTGAAGCGTTCGTTTCCAGTAACATTTAGAATTTTTGCGTTTCACTCTGTTTTCTCCTATATTGATAGATGTATTTGGAACTCTAAATCAAACACGGTTTGTGCTAGCTTCTTGAAACTTGACACAGTAAAGCAGTTTCACATTCTAACTCTAAGTTTTGTTTCCTTTTCATGTAGCCCTAAGCAGAGATTGCGAGAAACACTTTAATTGAAAGGGGTTGCAAGCTTCCAAAAATTACGAGTCTCCAGAAATCTCAGCAAATATTTTTTCACCCAAACTGGATGATACTTTCAGGTAATGATCAGTACACTAAGCCGACTTGGTTCTCCAAATTTCCTTCTTCTATGTTGAAGCGTTCGTTTCCAGTAACAGTTTGAATTTTTGCGTTTCACTCTGTTTTCTCCTATATTGATAGATGTATTTGGAACTCTAAATCAAACACGGTTTGTGCTAGCTTCTTGAAACTTGACACAGTAAAGCAGTTTCACATTCTAACTCTATGTTTTGTTTCCTTTTCTTGTAGCCCTAAGCAGTGACGTGCGAGAAACACTTTTATTGAAAGGGGTTGCAAGCTTCCAAAAATTACTAGTCTCCAGAAATCTCAGCAAATATATTTTCACCCAAACTGGATGATACTTTCAGGTAATGATCAGTACACTTGGCCCACTTGGTTCTCCATATTTCGTTCTTCTATGTTGAAGCGTTCGTTTACACTAACAGTTTCCACTCTGGCATTTCACTCTGTTTTCTCCTATATTGATAGATGTATTTGGAACTCTAAATCAAACACGGTTTGTGCTAGCTTCTTGAAACTTGACACAGTAAAGCAGTTTCACATTCTAACTCTATGTTTTGTTTCCTTTTCATGTAGCTTTAAGCAGTGACTGGCGAGAAACACTTTCATTGAAAGAGGTTGCAAGCTTCCAAAAATTACGAGTCTCCAGAAATCTCAGCAAATATTTTTTCACCCAAACTGGATGATACTTTCAGGTAATGATCAGTACACTAAGCCCACTTGGTTCTCCAAATTTCATTCTTCTATGTTGAAGCGTTCGTTTCCAGTAACAGTTTCCATTCTGGCATTTCACTCTGTTTTCTCCTATATTGATAGATGTATTTGGAACTCTAAATCAAACACGGTTTGTGCTAGCTTCTTGAAACTTGACACAGTAAAGCAGTTTCACATTCTAACTCTATGTTTTGTTTCCTTTTCATGTAGCCCTAAGCAGTGACTGGCGAGAAACACTTTCATTGAAAGGGGTTGCAAGCTTCCAAAAATTACGAGTCTTCAGAAATCTCAGCAAATATTTTTTCACCCAAACTAGATGATACTTTCAGGTAATGATCAGTACACTAAGCCCTCTTGGTTCCCCAAATTTCATTCTTCTATGTTGAAGCGTTCGTTTACACTAACAGTTTCCACTCTGGCATTTCACTCTGTTTTCTCCTATATTGATAGATGTATTTGGAACTCTAAATCAAACACGGTTTGTGCTAGCTTCTTGAAACTTGACACAGTAAAGCAGTTTCACATTGTAACTCTGTGTTTTGTTTCCTTTTCATGTAGCCCTAAGCAGTGACTGGCGAGAAACACTTTCATTGAAAGGGGTTGCAAGCTTCCAAAAATTACGAGTCTCCAGAAATCTCAGCAAATATTTTTTCACCCAAACTGGATGATACTTTCAGGTAATGATCAGTACACTAAGCCCACTTGGTTCTCCAAATTTCGTTCTTCTATGTTGAAGCGTTCGTTTCCAGTAACAGTTTGAATTTTTGCGTTTCACTCTGTTTTCTCCTATATTGATAGATGTATTTGGAACTCTAAATCAAACACGGTTTGTGCTAGCTTCTTGAAACTTGACACAGTAAAGCAGTTTCACATTCTAACTCTATGTTTTGTTTCCTTTTCATGTAGCTTTAAGCAGTTACTGGCGAGAAACACTTTCATTGAAAGGGGTTGCAAGCTTCCAAAAATTACGAGTCTCCAGAAATATCAGCAAATATTTTTTCAACCAAACTGGATGATACTTTCAGGTAATGATCAGTACACTAAGCCCACTTGGTTCTCCAAATTTCATTCTTCTATGTTGAAGCGTTCGTTTCTAGTAACAATTTGAATTTTGTCGTTTCACTCTGTTTTCTCCTATATTGATAGATGTATTTGGAACTCTAAATCAAACACGGTTTGTGCTAGCTTCTTGAAACTTGACACAGTAAAGCAGTTTCACATTCTAACTCTATGTTTTGTTTCCTTTTCATGTAGCCCTAAGCAGTGACTGGCGAGAAACACTTTCATTGAAAGGGGTTGCAAGCTTCCAAAAATTACGAGTCTTCAGAAATCTCAGCAAATATTTTTTCACCCAAACTAGATGATACTTTCAGGTAATGATCAGTACACTAAGCCCTCTTGGTTCCCCAAATTTCGTTCTTCTATGTTGAAGCGTTCGTTTACACTAACAGTTTCCACTCTGGCATTTCACTCTGTTTTCTCCTATATTGATAGATGTATTTGGAACTCTAAATCAAACACGGTTTGTGCTAGCTTCTTGAAACTTGACACAGTAAAGCAGTTTCACATTGTAACTCTATGTTTTGTTTCCTCTTCATGTAGCTTTAAGCAGTGACTGGCGAGAAACACTTTCATTGAAAGGGGTTGCAAGCTTCCAAAAATTACGAGTCTCCAGAAATCTCAGCAAATATTTTTTCACCCAAACTGGATGATACTTTCAGGTAATGATCAGTACACTAAGCCCACTTGGTTCCCCAAATTTCGTTCTTCTATGTTGAAGCGTTCGTTTCCAGTAACATTTAGAATTTTTGCGTTTCACTCTGTTTTCTCCTATATTGATAGATGTATTTGGAACTCTAAATCAAACACGGTTTGTGCTAGCTTCTTGAAACTTGACACAGTAAAGCAGTTTCACATTCTAACTCTAAGTTTTGTTTCCTTTTCATGTAGCCCTAAGCAGAGATTGCGAGAAACACTTTAATTGAAAGGGGTTGCAAGCTTCCAAAAATTACGAGTCTCCAGAAATCTCAGCAAATATTTTTTCACCCAAACTGGATGATACTTTCAGGTAATGATCAGTACACTAAGCCGACTTGGTTCTCCAAATTTCCTTCTTCTATGTTGAAGCGTTCTTTTCCAGTAACAGTTTGAATTTTTGCGTTTCACTCTGTTTTCTCCTATATTGATAGATGTATTTGGAACTCTAAATCAAACACGGTTTGTGCTAGCTTCTTGAAACTTGACACAGTAAAGCAGTTTCACATTCTAACTCTATGTTTTGTTTCCTTTTCTTGTAGCCCTAAGCAGTGACGGGCGAGAAACACTTTTATTGAAAGGGGTTGCAAGCTTCCAAAAATTACTAGTCTCCAGAAATCTCAGCAAATATATTTTCACCCAAACTGGATGATACTTTCAGGTAATGATCAGTACACTTGGCCCACTTGGTTCTCCATATTTCGTTCTTCTATGTTGAAGCGTTCGTTTACAGTAACAGTTTCCACTCTGGCATTTCACTCTGTTTTCTCCTATATTGATAGATGTATTTGGAACTCTAAATCAAACACGGTTTGTGCTAGCTTCTTGAAACTTGACACAGTAAAGCAGTTTCACATTCTAACTCTATGTTTTGTTTCCTTTTCATGTAGCTTTAAGCAGTGACTGGCGAGAAACACTTTCATTGAAAGGGGGTGCAAGCTTCCAAAAATTACGAGTCTCCAGAAATCTCAGCAAATATTTTTTCACCCAAACTGGATGATACTTTCAGGTAATGATTAGTACACTAAGCCCACTTGGTTCTCCAAATTTCGTTCTTCTATGTTGAAGCGTTCGTTTCTAGTAACAATTTGAATTTTGTCGTTTCACTCTGTTTTCTCCTATATTGATAGATGTATTTGGAACTCTAAATCAAACACGGTTTGTGCTAGCTTCTTGAAACTTGACACAGTAAAGCAGTTTCACATTCTAACTCTATGTTTTGTTTCCTTTTCATGTAGCTTTAAGCAGTGACTGGCGAGAAACACCTTCATTGAAAGGGGTTGCAAGCTTCCAAAAATCACGAGTCTCCAGAAATCTCAGCAAATATTTTTTCACCCAAACTGGATGATACTTTCAGGTAATGATCAGTACACTTGGCCCACTTGGTTCTCCATATTTCGTTCTTCTATGTTGAAGCGTTCGTTTACAGTAACAGTTTCCACTCTGGCATTACACTCTGTTTTCTCCTATATTGATAGATGTATTTGGAACTCTAAATCAAACACGGTTTGTGCTAGCTTCTTGAAACTTGACACAGTAATGCAGTTTCACATTCTAACAACATGTTTTGTTTCCTTTTCATGTAGCCCTAAGCAGTGACTGGCGAGAAACACTTTCATTGAAAGGGGTTGCAAGCTTCCAAAAATTACGAGTCTCCAGAAATTTCAGCAAATATTTTTTCACCCAAACTGGATGATAGTTTCAGGTAATGATCAGAACACTAAGCCCACTTGGTTCTCCAAATTTCGTTCTTCTATGTTGAAGCGTTCGTTTCCAGTAACAGTTTCCATTCTGGCATTTCACTCTGTTTTCTCCTATATTGATAGATGTATTTGGAACTCTAAATCAAACACAGTTTGTGCTAGCTTCTTGAAACTTGACACAGTAAAGCAGTTTCACATTCTAACTCTATGTTTTGTTTCCTTTTCTTGTAGCCCTAAGCAGTGACGGGCGAGAAACACTTTCATTGAAAGGGGTTGCAAGCTTCCAAAAATTACTAGTCTCCAGAAATCTCAGCAAATATATTTTCACCCAAACTGGATGATACTTTCAGGTAATGATCAGTACACTTGGCCCACTTGGTTCTCCATATTTCGTTCTTCTATGTTGAAGCGTTCGTTTACACTAACAGTTTCCACTCTGGCATTTCACTCTGTTTTCTCCTATATTGATAGATGTATTTGGAACTCTAAATCAAACACGGTTTGTGCTAGCTTCTTGAAACTTGACACAGTAAAGCAGTTTCACATTGTAACTCTATGTTTTGTTTCCTTTTCATGTAGCCCTAAGCAGTGACTGGCGAGAAACACTTTCATTGAAAGGGGTTGCAAGCTTCCAAAAATTACGAGTCTTCAGAAATCTCAGCAAATATTTTTTCACCCAAACTAGATGATACTTTCAGGTAATGATCAGTACACTAAGCCCTCTTGGTTCCCCAAATTTCGTTCTTCTATGTTGAAGCGTTCGTTTACACTAACAGTTTCCACTCTGGCATTTCACTCTGTTTTCTCCTATATTGATAGATGTATTTGGAACTCTAAATCAAACACGGTTTGTGCTAGCTTCTTGAAACTTGACAGAGTAATGCAGTTTCACATTGTAACTCTATGTTTTGTTTCCTTTTCATGTAGCTTTAAGCAGTGACTGGCGAGAAACACTTTCATTGAAAGGGGTTGCAAGCTTCCAAAAATTACGTGTCTCCAGAAATCTCAGCAAATATTTTTTCACCCAAACTGGATGATACTTTCAGGTAATGATCAGTACACTAAGCCCACTTGGTTCTCCAAATTTCATTCTTCTATGTTGAAGCGTTCGTTTCCAGTAACAGTTTCCATTCTGGCATTTCACTCTGTTTTCTCGTATATTGATAGATGTATTTGGAACTCTAAATCAAACACGGTTTGTGCTAGCTTCTTGAAACTTGACACAGTAAAGCAGTTTCACATTCTAACTCTATGTTTTGTTTCCTTTTCATGTAGCCCTAAGCAGTGACTGGCGAGAAACACTTTCATTGAAAGGGGTTGCAAGCTTCCAAAAATTACGAGTCTTCAGAAATCTCAGCAAATATTTTTTCACCCAAACTAGATGATACTTTCAGGTAATGATCAGTACACTAAGCCCTCTTGGTTCCCCAAATTTCGTTCTTCTATGTTGAAGCGTTCGTTTACACTAACAGTTTCCACTCTGGCATTTCACTCTGTTTTCTCCTATATTGATAGATGTATTTGGAACTCTAAATCAAACACGGTTTGTGCTAGCTTCATGAAACTTGACACAGTAAAGCAGTTTCACATTGTAACTCTATGTTTTGTTTCCTTTTCATGTAGCCCTAAGCAGTGACTGGCGAGAAACACTTTCATTGAAAGGGGTTGCAAGCTTCCAAAAATTACGAGTCTCCAGAAATCTCAGCAAATATTTTTTCACCCAAACTGGATGATACTTTCAGGTAATGATCAGTACACTAAGCCCACTTGGTTCTCTAAATTTCGTTCTTCTATGTTGAAGCGTTCGTTTCCAGTAACAGTTTGAATTTTTGTGTTTCACTCTGTTTTCTCCTATATTGATAGATGTATTGGGAACTCTAAATCAAACACGGTTTGTGCTAGCTTCTTGAAACTTGACACAGTAAAGCAGTTTCACATTCTAACTCTATGTTTTGTTTCCTTTTCATGTAGCCCTAAGCAGTGACTGGCGAGAAACACTTTCATTGAAAGGGGTTGCAAGCTTCCAAAAATTACGAGTCTCCAGAAATCTCAGCAAATATTTTTTCACCCAAACTGGATGATACTTTCAGGTAATGATCAGTACACTAAGCCCACTTGGTTCTCCAAATTTCATTCTTCTATGTTGAAGCGTTCGTTTCCAGTAACAGTTTCCATTCTGGCATTTCACTCTGTTTTCTCCTATATTGATAGATGTATTTGGAACTCTAAATCAAACACGGTTTGTGCTAGCTTCTTGAAACTTGACACAGTAAAGCAGTTTCACATTCTAACTCTATGTTTTGTTTCCTTTTCATGTAGCTTTAAGCAGTGACTGGCGAGAAACACTTTCATTGAAAGGGGTTGCAAGCTTCCAAAAATTACGAGTCTCCAGAAATCTCAGCAAATATTTTTTCACCCAAACTGGATGATACTTTCAGGTAATGATCAGTACACTAAGCCCACTTGGTTCCCCAAATTTCGTTCTTCTATGTTGAAGCGTTCGTTTCCAGTAACAGTTTGAATTTTGTCGTTTCACTCTGTTTTCTCCTATATTGATAGATGTATTTGGAACACTAAATCAAACACGGTTTGTGCTAGCTTCTTGAAACTTGACACAGTAAAGCAGTTTCACATTCTAACTCTATGTTTTGTTTCCTTTTCATGTAGCTTTAAGCAGTGACTGGCGAGAAACACCTTCATTGAAAGGGGTTGCAAGCTTCCAAAAATCACGAGTCTCCAGAAATCTCAGCAAATATTTTTTCACCCAAACTGGATGATACTTTCAGGTAATGATCAGTACACTTGGCCCACTTGGTTCTCCATATTTCGTTCTTCTATGTTGAAGCGTTCGTTTACAGTAACAGTTTCCACTCTGGCATTACACTCTGTTTTCTCCTATATTGATAGATGTATTTGGAACTCTAAATCAAACACGGTTTGTGCTAGCTTCTTCAAACTTGACACAGTAATGCAGTTTCACATTCTAACAACATGTTTTGTTTCCTTTTCATGTAGCCCTAAGCAGTGACTGGCGAGAAACACTTTCATTGAAAGGGGTTGCAAGCTTCCAAAAATTACGAGTCTCCAGAAATCTCAGCAAATATTTTTTCACCCAAACTGGATGATAGTTTCAGGTAATGATCAGAACACTAAGCCCACTTGGTTCTCCAAATTTCGTTCTTCTATGTTGAAGCGTTCGTTTCCAGTAACAGTTTCCATTCTGGCATTTCACTCTGTTTTCTCCTATATTGATAGATGTATTTGGAACTCTAAATCAAACACAGTTTGTGCTAGCTTCTTGAAACTTGACACAGTAAAGCAGTTTCACATTCTAACTCTATGTTTTGTTTCCTTTTCTTGTAGCCCTAAGCAGTGACGGGCGAGAAACACTTTCATTGAAAGGGGTTGCAAGCTTCCAAAAATTACTAGTGTCCAGAAATCTCAGCAAATATATTTTCACCCAAACTGGATGATACTTTCAGGTAATGATCAGTACACTTGGCCCACTTGGTTCTCCATATTTCGTTCTTCTATGTTGAAGCGTTCGTTTACACTAACAGTTTCCACTCTGGCATTTCACTCTGTTTTCTCCTATATTGATAGATGTATTTGGAACTCTAAATCAAACACGGTTTGTGCTAGCTTCTTGAAACTTGACACAGTAAAGAAGTTTCACATTCTAACTCTATGTTTTGTTTGTTTTTCATGTAGCCCTAAGCAGTGACTGGCGAGAAACACTTTCATTGAAAGGGGTTGCAAGCTTCCAAAAATTACGAGTCTCCAGAAATCTCAGCAAATATTTTTTCACCCAAACTGCATGATACTTTCAGGTAATGATCAGTACACTAAGCCCACTTGGTTCCCCAAATTTCGTTCTTCTATGTTGAAGCATTCGTTTCCAGTAACAGTTTGAATTTTTGCGTTTCACTCTGTTTTCTCCTATATTGATAGATGTATTTGGAACTCTAAATCAAACACGGTTTGTGCTAGCTTCTTGAAACTTGACACAGTAAAGCAGTTTCATATTCTAACTCTATGTTTTGTTTCCTTTTCATGTAGCCCTAAGCAGTGACTGGCGAGAAACACTTTCATTGAAAGGGGTTGCAAGCTTCCAAAAATTACGAGTCTTCAGAAATCTCAGCAAATATTTTTTCACCCAAACTAGATGATACTTTCAGGTAATGATCAGTACACTAAGCCCTCTTGGTTCCCCAAATTTCGTTCTTCTATGTTGAAGCGTTCGTTTACACTAACAGTTTCCACTCTGGCATTTCACTCTGTTTTCTCCTATATTGATAGATGTATTTGGAACTCTAAATCAAACACGGTTTGTGCTAGCTTCTTGAAACTTGACACAGTAAAGCAGTTTCACATTCTAACTCTATGTTTTGTTTCCTTTTCATGTAGCTTTAAGCAGTGACTGGCGAGAAACACTTTCATTGAAAGGGGTTGCAAGCTTCCAAAAATTACGAGTCTCCAGAAATCTCAGCAAATATTTTTTCACCCAAACTGGATGATACTTTCAGGTAATGATCAGTACACTAAGCCCACTTGGTTCTCCAAATTTCATTCTTCTATGTTGAAGCGTTCGTTTCCAGTAACAGTTTCCATTCTGGCATTTCACTCTGTTTTCTCCTATATTGATAGATGTATTTGGAACTCTAAATCAAACACGGTTTGTGCTAGCTTCTTGAAACTTGACACAGTAAAGCAGTTTCACATTCTAACTCTATGTTTTGTTTCCTTTTCATGTAGCCCTAAGCAGTGACTGGCGAGAAACACTTTCATTGAAAGGGGTTGCAAGCTTCCAAAAATTACGAGTCTTCAGAAATCTCAGCAAATATTTTTTCACCCAAACTAGATGATACTTTCAGGTAATGATCAGTACACTAAGCCCTCTTGGTTCCCCAAATTTCATTCTTCTATGTTGAAGCGTTCGTTTACACTAACAGTTTCCACTCTGGCATTTCACTCTGTTTTCTCCTATATTGATAGATGTATTTGGAACTCTAAATCAAACACGGTTTGTGCTAGCTTCTTGAAACTTGACACAGTAAAGCAGTTTCACATTGTAACTCTGTGTTTTGTTTCCTTTTCATGTAGCCCTAAGCAGTGACTGGCGAGAAACACTTTCATTGAAAGGGGTTGCAAGCTTCCAAAAATTACGAGTCTCCAGAAATCTCAGCAAATATTTTTTCACCCAAACTGGATGATACTTTCAGGTAATGATCAGTACACTAAGCCCACTTGGTTCTCCAAATTTCGTTTTTCTATGTTGAAGCGTTCGTTTCCAGTAACAGTTTGAATTTTTGCGTTTCACTCTGTTTTCTCCTATATTGATAGATGTATTTGGAACTCTAAATCAAACACGGTTTGTGCTAGCTTCTTGAAACTTGACACAGTAAAGCAGTTTCACATTCTAACTCTATGTTTTGTTTCCTTTTCATGTAGCTTTAAGCAGTTACTGGCGAGAAACACTTTCATTGAAAGGGGTTGCAAGCTTCCAAAAATTACGAGTCTCCAGAAATATCAGCAAATATTTTTTCACCCAAACTGGATGATACTTTCAGGTAATGATCAGTACACTAAGCCCACTTGGTTCTCCAAATTTCATTCTTCTATGTTGAAGCGTTCGTTTCTAGTAACAATTTGAATTTTGTCGTTTCACTCTGTTTTCTCCTATATTGATAGATGTATTTGGAACTCTAAATCAAACACGGTTTGTGCTAGCTTCTTGAAACTTGACACAGTAAAGCAGTTTCACATTCTAACTCTATGTTTTGTTTCCTTTTCATGTAGCCCTAAGCAGTGACTGGCGAGAAACACTTTCATTGAAAGGGGTTGCAAG
This sequence comes from Spermophilus citellus, assembly GCF_964194105.1. Taxonomy (NCBI): domain Eukaryota; kingdom Metazoa; phylum Chordata; class Mammalia; order Rodentia; family Sciuridae; genus Spermophilus; species Spermophilus citellus. The sequence goes on along the minus strand of NC_138185.1, from coordinate 83,326,343 downwards.
CTTCCAAAAATTACGAGTCTTCAGAAATCTCAGCAAATATTTTTTCACCCAAACTAGATGATACTTTCAGGTAATGATCAGTACACTAAGCCCTCTTGGTTCCCCAAATTTCGTTCTTCTATGTTGAAGCGTTCGTTTACACTAACAGTTTCCACTCTGGCATTTCACTCTGTTTTCTCCTATATTGATAGATGTATTTGGAACTCTAAATCAAACACGGTTTGTGCTAGCTTCTTGAAACTTGACACAGTAAAGCAGTTTCACATTGTAACTCTATGTTTTGTTTCCTTTTCATGTAGCTTTAAGCAGTGACTGGCGAGAAACACTTTCATTGAAAGGGGTTGCAAGCTTCCAAAAATTACGAGTCTCCAGAAATCTCAGCAAATATTTTTTCACCCAAACTGGATGATACTTTCAGGTAATGATCAGTACACTAAGCCCACTTGGTTCCCCAAATTTCGTTCTTCTATGTTGAAGCGTTCGTTTCCAGTAACATTTAGAATTTTTGCGTTTCACTCTGTTTTCTCCTATATTGATAGATGTATTTGGAACTCTAAATCAAACACGGTTTGTGCTAGCTTCTTGAAACTTGACACAGTAAAGCAGTTTCACATTCTAACTCTAAGTTTTGTTTCCTTTTCATGTAGCCCTAAGCAGAGATTGCGAGAAACACTTTAATTGAAAGGGGTTGCAAGCTTCCAAAAATTACGAGTCTCCAGAAATCTCAGCAAATATTTTTTCACCCAAACTGGATGATACTTTCAGGTAATGATCAGTACACTAAGCCGACTTGGTTCTCCAAATTTCCTTCTTCTATGTTGAAGCGTTCGTTTCCAGTAACAGTTTGAATTTTTGCGTTTCACTCTGTTTTCTCCTATATTGATAGATGTATTTGGAACTCTAAATCAAACACGGTTTGTGCTAGCTTCTTGAAACTTGACACAGTAAAGCAGTTTCACATTCTAACTCTATGTTTTGTTTCCTTTTCTTGTAGCCCTAAGCAGTGACGGGCGAGAAACACTTTTATTGAAAGGGGTTGCAAGCTTCCAAAAATTACTAGTCTCCAGAAATCTCAGCAAATATATTTTCACCCAAACTGGATGATACTTTCAGGTAATGATCAGTACACTTGGCCCACTTGGTTCTCCATATTTCGTTCTTCTATGTTGAAGCGTTCGTTTACAGTAACAGTTTCCACTCTGGCATTTCACTCTGTTTTCTCCTATATTGATAGATGTATTTGGAACTCTAAATCAAACACGGTTTGTGCTAGCTTCTTGAAACTTGACACAGTAAAGCAGTTTCACATTCTAACTCTATGTTTTGTTTCCTTTTCATGTAGCTTTAAGCAGTGACTGGCGAGAAACACTTTCATTGAAAGGGGGTGCAAGCTTCCAAAAATTACGAGTCTCCAGAAATCTCAGCAAATATTTTTTCACCCAAACTGGATGATACTTTCAGGTAATGATTAGTACACTAAGCCCACTTGGTTCTCCAAATTTCGTTCTTCTATGTTGAAGCGTTCGTTTCTAGTAACAATTTGAATTTTGTCGTTTCACTCTGTTTTCTCCTATATTGATAGATGTATTTGGAACTCTAAATCAAACACGGTTTGTGCTAGCTTCTTGAAACTTGAAAGAGTAAAGCAGTTTCACATTCTAACTCTATGTTTTGTTTCCTTTTCATGTAGCTTTAAGTAGTGACTGGCGAGAAACACCTTCATTGAAAGGGGTTGCAAGCTTCCAAAAATCACGAGTCTCCAGAAATCTCAGCAAATATTTTTTCACCCAAACTGGATGATACTTTCAGGTAATGATCAGTACACTTGGCCCACTTGGTTCTCCATATTTCGTTCTTCTATGTTGAAGCGTTCGTTTACAGTAACAGTTTCCACTCTGGCATTACACTCTGTTTTCTCCTATATTGATAGATGTATTTGGAACTCTAAATCAAACACGGTTTGTGCTAGCTTCTTGAAACTTGACACAGTAATGCAGTTTCACATTCTAACAACATGTTTTGTTTCCTTTTCATGTAGCCCTAAGCAGTGACTGGCGAGAAACACTTTCATTGAAAGGGGTTGCAAGCTTCCAAAAATTACGAGTCTCCAGAAATTTCAGCAAATATTTTTTCACCCAAACTGGATGATAGTTTCAGGTAATGATCAGAACACTAAGCCCACTTGGTTCTCCAAATTTCGTTCTTCTATGTTGAAGCGTTCGTTTCCAGTAACAGTTTCCATTCTGGCATTTCACTCTGTTTTCTCCTATATTGATAGATGTATTTGGAACTCTAAATCAAACACAGTTTGTGCTAGCTTCTTGAAACTTGACACAGTAAAGCAGTTTCACATTCTAACTCTATGTTTTGTTTCCTTTTCTTGTAGCCCTAAGCAGTGACGGGCGAGAAACACTTTCATTGAAAGGGGTTGCAAGCTTCCAAAAATTACTAGTCTCCAGAAATCTCAGCAAATATATTTTCACCCAAACTGGATGATACTTTCAGGTAATGATCAGTACACTTGGCCCACTTGGTTCTCCATATTTCGTTCTTCTATGTTGAAGCGTTCGTTTACACTAACAGTTTCCACTCTGGCATTTCACTCTGTTTTCTCCTATATTGATAGATGTATTTGGAACTCTAAATCAAACACGGTTTGTGCTAGCTTCTTGAAACTTGACACAGTAAAGCAGTTTCACATTGTAACTCTATGTTTTGTTTCCTTTTCATGTAGCTTTAAGCAGTGACTGGCGAGAAACACTTTCATTGAAAGGGGTTGCAAGCTTCCAAAAATTACGAGTCTCCAGAAATCTCAGCAAATATTTTTTCACCCAAACTGGATGATACTTTCAGGTAATGATCAGTACACTAAGCCGACTTGGTTCTCCAAATTTCCTTCTTCTATGTTGAAGCGTTCGTTTCCAGTAACAGTTTGAATTTTTGCGTTTCACTCTGTTTTCTCCTATATTGATAGATGTATTTGGAACTCTAAATCAAACACGGTTTGTGCTAGCTTCTTGAAACTTGACACAGTAAAGCAGTTTCACATTCTAACTCTATGTTTTGTTTCCTTTTCATGTAGCCCTAAGCAGTGACTGGCGAGAAACACTTTCATTGAAAGGGGTTGCAAGCTTCCAAAAATTACGAGTCTTCAGAAATCTCAGCAAATATTTTTTCACCCAAACTAGATGATACTTTCAGGTAATGATCAGTACACTAATCCCTCTTGGTTCCCCAAATTTCGTTCTTCTATGTTGAAGCGTTCGTTTACACTAACAGTTTCCACTCTGGCATTTCACTCTGTTTTCTCCTATATTGATAGATGTATTTGGAACTCTAAATGAAACACGGTTTGTGCTAGCTTCTTGAAACTTGACACAGTAAAGCAGTTTCAGATTGTAACTCTATGTTTTGTTTCCTTTTCATGTAGCTTTAAGCAGTGACTGGCGAGAAACACTTTCATTGAAAGGGGTTGCAAGCTTCCAAAAATTACGAGTCTCCAGAAATCTCAGCAAATATTTTTTCACCCAAACTGGATGATACTTTCAGGTAATGATTAGTACACTAAGCCCACTTGGTTCTCCAAATTTCGTTCTTCTATGTTGAAGCGTTCGTTTCTAGTAACAATTTGAATTTTGTCGTTTCACTCTGTTTTCTCCTATATTGATAGATGTATTTGGAACTCTAAATCAAACACGGTTTGTGCTAGCTTCTTGAAACTTGACACAGTAAAGCAGTTTCACATTCTAACTCTATGTTTTGTTTCCTTTTCATGTAGCCCTAAGCAGTGACTGGCGAGAAACACTTTCATTGAAAGGGGTTGCAAGCTTCCAAAAATTACGAGTCTCCAGAAATCTCAGCAAATATTTTTTCACCCAAACTGGATGATAGTTTCAGGTAATGATCAGAACACTAAGCCCACTTGGTTCTCCAAATTTCGTTCTTCTATGTTGAAGCGTTCGTTTCCAGTAACAGTTTCCATTCTGGCATTTCACTCTGTTTTCTCCTATATTGATAGATGTATTTGGAACTCTAAATCAAACACAGTTTGTGCTAGCTTCTTGAAACTTGACACACTAAAGCAGTTTCACATTCTAACTCTATGTTTTGTTTCCTTTTCTTGTAGCCCTAAGCAGTGACGGGCGAGAAAAACTTTCATTGAAAGGGGTTGCAAGCTTCCAAAAATTACTAGTCTCCAGAAATCTCAGCAAATATTTTTTCACCCAAACTGGATGATACTTTCAGGTAATGATCAGTACACTTGGCCCACTTGGTTCTCCATATTTCGTTCTTCTATGTTGAAGCGTTCGTTTACACTAACAGTTTCCACTCTGGCATTTCACTCTGTTTTCTCCTATATTGATAGATGTATTTGGAACTCTAAATCAAACACGGTTTGTGCTAGCTTCTGGAAACTTGACACAGTAAAGCAGTTTCACATTCTAACTCTATGTTTTGTTTCCTTTTCATGTAGCCCTAAGCAGTGAATGGCGAGAAACACTTTCATTGAAAGGGGTTGCAAGCTTCCAAAAATTACGAGTCTCCAGAAATCTCAGCAAATATTTTTTCACCCAAACTGGATGATACTTTCAGGTAATGATCAGTACACTAAGCCCACTTGGTTCTCCAAATTTCATTCTTCTATGTTGAAGCGTTCGTTTCCAGTAACAGTTTCCATTCTGGCATTTCACTCTGTTTTCTCCTATATTGATAGATGTATTTGGAACTCTAAATCAAACACGGTTTGTGCTAGCTTCTTGAAACTTGACACAGTAAAGCAGTTTCACATTCTAACTCTATGTTTTGTTTCCTTTTCATGTAGCTTTAAGCAGTGACTGGCGAGAAACACTTTCATTGAAAGGGGTTGCAAGCTTCCAAAAATTACGAGTCTCCAGAAATCTCAGCAAATATTTTTTCACCCAAACTGGATGATACTTTCAGTAAATGATCAGTACACTAAGCCCACTTGGTTCCCCAAATTTCGTTCTTCTATGTTGAAGCGTTCGTTTCCAGTAACAGTTTGAATTTTGTCGTTTCACTCTGTTTTCTCCTATATTGATAGATGTATTTGGAACACTAAATCAAACACGGTTTGTGCTAGCTTCTTGAAACTTGACACAGTAAAGCAGTTTCACATTCTAACTCTATGTTTTGTTTCCTTTTCATGTAGCTTTAAGCAGTGACTGGCGAGAAACACCTTCATTGAAAGGGGTTGCAAGCTTCCAAAAATCACGAGTCTCCAGAAATCTCAGCAAATATTTTTTCACCCAAAGAGGATGATACTTTCAGGTAATGATCAGTACACTTGGCCCACTTGGTTCTCCATATTTCGTTCTTCTATGTTGAAGCGTTCGTTTACAGTAACAGTTTCCACTCTGGCATTACACTCTGTTTTCTCCTATATTGATAGATGTATTTGGAACTCTAAATCAAACACGGTTTGTGCTAGCTTCTTGAAACTTGACACAGTAATGAAGTTTCACATTCTAACAACATGTTTTGTTTCCTTTTCATGTAGCCCTAAGCAGTGACTGGCGAGAAACACTTTCATTGAAAGGGGTTGCAAGCTTCCAAAAATTACGAGTCTCCAGAAATCTCAGCAAATATTTTTTCACCCAAGCTGCATGATACTTTCAGGTAATGATCAGTACACTAAGCCCACTTGGTTCCCCAAATTTCGTTCTTCTATGTTGAAGCGTTCGTTTCCAGTAACAGTTAGAATTTTGGCGTTTCACTCTGTTTTCTCCTATATTGATAGTTGTATTTGGAACTCTAAATCAAACACGGTTTGTGCTAGCTTCTTGAAACTTGACACAGTAAAGCAATTTCACATTCTAACTCTAAGTTTTGTTTCCTTTTCATGTAGCCCTAAGCAGTGACTGGCGAGAAACACTTTCATTGAAAGGGGTTGCAAGCTTCCAAAAATTACGAGTCTCCAGAAATCTCAGCAAATATTTTTTCACCCAAACTGGATGATACTTTCAGGTAATGATCAGTACACTAAGCCCACTTGGTTCTCCAAATTTTGTTCTTCTATGTTGAAGCGTTCGTTTCCAGTAACAGTTTGAATTTTTGCGTTTCACTCTGTTTTCTCCTATATTGACAGATGTATTTGGAACTCTAAATCAAACACAGTTTGTGCTAGCTTCTTGAAACTTGACACAGTAAAGCAGTTTCACATTCTAAATCTATGTTTTGTTTCCTTTTCTTGTAGCCCTAAGCAGTGACGGGCGAGAAACACTTTCATTGAAAGGGGTTGCAAGCTTCCAAAAATTACGAGTCTCCAGAAATCTCAGCAAATATATTTTCACCCAAACTGGATTATACTTTCAGGTAATGATCAGTACACTTGGCCCACTTGGTTCTCCATATTTCGTTCTTCTATGTTGAAGCGTTCGTTTACACTAACAGTTTCCACTCTGGCATTTCACTCTGTTTTCTCCTATATTGATAGATGTATTTGGAACTCTAAATCAAACACGGTTTGTGCTAGCTTCTTGAAACTTGACACAGTAAAGCAGTTTCACATTCTAACTCTATGTTTTGTTTGTTTTTCATGTAGCCCTAAGCAGTGACTGGCGAGAAACACTTTCATTGAAAGGGGTTGCAAGCTTCCAAAAATTACGATTCTCCAGAAATCTCAGCAAATATTTTTTCACCCAAACTGCATGATACTTTCAGGTAATGATCAGTACACTAAGCCCACTTGGTTCCCCAAATTTCGTTCTTCTATGTTGAAGCGTTCGTTTCCAGTAACAGTTTGAATTTTTGCGTTTCACTCTGTTTTCTCCTATATTGATAGATGTATTTGGAACACTAAATCAAACACGGTTTGTGCTAGCTTCTTGAAACTTGACACAGTAAAGCAGTTTCACATTCTAACTCTATGTTTTGTTTCCTTTTCATGTAGCCCTAAGCAGTGACTGGCGAGAAACACTTTCATTGAAAGGGGTTGCAAACTTCCAAAAATTACGAGTCTTCAGAAATCTCAGCAAATATTTTTTCACCCAAACTAGATGATACTTTCAGGTAATGATCAGTACACTAAGCCCTCTTGGTTCCCCAAATTTCGTTCTTCTATGTTGAAGCGTTCGTTTACACTAACAGTTTCCACTCTGGCATTTCACTCTGTTTTCTCCTATATTGATAGATGTATTTGGAACTCTAAATCAAACACGGTTTGTGCTAGCTTCTTGAAACTTGACACAGTAAAGCAGTTTCACATTGTAACTCTATGTTTTGTTTCCTTTTCATGTAGCTTTAAGCAGTTACTGGCGAGAAACACTTTCATTGAAAGGGGTTGCAAGCTTCCAAAAATTACGAGTCTCCAGAAATCTCAGCAAATATTTTTTCACCCAAACTGGATGATACTTTCAGGTAATGATCAGTACACTAAGCCCACTTGGTTCTCCAAATTTCATTCTTCTATGTTGAAGCGTTCGTTTCTAGTAACAATTTGAATTTTGTCGTTTCACTCTGTTTTCTCCTATATTGATAGATGTATTTGGAACTCTAAATCAAACACGGTTTGTGCTAGCTTCTTGAAACTTGACACAGTAAAGCAGTTTCACATTCTAACTCTATGTTTTGTTTCCTTTTCATGTAGCCCTAAGCAGTGACTGGCGAGAAACACTTTCATTGAAAGGGGTTGCAAGCTTCCAAAAATTACGAGTCTTCAGAAATCTCAGCAAATATTTTTTCACCCAAACTAGATGATACTTTCAGGTAATGATCAGTACACTAAGCCCTCTTGGTTCCCCAAATTTCGTTCTTCTATGTTGAAGCGTTCGTTTACACTAACAGTTTCCACTCTGGCATTTCACTCTGTTTTCTCCTATATTGATAGATGTATTTGGAACTCTAAATCAAACACGGTTTGTGCTAGCTTCTTGAAACTTGACACAGTAAAGCAGTTTCACATTCTAACTCTAAGTTTTGTTTCCTTTTCATGTAGCCCTAAGCAGAGACTGGCGAGAAACACTTTCATTGAAAGGGGTTGCAAGCTTCCAAAAATTACGAGTCTCCAGAAATCTCAGCAAATATTTTTTCACCCAAACTGGATGATACTTTCAGGTAATGATCAGTACACTAAGCCCACTTGGTTCTCCAAATTTCCTTCTTCTATGTTGAAGCGTTCGTTTCCAGTAACAGTTTGAATTTTTGCGTTTCACACTGTTTTCTCCTATATTGATAGATGTATTTGGAACTCTAAATCAAACACGGTTTGTGCTAGCTTCTTGAAACTTGACACAGTAAAGCAGTTTCACATTCTAACTCTATGTTTTGTTTCCTTTTCTTGTAGCCCTAAGCAGTGACGGGCGAGAAACACTTTTATTGAAAGGGGTTGCAAGCTTCCAAAAATTACTAGTCTCCAGAAATCTCAGCAAATATATTTTCACCCAAACTGGATGATACTTTCAGGTAATGATCAATACACTTGGCCCACTTGGTTCTCCATATTTCTTTCTTCTATGTTGAAGCGTTCGTTTACACTAACAGTTTCCACTCTGGCATTTCACTCTGTTTTCTCCTATATTGATAGATGTATTTGGAACTCTAAATCAAACACGGTTTGTGCTAGCTTCTTGAAACTTGACACAGTAAAGCAGTTTCACATTCTAACTCTATGTTTTGTTTCCTTTTCGTGTAGCTTTAAGCAGTGACTGGCGAGAAACACCTTCATTGAAAGGGGTTGCAAGCTTCCAAAAATTACGAGTCTCCAGAAATCTCAGCAAATATTTTTTCACCCAAACTGGATGATACTTTCAGGTAATGATCAGTACACTAAGCCCACTTGGTTCCCCAAATTTCGTTCTTCTATGTTGAAGCGTTCGTTTCCAGTAACAGTTTGAATTTTGTCGTTTCACTCTGTTTTCTCCTATATTGATAGATGTATTTGGAACACTAAATCAAACACGGTTTGTGCTAGCTTCTTGAAACTTGACACAGTAAAGCAGTTTCACATTCTAACTCTATGTTTTGTTTCCTTTTCATGTAGCTTTAAGCAGTGACTGGCGAGAAACACCTTCATTGAAAGGGGTTGCAAGCTTCCAAAAATCACGAGTCTCCAGAAATCTCAGCAAATATTTTTTCACCCAAACTGGATGATACTTTCAGGTAATGATCAGTACACTTGGCCCACTTGGTTCTCCATATTTCGTTCTTCTATGTTGAAGCGTTCGTTTACAGTAACAGTTTCCACTCTGGCATTTCACTCTGTTTTCTCCTATATTGATAGATGTATTTGGAACTCTAAATCAAACACGATTTGTGCTAGCTTCTTGAAACTTGACACAGTAAAGCAGTTTCACATTCTAACTCTATGTTTTGTTTCCTTTTCATGTAGCTTTAAGCAGTGACTGGCGAGAAACACTTTCATTGAAAGGGGTTGCAAGCTTCCAAAAATTACGAGTCTCCAGAAATCTCAGCAAATATTTTTTCACCCAAACTGGATGATACTTTCAGGTAATGATTAGTACACTAAGCCCACTTGGTTCTCCAAATTTCGTTATTCTATGTTGAAGCGTTCGTTTCTAGTAACAATTTGAATTTTGTCGTTTCACTCTGTTTTCTCCTATATTGATAGATGTATTTGGAACTCTAAATCAAACACGGTTTGTGCTAGCTTCTTGAAACTTGACACAGTAAAGCAGTTTCACATTCTAACTCTATGTTTTGTTTCCTTTTCATGTAGCCCTAAGCAGTGACTGGCGAGAAACACTTTCATTGAAAGGGGTTGCAAGCTTCCAAAAACTACGAGTCTCCAGAAATCTCAGCAAATATTTTTTCACCCAAACTGGATGATAGTTTCAGGTAATGATCAGAACACTAAGCCCACTTGGTTCTCCAAATTTCGTTCTTCTATGTTGAAGCGTTCGTTTCCAGTAACAGTATCCATTCTGGCATTTCACTCTGTTTTCTCCTATATTGATAGATGTATTTGGAACTCTAAATCAAACACAGTTTGTGCTAGCTTCTTGAAACTTGACACAGTAAAGCAGTTTCACATTCTAACTCTATGTTTTGTTTCCTTTTCTTGTAGCCCTAAGCAGTGACGGGCGAGAAACACTTTCATTGAAAGGGGTTGCAAGCTTCCAAAAATTACTAGTCTCCAGAAATCTCAGCAAATATATTTTCACCCAAACTGGATGATACTTTCAGGTAATGATCAGTACACTTGGCCCACTTGGTTCTCCATATTTCGTTCTTCTATGTTGAAGCGTTCGTTTACACTAACAGTTTCCACTCTGGCATTTCACTCTGTTTTCTCCTATATTGATAGATGTATTTGGAACTCTAAATCAAACACGGTTTGTGCTAGCTTCTTGAAACTTGACACAGTAAAGCAGTTTCACATTCTAACTCTATGTTTTGTTTCCTTTTCATGTAGCCCTAAGCAGTGACTGGCGAGAAACACTTTCATTGAAAGGGGTTGCAAACTTCCAAAAATTACGAGTCTTCAGAAATCTCAGCAAATATTTTTTCACCCAAACTAGATGATACTTTCAGGTAATGATCAGTACACTAAGCCCTCTTGGTTCCCCAAATTTCGTTCTTCTATGTTGAAGCGTTCGTTTACACTAACAGTTTCCACTCTGGCATTTCACTCTGTTTTCTCCTATATTGATAGATGTATTTGGAACTCTAAATCAAACACGGTTTGTGCTAGCTTCTTGAAACTTGACACAGTAAAGCAGTTTCACATTGTAACTCTATGTTTTGTTTCCTTTTCATGTAGCTTTAAGCAGTTACTGGCGAGAAACACTTTCATTGAAAGGGGTTGCAAGCTTCCAAAAATTACGAGTCTCCAGAAATCTCAGCAAATATTTTTTCACCCAAACTGGATGATACTTTCAGGTAATGATCAGTACACTAAGCCCACTTGGTTCTCCAAATTTCATTCTTCTATGTTGAAGCGTTCGTTTCTAGTAACAATTTGAATTTTGTCGTTTCACTCTGTTTTCTCCTATATTGATAGATGTATTTGGAACTCTAAATCAAACACGGTTTGTGCTAGCTTCTTGAAACTTGACACAGTAAAGCAGTTTCACATTCTAACTCTATGTTTTGTTTCCTTTTCATGTAGCCCTAAGCAGTGACTGGCGAGAAACACTTTCATTGAAAGGGGTTGCAAGCTTCCAAAAATTACGAGTCTTCAGAAATCTCAGCAAATATTTTTTCACCCAAACTAGATGATACTTTCAGGTAATGATCAGTACACTAAGCCCTCTTGGTTCCCCAAATTTCGTTCTTCTATGTTGAAGCGTTCGTTTACACTAACAGTTTCCACTCTGGCATTTCACTCTGTTTTCTCCTATATTGATAGATGTATTTGGAACTCTAAATCAAACACGGTTTGTGCTAGCTTCTTGAAACTTGACACAGTAAAGCAGTTTCACATTCTAACTCTAAGTTTTGTTTCCTTTTCATGTAGCCCTAAGCAGAGACTGGCGAGAAACACTTTCATTGAAAGGGGTTGCAAGCTTCCAAAAATTACGAGTCTCCAGAAATCTCAGCAAATATTTTTTCACCCAAACTGCATGATACTTTCAGGTAATGATCAGTACACTAAGCCCACTTGGTTCTCCAAATTTCCTTCTTCTATGTTGAAGCGTTCGTTTCCAGTAACAGTTTGAATTTTTGCGTTTCACACTGTTTTCTCCTATATTGATAGATGTATTTGGAACTCTAAATCAAACACGGTTTGTGCTAGCTTCTTGAAACTTGACACAGTAAAGCAGTTTCACATTCTAACTCTATGTTTTGTTTCCTTTTCTTGTAGCCCTAAGCAGTGACGGGCGAGAAACACTTTTATTGAAAGGGGTTGCAAGCTTCCAAAAATTACTAGTCTCCAGAAATCTCAGCAAATATATTTTCACCCAAACTGGATGATACTTTCAGGTAATGATCAATACACTTGGCCCACTTGGTTCTCCATATTTCTTTCTTCTATGTTGAAGCGTTCGTTTACACTAACAGTTTCCACTCTGGCATTTCACTCTGTTTTCTCCTATATTGATAGATGTATTTGGAACTCTAAATCAAACACGGTTTGTGCTAGCTTCTTGAAACTTGACACAGTAAAGCAGTTTCACATTCTAACTCTATGTTTTGTTTCCTTTTCATGTAGCTTTAAGCAGTGACTGGCGAGAAACACCTTCATTGAAAGGGGTTGCAAGCTTCCAAAAATTACGAGTCTCCAGAAATCTCAGCAAATATTTTTTCACCCAAACTGGATGATACTTTCAGGTAATGATCAGTACACTAAGCCCACTTGGTTCCCCAAATTTCGTTCTTCTATGTTGAAGCGTTCGTTTCCAGTAACAGTTTGAATTTTGTCGTTTCACTCTGTTTTCTCCTATATTGATAGATGTATTTGGAACACTAAATCAAACACGGTTTGTGCTAGCTTCTTGAAACTTGACACAGTAAAGCAGTTTCACATTCTAACTCTATGTTTTGTTTCCTTTTCATGTAGCTTTAAGCAGTGACTGGCGAGAAACACCTTCATTGAAAGGGGTTGCAAGCTTCCAAAAATCACGAGTCTCCAGAAATCTCAGCAAATATTTTTTCACCCAAACTGGATGATACTTTCAGGTAATGATCAGTACACTTGGCCCACTTGGTTCTCCATATTTCGTTCTTCTATGTTGAAGCGTTCGTTTACAGTAACAGTTTCCACTCTGGCATTTCACTCTGTTTTCTCCTATATTGATAGATGTATTTGGAACTCTAAATCAAACACGATTTGTGCTAGCTTCTTGAAACTTGACACAGTAAAGCAGTTTCACATTCTAACTCTATGTTTTGTTTCCTTTTCATGTAGCTTTAAGCAGTGACTGGCGAGAAACACTTTCATTGAAAGGGGTTGCAAGCTTCCAAAAATTACGAGTCTCCAGAAATCTCAGCAAATATTTTTTCACCCAAACTGGATGATACTTTCAGGTAATGATTAGTACACTAAGCCCACTTGGTTCTCCAAATTTCGTTCTTCTATGTTGAAGCGTTCGTTTCTAGTAACAATTTGAATTTTGTCGTTTCACTCTGTTTTCTCCTATATTGATAGATGTATTTGGAACTCTAAATCAAACACGGTTTGTGCTAGCTTCTTGAAACTTGACACAGTAAAGCAGTTTCACATTCTAACTCTATGTTTTGTTTCCTTTTCATGTAGCCCTAAGCAGTGACTGGCGAGAAACACTTTCATTGAAAGGGGTTGCAAGCTTCCAAAAACTACGAGTCTCCAGAAATCTCAGCAAATATTTTTTCACCCAAACTGGATGATAGTTTCAGGTAATGATCAGAACACTAAGCCCACTTGGTTCTCCAAATTTCGTTCTTCTATGTTGAAGCGTTCGTTTCCAGTAACAGTATCCATTCTGGCATTTCACTCTGTTTTCTCCTATATTGATAGATGTATTTGGAACTCTAAATCAAACACAGTTTGTGCTAGCTTCTTGAAACTTGACACAGTAAAGCAGTTTCACATTCTAACTCTATGTTTTGTTTCCTTTTCTTGTAGCCCTAAGCAGTGACTGGCGAGAAACACTTTCATTGAAAGGGGTTGCAAGCTTCCAAAAATTACTAGTCTCCAGAAATCTCAGCAAATATATTTTCACCCAAACTGGATGATACTTTCAGGTAATGATCAGTACACTTGGCCCACTTGGTTCTCCATATTTCGTTCTTCTATGTTGAAGCGTTCGTTTACACTAACAGTTTCCACTCTGGCATTTCACTCTGTTTTCTCCTATATTGATAGATGTATTTGGAACTCTAAATCAAACACGGTTTGTGCTAGCTTCTTGAAACTTGACACAGTAAAGCAGTTTCACATTCTAACTCTATGTTTTGTTTCCTTTTCATGTAGCCCTAAGCAGTGACTGGCGAGAAACACTTTCATTGAAAGGGGTTGCAAGCTTCCAAAAACTACGAGTCTCCAGAAATCTCAGCAAATATTTTTTCACCCAAACTGGATGATAGTTTCAGGTAATGATCAGAACACTAAGCCCACTTGGTTCTCCAAATTTCGTTCTTCTATGTTGAAGCGTTCGTTTCCAGTAACAGTATCCATTCTGGCATTTCACTCTGTTTTCTCCTATATTGATAGATGTATTTGGAACTCTAAATCAAACACAGTTTGTGCTAGCTTCTTGAAACTTGACACAGTAAAGCAGTTTCACATTCTAACTCTATGTTTTGTTTCCTTTTCTTGTAGCCCTAAGCAGTGACGGGCGAGAAACACTTTCATTGAAAGGGGTTGCAAGCTTCCAAAAATTACTAGTCTCCAGAAATCTCAGCAAATATATTTTCACCCAAACTGGATGATACTTTCAGGTAATGATCAGTACACTTGGCCCACTTGGTTCTCCATATTTCGTTCTTCTATGTTGAAGCGTTCGTTTACACTAACAGTTTCCACTCTGGCATTTCACTCTGTTTTCTCCTATATTGATAGATGTATTTGGAACTCTAAATCAAACACGGTTTGTGCTAGCTTCTTGAAACTTGACACAGTAAAGCAGTTTCACATTCTAACTCTATGTTTTGTTTCCTTTTCATGTAGCCCTAAGCAGTGACTGGCGAGAAACACTTTCATTGAAAGGGGTTGCAAACTTCCAAAAATTACGAGTCTTCAGAAATCTCAGCAAATATTTTTTCACCCAAACTAGATGATACTTTCAGGTAATGATCAGTACACTAAGCCCTCTTGGTTCCCCAAATTTCGTTCTTCTATGTTGAAGCGTTCGTTTACACTAACAGTTTCCACTCTGGCATTTCACTCTGTTTTCTCCTATATTGATAGATGTATTTGGAACTCTAAATCAAACACGGTTTGTGCTAGCTTCTTGAAACTTGACACAGTAAAGCAGTTTCACATTGTAACTCTATGTTTTGTTTCCTTTTCATGTAGCTTTAAGCAGTTACTGGCGAGAAACACTTTCATTGAAAGGGGTTGCAAGCTTCCAAAAATTACGAGTCTCCAGAAATCTCAGCAAATATTTTTTCACCCAAACTGGATGATACTTTCAGGTAATGATCAGTACACTAAGCCCACTTGGTTCTCCAAATTTCATTCTTCTATGTTGAAGCGTTCGTTTCTAGTAACAATTTGAATTTTGTCGTTTCACTCTGTTTTCTCCTATATTGATAGATGTATTTGGAACTCTAAATCAAACACGGTTTGTGCTAGCTTCTTGAAACTTGACACAGTAAAGCAGTTTCACATTCTAACTCTATGTTTTGTTTCCTTTTCATGTAGCCCTAAGCAGTGACTGGCGAGAAACACTTTCATTGAAAGGGGTTGCAAGCTTCCAAAAATTACGAGTCTTCAGAAATCTCAGCAAATATTTTTTCACCCAAACTAGATGATACTTTCAGGTAATGATCAGTACACTAAGCCCTCTTGGTTCCCCAAATTTCGTTCTTCTATGTTGAAGCGTTCGTTTACACTAACAGTTTCCACTCTGGCATTTCACTCTGTTTTCTCCTATATTGATAGATGTATTTGGAACTCTAAATCAAACACGGTTTGTGCTAGCTTCTTGAAACTTGACACAGTAAAGCAGTTTCACATTGTAACTCTAAGTTTTGTTTCCTTTTCATGTAGCCCTAAGCAGAGACTGGCGAGAAACACTTTCATTGAAAGGGGTTGCAAGCTTCCAAAAATTACGAGTCTCCAGAAATCTCAGCAAATATTTTTTCACCCAAACTGGATGATACTTTCAGGTAATGATCAGTACACTAAGCCCACTTGGTTCTCCAAATTTCCTTCTTCTATGTTGAAGCGTTCGTTTCCAGTAACAGTTTGAATTTTTGCGTTTCACACTGTTTTCTCCTATATTGATAGATGTATTTGGAACTCTAAATCAAACACGGTTTGTGCTAGCTTCTTGAAACTTGACACAGTAAAGCAGTTTCACATTCTAACTCTATGTTTTGTTTCCTTTTCTTGTAGCCCTAAGCAGTGACGGGCGAGAAACACTTTTATTGAAAGGGGTTGCAAGCTTCCAAAAATTACTAGTCTCCAGAAATCTCAGCAAATATATTTTCACCCAAACTGGATGATACTTTCAGGTAATGATCAGTACACTTGGCCCACTTGGTTCTCCATATTTCTTTCTTCTATGTTGAAGCGTTCGTTTACACTAACAGTTTCCACTCTGGCATTTCACTCTGTTTTCTCCTATATTGATAGATGTATTTGGAACTCTAAATCAAACACGGTTTGTGCTAGCTTCTTGAAACTTGACACAGTAAAGCAGTTTCACATTCTAACTCTATGTTTTGTTTCTTTTTCATGTAGCTTTAAGCAGTGACTGGCGAGAAACACCTTCATTGAAAGGGGTTGCAAGCTTCCAAAAATTACGAGTCTCCAGAAATCTCAGCAAATATTTTTTCACCCAAACTGGATGATACTTTCAGGTAATGATCAGTACACTAAGCCCACTTGGTTCCCCAAATTTCGTTCTTCTATGTTGAAGCGTTCGTTTCCAGTAACAGTTTGAATTTTGTCGTTTCACTCTGTTTTCTCCTATATTGATAGATGTATTTGGAACACTAAATCAAACACGGTTTGTGCTAGCTTCTTGAAACTTGACACAGTAAAGCAGTTTCACATTCTAACTCTATGTTTTGTTTCCTTTTCATGTAGCTTTAAGCAGTGACTGGCGAGAAACACCTTCATTGAAAGGGGTTGCAAGCTTCCAAAAATCACGAGTCTCCAGAAATCTCAGCAAATATTTTTTCACCCAAACTGGATGATACTTTCAGGTAATGATCAGTACACTTGGCCCACTTGGTTCTCCATATTTCGTTCTTCTATGTTGAAGCGTTCGTTTACAGTAACAGTTTCCACTCTGGCATTTCACTCTGTTTTCTCCTATATTGATAGATGTATTTGGAACTCTAAATCAAACACGATTTGTGCTAGCTTCTTGAAACTTGACACAGTAAAGCAGTTTCCCATTCTAACTCTATGTTTTGTTTCCTTTTCATGTAGCTTTAAGCAGTGACTGGCGAGAAACACTTTCATTGAAAGGGGTTGCAAGCTTCCAAAAATTACGAGTCTCCAGAAATCTCAGCAAATATTTTTTCACCCAAACTGGATGATACTTTCAGGTAATGATCAGTACACTAAGCCCACTTGGTTCTCCAAATTTCATTCTTCTATGTTGAAGCGTTCGTTTCCAGTAACAGTTTGAATTTTTGCGTTTCACTCTGTTTTCTCCTATATTGATAGATGTACTTGGAACTCTAAATCAAACACGGTTTGTGCTAGCTTCTTGAAACTTGACACAGTAAAGCAGTTTCAAATTCTAACTCTATGTTTTGTTTCCTTTTCATGTAGCCCTAAGCAGTGACTGGCGAGAAACACTTTCATTGAAAGGGGTTGCAAGCTTCCAAAAATTACGAGTCTTCAGAAATCTCAGCAAATATTTTTTCACCCAAACTAGATGATACTTTCAGGTAATGATCAGTACACTAAGCCCTCTTGGTTCCCCAAATTTCGTTCTTCCATGTTGAAGCGTTCGTTTCCACTAACAGTTTCCACTCTGGCATTTCACTCTGTTTTCTCCTATATTGATAGATGTATTTGGAACTCTAAATCAAACACGGTTTGTGCTAGCTTCTTGAAACTTGACACAGTAAAGCAGTTTCACATTGTAACTCTATGTTTTGTTTCCTTTTCATGTAGCTTTAAGCAGTGACTGGCGAGAAACACTTTCATTGAAAGGGGTTGCAAGCTTCCAAAAATTACGAGTCTCCAGAAATCTCAGCAAATATTTTTTCACCCAAACTGGATGATACTTTCAGGTAATGATCAGTACACTAAGCCCACTTGGTTCTCCAAATTTCATTCTTCTATGTTGAAGCGTTCGTTTCCAGTAACAGTTTCCATTCTGGCATTTCACTCTGTTTTCTCCTATATTGATAGATGTATTTGGAACTCTAAATCAAACACGGTTTGTGCTAGCTTCTTGAAACTTGACACAGTAAAGCAGTTTCACATTCTAACTCTATGTTTTGTTTCCTTTTCATGTAGCCCTAAGCAGTGACTGGCGAGAAACACTTTCATTGAAAGGGGTTGCAAGCTTCCAAAAATTACGAGTCTCCAGAAATCTCAGCAAATATTTTTTCACCCAAACTGGATGATACTTTCAGGTAATGATCAGTACACTAAGCCCACTTGGTTCCCCAAATTTCGTTCTTCTATGTTGAAGCGTTCGTTTCCAGTAACAGTTTGAATTTTGTCGTTTCACTCTGTTTTCTCCTATATTGATAGATGTATTTGGAACACTAAATCAAACACGGTTTGTGCTAGCTTCTTGAAACTGGACACAGTAAAGCAGTTTCACATTCTAACTCTATGTTTTGTTTCCTTTTCATGTAGCTTTAAGCAGTGACTGGCGAGAAACACCTTCATTGAAAGGGGTTGCAAGCTTCCAAAAATCACGAGTCTCCAGAAATCTCAGCAAATATTTTTTCACCCAAACTGGATGATACTTTCAGGTAATGATCAGTACACTTGGCCCACTTGGTTCTCCATATTTCGTTCTTCTATGTTGAAGCGTTCGTTTACAGTAACAGTTTCCACTCTGGCATTTCACTCTGTTTTCTCCTATATTGATAGATGTATTTGGAACTCTAAATCAAACACGGTTTGTGCTAGCTTCTTGAAACTTGACACAGTAAAGCAGTTTCACATTCTAACTCTATGTTTTGTTTCCTTTTCATGTAGCTTTAAGCAGTGACTGGCGAGAAACACTTGCATTGAAAGGGGTTGCAAGCTTCCAAAAATTACGAGTCTCCAGAAATCTCAGCAAATATTTTTTCACCCAAACTGGATGATACTTTCAGGTAATGATTAGTACACTAAGCCCACTTGGTTCTCCAAATTTCGTTCTTCTATGTTGAAGCGTTCATTTCTAGTAACAATTTGAATTTTGTCGTCTCACTCTGTTTTCTCCTATATTGATAGATGTATTTGGAACTCTAAATCAAACACGGTTTGTGCTAGCTTCTTGAATCTTGACACAGTAAAGCAGTTTCACATTCTAACTCTATGTTTTGTTTCCTTTTCATGTAGCCCTAAGCAGTGACTGGCGAGAAACACTTTCATTGAAAGGGGTTGCAAGCTTCCAAAAATTACGAGTCTCCAGAAATCTCAGCAAATATTTTTTCACCCAAACTGGATGATAGTTTCAGGTAATGATCAGAACACTAAGCCCACTTGGTTCTCCAAATTTCGTTCTTCTATGTTGAAGCGTTCGTTTCCAGTAACAGTTTCCATTCTGGCATTTCACTCTGTTTTCTCCTATATTGATAGATGTATTTGGAACTCTAAATCAAACACAGTTTGTGCTAGCTTCTTGAAACTTGACACAGTAAAGCAGTTTCACATTCTAACTCTATGTTTTGTTTCCTTTTCTTGTAGCCCTAAGCAGTGACGGGCGAGAAACACTTTCATTGAAAGGGGTTGCAAGCTTCCAAAAATTACTAGTCTCCAGAAATCTCAGCAAATATATTTTCACCCAAACTGGATGATACTTTCAGGTAATGATCAGTACACTTGGCCCACTTGGTTCTCCATATTTCGTTCTTCTATGTTGAAGCGTTCGTTTACACTAACAGTTTCCACTCTGGCATTTCACTCTGTTTTCTCCTATATTGATAGATGTATTTGGAACTCTAAATCAAACACGGTTTGTGCTAGCTTCTTGAAACTTGACACAGTAAAGCAGTTTCACATTCTAACTCTATGTTTTGTTTCCTTTTCATGTAGCCCTAAGCAGTGACTGGCGAGAAACACTTTCATTGAAAGGGGTTGCAAGCTTCCAAAAATTACGAGTCTTCAGAAATCTCAGCAAATATTTTTTCACCCAAACTAGATGATACTTTCAGGTAATGATCAGTACACTAAGCCCTCTTGGTTCCCCAAATTTCGTTCTTCTATGTTGAAGCGTTCGTTTACACTAACAGTTTCCACTCTGGCATTTCACTCTGTTTTCTCCTATATTGATAGATGTATTTGGAACTCTAAATCAAACACGGTTTGTGCTAGCTTCTTGAAACTTGACACAGTAAAGCAGTTTCACATTCTAACTCTATGTTTTGTTTCCTTTTCATGTAGCCCTAAGCAGTGACTGGCGAGAAACACTTTCATTGAAAGGGGTTGCAAGCTTCCAAAAATTACGAGTCTCCAGAAATCTCAGCAAATATTTTTTCACCCAAACTGGATGATAGTTTCAGGTAATGATCAGAACACTAAGCCCACTTGGTTCTCCAAATTTCGTTCTTCTATGTTGAAGCGTTCGTTTCCAGTAACAGTTTCCATTCTGGCATTTCACTCTGTTTTCTCCTATATTGATAGATGTATTTGGGACTCTAAATCAAACACGGTTTGTGCTAGCTTCTTGAATCTTGACACAGTAAAGCAGTTTCACATTCTAACTCTATGTTTTGTTTCTTTTTCATGTAGCCCTAAGCAGTGACTGGCGAGAAACACTTTCATTGAAAGGGGTTGCAAGCTTCCAAAAATTACGAGTCTCCAGAAATCTCAGCAAATATATTTTCACCCAAACTGGATGATACTTTCAGGTAATGATCAGTACACTAAGCCCACTTGGTTCCCCAAATTTCGTTCTTCTATGTTGAAGCGTTCGTTTCCAGTAACAGTTTGAATTTTTGCGTTTCACTCTGTTTTCTCCTATATTGATAGATGTATTTGGAACTCTAAATCAAACACGGTTTGTGCTAGCTTCTTGAAACTTGACACAGTAAAGCAGTTTCACATTGTAACTCTATGTTTTGTTTCCTTTTCATGTAGCTTTAAGCAGTGACTGGCGAGAAACACTTTCATTGAAAGGGGTTGCAAGCTTCCAAAAATTACGAGTCTCCAGAAATCTCAGCAAATATTTTTTCACCCAAACTGGATGATACTTTAAGGTAATGATCAGTACACTAATCCCACTTGGTTCTCCAAATTTCATTCTTCTATGTTGAAGCGTTCGTTTCCAGTAACAGTTTCCATTCTGGCATTTCACTCTGTTTTCTCCTATATTGATAGATGTATTTGGAACTCTAAATCAAACACGGTTTGTGCTAGCTTCTTGAAACTTGACACAGTAAAGCAGTTTCACATTCTAACTCTATGTTTTGTTTCCTTTTCATGTAGCCCTAAGCAGTGACTGGCGAGAAACACTTTCATTGAAAGGGGTTGCAAGCTTCCAAAAATTACGAGTCTCCAGAAATCTCAGCAAATATTTTTTCACCCAAACTGGATGATAGTTTCAGGTAATGATCAGAACACTAAGCCCACTTGGTTCTCCAAATTTCGTTCTTCTATGTTGAAGCGTTCGTTTCCAGTAACAGTTTCCATTCTGGCATTTCACTCTGTTTTCTCCTATATTGATAGATGTATTTGGAACTCTAAATCAAACACAGTTTGTGCTAGCTTCTTGAAACTTGACACAGTAAAGCAGTTTCACATTCTAACTCTATGTTTTGTTTCCTTTTCTTGTAGCCCTAAGCAGTGACGGGCGAGAAACACTTTCATTGAAAGGGGTTGCAAGCTTCCAAAAATTACTAGTCTACAGAAATCTCAGCAAATATATTTTCACCCAAACTGGATGATACTTTCAGGTAATGATCAGTACACTTGGCCCACTTGGTTCTCCATGTTTCGTTCTTCTATGTTGAAGCGTTCGTTTACACTAACAGTTTCCACTCTGGCATTTCACTCTGTTTTCTCCTATATTGATAGATGTATTTGGGACTCTAAATCAAACACGGTTTGTGCTAGCTTCTTGAAACTTGACACAGTAAAGCAGTTTCACATTCTAACTCTATGTTTTGTTTCTTTTTCATGTAGCCCTAAGCAGTGACTGGCGAGAAACACTTTCATTGAAAGGGGTTGCAAGCTTCCAAAAATTACGAGTCTCCAGAAATCTCAGCAAATATTTTTTCACCCAAACTGCATGATACTTTCAGGTAATGATCAGTACACTAAGCCCACTTGGTTCCCCAAATTTCGTTCTTCTATGTTGAAGCGTTCGTTTCCAGTAACAGTTTGAATTTTTGCGTTTCACTCTGTTTTCTCCTATATTGATAGATGTATTTGGAACTCTAAATCAAACACGGTTTGTGCTAGCTTCTTGAAACTTGACACAGTAAAGCAGTTTCAAATTCTAACTCTATGTTTTGTTTCCTTTTCATGTAGCCCTAAGCAGTGACTGGCGAGAAACACTTTCATTGAAAGGGGTTGCAAGCTTCCAAAAATTACGAGTCTTCAGAAATCTCAGCAAATATTTTTTCACCCAAACTAGATGATACTTTCAGGTAATGATCAGTACACTAAGCCCTCTTGGTTCCCCAAATTTCGTTCTTCCATGTTGAAGCGTTCGTTTCCACTAACAGTTTCCACTCTGGCATTTCACTCTGTTTTCTCCTATATTGATAGATGTATTTGGAACTCTAAATCAAACACGGTTTGTGCTAGCTTCTTGAAACTTGACACAGTAAAGCAGTTTCACATTGTAACTCTATGTTTTGTTTCCTTTTCATGTAGCTTTAAGCAGTGACTGGCGAGAAACACTTTCATTGAAAGGGGTTGCAAGCTTCCAAAAATTACGAGTCTCCAGAAATCTCAGCAAATATTTTTTCACCCAAACTGGATGATACTTTCAGGTAATGATCAGTACACTAAGCCCACTTGGTTCTCCAAATTTCATTCTTCTATGTTGAAGCGTTCGTTTCCAGTAACAGTTTCCATTCTGGCATTTCACTCTGTTTTCTCCTATATTGATAGATGTATTTGGAACTCTAAATCAAACACGGTTTGTGCTAGCTTCTTGAAACTTGACACAGTAAAGCAGTTTCACATTCTAACTCTATGTTTTGTTTCCTTTTCATGTAGCCCTAAGCAGTGACTGGCGAGAAACACTTTCATTGAAAGGGGTTGCAAGCTTCCAAAAATTACGAGTCTCCAGAAATCTCAGCAAATATTTTTTCACCCAAACTGGATGATACTTTCAGGTAATGATCAGTACACTAAGCCCACTTGGTTCCCCAAATTTCGTTCTTCTATGTTGAAGCGTTCGTTTCCAGTAACAGTTTGAATTTTGTCGTTTCACTCTGTTTTCTCCTATATTGATAGATGTATTTGGAACACTAAATCAAACACGGTTTGTGCTAGCTTCTTGAAACTGGACACAGTAAAGCAGTTTCACATTCTAACTCTATGTTTTGTTTCCTTTTCATGTAGCTTTAAGCAGTGACTGGCGAGAAACACCTTCATTGAAAGGGGTTGCAAGCTTCCAAAAATCACGAGTCTCCAGAAATCTCAGCAAATATTTTTTCACCCAAACTGGATGATACTTTCAGGTAATGATCAGTACACTTGGCCCACTTGGTTCTCCATATTTCGTTCTTCTATGTTGAAGCGTTCGTTTACAGTAACAGTTTCCACTCTGGCATTTCACTCTGTTTTCTCCTATATTGATAGATGTATTTGGAACTCTAAATCAAACACGGTTTGTGCTAGCTTCTTGAAACTTGACACAGTAAAGCAGTTTCACATTCTAACTCTATGTTTTGTTTCCTTTTCATGTAGCTTTAAGCAGTGACTGGCGAGAAACACTTGCATTGAAAGGGGTTGCAAGCTTCCAAAAATTACGAGTCTCCAGAAATCTCAGCAAATATTTTTTCACCCAAACTGGATGATACTTTCAGGTAATGATTAGTACACTAAGCCCACTTGGTTCTCCAAATTTCGTTCTTCTATGTTGAAGCGTTCATTTCTAGTAACAATTTGAATTTTGTCGTCTCACTCTGTTTTCTCCTATATTGATAGATGTATTTGGAACTCTAAATCAAACACGGTTTGTGCTAGCTTCTTGAATCTTGACACAGTAAAGCAGTTTCACATTCTAACTCTATGTTTTGTTTCCTTTTCATGTAGCCCTAAGCAGTGACTGGCGAGAAACACTTTCATTGAAAGGGGTTGCAAGCTTCCAAAAATTACGAGTCTCCAGAAATCTCAGCAAATATTTTTTCACCCAAACTGGATGATAGTTTCAGGTAATGATCAGAACACTAAGCCCACTTGGTTCTCCAAATTTCGTTCTTCTATGTTGAAGCGTTCGTTTCCAGTAACAGTTTCCATTCTGGCATTTCACTCTGTTTTCTCCTATATTGATAGATGTATTTGGAACTCTAAATCAAACACAGTTTGTGCTAGCTTCTTGAAACTTGACACAGTAAAGCAGTTTCACATTCTAACTCTATGTTTTGTTTCCTTTTCTTGTAGCCCTAAGCAGTGACGGGCGAGAAACACTTTCATTGAAAGGGGTTGCAAGCTTCCAAAAATTACTAGTCTCCAGAAATCTCAGCAAATATATTTTCACCCAAACTGGATGATACTTTCAGGTAATGATCAGTACACTTGGCCCACTTGGTTCTCCATATTTCGTTCTTCTATGTTGAAGCGTTCGTTTACACTAACAGTTTCCACTCTGGCATTTCACTCTGTTTTCTCCTATATTGATAGATGTATTTGGAACTCTAAATCAAACACGGTTTGTGCTAGCTTCTTGAAACTTGACACAGTAAAGCAGTTTCACATTCTAACTCTATGTTTTGTTTCCTTTTCATGTAGCCCTAAGCAGTGACTGGCGAGAAACACTTTCATTGAAAGGGGTTGCAAGCTTCCAAAAATTACGAGTCTTCAGAAATCTCAGCAAATATTTTTTCACCCAAACTAGATGATACTTTCAGGTAATGATCAGTACACTAAGCCCTCTTGGTTCCCCAAATTTCGTTCTTCTATGTTGAAGCGTTCGTTTACACTAACAGTTTCCACTCTGGCATTTCACTCTGTTTTCTCCTATATTGATAGATGTATTTGGAACTCTAAATCAAACACGGTTTGTGCTAGCTTCTTGAAACTTGACACAGTAAAGCAGTTTCACATTCTAACTCTATGTTTTGTTTCCTTTTCATGTAGCCCTAAGCAGTGACTGGCGAGAAACACTTTCATTGAAAGGGGTTGCAAGCTTCCAAAAATTACGAGTCTCCAGAAATCTCAGCAAATATTTTTTCACCCAAACTGGATGATAGTTTCAGGTAATGATCAGAACACTAAGCCCACTTGGTTCTCCAAATTTCGTTCTTCTATGTTGAAGCGTTCGTTTCCAGTAACAGTTTCCATTCTGGCATTTCACTCTGTTTTCTCCTATATTGATAGATGTATTTGGGACTCTAAATCAAACACGGTTTGTGCTAGCTTCTTGAATCTTGACACAGTAAAGCAGTTTCACATTCTAACTCTATGTTTTGTTTCTTTTTCATGTAGCCCTAAGCAGTGACTGGCGAGAAACACTTTCATTGAAAGGGGTTGCAAGCTTCCAAAAATTACGAGTCTCCAGAAATCTCAGCAAATATATTTTCACCCAAACTGGATGATACTTTCAGGTAATGATCAGTACACTAAGCCCACTTGGTTCCCCAAATTTCGTTCTTCTATGTTGAAGCGTTCGTTTCCAGTAACAGTTTGAATTTTTGCGTTTCACTCTGTTTTCTCCTATATTGATAGATGTATTTGGAACTCTAAATCAAACACGGTTTGTGCTAGCTTCTTGAAACTTGACACAGTAAAGCAGTTTCACATTGTAACTCTATGTTTTGTTTCCTTTTCATGTAGCTTTAAGCAGTGACTGGCGAGAAACACTTTCATTGAAAGGGGTTGCAAGCTTCCAAAAATTACGAGTCTCCAGAAATCTCAGCAAATATTTTTTCACCCAAACTGGATGATACTTTAAGGTAATGATCAGTACACTAATCCCACTTGGTTCTCCAAATTTCATTCTTCTATGTTGAAGCGTTCGTTTCCAGTAACAGTTTCCATTCTGGCATTTCACTCTGTTTTCTCCTATATTGATAGATGTATTTGGAACTCTAAATCAAACACGGTTTGTGCTAGCTTCTTGAAACTTGACACAGTAAAGCAGTTTCACATTCTAACTCTATGTTTTGTTTCCTTTTCATGTAGCCCTAAGCAGTGACTGGCGAGAAACACTTTCATTGAAAGGGGTTGCAAGCTTCCAAAAATTACGAGTCTCCAGAAATCTCAGCAAATATTTTTTCACCCAAACTGGATGATAGTTTCAGGTAATGATCAGAACACTAAGCCCACTTGGTTCTCCAAATTTCGTTCTTCTATGTTGAAGCGTTCGTTTCCAGTAACAGTTTCCATTCTGGCATTTCACTCTGTTTTCTCCTATATTGATAGATGTATTTGGAACTCTAAATCAAACACAGTTTGTGCTAGCTTCTTGAAACTTGACACAGTAAAGCAGTTTCACATTCTAACTCTATGTTTTGTTTCCTTTTCTTGTAGCCCTAAGCAGTGACGGGCGAGAAACACTTTCATTGAAAGGGGTTGCAAGCTTCCAAAAATTACTAGTCTACAGAAATCTCAGCAAATATATTTTCACCCAAACTGGATGATACTTTCAGGTAATGATCAGTACACTTGGCCCACTTGGTTCTCCATGTTTCGTTCTTCTATGTTGAAGCGTTCGTTTACACTAACAGTTTCCACTCTGGCATTTCACTCTGTTTTCTCCTATATTGATAGATGTATTTGGGACTCTAAATCAAACACGGTTTGTGCTAGCTTCTTGAAACTTGACACAGTAAAGCAGTTTCACATTCTAACTCTATGTTTTGTTTCTTTTTCATGTAGCCCTAAGCAGTGACTGGCGAGAAACACTTTCATTGAAAGGGGTTGCAAGCTTCCAAAAATTACGAGTCTCCAGAAATCTCAGCAAATATTTTTTCACCCAAACTGCATGATACTTTCAGGTAATGATCAGTACACTAAGCCCACTTGGTTCCCCAAATTTCGTTCTTCTATGTTGAAGCGTTCGTTTCCAGTAACAGTTTGAATTTTTGCGTTTCACTCTGTTTTCTCCTATATTGATAGATGTATTTGGAACTCTAAATCAAACACGGTTTGTGCTAGCTTCTTGAAACTTGACACAGTAAAGCAGTTTCACATTGTAACTCTATGTTTTGTTTCCTTTTCATGTAGCTTTAAGCAGTGACTGGCGAGAAACACTTTCATTGAAAGGGGTTGCAAGCTTCCAAAAATTACGAGTCTCCAGAAATCTCAGCAAATATTTTTTCACCCAAACTGGATGATACTTTCAGGTAATGATCAGTACACTAAGCCCACTTGGTTCTCCAAATTTCATTCTTCTATGTTGAAGCGTTCGTTTCCAGTAACAGTTTCCATTCTGGCATTTCACTCTGTTTTCTCCTATATTGATAGATGTATTTGGAACTCTAAATCAAACACGGTTTGTGCTAGCTTCTTGAAACTTGACACAGTAAAGCAGTTTCACATTGTAACTCTATGTTTTGTTTCCTTTTCATGTAGCTTTAAGCAGTGACTGGCGAGAAACACTTTCATTGAAAGGGGTTGCAAGCTTCCAAAAATTACGTGTCTCCAGAAATCTCAGCAAATATTTTTTCACCCAAACTGGATGATACTTTCAGGTAATGATCAGTTCACTAAGCCCACTTGGTTCTCCAAATTTCATTCTTCTATGTTGAAGCGTTCGTTTCCAGTAACAGTTTGAATTTTTGCGTTTCACTCTGTTTTCTCCTATATTGATAGATGTACTTGGAACTCTAAATCAAACACGGTTTGTGCTAGCTTCTTGAAACTTGACACAGTAAAGCAGTTTCACATTCTAACTCTATGTTTTGTTTCCTTTTCATGTAGCCCTAAGCAGTGACTGGCGAGAAACACTTTCATTGAAAGGGGTTGCAAGCTTCCAAAAATTACGAGTCTTCAGAAATCTCAGCAAATATTTTTTCACCCAAACTAGATGATACTTTCAGGTAATGATCAGTACACTAAGCCCTCTTGGTTCCCCAAATTTCGTACTTCCATGTTGAAGCGTTCGTTTCCACTAACAGTTTCCACTCTGGCATTTCACTCTGTTTTCTCCTATATTGATAGATGTATTTGGAACTCTAAATCAAACACGGTTTGTGCTAGCTTCTTGAAACTTGACACAGTAAAGCAGTTTCACATTCTAACTCTATGTTTTGTTTCCTTTTCATGTAGCCCTAAGCAGTGACTGGCGAGAAACACTTTCATTGAAAGGGGTTGCAAGCTTCCAAAAATTACGAGTCTCCAGAAATCTCAGCAAATATTTTTTCACCCAAACTGGATGATACTTTCAGGTAATGATCAGTACACTAAGCCCACTTGGTTCCCCAAATTTCGTTCTTCTATGTTGAAGCGTTCGTTTCCAGTAACAGTTTGAATTTTGTCGTTTCACTCTGTTTTCTCCTATATTGATAGATGTATTTGGAACACTAAATCAAACACGGTTTGTGCTAGCTTCTTGAAACTTGACACAGTAAAGCAGTTTCACATTCTAACTCTATGTTTTGTTTCCTTTTCATGTAGCTTTAAGCAGTGACTGGCGAGAAACACCTTCATTGAAAGGGGTTGCAAGCTTCCAAAAATCACGAGTCTCCAGAAATCTCAGCAAATATTTTTTCACCCAAACTGGATGATACTTTCAGGTAATGATCATTACACTTTTCCCACTTGGTTCTCCATATTTCGTTCTTCTATGTTGAAGCGTTCGTTTACAGTAACAGTTTCCACTCTGGCATTACACTCTGTTTTCTCCTATATTGATAGATGTATTTGGAACTCTAAATCAAACTCGGTTTGTGCTAGCTTCTTGAAACTTCACAGAGTAATGCAGTTTCACATTCTAACAATATGTTTTGTTTCCTTTTCATGTAGCCCTAAGCAGTGACTGGCGAGAAACACTTTCATTGAAAGGGGTTGCAAGCTTCCAAAAATTACGAGTCTCCAGAAATCTCAGCAAATATTTTTTCACCCAAACTGGATGATACTTTCAGGTAATGATTAGTACACTAAGCCCACTTGGTTCTCCAAATTTCGTTCTTCTATGTTGAAGCGTTCGTTTCCAGTAACAGTTTCCATTCTGGCATTTCACTCTGTTTTCTCCTATATTGATAGATGTATTTGGAACTCTAAATCAAACACAGTTTGTGCTAGCTTCTTGAAACTTGACACAGTAAAGCAGTTTCACATTCTAACTCTATGTTTTGTTTCCTTTTCTTGTAGCCCTAAGCAGTGACGGGCGAGAAACACTTTCATTGAAAGGGGTTGCAAGCTTCCAAAAATTACTAGTCTCCAGAAATCTCAGCAAATATATTTTCACCCAAACTGGATGATACTTTCAGGTAATGATCAGTACACTTGGCCCACTTGGTTCTCCATATTTCGTTCTTCTATGTTGAAGCGTTCGTTTACACTAACAGTTTCCACTCTGGCATTTCACTCTGTTTTCTCCTATATTGATAGATGTATTTGGAACTCTAAATCAAACACGGTTTGTGCTAGCTTCTTGAAACTTGACACAGTAAAGCAGTTTCACATTCTAACTCTATGTTTTGTTTCCTTTTCATGTAGCCCTAAGCAGTGACTGGCGAGAAACACTTTCATTGAAAGGGGTTGCAAGCTTCCAAAAATTACGTGTCTCCAGAAATCTCAGCAAATATTTTTTCACCCAAACTGGATGATACTTTCAGGTAATGATCAGTACACTAAGCCCACTTGGTTCTCCAAATTTCGTTCTTCTATGTTGAAGCGTTCGTTTCCAGTAACAGTTTGAATTTTTGCGTTTCACTCTGTTTTCTCCTATATTGATAGATGTACTTGGAACTCTAAATCAAACACGGTTTGTGCTAGCTTCTTGAAACTTGACACAGTAAAGCAGTTTCACATTCTAACTCTATGTTTTGTTTCCTTTTCATGTCGCCCTAAGCAGTGACTGGCGAGAAACACTTTCATTGAAAGGGGTTGCAAGCTTCCAAAAATTACGAGTCTTCAGAAATCTCAGCAAATATTTTTTCACCCAAACTAGATGATACTTTCAGGTAATGATCAGTACACTAAGCCCTCTTGGTTCCCCAAATTTCGTTCTTCCATGTTGAAGCGTTCGTTTCCACTAACAGTTTCCACTCTGGCATTTCACTCTGTTTTCTCCTATATTGATAGATGTATTTGGAACTCTAAATCAAACACGGTTTGTGCTAGCTTCTTGAAACTTGACACAGTAAAGCAGTTTCACATTGTAACTCTATGTTTTGTTTCCTTTTCATGTAGCTTTAAGCAGTGACTGGCGAGAAACACTTTCATTGAAAGGGGTTGCAAGCTTCCAAAAATTACGTGTCTCCAGAAATCTCAGCAAATATATTTTCACCCAAACTGGATGATACTTTCAGGTAATGATCAGTACACTAAGCCCACTTGGTTCTCCAAATTTCATTCTTCTATGTTGAAGCGTTCGTTTCCAGTAACAGTTTGAATTTTTGCGTTTCACTCTGTTTTCTCCTATATTGATAGATGTACTTGGAACTCTAAATCAAACACGGTTTGTGCTAGCTTCTTGAAACTTGACACAGTAAAGCAGTTTCACATTCTAACTCTATGTTTTGTTTCCTTTTCATGTAGCCCTAAGCAGTGACTGGCGAGAAACACTTTCATTGAAAGGGGTTGCAAGCTTCCAAAAATTACGAGTCTTCAGAAATCTCAGCAAATATTTTTTCACCCAAACTAGATGATACTTTCAGGTAATGATCAGTACACTAAGCCCTCTTGGTTCCCCAAATTTCGTACTTCCATGTTGAAGCGTTCGTTTCCACTAACAGTTTCCACTCTGGCATTTCACTCTGTTTTCTCCTATATTGATAGATGTATTTGGAACTCTAAATCAAACACGGTTTGTGCTAGCTTCTTGAAACTTGACACAGTAAAGCAGTTTCACATTGTAACTCTATGTTTTGTTTCCTTTTCATGTAGCTTTAAGCAGTGACTGGCGAGAAACACTTTCATTGAAAGGGGTTGCAAGCTTCCAAAAATTACGAGTCTCCAGAAATCTCAGCAAATATTTTTTCACCCAAACTGGATGATACTTTCAGGTAATGATCAGTACACTAAGCCCACTTGGTTCTCCAAATTTCATTCTTCTATGTTGAAGCGTTCGTTTCCAGTAACAGTTTCCATTCTGGCATTTCACTCTGTTTTCTCCTATATTGATAGATGTATTTGGAACTCTAAATCAAACACGGTTTGTGCTAGCTTCTTGAAACTTGACACAGTAAAGCAGTTTCACATTCTAACTCTATGTTTTGTTTCCTTTTCATGTAGCCCTAAGCAGTGACTGGCGAGAAACACTTTCATTGAAAGGGGTTGCAAGCTTCCAAAAATTACGAGTCTCCAGAAATCTCAGCAAATATTTTTTCACCCAAACTGGATGATACTTTCAGGTAATGATCAGTACACTAAGCCCACTTGGTTCCCCAAATTTCGTTCTTCTATGTTGAAGCGTTCGTTTCCAGTAACAGTTTGAATTTTGTCGTTTCACTCTGTTTTCTCCTATATTGATAGATGTATTTGGAACACTAAATCAAACACGGTTTGTGCTAGCTTCTTGAAACTTGACACAGTAAAGCAGTTTCACATTCTAACTCTATGTTTTGTTTCCTTTTCATGTAGCTTTAAGCAGTGACTGGCGAGAAACACCTTCATTGAAAGGGGTTGCAAGCTTCCAAAAATTACAAGTCTCCAGAAATCTCAGCAAATATTTTTTCACCCAAACTGGATGATAGTTTCAGGTAATGATCAGAACACTAAGCCCACTTGGTTCTCCAAATTTCGTTCTTCTATGTTGAAGCGTTCGTTTCCAGTAACAGTTTCCATTCTGGCATTTCACTCTGTTTTCTCCTATATTGATAGATGTATTTGGAACTCTAAATCAAACACAGTTTGTGCTAGCTTCTTGAAACTTGACACAGTAAAGCAGTTTCACATTCTAACTCTATGTTTTGTTTCCTTTTCTTGTAGCCCTAAGCAGTGACGGGCGAGAAACACTTTCATTGAAAGGGGTTGCAAGCTTCCAAAAATTACAAGTCTCCAGAAATCTCAGCAAATATATTTTCACCCAAACTGGATGATACTTTCAGGTAATGATCAGTACACTTGGCCCACTTGGTTCTCCATATTTCGTTCTTCTATGTTGAAGCGTTCGTTTACACTAACAGTTTCCACTCTGGCATTTCACTCTGTTTTCTCCTATATTGATAGATGTATTTGGAACTCTAAATCAAACACGGTTTGTGCTAGCTTCT
Source organism: Spermophilus citellus (assembly GCF_964194105.1). Lineage (NCBI taxonomy): Eukaryota > Metazoa > Chordata > Mammalia > Rodentia > Sciuridae > Spermophilus > Spermophilus citellus. The sequence continues at coordinate 83,294,093 of NC_138185.1, read as the reverse complement.
TGAAACTTGACACAGTAAAGCAGTTTCACATTCTAACTCTATGTTTTGTTTCCTTTTCATGTAGCCCTAAGCAGTGACTGGCGAGAAACACTTTCATTGAAAGGGGTTGCAAGCTTCCAAAAATTACGAGTCTTCAGAAATCTCAGCAAATATTTTTTCACCCAAACTAGATGATACTTTCAGGTAATGATCAGTACACTAAGCCCTCTTGGTTCCCCAAATTTCGTTCTTCTATGTTGAAGCGTTCGTTTACACTAACAGTTTCCACTCTGGCATTTCACTCTGTTTTCTCCTATATTGATAGATGTATTTGGAACTCTAAATCAAACACGGTTTGTGCTAGCTTCTTGAAACTTGACACAGTAAAGCAGTTTCACATTGTAACTCTATGTTTTGTTTCCTTTTCATGTAGCTTTAAGCAGTGACTGGCGAGAAACACTTTCATTGAAAGGGGTTGCAAGCTTCCAAAAATTACGAGTCTCCAGAAATCTCAGCAAATATTTTTTCACCCAAACTGGATGATACTTTCAGGTAATGATCACTGCACTAAGCCCACTTGGTTCTCCAAATTTCATTCTTCTATGTTGAAGCGTTCGTTTCCAGTAACAGTTTGAATTTTTGCGTTTCACTCTGTTTTCTCCTATATTGATAGATGTACTTGGAACTCTAAATCAAACACGGTTTGTGCTAGCTTCTTGAAACTTGACACAGTAAAGCAGTTTCACATTCTAACTCTATGTTTTGTTTCCTTTTCATGTAGCCCTAAGCAGTGACTGGCGAGAAACACTTTCATTGAAAGGGGTTGCAAGCTTCCAAAAATTACGAGTCTTCAGAAATCTCAGCAAATATTTTTTCACCCAAACTAGATGATACTTTCAGGTAATGATCAGTACACTAAGCCCTCTTGGTTCCCCAAATTTCGTTCTTCCATGTTGAAGCGTTCGTTTCCACTAACAGTTTCCACTCTGGCATTTCACTCTGTTTTCTCCTATATTGATAGATGTATTTGGAACTCTAAATCAAACACGGTTTGTGCTAGCTTCTTGAAACTTGACACAGTAAAGCAGTTTCACATTGTAACTCTATGTTTTGTTTCCTTTTCATGTAGCTTTAAGCAGTGACTGGCGAGAAACACTTTCATTGAAAGGGGTTGCAAGCTTCCAAAAATTACGAGTCTCCAGAAATCTCAGCAAATATTTTTTTCACCCAAACTGGATGATACTTTCAGGTAATGATCAGTACACTAAGCCCACTTGGTTCTCCAAATTTCATTCTTCTATGTTGAAGCGTTCGTTTCCAGTAACAGTTTCCATTCTGGCATTTCACTCTGTTTTCTCCTATATTGATAGATGTATTTGGAACTCTAAATCAAACACGGTTTGTGCTAGCTTCTTGAAACTTGACACAGTAAAGCAGTTTCACATTCTAACTCTATGTTTTGTTTCCTTTTCATGTAGCCCTAAGCAGTGACTGGCGAGAAACACCTTCATTGAAAGGGGTTGCAAGCTTCCAAAAATCACGAGTCTCCAGAAATTTCAGCAAATATTTTTTCACCCAAACTGGATGATAGTTTCAGGTAATGATCAGTACACTAAGCCCACTTGGTTCTCCAAATTTCATTCTTCTATGTTGAAGCGTTCGTTTCCAGTAACAGTTTGAATTTTTGCGTTTCACTCTGTTTTCTCCTATATTGATAGATGTACTTGGAACTCTAAATCAAACACGGTTTGTGCTAGCTTCTTGAAACTTGACACAGTAAAGCAGTTTCACATTCTAACTCTATGTTTTGTTTCCTTTTCATGTAGCCCTAAGCAGTGACTGGCGAGAAACACTTTCATTGAAAGGGGTTGCAAGCTTCCAAAAATTACGAGTCTCCAGAAATCTCAGCAAATATTTTTTCACCCAAACTGGATGATACTTTCAGGTAATGATCAGTACACTAAGCCCACTTGGTTCCCCAAATTTCGTTCTTCTATGTTGAAGCGTTCGTTTCCAGTAACAGTTTGAATTTTGTCGTTTCACTCTGTTTTCTCCTATATTGATAGATGTATTTGGAACACTAAATCAAACACGGTTTGTGCTAGCTTCTTGAAACTTGACACAGTAAAGCAGTTTCACATTCTAACTCTATGTTTTGTTTCCTTTTCATGTAGCTTTAAGCAGTGACTGGCGAGAAACACCTTCATTGAAAGGGGTTGCAAGCTTCCAAAAATCACGAGTCTCCAGAAATCTCAGCAAATATTTTTTCACCCAAACTGGATGATACTTTCAGGTAATGATCAGTACACTTGGCCCACTTGGTTCTCCATATTTCGTTCTTCTATGTTGAAGCGTTCGTTTACAGTAACAGTTTCCACTCTGGCATTACACTCTGTTTTCTCCTATATTGATAGATGTATTTGGAACTCTAAATCAAACACGGTTTGTGCTAGCTTCTTGAAACTTGACACAGTAATGCAGTTTCACATTCTAACAATATGTTTTGTTTCCTTTTCATGTAGCCCTAAGCAGTGACTGGCGAGAAACACTTTCATTGAAAGGGGTTGCAAGCTTCCAAAAATTACGAGTCTCCAGAAATCTCAGCAAATATTTTTTCACCCAAACTGGATGATAGTTTCAGGTAATGATTAGTACACTAAGCCCACTTGGTTCTCCAAATTTCGTTCTTCTATGTTGAAGCGTTCGTTTCTAGTAACAATTTGAATTTTGTCGTTTCACTCTGTTTTCTCCTATATTGATAGATGTATTTGGAACTCTAAATCAAACACGGTTTGTGCTAGCTTCTTGAAACTTGACACAGTAAAGCAGTTTCACATTCTAACTCTATGTTTTGTTTCCTTTTCATGTAGCCCTAAGCAGTGACTGGCAAGAAACACTTTCATTGAAAGGGGTTGCAAGCTTCCAAAAATTACGAGTCTCCAGAAATCTCAGCAAATATTTTTTCACCCAAACTGGATGATAGTTTCAGGTAATGATCAGAACACTAAGCCCACTTGGTTCTCCAAATTTCGTTCTTCTATGTTGAAGCGTTCGTTTCCAGTAACAGTTTCCATTCTGGCATTTCACTCTGTTTTCTCCTATATTGATAGATGTATTTGGAACTCTAAATCAAACACAGTTTGTGCTAGCTTCTTGAAACTTGACACAGTAAAGCAGTTTCACATTCTAACTCTATGTTTTGTTTCCTTTTCATGTAGCCCTAAGCAGTGACTGGCGAGAAACACTTTCATTGAAAGGGGTTGCAAGCTTCCAAAAATTACGAGTCTCCAGAAATCTCAGCAAATATTTTTTCACCCAAACTGGATGATACTTTCAGGTAATGATCAGTACACTAAGCCCACTTGGTTCCCCAAATTTCGTTCTTCTATGTTGAAGCGTTCGTTTCCAGTAACAGTTTGAATTTTGTCGTTTCACTCTGTTTTCTCCTATATTGATAGATGTATTTGGAACACTAAATCAAACACGGTTTGTGCTAGCTTCTTGAAACTTGACACAGTAAAGCAGTTTCACATTCTAACTCTATGTTTTGTTTCCTTTTCATGTAGCTTTAAGCAGTGACTGGCGAGAAACACCTTTATTGAAAGGGGTTGCAAGCTTCCAAAAATCACGAGTCTCCAGAAATCTCAGCAAATATTTTTTCACCCAAACTGGATGATACTTTCAGGTAATGATCAGTACACTTGGCCCACTTGGTTCTCCATATTTCGTTCTTCTATGTTGAAGCGTTCGTTTACAGTAACAGTTTCCACTCTGGCATTACACTCTGTTTTCTCCTATATTGATAGATGTATTTGGAACTCTAAATCAAACACGGTTTGTGCTAGCTTCTTGAAACTTGACACAGTAATGCAGTTTCACATTCTAACAATATGTTTTGTTTCCTTTTCATGTAGCACTAAGCAGTGACTGGCGAGAAACACTTTCATTGAAAGGGGTTGCAAGCTTCCAAAAATTACGAGTCTCCAGAAATCTCAGCAAATATTTATTCACCCAAGCTGCATGATACTTTCAGGTAATGATCAGTACACTAAGCCCACTTGGTTCCCCAAATTTCGTTCTTCTATGTTGAAGCGTTCGTTTCCAGTAACAGTTAGAATTTTGGCGTTTCACTCTGTTTTCTCCTATATTGATAGATGTATTTGGAACTCTAAATCAAACACGGTTTGTGCTAGCTTCTTGAAACTTGACACAGTAAAGCAGTTTCACATTCTAACTCTAAGTTTTGTTTCCTTTTCATGTAGCCCTAAGCAGTGACTGGCGAGAAACACTTTCATTGAAAGGGGTTGCAAGCTTCCAAAAATTACGAGTCTCCAGAAATCTCAGCAGATATTTTTTCACCCAAACTGGATGATACTTTCAGGTAATGATCAGTACACTAAGCCCACTTGGTTCCCCAAATTTCGTTCTTCTATGTTGAAGCGTTCGTTTCCAGTAACAGTTTGAATTTTTGCGTTTCACTCTGTTTTCTCCTATATTGATAGATGTACTTGGAACTCTAAATCAAACACGGTTTGTGCTAGCTTCTTGAAACTTGACACAGTAAAGCAGTTTCACATTCTAACTCTAAGTTTTGTTTCCTTTTCATGTAGCCCTAAGCAGTGACTGGCGAGAAACACTTTCATTGAAAGGGGTTGCAAGCTTCCAAAAATTACGAGTCTTCAGAAATCTCAGCAAATATTTTTTCACCCAAACTAGATGATACTTTCAGGTAATGATCAGTACACTAAGCCCTCTTGGTTCCCCAAATTTCGTACTTCCATGTTGAAGCGTTCGTTTCCACTAACAGTTTCCACTCTGGCATTTCACTCTGTTTTCTCCTATATTGATAGATGTATTTGGAACTCTAAATCAAACACGGTTTGTGCTAGCTTCTTGAAACTTGACACAGTAAAGCAGTTTCACATTCTAACTCTATGTTTTGTTTCCTTTTCATGTAGCTTTAAGCAGTGACTGGCGAGAAACACTTTCATTGAAAGGGGTTGCAAGCTTCCAAAAATTACGAGTCTCCAGAAATCTCAGCAAATATTTTTTCACCCAAACTGGATGATACTTTCAGGTAATGATCAGTACACTAAGCCCACTTGGTTCTCCAAATTTCATTCTTCTATGTTGAAGCGTTCGTTTCCAGTAACAGTTTCCATTCTGGCATTTCACTCTGTTTTCTCCTATATTGATAGATGTATTTGGAACTCTAAATCAAACACGGTTTGTGCTAGCTTCTTGAAACTTGACACAATAAAGCAGTTTCACATTCTAACTCTATGTTTTGTTTTTTTTTCATGTAGCCCTAAGCAGTGACTGGCGAGAAACACTTTCATTGAAAGGGGTTGCAAGCTTCCAAAAATTACGAGTCTCCAGAAATCTCAGCAAATATTTTTTCACCCAAACTGGATGATACTTTCAGGTAATGATCAGTACACTAAGCCCACTTGGTTCCCCAAATTTCGTTCTTCTATGTTGAAGCGTTCGTTTCCAGTAACAGTTTGAATTTTGTCGTTTCACTCTGTTTTCTCCTATATTGATAGATGTATTTGGAACACTAAATCAAACACGGTTTGTGCTAGCTTCTTGAAACTTGACACAGTAAAGCAGTTTCACATTCTAACTCTATGTTTTGTTTCCTTTTCATGTAGCTTTAAGCAGTGACTGGCGAGAAACACCTTCATTGAAAGGGGTTGCAAGCTTCCAAAAATCACGAGTCTCCAGAAATCTCAGCAAATATTTTTTCACCCAAACTGGATGATACTTTCAGGTAATGATCAGTACACTAAGCCCACTTGGTTCTCCAAATTTCATTCTTCTATGTTGAAGCGTTCGTTTCCAGTAACAGTTTCCATTCTGGCATTTCACTCTGTTTTCTCCTATATTGATAGATGTATTTGGAACTCTAAATCAAACACGGTTTGTGCTAGCTTCTTGAAACTTGACACAGTAAAGCAGTTTCACATTCTAACTCTATGTTTTGTTTCCTTTTCATGTAGCCCTAAGCAATGACTGGCGAGAAACACTTTCATTGAAAGGGGTTGCAAGCTTCCAAAAATTACGAGTCTCCAGAAATCTCAGCAAATATTTTTTCACCCAAACTGGATGATACTTTCAGGTAATGATCAGTACACTAAGCCCACTTGGTTCTCCAAATTTCATTCTTCTATGTTGAAGCGTTCGTTTCCAGTAACAGTTTCCATTCTGGCATTTCACTATGTTTTCTCCTATATTGATAGATGTATTTGGAACTCTAAATCAAACACGGTTTGTGCTAGCTTCTTGAAACTTGACACAGTAAAGCAGTTTCACATTCTAACTCTATGTTTTGTTTCCTTTTCATGTAGCCCTAAGCAGTGACTGGCGAGAAACACTTTCATTGAAAGGGGTTGCAAGCTTCCAAAAATTACGAGTCTTCAGAAATCTCAGCAAATATTTTTTCACCCAAACTAGATGATACTTTCAGGTAATGATCAGTACACTAAGCCCTCTTGGTTCCCCACATTTCGTTCTTCTATGTTGAAGCGTTCGTTTACACTAACAGTTTCCACTCTGGCATTTCACTCTGTTTTCTCCTATATTGATAGATGTATTTGGAATCTAAATCAAACACGGTTTGTGCTAGCTTCTTGAAACTTGACACAGTAAAGCAGTTTCACATTGTAACTCTATGTTTTGTTTCCTTTTCATGTAGCTTTAAGCAGTGACTGGCGAGAAACACTTTCATTGAAAGGGGTTGCAAGCTTCCAAAAATTACGAGTCTCCAGAAATCTCAGCAAATATTTTTTCACCCAAACTGGATGATACTTTCAGGTAATGATCAGTACACTAAGCCCACTTGGTTCTCCAAATTTCATTCTTCTATGTTGAAGCGTTCGTTTCCAGTAACAGTTTCCATTCTGGCATTTCACTCTGTTTTCTCCTATATTGATAGATGTATTTGGAACACTAAATCAAACACGGTTTGTGCTAGCTTCTTGAAACTTGACACAGTAAAGCAGTTTCACATTCTAACTCTATGTTTTGTTTCCTTTTCATGTAGCTTTAAGCAGTGACTGGCGAGAAACACCTTCATTGAAAGGGGTTGCAAGCTTCCAAAAATCACGAGTCTCCAGAAATCTCAGCAATTATTTTTTCACCCAAACTGGATGATACTTTCAGGTAATGATCAGTACACTTGGCCCACTTGGTTCTCCATATTTCGTTCTTCTATGTTGAAGCGTTCGTTTACAGTAACAGTTTCCACTCTGGCATTACACTCTGTTTTCTCCTATATTGATAGATGTATTTGGAACTCTAAATCAAACACGGTTTGTGCTAGCTTCTTGAAACTTGACACAGTAATGCAGTTTCACATTCTAACAACATGTTTTGTTTCCTTTTCATGTAGCCCTAAGCACTGACTGGCGAGAAACACTTTCATTGAAAGGGGTTGCAAGCTTCCAAAAATTACGAGTCTCCAGAAATCTCAGCAAATATTTTTTCACCCAAGCTGCATGATACTTTCAGGTAATGATCAGTACACTAAGCCCACTTGGTTCCCCAAATTTCGTTCTTCTATGTTGAAGCGTTCGTTTCCAGTAACAGTTAGAATTTTGGCGTTTCACTCTGTTTTCTCCTATATTGATAGATGTATTTGGAACTCTAAATCAAACACGGTTTGTGCTAGCTTCTTGAAATTTGACACAGTAAAGCAGTTTCACATTCTAACTCTAAGTTTTGTTTCCTTTTCATGTAGCCCTAAGCAGAGACTGGCGAGAAACACTTTCATTGAAAGGGGTTGCAAGCTTCCAAAAATTACGAGTCTCCAGAAATCTCAGCAAATATTTTTTCACCCAAACTGGATGATACTTTCAGGTAATGATCAGTACACTAAGCCCACTTGGTTCTCCAAATTTCGTTCTTCTATGTTGAAGCGTTCGTTTCCAGTAACAGTTTGAATTTTTGCGTTTCACTCTGTTTTCTCCTATATTGATAGATGTATTTGGAACTCTAAATCAAACACAGTTTGTGCTAGCTTCTTGAAACTTGACACAGTAAAGCAGTTTCACATTCTAACTCTATGTTTTGTTTCCTTTTCTTGTAGCCCTAAGCAGTGACGGGCGAGAAACACTTTCATTGAAAGGGGTTGCAAGCTTCCAAAAATTACTAGTCTCCAGAAATCTCAGCAAATATATTTTCACCCAAACTGGATGATACTTTCAGGTAATGATCAGTACACTTGGCCCACTTGGTTCTCCATATTTCGTTCTTCTATGTTGAAGCGTTCGTTTACACTAACAGTTTCCACTCTGGCATTTCACTCTGTTTTCTCCTATATTGATAGATGTATTTGGAACTCTAAATCAAACACGGTTTGTGCTAGCTTCTTGAAACTTGACACAGTAAAGCAGTTTCACATTCTAACTCTATGTTTTGTTTGTTTTTCGTGTAGCCCTAAGCAGTGACTGGCGAGAAACACTTTCATTGAAAGGGGTTGCAAGCTTCCAAAAATCACGAGTCTCCAGATATCTCTGCAAATATTTTTTCACCCAAACTAGATGATACTTTCAGGTAATGATCAGTACACTAAGCCCACTTGGTTCCCCAAATTTCGTTCTTCTATGTTGAAGCGTTCGTTTACACTAACAGTTTCCACTCTGGCATTTCACTCTGTTTTCTCCTATATTGATAGATGTATTTGGAACTCTAAATCAAACATGGTTTGTGCTAGCTTCTTGAAACTTGACACAGTAAAGCAGTTTCAAATTCTAACTCTATGTTTTGTTTCCTTTTCATGTAGCCCTAAGCAGTGACTGGCGAGAAACACTTTCATTGAAAGGGGTTGCAAGCTTCCAAAAATTACGAGTCTTCAGAAATCTCAGCAAATATTTTTTCACCCAAACTAGATGATACTTTCAGGTAATGATCAGTACACTAAGCCCTCTTGGTTCCCCAAATTTCGTTCTTCCATGTTGAAGCGTTCGTTTCCACTAACAGTTTCCACTCTGGCATTTCACTCTGTTTTCTCCTATATTGATAGATGTATTTGGAACTCTAAATCAAACACGGTTTGTGCTAGCTTCTTGAAACTTGACACAGTAAAGCAGTTTCACATTGTAACTCTATGTTTTGTTTCCTTTTCATGTAGCTTTAAGCAGTGACTGGTGAGAAACACTTTCATTGAAAGGGGTTGCAAGCTTCCAAAAATTACGAGTCTCCAGAAATCTCAGCAAATATTTTTTCACCCAAACTGGATGATACTTTCAGGTACTGATCAGTACACTAAGCCCACTTGGTTCTCCAAATTTCATTCTTCTATGTTGAAGCGTTCATTTCCAGTAACAGTTTCAATTCTGGCATTTCACTCTGTTTTCTCCTATATTGATAGATGTATTTGGAACTCTAAATCAAACACGGTTTGTGCTAGCTTCTTGAAACTTGACACAGTAAAGCAGTTTCACATTCTAACTCTATGTTTTGTTTCCTTTTCATGTAGCCCTAAGCAGTGACTGGCGAGAAACACTTTCATTGAAAGGGGTTGCAAGCTTCCAAAAATCACGAGTCTCCAGAAATCTCAGCAAATATTTTTTCACCCAAACTGGATGATACTTTCAGGTAATGATCAGTACACTTGGCCCACTTGGTTCTCCATATTTCGTTCTTCTATGTTGAAGCGTTCGTTTACAGTAACAGTTTCCACTCTGGCATTTCACTCTGTTTTCTCCTATATTGATAGATGTATTTGGAACTCTAAATCAAACACGGTTTGTGCTAGCTTCTTGAAACTTGACACAGTAAAGCAGTTTCACATTCTAACTCTATGTTTTGTTTCCTTTTCATGTAGCCCTAAGCAGTGACTGGCGAGAAACACTTTCATTGAAAGGGGTTGCAAGCTTCCAAAAATTACGAGTCTTCAGAAATCTCAGCAAATATTTTTTCACCCAAACTAGATGATACTTTCAAGTAATGATCAGTACACTAAGCCCTCTTGGTTCCCCAAATTTCGTTCTTCTATGTTGAAGCGTTCGTTTACACTAACAGTTTCCACTCTGGCATTTCACTCTGTTTTCTCCTATATTGATAGATGTATTTGGAACTCTAAATCAAACACGGTTTGTGCTAGCTTCTTGAAACTTGACACAGCAAAGCAGTTTCACATTGTAACTCTATGTTTTGTTTCCTTTTCATGTAGCTTTAAGCAGTGACTGGCGAGAAACACTTTCATTGAAAGGGGTTGCAAGCTTCCAAAAATTACGTGTCTCCAGAAATCTCAGCAAATATTTTTTCACCCAAACTGGATGATACTTTCAGGTAATGATCAGTACACTAAGCCCACTTGGTTCTCCAAATTTCATTCTTCTATGTTGAAGCGTTCGTTTCCAGTAACAGTTTGAATTTTTGCGTTTCACTCTGTTTTCTCCTATATTGATAGATGTACTTGGAACTCTAAATCAAACACGGTTTGTGCTAGCTTCTTGAAACTTGACACAGTAAAGCAGTTTCACATTCTAACTCTATGTTTTGTTTCCTTTTCATGTAGCCCTAAGCAGTGACTGGCGAGAAACACTTTCATTGAAAGGGGTTGCAAGCTTCCAAAAATTACGAGTCTCCAGAAATCTCAGCAAATATTTTTTCACCCAAACTGGATGATACTTTCAGGTAATGATCAGTACACTAAGCCCACTTGGTTCCCCAAATTTCGTTCTTCTATGTTGAAGCGTTCGTTTCCAGTAACAGTTTGAATTTTGTCGTTTCACTCTGTTTTCTCCTATATTGATAGATGTATTTGGAACACTAAATCAAACACGGTTTGTGCTAGCTTCTTGAAACTTGACAAAGTAAAGCAGTTTCACATTCTAACTCTATGTTTTGTTTCCTTTTCATGTAGCTTTAAGCAGTTACTGGCGAGAAACACCTTCATTGAAAGGGGTTGCAAGCTTCCAAAAATCACGAGTCTCCAGAAATCTCAGCAAATATTTTTTCACCCAAACTGGATGATACTTTCAGGTAATGATCAGTACACTTGGCCCACTTGGTTCTCCATATTTCGTTCTTCTATGTTGAAGCGTTCGTTTACAGTAACAGTTTCCACTCTGGCATTACACTCTGTTTTCTCCTATATTGATAGATGTATTTGGAACTCTAAATCAAACACGGTTTGTGCTAGCTTCTTGAAACTTGACACAGTAATGCAGTTTCACATTCTAAGAATATGTTTTGTTTCCTTTTCATGTAGCCCTAAGCAGTGACTGGCGAGAAACACTTTCATTGAAAGGGGTTGCAAGCTTCCAAAAATCACGAGTCTCCAGAAATCTCAGCAAATATTTTTTCACCCAAACTGGATGATACTTTCAGGTAATGATCAGTACACTAAGCCCACTTGGTTCCCCAAATTTCGTTCTTCTATGTTGAAGCGTTCGTTTCCAGTAACAGTTTGAATTTTTGCGTTTCACTCTGTTTTCTCCTATATTGATAGATGTATTTGGAACTCTAAATCAAACACGGTTTGTGCTAGCTTCTTGAAACTTGACACAGTAAAGCAGTTTCACATTGTAACTCTATGTTTTGTTTCCTTTTCATGTAGCTTTAAGCAGTGACTGGCGAGAAACACTTTCATTGAAAGGGGTTGCAAGCTTCCAAAAATTACGAGTCTCCAGAAATCTCAGCAAATATTTTTTCACCCAAACTGGATGATACTTTCAGGTAATGATCAGTACACTAAGCCCACTTGGTTCTCCAAATTTCATTCTTCTATGTTGAAGCGTTCGTTTCCAGTAACAGTTTCCATTCTGGCATTTCACTCTGTTTTCTCCTATATTGATAGATGTATTTGGAACTCTAAATCAAACACGGTTTGTGCTAGCTTCTTGAAACTTGACACAGTAAAGCAGTTTCACATTCTAACTCTATGTTTTGTTTCCTTTTCATGTAGCCCTAAGCAGTGACTGGCGAGAAACACTTTCATTGAAAGGGGTTGCAAGCTTCCAAAAATTACGAGTCTCCAGAAATCTCAGCAAATATTTTTTCACCCAAACTGGATGATAGTTTCAGGTAATGATCAGAACACTAAGCCCACTTGGTTCTCCAAATTTCGTTCTTCTATGTTGAAGCGTTCGTTTCCAGTAACAGTTTCCATTCTGGCATTTCACTCTGTTTTCTCCTATATTGATAGATGTATTTGGAACTCTAAATCAAACACAGTTTGTGCTAGCTTCTTGAAACTTGACACAGTAAAGCAGTTTCACATTCTAACTCTATGTTTTGTTTCCTTTTCTTGTAGCCCTAAGCAGTGACGGGCGAGAAACACTTTCATTGAAAGGGGTTGCAAGCTTCCAAAAATTACTAGTCTCCAGAAATCTCAGCAAATATATTTTCACCCAAACTGGATGATACTTTCAGGTAATGATCAGTACACTTGGCCCACTTGGTTCTCCATATTTCGTTCTTTAATGTTGAAGCGTTCGTTTCCTGTAACAGTTTGAATTTTTGCGTTTCACTCTGTTTTCTCCTATATTGATAGATGTACTTGGAACTCTAAATCAAACACGGTTTGTGCTAGCTTCTTGAAACTTGACACAGTAAAGCAGTTTCACATTCTAACTCTATGTTTTGTTTCCTTTTCATGTAGCCCTAAGCAGTGACTGGCGAGAAACACTTTCATTGAAAGGGGTTGCAAGCTTCCAAAAATTACGAGTCTTCAGAAATCTCAGCAAATATTTTTTCACCCAAACTAGATGATACTTTCAGGTAATGATCAGTACACTAAGCCCTCTTGGTTCCCCAAATTTCGTTCTTCCATGTTGAAGCGTTCGTTTCCACTAACAGTTTCCACTCTGGCATTTCACTCTGTTTTCTCCTATATTGATAGATGTATTTGGAACTCTAAATCAAACACGGTTTGTGCTAGCTTCTTGAAACTTGACACAGTAAAGCAGTTTCACATTCTAACTCTATGTTTTGTTTCCTTTTCATGTAGCCCTAAGCAGTGACTGGCGAGAAAGACTTTCATTGAAAGGGGTTGCAAGCTTCCAAAAATTACGAGTCTTCAGAAATCTCAGCAAATATTTTTTCACCCAAACTAGATGATACTTTTAGGTAATGATCAGTACACTAAGCCCTCTTGGTTCCCCAAATTTCGTTCTTCTATGTTGAAGCGTTCGTTTACACTAACAGTTTCCACTCTGGTATTTCACTCTGTTTTCTCCTATATTGATAGATGTATTTGGAACTCTAAATCGAACACGGTTTGTGCTAGCTTCTTGAAACTTGACACAGTAAAACAGTTTCAAATTCTAACTCTATGTTTTGTTTCCTTTTCATGTAGCCCTAAGCAGTGACTGGCGAGAAACACTTTCATTGAAAGGGGTTGCAAGCTTCCAAAAATTACGAGTCTTCAGAAATCTCAGCAAATATTTTTTCACCCAAACTAGATGATACTTTCAGGTAATGATCAGTACACTAAGCCCTCTTGGTTCCCCAAATTTCGTTCTTGTATGTTGAAGCGTTCGTTTACACTAACAGTTTCCACTCTGGTATTTCACTCTGTTTTCTCCTATATTGATAGATGTATTTGGAACTCTAAATCAAACACGGTTTGTGCTAGCTTCTTGAAACTTGACACAGTAAAGCAGTTTCAAATTCTAACTCTATGTTTTGTTTCCTTTTCATGTAGCCCTAAGCAGTGACTGGCGAGAAACACTTTCATTGAAAGGGGTTGCAAGCTTCCAAAAATTACGAGTCTTCAGAAATCTCAGCAAATATTTTTTCACCCAAACTAGATGATACTTTCAGGTATTGATCAGTACACTAAGCCCTCTTGG